>NW_026909837.1:0-1247490 GCF_949316345.1 Pungitius pungitius | reverse complement strand
TTTTTGTCGATACAGCTTTAGCCGCGTCGCCCGAAGGGCAGAAATCTGCCCCCCCCCCCCAAAAAAAAGGTCCAGTCTGGGTTCAGAATATAAATCCCTCGTTACGTACCTCAACCTCCGGTTTGTGAGAGTTATGAGACGATGGCTCTAAGCTTAAGAGCAGATATTGGAATGTCTCTCTTAGAGGCACACACACACACACACACACACACACACACACACACAATATATTGTATTATCTACATTTATTTTGAACACTATAATTATTAGTTGCTTAGCAGAATATTTGACACAGTACGCTCTAATTTAACTATAAAACTGTACTTCAAATCAAATCTCATTTTTTTTTTTAAATATTTAATTGTTACTGATCGTTAGGATAACAAATTAAAATTCTATTCATTCATTTCAACGGAGAGATTTATTTGTCATTGCAACAATCTCTTACCTTTTTTTAGGAATTTGAATGACTCACTGAAGCAAAGCCCAAGAGATCTGAGGTGCAAAAAGACGTCATAATGAGGACTTTAGCCGAAGAGTTCAAAGTGAAACAATGACATCATCTCTGAATGTGTCATGAGGAGCGACACCATGAAGCCTCCCAACTGTTCCGGCCATATGTCGTGCAGAACAGAACTTCTCGACCCGCGTCACCGCGTTTTGTTCAGGGGGGGGGGGGGGGGTTAGGAATTAGGGGGGAATGACAGGAACGGAAGGAGGAGGGGGGGGGGGGGATTATAATGTGAATGCCTCCATCTCCACCCCTGCATCTCCTCCTCTAACGACATCATCCCGCCGCTTCCTGATTTGCTCCAGTGCTTCACCGAGGCCCCCCCCCCCCCCTCAACCGCACCCCCCCCTCCTCCATTGTTTCACCAGCTTTTAATAAACTAAAGGGCAGATTCCTAACTGGCGTGTTAGTGTGTGTGTGTGTGTGTGTGTGGAGGGGGGGGGCGGACCCAGCGACCTGTCTTCCAATCGCACAGTAAATGCACGTTCACACACACACACACACACACACACACGGTCTGGCATGCAGAGTGCCAATCTCTCTCACCGTCTACTGACGCCAGCTCCTGAACCGCACACACACACACACACAGACACACACACACACACACCTACTCTTCCTCTCCGACTCACACACACACTCACGCACTGTCTTTCGCTCCCCCTCCCCACGTGCCATCCTCCTAAAAGCTAAGCTTCTCACTAAAAATACCCCCCCCCCCCTCCCCCAAGTAAAGATAAGACAAACAGTGTGGATTTGACAGGCAGCCGTGTGAGCCGCAGCTAAGCTTGTGTTAGCTTTACAATTTAAGCTTCTCAGAACCGGTGGAGCGGGAAAGACCCAGAGGATGAATACGAATATGCCCCCTCTGACGGATGTCCTGTGGGTCACATGTGCTCTCGCGCAGTAACAGAACACCCCCCCCCCCCCCCCCCGCTGACCTTGCAGGGTCACACGTGGGCTGCGGGATGAAACCAGTGCGACAGACTCGTCGGACCCTCCATCCAACACTGAGCCGCGGGGGCATCGTTGGACCAGCAGACCCGCGACCCGTTTGGGGGTGGGGGGGGGGGGGGGGGGCTGCAGCGTTACGCATCTCGTGCAAAGCATCCATTTGTCACAGGAGCGCTCTCATTTGGTGTCAGAGGAAGTGGAGACGGACGTCTGGAGGTGACGTCTCCATCACGGCCTCCATCTCCCTCTCTCTCTCTCCCTCTCTCTCTCTCCCTCTCTCTCTCTCCATCTCTCTCTCTCTCTCTCTCTGGTGTCAGACTCCCAAACTCTCCCCCTCTCACACATCTCAGTTTCTTTCTGTTTCTCCTATTTATTGCGTCCTTCCCTGGCGCCTGCCGGTCCTCCCAAGGGTTCGCGGTTCCTGTCTCTGTCTCAGATGGTTTTCCCTCACTCTTTTGCAGCCACTTCATTTTTCATTCAAACGCCTTCTCCTTCCCTCACCCCCCCCCCCCCCCCCCCTCACCCGTCTCTCTTCCTCACACCCGCGGACGCCTCTCCTTCTCGGGTGAGGTGGAAGCGTTTGCTTGTCTCCTCCTCCTCCTCCCCCGACCTACCACAGAGCCGGCTCAACATCTGCCGTCGGCTCCTTCTGGCACGACAGCCAGCGGCCTCTGGGCCCAACAAAACAGGCCGGGGTCCATCGCGCATGCACGGACACGCACGCACCTGCGAAACACATATCCAGAGTTATTCACGCCGCTATTAACCTCCTGCTCCGGCGCGCGCGCACACACAGACACACACACACACACACACACACACACACACTATATCCTTCCAGCATCGCTGTCACTGCCTGATTAGTGAATCGTCCGGAGCCAACGCAAACACGTTTCCCTCCTGTTACACGCGGAGTCACGCTGCCTCCTAATCACAACCACTCGCGCATTCTGGACAGGCGGCGGATGGCGAAAACCTGCCGTAAAAAGAGGAATGTGCACCTGAGAATGGGGTGGGGGGGGTTGGGGGGGAGGGGGGGGGCATGTGTGCAGCAGAGGAATGGCGAGCACAAAGTTAAGCTGCAGCGACCTGCACGTACTGCTGTGTAAATCTGCAGAAAGGTAAACCACCTTATTCCCCCCCCACGCGGATGGGGAGAATATAGAAGATCGCAGGCTTCTTACCTTCAAGCAGAGGTATCCAGGAAGAGAGGCGGAGATCCTGCACGCAGCTCCCGCTTTTGTAGTTCAACTATTGTTTCCCAGCCAGCTCCTCTCTCCTCCTGCCTCCTACCTCTCTCTCTCTCTCTCGCACACACACACACACACACGGATCGTCTGAGCGCTATTCTCTCCTCCCTCTGTCTCTCTCTCTCTCTCTCTGTTTTCTGCTCCCGCAGTCACACTCTCTGACTTTCTCTTCAACAAGGGAGACCAGCGAGAGGAGGAGGAGGAGGAGGAGGAGGAGGAGGAGGAGGAGGGGGAGGGTGGGGAGGTGGGGGCTGGATGCTCTGCCTGTGAGGACGGTCGTCACATGTGGATCGTGACACAGCAATCGTATATCACACGCCCTTTCTCGCACTCTCACACACACACACACACACACACGCACACGCACACGCACACACGGACCAGCTGACGTACCGACACGCTCCGCGGCGGCAAATGGGAATTCCAGACCTGGACGGCTGTAGCCGGTCCCATCAGGAGGGAGCTGACCAAAAGCTGCAGCCGCTTTTTACGAGGTCAGGGTTATAAAGCTGTTAGCAGATTTGGTTTATTTAAAAACAACTGGCCCGCGCGGCCTTCCTCTTCACGCGCTTTTTCCCCCAATCATTGAGGGGGGGGTGGGGGGGTGAGGAAAAGGGAGAGGAGTGAAATGACTCACCTCAGCCATCTTCTTCTCCCGGTGGGAGCGTCTGTGCGCCGGGACGACCTCCGCCTGCGAGTTCACACGTGAAAATATATCACCGTAAGAAGAGCAAGCGGCGTCCGGCGTGTTCAGCCTCACTCATCGGGAAGGTTTTTTACAAATGTTACAAAACGTACACTGCAATGAAAAGGTCATTGCTCTGAAACCATAAAAGAATCTGAGAAAAGGAGGAGAGAAAAAAAAAAAAAAAAGCAGCACATTCATCACTCAGTAAAAAATGATACAGGACCCAGTGGGTAAACTGTTACTGCAACACTCACTCGGTGGACATTTCATTTTGGATTATTCGTCTTCATCTGTAATCACTTACATGGCGGCGCTGCGCCTGCATTGGGAGCGATGACAGCGACACAGGAACCTCCTCATCCGTCATCCTCACGTGGCTCTAACGTGAGGGGACGATAGCGAGGGGGGGCAAGCATCGCCGCTACCCCCCCCCCCCACCCAGACATTGCAAAGTCTTACGTCAGCCGCCTTGCTGCTCTGGAGCGTCAGCAGGTCCGGTGGCTGGAGGTGAACGGCCCTGAGCAGAGTTCTGTTAAAACTCACACCGATGGCAAAAGGTGAAACCCCCTTAATTGAGTCATGATGGGAATAATGTAGTGCCTGAGCGTGCATTCCTGTAACATGCCTCACAGGGAGGGGGGGTCGGGAAGGGCACAACCCGTCAAAATAACTATCCTACATGACGAACAAATATATCTTGATTGACAGCCTGATTGAAGGAGAAAAGGGGCGGTCAGACTGTGTGGGCAGGACAGTGAGCGCGATGCCAGGACGGATGAAAAAGAGTAGGCTGTGTGAGGCTGACCACATATGTTCAGACACTCATTGCATCAAAAACACACACACACACACACACACACACACACACACACACACACACGCACACGTCCAGGTATGCAGAGTCAAAACTCTCTGGGGAAATAAGGGGGGAGCAAGCACCACACTAAGTACGGCTTAGTGGGTCAAAAGTTTAAGAAGCACAATTACCTGGAAGGACCTGGTCTGACCCCCAACTTTCTCACCTTCTGTTCCCTCACACACACACACACACACACACACACACACACACACCTTTGATAGCCAGCAGCAGGACAGGCGGCTGAAGACCTGAATTACACACCACCCACAGGCTGCTGCAGAGAAAGAGACCCACGTGAGCACAGTTTGGATTTTGAACACCCTTTCAGGCGAAAATGATGAAATGATCACCGCTGCCAACAGTGTCAAATTAAACGTCCATTACTCACCTGGACAGAATCTGGACGCCTCCCCCCCCCCCCCCCCCCTCCCTTCCTCTACTTATTCATTGTGTCCACATGAGGGGTGGTGACAGGGAGTAAATGGCTTCAGATAATGTATCATAATATCACATTAAGGATATGGTCAGCGCGGCCAAATGTGAATCCCATATGCGGCGGGGAGGAGGGTGGGAAGGGAAGGTGGAGAAATGGGAGGGAGGGGCGGGGGGGGGGTCAGGAGACATAAGACAAATTGAGCAAAAGGAGGGGATCCGGCGAGATGACATACCGGAAGGAAAAGCTCAGAGGTGTTGAGATTGTTGTTGTCCGGACCACGAGCCCCACCTTGGCCGGAGGTGTGACCGGAACCCGACGTGACACGGGTCATCGGAAGGTGATTCGGAGGGCGGGGGTCACATGACCTGAACGACCACGAATGAACCTCACACCAGCGCGGAGTTTGGGCCTGACGCGGTGCCGCGGCCGACTGACGCCGCTTTTGTTTGGATGGTTGATGTCCGGCCTTATGTTAAGCTACGTGAAACAAGGGCCTACATTTGGGGAGGTTTACGTGCTGTGATTCATGTCCACAACAACAAAAAATAACAGGAATGTTTGCCTCAAAAGTGGCTTCTTTCGGAAGCCAAAAGCCTGACCCAAAAAATCCCATAGTTGTAATTTACAGCCGGGGTAGAATAACTTTCTCTTTTCTTGACCAAGTCGAGTATTGTCACAGGCAGCTGCCAAAGACAACTGATGTTTGATGAGTGTACCAGGACCGGCTCTCGAGTTTAGTTGAGTTCAGTGTGTGTGTGTGTGTGTGTGTGTGGGGGGGGGGGGTGGAGACACACACAGCTAGTCACAAGTACAAGTGTTTGTCTCACTCCCTGATCTTAACACTCATTCACACACAAACACACACCAACCCAATGCACGGGGGATCAGCAGCCCTGAAGGTGGGGGGGGTGGAGGGGGGGGAGGGGGATCGTCAAGAGCGAACAGGATGAAAGAGAGAAAGTGAAAAATACAGAGACAGAGATAGAGGGAGATATGGAATAATGAGAGAGCAGCTAAGTGGTTCCCAGTGTGCACCTGAGGCGGTGGCTGACCCTGTGAAGCGGGGTCTAAGCCTGAGCCCCACCCCGCCCCCTCCCTCTCTCTCTCTCTCACCACCCAAGTGCCGATGAGTAACAAAAACATCAACGTTTGCTCCTCGTTCCATGTGTGGAACAAATGGCGTTGCCATCGCGAGCACATTAGCATGCTAACGGTAGCATTTTGTTCACAGCCGAGCTGCTGAGCCCTGAGCCTCGGTTCTGCCTCCTGGTTAGAAGCTGTTGCTCAGACAGGTGAAACCCTTCCACAAGGCAAAGTCAAACGACGTTACGTCACCTGCGACCCTCGCCGCATAGCTTACATTATACTCTAGTTGATTATTCACCCGTTCTTTCTGTTTAGAATGAGGAAATGCCTTGAATATACAAGCCCAAAAACCATCCCAAATGAGGCTTTTAAATGACGTAATGATCAACTGAAGCTGCCAAATTAAAACACGAGACCAACTGACGGAAGCTTATTCAGTTTGAACTGTTGAGGGCCAGAAATGGCTGCTCTGGGGGAACAGTTCTGAGAAAAACATCTGAACGCAGGTGCTCTGTGATGTGTGTGCGTTTGTGTGTGTGTGTGTGTGTGTGCTTCCAGCTTGAGGATTTGTTGTCACGAGACGAGAAAGGCACGCAGCCAGTAAACAGAGAGTTTTCCCTCCTCGTTCTCGGATATCTGTTTGGACTGCACAGATTAGCCGTGACTCCATCAGACCTGCACACGCGGACCCTCTCCGCCCCCCGGAGACGTTCCTGAACTTCCTGTGTATCAGCACTCAACGCGCGGGAACGGCAGCAAAGTGGGCCGAGAACACCAGAGCCAGATCCCACGGGCCTCCGGGTTTTGCTTCCGCCAGGGGGCAGAAACGGCGGGAGACGACGTGAAAGGAACGTGGGAGAGAAAATGGAAAAATGAAGCCACCCTTTTGATGGAAACCAACAGCAAACAGCATTGTCCCTCTGTGCCATTTGGAGCGCCGTTGGTGTCCAAGAACTAGTGGACTAGTGGAACAAGGAGGAGAGGCGTCGGAGTTCCTCCCTCTACGGCGGCAACAAAAAGGCCAAGTGAGCCCCACCCCCCCCCCCCGGTGCCTGGCAGCGGGTGACTGGGGAAGCTAATATTTTAGTATGCGAGACAGCAGACAGAGAAGACCTGATAATGCCAGCGGTGATGTAATGCTCTGTTTCCGTGCGGCGTGTGAAGGGGGGGGGGGGGCTGGCCAGGGGAGGGGGAGGGGGTACGCTGTGTGTGTGCCGGTCACATTGGGTGGTTGGTTACCTAACGTTTCACTCATCCCCCTCCACGACGCTGGCTCTGATTACAGTGGCGCCTCGACCCGACCAACCTGTGCCTTTTTATAGTCTAACACTGCCACACACAGATTGTCTCTCACACACACACACACACACACACACAACGCGGGTTATGAATTAGACCTCACTGTTAAATAAGAGAATAAATCCCAAGATCAACAATAAACCAGGTGCAGACGAGTGTTAATGGGGAAGCAAAAGGTCATAAGAATTGTTTCTACGTTAACATGCGAGATGACGACACGCAGTGAAAACACAGACGCTGGTTAGCCGACACACCGTGTTCTTTAATTGCGTGACAAGCAGCGTGTGTGTGTGTGCGCGTGTGTGTGTGTGTGTGTACTCCAGAGGCAGAACCCGTTTCACCGCCCACCTGGGGCCTATGTACTGGTGGCGCTGGTCGGGCCGCCGCTGACGGAGGGAGAGCTGAACACATCCCTGAGAAGGGTGGAGAAGTTGACGCTCTCCACCGCAGCCCCGCCGCCGTTGGACCTGGAATCCACCTCGAACTGGAGACAAAAACACGGTGTTATTCACACACTCATTTATTCATTCACGCCCAACTTTTCTCCCCTTTGTTATGGTTTCTCCGTGAGAGATATCACCTTTATTTGGCTCACTCTGTGTGAAAGGCACCTTAAGATGTGTGTATGTGTGTGTGTGTGTGACACACGGGCTGTTTATAAAACACTGTACAGTGAGACGGATTAAACCCTCACACATAGAAGAAAAACAGACGTGCAATTTAAATTGTTTTTTCAGAGAAGGCTTTTTTTTTTTTTTTTTAATTGGTCCCAATATTGTTAAATGTAAGGAATAGAATGAATATGAATTATAGAGGAAGTGAGCAAATTGGCTGTACATGGCTTGCAGCACAGGCCAGAAAGGCCCGGGGAGCACGGCGAGCCGATCTGGGTCCATCAACTTGACATTACTGCTGTGTACTCAGTGAGAAACACAATACCTCCGCAGCACCTCAGTGGCCAATTTGAGTTGTTTTTTTAAAACATTTTTTGAGGGTACACTTCAGGACTTTTTAAGGAGGGAAAAGTCTTTGAGCAGAGACAGACGGGTTTGGGCTGAGAACCCGGGAAGGCAAAGAGCAGCTGGAGACCGTGACAGAGGAAAATGGAGAATTAGGTAAGCACTGGACCGGTATACCCACGCCCCAAAAACACACACACACACACACACAGACTTTGCTGTCGTGCCGTGGTTTATTTCTCTGCTGCTCACCTGGTTCTGCTTAGATTTGGCTGTTGCAAAGCATGCTAAATTAGCATTACATAGGAAATATACAAAAGCAAGAGGGAGGAACGAGGGAGCTACTTCCTTCTTTTTTGACCACCTCTGTGTGTGTGTGTGTGTGTGTGTGTGTGTGTGTGTGTCCTTTTTTTGTGCATAATAAATTGTCCTCCTGTCCCTTTCAACATTCCTTCCCACTCACTTGATTTGGCTCTTGGCTCACTTGTCCACTGAGTCATCGCAGGTAAAACGTATTTAAAACCCCGAGCACAGCACCGACTGTCTGATTCACAAGGTCCTTCTCTCTCTCGCTGCTGCTGCTGCTGCTTTGCTTTTTTACGCCTCTCCTACCTTCAACCTGTCTTCAGGCAGTACCGGCGAAGCGTTGTTCTCGACCCAGTTGATGCCGGCCAGGAAGGCGTGGTAGTCGATCTCGTCGCCATCTGCAAACCTGGAGCGGACGTGCGTCCCCGATTGGAAACAGGCGCATAGTGTTTAGAGCTGCCACTTCATTTAAACACTCTTCACACTTCTTCTAGTGGTAGTCCGTCTAAATGCGGATTCACTGATTTTTTTTATTATAGTAAAAGTAAAGTAAAATTTCTGGGCACTGGACTTCACTTTACAATAAAAGACTTGTCTGAACAGCTGTGAACATGCAGGGGAACCTTAAACTGCTCTGCCCTGCACTGCGCTGCGATTGGTTGGCTCTTACTTTGCGAGCAGACTCGCGAGCAGCTTCTCGGGCAGTGGAAGGTGAACGGCCTTACAGATGGTCCGCGTCTCTTTGGTGGAGAGGCGCCCGGTCCTGGAGACGCAAAAGGGAAGCATAGACGTCAGCATCAAAGATATGGAAGAAGGAAGCCCCGGCAGAACCAGGGGTTTGGACCACAGACTGCGTTTGATTTGGACGACATGGCTTTAGTTTTGCAGAGTGAAGATGGTGAAACGTCATCCATCAACAGTATATACAGAGTCAATGGGTTGGACCCGCATCTGGCCTCGTACCTACTTGTAATGGGTCGTCTGAGTGAAGTTACAGGAACATACTATACACATGCAAAGGCTTGACCCATCAGCATATGCGCCATGAGACCCTGCTTGTGTATTAAAGGCTGAACCTGAATTGATATGAAAACAAGTTGCTCGTCCTCTAGGACCTGAGCAGCCGGCCCACGGGCCCATTCTTGTCATTCCGCCCTCGGTGCGGCGACGTTGCTGAACAATTTGGCACCGACTCCGGTTGTCAACGGCTCAGCCCGCAGGGAACCGTGGACCGTCCCTTTCAGCTGAATCACCACTGCGGATAAAGAGGCAGAAGGCGTGCGTGTCCTCTGGTCCACAGAGCTGCGTGCCGTGCGGCTCTTTCAGGGTCCATCTGGTTCCAATGCTCCACTCTGCACTACTGGAACTAATCGTTGCCCTGCGATATGGGGCCACTGACTGCACGATTGATGTCTTGTTGTGAGTCTGTGTGTGTGTGTTTGTGTGTGTGTGTGTGTGTGTGTGCGACCACCTACTTGTGTTGGTCGCGTTGTGTGAAGGCTCTGTCCAAGTGAGGGAAGTCTTCAAAGTGGTTCTTCTTGAGGAAGTCCTGGGCCACCGCCAGCATCAGGCCAACGTCCGCCTCGGGCTGCTGGCGCTGCGAGAAGCTGCGGCCCAGCACCAGAACCTCGTGCTCCGACAGGCCGCAGCCCAGGCCGGTCAGCAGGCCCCTGTGGCAAAAAAACCCCAAAACGATCACATCTCAAGCCGTGAACTAATAGAATCAAACTCTGAAATACCTTACAGATGTTCAGGTGGACTCCGTCGGGTGCACTGCACATGCCGGCTGGGTTACTGTACCTGAACGACTCGTAGGAGATGAAGCCAGTGCCGCCGGGGTCACTGAGAGTCAGAAACGCCCTGATCTCACTCTGCTTCTCCTCGGGAAGAGATCGCAGTTTGCTGAGGATGTTTCCCACGTTGGCTTTGGGGAACTAAAGACATTTACAACGTAGGTGTAGTTACGTAGCGCGGAGGCACCGGGGCTGTGAGGTTATGTTTTGCGCCGGGGCAACCCGCTCCAGAAAAAACGCCACTGCTTGTGAAGCCCCACGGAAACCATGAGCGGGAGAGCGGTGCCCCTCCTGCAGCTGCCTCCTTACCTCCTCGGCATGTTGCTCCATGTAGTCGAAGGTGTATTCCGTCGCATCCAGAACCTGGAAGAGCACGCCGCTGAGGCAGAGGGTGGCTCCGACGTACAGATCCTGGGCCGTGAAGCACTCCGACGGCTCGCTCTTGAACAGCTCCTGGCCGGGCTTTTTGACCCGACCCCGCTTCAGGAACTTACCGCCAACTATACCTGGGGCACCACGGGGAGGGGGGAGGGGGGGGTTTAAAGGCATTGGCCTTTTCTCGTTCGTTCGTTTTGAACTTAAATCAATCCTCAAACCGTTGCCTCCCTTTACAACACGTCAGCAGTAGGACGTCTCATCCTGATCCATGACATACAATTTATCTTACGTTGTAAAAAATATGATTTACAATGATGGGAAAAAGTAGGTCTTTGTACTAAACATCATGGGTTGCATTTATCCTCTAAAGGAACCCCGCTGTGGTTCGGCTGTGGGCCAAACCTTTTTACCTGAGTTCTTCTTCGGCTGTTCAAAAACACAGATGGAGTCGTCGCTGAGAAAGAACGAGATGGTGAACACCCTCTGCATGTCATCTGGATTGGTGGTGACCATCTTGGCACTGAAATTCAGCACGTTGATGACGTCGCTTCTATTCGGGGGGGGGGGGGGGGGGGGGAAGATACACGGCATAGTTGAGGACTGCCACGAACTCACACAGAGACACAAACGTTTCAGGGTGACCAGCACAACTCATCTGACCTCTCCATGAACTTGTAGAAGTCTTTCTGTGGGGCCTTGGGCAGCAGGCGATGGCAGTAGCTCAGCGAGTCCTCCTCCGAGCCAAAGCCGTTGTAGGGGGGCACGCGCCTTTCGGGTATCGGGGCCGGGGGAGCTTTGCACACCACTGGGGTGAAATCCTCTGATCGGAGGGAAGGAGAAATAAAAGAGAAAACGCTTAAAAGAGAAAAAAGAGCGGAGCGAGGAGCCCAGAAGGAGAGTTGGATGATCAGAGGAAAGCAGCTAATCCATCCCTGCCGGAGCACAGCAGCCCGAGTGTAACCCTGAGCTGACCTCTGACCGCCATGAGTCAGACAGGACCCTCCATCACACGGGTCGGTCACTGGGGGCTCGGCCTGGTTCACTACCGGGACTAATGGGGCAAGCCCCGAAACCCGCCAAGGGTGGCGGACACACCCAGGACCAGGACCAGGGTTTCCCGTGCCGGGGAGCATCTCGCGGTGCCCGGCGCCTTTGAGAAATACAGCGGTGCATGTGAGCCCTCTCTGAACGAGGGTCTGCCAAATCCATTTTGTAGGAAGGTAATATCTCTTGCTGAGGCGAGCTCTTACTGCCCCCAAGTGTTCAGACAAAGGCACTGCAGGCACCAGCGACCATTACATTACATGTCATTTAGCTTTTATCCAAAGCGACTTAAAGTGCACTATAACATTTTGCCTGGGGAGCAATAACTGAATTAAATCATTCTAATGTATGACGAGTTGAAATGCAACTACGCCATTTTGAAAGGAAAGCCGCTGTAAATGCACCTAATATTCGACTAAGTACACACAATCGGGTTGTTGTTAGATAAAACCTTGAACCAGTATTTCAAATATTCCTATTTCACCTGAAGAAACACTCTACACATCTGAAACGACCTGTCATTACCTATGCCGTATTTGGAGCGATAGTAGTCTTTGGTGAAGTTGTCACAGTCAGTGAGGATCACTCTCCTGCCCCAAACATTCACCTCCCCGCCCAAAGTCAGATCACAGTCCTTATAAAACTCATCATGGACCGCCCCAGTCTACAAGAGAGAGAGAGAGAGAGAGAGAGAGAGAATTAAATGACAGAACGACCACAAATGAGACAATACCACAAGAACTACGTTCCTCTATGAGCTCAACTGAAGGTCAAAGATATGAGGACAACCATACATTAAAAAACAAATGCTCATGTGTTCAAATACTTTGAGGCTGTCCAGCATGAAGCGCTGCTCCTGGCTGCCGGAGGCGATCACGTTGAGCACCGTGCGGTCCGTCGTCTGTCCGGGCTGCTTCACCGGGGCACAATTCTACGGGACACAGAGGGCAGTTTAATTTAACTAAGAGACAGGGCAAATAACGGATCTGTCTTTATGGACATGGTGCAATCACATAGGATGGTGGATTCTGGTCAACCTTTAAGGGCTGACATTTAATACAAAACTACTACTGAACAAAACTACTGGACTGAAAACGCACACACGCACACATGATTGAAGCCTGGCTGTCTTTCAAGTTGAATTAGGCTTCAGTCAGTAACTGAAGGAGACAGCCAGAATGCTTGAGAGAGACTGGATGCGGCAGCAGTGCTGTCAGACAGAATGAGGTCCGGGTGAAGGGAGCGATGGTGGGAAAAAGACCAAAAGAAGCCACCCAACCAGAAAGAAAGTCCCCGAAAGTCTTTAAGCTTTGGAATAACTATCTAAAACGGGTCAATGGAAATGGAAATTGAACCCACCAAATACACGAGAGAGCCTGCGAAACCCATTCTGCTACATTCACGTCCTCCCTAAATGTTCCTTACCACCCATTGGGAATTAATCAATTTCTCGGACAACTCCTACTAAGCACGTTTCTCTCTACACTACCGAAAATTCTGCGATTTCCATTATCCTGCCGGAGCTGTGTGGTTTTCTATTTCAGCCGGCGGCCCCGGACACTTGATGGACACATCCTATCGGGGCGCCTCACCTTGGGTAGTTTGCTGCGGCGTAGGAACTTGGGCACAGTGTCCCTCCCCGAGTTGGCGGGGTTGATCTCCATGATCTCTATGGTGTCGTCCCCGAGGTGGTAGTGCAGCGTGAGCTCCCGCGGGTCGGCGAACATGTTCTCCGTGTCGTCCCAGAAGCAGTTGAAGCGCAGGACTTCGCAGTCGTGGTCGAGGAACTGCTTCAGCGTGTCACACCTCTCGTAGGGCCGAAGTGGCTTCATGCTTTTCTCTATCTGGAGATACATACATAATATCGCGCATGAAGGGCAGAGATTTTTGAAATGCAAACACGTAAGTAACAGCGTTCCATGCGATTTTATACGTCTCCTGATCTTCTAAAGAGGATGAAAAGCCTGATTCCTACCTCTTCCCGGCGTTTGCTGTAGGGGTCATCGGGTACAGTGGCAGGGTCATTGAGGATCACCCCAAGTTTTGTGAGAAAGTTCCTTGTAAAAGAGTCGCAGTCGATCACAGTGAACGTGCGTGAGTACAGCACCATCTGTTGGTTGAGGTTGAAGTGGTAAATGTGGTAGAAGCGGTCATCGTTTGGGGGGGGCAGTGGGATACGTTGCCGATGAATAAATCTTCCTACCACAGGAAACAACAACACAGCCGTGTTAAGGTACAGGGGACAAACTACTCGCAATACGTCAGTGAATTGAAGTCTAAAAGTTTAATTTGAGCTACTATAACAATACATTTCCTGCGATATCAAACACACCTTGAGGGATGCCACTGTTCTTGTACTCTGGCTCCACCACCTGAATGGTATCATCTTCCAGGTGGAAGTAGATCCTACACTTCCTGATCCTGTAGGTCTCATGTTGGGCCTCAGGGACAGCTTCCTGGAAGAATGCTTCAAAACACAAAATCTACAAGAGGAAAGGGGCGTTTTGTCAATGAGATTCTTCAAATTTTGTTTATGTTTTTTTGATGATGTAATAGAAATATTCAAATGAGAATTCAAGTTAAGCATTGTGTAGAAATGCTTCAAACTAAACTGACAAATACTATAATTGAATAGAAGTGGTGTAGTATATAACCGGGAAGGTGAAACCGATCAATTCACCTTTTTGTCAAAGGCTACCCATGATGGTAAATCGCTGCCCCGTTCTTTGGGAAACACAGAATACTTTGGTGTAATCTTCTGGCCAAATAACAGCTCCCCTCCAATGCCTGGCTTCTCATATCCAACCAGCAAAGGGAGTCCACTGGAGAGGTTGAAATGTTGGGATTTGTGGAATCTCTCTTTGCCCAGCTGTAGGACAGAAAAGAGAACTATTGAAAGCCAAAATGACATTTGACATTTCTAGACCTAACATATTTATTTTTAACTATTTTTTTTCAAAACATGTTTTCACATAAAAAAAATTAACTAAATATTTTTGTACTTTTTTCTTCATTTTTTCAATCATTTTTTGACATAAAATATTTTTCCAAAACATTTTTCCGACTTAAAATGTTTTGTTCAAAACATTTTTCCGACTTAAAATGTTTTGTTCAAAACGTTTTTCAACCCATGATATTTTCTGACCTACCATATATTTTCAACTTTTTCGTAACAATTTTTCTACAAAATATTTTTGACTCCATTTTTTTACCAAATATATTTTGACTCAAAGTGCACACAAAGCAAATTTGAGCATACTTGAAGAGATCATGAAAAAATGTTGGTTAAATAGTGGAAAGTAATGAGTGGGGCCTAACTATAATAATCAAAGAAATGCAGTGGGGTAAAGGGCACATTTTTCACATGTAATTAAGTAATAAGTAACGTTAAGTTAACGTAATGCCAGTAAGTAAATACTAATCTTGAAGAGTAACCCGTTGTCAACCCCTGCTTAAATAGTTTTAGAGTACTTGCTAATTAGTAATTACACAAGGTGAAGAAAATTATCTTTACAAAATGTTAGGGTTAACAGATATAACAGTTAACAGATCTGTGGCTTTAAGTTGTATCTAAAGTAATTATTGTTGTATCAGTTAAATAGCTAACGTTAGTGACATTGAGGCAGTTGGTTAAAATTGCCGAATGGCCAATTAGCTTGTTAGCTCAGGAGCTAACCCAACGTCACTACCTATTGGTGACGTTTGCTAGCTGAAATGTGCAGCTAACTTCTAGCTAACTAACGGAATGCCCTCCCCAAACTGAGATAACGTTGTGCTACAGCCAAAACATGTGTGGCATATATGGCCCATCAAATGCAGTAAGCTTACCCGTCTGTTGGGTGAATTCCCAGGTAGAAATGGTAACGCCATGGATGAAATTTGTAAAACTGGTTGATACTCTTCTTCCTGCAACTCGGGCTCTACGGTTACCATGGAAACGCTTGTGTTTCGGACGTCTCTTAGCGACGTCAATAACAGAGGGGAACTTGTAAAATATCAACATGTGGACATATTTATTTAAAACAACTATATGACTTTGATGGAATGGAAGTAATACCATGTACTTGAAAGTTAAATATGCATTTTTGAAATGTGTCAATTTTATACTTCTTAGGCCTCTATTCAACTACTTTTTGGACTCAATGCACATTTGAGTTGGCCCAAACTTAAAGAAGCATGTGTACTTTCTGTGGAACACTTGTCGATACAAAACACAGATAAACACCTGACTAGTGATGACTAAAGGGATCCAGGATGTAAGGAGGGACAATACATTTTTGTATCATTGTACATAGATTGTCATGAAATACATAAAAGGAATTCAACTGTTTTTATTTGTATATGTTCATTAAACTTGCATTGTAGACAAACCATTGCATTCAGTACTTAAAGAATCAATGCATTGCTAAACAAGTTACATTAAAAAAAAGATGCATGGGAGGCAGATAAAACCCATCAGATGTGGCAACTCTCACAAAAAACAAAAGGCATAAAATGTATTATCCTTTTGCAAGATGGTTGATCTCAGTGTCTCAAAAAGAAAAATACAACACAGGTACTGATGGAATTCTACAGACACCACCCGAAGGTGAATATGAAGTAACTTGCACTTAGCTGCATTACGGTTGGCTTAATTGCTTGCAACAAGGCAATGATACATAATATTTCTTGATTTCAACTTAACAGCTTGGTAAAAATAAATAAATAAACACCGTGATAGCCTAACCACTTAAACCAAAACAATTTTGCATGATTTAGATCATTATTCAGCCTGGAATAGGAAGTATTTTATTAGGGTCATAAGGATCGGATTATCCATTGTGGACCTTGAGGAAGGCAAAATGACCAGAACATCATCTGACAACAACCACAACCCTTGCTGTACATTACTTTCCTAGATGGTCCATTTTTTAAATAGACAGTTCTTGTCACATGTATCGTGTTAAATTGGACAAACGGATGCGCGGCTTTTAGAGAAACACAGAGCTGCAAGCTAATCTTAACTAGGTTTCTTGCCGTCGAAGAACTTAAAACACCCTTCAGCAATGACTTATAACATTTTCTTAGATTTTCTCACAACCTCAAAAGGAATAGAATTCTTTTTTGGCAGACTCTAAGATGCCAGGCCGAGCAGGAATCCTCCAATGAAACCACTTGTGACAACAATGTTCTTCTTCACAAACTCTGTGGACTGAAGAGAAAAGTTTCAGTATATAGAAGTCACAAAACATTCAAAACAGACATTAATTGATCTTTAAGCTATAAAGCCTTCTTTTGTTTTTAAATGGATATCCTGCATTTTCAAGAGCAGGGTCAGCTTGAGTCAGGAGAAAGGGTGAAGGGCATGCAATTAGGGCCTCCAAACCAAATGGGAGACGTTGTGGTTATACAGCAAACATTTTGACCACAAGGCCACCGGGACAACTCAACTATACACGCACAAATCTCACCTTCTCCATAAGCGTGTTTATCTCCGGTCCGGCTTTGTTGGTGCCCTTCTTTAACTGCTTCTTAGCTTTGTTGACATCCTTCTCCACTCTCTTCCAGTCCACTTGGATATAACCACTATTGTTGGCTATCTGATTAGGAGAAGTGGCAAAATTAAACATAGATGTGAATCAAATTCACGACAATGATTTATGCATTTCTTATAGTGTTGCAAGAATACCTGGAGCAGCAGAAGACCGCCTCCTACAGATGTAGCGGCAACTTTTCCGACCTTCTGAAAGAGATACCCCGCACACCTAAGATGAATGGAGACAGACAGCGTGATGGTTCATTAACATAATTAATGACTTCAAGAGCCTCTAAATGAATCATAAGAATTGTATATGCCATATAATCTTACTATTATTATACAGACATAACCATATGAAACCCCACGTAGATTGATCCCTACTTTTTACCAGTTATATGGCTATGATCGACACTGTCATCATCTTTTGGAAATTTTACATCTTGTATTTTCTTCGGATTGGCAACTGATCGTGTGCACTCTGTATATTTGCACCCACTTCCCACTTTGCATCTCAAACGCTGCACAGCAATTTCCCTCCACATGAAGGAAGCTTGATCTTATCTCATAACGATTTGCATGTCGGCGAATGCATCAAAGCGTACGGGGTGTGTCAAGTACGACATGCCAAGTGCACAATTGGGCTAGCGAGGATGTACTCGGTTGAGGGCAAAAAGGGGGCTGCATCTTTATTTGTTTCACGAGGCAGATCTCTCCATTCTGACTCCTGATGTCAATGTGCTCAACGTTTGTCCTGTCCATAGTCCACAGAAACACGACAGTGAAATGAGGGGCCATAATTACCATCCACTCGCTCCCCCGATGGCCAACTGTGTGGCCACGGAGTACTTCTCCGCCAAAGGGCCCGAGTTCTTCCCGAAGAGGCGGTTCCACCATCGCTGACGTTTGGCGTATTCCGTCAGGTCCACGACCTTGTCGTAAATCTCGTCTTCCAGCTCTGACACAAACGCAAAAACACAAACAGCAGCAAAACGTCACGCGTATTAGCAACGGAACGGGTAATAAGCAGCAGTGACTGTCTAAAAAAAAAAAAAAAAAAGACAGGATTGGCATATTTACTTAAATAAGTTGCTGAGAACCGAACATTTAGACGCTGGTATAAACCTTAACGGTTCGTGTTTACGGTAAGAAGCTTCAGCGATATGTCCTCCGTTGGCTATTTTGACAACTCTTTGACAACTCGGTGAAGTTCTGAGGCCTGACAACAGGTTAGCATCACACTGGTAACGGCGAAGCTAAAGCGACGCTGGAAAAAGTTAACGTCCGCCGATTAAAACCAAAAAAATGGACGCCAGAGGGAGTGAAAATCTGCGTGAAGACACCCGCGTCTGTCCGGTAGGAAGGTTTGAAAACACCCGCTGGGTCACGGACCGGGGTGTCGGGCTGGACAGAGGTGTCGTGATCATAACGGGCCCTGCTTACCCTTGTCGCGGTTCGCCATTTTGGAGTGCGCTGGTGTGTCCTCAGATGCCGTCCGGTGGAGGCGCCGTCTCTCTGCCGAGGAACTGCACTGGGGGGGGGGGCGCTGAGATGGGGTTAGTGAATGAAAAACAGAGGTACGGTGAGGGATGGACGGCACAGGAAGTCACCGACATGTTTCCTTCCTGTCATTACTCGCTTTGTTTTTAAATGTAATTATCATCACATTTTACGTTATTTTTTCACATTCCAGCATGTTCTGTTTTGTTTTCCCAACAAATGAGGAGCCCATGCTTGGGTTTGTATTTATTTAATTTTTTTATTATAAAATCTTCGAAAGTGCTGTATAAATAGTTATTATTATTATTATTATTACGACACTAGCTTCCTGTTTATATATATTTCCTCAGCAGAAAACGCTAGATCACATTTCACAGGCTCTAAGGTCAGAAATGAACCTTGTGTGTGCAAACGAATGGGTCGTGGACCTGGAGGAGGACAGCACCTCGCCCCACCACCTTCCTACCTGTCCTGCAGGTATTGCCGTCGAAGCTTTTTTTTAATGAGAATTGAAATAATGGAATCCAGGAGAGCGAGAAAATAATTTTATATTTTGAGGCCTTTCTCTTAGTGTCGTCCCTTATAGAAATCGGAAGTTAAGTTTGTTAATCTTTAATTATGCAACTGAAACAATCCAGACAAGTGCAACGTCGACTTCTGGCTCTTGCTATTAAATTTATATTAAAATCAATGTTCTTTAAAGAATGCTCCATCTAAAATAAAATGTTAATTTTTGCAATTTCCAACAAATGCAAGCTTTTCCATATAAAATGTATTCTTCATCACAGCACATATTCTCAAGTCATATTAATCAACAAAATAATACAATCACAACATATTATAGTTTTGAAAATTGTGCATTTATAATTCTACAATTAACATATAGAAATGGAAAACTCAGTTGTACTAAGAAAAATAATTTTTTTTAAATTCCTAAAAATAAACAAATTTATGTTATAGCATATTTGTGCACAATTTCATTAGATCTTTTACAATAAAATACAAGAAAACTTCTTCATCGCAGCCAATATCAGGAAGTGTTACCTCACCGGATGGAAAAATAAAATAAGAATACATATACCTTAACTATGTTCAATTGTTTAGGCCAAAATGGACTATAATTGAAGAATCACATCATGTGTAACTGACCAGACAGTATGCAAAACTTCTTTAATAGTATAATAATTCCCTTGCAAATGAGTTTTGTAACATAGTAATTGATAGGGTATAGTAATATGATATAGTAATCGTTTCCTGATTTACTGATACACAATATAGTTGTTATCTATCAATCAATCAATGCAACGTTGCAACAAACCTACTCGACAGCTTTTTCAACCAATAGGTTTGCTTTAAAATGCAGTTACGTAATCATAATATAACGTTACGAGCCAATCGCAGGCCTCGAGAAGCCCATGTTGATGTGTACGTGCGCGTGTTCGTCCGCGTGCTCGCAACACATCAACTTGAGACAGTCACGTGGCGGCACACGCCGGCCACTGATTGGCCACGGCGAACGGAGGGCGTTCCGACAGTGGCGGCGTGCGTTTGCCTATGTGACACAATTACAACAACTTTGAGCCGATGGTTGGGGAAGTTTGCCACATTACCAAGTAACCCTCACTCCTAAAACCCAACATTACATCAACTTCATGCATACACTGGCACTGGAATACACGCTGTGTTTTGATGTACAATGAGGAGCGTGGGGGGTAACTTGGAGGGATCATTTCCTTGAGGATTTGGCAAGAACTACGCTACGCCCCGTTTTAGTCCTGGATAACGTTAGCTGTGCAACACTTTCGTTGTTACTGCGTTTCGCCGGAGTTCCTCGGTCCCGTCGAGCCTCCCATTTATTTTCCATGAAATCGTGCGGAGTGTCGCTCGCCGCCGCCGCATCTGCTGCTGCCCGGAGTCTCGGCGTTGCTGGTAATGACGAGGAGAAAATGGCGTCGGGAACAGCGACCGATATCGAAGAGGACTTTCCGAAGCTAACAGCCCAAGAAAAAGAGCGCTTGGACGGAACCGACAGGTCAGACGATCTTGCGTGTAAACAGTTTCAGCCACCTCTAGATTTTGGCGAAGGGTGTCGTTCTTCGCACAGTTTAAAATAAACAAATGCGGCTTGCCCCCCCCCCCCCTCAAGTAACACGGAACCGCCTGTGTGTTGTCTGTCCTCTACTTGCAGTTCACTGTTTGGATTTCATAGGCTTCAAGAAGATGGCGCCAGAACGAAGGCCTTGCTGTTAAAGGTAACTTATGCCACGGAATATGAACACAGTCTGCTCTCACGGTTATCGCCTCTGATTAGTGCATATCCTCCCCCCTGAAATAAGTGGCACGGACCCCCCCCCCCGCCTTCCCCGACGTCTCTCTTGCTACACGGCTAGCAGCGACACACACACACAAGATTCAATGTACACAACTTAAAAGCTGAACCAGCATTAACTGTGGGGGGAAAAAAGAGTTATGCACACAATGAATAAACGGGGTAAAACGGCTCCGATAAATGTGGGTCTTATCAATATTAAATGAGCCCAGACGACAGAATATCAGGGCGGAATGGATATCTACATTGCTAAATAAAAAAAGAGAGAAGTCGGTGGTGTCTGTAGGAGAGCGTACGATGCTAAGTGATAGCTCCGTATCGACCGTTGCAAACGTGTTTTTCCACCACATTGATGTCCTCGTAAACACAACGGGCCCCGATGGGGAGGCACGAGTCTGTGCACGGGTGTGAGTCTCTTTGGGCCACGCTGTTGTTGCGACTGCTGTTACTTCGCTCGTTGCATTTGCTGCACGAGTCGAGCTAAACTAAAGGGCTCGCGCGGTGACGACTTCGCACCGTGTCACCCGGCGGTGTCATGTGGCTCCGCGAGAGCCGGATGAATGAGGCACGGGGAGGAGGGCGAACGCACATGTCCCGGACGAGAGCAGGGACGCTGAGTTGACGTGCACACATCGGTGTCCCGTCAAACCACCGGTCCCCTCGTACCCAACGGCCGCGGAGAGTTGTGGGGCTGTGCGTCGGTTCGCGCTGGTAGCATGTAGCGGCTAGCTGCCCGGCGGGTTTTCCTCCCCTCCTCCGACCCGCGGACACACACTCACACACTCACACTGCTGCCGTGCACGTCGCGAGAGTCCAAATAAACACACGTTCATGGGTGTTTTATTAAAGGTTTCCCAAAAATAAATAACTGCTGGGTGTATTGGCCCAAGACTGCAGGGGGAGGGGGGGGGGGGTACCTAGCAAAACGTAATGGTAGCTAACTAGCAGCGGTGGCTAGGCTAATCACCATTTGCAAACGCCATATCACGACGACGGCGTCCGGTGTGTGAAACAAAGCTGGTCCGTTAGAAAGCGGAAGCTGGGGGGGGGGGGGGCACTCCGTTAGTTAACGGTGCAGCCACATGTTGCCACCGGTACGCCGACCTCTTCCACATGTGGCTCCAGGGCGTCCCACGCTCAGCCATTATTACCTTTTTTTATATAATGGTACTGTTGTCATTGTCCTGGTACTCTGCTGGATACCTGACCGGTACAGACAGGCCCATCCATATGATAGCCTCACATTCAGAGCTCTGATTGTGTGTGTCACATTAAATCATTTTGATTCCTTCTTCCCTTTACGTAGTATTATCTCTGGACTCTTGCATTTTAGAACATGGGGGAAGGGGCAGTATTTGTTTAGCATGAGTTACGCTGTAAACTGACACAGAGTCCACAACAATATCCATTCACTTGAGTCCCTTCCCAACACCGTACGTTGCAGAGTCTGAGAATAGGGGCAAGTGCATTGTTAAAATTGCTGAATCACACAGTCTCTGTGCAGCTAACCCCTGTGGCACAAATTCATAAGCTTGGCATAAGGCCAGCTCTTAGTGTGTGTGTGTGTGTGTGTGTTATAATGCATCACTGTTATCTGCTGCGTGGCATTGAAGTGTGTGTGTTTGGAAAAGGCATTTTGTATCTGCTTTTCCTTACAAGAATCTTGATGATGTGTTAAATCCCAACATGAAGTGAATTCGCTACCCAAAGACTTGTCCTAACATTGTCTACTTGCAGTCTTAATTCCCCTAAAACAAAGGCATGATTGATGTGTATACATTCAATTTGATTTCTCAGGCTTTTCAGTGATGAATGATCTATTCCTGTGTTATCACCAGCCCCATTTACAAATATTTTGTTCCCTGGTACACAGAAACGTTTTATAAGGATAAGCATTTCAAGTCACTAATAAAGATTAAAAAAAATGTTGTTGCAGTGCACAAAGCAAGTGGTTCCCCCAAAGCAAAAAGGTCCACTAAATGTTTCTGCATTTTTCTGATTTAAAAAGAACCCAAGTCCACTTTATTGAAAAGATGCTCAGTCAACAACCTTTAAACTGTTGCAAACACACATTGTTTGTCAAAGTACGCAATAGTTTGTCTACTGCACAGAGCGTTGCCCATCTACATGTGCTTCAAATGACCATCACTGTTCGTATGCTCTTATGGCTTATGGATGTGTATTCTAGATGGAGCTGCAGTGTCATCGAGAATGACCACGTGTTACTTGCAACTTCTTCAAAACAAGAAGTAAATATAGGCAACATTGACTCAATCTTTGCTTCGTCACATAATTCCTGCATTGCCACCACAGACGTCGTTACAAGCATTCTTGATGCTAAAAAGTAGGCGTCCACTGAATGAAGTGTGCAAGGAAATGATGCAAGGACCTACAGAACTGTTCTAGAAATAATGTGTCACAGTTCAATGACAAATACACATCTGAATCATTTGATTTTAGGACTTCAGACCTGGTGCCTTTTTTTTGTTTGTCAGGTTAAAACTCATTAAGAATAGTATATGCTGATGCTGTATTCAACACAATAATACTCGGTGTTCACTTATCTGACTGTTTTGATAACACAACTCCTTGTATTTATTCTCTAGTGTCTCACACACTCGCTAAAGAGAGTCATTCGTTTCGATGTCGTTTAAAATGCCGACTGACAAGTTGGGTCATTGAGTTGGTTCCATCCACAAAAGCCCTGGAAGACTTGGAAAGGCATCTTTTTCGTTAATGCGTCGTCTGCCGCAAACCTCCCAACAAACCCAAGCTGTCGGCAATATATCGACCCTCCAAAATGGATTGTGATGGTTTTGGTGTAATGTGCACGTGATCTTTCAGCAAATCTGTATCATTCCTTGCAGCTGTGTAGCTCGCCTTTAACGCTGTGCTGGTGTTGCCGTCTCGTTTAGGCCGTTAGCTGCTATGATGCCCTCATCCTCAAAGCAGAGGGGAAAGTGGACTCTGACATTTTCTGCCAGCTGGGCCACTTCAACCTCCTGCTGGAGGACTATTCTAAAGGTGAGCGTCTCCATGTGCAAATCCTCCTGCCTGTTTTGGGGTCTTTGATATCGTTTGGCTTGGTTTATCAATACAGACATTTTAAATTGGTTTCTTGGCGATCTAAATGAATAAATAAATGATAGCTTGTTTTTCATGAGTCATTTGATGTGTGCCGTTGTTTTTGTTTTTCTAAGCCCTTTTTTTTTTTTTTTTTTTGGTTCATCGAACATTGCCACTAACTGTTCATTATCTCCTTGTGTTTTTCCCTCTTTCTTTGTCACATTCTCTCATCCATCGCACCATTTTCCCAGCATTATCTGCATACCAGAGGTACTTCACTTTACAGCCCGACTACTGGAAGGTGAGTGCTGTAAAAGATCCAATGTTAGCGGCACTGTTTTTGCTTGGCGTGCGGAGTCTTCAAGTTGGAGCAGTCAGTTTTTGCGGCAACAATATTTACCGTATTTTACTTATTCGCAAAGTCCTGAAAAAGGAACCACTGGAATAAAACCTGTAAGAGCAACTACCTGTCTGGTAGTTTGACTGTTTAGCGCACAAGAAGCTCGGGCAGCTTGGCGGCCCCGGCTCTGTGTGTTGTGTCGCAGCGTTGAGTGCATGTAAGGCCGCGGAGAGGCTGTGTGCATCATGTGCACGAGAGTGGCCGTTAATCTGTTGTGTTAGGGCTCCACATGTGGCACACGTGGTGCAGGGAGCGGGGTTCTTCAGGTTACCGGCAAACAAGAGCCCCCGGGGAGTGACTGTCTCTGAGGCAGCTTGGGTGAAACGGTGAATGCGGACCCAGGAATGGACCTCACTGGGCGGGTTGCTAGTTGCTGCTCATTTGACAGGTGGAGTGTCGGGCTCTTCTCGTTTCTCTCGCATGCTGTCACATGTTCATACGCCGACGCTGCTGCTTTGAAACTCGTTTCTGCAAAGACCCCGAAAGGTCACGGGGGAAACGATTTTATAGATGCCCCATTTATAGGTTTGTTTCATCTGAATCCTTTTGCATTCCCTCTGATCCACAGAGGATGGCTGATCTGTGTTATGATTTGGTATCAAGTCATTGTAGAAAATCATACTATCGTTGCAGCTAGATGTCTAGCACAGCTAGTTAGCGGTGCTTTGCTTGTTGACGTGGCCATGCAAGCTGCGCGTCTCATTGAAGCTACCGAGGTCCAACCAGCAGAGCGGAACCAGATGTGCTCACAGCTGGTGACTGTACGACACCGGGGATCTGCCTTTTTGAAAAGAGCATTCAATGCGTAATGTGCTGTGTCACATCGTCTTTATCTCTTCTTTTTTTCTTTAGAGTTTCCCCAAACTGACCTTTTGTATGGGGTAAAGTAGTTCGGATCCCTCGGGGTATACAGTACACCCATGACGTTAATCTGGCTGAGACTAATTGAGTGACATCTTACTGTTAGCTTTTATTGACTATTTGGATCCGGACAAATGTCAGCTTCATCATACTTAATGGCAGATGAGGATTTGTGACCTAATAATAAAATCCCTTCAAAGCCCTGGCCGCCTTTAACCTGAGCAGATGTCTAATGAGTCGGGATAACTGCAAACCTTTTGTGGGTGTACGGTAGGACTGAGGTTGTCTTATATTATGGATGCAACAGTGTTTTCAGTGTCTCTTTACTCTCAGGGCTTTCATTGGGCAGGACTGTGGAGGTTAAACTCACTCTAATCTTTATATGATGTTTTGTGCTTGCTGTCAGGTTGTTCAGTTCATTAAGAAATGTAAAAAGGCAAACCCAAATGCACTGCTACACACTAGAGTGTGCGGCACAGCTTGACATGGAAGAAGCTCACAGCGGATACTGACTCAAATGATCACTTCATAAAATTACCTATTACAATTAACAGATATTTGAAAGAAGAAGGCAATGTCCTTTTTGTATTGATCTATTGAGATGTTGTGTTGGCTAATTGTTGATCTTTTTAGCTAAGATATTATACTTTTTAATTCTGCTACTTCATGAATAACTTCACATGTGCCGGTCAGTACTGCCCACTTCTTTCTGTGTGGTTAAAACATTGTTGTTTTTTTTAAACATCTGAGCGAAGAGGAAGCTAATAACTAGCATGGCTAGCAGGTTTTGCGTTGAAGGGGCTTCTTCTGCTAGAAAGTAATTCATGAATTTCCAACTTGCTGTATGGTGTTGTGTGTATGTTTATCTAGCAAAGAAATGACTGACTGAATGTGTTATGTCCGGCGTAGACCTTTATTGCTGCAGATATATTGGACAATATGACTAGCTATATGACTATGCCATACAATCGCAATTCTAACTGCCAGCTGTCAGCTCCATACCACGTTACGAACCATAACTATTACAGTGTGCTAAAGAGGTTTTATTCTTCTGTTTGTAACCATTTTCCAATACTTTATTTTCCCAGAATGCTGCCTTTTTATATGGCCTTGGCATGGTTTACTTCCATCACAACGCATTTCAGTGGTAAGTCCTTTTTAAAATAAAACTCATTGCATGCATGGCGCCCGCCACTTTTACCATGATTATGGTCTTTGGAAATCAAAAAAATCAGTTTAACTTAAAGAAATACTGACATTCTTTGGGTGAGACCATTGATATCATCCTTTCATCTGTGTGTGTGTGTGTGTGTGTGTGTGTGTGTGTTCGGTAGCGATTGTGTTAGCCTAGCTTAGCACAAAGACTGTAAACAGGGGGAAACGTATAGCCTTGCTTCCTTGAAATAACTGAAGCTCTCAACTGTAGAACTGTAGGCACTTGTGTTTGTTTCACTGGTTTTCAAACCTTCGAGGCTGAACTAGCAGTCAACCATTCAAGAGGCAGAGTGAGCTTTTTATGTTTAAATGGTAAAAACACAACACAGTTCTTTGAGAACTAGCTTACAAGATGCTATATCCTAAAACGACACATGTGGAGCTGTTGTTGTGCTGGAGGCTCGTCCTCGTCCTCTTGATTTAACACATTGATTGTTTTCATGTGTTCAGCTGGGTGTGGGGGGGGGGTCATCTGCAGGGGAACAAGTGAACCAGTTCATGGTAAAGTCCTGTTTCCGTTTGACTCTTGAAACACGTGTTGTTAAACTCCAGCACTCTGTGTTTTGTGGAGTGGCAGAATTGAAACCTTGCAAAGGAGCTCATGCACCATGTGGGATTTCTATCCTGGCTGTAGGCTGCATTCATAGACTGAGGAGATGTGATGGAGGAGAGATCAGGGGACGGGATTGTCTCCAAGTCAAGATGACATTTTCAGCCATCCAAAGCCTAAGTGGGAACTCTCCAAATAGTCTAAGTAGGCTTACATGATATTGTTTGGTACTTAGGATGCGGTCAATTCAACTCGCTTTCCCGACTATGTTCTTTGAAGCTTGTATGCTTCCCCCCCCCCCCTCCCACTGGGGACGAGCTGGGGCCCAGTGGGACCACATCATGTGCAGTGATCCTTATCTCTCTGTCCCATAGGGAGCGTAACGTCACTGCTTCCGACAGATTCATTGCTTCCTTTTTCTTCTGACTTCATGAGCTTCATGAGATTCACTAGAGCTGTACTTTCATTGTACAAATGCTGCCTCTTCTGTTTTCTATTTAACCCCGTGTTTTTGTGTGTTTACCGTGGACTGATGGCATCGGTTGTAGCAATAGCTGCTGCTTGAAGCCTAGTATACGGCTCAGGATTGGGCGCAGTCTGCACATTTTAGGCCGCATTCACCATTTAATTAGTTTGTGCAAAGCACCTAACCATAACCCAAGCTCTTCAATGAGGAAGATTTGTAATCTAGTCTCATATTCATGGACACACTATTGGCTTTATAATAGTTATTTTTTTAAGGAGACAGGTATTAAAGTTATTATTGTTGAATATTCTGTAAATGTCAGATTTTCCTGAGCACCAGTACTTTTATCAGGTAACTGTCCCATCTGTTCTTCTCCTGCTGCCCCGCTACACCATCCACGACCTTGAAGGCCTCACGAGGCCTGTGGAATGTATTAAGGTGGGGGTCAAGTTGGGTTCAAGAGGAGGGCATAGCATCGCCCCGAGGCCCCGAAGGAATGCTGAGCTGTCAAACTGCGCCTCACGTCAGGTGCCCTCCTCCCCAGGAGCGAGAGAGGCGCTCTCTGCTCGTCTTGTGTCCGCACGCCGTAGAGGAGGAGGAGGACGGGAGGGAGGAGCCAGATAAAGAGGGAGGCAGGAATAGAGGGGAGGGGGTTGGGCTGTATTGCAGTCCCCGTCGCGCTTATCTACCGTGTGCCTGACTTTTGAAGCTCTCTTTGAGGCCACAGTACCAGAGGTACTCTGCAGACCCCCGATCCTCTATTTTAGCTTGAGTTTTTTTTTCTTCTTTTTTTTGGTCCGGTTTCCCCACCAATCACCGGCTCACTGTAACCGGTATTTGAATGGGCAGCAAGAGGTGAGCCAATCATCGGCCCGTGTTAAAATAAGCACTGCAGCGGTGAATGTATTTCTGACCTCGCTGATGGTTTCACATCCTGTAATGAAGGACACCATGAACACCGTTATAGGCTTATCTTGTGAAAAAGCCCCGAATCAAGGCGGCAGGGATTCTGTGCTGTGAAGTAACCGTCCATTTATCCTGGGAAGCTAAAATTAGCTCACGGGTAACGCAGACCATGAGATAAAATGTACCTCTGAATCCAGGTCTGGACATCTCATTTCAGTTAAGCCAGACTGCTTTGATGGAACACAGACCACCAAAGCGCCGCTTGTGTCGACGTAAAATTCAGTTTCAGTCTGCGTACGTTCATTCTCTGTGAAATGAGAACTTAAAACCCAGATATCTGGCCCATGGTTGTTTTTGTAAATGAACCAGATCTGCCCTCACAATGTGCGTGCGTAAATGTGGCCAAAGGCTCCTCGGTGCAAGTGATTGCAATTGTCAGCTAATCGTTTGTGGTATTAATGTTCGATGTTGTGATGCAGGCGAGACAAAGGTGGGACAGCGGCGTCTACAGCGGGGGTCTCCTGTCACAACCAGCCAACTAAGGTCTACGTAGGCTACCGCTGTGCACAGCCACTGCCCAAATGAGCAGCGCATTGACAACATGGAGTTGTGTTGCGGCGGTGGCAGAACAGGGGGGGGGGGGGGGGGGGGCAAGCGGGTGTAACGAAATGGATCATCTCTGTCAGAGGGGACGTCGCTTCATTAAACGCCTGTGTTTTTCATTTGTGTTTCTCCAGGGCCATCAAGGCGTTCCAGGAGGTGCTTTACATCGACCCCGGCTTCTCGAGATCTAAAGAGATCCACCTGAGACTGGGGCTCATGTTTAAAGTCAACACGGACTACGAGTCGAGCTTAAAGGTAAATCTAAATGTTTGCATTCTCAAAGTGGGATCTTGAATAATGGTTTCAGTTTCAGGGCTGGGTCTTTTTTTCCTCCGAGCTTTCACGGCGTCCGTGTGGAATCATTTTCCACCGGGGCCCGTCTGCTTTGTGTACTTCTTAGAAGCCTTCCTTCCGGCCTTAGCGGACTTGACCGCCCTAGTCGTGGGATTAACAAAGGCTGGTGGATCATCTGTCCCGTCTGTCTGAGATAAACCTCCTGACACCTCTGAGCCACACACAGCCCCGCAGTAATGGGGGGTGAGGGGGGGCTCTCTGAGGGGAGCCTGTGGACCTTGTTGTTGTCTCAGAGTGCCGCTCACCTTTGGGAACAAACTGCCATCGGATCCCGCACTTCATGCTACTCCAGACATTCTGTCACAGGAGTTCTTATCAGGCGCCGCACGCGACTGTCGAATGGTTCATGATCCAAATCTGTAATTTCAAGAAAATGCTTCAAGCAGGATTAAATTCCCGCCCCGATGGCTAAAGCACATGAACTGTGAATTGAATAAATTGGTCCTATTGTCACAGACACCGGATCCAGCTATTTGTGTGATCTCTAGATTCTGTATTTATGCAAAGCTGCTTCAGTGGCTTTCAACAGTTCCTGATTTGTTTATCCTTTCAAAAACGTCTGTAGTTCCTGCGGGGGGGGGGGGGGGGGGGGGGATGCTGTGTTTGTGTGTCTGTTGGACTGCTGGAGGTAGTACAGCATTGGGCTAAGCAGACTGCACGTGCTGCACGTCCTCACTCAGTCGCGAATGCCCCCCCCCCCCCCCCCCCCTCTCCTGGTCCTGGCTCGCTGCCAGAAATGCACGCACACACACACACACACGTACACAAAAACAAACACGCACACATTACTGTCCAGATATCGACAGGGAGGGGAGGGTGCATGTTAAGGGAAGCACAGACTGAATGAAGGTGGGAGAAATGTGAGAAAGGGGAGTGGTGGCGGAGGGGGGGTTGGGGGGGGGCAGAGACGGTTTGCTGCAGAAGACGAGTGCCGGGGATGAAGGCATCGTAGAGACTTCTATGACTGATTCGCTCTCTTCATCCTCCCATCGCTCAGAGGCAGTGATGGAGAGGTGACACTAATTGGGAGCCGTGCACGTGGTCACATGGAGCTGCTGCTTCAGCCCGTGAGAGAGGAAATTAGATCTGCTACAGTGCGTTTGTGCGCTGCATATTAGTGAGGTGATGAGTTGGCGGGGCATGTAGCCACGGAGAAGAGCCGAGAAAGGAGGTGAGATACGGGGGAGAAGATGGGAGGGGGGAGTGATGTGTGTGTGTGCGCGCTGCTGCCTGTTCCGGCTTTGAGGTATTGTGTGTCATCTCTCTGCACTCGCCACTGCAGCTGTCTGCTGAATAGTAATCTGTGACACCGGGTTAGAAGAGGAGGAGGAGGAGGAAGAGAAGAGGAGGTGGGGGGGGGGGCAGAGAGAGAGAGAGAGAGAGAGAGACACACACACAGAGTGAAGAAGGCGAGACATGGGGAGGGAGGTGGAACGCCAAGCTGACAATCCTGCTGCATTATCTGCCTGGTGGCAGAGCAAGTGTGAAGGATAGGAAGGATAGGAGAGATCTACAGGAGCATGCAGTGGGTCTCCAGGAGGAGTGGGGTGTGCCAGCCATCTAGGTAACCTGTGTGTGTGTCTGTGTGGTTTCTGACATTTAGGCTTCTGGGCTTGATGAGTGTTTCTGTTTCGTGGCTCGTTGCTCTGCTTAAAATGAGTTTGCTCCTGCGCATGTGCAGCTCTTTTGCCTCTGCATTGATAGCAGATATTAAGCCTCTGGGGTCAACCATATTTCCTTTTCTTCTCTTTTTCTACCCCTAAACAAATCCACTACAGCTGACCCACGTAGTACGGGCGGCACCAGCAGAACAGTCTGTTCCCTGACTGTGTGCTAGATTCTCGCGTGCAGCTCCCGCCTCGCCGCTGACCCAGATAAGAGGCGCCGCTGGTGCTTCTCTTTAAAAGCATGAAGTGATGAACTGCATCGCTTCGCCGGAATTAGCAGCTAGCAAAGACAGTCGGGTGTGTATTAGTTGGCCGAACGGGGATAGTCACTTTTTTTTTAATTGCACTTCTTCAGAGGGGGGGGGAACACTGAAAGAACCTGTCAACCTGAAGCCACCTATGGGTGCCTGAGTACGCCCTTTACAGGGAATTACATCATTTATTTTCTTTAATCCGCTGGTAGCACCATCGAAATCTGAGCCGCTACGGTGAAACATGCGGTCACCCCCCCCCCCTGGTGGCTCAGCAACCTGTCTCCAACAGAGCTGAGCGGTGGCCCTAAAGGGAGGTGAGGTGAGGTGAGGTGAGGTTGGGGGGGGGGGGGGTCGGCAAGGTCTGTCTGTAATGTGCTCGGTGACCCTGGGATGGAGACATTCAGACCTCAGGCCTCAGTCCTACCCGGCGACGCCGCGTGCGGTTGCCATGGCGGGGTAGCAGCTGGAGGTCATGTGACGATCGGCGGGGGTCCATTCGTGGATCCTCAGTGGAGTTTGAGGATTTGAACCACATTTTATGTTCCGAGTCTTTTAACCTGTATGAAGTCTCACAGCATGACCACTTAAAGGTTAATGTATGTTGATAATAAAATCCCTTTTTTTCTCTCCCCCCCCCCCCCCCCCCCCACCCCCCACCTGTCTGCAGCACTTTCAGCTGGCTTTGATCGACTCCAACCTCTGCACTTTGTCCAAAGCTGAAAGTAAGTCCCACCGAAGGAAACCAGCAGTACGCCGCTGTGTTGATGCAATTGTTGGATTTGAAGTACCAGCTGTCCTGCTGGAAGATGGCACATATTGAAGGGAGCCCTGGAATATTCCTACGGAGCAATCTTTCATCTCAGCTGCTCACTCTGCTCCCAAGAACGGGGGGAAGGGGGGGGGTGTTACCAAGGAGACGGGACATGGAGAGCGATCTGCAGAGCGCGCTGCACATGCACACTGTGATTTCACATTACATGTGCGCTCTGGGGAAACGGTCCCGCTCCCCCCGCCCCATCTGCGCTCCATACTGTTTGCAATCTGTACCCGCCGAGGTCCACCAGGGCGACTTTGTGATATCGTCTCTTGTCTTCTCTGCTTCTTTCTCTCCACAGTTCAGTTCCACATCGCTCATTTGTATGAGATCCAGGTAAGGGAACGGTTACTTTTTCTTTCTTTAAGAATTTGGGGCAGTGTGAGGTTTTAAAGATTGCATCCTCTCCCGTTTCTCTTAAAGGCCTGATGAGGCTGATGAAATGCTTTTGAATCCAAATGGTGTTAATAGCTTGGATATCGCAGTTTTCGTTAATTGTGTTTCCCTTTATTGGCGTTGCTTTATCTTGACCCCTCTTGCCCTCTATGACCAAGCAGTAAGTGTTCTTTAAATCAGGTTATGATTTGACACAATCGTTGTCTTTTTGTTTTGGTTGAAGGAGCGTTTGGAGCCGTTGTTGCTCTCCCGTCTGTTATCTTTCTTTTGAGTCGATGTAAAGTTTGAACTCTACGTATTTAGTTCACGTCATGCCTTCACGTTCGGATGAAATAGCGGCGCGCTGTCAATCACGGGGCCCACCTGCTTCCTCTGTTTTCTTAGAGACGACGTCTTCGTTCCTGAGAACAGACGCGTTGTGAAGCAGGCAGAGAGCGGAACTGTGAATTTTACTGCACATCTGGTGTGGACCAGGAGTTTGCCTTAAAGATGAAGGATTTACTGTCCCTAATGAATGAAGCTTCAGATATCTGATGTCAGATGTTTCATGGTCATTAAAGTGTGTGCGTGCGCCTAAGCAGGAAGGAACCGCTAAGAGCCTCCCATTTGTGTGGCCCTGGTGTCTGTGTTCACCCAGAGGTGTTTTTAATGTGTTCAGACAGGAAGAGATCAGGACCAGACAAGGGGGGTGTGTGTGTGTGTGTGTGTGTGTGTGTGTGTGTGTGTGTGTGTTCCCTCACATGGGCGTTTGAAGCGTCAGGGTCTGAGATGTGTGCGGATGGCTTTTTAAGGAGGCTTGTGTCTGAGCTGATAAGAACATTCAGCCGACACACACACCTCTACTTAAGGGTCCAGACCCGAGGTCATCAAGTTAAAACAAACGGCGCGTTCACCTCCGACCATCCGGCTCAGATTTCCCAAAAATACAAAGTGTCTACCTTGGTGGACACACAAACATAAACCTGCCAGACGTGTTGCGTCTGGCCTGTCCTTTCACAATGATCCTCCTGTGTGTGTGTGTGTGTGTGTGTGTGTGTGTGTGTGTGTGTCTGGCCATAACGAGGGTGAGGAGGTCTTTAGACTCTTTGTGTCTGTCCAGATAGAACCATAAAACACACCGACCCTGTCTGGCTCCAACCACCTCTCTCGCTCTCGCTCTCCCTCCTGCAGAAGAAACACACAGCGGCAAAAGAAGCGTATGAAAGTCTGCTGCAGACGGAGAACCTTCCTGCACAGGTGAAGGCGACCACACTGCAACAACTTGGTGAGTGTCCCTCATGTCCCAAATAAACTTTTATCTTCTTTTTACCTGTTTTTTGTTTTTGTTTATCTTCTTCTTTTCCCTTCCGAAGTGCTGGTTTTAGTGCATCTGCTGCAACAGGGCATTGTTGTGTCTCGGTCCCTTCCCCCCCCCCACACTGAGCGCACAAACAAACACACACACACACACATGCACTGAAATGCAAAAAGATGTCGCGTTTGTGACGGCTGAAAAGTCCAATGCTTTGTAACATCATGTTAAGGGAACATTAATGTCGCTTTGCATGTCCCACTGGTTCGATTGGAGAGAATTTAAAAAGTATTAAGTTCTATTAGAAACATTTTTGCTGCACATGTGAAATCCGTGTTTGGCTCAGGAGTGTGTTACACAAGAATGGTTGAACCTCAACACCTATTTTGAACATTTTAAATGCTGATTTATGCTGATCACCTCCCACTGTGGCTGTAGGCCGCTTGGACGTGTGCGCTCAGAAAGAACGTCGTTGCTTGTGTGACTAATGAAGCTTTAAGATCACTCTCAAAGTCAAGGCTTTGAATGTGTAGTCGCTGCTGCAATGTTACATTAACGCCCCTTTAACACGTTTTTCTTCTGTTGCAAACAAGAAGAAATGTCCTTTCTTTTTTTTTTTCCCCCCTCTCCCGAGCGATTGTAAAAAGACATTCCCAGTCTAGCCTGCTGAGGTTGTCATGACGACCTGTGGAGCTTGCCACAGGTGTAGAGGAGAACGAGGGAGGTTTATGGTTCGCTCGGCTCGCTCTGCCAGAGAGATTTGTTTGGTTAGCTGTAGATTGCCCATCACTGCAGATGGTGTGTGTGTGTCTTAGGCTTCAGGTGCGGCAAAGCCAGCCGCCGTGTTTGACTCTGGGAGAATCTCCCCCCCCCCCCTGATCTCTTTCTCCGCTCCCCCCCCCCCCCCCAGGCTGGATGCATCACACAGTGGAGCAGCTGGGGGATAAAGCCACCAAGGACAGCTATGCCATCCAGTGTCTGCAGAAGTCTTTAGAAGCAGACCCCAACTCTGGCCAGTCCTGGTACTTTCTTGGCAGGTAAGACGCACGTGTGTGTGTGTGTTGCAGGGCTGGCCTCCAACCTGTCGGAGCCTGGGGACGTATCGTGAGTCCACATTAGACTGTTTGTTTTTTCCTCGAAGCCATCTGCCAGTGTGCTTTGATAATCATCTTGGCTTCCCGAGTGAGTTGCTGCCTGAGTACAGTCTGTAGCGGCTTCTCCTTCAGCCAGATAGGCAGCCCAGAAGCACACGGGCATTGGCATGGATGAGCGTACAAATCCCCCCCCCCCCCTCCATCAGATCCACGCCTTTCCTTTAGTTCTAGTTCGGCTCCATCCTGGCTTGTTCTTAAAAATGCATTGGTCATGGTAACTACGTCCACATTTCCTTAGACTCTTTTGTCTCTAATTTCTCATGTTGTTTCATTTTTCCTTTGTCCATCTTCTCGCCTCCAGGTGCTACTCCAGCATTGGGAAGGTGCAGGATGCCTTCATCTCCTACCGTCAGTCCATTGATAAGTCAGAGGCCAGTGCTGACACCTGGTGCTCCATAGGGTAAGAACAGGGCTAAGTAGTATATTTTCATACTTGGATGAATTAAACCGGTCACACCGGCTTCATAGCAGCCTGTCTGCTGAGCGGCGCTCGGAGCGCCGGTGCCATCAAAGCGCCTCGCGGAGATGCTGCAGTGCGACGGGGGACGTAGGGAGAGGGAGGAGAACCGAGCGGCAGGGGATCCAGACTATAGATAGATGCATGATGGGGGGCGTAGGTCCTCCGAGGGAAATGTAAAGACCTAAATACCTGGAAGATGGCAACAGAATAACACAACCCCCCCCCCCCCTCTCCCTTTGGCCTCCAGGGTGCTCTACCAGCAGCAGAACCAGCCTATGGATGCTCTGCAGGCCTACATCTGTGCCGTGCAACTGGACCACAGCCACGCGGCCGCCTGGATGGACCTCGGCACGCTCTACGAATCCTGCGGCCAGCAGCACGACGCCATCAAGTGTTACATCAACGCCACGCGCAGCAAGGCCTGCGTCAACACCGCCGCGCTCACCCAACGCATCAAGCTGCTGCAGGTAGGCCGTTACAGGCACAACACCCATCAACCAAGCCCCTGTCGAGAGATGTTATTTTTGTATTTTTGGGGTTGTTTGTGTACTTGTTGTGCTGTGATTCTATTGTCAAAGCAATCAGCTTTTTTCTTTTTAAATGCAGATTGTGCTTTTGTCATTTTGCTTTCTGACCACGAACATATGAATGCTAATTCATATTGGTGTGTTTAAACACATTTTTTCTCACTTGTAATTGTAAAGCATACCTCCCATGGCATTGAACATTTCTGTTATATTCTGTATACAGTTACCAAAAGGCACCGGCTACGAGTACGCAGCAGTCTTTGTAGCGGCTCCCAACTAAAGTTTGTGTCTTACACAATTTTTCCTAGGCTCAGTTGTGTAACCTACAGCCAGGTAGTCTGCAGAATAAGGGTAAAATGCTTCCTAGTATTGAGGAGGCATGGAGCCTGCCCATTCCTGCTGAGCTCACGTCCAGGCAGGGGGCCCTGAGCACTGCACAAGCACAGCAGGTGAGAATCCAGTTTCATGCGAGAGACGACAGCCTGTTAGAAATTACTTGAAGGAAAACATTCACAAGGACTATTTTGAAGCGGAGGCCTCGCTCTCAAGCTGTCGGGCCGTATTCGTTTTTTACTGGTACCCCCGTTTTGCATAGTTGCATTGAGATATTTATGTATTTTTCGTAATTGAACGGGCCAAAAGATAACGGGGGAAACGGTCTGAAGGAATTTGAGCGAGGCCAATACCACAATAAGCAAAATCCTAGCGTCTAGTGGGACTTTGTTTTGCCTCCCAGTGTTGATATTAAAAAGCTACAAGGAGCTTGTGACTAATGTATCTAGCCAGCCGAAAGGTTGAAAAAAAAAAAAACGCATGCTGAAAAGACGATGCATATATTTTTTAAATAGAAAAATAATTCTTAAAAGTGTCATATCTCAGTCATGCACATTCCATCTGAAGGCTGAGCCAACCATCAACATGTCAGTTTGATTTAGTCCAATTTGTTTTCATGCAGTTTTTTTTGTGTCACATGCTTTCACATGGACTTCATCCTCTTTTTGATGACAAAAAAAAACATCACTAGCTGAAAATTTTTAGTGACATAACTTTCAGCCCATTCGGTGTTGCAGTTCGAGGTGTGATTGAGAAACGTAACCAAAAGTACGATGCAGGTGGAATGGATGATGAGATTGTGTAAACAACCAGAACTCGAGGTCTGCGCCTCCCAAACAAACCTCCACTGATGTTGCACTCGTGCCACATGTGATCACAGCATGCATACCTTAATCAGCCTCTTTCAACCGGATTAAGGTGAAGATCCTCTTTCAGAGTAGTAGACATTCACTAATTGTTGTGCATGTTGTTGTGGTAATGGGTTTATCGATGTCTCTGTGCAGAGGCGTCTGAATGAATGTTTGTTGGTGCTACGTTAGGGCTCATTTCAAACTGCAGTTTACTACTGCTGTTCCAAGAAAGCGCCGCTACCATTGTTAGTCCAGCGCGTCCTCACAAGCTTTGTCTCTTCGCTGGCTCGCTAGGCCTGTAAAGGGGAGGGGGGCCAATCCAATCACACGGACCCACAGGCCAGTCCTGCCAAGAGGAAACGCACCGCCAGCCCGGCTAAGGTAGAGCTTTTTAACGGTGCCATCGGGGGGGGGGGGACAGCCGCGCAGACGAGACGTAGCCCACATTGTTTTGTCTCGCTCACAGGGTGCAGTGGACTCGTGGGCGAACGGGCCCAATCAGGAGCAGATCCCCAGCTGGTACCTAACGCCACAGAAGCTTCAGGTAGGTTTTTGTTTTAGTATTTCCATTTGTCTTTTAGGAAGAGTTAGCTTGAACAAACCTTGCATTTTGGTATTTTTCAACTAGGACCCTATTTTTGTGACTTACTGGGAGCACACATGTATTTTTAATTGGTCTGGCACTGTGAAAGGTTCCATTTCTCTGTGGGATCCCCTCCGTCATGGTGAAGGTCACTTATAATAACAGACTGTTGGTTTTAATGCGCAGCTCCTGGATCACCTGCGGACGAATCGAGCGACCCTCAAGCCCCCCCAGGTGCAGATGCTGGAGCAGCTGGAGAACCAGTTCTCAGTCATGCAGCAACATCAGCAGCAGGTACACACACACACACACACACACACGGTCATGCCAAGCAGCAGCTATGTAGGAAGCTCCTGGTCTGAATGCTTCTCCTCTTCGTCAGATGAAGCAGCAGCAGGCGGCGAGCGGCCTGCCGCGGACCGTCCTGCCCAACGGCCCCCCGGCAGAGTCCTCTCACCACCGGGGCGGCCTCCCCCGGGCCTCCCCCCTCAACCACACGGGCCCCCGGCCCCCGTGCGTCGCCCAGCCCACAGCCAACGGATCCTGTTCCTCGAGTCCGGACAAAACCCCCCCCCTGGGACCCGGAGGTGGCGGCACGAGCAACGGAAACGTGCCTTACCCGCAGCAGAACTCTCTACCTCACAACTGCACGGCCGCCAGCACCAGCAGCACCGCCAGTAGTCCCAGTAATGCCGACGAGGGCTGGAGGAGCCAACAGCGCAACACTACCACTCAGGTGGCCCACCTCTCATACTGCTTTTGTTTTATTGGGGTGTTTTCCTTGTTGATTGTTGAGCGGGCTGCTCATGGCGTGTTCCTCTGCTCTTCCTCTCGCTCCAGGGGCTTCACAAAGGTCCAGGTTCACATTCGGCGGGTCCCAATGGAGAACCCCCTTTCTCTTCCTCCGCCTCCCCTCAGACCTCGTTCTCTTCCTCCGGCATCCCGAATCAGGTCGCACATTCCTCCTGCACTGCCTCCTCCTCGGCCTCCTCTTTGTCCCCCACCTCTCCCCAGACCACGCCCAACCGCCTGTCCTCGCCCCCCCACGCCGCCACTACCTCAGGGGTCCACACCAAAGACGCCGCCACGCCTTCGGGGGGCAAAAGCTGCAGCAACGGTGCCGCCGCCGCTTCGCCGTCAGGTCCGGAGGCCGCCGCCAGGCATCGCGCAGGGACGCCCCAAAGCCCCGGCGCCGCCACCCCGCCGCAGGGATCGACTAATCACGTCCAGCCGCGGGTGACAGATCGCTCCGCCAGCCTGTCTCAGCCCGCCTCCCCCGCCCCCGGCGTGCTCGCTTCAGACAATCCTAAGCTCTCAGCCTTGCTAAAGGGAAAAGCCAATGCGACCAGTAACCACGGAGGGCCTTCCTCGGAGAAGGTCAACAACGTCCACCCGGGTCTCCACGGGGAGCAGCAGCAGCAGCAGCAGTCGGCGCCGTCTTCGTCGCCGCTTCTGTCCGCCGCCGCTCCCTCCCCGCGCTCAGCAGACCCGCACGCCACCACAAGCCTCTCCTGCCTTAACAGCCCGTCCAGCTCCAACAGCCGGGGGCCCGCGGTCAACGGGAAGGGCCCCGAGGACTCCCGCAGCCCGGAGAGGGAGGAGCCCCCCGCCGGGGGAGCGCAGAGACGCAGCGTCCCCGCTGCTCTCGCCCCCTGGTCCTCGGTGTCCATCTACCCGAGCTCCAGCGAGGTGCTCAAAGCCTGCCGGTAAGAAAGAGGCATCCTCCGGTATTCAACCATGCACCCCGGATTGTAAGCCCGGATCAATCAGCTGTTTGACCTCTTCCCTCCGCTGTGGGCTGCAGGAACCTGGGAAAGAACGGCCTGTCGACGAGCAGCATCCTGCTGGACAAGTGTCCCCCGCCGAGGCCCCCCCGCCCGCCCTCTCCTCCGCTGCCAAAGGACAAACTCAACCCCCCGACGCCCAGCATTTACGTGAGTGCGGCCGCCGGGTTGATTTAAAACTCGAGCCGTCTTCTGGTGGTTTTTCCTGACGGCTCCGATGTCTCCTCTCGCGCACAGCTGGAAAACAAGAGGGACGCCTTCTTTCCGCCCCTCCACCAGTTCTGCACCAACCCTTCCAACCCGGTGACCGTCATCAGAGGCCTGGCCGGAGCGCTCAAACTCGGTAAGGGGTGGGGGGGGGGGGCGTGACGTGACGGGGCGCTTTGAGCGCGTGCGGCTGGATGTTGCCGTCTGCTCCAAGTCTCACGTGGCCCGTGTGGGCGTGTCTCAGCGATCATGGGAGTGCAGTGTGGATGGATGTTAACGCGCGTTACAACAGCACCACCTGCAAGCGGGAAGTGTTACTGCACGTTTTTGCTGTTGAGAGAACCTTCTGGCTCTGCATCGACGTCTGCTCCGCTGTGAAAATGACCCGCCGGCCTGTCGTGTAATGCCCTCATCTGGCACATTAGTCCTGGCTTGTTTATCAAGGCGTTAAAATAAACATAGAGTCACACAGCCTGACCCTGCTGCACTGCAGGTGTTTGACCATCACCTTTTATATTTGTTTTGAGCGGAGAGCCAAAGTTTTTAAAAGGCAGTCACACGAAAGCAGAAGAAACTTTTAAAACTAATACTTCTTCCTCTAACTGCCCTCCTTCCTGGGCTCCTCGTTCCTCCTCTTTCCTCCTCGTTCCTCCGTGCACCAGATCTGGGCCTGTTCTCCACCAAGACGTTGGTGGAGGCCAACCCGGACCACCTGGTGGAGGTGCGGACCCAGTTGGCCCAGCCCACAGACGAGAACTGGGACCCCAGCGGCAGCAGGAAGATGTGGCGCTGCGAGAGCAGCCGCTCCCACACCACCGTCATCAAGTACGCCCAGTACCAGGCCTCGTCCTTCCAGGAGTCTCTGCGGGTGAGATGGGGGGGAGGAACACACACACACACACACACACACTCTCATAGTAATGCATTTAAACCATATGCTTAAAACTGTGTGTCTTATCATCAGAGAGAGATTTTACGACCTCAAATATTGTTGATTTGAATTTGAATCTAAAGTTACTGATACTTCCCCCGACACCTTTTTGTCTGTGAAAGGAGGAGAATGAGAAGAAGAAGGAGTCTGAAACGGAAGCCGGTTCCGCTGACAGGTGAGTTTTCCGTCCCCTCCTCGTCTCCTCTTTTGGATCTGAATCCTCCGGGTGTTTCGTTACATTTGCCTGTGATGTTTTCTCAGCGCGACGCGGCGAAGGAAGGCGTCTTTGAAACACATTAAGTTTGGCACCAACATCGACCTCTCTGATGAAAAGAAGTGAGTGAGCGGTTCTTGACCCGTTTGTAACGTATCAGACCATGAACACCGTCACGCGGTGCTGCTTTTGATCCCGGTACTCGGGGGAATAAGGAATGCAACGTTCTCACACCAACAGGTGGAAACAGCAGCTTCAGGAGTTGTCCAAACTGCCGGCCTTTGCCCGCGTGGTGTCGGCCGGTAACCTGCTCAGCCACGTGGGACACACCATCCTGGGCATGAACACCGTCCAGCTCTACATGAAGGTCCCCGGGAGCCGGACACCAGGTACACACACACACACACACACACACACACACACACTACACCAACAGAAAAGAGGTGACGGCAACCTTTTTCCTCTTGCAGGTCACCAAGAGAACAACAACTTCTGTTCGGTGAACATCAACATCGGCCCCGGGGACTGCGAGTGGTTCGCGGTGCCGGAGTCCTACTGGGGGGTCATCAACGACTTCTGTGAAAAGTACGACGTCTCTGCGTCCGTCCGTCCCCCCGAAGTCGACGGATTAATTCACCTCGCGCTCCTCGTTGCAGGAACAACATCAACTTCCTGATGGGCTCCTGGTGGCCCAACCTGGAGGACCTGTACGAGACCAACGTGCCCGTGTACCGGTTCATCCAGCGCCCCGGGGACCTGGTGTGGCTCAACACGGGCACCATCCACTGGGTCCAGGCCATCGGCTGGTGCAACAACATCGCGTGGAATGTCGGACCCCTCACGGGTGAGGAGAGGAAGACGGAAATGCACGTCCTCCGAAGCGTCAGCAGGCTTTTAAAGAGAAAATAAAAGGGTGTGGTTTGGCTGACGTGCCCTTTTTCCTTCTCCCCAGCACACCAGTACAAGCTGGCGGTGGAGCGGTACGAGTGGAACAAACTGCAGAGCGTCAAATCCATCGTCCCCATGATCCACCTCTCGTGGAACATGGCCCGGAACATCAAAGTGTCGGACCACAGGCTCTTTGAGATGATCAAGTGAGGACTCCTAAAACTTGATCGGATGAGACGTTTATCTCTCTCACACCCCCCCCCCCCTTTGAACTCTCCCAACGCCTGTGTTTCTGCACGTCAGGTATTGTTTGCTACGGACCCTGAAGCAGTGTCAGATGCAGCGGGATCTGCTGCTGGCTGCTGGGAAAGAGCTGGCGTGGCACGGGAGGACCCAGAGCGAGCCGGCGCACTACTGCAGCATCTGTGAGGTGAGCCCACGCACCCTAAAACGCACCCCCAGCCCCCCCCCCCCCCCCCCCCCCCTTCTGCATGTGTGGCAACAAACGTGTGTGCCCGTGGTCCAGGTGGAGGTGTTCGACTTGCTGTTTGTGACCACGGAGAGCAACAGCAGGAAGACGTACGTGGTGCACTGCCAGGACTGCGCCCGCAGGGGGAGCGCTAACCTGGACGACTTTGTGGTGCTGGAGCAGCACAAGGTGGAGGACCTCATGCAGGTCTACGACCAGTTCACGCTGGTAAGTTCAAGCGCCGAGGAGACGATTGGAGACGCGGTCCCCCCGAGGTTTTTGTTTGGATACGTTAACTCCACATCCGTCTGTCAATCGTTGTGGCTGTATAAAAGCTAAACTCTAAGCCCAATTCCATAGTTTCCAACGAAATCTTGTGGACTGCCTCTGTGACTTCTGCGTTCCGCGTTGGCGTTTTCCTGAGTCCTGTCTCCGTGTGTCCGTCCACAGGCGAGTCCCCTGCCTTCTTCCTCTAGATGCTGACACTGTTTCTTCTGAGGACCGTTGCAACCACAATGGACTCAGTCGGAAAACCTCTTCTTCTTTTCTGATATTCAGGAAGCAAACGGCGCTCTGTAGCTAATCCCACAAGGCAGCTGGGTGAAAGCTGTGTCTATGCAAGCTGCCCCCCCCCCCCCCCCGAGTCCTGAGTGGTGTGCTGGTGGCCTGGGGGAAGGGGCGGGGGGAGGAGGAGGAGGAGGAGGAGGAGGAGGAGACCAGACTGTTCTACTGCTGGTCCAGATGGACTCATCACAAAATCACACATTAAAATTTAAAAAAAAAAGAAAAAAATAGAGGAAAAAAGGCAGAATTTTGTAAATATGATGTTTTAACTGGCAACATGTCACGCAGAGACTACTGACTTGATGGTTTTTCTTTTTGCATTTTTGTGTTCCGTACACGAGTTTGACGCGAGCGCTTTGCCCCCCTCCCTCCATGAGAAGAGTCGTTAGCATAGCCGCCCCCCCCCCCCCCCTCGTCCTCCGTGGTCAGGAAACCAGATATAAAGCGTTTTTGTAATGTGAAAAGTTGAGTGAGGCGTCCCCCCCCCCCCCCCCCCCCACCGACCCTCGTGTTTTCTTTAAGGTATTTTGATTTAATTTTGCTGGAACTACGTTGAGACTTTGATTGCTTTTTGTCGGGGGGGGGGGGGAAATCCTGAAGACACCCAAGTCACACAGAAAAAGGGTTGCACACAAAAGAGTGAACTTTAATTTGTCTTTCTTTTTTTTCTTTTTTTCTTTTATGTAAATCTACACTATTTATAAATGCATATTTATTGCTTGAAGATATTTGTTGATGGAATGCTGTCGGGTTTTTTTTTTCCAGCGTCCCTGCCATTGAATCCGAAGGAGCCGCGTGATTTTAAGTCCGGCCCCTCGTGCGTTTTCTATCAACTTCAAACTGCTTAGTCAGCGTTGTACAGAGACCTTCACCTCCAAATGGGTTTATTGTTTGAAGGATGTTTTACGAGTCAATAAACAAGAACTGTCTTTATTTACATCTGCTGCTCTCGTTGCACTCGTCGTGTTTTTACACCATGATATATTATTATATATATAAATATTTAATGTCTAAATGTGCAGCTGTCCTGCTTGAGGAGCCTTTCCCCCCAAACGGTGCTGCTCTCAGATGTACGACCATCAAACCCGGCAAAGCACGGGTAAATACCACGCCGGTGTTTTAATGTGGCGGAAAATGTACGAAGCCGAGGCCTGCTGGTGCTGCTGCTGGTGCTCGTGCTGCTGGTGCTGCTGGATCCGAACCAAAAGCAAACGTTCCGGGCCGGCGAGGCGCGTGAGAAGGTTGCAGATGGCACGTCGCAGACGAGCGCCACGTTATGGAAGCAGTTCTACTGGTCCAAGCTGCTCGAGATTTGTCTTCTTCATCTTCAATCTTCTTCTTCTTCTTCATGGATCTAAAGTCTCATCCGGTTGTTCTGGGAATTCCTGCAAATTGTTCCCCAATGGACACGTGCACCGACTCGGTGGCGCCTCCTGTGAGCTGAAACGAAAACGCCGTCGACGCCCCGATTGACGGGAGATGAAAAGAGGAAGTCTGAAAAAACGGTCCGTTTGAAAAAGAGGAACCGAAAGTGTTTCGCTTCTTCCGCCGTTGATGAGAAGAATCACCCCCCCCCCCCCCAGTCCCCCAGCCCCCCCCATCCTCCTCTTTATGCTCCTAATGCACAGGCACTATGGTCATAAATCGCTCCGCCGATGGGCCTCTAATTGGAGCCTCATGGAGCTGTAAAGCTCAGCAGCCCAGAGGTAGAATCAGGTAGAATAAATGCATGTTTAGCACGTATTTAAATATAAAGAGGAAAACAAATTGAATCTAGTCGTGTCATACCAGCATACAGAGGAATTAAATACTAGGGAATATAGTGTTTATTTCATTTTCAGGCCTTTCAGCTCCTCTTTTGTTAAAATCTAAACCCTCTTCCCTGATTCACTTGACGCAGAAATCTTTAGAAACTCATTTCAAGGACTCAAGGACTATTTGTCGCAGAGCGTGAGAAACCAAACGGTTGTGCGCGCACTGTGCAACTCGTGGATGATGATAAACCCGAGCCATGACGACGCCTCGGTCCTGGAGAATTCCACCAAGAGTAGATTTAAACCGCTAAGAAAGTTTTTCCTTCCGGTGGGAAAGAAAGTCGTACGAAGAACTTCAGAAAACTGGCAAACGCGAGTGTGGGTTGAGTTGGTGTGAAAAACCTTTCAGATGAACACTTGGTCACCGGGTGTGAAAGGCATGAATAATGAAGCCGATAATAACACGAATATTTGACTCTTTGGTCATTTATGGTGCCAGAATTCTTCAATAACAGTACTTTAACTTCCCCCCCCCCCCCCCCCCTTCTGCTTTAGGAAACACGTGATGTGGGGGTGGGGGGGGGTTCCATTGTGCTCGCTGACATCCATTGTGCACAACGAGCGCGAGACCTTTCACCGGCTCCTTTGTGCTCGACGGCTCGTCCCCCCCCCTGCGTCCGTCTGACGGAGTGACGTCCATTCATCGGCTCGTTGGAGGCTTCACGTCCCCTTGCACTTACTTTTTCTCCCCCCCCCCGCCCCTCACCCCCCCGCCCCACTTGCCTGCAAAAGTGAGAGGAGGGAGTTTGACATTTATGAAAAATATCAGAACTGCACTGGATAACAACCTTACTGGACATCATAATAACACAGTCCAATATTCATCCTGTTCCCCTTGAATTAAAAGATAAGAAAATAATGAAGTACGTTTAGTGAGTCACTGTCCATCAAAGTTTTATTATAGATTAAAGGCTGATGTTTTCTTTCTTTATTAATAAAACGGCATCTCCGATAATATTTCTCTGCACCATAAAACTGGGAAAAAGAATCCTGCTGGCAGCATGTAACGTGTTTGTTGGTGTTACCATGGTAACCGGCCGCAGAGGAGCAACAGTATGATGATGACGACGATGATGATGATGCTGCTGTAGTTGTTCGTGTCTCGATGAAGGCCGAACACACAAAGGGGGACGGCTCGGTGACCTCCCCGCTCGCCTTGGACAAGACCAGGCGCCCCCCAAAAAAGAGGGGGACGCGAGCCCTCGTCCTCCCGTTTTCACTCGGTCTCGTCGTTGTGTTCAGTTTGCCTTCGCTGACACACCTGTAGGTGGAGACCATCGGGTGGGATTGAACGTTACGGATGCTTTGATCTCATCTGGTGAAGGGTGTGCAGATCCCATCGGTCCATAGGGAATGAAGAAGGATTTATTCACAGATCCCCTCCAGACGTGTTTGACCAAGAACCCACAGCATTGAATAACATTTTTTTTTTAAAGTACATCTTCCACTTCGCCGTAGTTGACCGGCTTATTGTTTCGTGCATGTTCGGCCTTCACAAACCGCTCTCTGAGTGCAGTTTGAAGAGAGGCAGGACGTCCTCGCGCCGATAGGAAGCCCACGAGGCGACAGGCCGTGTAGCCTGGAGCCAGCAGATGTCACTGTAGCTGCTTAAAAGAGGATGGATGCTTCCCCGTGTCTGACACACACACACACACACACACACACACACACACACACACACACGCTAGTAAAGAGGATGGAAGCCGCTCCTAAATGCTGAAGGTCTATTCCAGACGTCTTAGTCACCTGGCGTGACCGCTTGTTTTCACTCTTTAAAGCGACGTGACTCAGAGGAAACACAAAGCGAGGGATTCGGGAGCGGGGGGGGGGGGGGGTGGACGCGCGGCTCGTGTTCCTTGGACGTCAGTACTATTGTGAGATGACAAACTGAAATTAAATGAACGAAATGAAAGTGTTTAATGTGAGAGTGAAAAACAACAAAAGTATGTGATTCATGTGGTGATGGATGAATTCACCCCTAAGGGGCCACGCGTATCCTATTAAGCGCAAAGATAAAAATGGTATTTGAATTTTCATCCCTGAACGGGCCTCAATTCTACTCAATTGTTAAATTAAAAAGTAAACCTGCACAAAGATGTTTAATCTCATCAAATGTTTCATTAGTGCGGCACCGTCCTTCACACGAATCATTAATTAGTCCATCATCAGATGAGCACCTGATTCATTCGTTCTCTCCATTCTCTGAATGCTGCTTTCACACGAATGCACGGTGACCTTTGTGCAGTCGGCGTTGACCTCCTGAGGCTCCCTCACGTCTGCGTCCAGACGGGCCCCCCGTGACCGTGCATTTAAATGCAACCATTCGTGAAATTATTATTAAGTGTATAAAAGTCCCCGACGTGAGTAATCAAACCCGTGACTCATTTCCTGTGGAAGTTATGAGTTGTTTGTTGTGTATTTAAATTCTTCGCTTCCATTGTGAACAACAGGGAACATTTTGTGTGAAGCGAAAACAAACGAGGCCCCCGCATTCCCCAAAATGCTGTTTTCCCGCGAATGCACTTCAAAAGAAAGGTTAGGTTACTCATCAGAGGAGTGATGAAATCCCCCGGATGGTGGAGGCCTGCTGGGTCCTTGATGAGCAGAAAGAAAGAAAAAAAAAAAAAAAACACTGATTCCTAAATGTGACTCTTCTGCTTCAACTGAACAGGTGGTGATGAAGCAACACGTTGAAGATCCGTGCATCCCCCCAAAAACTGGCCCGTTCAGCTCTCAGGTCAGATTCCTAAGCTCCCAAAGTCCATGTGGTGTCCTTTCCATTTTACAGCACCCACCCCCCCGCCCCCACCCAGAGGTCCTCAGGCTTCCTCTTCCTCGCGTGCCGAGGAGACAACGAGGTCTCCGTGAGGCAGAAGTCCCCTGGATTCCTCCCGGATGAGTCCCCGGGTTTCAGAGCCGTGAGTCACAGGAAGCATCGGGTGTGTGTGTGTGTGGGGGGGGTGCGATGTAGGATCCAGCCACTTCACCACATCGACGGCTCTCAGGATCATCTGGATGTGCACGTGGCAAAAAGACTTTTCCTGTCACGCTTCTTAGGAGGCGTCAATGAAGTCGTGTGCCCGAAACAACGAGATGACGAGATGAAAGGAGTGTGCAAACATGGAATCCATCACGTCTCCTTTCCGCCAAGAAGTCTCCGCCTTTTTAAAAAAACAAAAAAACAAATCCTGTCCTCTCCCCTCCATCACCACGGCGACGTGTCCCTCAGACGAGGCGTTTGTCTGGCTGCTGCATCACAACGTGGAGAAGAACAGGGAGACGCCCCTGTGGTCCGATTGTGTGTACATGTGTACATATATATATATATATATATATAATATCCATAAATGAATGAATGAATGAATACTCATTTCCATTAATATAAAGGATCTCATTGTCATTCACAGAGGGATCAGCAGCTGTATTTGTTTAACTTCTTCTTGCCTTTCAATTTTTATTCAATATTTTAGATATGGTTTCAAATGTGGTTTACCAATGTGTTTTTTTATTGTAAATTGAATAATAAAAGGACATGCAATAATAATTTGGCTAAACCGATTTTTTTTTTACTTAAAGCGAACCATTGCCACTTTGAGTAACTTCTAATCACATTGTGATGCATAATAAAATAATTATAATATACTACAACTGTGGAAATTGTAATATCCTAAAATGTGTGACTGACCAGCAATTACTACACAACCATTGTACGGATTTAATTGCTTTTAATTATTGTTATCAAGCATTTTGGGGGCGGGGAGGGGAGCCACATGGTGGCAGTGTCCCCAAATAGTGTCAGCTCGTCTTCCTCGTCCACGTGGAAACCGGCCCTTTCCCCGAAGGGGACAGTCCCCCCCCCCCCCCCCCCCTCCGGGCCCCCACCCCCTGCCAACATGTCCCCCCCCCGGAGCTGCGATACCGTTCTCCTGCAGGCGGCGGGATCGTGGAGGGAGGCGTCTGCAGAATGCAGATGGCGGGCCAACTGGCGCCCCGGGCCCGCGTCCAAAACCGGGTTACGCTCGAGCCCCCCCCCCCCCCCCCTCCCCCACACCCACGGCTCCTCCTCCGACCGGCACACAGGAGGTCCCACATGGTCCCACATGGTCGCACGTGGTCACACGTGGGTACCTTTTTTTTGCCACATTTTGGGGCCATGAACGTATGCAACGTCACAGAAAAGAGGGGAAAGGCCAACAAGCCTCTGAATACGAGTGATGAAGACGATGAGTGATGAAGACGATGAGTGATGAAGACGATGAGTGATGAAGACGATGAGTGATGAAGACGATGAGTGATGAAGGACGACGACGAGCGACGACGGCTCAAACGGTGTGTTTGTTTAAGTCATAAAGCAACGTCCCCCCCCCCCCCCCGTCATCCCCCCCCCCTACCTGGGCGTGTGCGAGGGAAACTCCAACCAACGGATTGGAATGAACAAGCCCATCTTCACCTCCTCCACCTGTCGGGGACCCGGGGGGGGCGGAGCTCTGCTTTCCGGGTGACTCGCGGCTTACCTGTTCTCGTCCTTTAAGAGCCGTTTTAAAGCGGGGGGGGGGTGACACATTGATCATTGTGTGTGGAGTGGGTGGGTGTGCATTCGGGGTTGTGTTACTCCCTTTAACAAACAGACCATAGCATCCTTCTCTGGTGGACAGCCCGGTGCTTTCCTCCTACAAATTCGGGGAGGGGGGGGGGGGGGGGGAGGGGGTCACTGGCCCTTGACCAACCAGCGTGACTGCGCCGGTACCTCCGGGTGACAGATGTTGTTTGGAGGTTGACCCGCCCCGCTTTTCCGGCCTCGACCTGCCGAGTGACGCAGGTGTTGCGCAACACTTTCCTTGGGTTATGACGGCGTCACGTCACCGCTCTCCCGTCTGGCCCCTGAGGCGCGCGACAACGGAGCCGCGCTGTTGCGTGTGTAAACAGCGCGGAGGACTCGACGGACGCGCGCGCGCGCCACAGGGACAGGTGCCTCCGCATGCAGGTGTACAGCGGCACCTGTCCCACGTGACGTCACGCATGCGCGCGTCCCGGGTGTGCGTAAATGGCTCCCGCTGGCTGTGGGGCGTTTGCGTAATCAGCACCTCGGTCACGAGGTAAACTTTCCACTGTGCTCAGAGGGAAAAGCAGCCAGAGAACTATTCTTAGATCTAGACTTATATTTCAAATATGACGTTTGCGGATTTAGGGAATGGGAAGATGCAGCGACTTCCGGTTGCTTAGCTTAGCTTAGCTTAGCATAAAGCTGGAAACGGGGGGAAAGAGGTAGCATGGATGAGTCCAAAGTGATGAGTGGGTAGCTTTTGAGAGAGAAGTAAAACACCACAGAAAACTCCTCATTCCTGATAAACTAAAATGTGAAAACTTGAACGTGAATGTAGTGCCTTTTTAAATGAATAAATCATTGTGTGGATTTGGTTGGCTGGGACTCAAGGATCTGTACATTTGGCACAAAGCCTTTTTGTAAACTGAAATAGTTAACAGACATTTCAAAAGGGAGAATATAAACATGCATACATATTTAGTTTTTTCTCACTCCGACTCTTTTTGATAAAGTTGTTTGTGAGTGAGACGTCATGGAGGAAATGAATGTTGGAGCTAAACGCACTGAATCGTGACATCTAGAGAATGAAAGGTGTCCTTCAAAAAGAAAACATCTTGCTGGAGAATGTTTAATACTTTTTTTTACTGAAGGCAGAACGCTCCTATAAAAAGGAAACGGACCACATTTTAACATTCTTCTCACCTTCATTGAAAACTCTCACAAAGCCACAGAAACAGCTGAATGTCACATTTGATGAGGTTCATCCATCTGCTGCTGATCATTTACCTGCAGCCTGCGTGGATCTCTTCGGTGAGAGGTGAACTGAAGGTCACCTGACCAGGAGACGAACAGGGAGCCGACTGTTCTCCCCCCCGCCCCGATGAGCCACCACGAGGCTGAGTGTCCCGAATACAGACGGGACAAATTCAATTAAAATGACTCAGATGCTCGGTGACGGGGCGACACACACACACACACACACACACACACACACACACACACACACACACACACACACACCGGGAGTCACTTGTTCCACTCCCACCTTAAAGGGTTGAAGATGAAGCAGGTCTTTTTGGGGGGGGGGGGGGGGGGCTGAATGAGATGTCGGAGGAGAGGAAGCTGTGTCACATCCAGGAGGAAGTGTGAGTCAGTGCTCGTGCATTCCTGGGGCTGATTCAGCGCTGCGCAGGAAGCGGGAAACGCTAACCGCCGACCTGCAACAGCAGGGGGGGAGAGGACCTGTCTGGAGCGGTGTGTGACCCCCCCCCCAGAAAAAAGCACCTTGTCGCAGGTGTAAATTCCGAGCCAGGGGACCTTCAGAAAGACGGGGGCTGCCACTCAAAACACACACACACCGGGGTCAGGGGGGGGGGGGGGGGGGGATCGAAAGGGGAAGAGCGCCTCAGCTGCAGAGCTTTTTAGAAGGGAGGAGGGTAAAGGGTAGCACCCCCCCCCCCCCCCCCCGTCACTTCTCATATTTCACAGCTCCAGCCACGGCGGCTTAACTCTTTCCCTTCCTGTACAGGCTGAGAGCCCCCCCCCCCCCCCCCCCGAGAGGAAGTGACGCCGGCTTCCCCCCCCCCCACCAAAAAAGTCCTCCGGCGTCGGTCCTCCGGCGTCGCTCTAACTTTCTTTCTTTAAAAGTTTGTCCTCAAAACCACGTTTGGATTACGAGGTCGCGACCTGCGACGTCATGGCGGCCGTGTGGGTGGGTGGGTGGGGATGTTCCCCCCCCCGTCCCCCCATTCATACGCCAACAGACCGCTCGTCCCACCCAGACTCTCATGGTCACTGCCTCTGTCCTGGTGATAAAACAGCAGCTTATCACCAGTTTCCATTCAGCTTCTCCGCGCTTATGTAACGCCAAACGTAGGGAGGAAGTGCTTTCCGCTGTGGTCGAAGAATGCATCTGTGTGTGTGTGCGCGCGTGTGTGTGTGTGTGTGTGTGTGCGCGTGTGTCTGTGTGTGTGAGGAAGACAAGAGAAGAGTTAGACAACGTGTGGAGTGGAACAGGTTTCCACATGAGAGTAGGCCCAACAAACATGCACAACAGTGGAAAAGTGTGCTCAGCTGATTAATGCACACACACACACACACACACACACACACACACGCACGCACGCACACGCACAAATCGACCCTGCACACTTCTTACGCACACATCACTTTGACACTGTGTCTCTGTCTCACACAAAAACCATGTTGTATTGTACGGGGGTTGTTGCTAGGAGACAAACTAATTCCAAACCTCTTGAAACAGAGGGACTCGCTCCTCGTTTCTGAGCCAGTACTTCGGGAGAGAGGAAGCGAGAGTGGAGGGGAGTAGGGACAGAGGGGGGGGGGGGAGAGGGGGGAGGGGACAAGAGAGCAACACTCCCACGCAAGAAAAAGCTTTCACTCTCCCGGAGGGAACGCGTCCAGGGACTCATCGGAGTCACAACCGCTCACTCGGCCAAGTGGCTGCATCGGCGTCCTCCTCACGTCAGGAAAACGGGAGGCTGTGACTCTGTGGGATCCAACGTGTGCCTCCACCATCCACCTCCACCATCCACCATCCACCTCCACCATCCACCATGCACCTCCACCATCCACCATGCACCTCCACCATCCACCATCCACCTCCACCATCCACCATGCACCTCCACCATCCACCATGCACCTCCACCATCCACCTCCACCATCCACCATCCACCATGCACCTCCACCATCCACCTCCACCATCCACCTCCACCATGCACCTCCACCTCCACCATCCACCTCCACCCATGCACCTCCACCATCCACCTCCACCTCCACCATCCACCATCCACCATCCACCATGCACCTCCACCATCCACCATCCACCATGCACCTCCACCATCCACCATCCACCATCCACCATCCACCATCCACCTCCACCATCCACCATGCACCTCCACCATCCACCTCCACCTCCACCATCCACCATCCACCATCCACCATGCACCTCCACCATCCACCTCCACCATCCACCATCCACCATGCACCTCCACCATCACCATCCACCATCCACCATGCACCTCCACCATCCACCATCCACCTCCACCTCCACCTCCACCATCCACCATCCACCATCCACCATGCACCTCCACCATCCACCATCCACCATCCACCATCCACCTCCACCATGCACCTCCACCTCCCCCATCCACCTCCACCATCCACCATGCACCTCCACCATCCACCATCCACCTCCACCTCCACCATCCACCATCCACCATCCACCATGCACCTCCACCATCCACCATCCACCATCCACCTACACCATGCACCTCCACCTCCACCTCCACCTCCACCATCCACCTCCACCATCACCATGCACCTCCACCATCCACCTCCACCTCCACCATCCACCATCCACCATGCACCATGCACCTCCACCATCCACCATGCACCTCCACCTCCACCATCCACCATCCACCATGCACCTCCACCATCCACCATCCACCTCCACCTCCACCATCCACCATCCACCATGCACCTCCACCATCCACCATCCACCTCCACCTCCACCTCCACCATCCACCATCCACCATGCACCTCCACCATCCACCATCCACCTCCACCATCCACCATGCACCTCCACCATCCACCATCCACCTCCACCATCCACCTCCACCATCCACCTCCACCATCCACCATCCACCCATACGCACTGGAAATTGCTTTGTTTCGATGGCCCCATTTACAGATCCACCCCTTTTTTTATTGTGGAGTAAAGTCTGCCACTATTTGTCAGTCAAGTGGCAGTCAGGTGCTTGTAATGCCGTTACACACACACACACACACACACACACACATAGAACAAATGGTGCAGACAGACACTTCCAGCCTCCTGTCATGTGCTCTTCATTTCCATCATGCCATCTCTGCTGGACCCCCCCCCCCCCCCCTCCCCTCTCCTCCCCCCCCCCCCCCGTGTCACATGCCGCGTGAGGTCAGCCGCCTGTCTGTCCCTCCGTCTGACACGGCAGGGGAGCGTGCGGCGCCTCTTCTGCGCTGTCAGTTTTTTAACCGGGTCTCCGGATCAAAAAGCAGCTCCTTCAGATTCCGATTCATTTAAAACCCGCTCGATTTCTTTATCGAGGCCCTTTTATCGAGACCCAGTGGGCCTTCTCATGGCAACGTCCGATTTGGGGGGGGGGGTCTCCAATATCGTTCCCTGAACTGAGACCTCACTAGAAGGAAGTGTTTCTCCAGCCTTCAGCAGAGGTCCGGCTGAGGTCACCAGGCTCTGGTTCTGGTTCTGAGATAATGGCGAACACGCTGTGGTTTCAGCCTCGCTCGCCAACAGTTTGAGGTTTTTTTTTTTTATTTTGGTTTTTTTAACGGGCCTCCTTTCATCTTTCACACGCCGTCCAGTCACCGGTTCTTCTGGCCCCGGCGCTGGCGGCGGTGATTCAGCCGTGCGTCACAGAGCGATCCGACCAGATGCGGTTTCGGCCATGTTTGTTTACCTCCAGATCCTCCTCTCCTCTTTTTGGCTGCGTCACCATCTGTGACGCTGGTGAGAGGATCAAAAAGGGAGGATTGTTCTTGGGTTTTTTTTTTTTTTCTTTTTTCTTTTTTTGGGAGAGGGTTAAAAATAAAAAAAAGAAAAAGAAACACAAACTCGATTTGAGTCTTCACACGTTTATTTCACTTCATCTCCGTCCGTCTTTATTCCTTCATCCTTCACTGGAGCCCATGAGACGTGAGGTTGTGAGACGAAGCCCCGAGGAGTTCATTGAATAGAGAAGCAAACTACCAAAGACTCCTTTAGGGAATTGTTTGCCTTCATCACAGATGTAAAAGTCATTTCACGCATCCTTAATTTATGAATTTTATACCAATGTTAAACTTTACGCCGGAAGATCAGAGATGGGTTCAATTTTTATTTTTTTTCCAACTAATCGATTGCAATGAATTGCTCGCATGCACTAGAAGAATTATGAATATTTTGACTTGAGTAATGGAAAAATGTACGTTCCCAAATACGTAGCTTAAACCTAGCATGTTTAGTTTGAAAGGAAACATGTGAAATGTGTGTTGGTCCTTTAGCCGTCGCCCATTCTCCCAAAAACAAAAGAGCGCCTCCGTCACGCGGCGCCGGGAGGATGACTCACAGGCCCCCCCCCAAGGACGCGAACACAAAGCCCCTCGCGGAGAAGCGAGAGGCGTTCGGGGTCCACCTGAGAGGGATCCAGGTGACTGACAGCCGGCTCTCAGGCCGACGAAGAATTGACCTTGAGACATCGAATATGGAATGTTTGCTCCAGCTCTGAGTTCTCTGAGTAAAAGCTTCCCAGCAAACCATCGGAAGGTGCTTGTTATTCGCTTTGATCAATTATTCATTTCCTTATTTCCTCCCCTAGCTGCTATTTAAACGGAACGCCTGCTGAGCTAAACGATCTCTTGTGGGAGACGCGTCCCCCGTCGATTCGTTCCCTCGTTAGTTCTGCTCTTTGTACGTTTTACACGTGCTGCCGTGGTCCCTCAGGGGTCCCTCAGGGGTCCCTCAGGGGTCCCTCAGTGGCCCCTCAGTGGATGAAACAAAGCCGCTGGTGGAAGGGCCTCCGCGTGACCTCTGTGGACCCCCCGGGCTGACGGCATGGTGAGCAGAAGCTTTCATACCCCTTATACCTCCTCGAAAGGAACGCAGGTGGCTCCTTCTCCCCTAACCCCCCCCCACAACGTTTTCTCCTTCTCTATCATCAGCATCATCAGCATCCTCATCATCATCAGCAGCATCAGCAGCAGCAGCATCAGCAGCAGCAGCATCCTCCTCGTCGCCCGTGTTGTTTTACACTCCTCGCGCCCAACGTGCCGCTGACACACACCTCCACCCCCCCCCCCCCCCCCCAGGAGGTTTGACCGGTTTGAAACATCGGGTTCGATTCAGTCTGCTCAAGATCATCATATCTGCTGTAATTACACCACCCTGGTGTCTTTTTATGGACAGGACGTATTTACAGGAAACCTGGTTCTGTTTCGATAAAGAACCCGTTCACTTGAGAACCCGTTTGCTGTGTCTTCATCTTTGAAACGTCCTTTATTTGAGTGTGTGACCCTTTTTTACAGCCTGTGATTATTCTCACCGACGTATTCTTCATCGAGACCTCGTCTGGTTGCTGCTACGACTCGACTGGACACCCCCCCCCCCCCCCCCACCCCTGCTGAGCCGAGTGTCCCCTCCGTCCACCTTGTTGTCGGCTTCATGTGAACCAGTGGGTTTTTTATCTTGACAAAAGCAGATGTTTGTTTTTCTTTGATACTTTATTTAAGGGCTTTTTAATAAATAATGAGATTCAAGTTAAATCGGACCCGTGCTGAAAGGAAAGTAAATGAATGAATGAATGAATCGCTGCATAAAGTCTTCTTAATGCGTCGTATTTAGTGCACACTGAGTGGAGAACATGTGGGGAAAGAAGGAAAAACCCAGAAACAACCTGACAGAGACTCGCCAAATTACAATTTTATTTGTGTGTATCTTCTTCTTCTTTTTTTATTTTGCAGATGTAAAAGTCCCTTTTCGGGTCTACGAGCTTTGTAAAAGGTTAAAGAAAGTTTCACAGGAGCACGGCAAAAGCATTGTCGGTTTGTGTGAAGTGTTGTGGTATAATCCCAGGTGTGTGTGTGTGTGTGTGTGTGTGTGTGCGTTGGCTGTAGGGAAAGACACTGCTGTTCCACTAATAAGGAGCCCGTCTGACAGCAGCCTGACAGCAGCCTGACAGACAAGCAGCCGGCTTTGTGCCGAGCTGCTAGAATATTCCCGGCATCTCTCGCTCGGGGGGGGGTTAACTCCTGGGACGCCAGCGGCAACGCCGAATCAATTTAGATTCTGCAGATTCCAGGTTTCTTTCCCTCTCTTCAAATCTGATTTTCAGTCCGAATAAATAAAAATAAAAAAAACACCACAGCACGCACCACTCGGTTGTATTAATGAGAAATATTTCCTCTTTATTGAATAGTCAGGGTCAGGCGTTTGAATCGACACTCACCCTCTGTTTTGGTGCCTTCTGGTTATACAAACGCTGCTTATGTTACCAGCCAGAAACCCAGCAGACAATGTAGCTGTTGAAGTTAGCCACACAGAAATCTACATTGTATGCCAGGTTCGGGACGGGGGCACCTCTTCACCTCCGAGGCTTTTCAAGCATGAATCCAGAAATAACTCGTTGATGCTTCAGCAAGTTTCTCGTTACTTTACCGAGGACATGTTGCACAAAGAGGCGCACGAGGGAGAGCGAACAAAAGAGAGAAAGAGCGAGAGAGAGAGAGAGATGTGGAGAATTAAAAGAATGGCGATTGGGGAAGGAGTAAAAAAAAAAAAACACACACACACACACACACGACACAACAGCGACACAAAAAGCCTCGACAAGGGCCCCTTGTAGAGTTGTGACACAGAGAACATCCTGTCTGTGGGGTCACAGGATGAAGCCCCCCCCCCACCACCACCACCCTCCTTCCACGCCCTCATCCTCCTGACCTCGCGGGCCAATCGGAGGATTGGAATGTGCCACCGGCCAATGGGAGCGGGCCGAGCCGCCGGAGACCCAGTAGCCAGATGTAGCTGCTGATTGCTACACAGGATCTACACTGCCTACTGAGCAACCGACAGCGACCACAGAGACAGCCGATGGACCCCCCCGGGATTAAGACTGGGGGGGGGGGGGGGGGGGGGCGCAGGGTCGAGAGGTGGAGACCAAGCAGAAGAGAAGAAAATGAGCCCGAGGGAAGGGAAGGACACGGGAGGTGATCTGATGAGGAACATCTCCTGAGCAGATTCCTACGCAGCACGTAGACCAGAGCACTGCGCCCCCCCCCCCCCCCCTCCTGCTGCTCTCAACGACCTCACGGTGCAGGTGAAGAGGGGCACACCTGAGCCCCCGTGACCGCGTTGATCAGTGTGACCAGCTGGTGGCTCGCATCTCCTCTTCCTGAAAGACACACAGAGAGAGAGGGAGGAAAAACTTGAGTGGGACAGACACACGGGGAATTCGAATGAAACCCCCCCCCCTCCCCCCCCCACACGGGATGCATTTCAAAGCTGTCAGCGGCGCCGTAAGTGAACGTGTGACATTAACAGGTCCAGACCGGTGAGCCTTCAGTGAGCTCAAAGAGCTGCGAGATAACGGGGGGGGGGATAAGGTCCTCCGTGTCTTATCTCCGTCTATTTTTCCATGCTTTGGTGATGCTGCCATGGGGGGGGGGCGGGCAGAAAAGGTCGAAGGGCACGCGGAGCGATTCCCACTGAAATTGAGGCCTCTGGTGCGAAAGCGGGACGAGGTCAATGACCGGCGCTTTTGTAGCAAAGCGATGCCAGCGGGCGGCAGGGCGATCGGAGCAGAGGGCCCCGTGTTCTCGGCACTTACACTCGACGACGTAATCTCTAACGGCGATTTAGTCTCCTTTAAGCTTAAGATAAATTAAAAAATAATTTTAAAAAACAGACAAGTGAGTGTAAACTGGAGCTTGGAACTCCATTCTTCAGTCGGCTGATGGGAGGATAAACAATGACCGGCACACAGACCAGGAAGTCCTGGTCCATATATCCGTTCCGCGCAACATCCGCCAGCTACACTGGAAGGTGGGGAGGGGGGGGGGGGGGGGGGGGGGCGGTGCACAGCTGGCGGAGAGACGGCTGCGGGGAGGGGTCAGCGGCCCCTGCACCACAGAGCAGCGCGACTGAAGCGCCTCCTGCAACCGGCCTCCGGCGAAGAACCAGAGGGGTGGAGGGAGGTGGGTGTGGGAAGGGTGCGAGCGCCAGGGGGCCTGAGGGCGGGTGAGCCGGGGGGGTGGGGGGGGCGGAATGGTGGGGCCGGGCGTGCCATTGCACTGGGCTGGTCTATTCCTAGAGTGTGGTGTATGGCAGTTGATGTGGGTTTCCTCTGAGCTGCCTGGAAGATGACTGGGCCTGACCACATCCACATCCACACACACACACACACACACACAGATTCCCATAGTGACAGCTGTGCACACGTATACAGCACATACATGTGCACACAGACCTGCACATGCACCCGATCTGCATGCACATACACAGACACGCTGAGGGGAGCAAAGAGGAACTGAACCATTACCCTGCCTTCGCCTCAAAGTAGGTGGTGACCACTGTACCACTGTGTGTGTGTGTGTGTGTGTGTGTACTTGCACTTCTGCAGTGGGGGATTGGTTCATTGGTTGTGTGCATGTGCTGTTTGTTGCTCAAGTATGCGTGGGCATGTGTGTGTGTGTGTGTGTGGGGGTGGGGGTGTAGGATGTGTGAGCTGGGTGTGGATGCATTCCCTCTCTCTCTTTGTTTGAGTGTGTGTGTGTGTGTGTGTGTGTGTGTGTGTGAGCGGTGTGCGCCTCTTTCCATTTTTAAAGTCGCCTTACTGTTACAGCGCAGCGTATCTTATCTACAGTTATTCTTCCAGAGGAAATCTGGAAATGTACCAGCGCTAGATTTAAACGATTAGATCAAAACACATTTCACAAAATGATGAGTAAATAATTATTTTAGTAATTCATAGAGTATTTTTAGGAAGGTAATATTTACTTCCGGTTCATCGGACTTTCATCCCTTGAAGACGAGACCAGGCGGCGACGCCGCCAATTTAAGCCCTCGTTCCACGAGGCCAGCAGCCAATCAGATATCGCCCCTCAGCGGTTCCGTTGGCCCGATTGGTTGTGATGTGGGAGTGAAAAGGCCTGGAAGCCAATAGTTCTGATCCTGCCACCTCTGTTCGCTATCCAGACTCCTTCCTTGTCTCTCAAGTCACTTTCTCCCTCCCTCCCCTTCGCTTTCTTCCCTTTAATAGAACCGGAGGAGATGAAACCTGCATGTAAAGCGATCCCAAACGGTTCCTTTGGGTGCTGCTGTCACTGGAGGTGAAGAACTGGATCCAGGCCCAGAGGCCAGAGAGCTAAAAAGCTTCTCTAAAAGGGAGACCCAGCTTCAAACCGTACCCCTGCCCCCCCCGGGCCAGAGAGAGGGGGTGTCTGCAGGCTCTTCCAGGGGGGGCTGGACTGATGGGAAAGAGCTGGCGAGATGACGGCGCAGAGCGACCTCTCTTCTCAAGCTGCTTTCATGAAGACGAAAAAAGAATATAAATATAAAGTAAGGAGGAGGGACAGAAGGTTGAAAAGTGTCCCGTCCTCCGAAGTCAGCGCGAGGGCATTCCTGTAACCCCCCCCCCCGCCCCCGTCTGTGGGGGTCACCGGGGTTTAAGGAGAGACGACGGCGCCCCCTGGCAAACGCAGCCCTAAATCTGCTTCGTTAGCCCCGAACACGAGGAGGCCGAGGGCGGAACGTTACGGCCTCTGATACCTGAACGGCCTCCACCCTGAATACTCACACACACACACACACACACACACACACACACACACACACACACACACACGGACACGTAGCCCTGGAGACAGAAGGAATAATAAATGAAACTACCAGACCCCTATCTTCCAATTAGGAGCACGGTTCCTGATCTAATAATCTAATAATCCCACTGATCCACGGGGAATAACGCATGGGTTTTTTTTTTCCCCCCCGGTTGCCTCCGCGCTGCGTTCAGCTGGTACAATAGGTGCCGCGGTTCCCTCATTGACGTCCGCCCCCCCCCCCCCCCTCACCGCACCACAGCCACTTTGAATTATCAGCCCGGCTGAGTCATTGTGTTAACTGATTACCTCTGGAAAACAAAAGGAACACCTTAAAAGCGCGGGGCCGTGCCCATTGATCCTGCTTTTCCATGACGTGCACACCTTCTCCGCAACGTCTTCCTCGCGCACACGCACACACACACACACACACACACACTGCCACTTATTGGAATGTCAGAGTGGGGCCCAGGTAGGGGAAGCGTTGCCCATATATGAGCACAGGAGGAAAGAGGCCAGGTGTGTGTGGTTAGTACACCGTTGGAAGAGTGTTCTTGAGTACACACACACACACACACACAAACAGGCCTCATCCGCTTCAAACCCACTGCTCCCCGGTGACGTCTGAGCCACGCCGCTAAGCTCTGACGGACCTGTGAGAGCGAGACTTGTTGCTGCGTAAACAAAGACGAGTCGTGCAGCAAGACGGAAAAAAAAGGAAAAGAAAAGGAAAAGAAAAGGAAAGTGGAGAATTGAGTGATGAGTGACGATTGCTCCCTCGCCGTGTGTCACAACGCCTCGCCTCCTGAGACCGGCCTGCGTAGTCCGCGTGCGCGTTTCCAGGCGGCTCCGACTAACGCCTGGGCGCACCTGCGACTTAATGGCTCGACTCCCTCCGGGGGGGGGGGGCCTTTTCGCACCTCACTTTCTCCGCCCACCTGCCGCCATCCTCCGCCCCCCGGGGCCTCCATGACGACGACTCCGCGGGGGGGGAGACCGTTGGTGGCGCGGACGTTTGACGCTAACGAGCTGCAACCCGGTCCTCAACGCCCCCCCCCCCCGCACACCCCCCCCGCGTGGCCTTTTTCACACTCGCCGACAAATGTAACAAGTGAAACTACACTCAGAGATGAAGACTCTTCCGTCCAGTTAACGGCGCCTACACCAATCAGGGGCTGCTTGTGTGACCTTTGCGCCGCATGCCCACCACAAGGAAAAGTTAAAAGGTTTTTTTTTGTTTTTTAATCAACGCGACTGTTTAATTCCCCTTAATTGGGATTTTTAGAAAATGATTGCAGAATTAAATCAACCTTTCACAACGTCTGCCCTTTTCTAAACCTCAATTAAAGGAAGTTATTATAATTGAACTGCTAATTGCTCTTGGTATTTGCCCACCAACCAGTCCCCCCCCCCCCCCGTTTCACCTTTATTTCCTAATGATCATTACATGAATCAACCAGGATTTATAAATGTACCTTTTTTTCCACTAACGGTTTACTTGTCCCAGAAGTGTTTTAGGTGTTGTTCCTGCCAAGTAGGACAGGCCAAGGTTCGTTCAGCCGGGGGGGGGGGGGCGCGATAAGGCAGAGGACAGATTCCGTGCTAATCTCCACCAGGGAATTTAATCTCCCTCATCTAGATACCTGCGATGCATCTAACCGCCAATCTAGCCCCCCCCCCCCCTGCTATCACGCGCCGGAAACGCTGGCTTGAGAAGAAGAGCTGATAGATCCTCACGCTCCAACGCGACGGTTTACGGCTGGTTCCTTATCACCACTCCACACACACACACACACACACATGCACACACGCACACACACACATGCACACACACACACACACTTCCTGGTGCCATAAACTAAAGTCGCGACGGGGCAGCAAAGGAGCCGCGGGTAATCTGTGGTGGAGCTGAAGGAGCGGCTATCGGATGAGCTGCAGTGAAACAAAGGGGCCGCCTCAGCGCCGCATGGCTACAGGCTGCTGGTGTGAACGGGCTCTGGTGACCACACGCACACACACACACACACACACACACACACACACATGCACACTCAAGGCCTTTGCCTTTCCTCGTGTTTTCCGATTGTGACATCGGTACATTTTCACTGACCCGGTTTGAAGCATCTGGGGTCGAAATCCAGATGTGCAAACGCAGGAGAAAGCTGTTCCCTCGGATGCGTCCGTATGAGTGACGTAGCGGCCTCAACAAAACCATGACACACACACACACACACACAGTGTTCAGCTTGGGACTAACCCCCCCCCCCCCCCCCCCCCTTTAGAAAAACACATCCATTCAAACGATCTCTCACACGCGCGGGGCGCTTTAAGGTAACCAGGGGCGACGGTGCAGATACGAGTCAATTCAAGCATCAAGTCTCGTGCCACTCGTCACTCTCTCCTGCAGCCAATCACATCAGCCCGCTGTGGTTTCCATTCATTAAGAAGCCCTCACTGCCCCCCCCCCCCCCCCACACTAGTACTCATTCATTCATGCCCTCTGCTGCTGAGTCGAAGGAGTGGACTGCACTATCTGTGTCAAATGAAAGATGGGGGGGGGGGGGGGCACTGCGTGACTGCAGCAGAGAAACAGGAAATGGAGCCTCTGTATGAAGAAGACAAAGAACTATTCTAACAGCACCAACAGTAGAACGTTGCCCCCCCCATCGTGGCCCCCCCCGTCCCCCACCACAACTCCAACTCCACTCAGAACCCCCCCCCCCCCCCCCCCCCCCTTCCCCCGGCCGCCGCCAATCACTCACCCGGCTTCCAGACACTAAAGACGGGCTCGTTTCACTTCCAGGCCCCGTCCTCTCAACAAAAAAAAAGTCTTGTTGGTAAAGAGACGTCGTCCTCTCCTCGCCCCCCCCCCCCCCCCACCCCCCCTGGATGGGATCCTTCTCTGGGTCCTGTGACCCCAGCCTCTTCTGGGAGCAGTTTCTCAACCTTAACTTGTAACACATGATATCCATCAACAGCAGCCGTGGCTCTCTTCACTTACCCGTCTGGGTGAAAGTGGTGCCCCCCCCCCGCCCCCCCCCCCCCGTCCCCCAAACTCGACCCTCCACCTCTTCGCTTTCTTCCTTAGTTTTTTCCTCCATTTCTGGGTGTCCGCGGCTTCAAAGAGGGATCCTTTCCCCCCCCCCCCCCCCTCCACGTTAGCTTTGCTTGGTCCAACAGCAAGTGGAGGAGAGAGAGCGGGGGGGGGGGGGGGGGGAGACACTCGCGGGTGACAGCTTCTCACCCAAAAGAAGACCCTTCCCGGAGCTGGACTGCTGGGGGAAGGTTTCGCCCGGACGAGTCTCCTCATCTCCTTCCCTCTCTGCCTCTCCTTTCCTCCTCCCGTTGCATTCTTCTGCGTGTAATCAGTAACAGGCTTAAAGTGACAGCAGCAGCCCTACATAGCCGGCTCTCACACACACACACACGCGCACGCACGCACACACACACACACACACACACACAAGCACACTCACGCACACACACAGCGTGTGAGGCTCCCTCTGGGCTGAAGGTGCTTTCCCAGAGCTCCGGAGACACTGCAGCCGTTAAACTCCCTCTAAGCCCCCGCCAAAGTTTCGCTATATCACATGTTCCGCAGCGCTCTCCCTCCTTTTTCTCTCTCTCTCTCTCTCTCTCTCTTTCTCCCCCTTTCGTCCTCCCTGCGTCTCCCCCCCCCCCCCTCGAGCCCCTGACCCACACTGACTGGACAAACCCCGTCTCTCTCACACACACTGTGGACCCGTCCTTCAGCTCTCTCTTATAGCGTGGCTGTTAAAGAGGGAGGCCGGGCCTGTTGCAGCAGAGGGGCCGTGTCCTGTTACACAGCTTTCAATGGAGGTTAGAGAGAGGGCATCCATTCAGAAAAAAAGAGAGGAGGGAGGAGGAACTTAAAAAAAAGGGAGGGAGGGAGGGAGGGCGGCCCCTCGCTCTCGCTCTCTCTTTCTGTATGTGTGTGTGTGTGTGTGTTGCAGGAAACTCGCCCAGCAGCGAGCGAGGGGTCCCTGTAGAAAAAAAAGGGGACCCGTCTCTAAAAAAGGGAAAAGAGGCAGCCCCCCCCCCCCCCCCCCCCCACTGAAAACACACACAGCGGCCACAGCAGAGGGGTCTTTATGACTTCCAGCCACACTGGCAGCACTTCACTCTCTACCGATACGTTCTCACACACACACACACACACACACAGACAGTGTGTGTGTGTGTGTGTGTGCTGAACATCTTGTCTCTTCTTGTCTCCACGTTCTGTCTCGCAAACCAAAAGAAAGAAAATAGAACTGATTATTGATGAATGACACCTCTGGTGGACAAATGGGCAGATAAAGACCTACTAGATGAAGCAAAGGTGCACAAAACAAGGCACCATCCACGAGGGGGAGGGGTCATTGTCACCTGTTGACCCCTCTAACTCCAACCGGCTCACCTGCATCCTGCCGCGCCGCCCCCTCCGCCGACCACGCCTATCAACTCCCCCGCCCCCCCCCCCCGCCTCTCTCTCTCCCTCCCCCCTTCCCTTCCCTTCCCCTCCCTCCCTCCCTCCCTCCCTCGCAGCGTTTTTGGGGCTGCTGTCTTCAGATGGGATCCTAAAAGACTCGGGGAATGGCATAGCTGGTTTGTTACTCACAGGATGCCTTGTGACTCATCAAAGGCCCCGCTGCGCCCATGCTACGCTCCGGTTACACACACACACACACACACTGAGCCTTTAGTGGGGCTGGAGAAACGCCTTTGTCACGCTCCATTCATGAGTATTTAAGTAACCTCAGTGAGTCATGCAACAAGTTAAGTAATATTTGACAAGACGCCGCCCTCCCCCGCCGGCATCGTCACCCTTAAGAACGACCTTCGAGGTCCCATCTCGGTGACGGCGTGGTAATGCGTACATAAAACTTGGGGTTTGTTGATGATGCTTCACAACGGGGGGCAGGAGTCAGGTGGGTGAGGAGTCCAGAGAGCCCTTAAAACGCCTCTTAGTGATATTCCATCATTTTTATTTCTTCACCTTCGGAGGAAAACATCTCATGAAGCAGAGGCTTTAACACCCCCCCACTTGTGTGGTTGGTGTGTGTGTGTGGTTAGAAGTGAGACTGGGGTGAATCACAGCCGGTCGTGTGTCGGCCTCTTAAAGGGGGGGGGGGGGGGGAACTGGCTCCAGACCTGCCGTTAGCCCGCAGGAGTCACCGAGGGGGACTTTGTCCTCGGTTGTCGCCTCCCGTTGAGACGGTTTTAAAACAAGATGGTTCCTCTTTAGAATTTCCTTTTTTCCGTTTATTCTTAAAGAAATGAACGATGTTCGCGTTCGGAGCTATTTCAGTTGTACCGTTTAATCCAGCTGCTCCCTGCCAGCCGTCTTTGGGGATTATTTGTCATTCAGCTGCTATCGAACGGCAAACCTCGCCAGCCAATGGGAATTAGACACTCTGCAAGACGCTTTTATTACTTTATGTTAGGATGTAAATATTCCTGTTTTACTAAAAATACTTTTTAATACAGAAATAATCCCAATGGGTAGAAATGAATTGCCATTATACCCATTTTTCATTTATTTTGCTGAAGTGAGTGATAAGACTCATTCGTCTCCACAGGTTTGGACAGCAAAGGGGTTTCTGGAACTGAGCGGTTTGCCATTTTAGAACGTGACTCAGTCACTGAGTGAGCAGCGCTGTGGGTGGATACAAGGGCGGAGATGCCTTCCTTCATGTAGTCACACGCACGCACACACACACACACACACACACACACACACACACTAACAATGGAGATCGCAGGGGAGAGGAAGCTGGGGATTCCTGAGATTCCTGTGGACAAAAAGGTGTGAACTCAGGCAGCCGGGCGGCATGGGAATTGTGACCGGTTGACTTGAGAAGCAGTTTGATGCTAGTGACACACACACACACACACACACACCATTACACAAGAAAGTTCAACTGCATTTAAAAGATAAACGCACTTATTAAATATTAAATATATATTTATTATATTGAGACATCTGATAATAAGAGCTCCCATTAGAGGGGCGGATAAAACAAGCTACAAAGGTCCTCTAAATTGTCTCAGAAGTAACATAATGGCATTATTGTGTGTTTGTTGTTTGTTGCAGGGCAGCAGCTGCAATATGTCTCCATGGAAAGGACACAAAGTGAACGTCTTTGTCACTGTTATATTTATGAGGTTCATTTCAAATATTTACAAAATCTAGTTTTTATAGAATTTCTAAAGAACGTTTTTAATTATTTTTCAATAATCACGTGATAACACACACACACACACACACACACAGACGCACACAGAGGCACTGCCATGGAGGCACCTGTCTCTGGCGAGCGTGTGATGGACAAGAACAGACGCAACAGCGACGTCATTTCATTCACTAAAATGGCACAAGCACACACGCACGCACACACATGCACACGCACACACACGCGCACGCACGCACACACACACACACACGCACACACACGCGCACGCACGCACACACACACACACACTCACACTTAAACCCACACCGCCATAGAAACACATGCTTGCAACCAACCAAGGACATATCGGCTTCTCCCAGTGTGTGCGTGTGTGTGTGTGCGTGTGTCACGGTCCACACGGACTATATGAGGCCAGTGTGTTTCCAGCTCGGGGCGACAGGGAGCACACGGATACAGCCGTGATGTCACGGTCACGCAGCGGAGGCATGACTTTCTCTGTCTTATCTCTCTCCACTGCCCCCCTGTTTCAATGTGTGTGTGTGTGTGTGTGTGTGTACTTATTACCCTGTGATAACGCCGAACCTTCAGTGACATACAGGGAAACCTAACCTGCACCTCCCCCCCCCCCCCCCCCCAACCTCAAACAAACCACCCCAGCAGCCTTAATGAAGTTATAGTTCATAGCGGTGGTGTTAGCATTAAAGGACAGTTGTTGTTTATTCATGTTTTTAAAAGCCATTCCTTGAGGATCATTTTAGCTTCTTTTAGTATGAATGAAGTAGCACAAAGGAGTACTTCAGTAAATGTACTTCTCACTACTTATTATTACCAACAGAAATGATTGAGTTTGAATGAATCAGAGTTATCCTTCAATTGCAAACACAAAACGATTTAATTAAAAAAACATCATTAAAACTTTAATAACCTGTGTGTGTGTATGTGTGTGTGTATGTGTGTGTGTGTGTGTGTATGTGTGTGTGTGTGTGTGTGTGTGTGTGTGTGTGTGTGTGTGTGTCCTGACTCATTTGAAGGGACCCAGCGCTCCACCTCACAGCCTGTGTGTCCCCTTCCTCCCCCTCCCCACTCCTCCTTTCCTGTCCGCACTCCCCCTTTTCCTCTTCCTCTTTCCTATAGAGGTGTCAGAACATAACCCCCCCCCCCAACCAACAACCCCCCCCCCACCCCCCCCCCCAAAAAAAACACGTGAGACTCCCTCTCTTCCACCACCACACAACGTGGGCCATGTGAAGGCCCGACTCCGCTGCCGGCTGGCCCGCTCACAGGATATGAGGCCCCCGCCAAGGAGGTGAGGGGTCACACTGGGGACACCGGCGGCGGTGCGAGCGGCTGCACCGACGGCAGACGCCCTCGCCCCGACGCCACAGGGTGGAGAAGGCTTCTTGTGAAACATTCCACCCCCCCCCCCACCCCCCACCCCCCTCTCCCCTCCCGCTCTGACCAGCGTTTCCTGTCCCTCGCTTCCCCGTCCTTCCCCTCCCGCTCCTCGCTACTTTTTTTATATTTATATATATATATATATATATATATATATACATATGTTTTCCTCCGCCTTTTCCCCACCGCCCCCCCATCTACGCCACCCACCCCCCCCCCCCCTTTCCTCCCACCTCATCACCCCAGACTGCTGGACTCCCTCTGGGTTTCCTGGAGAACCACCTTCCATTATCAGAGCGAGCGGCCCAGCCCAGAAACGCCGGCGCTGGTCCGGAGCTGACGGGGGTCATTGCGGGCCTCCGCCTCTGAGGACGAACTCCCCTCCCCCCCCCACCCCTTTGAGATGCAGCTCAAATGAAAACACGGTCTGGTTTGGACTGATGCTGATCTTTCCCTAGCAACGACACCTGCTGCCTCCTAAAGGCACCTTCATGGACCACAGCTGGACCAGACTAATCCATGGGGTTGTTAGTTGCTTCATTTATTTTAAAATCATTTTATTTGCAACCTGCAGCTCCACCAGTGAGTGAATGACCCCTCAGAATCCTCGACAGGCCGCGGTGACAGACGTGTACGTGCAGCAGATGGGACCCGGTCCGATGCGGCCATCTGTCTTCGGTGGGGGGGGGGGGGCAGAACCAGTCGCGCTCGCGCCGCCTCTCCCTCTCTGTGTTAATCATCCGGGATTTGGAGCGATCTGGGGGGGGGGGGGGGGCGCTCATCGCCTCCACTCGAGGCCCCCTCCTGTCACATCTCCCTCCTTGTGCCCCCCCCCCCGTCTCCCCTGACTGCAACTTTGCCTCTCACCGGTCCTCCTCACAATGAACTTTCTTCTCAACACTGGCTTCTCTCTCTCTCTCTCTCGCCCCCCGCCCCCCCCTCCCCTTCAACAGACTGACTCACAGCCGCGGCCCACTCCTCCCTCCCACTCCTCCCTCCCACTCAGGCCCAGCCGTACCCCAGCGTGGGAGGCGGCGCAACCCGGGACCAGAGCCGCCGGCTGGGCACGCACACGGACACACACACACACACACACACACACACACACACAGAGTCATCACAGGCCCACGGCTCTGGAGCTTTGGCTTTTATTTCCCTCACCCACGCAGATACAAACCACACACACACACACACGCGCGTTGTCTACCCACATGCAGCGCCCACACTGAGTGTTTGAGCACCTCTTTAGGGATGTCATGTGACTTGCATCTGAAGGGAGCAGAGGGAAACACGTGGGAGCGCTCGGGCCGAACATGCTGCGCGCGCGTGTGTGTGTGTGTGTGTGTGTGTCAACAGGTTGTTCTTCAGGTTACATTCACCTGCATGTTTCATGCTTCCAACTGAGCTCGGGAGGTTGCAGATATTTTGGGTCTTTGATCCGGGCAAAGGATCACGGTTGTGACGAGCAGTTTTTTGGTACGGACACTGGTCCGTTGTGCAAAAAGCGCTGGAGTCTGGTTCCCACCTGGTTCCGACAGATGGATCGGCGCCAATTGCGCATCAGTTGAAATCAAAAGATAACGCATGATTCTTACCAGACGGATCAGGAGCCACTCGGGTCCAGGTCGCTGAGGTCGCTGGCGCCGTTCGCGCTGGTCTCGAAGAGCTCCGGCCTGCGAGAGAGAGAGAGAGAGAGAGAGAGGGGGGGGGGGGAGAGAGAGAGAGAGAGAGGGGCTTCAGAGGAGCCTCGTCAAACATCATCATCATCATCGCCGACACCTTCATCCCACGGAGATCTAGAAGAAGGCCCGAGCTGCCGAAGGGGGTTGATGTTCACGAGGGGACAGATTGCTCATTAGAACTCCCACACGGCGCCGCGTGGGCGGGCTTTCGGGCCGACTGGGACGCTACAAACCCCCCCCCAAAAGTCTGTCCAGGCACGGACTTCCAGAATCCCCCGCATCCCCCCCCCCCCCCCCATCCGAAGTGCTCAGGCAGAAAAGCCGTATTGGAAATTAGAAAATGTATCTTTGTTTCTCCGACGTCGATGATTTCTTTCACATTTACAGAATATTTCACGCGCTGGTATCGATGAATGCGTTTGGACAACGTGATGGTTGCGTCGCCACAGAGCTCACGAGGGGGGGGGGGCTGGGACCGTGAGTGAGACGACGCGCCGCTGCAACGTCGTCCTGCTTTTAGACACCAGATTAATACCAGATCTTGCAGAATTAAAAAAAAAATGAAAGAACGTTACTTTGAATTTTTTTTTTAAAAGGGACTTTGGTAACGAATGAGTTCCAGCTACATGTGGCACAAGTGCCCCCTGTTGGATGCAGCATCCCTGGATCTAAAAGTGGAGGCGCATGGTTTTAATTAGGACCCAAAAAAAAAAAAAAGAAACAGCAAAAAGGTTGATAGTTTACCATTTTCGCAGAGCCATTTCATTGGCGATGCGCGGGCCTCTTGCAGTCAACAGCACCACTTTCTGTTGTTTTTTAGGGAAGCAATCACAATAGGCCACTGCTCTCTCTCTCTCTCTCTCTCCCTCCCTCCCTCCCTCCCCGTCTCTCCCCTTGTCTATCCCGAAGTCACGGGGTCTCCCCCGGGGTAAACGCATTCCAAGACTCAAGAATTTCCTCCAGCCCAACTCACACAGGCTACCACCTCTGTGGCTCTCTCTCTCTCTCTCTCTCTCTCTCTCTCTCTCTCATGCACACACGCACGCACACACACACACATGGAGCTCGGGAGCGCGCGCCAGCACGCTCACGCACGTGAAGAGTGCACAATGGTCTTGCCAGAGGAGACCACACACTGTTGCAATGCCATGTTCAACAGTCTAAAACCACATCGCAGCACGATCACACAAACGCCTCCGCGACTTACACGCAGTTATGATCCAACAAACCGAGGAGAAATGAACTTGCAGTTATTGTACAACAGACCCCCCCCCCCCCAAAAAAAAAAAAAAATATATATATATGTGCCTGGTTGGCATATCTTTCATCTGTACGTTGTTTCTGGGAATAATAACAATATCAGAACGTAAGCATTTAAATTAAAGATGCAAATCGTTCAAACAAATAGTTTTACCTGCATTCGGCTGAAAAAAACCGCCCGACCTGCGGTCAGCTTCCTCGAGTGGAGCTCCTGGATCTATCCGGTAGACAACACGCACGCGCGCACACAGGACACACACAGCATGAGAGGGCTGAGAGAAAACATCACAGACGGCCGAAATAAAAGTTTCCGTAAATCAAGCTGAGACAGCGGCGGATATATGCGCGAGGAAGGAGGAGGATCGATGCATCACGTAATGCTCTGTCACTCATCTGATGTCTCTCTCTCTCTCTCTCTCTCTCTCTCTTATCTCTCTGGCTCTGCTTCCTCGGGGTGGAGGCTGGCGGTAAACTCACACCAGTCGGGCTGCAGCTTCGTTCAGCCTATGAAATAACACTTGCTCTCAATGTGGGGGTCCAGGAGGGAGGGGGGAGGGGGGAGGGGGGGGGAGTCAGACTCTCCAGCAAACTCCATTTAAAAGCCCAACAGGTGAAAGAGGAGGTTTCTATTCTCGCAGGGTCCGTGGAACGATGGACTCTGTCTCCAGCTGATGAGTCAATGCTTTTGTTTCCATCATTAGTTCAGCTCCTTCCTTCATTTGTATTTTTTTTTTTTAACTGAACTAACTCATTGCTCGGCGAAAACAGGTGACAAAAGAGAGAGAGAGGGAAAGGTCCCCAGGTAGCTCAACAAAGCAGCTTTAACCCTGATTCCTGATTGAGCCAAACACACTATCAACTTTCACAGCCATTTAAGTGAGCAATTCGACTGTGTCTCTTCAGTCAAGACACACTGAGTATGAAACTCGCCTCACACTACTTTCCCTTTGGGGAAATACACTCGCAGTGGGATTCTACCTGCTCGCTTAAATTTATGCATCTACATTTGGGTGTAAATTTCCCCGTTAAAATGGGTGTGGTTGCTCACCTGCCCCCCCCCCCCTTCCCCCTGCCCCCCTCCCCTCCCCCCACACACTTTTTTATCGCCTCTTTTTGAGAGTGAGAGTGATTCTGCCACAGCAATCTGGGAAATTAACAAATGTTTTCACCCAACCGCTGCACTGACAATATTACCAGCAGCAGCATCATCGTCATCATCATCATCACTTGGGGGTCATATTGTGAAATTCCCTGAATAAATTACTGTTCCCACTCTTTTCTGGTTATGAGTAGTCGTGACCTCAGTTCCTGCTGTTTGATACGGGTGTTTCTTCGATGCAAGCTTACGAGAAATATTGCACATCGACAGTTTTTGGCAATGTGAATTTAACCCTTTGCACGACTGGTTGTCTGTATACGGACGTGGAAACAGGTTTTGCATTAAATGTTTTATTTGTGAAGGCCGATTATCACCAAACGAAACCCGTACAGGCATCAACGGACAAAGATAAACGCCTTTTAAAAGGCCCGGTGAGAGCCGACAGGCTTTGATTCAGGGGCGTCTGTGACTGACAATAGTAGGTAGACGCCTTAGAGAAGGAGAAAGCATTATGAAACAGCGTCACGTTTTTTCACGAGCTTGTGAAATGCGCTCACACTTGTTCAGACCTTTAATCCACCCGAAATGAAGCGTATCTGTTTGGCAAAGAGAAAATTCCCTTCAGCCCTGCCGGCCAGTTCTGAAGTTCACAGTTTGAACCATGAAGTGCATCATTTATAATGTGTTGAGGTCTCACCGAGGTAGCAGATAATGCATGATTTAGCTTGTTTGCTGTGTCATCCTGAGAGAAAATATTATTGGACCTGCAGCACGTTGAATCCAATAATCCATGTCATAGACACACACACACACACAGACACACACACACAGCAATTCACAACATGCTCAATCTGCCACTGCAGGACACGTAGAGAGTTGGGGGAGAATCCCGCACTTCCCCCCTTCACTTCTCAGCAGAGGGGCCTGCGTTTTCCATTCGCTGCGTCTCTATTGATCTGACTGTGAGTGAGCAATATTGACTCCCCCCCCCCCCTCACCACCCCCTCCCTCTCCATCCTACGCACAGGTTTGACCTGCAGCGTCCACTGAACCCTCGTCTCTGTGTCAGACGACAAACAGCGGACCGGCCCGGCTTTGAAGTCTCAGATAAAAACGTTTTGCGAGGCTTTTTTCGCAGCAGGAAAGATTTAAAAAAAAAAAAAAAAAAAAACATTTTCAAAAACGCTATTTTTTCTTGAGGCCTCGAAAAATGTTGATTGAATTGCTCGGGAGCGTCGCAGAGGTCAACGGGGGGCGGGGGGGGGGGGCTTCGCATTCCTTCCGGCGCTAATTGGAGTGTTTTTCAGTTGAAATGCTTCACTGCAAATGTCATATTCCTCATTTAAGACCTTAATACTCGCTCGACGACCCCCTTCAGACACCCGGGTATTTTTTTTCTACACCTGAAGGTGAAGCTGACGGTTTACCATCGGAGTCCCTGGCGCACCGCCGCCATACGTCTTACCGGTGTGTTTCGGTGCCGGTTTGCAGTGTGAAGCCAGAGATGCAGCGTGTTTTCACCGTCTCCTCCCTGGGAATCCCCCCCTCTGTCCCAGCCTCTAACAGCCTGTTGGAGCCGCAGCTGTACATGTGCATGTGCGTGCGTGTGTGTGTGTGTGTGATGTATACACAGCTCAGTTATTCTCATTTCAGTGCGGAGCGTTGATGTAAGCGTGCGCGCGTGCACGTGCACGCTCCCCTCCCCAATTCCCAGGGTTCTGCCGAGTTAAACCCTCTTAAATGTCCCCCTGGCTTTTGTCCTCACGTTTCAGCTGAATTTTCCCCGCATTCATCCCACCATTCGGACTCTTGTGTGTTTGAGCGTTCAGGAATGCACTGCGTTTGACAGGCGCCCGAGCTGTGTGTGTGTGCGCGCGCGCGCGTGTGTGTGTGTGTGCACATGTACATGCGTGTAAATGAGCATACAACATAAAGAAAGACAGAGCGCTTTGGAAATGGGAGCACTTTTTTTTCTGTTCTTATTCTTTTCTTTTTTTTAACCCTCCACCTCCTTTTGATGCAAAGGCCGTACACGGAAACACACGATCACCTTACGCACACACACACACACACACACACACACACACACACACACACACACACACACACACACACACACACTTGGAGTCACATGTGCTCTCACTCAAAGAGAGCTCTGCACCCACTCACCCTGACACCCACGCAACCACCCACACACTCACGTGCACTGCCAAATAGCTCTCGCTCTTACCCCCTCCCACCCTGTTCCCTCCCCACCCACCAGCACTGAGCACACACATGTCAACACACACACACACACACACACACACACACACACACTGTTTCACACAAAGGGCCGGGCATGCGCCTGATCTGGTTTCCTCTTTGCTTTGCGAGCGACCCGCAGTGATAAAATAAACACAAATACGTGATAATCACATTCCAGACATTTCTCTCCTGCCGGTGGGAAGTTTCAACTGGTTTTCTGCAAGAGTTGGTTGGACTGTGTGTGTGTGTGTGTGTGTGGTGTGTGTGGTGTACAATCCCGGAGAGAAAAAAGGAGAAAGAAAATGAGAGAGAGGGAACAAAGAGATCTTGGGGAGAAGTCTCACACATTCCTCAGTCCTGCCAATATCCAGTATACTAGACCATCACAGCTCCACACACACACACACACACACACACACACACACACACACACACACACACACACACACACACACACACACACACGCGCACAAACACATGTGCGGTAAGAGACAGCCGGATCTGAATAAAATCTCACAATTTGCTCTACTGTGGCATTAATCTGACATGAACAATTCCAATTTTGTCCTTTTTTTGGTGCAAATCATATCATGCAACATTTATACAAATAATTTCATCATCAACCCCCCCCCCCCCCCCCACTCCCCCCCCTAAAAAAAAAGCTGTGCGTGGGATTTAAAAGCAGGAAAAGGTGAGTGAAAAAACATGCACAAACACAACTAACAAAAAGAACTATCCAAGACTTTTGAATGCTAAGCTTCTAAAAAAGCGACAAGAAAAGGCCGTCCTACCTCATGCGTTATTACTGAACTCTTTTGTCTACGCAGAAGGAGACACGTGAGAAAGACTCGTTGCTGAGAGGGAGGATGTAGACGGGACGTACCTGAGCACATGGCCCCGCGAGGCACCGCGCACTTCCTCAGTCATCACGCTTTGTTTCTCCTCCTCCTCCTCCTCTCTGCTGCTGCTGCTGCTTCTCCTCCATCCGCCTGTCTCTCTGCGTCCCTCTCCTCGTCTTTCTCCTCCTTCCCCATTCTCTCTCCCCCTCTCTCTCTCTCTCTCTCTCTCCCTCCTTCTCTCCTCCCCTCTGCTGCCCTCTTCAAACTTCTCAGTTTTTTTTTTTCCCTGAGTAAAAAAATAAATATAAAAGAGAACTTCTGTCCCTGAATCTGCACCTCCCTCCTCTTCTCTGCCTCCTGCGCGCAATAGAGTCGACTCTCTTTATGTAAGTGAGAGTGATCCACGAAGGCAGTCTTAAGAATGTCTCTCTCCTCCCCCCAACACCGCGTGTGTGTGTGTGTGTCTGTGTGTGTGTCTGTGTGTGTGTGTGTGTGTGGGTCTGTGTGTGGGTCTGTGTGTATCCATGAATGCACTCGTCAGTCATTGTGTTTTTTTTTTAACTGCATGTAAAAACGTACAAATTGAATTTCCTCAAATACGTATTTCTCCAAAAATGTAAAAAAATTGCAGAGGAAGGTGAATTAGTGATTGAGAGGGCTGGAGACTGAAAGACGGGTGTATGGAGGACGGATCGGACGGCGAAAGAACATTGGTCGGTGCCGTAAGCGGCCTTGTGTGAAGCTAATTTGGATGGTGGGTTTTTAATAGAAGCTCTTTTTAAAAACATACTGAGGTTCTTTTGTCATACGAGTGAAGTGAAGGGACACATTGTGAAAATATTATTGAAGATTCCATTGAACTGTGGAACTGAACTATCAACGGTGGGAGCCAGACATTGGGGAACATCTCCATCTCACAGGATTTAAGCTTCTATTCAACCTATACAAGCACTTTGCTTTTTACCGAATTCAATTCATTTTTTCGCGTCATCATGTAACCGTTCTTGCGCCAACTTGAACCCTGGGACGAGATTAAACTTTTATTGCGCAAATATATTAAAAATGCCACCTCGCGTAAGGCCTGAATGAATAATGGGTTGTTAAAACCCTGGATTAGACTTGTTAGCTTGCTAGCTAGTACTAGCAAGCTAATAAGTCTTACCCGGGGTTTGCTAGCCAGCTAGCGAGCGTGTTGGTTCGCATTCAGCAGTCCTTTGTATTTCATTGAAGTTCTAAGTTAAAGCTCCTCATCATTGTTTAGTCATGGGCCGTATTTTGCTTTCGCGGCGGCTACGATTAATATTTTTCCAGCGGAGTGCGTAGCCCACGGGCCGACATCGGGCAAGCCAGCTGTAGCTGTAGCTACAAGCTAGCTGCAGCTTAAGAGCTAAACGCAGTCTCCTCGTGACGTAACGCTGTCTCTGAACAGTCTGGAGGAGACAATTCACATTTATACCGAGTTCTTTTGATCGGACACAATATGTATATGGAATAGTGAAATAGATCAAAGAGGAAACACTGACAGTTTTTTCAGAAAAAATAAATAGCAGGACAATTAAGAAATTAAATTCAAGTATGAGTAGAAATATAAAAGTTATAAGTAAATAACACTGGTGCTTGACTGATATTGATATATTTATATTGGCAAACGATATTGAAAGGTACTACGTGATACGGCACATGATGTGGATGTTGTTCATGTTACTTTTTTCTAAACAGCATGCGCTAGTATTGATACCGGAACGGTCTTCACATGTACACACGTCTACTTGGATTGAATTACGGAATTTGATTCTGCTGATGCCAGAGATTTCCACACCTTGTTCTACTGTTTGGCCTTCTCCTCCGCAAAAGCCTTGAAAACAACCCCCGGCCCGGGGGGGAATTTTATTATCGCACAAAGACAGGTGCGCTGCGAGGGACGGCTTCACACCCTTTCCCCCGGGATTCACAAGTCACGAGCTTCCCCTGCACTGGACGGAGAGCAAGTGAGAAAACACATACGTGTGTTGACGTTGCAATCCCAAATTCCAATCGTGGTTTGGGAGGGCAGCGGCAAACCCAAACACGCCCCCCCCCCCCCCCTCCCTGGGGGCCGCGAGAGGGGGGAATGGACGTTGTCCGTAATCTGCCTTTGTCTTACGCAAAGCGATGGGAAATCAGGCACTCTTCAGGAACAGCCTTCCCACTGAATGGCCATCCTGCATGCCCACCTCCTCTTCGCATCCGCCCATCTTCCCACCGGCCAGCTGTGTGTGTGTGTGTGTGTGTGTGTGTGTGTGTGTTTGTGTGTGTGTGTGGGAGTGTGAGGGTGAAGGAGGACCACTCTGCGTGGGCTGAACAGTGCCCGGGCTTTCTCTGCTGTGGTGTTAATAGGCCTTTTTTCTCCCCTCAGCGGGACACAGAGAGCTGTCATTTACATGGAGGTAATGGAGTGATGTAGAAGTGGATGGAATATGTGTGGGCGAACGATGATGAAGGCCTATGGCACCTCTCTCCCTCGCTCTCTCTCTCTCTCACTCCTTTTTTTTCTCAACTCTTTTCTTTAGTCTTTCTCTCGTTCCCTACGTAGCCGAGTGCCTCGTTCTGTCCTTCGTTGACATCACTCATCAAGCGGTTGTTGTGATTGCTGCCAATCAGAATAAACACCGGAAACCCAACAGCAAAGGTCCTTGACAAGTATTTTTTTTCCTCCCATTTCTAATGTCGAATCCTGCTGAAAACAAAGAGAGAGAGAGAGAGAGAGAGAGAGGGAGATGAAGCAGTAGCCCGAGCTGAGAGTTGACGGAATGAAATGTCTCTGCATATCAATTAGATATTCTTTCATAACGCATAAACAATCGTGATGGTTAATCAAAGAATTTGTGCGTCGCTTGGCAGTGGCACGGCAACGGCTGAGCTTGAGCACCGTCCAAACACATGGGAGAATGGATGCGCTCTGTGGGAGAGTCAGAGAGCCTGCGTGGAAGGGGAAGGCAATAATCCAGCCAAGCTGCCACCACCAATTTAGTTGTTCGGTTCAAATTACACGAAATTTCTGAGAAAGGGTTCGATTCGAAACGCGGCGACAGTGGAAGAGCCTGATGAAATATTAAACATAACTGCTAGATCCCCCCCCCCCCCAAAAAAAGAGAAGAACAAAAAAGATCTAGAGAGATGGGAAAAAATATGTAACCGAGGTAAAGTATGTAACTGATCAATAGATCCAGCAGGTCGATCTAAGGGTTGGACGCCACGCTGTTTCTTTCTTGGGTCTCATGATGCCGGAATGCCGATGGAAAGTCAGTCAAGGTCCCGTTTCTTGGCGTTTCGTGGGATTAACGCCATTTAAAAAATTAAAAATGTCTCAGACAACACAACACAAGTTGCAGGTGTTGTGTTGGATTTTCAACATTTTCTCAGCACCTAAAGAACTTCTTTTAAATGTTGGCAACACCTTTTATGTTTACTTGGCATGTAATTGTACGTGCTGATCGTGTTACACAGATAAACGACACAAAGAAGAAAGTGACAGGAATGACATCAATAGATCAAAGATGTCATTTCCCCTCAACTGAAAAAGAAAAAAAATGCAGCGAAATCCGATGTCGTCGTGCACGTCGCGTCCTGAAAGCGTCGATGGAGGGATCGTCTGTGCAAAAGTTAGGGATGTCGTAGTGACAGTAAATGACAAAAAAGGATTATTTTAATTATTTCATCTAGTAACTGGACAGAAAAAACAAAAAGCAGCGAAGATTTCACAGAAAAAAACACATAAAATTAAAGCTGCAAGCAGCGATGAACGGGCCTTCGCCTATTCTCGCACGTCGGGGTGGGGCGGCGGTCGGCCGGGCTCGCGGGTCAAAAAAGACTAAAGAGACTAAACAAATCATTCTCGGGGCTGCCATTCAAACCCGAATCTGCGGCCTCGCGAACGGAATCCACCGACGCCGGGCTGTTGCCCCGCTGCAAAAGACCTGCGGAGTAATTGTTACGGGTCTCGGGCACGATGACCACAATAAGTATCACAGCAACACTTGTCTCGTTCTCCAGTTTGCGTCTGTATAATTGATTCAACACATATACACATCCAGTGCATTTTTCTTGTCCTGTATATCTTAGATATCATAAATGCAGTCTCATTTAAGGTTAATTCCCAGAAATATCCACCTGTAATTACCTTAGCTGTTATTACGGCCTACTATAGTTCCCATTGACCAACTACATAAGGGATATTTCCACACCATGTTGACTATGATAAACGTATACAACTCTTATTCACATATGGACATTGCAATTTAGAATGTATATTCATTAACTCAGCATGTACCAAACCATATTGTCATGTAAAAAAACCAAAACATGACCAAACATGACTAAATAAATCACTGCCCTTGCATACTGAACAAATATTGCATTCTGGATTCATTTTAAGTCACATGAGGAGTCTTGTGCATGCCAAGAATCAAACCCTGGTTTACTGCGCCAGGGGCCAACGCTCTGCAGATGACCTATATGGTCCAATACAATTTCACAATCGAAACGTCACTCAAATAGGATTGGTGCCTCTCTTGCAAAAATACAGCGAATTTTAATACTTAAATGACAGCTAAAGGAGAAAATAAAACGCAGTAGGTCACATAAGTTCTGTCGGATGTTCAAGTTGCCCAGAAGGATGAGCGGAGAGCTGTCATCTGGAAGTTGTAACTCTTCCATTCGTTGTAGAAGTAAATAACTTCTTCTCTGGAAGGATAATTTTCCGCTGTGGTCCAGTCAACTTTGCCATGATTGTGACGCCAACCTGTGCCGTGTGCTGGAAGAAAAAAAGAAGGCCAAATTATTACATCGATATGTAATGGAATGCTGTTGTAAGAACACAGGAAGAAGGCTTTTACATTACATGTCATTTAGCTGACGCTTTTATCCAAAGCGACGTACAATAAGTGCATTTCCACATAGAGATACAAACTCAGAAGAACAAGTAACAAGAAAGTACATTTTTCATTAACTAAGCAGTTTCAAAACATGTTAAAGATAAGTGGCATTATAAGTACAATTTAAGTGCTACCATTTGTTAGTGCTACGGTTTGCTAGTGTTTTAGTCAAGGTAGAGTCTAAAAAGGTGTGTCTTGAGTTTTCGACGGAAGATGGAGAGGCTCTCTGCAGTCCTGATGTCATCAGAGAGCTCGTTCCACCATCTGGGAGCCAGGACAGCAAAGAGTCGCGATCTCGTCGAGTGCTTTTCTCTCAGTGAGGGAGGAACAAGCAGCGTGGCAGATGCAGATCGGAGTGTGTGGGTTGGGATGTAGGGTTTAACCATGTCCCGGATGTAGACTGGTCCCGATCCATTCACAGCGTGGTACGTCAGTACCAATGCTTTGAACTGGATGCGGGGAGCCACTAGTAACCAATGAAGAGAACGGAGAAGCGGTGTGGTGTGGGAGTATTTCAGAAGGTTGAAGACCAGTCGAGCTGCTGCATTCTGGATGAGCTGCAGTGGTCGTATGGCGGTAGCAGGGAGACCCGCCAGCAGAGAGTTACAGTAGTCGAGGCGAGAGATGACAAGAGCCTGAATCTGTACCTGCGCCGCCTTCTGAGTGAGAAGGGGTCGTATTCTCCTGATGTTAACGGTGTTCGCCAAAGTTAACAGTCAGGTCCTGAGTGGGCGAGTTTTTTCCAGGGAAGAGAAGTAGTTCAGTCTTGTCGGGGTTGATCTTCAGGTGATGGGCGGACATCCACTGGGAGATGTCAGTCAGACATGCAGAGATCCGTGCCGCCACCTGAGTGTCCGAGTCGGGGAAGGAGAGAATTAGTTGGGTGTCTGTGTTTTACAATTATGCAGACAGAACAAAATATACATAAAGAAATGCTTTCCCACCTCGCTGGAGTTGAAAGCCACGTGTCCAATGTGCCATTCCCATTGATGGTGGCATGACTTTGCACGTGGCATCTGAAAGTATTTGAGCACCAACATGTATTATCAGAATACGATTAGGGCTGTCAACAGATTATAGACAATTAACTAGTTAATCACACATTTTGTAAAACATTTATCTTGATAACAATATTTTTTTCTCTTATATTAACTGTTTACAGTTTAGTAATTTGTTGTTTCAACTCCATAATGAGCTTGACGTGTGTATATTATTTCATTGGAATGAGGGGCATATTAATCATATCATTTAATGTTAGATTCATGCTCATTGTGAAGGAAATAAATATATAACATTGAAAAGCATTGAAGACGCACATTACATTACGTGTCATTTAGCTGACGCTTTTAAACAACAAAGTAGTTAGTTAGCTGCTGCGAGTAGTAGTGTGTAAATAAAGTGATTCAATCGGGCCAAGTTATTTAGGGCACACGGAAACGTAAACAAAGTGGCGCTAATAGCGTGAAGAGGGGTCTTTTATTCCCGTGAAGCTACCGTAGTTAGCTTTACAGGAACAAAATACGTATGCTAGTTGATGTTCTTCAAGCATAGCATAGGCTGCCCTGGGCTGTGCTAAATAGTGCACAGCAGCCACAGCCGGCAGTAAACTCAAATTAGTGTGACAAATCTGCTCTAAAGTGTAGTTATTTAAGTCAATAACCTCAGCAAATAGAGTAATCTGAACCACTTTGTTCGTTAGATCAGCCGGAGACGCGGAAAAAAAGAGATGTTTGTGACGGGACGTCCCTTAAGCAGCTAATAGCACCGAATTAGTGTTAGCATGTTTACAGTATCCCCGCTATTTAAGTGGGTAAGACTGAAGAACGCACAAGGAAAAAGTCATCACTCACCTACCAAAGCGTTTCCACTTGGTTTAGTCCGTTTGGATTTAAGCATAGGTGTGTAGCTAGCAGTTTAAAATATAAAATACGGACTTGATACGAGCTGCAGCTGTTCAACGCCGGGGCTTCAATGGCGACCTCTCGCGATAACAGCATTAACTCACGCGACACTACGAGCCGCCCTCTACTCTGCGCATGTCCGTCAACAAAGACTGCTGGGTAATTGAGTTCTTTAACGTAACAGTTCCCCGTAACATCTAGTAAAATCCCAAAACGTGTTTGCATCTCCACCCGTATGTGGCAGAATACGTGTATTTAAATTCAGATGTAAATATATTGAACTGTCCGTGTTATTTTTCTAGGTTAGATGTGTCAAACTCGCGACACGCTGGCGAACGGCTGCACCGTCCAGACCGTACCGGGCTGCAACGCCAGCTCCTCCCTCCAGCTCCACACATACGGCAGCTGTGCCCAGCAGCCGTATGTGGCTGAAACGAGTGTGACACAGCTGCTCTAACGTGTACAGTTATTTAATAACCTCAGCAAGGAGAGTAAACTGAATCATTTTGTCCGTTAGATCAGCCGGACACACGTTTAAAAAAAGAAGAAAAAAAAAAAAAGTATGATTTCGTCGGGAGTCGATCTCACGACCATTGCATCGGGGGGCCAACACCTTACTCACTGAGCTATTCTTCCAGATGGATGTGAGAATTCGAAAAGTCATTGAAATAGGATTGGTCACTCTCCGCCAAAAATTGAGGTAATATTCACACTAAAAAAATTATAACTGCCTTCCTGTTTGTTTTAGAGAAAATTCCTCAGAGACTTTTTTAAGTCTCCCTTTAATACATTTGGTAAAAAATCAGCGGACTTGTCGGTCAAACAGGGTGCGGGCGGGGCTTCGTCAAAATCTTCCAGGGGGCGCAATGGAGGCAATTTTTCACTTTTGATCCAAAACTGCACATCAGGTCTGTAAAGGTCATCACGTAGAATACTCACAGACGTTTTCAAGAGTTTTGGAGTGTGCCGAGGCTCAGAAGATGTGCTTGAACTTTCATGCGGAGATAGCGTCGTCACAGCAACAAAGTTGGTCCAAAACTCCCAATTCTCACTGTGAGCCATCGTCACAGTCTTACGTCTTATATTCCCAGATTTGAAGTTGATCAGATTAAAGGGCTAGGAAATGGACATGTAAATGTACAAACTTTGCATTGACCTAAGCCAATAGGTGGCGCTATACTTTTTCGAAAATCACTGCATGGCATTACTTAAAGGCCTACACAAGCATCATGAATATACATTTATAGCCAGAAATATCAATGTTCCTTGGAGTTATACCATTTTACATTTTGGAAAAAAATCTTCCAAAATTGTCCAAACTGCACGCAAGCTCACGCCCAGGTAGTTTTATGAAAACTCTTGATTTTAATAACTTTTGACCCCAAGGGTGTCAGGAACCAGTTGCCAAATTTTGAAATGGATCGGATTTAAACTCTCGGAGGAGTTCGTTCGTTTGTAAATGCAAAAATTGAAGGAAATGGCCAAAAATACACAGAATCACCACAGCGCCCCCTAATGTTCAAATATTCTGGGAAAATTTGGGGATGTTCTAGGACTCATTGTGAACATGTCCTCAAAATTTGGTGAAAATGACGGTTAGAAAAAAAAAAAGTTATAGGCCTTTGAACTTTCAGGACACAAACCTACAAACTTCATTGGTCCATAACTTTATTGAAAAATGAGATATCAACATTCTTTCAATAACTTTTGATCGCATCGAGCCAACGATCATTTTGCCGAAGATTTCGTAAGAATCGGACCAAGCGTCTGGGAGGAGTTCGCAAAAACGTGTTTTTCACAAAATTAAAAATGGCGGCCATAAAACGGTAGGCGCATTTGCATACCATAATTTTTTTTGTGTACAGCACATCTAAGAGAACCTGTGTGAAAAGGTTCCAAGTCGATCGGTAAAAGTAAAAAAAATTAAAGCTGCAAGCAGCGATGAACGGGCCTTCGCCTATTCTCGCACGTCGGGGTGGGGCGGCGGTCGGCCGGGCTCGCGGGTCAAAAAAGACTAAAGAGACTAAACAAATCATTCTCGGGGCTGCCATTCAAACCCGAATCTGCGGCCTCGCGAACGGAATCCACCGACGCCGGGCTGTTGCCCCGCTGCAAAAGACCTGCGGAGTAATTGTTACGGGTCTCGGGCACGATGACCACAATAAGTATCACAGCAACACTTGTCTCGTTCTCCAGTTTGCGTCTGTATAATTGATTCAACACATATACACATCCAGTGCATTTTTCTTGTCCTGTATATCTTAGATATCATAAATGCAGTCTCATTTAAGGTTAATTCCCAGAAATATCCACCTGTAATTACCTTAGCTGTTATTACGGCCTACTATAGTTCCCATTGACCAACTACATAAGGGATATTTCCACACCATGTTGACTATGATAAACGTATACAACTCTTATTCACATATGGACATTGCAATTTAGAATGTATATTCATTAACTCAGCATGTACCAAACCATATTGTCATGTAAAAAAACCAAAACATGACCAAACATGACTAAATAAATCACTGCCCTTGCATACTGAACAAATATTGCATTCTGGATTCATTTTAAGTCACATGAGGAGTCTTGTGCATGCCAAGAATCAAACCCTGGTTTACTGCGCCAGGGGCCAACGCTCTGCAGATGACCTATATGGTCCAATACAATTTCACAATCGAAACGTCACTCAAATAGGATTGGTGCCTCTCTTGCAAAAATACAGCGAATTTTAATACTTAAATGACAGCTAAAGGAGAAAATAAAACGCAGTAGGTCACATAAGTTCTGTCGGATGTTCAAGTTGCCCAGAAGGATGAGCGGAGAGCTGTCATCTGGAAGTTGTAACTCTTCCATTCGTTGTAGAAGTAAATAACTTCTTCTCTGGAAGGATAATTTTCCGCTGTGGTCCAGTCAACTTTGCCATGATTGCCCACGGTGACGCCAACCTGTGCCGTGTGCTGGAAGAAAAAAAGAAGGCCAAATTATTACATCGATATGTAATGGAATGCTGTTGTAAGAACACAGGAAGAAGGCTTTTACATTACATGTCATTTAGCTGACGCTTTTATCCAAAGCGACGTACAATAAGTGCATTTCCACATAGAGATACAAACTCAGAAGAACAAGTAACAAGAAAGTACATTTTTCATTAACTAAGCAGTTTCAAAACATGTTAAAGATAAGTGGCATTATAAGTACAATTTAAGTGCTACCATTTGTTAGTGCTACGGTTTGCTAGTGTTTTAGTCAAGGTAGAGTCTAAAAAGGTGTGTCTTGAGTTTTCGACGGAAGATGGAGAGGCTCTCTGCAGTCCTGATGTCATCAGAGAGCTCGTTCCACCATCTGGGAGCCAGGACAGCAAAGAGTCGCGATCTCGTCGAGTGCTTTTCTCTCAGTGAGGGAGGAACAAGCAGCGTGGCAGATGCAGATCGGAGTGTGTGGGTTGGGATGTAGGGTTTAACCATGTCCCGGATGTAGACTGGTCCCGATCCATTCACAGCGTGGTACGTCAGTACCAATGCTTTGAACTGGATGCGGGGAGCCACTAGTAACCAATGAAGAGAACGGAGAAGCGGTGTGGTGTGGGAGTATTTCAGAAGGTTGAAGACCAGTCGAGCTGCTGCATTCTGGATGAGCTGCAGTGGTCGTATGGCGGTAGCAGGGAGACCCGCCAGCAGAGAGTTACAGTAGTCGAGGCGAGAGATGACAAGAGCCTGAATCTGTACCTGCGCCGCCTTCTGAGTGAGAAGGGGTCGTATTCTCCTGATGTTAACGGTGTTCGCCAAAGTTAACAGTCAGGTCCTGAGTGGGCGAGTTTTTTCCAGGGAAGAGAAGTAGTTCAGTCTTGTCGGGGTTGATCTTCAGGTGATGGGCGGACATCCACTGGGAGATGTCAGTCAGACATGCAGAGATCCGTGCCGCCACCTGAGTGTCCGAGTCGGGGAAGGAGAGAATTAGTTGGGTGTCTGTGTTTTACAATTATGCAGACAGAACAAAATATACATAAAGAAATGCTTTCCCACCTCGCTGGAGTTGAAAGCCACGTGTCCAATGTGCCATTCCCATTGATGGTGGCATGACTTTGCACGTGGCATCTGAAAGTATTTGAGCACCAACATGTATTATCAGAATACGATTAGGGCTGTCAACAGATTATAGACAATTAACTAGTTAATCACACATTTTGTAAAACATTTATCTTGATAACAATATTTTTTTCTCTTATATTAACTGTTTACAGTTTAGTAATTTGTTGTTTCAACTCCATAATGAGCTTGACGTGTGTATATTATTTCATTGGAATGAGGGGCATATTAATCATATCATTTAATGTTAGATTCATGCTCATTGTGAAGGAAATAAATATATAACATTGAAAAGCATTGAAGACGCACATTACATTACGTGTCATTTAGCTGACGCTTTTAAACAACAAAGTAGTTAGTTAGCTGCTGCGAGTAGTAGTGTGTAAATAAAGTGATTCAATCGGGCCAAGTTATTTAGGGCACACGGAAACGTAAACAAAGTGGCGCTAATAGCGTGAAGAGGGGTCTTTTATTCCCGTGAAGCTACCGTAGTTAGCTTTACAGGAACAAAATACGTATGCTAGTTGATGTTCTTCAAGCATAGCATAGGCTGCCCTGGGCTGTGCTAAATAGTGCACAGCAGCCACAGCCGGCAGTAAACTCAAATTAGTGTGACAAATCTGCTCTAAAGTGTAGTTATTTAAGTCAATAACCTCAGCAAATAGAGTAATCTGAACCACTTTGTTCGTTAGATCAGCCGGAGACGCGGAAAAAAAGAGATGTTTGTGACGGGACGTCCCTTAAGCAGCTAATAGCACCGAATTAGTGTTAGCATGTTTACAGTATCCCCGCTATTTAAGTGGGTAAGACTGAAGAACGCACAAGGAAAAAGTCATCACTCACCTACCAAAGCGTTTCCACTTGGTTTAGTCCGTTTGGATTTAAGCATAGGTGTGTAGCTAGCAGTTTAAAATATAAAATACGGACTTGATACGAGCTGCAGCTGTTCAACGCCGGGGCTTCAATGGCGACCTCTCGCGATAACAGCATTAACTCACGCGACACTACGAGCCGCCCTCTACTCTGCGCATGTCCGTCAACAAAGACTGCTGGGTAATTGAGTTCTTTAACGTAACAGTTCCCCGTAACATCTAGTAAAATCCCAAAACGTGTTTGCATCTCCACCCGTATGTGGCAGAATACGTGTATTTAAATTCAGATGTAAATATATTGAACTGTCCGTGTTATTTTTCTAGGTTAGATGTGTCAAACTCGCGACACGCTGGCGAACGGCTGCACCGTCCAGACCGTACCGGGCTGCAACGCCAGCTCCTCCCTCCAGCTCCACACATACGGCAGCTGTGCCCAGCAGCCGTATGTGGCTGAAACGAGTGTGACACAGCTGCTCTAACGTGTACAGTTATTTAATAACCTCAGCAAGGAGAGTAAACTGAATCATTTTGTCCGTTAGATCAGCCGGACACACGTTTAAAAAAAGAAGAAAAAAAAAAAAAGTATGATTTCGTCGGGAGTCGATCTCACGACCATTGCATCGGGGGGCCAACACCTTACTCACTGAGCTATTCTTCCAGATGGATGTGAGAATTCGAAAAGTCATTGAAATAGGATTGGTCACTCTCCGCCAAAAATTGAGGTAATATTCACACTAAAAAAATTATAACTGCCTTCCTGTTTGTTTTAGAGAAAATTCCTCAGAGACTTTTTTAAGTCTCCCTTTAATACATTTGGTAAAAAATCAGCGGACTTGTCGGTCAAACAGGGTGCGGGCGGGGCTTCGTCAAAATCTTCCAGGGGGCGCAATGGAGGCAATTTTTCACTTTTGATCCAAAACTGCACATCAGGTCTGTAAAGGTCATCACGTAGAATACTCACAGACGTTTTCAAGAGTTTTGGAGTGTGCCGAGGCTCAGAAGATGTGCTTGAACTTTCATGCGGAGATAGCGTCGTCACAGCAACAAAGTTGGTCCAAAACTCCCAATTCTCACTGTGAGCCATCGTCACAGTCTTACGTCTTATATTCCCAGATTTGAAGTTGATCAGATTAAAGGGCTAGGAAATGGACATGTAAATGTACAAACTTTGCATTGACCTAAGCCAATAGGTGGCGCTATACTTTTTCGAAAATCACTGCATGGCATTACTTAAAGGCCTACACAAGCATCATGAATATACATTTATAGCCAGAAATATCAATGTTCCTTGGAGTTATACCATTTTACATTTTGGAAAAAAATCTTCCAAAATTGTCCAAACTGCACGCAAGCTCACGCCCAGGTAGTTTTATGAAAACTCTTGATTTTAATAACTTTTGACCCCAAGGGTGTCAGGAACCAGTTGCCAAATTTTGAAATGGATCGGATTTAAACTCTCGGAGGAGTTCGTTCGTTTGTAAATGCAAAAATTGAAGGAAATGGCCAAAAATACACAGAATCACCACAGCGCCCCCTAATGTTCAAATATTCTGGGAAAATTTGGGGATGTTCTAGGACTCATTGTGAACATGTCCTCAAAATTTGGTGAAAATGACGGTTAGAAAAAAAAAAAGTTATAGGCCTTTGAACTTTCAGGACACAAACCTACAAACTTCATTGGTCCATAACTTTATTGAAAAATGAGATATCAACATTCTTTCAATAACTTTTGATCGCATCGAGCCAACGATCATTTTGCCGAAGATTTCGTAAGAATCGGACCAAGCGTCTGGGAGGAGTTCGCAAAAACGTGTTTTTCACAAAATTAAAAATGGCGGCCATAAAACGGTAGGCGCATTTGCATACCATAATTTTTTTTGTGTACAGCACATCTAAGAGAACCTGTGTGAAAAGGTTCCAAGTCGATCGGTAAAAGTAAAAAAAATTAAAGCTGCAAGCAGCGATGAACGGGCCTTCGCCTATTCTCGCACGTCGGGGTGGGGCGGCGGTCGGCCGGGCTCGCGGGTCAAAAAAGACTAAAGAGACTAAACAAATCATTCTCGGGGCTGCCATTCAAACCCGAATCTGCGGCCTCGCGAACGAAATCCACCGACGCCGGGCTGTTGCCCCGCTGCAAAAGACCTGCGGAGTAATTGTTACGGGTCTCGGGCACGATGACCACAATAAGTATCACAGCAACACTTGTCTCGTTCTCCAGTTTGCGTCTGTATAATTGATTCAACACATATACACATCCAGTGCATTTTTCTTGTCCTGTATATCTTAGATATCATAAATGCAGTCTCATTTAAGGTTAATTCCCAGAAATATCCACCTGTAATTACCTTAGCTGTTATTACGGCCTACTATAGTTCCCATTGACCAACTACATAAGGGATATTTCCACACCATGTTGACTATGATAAACGTATACAACTCTTATTCACATATGGACATTGCAATTTAGAATGTATATTCATTAACTCAGCATGTACCAAACCATATTGTCATGTAAAAAAACCAAAACATGACCAAACATGACTAAATAAATCACTGCCCTTGCATACTGAACAAATATTGCATTCTGGATTCATTTTAAGTCACATGAGGAGTCTTGTGCATGCCAAGAATCAAACCCTGGTTTACTGCGCCAGGGGCCAACGCTCTGCAGATGACCTATATGGTCCAATACAATTTCACAATCGAAACGTCACTCAAATAGGATTGGTGCCTCTCTTGCAAAAATACAGCGAATTTTAATACTTAAATGACAGCTAAAGGAGAAAATAAAACGCAGTAGGTCACATAAGTTCTGTCGGATGTTCAAGTTGCCCAGAAGGATGAGCGGAGAGCTGTCATCTGGAAGTTGTAACTCTTCCATTCGTTGTAGAAGTAAATAACTTCTTCTCTGGAAGGATAATTTTCCGCTGTGGTCCAGTCAACTTTGCCATGATTGCCCACGGTGACGCCAACCTGTGCCGTGTGCTGGAAGAAAAAAAGAAGGCCAAATTATTACATCGATATGTAATGGAATGCTGTTGTAAGAACACAGGAAGAAGGCTTTTACATTACATGTCATTTAGCTGACGCTTTTATCCAAAGCGACGTACAATAAGTGCATTTCCACATAGAGATACAAACTCAGAAGAACAAGTAACAAGAAAGTACATTTTTCATTAACTAAGCAGTTTCAAAACATGTTAAAGATAAGTGGCATTATAAGTACAATTTAAGTGCTACCATTTGTTAGTGCTACGGTTTGCTAGTGTTTTAGTCAAGGTAGAGTCTAAAAAGGTGTGTCTTGAGTTTTCGACGGAAGATGGAGAGGCTCTCTGCAGTCCTGATGTCATCAGAGAGCTCGTTCCACCATCTGGGAGCCAGGACAGCAAAGAGTCGCGATCTCGTCGAGTGCTTTTCTCTCAGTGAGGGAGGAACAAGCAGCGTGGCAGATGCAGATCGGAGTGTGTGGGTTGGGATGTAGGGTTTAACCATGTCCCGGATGTAGACTGGTCCCGATCCATTCACAGCGTGGTACGTCAGTACCAATGCTTTGAACTGGATGCGGGGAGCCACTAGTAACCAATGAAGAGAACGGAGAAGCGGTGTGGTGTGGGAGTATTTCAGAAGGTTGAAGACCAGTCGAGCTGCTGCATTCTGGATGAGCTGCAGTGGTCGTATGGCGGTAGCAGGGAGACCCGCCAGCAGAGAGTTACAGTAGTCGAGGCGAGAGATGACAAGAGCCTGAATCTGTACCTGCGCCGCCTTCTGAGTGAGAAGGGGTCGTATTCTCCTGATGTTAACGGTGTTCGCCAAAGTTAACAGTCAGGTCCTGAGTGGGCGAGTTTTTTCCAGGGAAGAGAAGTAGTTCAGTCTTGTCGGGGTTGATCTTCAGGTGATGGGCGGACATCCACTGGGAGATGTCAGTCAGACATGCAGAGATCCGTGCCGCCACCTGAGTGTCCGAGTCGGGGAAGGAGAGAATTAGTTGGGTGTCTGTGTTTTACAATTATGCAGACAGAACAAAATATACATAAAGAAATGCTTTCCCACCTCGCTGGAGTTGAAAGCCACGTGTCCAATGTGCCATTCCCATTGATGGTGGCATGACTTTGCACGTGGCATCTGAAAGTATTTGAGCACCAACATGTATTATCAGAATACGATTAGGGCTGTCAACAGATTATAGACAATTAACTAGTTAATCACACATTTTGTAAAACATTTATCTTGATAACAATATTTTTTTCTCTTATATTAACTGTTTACAGTTTAGTAATTTGTTGTTTCAACTCCATAATGAGCTTGACGTGTGTATATTATTTCATTGGAATGAGGGGCATATTAATCATATCATTTAATGTTAGATTCATGCTCATTGTGAAGGAAATAAATATATAACATTGAAAAGCATTGAAGACGCACATTACATTACGTGTCATTTAGCTGACGCTTTTAAACAACAAAGTAGTTAGTTAGCTGCTGCGAGTAGTAGTGTGTAAATAAAGTGATTCAATCGGGCCAAGTTATTTAGGGCACACGGAAACGTAAACAAAGTGGCGCTAATAGCGTGAAGAGGGGTCTTTTATTCCCGTGAAGCTACCGTAGTTAGCTTTACAGGAACAAAATACGTATGCTAGTTGATGTTCTTCAAGCATAGCATAGGCTGCCCTGGGCTGTGCTAAATAGTGCACAGCAGCCACAGCCGGCAGTAAACTCAAATTAGTGTGACAAATCTGCTCTAAAGTGTAGTTATTTAAGTCAATAACCTCAGCAAATAGAGTAATCTGAACCACTTTGTTCGTTAGATCAGCCGGAGACGCGGAAAAAAAGAGATGTTTGTGACGGGACGTCCCTTAAGCAGCTAATAGCACCGAATTAGTGTTAGCATGTTTACAGTATCCCCGCTATTTAAGTGGGTAAGACTGAAGAACGCACAAGGAAAAAGTCATCACTCACCTACCAAAGCGTTTCCACTTGGTTTAGTCCGTTTGGATTTAAGCATAGGTGTGTAGCTAGCAGTTTAAAATATAAAATACGGACTTGATACGAGCTGCAGCTGTTCAACGCCGGGGCTTCAATGGCGACCTCTCGCGATAACAGCATTAACTCACGCGACACTACGAGCCGCCCTCTACTCTGCGCATGTCCGTCAACAAAGACTGCTGGGTAATTGAGTTCTTTAACGTAACAGTTCCCCGTAACATCTAGTAAAATCCCAAAACGTGTTTGCATCTCCACCCGTATGTGGCAGAATACGTGTATTTAAATTCAGATGTAAATATATTGAACTGTCCGTGTTATTTTTCTAGGTTAGATGTGTCAAACTCGCGACACGCTGGCGAACGGCTGCACCGTCCAGACCGTACCGGGCTGCAACGCCAGCTCCTCCCTCCAGCTCCACACATACGGCAGCTGTGCCCAGCAGCCGTATGTGGCTGAAACGAGTGTGACACAGCTGCTCTAACGTGTACAGTTATTTAATAACCTCAGCAAGGAGAGTAAACTGAATCATTTTGTCCGTTAGATCAGCCGGACACACGTTTAAAAAAAGAAGAAAAAAAAAAAAAGTATGATTTCGTCGGGAGTCGATCTCACGACCATTGCATCGGGGGGCCAACACCTTACTCACTGAGCTATTCTTCCAGATGGATGTGAGAATTCGAAAAGTCATTGAAATAGGATTGGTCACTCTCCGCCAAAAATTGAGGTAATATTCACACTAAAAAAATTATAACTGCCTTCCTGTTTGTTTTAGAGAAAATTCCTCAGAGACTTTTTTAAGTCTCCCTTTAATACATTTGGTAAAAAATCAGCGGACTTGTCGGTCAAACAGGGTGCGGGCGGGGCTTCGTCAAAATCTTCCAGGGGGCGCAATGGAGGCAATTTTTCACTTTTGATCCAAAACTGCACATCAGGTCTGTAAAGGTCATCACGTAGAATACTCACAGACGTTTTCAAGAGTTTTGGAGTGTGCCGAGGCTCAGAAGATGTGCTTGAACTTTCATGCGGAGATAGCGTCGTCACAGCAACAAAGTTGGTCCAAAACTCCCAATTCTCACTGTGAGCCATCGTCACAGTCTTACGTCTTATATTCCCAGATTTGAAGTTGATCAGATTAAAGGGCTAGGAAATGGACATGTAAATGTACAAACTTTGCATTGACCTAAGCCAATAGGTGGCGCTATACTTTTTCGAAAATCACTGCATGGCATTACTTAAAGGCCTACACAAGCATCATGAATATACATTTATAGCCAGAAATATCAATGTTCCTTGGAGTTATACCATTTTACATTTTGGAAAAAAATCTTCCAAAATTGTCCAAACTGCACGCAAGCTCACGCCCAGGTAGTTTTATGAAAACTCTTGATTTTAATAACTTTTGACCCCAAGGGTGTCAGGAACCAGTTGCCAAATTTTGAAATGGATCGGATTTAAACTCTCGGAGGAGTTCGTTCGTTTGTAAATGCAAAAATTGAAGGAAATGGCCAAAAATACACAGAATCACCACAGCGCCCCCTAATGTTCAAATATTCTGGGAAAATTTGGGGATGTTCTAGGACTCATTGTGAACATGTCCTCAAAATTTGGTGAAAATGACGGTTAGAAAAAAAAAAAGTTATAGGCCTTTGAACTTTCAGGACACAAACCTACAAACTTCATTGGTCCATAACTTTATTGAAAAATGAGATATCAACATTCTTTCAATAACTTTTGATCGCATCGAGCCAACGATCATTTTGCCGAAGATTTCGTAAGAATCGGACCAAGCGTCTGGGAGGAGTTCGCAAAAACGTGTTTTTCACAAAATTAAAAATGGCGGCCATAAAACGGTAGGCGCATTTGCATACCATAATTTTTTTTGTGTACAGCACATCTAAGAGAACCTGTGTGAAAAGGTTCCAAGTCGATCGGTAAAAGTAAAAAAAATTAAAGCTGCAAGCAGCGATGAACGGGCCTTCGCCTATTCTCGCACGTCGGGGTGGGGCGGCGGTCGGCCGGGCTCGCGGGTCAAAAAAGACTAAAGAGACTAAACAAATCATTCTCGGGGCTGCCATTCAAACCCGAATCTGCGGCCTCGCGAACGGAATCCACCGACGCCGGGCTGTTGCCCCGCTGCAAAAGACCTGCGGAGTAATTGTTACGGGTCTCGGGCACGATGACCACAATAAGTATCACAGCAACACTTGTCTCGTTCTCCAGTTTGCGTCTGTATAATTGATTCAACACATATACACATCCAGTGCATTTTTCTTGTCCTGTATATCTTAGATATCATAAATGCAGTCTCATTTAAGGTTAATTCCCAGAAATATCCACCTGTAATTACCTTAGCTGTTATTACGGCCTACTATAGTTCCCATTGACCAACTACATAAGGGATATTTCCACACCATGTTGACTATGATAAACGTATACAACTCTTATTCACATATGGACATTGCAATTTAGAATGTATATTCATTAACTCAGCATGTACCAAACCATATTGTCATGTAAAAAAACCAAAACATGACCAAACATGACTAAATAAATCACTGCCCTTGCATACTGAACAAATATTGCATTCTGGATTCATTTTAAGTCACATGAGGAGTCTTGTGCATGCCAAGAATCAAACCCTGGTTTACTGCGCCAGGGGCCAACGCTCTGCAGATGACCTATATGGTCCAATACAATTTCACAATCGAAACGTCACTCAAATAGGATTGGTGCCTCTCTTGCAAAAATACAGCGAATTTTAATACTTAAATGACAGCTAAAGGAGAAAATAAAACGCAGTAGGTCACATAAGTTCTGTCGGATGTTCAAGTTGCCCAGAAGGATGAGCGGAGAGCTGTCATCTGGAAGTTGTAACTCTTCCATTCGTTGTAGAAGTAAATAACTTCTTCTCTGGAAGGATAATTTTCCGCTGTGGTCCAGTCAACTTTGCCATGATTGCCCACGGTGACGCCAACCTGTGCCGTGTGCTGGAAGAAAAAAAGAAGGCCAAATTATTACATCGATATGTAATGGAATGCTGTTGTAAGAACACAGGAAGAAGGCTTTTACATTACATGTCATTTAGCTGACGCTTTTATCCAAAGCGACGTACAATAAGTGCATTTCCACATAGAGATACAAACTCAGAAGAACAAGTAACAAGAAAGTACATTTTTCATTAACTAAGCAGTTTCAAAACATGTTAAAGATAAGTGGCATTATAAGTACAATTTAAGTGCTACCATTTGTTAGTGCTACGGTTTGCTAGTGTTTTAGTCAAGGTAGAGTCTAAAAAGGTGTGTCTTGAGTTTTCGACGGAAGATGGAGAGGCTCTCTGCAGTCCTGATGTCATCAGAGAGCTCGTTCCACCATCTGGGAGCCAGGACAGCAAAGAGTCGCGATCTCGTCGAGTGCTTTTCTCTCAGTGAGGGAGGAACAAGCAGCGTGGCAGATGCAGATCGGAGTGTGTGGGTTGGGATGTAGGGTTTAACCATGTCCCGGATGTAGACTGGTCCCGATCCATTCACAGCGTGGTACGTCAGTACCAATGCTTTGAACTGGATGCGGGGAGCCACTAGTAACCAATGAAGAGAACGGAGAAGCGGTGTGGTGTGGGAGTATTTCAGAAGGTTGAAGACCAGTCGAGCTGCTGCATTCTGGATGAGCTGCAGTGGTCGTATGGCGGTAGCAGGGAGACCCGCCAGCAGAGAGTTACAGTAGTCGAGGCGAGAGATGACAAGAGCCTGAATCTGTACCTGCGCCGCCTTCTGAGTGAGAAGGGGTCGTATTCTCCTGATGTTAACGGTGTTCGCCAAAGTTAACAGTCAGGTCCTGAGTGGGCGAGTTTTTTCCAGGGAAGAGAAGTAGTTCAGTCTTGTCGGGGTTGATCTTCAGGTGATGGGCGGACATCCACTGGGAGATGTCAGTCAGACATGCAGAGATCCGTGCCGCCACCTGAGTGTCCGAGTCGGGGAAGGAGAGAATTAGTTGGGTGTCTGTGTTTTACAATTATGCAGACAGAACAAAATATACATAAAGAAATGCTTTCCCACCTCGCTGGAGTTGAAAGCCACGTGTCCAATGTGCCATTCCCATTGATGGTGGCATGACTTTGCACGTGGCATCTGAAAGTATTTGAGCACCAACATGTATTATCAGAATACGATTAGGGCTGTCAACAGATTATAGACAATTAACTAGTTAATCACACATTTTGTAAAACATTTATCTTGATAACAATATTTTTTTCTCTTATATTAACTGTTTACAGTTTAGTAATTTGTTGTTTCAACTCCATAATGAGCTTGACGTGTGTATATTATTTCATTGGAATGAGGGGCATATTAATCATATCATTTAATGTTAGATTCATGCTCATTGTGAAGGAAATAAATATATAACATTGAAAAGCATTGAAGACGCACATTACATTACGTGTCATTTAGCTGACGCTTTTAAACAACAAAGTAGTTAGTTAGCTGCTGCGAGTAGTAGTGTGTAAATAAAGTGATTCAATCGGGCCAAGTTATTTAGGGCACACGGAAACGTAAACAAAGTGGCGCTAATAGCGTGAAGAGGGGTCTTTTATTCCCGTGAAGCTACCGTAGTTAGCTTTACAGGAACAAAATACGTATGCTAGTTGATGTTCTTCAAGCATAGCATAGGCTGCCCTGGGCTGTGCTAAATAGTGCACAGCAGCCACAGCCGGCAGTAAACTCAAATTAGTGTGACAAATCTGCTCTAAAGTGTAGTTATTTAAGTCAATAACCTCAGCAAATAGAGTAATCTGAACCACTTTGTTCGTTAGATCAGCCGGAGACGCGGAAAAAAAGAGATGTTTGTGACGGGACGTCCCTTAAGCAGCTAATAGCACCGAATTAGTGTTAGCATGTTTACAGTATCCCCGCTATTTAAGTGGGTAAGACTGAAGAACGCACAAGGAAAAAGTCATCACTCACCTACCAAAGCGTTTCCACTTGGTTTAGTCCGTTTGGATTTAAGCATAGGTGTGTAGCTAGCAGTTTAAAATATAAAATACGGACTTGATACGAGCTGCAGCTGTTCAACGCCGGGGCTTCAATGGCGACCTCTCGCGATAACAGCATTAACTCACGCGACACTACGAGCCGCCCTCTACTCTGCGCATGTCCGTCAACAAAGACTGCTGGGTAATTGAGTTCTTTAACGTAACAGTTCCCCGTAACATCTAGTAAAATCCCAAAACGTGTTTGCATCTCCACCCGTATGTGGCAGAATACGTGTATTTAAATTCAGATGTAAATATATTGAACTGTCCGTGTTATTTTTCTAGGTTAGATGTGTCAAACTCGCGACACGCTGGCGAACGGCTGCACCGTCCAGACCGTACCGGGCTGCAACGCCAGCTCCTCCCTCCAGCTCCACACATACGGCAGCTGTGCCCAGCAGCCGTATGTGGCTGAAACGAGTGTGACACAGCTGCTCTAACGTGTACAGTTATTTAATAACCTCAGCAAGGAGAGTAAACTGAATCATTTTGTCCGTTAGATCAGCCGGACACACGTTTAAAAAAAGAAGAAAAAAAAAAAAAGTATGATTTCGTCGGGAGTCGATCTCACGACCATTGCATCGGGGGGCCAACACCTTACTCACTGAGCTATTCTTCCAGATGGATGTGAGAATTCGAAAAGTCATTGAAATAGGATTGGTCACTCTCCGCCAAAAATTGAGGTAATATTCACACTAAAAAAATTATAACTGCCTTCCTGTTTGTTTTAGAGAAAATTCCTCAGAGACTTTTTTAAGTCTCCCTTTAATACATTTGGTAAAAAATCAGCGGACTTGTCGGTCAAACAGGGTGCGGGCGGGGCTTCGTCAAAATCTTCCAGGGGGCGCAATGGAGGCAATTTTTCACTTTTGATCCAAAACTGCACATCAGGTCTGTAAAGGTCATCACGTAGAATACTCACAGACGTTTTCAAGAGTTTTGGAGTGTGCCGAGGCTCAGAAGATGTGCTTGAACTTTCATGCGGAGATAGCGTCGTCACAGCAACAAAGTTGGTCCAAAACTCCCAATTCTCACTGTGAGCCATCGTCACAGTCTTACGTCTTATATTCCCAGATTTGAAGTTGATCAGATTAAAGGGCTAGGAAATGGACATGTAAATGTACAAACTTTGCATTGACCTAAGCCAATAGGTGGCGCTATACTTTTTCGAAAATCACTGCATGGCATTACTTAAAGGCCTACACAAGCATCATGAATATACATTTATAGCCAGAAATATCAATGTTCCTTGGAGTTATACCATTTTACATTTTGGAAAAAAATCTTCCAAAATTGTCCAAACTGCACGCAAGCTCACGCCCAGGTAGTTTTATGAAAACTCTTGATTTTAATAACTTTTGACCCCAAGGGTGTCAGGAACCAGTTGCCAAATTTTGAAATGGATCGGATTTAAACTCTCGGAGGAGTTCGTTCGTTTGTAAATGCAAAAATTGAAGGAAATGGCCAAAAATACACAGAATCACCACAGCGCCCCCTAATGTTCAAATATTCTGGGAAAATTTGGGGATGTTCTAGGACTCATTGTGAACATGTCCTCAAAATTTGGTGAAAATGACGGTTAGAAAAAAAAAAAGTTATAGGCCTTTGAACTTTCAGGACACAAACCTACAAACTTCATTGGTCCATAACTTTATTGAAAAATGAGATATCAACATTCTTTCAATAACTTTTGATCGCATCGAGCCAACGATCATTTTGCCGAAGATTTCGTAAGAATCGGACCAAGCGTCTGGGAGGAGTTCGCAAAAACGTGTTTTTCACAAAATTAAAAATGGCGGCCATAAAACGGTAGGCGCATTTGCATACCATAATTTTTTTTGTGTACAGCACATCTAAGAGAACCTGTGTGAAAAGGTTCCAAGTCGATCGGTAAAAGTAAAAAAAATTAAAGCTGCAAGCAGCGATGAACGGGCCTTCGCCTATTCTCGCACGTCGGGGTGGGGCGGCGGTCGGCCGGGCTCGCGGGTCAAAAAAGACTAAAGAGACTAAACAAATCATTCTCGGGGCTGCCATTCAAACCCGAATCTGCGGCCTCGCGAACGGAATCCACCGACGCCGGGCTGTTGCCCCGCTGCAAAAGACCTGCGGAGTAATTGTTACGGGTCTCGGGCACGATGACCACAATAAGTATCACAGCAACACTTGTCTCGTTCTCCAGTTTGCGTCTGTATAATTGATTCAACACATATACACATCCAGTGCATTTTTCTTGTCCTGTATATCTTAGATATCATAAATGCAGTCTCATTTAAGGTTAATTCCCAGAAATATCCACCTGTAATTACCTTAGCTGTTATTACGGCCTACTATAGTTCCCATTGACCAACTACATAAGGGATATTTCCACACCATGTTGACTATGATAAACGTATACAACTCTTATTCACATATGGACATTGCAATTTAGAATGTATATTCATTAACTCAGCATGTACCAAACCATATTGTCATGTAAAAAAACCAAAACATGACCAAACATGACTAAATAAATCACTGCCCTTGCATACTGAACAAATATTGCATTCTGGATTCATTTTAAGTCACATGAGGAGTCTTGTGCATGCCAAGAATCAAACCCTGGTTTACTGCGCCAGGGGCCAACGCTCTGCAGATGACCTATATGGTCCAATACAATTTCACAATCGAAACGTCACTCAAATAGGATTGGTGCCTCTCTTGCAAAAATACAGCGAATTTTAATACTTAAATGACAGCTAAAGGAGAAAATAAAACGCAGTAGGTCACATAAGTTCTGTCGGATGTTCAAGTTGCCCAGAAGGATGAGCGGAGAGCTGTCATCTGGAAGTTGTAACTCTTCCATTCGTTGTAGAAGTAAATAACTTCTTCTCTGGAAGGATAATTTTCCGCTGTGGTCCAGTCAACTTTGCCATGATTGTGACGCCAACCTGTGCCGTGTGCTGGAAGAAAAAAAGAAGGCCAAATTATTACATCGATATGTAATGGAATGCTGTTGTAAGAACACAGGAAGAAGGCTTTTACATTACATGTCATTTAGCTGACGCTTTTATCAAAAGCGACGTACAATAAGTGCATTTCCACATAGAGATACAAACTCAGAAGAACAAGTAACAAGAAAGTACATTTTTCATTAACTAAGCAGTTTCAAAACATGTTAAAGATAAGTGGCATTATAAGTACAATTTAAGTGCTACCATTTGTTAGTGCTACGGTTTGCTAGTGTTTTAGTCAAGGTAGAGTCTAAAAAGGTGTGTCTTGAGTTTTCGACGGAAGATGGAGAGGCTCTCTGCAGTCCTGATGTCATCAGAGAGCTCGTTCCACCATCTGGGAGCCAGGACAGCAAAGAGTCGCGATCTCGTCGAGTGCTTTTCTCTCAGTGAGGGAGGAACAAGCAGCGTGGCAGATGCAGATCGGAGTGTGTGGGTTGGGATGTAGGGTTTAACCATGTCCCGGATGTAGACTGGTCCCGATCCATTCACAGCGTGGTACGTCAGTACCAATGCTTTGAACTGGATGCGGGCAGCCACTGGTAACCAATGAAGTGAACGGAGAAGCGGTGTGGTGTGGGAGTATTTCAGAAGGTTGAAGACCAGTCGAGCTGCTGCATTCTGGATGAGCTGCAGTGGTCGTATGGCGGTAGCAGGGAGACCCGCCAGCAGAGAGTTACAGTAGTCGAGGCGAGAGATGACAAGAGCCTGAATCTGTACCTGCGCCGCCTTCTGAGTGAGAAGGGGTCGTATTCTCCTGATGTTAACGGTGTTCGCCAAAGTTAACAGTCAGGTCCTGAGTGGGCGAGTTTTTTCCAGGGAAGAGAAGTAGTTCAGTCTTGTCGGGGTTGATCTTCAGGTGATGGGCGGACATCCACTGGGAGATGTCAGTCAGACATGCAGAGATCCGTGCCGCCACCTGAGTGTCCGAGTCGGGGAAGGAGAGAATTAGTTGGGTGTCTGTGTTTTACAATTATGCAGACAGAACAAAATATACATAAAGAAATGCTTTCCCACCTCGCTGGAGTTGAAAGCCACGTGTCCAATGTGCCATTCCCATTGATGGTGGCATGACTTTGCACGTGGCATCTGAAAGTATTTGAGCACCAACATGTATTATCAGAATACGATTAGGGCTGTCAACAGATTATAGACAATTAACTAGTTAATCACACATTTTGTAAAACATTTATCTTGATAACAATATTTTTTTCTCTTATATTAACTGTTTACAGTTTAGTAATTTGTTGTTTCAACTCCATAATGAGCTTGACGTGTGTATATTATTTCATTGGAATGAGGGGCATATTAATCATATCATTTAATGTTAGATTCATGCTCATTGTGAAGGAAATAAATATATAACATTGAAAAGCATTGAAGACGCACATTACATTACGTGTCATTTAGCTGACGCTTTTAAACAACAAAGTAGTTAGTTAGCTGCTGCGAGTAGTAGTGTGTAAATAAAGTGATTCAATCGGGCCAAGTTATTTAGGGCACACGGAAACGTAAACAAAGTGGCGCTAATAGCGTGAAGAGGGGTCTTTTATTCCCGTGAAGCTACCGTAGTTAGCTTTACAGGAACAAAATACGTATGCTAGTTGATGTTCTTCAAGCATAGCATAGGCTGCCCTGGGCTGTGCTAAATAGTGCACAGCAGCCACAGCCGGCAGTAAACTCAAATTAGTGTGACAAATCTGCTCTAAAGTGTAGTTATTTAAGTCAATAACCTCAGCAAATAGAGTAATCTGAACCACTTTGTTCGTTAGATCAGCCGGAGACGCGGAAAAAAAGAGATGTTTGTGACGGGACGTCCCTTAAGCAGCTAATAGCACCGAATTAGTGTTAGCATGTTTACAGTATCCCCGCTATTTAAGTGGGTAAGACTGAAGAACGCACAAGGAAAAAGTCATCACTCACCTACCAAAGCGTTTCCACTTGGTTTAGTCCGTTTGGATTTAAGCATAGGTGTGTAGCTAGCAGTTTAAAATATAAAATACGGACTTGATACGAGCTGCAGCTGTTCAACGCCGGGGCTTCAATGGCGACCTCTCGCGATAACAGCATTAACTCACGCGACACTACGAGCCGCCCTCTACTCTGCGCATGTCCGTCAACAAAGACTGCTGGGTAATTGAGTTCTTTAACGTAACAGTTCCCCGTAACATCTAGTAAAATCCCAAAACGTGTTTGCATCTCCACCCGTATGTTGCAGAATACGTCTATTTAAATCCAGATGTAAATATATTGAACGGTCCGTGTTATTTGTCCAGGTTAGATGTGTCGTTACTCGCAACCAGCTGGCCGGTCCGCCAGCTGAGTGCCTCAGTCTGCTGTTTCATTCTGTTCATGTGCCACGGAGCAGCTTCTGTCCTTAAACTGAAACGATTTTCACAAACCTGCTCTTAAGTGTAGTTATTTAAGTCAAACACATCAGCAAGGAGCGTAAACTGAATCATTTTGTTCGTTAGATCAGACGACACGCGTTTAAAAAGAGGAGGAAAAAAAAATAATTTCGTCGGGAGTCGATCCCACGACCATAGCATCGGGGGGCCAACACCTTACTCACTGAGCTATTCTTTCAGATGGATTTGAGAATTCGAAAACTCAATCAAATAGGATTGGTCACTCTCCGCCAAAAATACAGGTAATATTCACACTAAAAAAATTATAACTGCCTTCCTGTTTGTTTTAGAGAAAATTCCTCAGAGACTTTTTTAAGTCTCCCTTTAATACATTTGGTAAAAAATCAGAGGACTTGTCGGTCAAACAGGGTGCGGGCGGGGCTTCGTCAAAATCTTCCAGGGGGCGCAATGGAGGCAATTTTTCACTTTTGATCCAAAACTGCACATCAGGTCTGTAAAGGTCATCACGTAGAATACTCACAGAGGTTTTCAAGAGTTTTGGAGTGTGCCGAGGCTCAGAAGATGTGCTTGAACTTTCATGCGGAGATAGCGTCGTCACAGCAACAAAGTTGGTCCAAAACTCCCAATTCTCACTGTGAGCCATCGTCACAGTCTTACGTCTTATATTCCCAGATTTGAAGTTGATCAGATTAAAGGGCTAGGAAATGGACATGTAAATGTACAAACTTTGCATTGACCTAAGCCAATAGGTGGCGCTATACTTTTTCGAAAATCACTGCATGGCATTACTTAAAGGCCTACACAAGCATCATGAATATACATTTATAGCCAGAAATATCAATGTTCCTTGGAGTTATACCATTTTACATTTTGGAAAAAAATCTTCCAAAATTGTCCAAACTGCACGCAAGCTCACGCCCAGGTAGTTTTATGAAAACTCTTGATTTTAATAACTTTTGACCCCAAGGGTGTCAGGAACCAGTTGCCAGATTTTGAAATGGATCGGATTTAAACTCTCGGAGGAGTTTGTTCGTTTGTAAATGCAAAAATAGAAGGAAATGGCCAAAAATACACAGAATCACCACAGCGCCCCCTAATGTTCAAATATTCTGGGAAAATTTGGGGATGTTCTAGGACTCATTGTGAACATGTCCTCAAAATTTGGTGAAAATGGGGGTTGGAAAAAAAAAAAGTTATAGGCCTTTGAACTTTCAGGACACAAACCTACAAACTTCATTGGTCCATAACTTTATTGAAAAATGAGATATCAACATTCTTTTAATAACTTTTGATCGCGTCGAGCCAACGATCATTTTGCCGAAGATTTCGTAAGAATCGGACCAAGCGTCTGGGAGGAGTTCGCAAAAACGTGTTTTTCACAAAATTCAAAATGGCGGCCATAAAACGGTAGGCGCATTTGCATACCATAATTTTTTTTGTGTACAGCACATCCAAGAGAACCTGTGTGAAAAGGTTCCAAGTCGATCGGTGAAAGTAAAAAAAATAATTAACATTGCGGCCACTTTGGGGGGCGCTAGAGAGTTCTTTTTCTTCTCCTCTAATTGCGGGACCCGAATCATATGTCAATTTTGCGCACTTCTGATGCGCGCGCAAAAATTCAAGAGTTTTTGAACATGATGAAGTCCCCAAAAGTGCGTTCGAAGTGGCGAAATAATAATAATGAATTCTTGCAATTTCAATAGGGCTTTCGCCCGACTTGCAGTCGGCTCAGGCCCTAATTAAAGCTGCAAGCAGCGATGAACGGGCCTTCGCCTATTCTCGCACGTCGGGGTGGGGCGGCGGTCGGCCGGGCTCGCGGGTCAAAAAAGACTAAAGAGACTAAACAAATCATTCTCGGGGCTGCCATTCAAACCCGAATCTGCGGCCTCGCGAACGGAATCCACCGACGCCGGGCTGTTGCCCCGCTGCAAAAGACCTGCGGAGTAATTGTTACGGGTCTCGGGCACGATGACCACAATAAGTATCACAGCAACACTTGTCTCGTTCTCCAGTTTGCGTCTGTATAATTGATTCAACACATATACACATCCAGTGCATTTTTCTTGTCCTGTATATCTTAGATATCATAAATGCAGTCTCATTTAAGGTTAATTCCCAGAAATATCCACCTGTAATTACCTTAGCTGTTATTACGGCCTACTATAGTTCCCATTGACCAACTACATAAGGGATATTTCCACACCATGTTGACTATGATAAACGTATACAACTCTTATTCACATATGGACATTGCAATTTAGAATGTATATTCATTAACTCAGCATGTACCAAACCATATTGTCATGTAAAAAAACCAAAACATGACCAAACATGACTAAATAAATCACTGCCCTTGCATACTGAACAAATATTGCATTCTGGATTCATTTTAAGTCACATGAGGAGTCTTGTGCATGCCAAGAATCAAACCCTGGTTTACTGCGCCAGGGGCCAACGCTCTGCAGATGACCTATATGGTCCAATACAATTTCACAATCGAAACGTCACTCAAATAGGATTGGTGCCTCTCTTGCAAAAATACAGCGAATTTTAATACTTAAATGACAGCTAAAGGAGAAAATAAAACGCAGTAGGTCACATAAGTTCTGTCGGATGTTCAAGTTGCCCAGAAGGATGAGCGGAGAGCTGTCATCTGGAAGTTGTAACTCTTCCATTCGTTGTAGAAGTAAATAACTTCTTCTCTGGAAGGATAATTTTCCGCTGTGGTCCAGTCAACTTTGCCATGATTGCCCACGGTGACGCCAACCTGTGCCGTGTGCTGGAAGAAAAAAAGAAGGCCAAATTATTACATCGATATGTAATGGAATGCTGTTGTAAGAACACAGGAAGAAGGCTTTTACATTACATGTCATTTAGCTGACGCTTTTATCCAAAGCGACGTACAATAAGTGCATTTCCACATAGAGATACAAACTCAGAAGAACAAGTAACAAGAAAGTACATTTTTCATTAACTAAGCAGTTTCAAAACATGTTAAAGATAAGTGGCATTATAAGTACAATTTAAGTGCTACCATTTGTTAGTGCTACGGTTTGCTAGTGTTTTAGTCAAGGTAGAGTCTAAAAAGGTGTGTCTTGAGTTTTCGACGGAAGATGGAGAGGCTCTCTGCAGTCCTGATGTCATCAGAGAGCTCGTTCCACCATCTGGGAGCCAGGACAGCAAAGAGTCGCGATCTCGTCGAGTGCTTTTCTCTCAGTGAGGGAGGAACAAGCAGCGTGGCAGATGCAGATCGGAGTGTGTGGGTTGGGATGTAGGGTTTAACCATGTCCCGGATGTAGACTGGTCCCGATCCATTCACAGCGTGGTACGTCAGTACCAATGCTTTGAACTGGATGCGGGGAGCCACTAGTAACCAATGAAGAGAACGGAGAAGCGGTGTGGTGTGGGAGTATTTCAGAAGGTTGAAGACCAGTCGAGCTGCTGCATTCTGGATGAGCTGCAGTGGTCGTATGGCGGTAGCAGGGAGACCCGCCAGCAGAGAGTTACAGTAGTCGAGGCGAGAGATGACAAGAGCCTGAATCTGTACCTGCGCCGCCTTCTGAGTGAGAAGGGGTCGTATTCTCCTGATGTTAACGGTGTTCGCCAAAGTTAACAGTCAGGTCCTGAGTGGGCGAGTTTTTTCCAGGGAAGAGAAGTAGTTCAGTCTTGTCGGGGTTGATCTTCAGGTGATGGGCGGACATCCACTGGGAGATGTCAGTCAGACATGCAGAGATCCGTGCCGCCACCTGAGTGTCCGAGTCGGGGAAGGAGAGAATTAGTTGGGTGTCTGTGTTTTACAATTATGCAGACAGAACAAAATATACATAAAGAAATGCTTTCCCACCTCGCTGGAGTTGAAAGCCACGTGTCCAATGTGCCATTCCCATTGATGGTGGCATGACTTTGCACGTGGCATCTGAAAGTATTTGAGCACCAACATGTATTATCAGAATACGATTAGGGCTGTCAACAGATTATAGACAATTAACTAGTTAATCACACATTTTGTAAAACATTTATCTTGATAACAATATTTTTTTCTCTTATATTAACTGTTTACAGTTTAGTAATTTGTTGTTTCAACTCCATAATGAGCTTGACGTGTGTATATTATTTCATTGGAATGAGGGGCATATTAATCATATCATTTAATGTTAGATTCATGCTCATTGTGAAGGAAATAAATATATAACATTGAAAAGCATTGAAGACGCACATTACATTACGTGTCATTTAGCTGACGCTTTTAAACAACAAAGTAGTTAGTTAGCTGCTGCGAGTAGTAGTGTGTAAATAAAGTGATTCAATCGGGCCAAGTTATTTAGGGCACACGGAAACGTAAACAAAGTGGCGCTAATAGCGTGAAGAGGGGTCTTTTATTCCCGTGAAGCTACCGTAGTTAGCTTTACAGGAACAAAATACGTATGCTAGTTGATGTTCTTCAAGCATAGCATAGGCTGCCCTGGGCTGTGCTAAATAGTGCACAGCAGCCACAGCCGGCAGTAAACTCAAATTAGTGTGACAAATCTGCTCTAAAGTGTAGTTATTTAAGTCAATAACCTCAGCAAATAGAGTAATCTGAACCACTTTGTTCGTTAGATCAGCCGGAGACGCGGAAAAAAAGAGATGTTTGTGACGGGACGTCCCTTAAGCAGCTAATAGCACCGAATTAGTGTTAGCATGTTTACAGTATCCCCGCTATTTAAGTGGGTAAGACTGAAGAACGCACAAAGAAAAAGTCATCACTCACCTACCAAAGCGTTTCCACTTGGTTTAGTCCGTTTGGATTTAAGCATAGGTGTGTAGCTAGCAGTTTAAAATATAAAATACGGACTTGATACGAGCTGCAGCTGTTCAACGCCGGGGCTTCAATGGCGACCTCTCGCGATAACAGCATTAACTCACGCGACACTACGAGCCGCCCTCTACTCTGCGCATGTCCGTCAACAAAGACTGCTGGGTAATTGAGTTCTTTAACGTAACAGTTCCCCGTAACATCTAGTAAAATCCCAAAACGTGTTTGCATCTCCACCCGTATGTTGCAGAATACGTCTATTTAAATCCAGATGTAAATATATTGAACGGTCCGTGTTATTTGTCCAGGTTAGATGTGTCGTTACTCGCAACCAGCTGGCCGGTCCGCCAGCTGAGTGCCTCAGTCTGCTGTTTCATTCTGTTCATGTGCCACGGAGCAGCTTCTGTCCTTAAACTGAAACGATTTTCACAAACCTGCTCTTAAGTGTAGTTATTTAAGTCAAACACATCAGCAAGGAGCGTAAACTGAATCATTTTGTTCGTTAGATCAGACGACACGCGTTTAAAAAGAGGAGGAAAAAAAAATAATTTCGTCGGGAGTCGATCCCACGACCATAGCATCGGGGGGCAAAACACCTTACTCACTGAGCTATTCTTTCAGATAGATTTGAGAATTCGAAAACTCAATCAAATAGGATTGGTCACTCTCCGCCAAAAATACAGGTAATATTCACACTAAAAAAATTATAACTGCCTTCCTGTTTGTTTTAGAGAAAATTCCTCAGAGACTTTTTTAAGTCTCCCTTTAATACATTTGGTAAAAAATCAGAGGACTTGTCGGTCAAACAGGGTGCGGGCGGGGCTTCGTCAAAATCTTCCAGGGGGCGCAATGGAGGCAATTTTTCACTTTTGATCCAAAACTGCACATCAGGTCTGTAAAGGTCATCACGTAGAATACTCACAGAGGTTTTCAAGAGTTTTGGAGTGTGCCGAGGCTCAGAAGATGTGCTTGAACTTTCATGCGGAGATAGCGTCGTCACAGCAACAAAGTTGGTCCAAAACTCCCAATTCTCACTGTGAGCCATCGTCACAGTCTTACGTCTTATATTCCCAGATTTGAAGTTGATCAGATTAAAGGGCTAGGAAATGGACATGTAAATGTACAAACTTTGCATTGACCTAAGCCAATAGGTGGCGCTATACTTTTTCGAAAATCACTGCATGGCATTACTTAAAGGCCTACACAAGCATCATGAATATACATTTATAGCCAGAAATATCAATGTTCCTTGGAGTTATACCATTTTACATTTTGGAAAAAAATCTTCCAAAATTGTCCAAACTGCACGCAAGCTCACGCCCAGGTAGTTTTATGAAAACTCTTGATTTTAATAACTTTTGACCCCAAGGGTGTCAGGAACCAGTTGCCAAATTTTGAAATGGATCGGATTTAAACTCTCGGAGGAGTTCGTTCGTTTGTAAATGCAAAAATTGAAGGAAATGGCCAAAAATACACAGAATCACCACAGCGCCCCCTAATGTTCAAATATTCTGGGAAAATTTGGGGATGTTCTAGGACTCATTGTGAACATGTCCTCAAAATTTGGTGAAAATGACGGTTAGAAAAAAAAAAAGTTATAGGCCTTTGAACTTTCAGGACACAAACCTACAAACTTCATTGGTCCATAACTTTATTGAAAAATGAGATATCAACATTCTTTCAATAACTTTTGATCGCATCGAGCCAACGATCATTTTGCCGAAGATTTCGTAAGAATCGGACCAAGCGTCTGGGAGGAGTTCGCAAAAACGTGTTTTTCACAAAATTCAAAATGGCGGCCATAAAACGGTAGGCGCATTTGCATACCATAATTTTTTTTGTGTACAGCACATCCAAGAGAACCTGTGTGAAAAGGTTCCAAGTCGATCGGTGAAAGTAAAAAAAAAAATTAACATTGCGGCCACTTTGGGGGGCGCTAGAGAGTTCTTTTTCTTCTCCTCTAATTGCGGGACCCGAATCATACGTCAATTTTGCGCACTTCTGATGCGCGTGCAAAAATTCAAGAGTTTTTGAACATGATGAAGTCCCCGAAAGTGCGTTCGAAGTGGCGAAATAATAATAATAATTAAAGCTGCAAGCAGCGATGAACGGGCCTTCGCCTATTCTCGCACGTCGGGGTGGGGCAGCGGTCGGCCGGACTCGCGGGTCAAAAAGCGACTAAAGAGACAAAACAAATCACTCTCGGGGCTGCCATTCAGACCTGAGTCTGCGGCCTCGCGAACGGAATCCACCGACGCCGGGCTGTTGCCCCGCTGCAAAAGACCTGCAGAGTAATTGTTACGGGTCTCGGGCACGATGACCACGATAACAAAAAGATGCATTCCTGTAAAATAAAAGGTAGAGTCTGAAGCGCAAGAATCACAGCAAACGCTCGTCTCGTTCTCCAGTTTGCGTCCGTATAATTGATTCAACACACGTACAGTTTACATCCAGTGCATTTTTCTTGTCCTGTATATCTTATAGACGCAGTCTCAATCAAGGTTAATTCACACCTTGGTTTAGTCGAGGTACAAGGACGACAGCTAACCCCACCTCTTTTGCTCCATCAAGATATGTTAACTTTTTAACCAAACCCGCTGGATGACGAAGTGGCTGTCTTCCTGAAGAGAGCTTTGCTGAATGAAATAATTAATAATACATTGACTAAGATACGCTCTTCCTCCAGGGCTTAATATATTGGTAAGTTCAGTTTGAATCAGTTAAGCCATGTAGAAACTTTGCATTGACCCAAGTCATTAAAATTAAAAAAGTTCCAAGCCATCCAGGCCTATATGTCGTCAAGACAATTGAGTAGTTGTCCAACAGAGTTATCCTTTTTTGTTTTAAGATAAAAACCATAGCTGTTATTACTGCCTAATATAGTTCCAATTGACCAACTACATGAAACATTTCCACACCATATTGACTATCATAAAACGTATACAACTCTTATTCACATATGAACATTGCACTTTAGAATGTATATTCATTAACTCAGCATGTACCGAAGCATATTCTCATGTAAAAAAACAAAATATGTACAACATGACTAATGAAAGATACTGCCCCTGCATACTGAACAAATATTACATCCTGTATTCATTAAAGACATGTAAAGTTACATGAGGAGTGTTATTAAAGTCCATAACCTGAATAGAGCTTACTTTGAACAGAAATACATTAAGTTAAAGCTTTAACAGGGGCACACCGGTCCTGCTCAATTGAGAGTTATTCTAACTCATTAACCAGAACACAACAGATAAATCCCCCGTAACAACATCCATGCATTCCAATGTGTGTGACAGTCATTAGCAACATAGAGCCATGGATGCGGCAAACGACAGGCCAAGCTTAACACTGTTGCTCTTAACTGAATGCAGGAAAACATGAACTAACATCATTCAAGACTACCCATAACGAAGAGATCCTTGTATACAATAATGTCCAATGTTGTTCACACTGCGTCCTCAGTATTATGTCCACTCGCAGCTCACGGTTCTGCCCGTTCTGTTAAAAAAAAAGGAGTCACACTTGCTGGCCCCGTTGCTGTGGGTGGACAAGGTGGCGTCACTTGTGGCACTTGTGGCCAATACTCACAAACGTCTGTTAGTGGCGTGGGAGAGAGAGGGGGGAGAAAGCCGTTGAGCTCCGGGCACATCACTGGCTGTAGAGGCAAGGCGGCTGGCTGCCGTTTGCGTTCGCGGTGAAGCCTTCGGCGTTGGTGACGAGCTAATAACGTTTCTAAAGTTAGCTAAACACTTCACTAGCTAGCGAGGAGACCCCGCCTAGCACTCCACGAGCTATACTTTGCTAAACTAGCACAGTCCGCTGTAATGCTACCCCCGGGGTCTGCCGCGCGCTGCTCTGCGCATGTCCTTCAACACAGACTAGGGGACGCTGGGTGATGGAGTTATTTACCTTAACAGTAACCCGTAATATCACAAAACGTGTTTGCATCTCCACCCGTATGTTGCTTCCCAACGGAGCCACCAGCTCACTGTGATTACGCAATACAAAATGGCGGAGAGTGCGATTTTTGGGGACTATATTTTGCAGCATTGTTCAATAAACACAATTGAAGTCACATCAGGAGTCTAATTAATTAAGTAAGGGCGATGTACAAAGTGCAAAACATGAATAGCGGTTACTTTGAACAGAAATACATTACGTTAGAGCTGGCAAACGCCAGGTCACTCACGTCTCCCCCAGCTCCACACATACGGCAGCTGTGCCCAGCAGCCGTATGTGGCTGAAACGAGTGTGACACAGCTGCTCTAACGTGTACAGTTATTTAATAACCTCAGCAAGGAGAGTTAACTGAATCATTTTGTCCGTTAGATCAGCCGGACACACGTTTAAAAAAAGAAGAAACAAAAAAAAAAGTACGATTTCGTCGGGACTCGATCTCACGACCATAGGATCGGGGGACGGTTTCTTACCAGGAGAGCTAAACCCTCTGATGGCTTTGAGAATTCGAAAACTCACTGAAATAGGATTGGTCACTCTCCGCCAAAAATACAGGGAATATTCACACTAAAAAAATTATAACTGCCTTCCTGTTTGTTTTAGAGAAAATTCCTCAGAGTCTTTTTTAAGTCTCCCTTTAATACATTTGGTAAAAAATCAGCGGACTTGTCAGTCAAACAGGGTGCGGGCGGGGCTTCGTCAAAATCTTCCAGGGGGCGCAATGGAGGCAATTTTTCACTTTTGATCCAAAACTGCACATCAGGTCTGTAAAGGTCATCATGTAGGATACTCACAGAGGTTTTCAAGAGTTTTGGAGTGTGCCGAGGCTCAGAAGATGTGCTTGAACTTTCATGCAAATATGGCGACGTCACAGCCACAAAGTTGGTCCAAAACTCCCAATTCTCACTGTGAGCCATCGTCACAGTCTTACGTCTTATATTCCCAGATTTGAAGTTGATCAGATTAAAGGGCTAGGAAATGGACATGTAAATGTAGAAACTTTGCATTGACCTAAGCCAATAGGTGGCGCTATACTTTTTCGAAAATCACTGCATGGCATTACTTAAAGGCCTAGACAAGCATCATGAATATACATTTCTAGCCAGAAATATCAATGTTCCTTGGAGTTATACCATTTTCCGTTCTGGAAAAAAATCTTCCAAAATTGTCCAAACTGCACGCACGCTCACGCCCAGGTAGTTTTATGAAAACTCTTGATTTTAATAACTTTTGACCCCAAGGGTGTCAGGAACCAGTTGCCAGATTTTTAAATGGATCGGATTTAAACTCTCGGAGGAGTTCGTTCGTTTGTAAATGCAAAAATTGAAGGAAATGGCCAAAAATACACAGAATCACCACAGCGCCCCCTAATGTTCAAATATTCTGGGAAAATTTGGGGATGTTCTAGGACTCAATGTGAACATGTCCTCAAAATTTGGTGAAAATGACGGTTAGAAAAAAAAAAAGTTATAGGCCTTTGAATTTTCAGGACACAAACCTACAAACTTCATTGGTCCATAACTTTATTGAAAAATGAGATATCAACATTCTTTCGATAACTTTTGATCGCATCAAGCCAACGATCATTTTGCCGAAGATTTCGTAAGAATCGGACCAAGCGTCTGGGAGGAGTTCGCAAAAACGTGTTTTTCACAAAATTCAAAATGGCGGCCATAAAACGGTAGGCGCATTTGCATACCATAATTTTTTTTGTGTACAGCACATCCAAGAGCACCTGTGTGAAAAGGTTCCAAGTCGATCGGTGAAAGTAAAAAAAAAAATTAACATTGCGGCCACTTTGGGGGGCGCTAGAGAGTTCTTTTTCTTCTCCTCTAATTGCGGGACCCGAATCATACGTCAATTTTGCGCACTTCTGATGCGCGTGCAAAAATTCAAGAGTTTTTGAACATGATGAAGTCCCCGAAAGTGCGTTCGAAGTGGCGAAATAATAATAATAATAATAATAATAATAATTCTTGCAATTTCAATAGGGCTTTCGCCCGACTTTCAGTCGGCTCAGGCCCTAATTAAAGCTGCAAGCAGCGATGAACGGGCCTTCGCCTATTCTCGCACGTTGGGGTGGGGCGGCGGTCGGCCGGGCTCGCGGGTCAAAAAAGACTAAAGAGACTAAACAAATCACTCTCGGGGCTGCCATTCAAACCCGAATCTGCGGCCTCGCGAACGGAATCCACCGACGCCGGGCTGTTGCCCCGCTGCAAAAGACCTGCGGAGTAATTGTTACAAGTCTCGGGCACGATGACCACAATAAGTATCACAGCAACACTTGTCTCGTTCTCCAGTTTGCGTCTGTATAATTGATTCAACACATATACACATCCAGTGCATTTTTCTTGTCCTGTATATCTTAGATATTATAAATGCAGTCTCATTTAAGGTTAATTCCCAGAAATATCCACCTGTAATTACCTTAGCTGTTATTACGGCCTACTATAGTTCCCATTGACCAACTACATAAGGGATATTTCCACACCATGTTGACTATGATAAACGTATACAACTCTTATTCACATATGGACATTGCAATTTAGAATGTATATTCATTAACTCAGCATGTACCAAACCATATTGTCATGTAAAAAAACCAAAACATGACCAAACATGACTAAATAAATCACTGCCCTTGCATACTGAACAAATATTGCATTCTGGATTCATTTTAAGTCACATGAGGAGTCTTGTGCATGCCAAGAATCAAACCCTGGTTTACTGCGCCAGGGGCCAACGCTCTGCAGATGACCTATATGGTCCAATACAATTTCACAATCGAAACGTCACTCAAATAGGATTGGTGCCTCTCTTGCAAAAATACAGCGAATTTTAATACTTAAATGACAGCTAAAGGAGAAAATAAAACGCAGTAGGTCACATAAGTTCTGTCGGATGTTCAAGTTGCCCAGAAGGATGAGCGGCGAGCTGTCATCTGGAAGTTGTAACTCTTCCATTCGTTGTAGAAGTAAATAACTTCTTCTCTGGAAGGATAATTTTCCGCTGTGGTCCAGTCAACTTTGCCATGATTGTGACGCCAACCTGTGCCGTGTGCTGGAAGAAAAAAAGAAGGCCAAATTATTACATCGATATGTAATGGAATGCTGTTGTAAGAACACAGGAAGAAGGCTTTTACATTACATGTCATTTAGCTGACGCTTTTATCCAAAGCGACGTACAATAAGTGCATTTCCACATAGAGATACAAACTCAGAAGAACAAGTAACAAGAAAGTACATTTTTCATTAACTAAGCAGTTTCAAAACATGTTAAAGATAAGTGGCATTATAAGTACAATTTAAGTGCTACCATTTGTTAGTGCTACGGTTTGCTAGTGTTTTAGTCAAGGTAGAGTCTAAAAAGGTGTGTCTTGAGTTTTCGACGGAAGATGGAGAGGCTCTCTGCAGTCCTGATGTCATCAGAGAGCTCGTTCCACCATCTGGGAGCCAGGACAGCAAAGAGTCGCGATCTCGTCGAGTGCTTTTCTCTCAGTGAGGGAGGAACAAGCAGCGTGGCAGATGCAGATCGGAGTGTGTGGGTTGGGATGTAGGGTTTAACCATGTCCCGGATGTAGACTGGTCCCGATCCATTCACAGCGTGGTACGTCAGTACCAATGCTTTGAACTGGATGCGGGGAGCCACTAGTAACCAATGAAGAGAACGGAGAAGCGGTGTGGTGTGGGAGTATTTCAGAAGGTTGAAGACCAGTCGAGCTGCTGCATTCTGGATGAGCTGCAGTGGTCGTATGGCGGTAGCAGGGAGACCCGCCAGCAGAGAGTTACAGTAGTCGAGGCGAGAGATGACAAGAGCCTGAATCTGTACCTGCGCCGCCTTCTGAGTGAGAAGGGGTCGTATTCTCCTGATGTTAACGGTGTTCGCCAAAGTTAACAGTCAGGTCCTGAGTGGGCGAGTTTTTTCCAGGGAAGAGAAGTAGTTCAGTCTTGTCGGGGTTGATCTTCAGGTGATGGGCGGACATCCACTGGGAGATGTCAGTCAGACATGCAGAGATCCGTGCCGCCACCTGAGTGTCCGAGTCGGGGAAGGAGAGAATTAGTTGGGTGTCTGTGTTTTACAATTATGCAGACAGAACAAAATATACATAAAGAAATGCTTTCCCACCTCGCTGGAGTTGAAAGCCACGTGTCCAATGTGCCATTCCCATTGATGGTGGCATGACTTTGCACGTGGCATCTGAAAGTATTTGAGCACCAACATGTATTATCAGAATACGATTAGGGCTGTCAACAGATTATAGACAATTAACTAGTTAATCACACATTTTGTAAAACATTTATCTTGATAACAATATTTTTTTCTCTTATATTAACTGTTTACAGTTTAGTAATTTGTTGTTTCAACTCCATAATGAGCTTGACGTGTGTATATTATTTCATTGGAATGAGGGGCATATTAATCATATCATTTAATGTTAGATTCATGCTCATTGTGAAGGAAATAAATATATAACATTGAAAAGCATTGAAGACGCACATTACATTACGTGTCATTTAGCTGACGCTTTTAAACAACAAAGTAGTTAGTTAGCTGCTGCGAGTAGTAGTGTGTAAATAAAGTGATTCAATCGGGCCAAGTTATTTAGGGCACACGGAAACGTAAACAAAGTGGCGCTAATAGCGTGAAGAGGGGTCTTTTATTCCCGTGAAGCTACCGTAGTTAGCTTTACAGGAACAAAATACGTATGCTAGTTGATGTTCTTCAAGCATAGCATAGGCTGCCCTGGGCTGTGCTAAATAGTGCACAGCAGCCACAGCCGGCAGTAAACTCAAATTAGTGTGACAAATCTGCTCTAAAGTGTAGTTATTTAAGTCAATAACCTCAGCAAATAGAGTAATCTGAACCACTTTGTTCGTTAGATCAGCCGGAGACGCGGAAAAAAAGAGATGTTTGTGACGGGACGTCCCTTAAGCAGCTAATAGCACCGAATTAGTGTTAGCATGTTTACAGTATCCCCGCTATTTAAGTGGGTAAGACTGAAGAACGCACAAGGAAAAAGTCATCACTCACCTACCAAAGCGTTTCCACTTGGTTTAGTCCGTTTGGATTTAAGCATAGGTGTGTAGCTAGCAGTTTAAAATATAAAATACGGACTTGATACGAGCTGCAGCTGTTCAACGCCGGGGCTTCAATGGCGACCTCTCGCGATAACAGCATTAACTCACGCGACACTACGAGCCGCCCTCTACTCTGCGCATGTCCGTCAACAAAGACTGCTGGGTAATTGAGTTCTTTAACGTAACAGTTCCCCGTAACATCTAGTAAAATCCCAAAACGTGTTTGCATCTCCACCCGTATGTGGCAGAATACGTGTATTTAAATTCAGATGTAAATATATTGAACTGTCCGTGTTATTTTTCTAGGTTAGATGTGTCAAACTCGCGACACGCTGGCGAACGGCTGCACCGTCCAGACCGTACCGGGCTGCAACGCCAGCTCCTCCCTCCAGCTCCACACATACGGCAGCTGTGCCCAGCAGCCGTATGTGGCTGAAACGAGTGTGACACAGCTGCTCTAACGTGTACAGTTATTTAATAACCTCAGCAAGGAGAGTAAACTGAATCATTTTGTCCGTTAGATCAGCCGGACACACGTTTAAAAAAAGAAGAAAAAAAAAAAAAGTATGATTTCGTCGGGAGTCGATCTCACGACCATTGCATCGGGGGGCCAACACCTTACTCACTGAGCTATTCTTCCAGATGGATGTGAGAATTCGAAAAGTCATTGAAATAGGATTGGTCACTCTCCGCCAAAAATTGAGGTAATATTCACACTAAAAAAATTATAACTGCCTTCCTGTTTGTTTTAGAGAAAATTCCTCAGAGACTTTTTAAGTCTCCCTTTAATACATTTGGTAAAAAATCAGCGGACTTGTCGGTCAAACAGGGTGCGGGCGGGGCTTCGTCAAAATCTTCCAGGGGGCGCAATGGAGGCAATTTTTCACTTTTGATCCAAAACTGCACATCAGGTCTGTAAAGGTCATCACGTAGAATACTCACAGACGTTTTCAAGAGTTTTGGAGTGTGCCGAGGCTCAGAAGATGTGCTTGAACTTTCATGCGGAGATAGCGTCGTCACAGCAACAAAGTTGGTCCAAAACTCCCAATTCTCACTGTGAGCCATCGTCACAGTCTTACGTCTTATATTCCCAGATTTGAAGTTGATCAGATTAAAGGGCTAGGAAATGGACATGTAAATGTACAAACTTTGCATTGACCTAAGCCAATAGGTGGCGCTATACTTTTTCGAAAATCACTGCATGGCATTACTTAAAGGCCTACACAAGCATCATGAATATACATTTATAGCCAGAAATATCAATGTTCCTTGGAGTTATACCATTTTACATTTTGGAAAAAAATCTTCCAAAATTGTCCAAACTGCACGCAAGCTCACGCCCAGGTAGTTTTATGAAAACTCTTGATTTTAATAACTTTTGACCCCAAGGGTGTCAGGAACCAGTTGCCAAATTTTGAAATGGATCGGATTTAAACTCTCGGAGGAGTTCGTTCGTTTGTAAATGCAAAAATTGAAGGAAATGGCCAAAAATACACAGAATCACCACAGCGCCCCCTAATGTTCAAATATTCTGGGAAAATTTGGGGATGTTCTAGGACTCATTGTGAACATGTCCTCAAAATTTGGTGAAAATGACGGTTAGAAAAAAAAAAAGTTATAGGCCTTTGAACTTTCAGGACACAAACCTACAAACTTCATTGGTCCATAACTTTATTGAAAAATGAGATATCAACATTCTTTCAATAACTTTTGATCGCATCGAGCCAACGATCATTTTGCCGAAGATTTCGTAAGAATCGGACCAAGCGTCTGGGAGGAGTTCGCAAAAACGTGTTTTTCACAAAATTAAAAATGGCGGCCATAAAACGGTAGGCGCATTTGCATACCATAATTTTTTTTGTGTACAGCACATCTAAGAGAACCTGTGTGAAAAGGTTCCAAGTCGATCGGTAAAAGTAAAAAAAATTAAAGCTGCAAGCAGCGATGAACGGGCCTTCGCCTATTCTCGCACGTCGGGGTGGGGCGGCGGTCGGCCGGGCTCGCGGGTCAAAAAAGACTAAAGAGACTAAACAAATCATTCTCGGGGCTGCCATTCAAACCCGAATCTGCGGCCTCGCGAACGGAATCCACCGACGCCGGGCTGTTGCCCCGCTGCAAAAGACCTGCGGAGTAATTGTTACGGGTCTCGGGCACGATGACCACAATAAGTATCACAGCAACACTTGTCTCGTTCTCCAGTTTGCGTCTGTATAATTGATTCAACACATATACACATCCAGTGCATTTTTCTTGTCCTGTATATCTTAGATATCATAAATGCAGTCTCATTTAAGGTTAATTCCCAGAAATATCCACCTGTAATTACCTTAGCTGTTATTACGGCCTACTATAGTTCCCATTGACCAACTACATAAGGGATATTTCCACACCATGTTGACTATGATAAACGTATACAACTCTTATTCACATATGGACATTGCAATTTAGAATGTATATTCATTAACTCAGCATGTACCAAACCATATTGTCATGTAAAAAAACCAAAACATGACCAAACATGACTAAATAAATCACTGCCCTTGCATACTGAACAAATATTGCATTCTGGATTCATTTTAAGTCACATGAGGAGTCTTGTGCATGCCAAGAATCAAACCCTGGTTTACTGCGCCAGGGGCCAACGCTCTGCAGATGACCTATATGGTCCAATACAATTTCACAATCGAAACGTCACTCAAATAGGATTGGTGCCTCTCTTGCAAAAATACAGCGAATTTTAATACTTAAATGACAGCTAAAGGAGAAAATAAAACGCAGTAGGTCACATAAGTTCTGTCGGATGTTCAAGTTGCCCAGAAGGATGAGCGGAGAGCTGTCATCTGGAAGTTGTAACTCTTCCATTCGTTGTAGAAGTAAATAACTTCTTCTCTGGAAGGATAATTTTCCGCTGTGGTCCAGTCAACTTTGCCATGATTGCCCACGGTGACGCCAACCTGTGCCGTGTGCTGGAAGAAAAAAAGAAGGCCAAATTATTACATCGATATGTAATGGAATGCTGTTGTAAGAACACAGGAAGAAGGCTTTTACATTACATGTCATTTAGCTGACGCTTTTATCCAAAGCGACGTACAATAAGTGCATTTCCACATAGAGATACAAACTCAGAAGAACAAGTAACAAGAAAGTACATTTTTCATTAACTAAGCAGTTTCAAAACATGTTAAAGATAAGTGGCATTATAAGTACAATTTAAGTGCTACCATTTGTTAGTGCTACGGTTTGCTAGTGTTTTAGTCAAGGTAGAGTCTAAAAAGGTGTGTCTTGAGTTTTCGACGGAAGATGGAGAGGCTCTCTGCAGTCCTGATGTCATCAGAGAGCTCGTTCCACCATCTGGGAGCCAGGACAGCAAAGAGTCGCGATCTCGTCGAGTGCTTTTCTCTCAGTGAGGGAGGAACAAGCAGCGTGGCAGATGCAGATCGGAGTGTGTGGGTTGGGATGTAGGGTTTAACCATGTCCCGGATGTAGACTGGTCCCGATCCATTCACAGCGTGGTACGTCAGTACCAATGCTTTGAACTGGATGCGGGGAGCCACTAGTAACCAATGAAGAGAACGGAGAAGCGGTGTGGTGTGGGAGTATTTCAGAAGGTTGAAGACCAGTCGAGCTGCTGCATTCTGGATGAGCTGCAGTGGTCGTATGGCGGTAGCAGGGAGACCCGCCAGCAGAGAGTTACAGTAGTCGAGGCGAGAGATGACAAGAGCCTGAATCTGTACCTGCGCCGCCTTCTGAGTGAGAAGGGGTCGTATTCTCCTGATGTTAACGGTGTTCGCCAAAGTTAACAGTCAGGTCCTGAGTGGGCGAGTTTTTTCCAGGGAAGAGAAGTAGTTCAGTCTTGTCGGGGTTGATCTTCAGGTGATGGGCGGACATCCACTGGGAGATGTCAGTCAGACATGCAGAGATCCGTGCCGCCACCTGAGTGTCCGAGTCGGGGAAGGAGAGAATTAGTTGGGTGTCTGTGTTTTACAATTATGCAGACAGAACAAAATATACATAAAGAAATGCTTTCCCACCTCGCTGGAGTTGAAAGCCACGTGTCCAATGTGCCATTCCCATTGATTGTCACGGATCGGTGCTGGAGGTGCGGGCAGAAGCAGGCAGGACTCAGGCGCAGGATTCTCAACAGAAGTGTTCTTTATTAAACACACAGAAACAGGGACAGAGGCGTGCTCCAACGGACGGTTGACAAGACAATGACGCGACAAAGGACAACTGGCACACAGGGCTTAAATACACAAGGGAGGTGCAGGTGATTGGACACAGGTGGAAGCAATCAGGCAATCACAGGACAGGAAGTGAAGCTCACCCAGAGACACGAGACACAAGAAAGCTACAAAATAAGACAAGCAGAGGGCCCAAACCGTGACAGAACCCCCCCCTCAAGGACCGAATTCCAGACGGTCCTAAAGGGGAGCAGAACCGGAGAAAATCAGACAAGGGGAGGGAGGGTGGGGACCCGACGATCCTGGACCGCGCGGGGAACTCCGGGTGATGGCGGCCCTGTGTCGGGTCCTTCGGGGGGCCGGCCGGGCCTCAGGGTCTCGGGGGGTCTGGCGGGGCGGCGGCCGGGCCTCAGGGTCTCGGGGGGTCTGCCGGGTCGGCGGCCGGGCCTCAGGGTCTCGGGGGGTCTGCCGGGTCGGCGGCCGTGCGTCGTCGCGGAGGGGGGCGCCGAGCAGTGCGGCTCCGGCGTCGTCGCGGCGGGGGGCGCCGAGCAGTGCGGCTCCGGCGTCGTCGTGGCGGGGGGCGCCGAGCAGTGCGGCTGCGGCGTCGTCGTGGCGGGGGGCGCCGAGCAGTGCGGCTGCGGCGTCGTCGTGGCGGGGGGCGCCGAGCTGTGCGGCTCCGGCGTCGTCGTGGCGGGGGGCGCCGAGCTGGGCGGCTCCGGCGTCGTCGTGGCGGGGGGCGCCGAGCAGTGCGGCTGCGGCGGCCCAACCCCTGACCCCACCCCCCCCTCAAGGGCCGGATCCCAGACGGCCCCCAGGGGTGGGGGGGAGAGGACCAAGGGATGGGAGGGAGGGGGCACGATCAGGGGCCGTGGGGACGGGCCAGGAGACTGGACTCTGGGGGCCGGAACGGGCGGAGACTGGACTCTGGGGGCCGGAACGGGCGGAGACTGGACTCTGGGGGCCGGAACGGGCGGAGACTGGACTCTGGGGGCCGGAACGGGCGGAGACTGGACTCTGGGGGCCGGAACGGGCGGAGACTGGACTCTGGGGGCCGGAACGGGCGGAGACTGGACTCTGGGGGCCGGAACGGGCGGAGACTGGACTCTGGGGGCCGGAACGGGCGGAGACTGGACTCTGGGGGCCGGAACGGGCGGAGACTGGACTCTGGGGGCCGGAACGGGCGGAGACTGGACTCTGGGGGCCGGAACGGGCGGAGACTGGACTCTGGGGGCCGGAACGGGCGGAGACTGGACTCTGGGGGCCGGAACGGGCGGAGACTGGACTCTGGGGGCCGGAACGGGCGGAGACTGGACTCTGGGGGCCGGAACGGGCGGAGACTGGACTCTGGGGGCCGGAACGGGCGGAGACTGGACTCTGGGGGCCGGAACGGGCGGAGACTGGACTCTGGGGGCCGGAACGGGCGGAGACTGGACTCTGGGGGCCGGAACGGGCGGAGACTGGACTCTGGGGGCCGGAACGGGCGTGGGTCTTGGAGCTGGGGGCGTGGGTCTTGGAGCTGGGGGCGTGGGTCTTGGAGCTGGGGGCGTGGGTCTTGGGGCCGGTTCGGGCGGAGCCGGGCGTCGCTGCCGCCGTCGCTGCCGCCGAATGCGGAGGTCCAGGGCGTGGGGGTCGTACCTGGCCTGGAGGCGGGCGGCCAGCTCCAGCACCTGTTCCCAGCGTGCGCTGAGGACTGGGGGCTGGACGCTGGCCTCCATCGGCGAGGCCCAACCTGGGTCTGGAGAGGGGCGAGGGCGGTGACTGGAACACCGCCCGGAGCCTGCTGGCGAGTCGTGGTTGGCATTACGCCGGGCAGCCAGCTGCACGCTGCGTGGCCCACCAAAGGCCAGACGGGTTCCCCAAAAAGGATTTGCAAAATTGTATCCTGCTGAGTCCTCTTTTGGTCGCGTCATTCTGTCACGGATCGGTGCTGGAGGTGCGGGCAGAAGCAGGCAGGACTCAGGCGCAGGATTCTCAACAGAAGTGTTCTTTATTAAACACACAGAAACAGGGACAGAGGCGTGCTCCAACGGACGGTTGACAAGACAATGACGCGACAAAGGACAACTGGCACACAGGGCTTAAATACACAAGGGAGGTGCAGGTGATTGGACACAGGTGGAAGCAATCAGGCAATCACAGGACAGGAAGTGAAGCTCACCCAGAGACACGAGACACAAGAAAGCTACAAAATAAGACAAGCAGAGGGCCCAAACCGTGACATTGATGGTGGCATGACTTTGCACGTGGCATCTGAAAGTATTTGAGCACCAACATGTATTATCAGAATACGATTAGGGCTGTCAACAGATTATAGACAATTAACTAGTTAATCACACATTTTGTAAAACATTTATCTTGATAACAATATTTTTTTCTCTTATATTAACTGTTTACAGTTTAGTAATTTGTTGTTTCAACTCCATAATGAGCTTGACGTGTGTATATTATTTCATTGGAATGAGGGGCATATTAATCATATCATTTAATGTTAGATTCATGCTCATTGTGAAGGAAATAAATATATAACATTGAAAAGCATTGAAGACGCACATTACATTACGTGTCATTTAGCTGACGCTTTTAAACAACAAAGTAGTTAGTTAGCTGCTGCGAGTAGTAGTGTGTAAATAAAGTGATTCAATCGGGCCAAGTTATTTAGGGCACACGGAAACGTAAACAAAGTGGCGCTAATAGCGTGAAGAGGGGTCTTTTATTCCCGTGAAGCTACCGTAGTTAGCTTTACAGGAACAAAATACGTATGCTAGTTGATGTTCTTCAAGCATAGCATAGGCTGCCCTGGGCTGTGCTAAATAGTGCACAGCAGCCACAGCCGGCAGTAAACTCAAATTAGTGTGACAAATCTGCTCTAAAGTGTAGTTATTTAAGTCAATAACCTCAGCAAATAGAGTAATCTGAACCACTTTGTTCGTTAGATCAGCCGGAGACGCGGAAAAAAAGAGATGTTTGTGACGGGACGTCCCTTAAGCAGCTAATAGCACCGAATTAGTGTTAGCATGTTTACAGTATCCCCGCTATTTAAGTGGGTAAGACTGAAGAACGCACAAAGAAAAAGTCATCACTCACCTACCAAAGCGTTTCCACTTGGTTTAGTCCGTTTGGATTTAAGCATAGGTGTGTAGCTAGCAGTTTAAAATATAAAATACGGACTTGATACGAGCTGCAGCTGTTCAACGCCGGGGCTTCAATGGCGACCTCTCGCGATAACAGCATTAACTCACGCGACACTACGAGCCGCCCTCTACTCTGCGCATGTCCGTCAACAAAGACTGCTGGGTAATTGAGTTCTTTAACGTAACAGTTCCCCGTAACATCTAGTAAAATCCCAAAACGTGTTTGCATCTCCACCCGTATGTTGCAGAATACGTCTATTTAAATCCAGATGTAAATATATTGAACGGTCCGTGTTATTTGTCCAGGTTAGATGTGTCGTTACTCGCAACCAGCTGGCCGGTCCGCCAGCTGAGTGCCTCAGTCTGCTGTTTCATTCTGTTCATGTGCCACGGAGCAGCTTCTGTCCTTAAACTGAAACGATTTTCACAAACCTGCTCTTAAGTGTAGTTATTTAAGTCAAACACATCAGCAAGGAGCGTAAACTGAATCATTTTGTTCGTTAGATCAGACGACACGCGTTTAAAAAGAGGAGGAAAAAAAAATAATTTCGTCGGGAGTCGATCCCACGACCATAGCATCGGGGGGCAAAACACCTTACTCACTGAGCTATTCTTTCAGATAGATTTGAGAATTCGAAAACTCAATCAAATAGGATTGGTCACTCTCCGCCAAAAATACAGGTAATATTCACACTAAAAAAATTATAACTGCCTTCCTGTTTGTTTTAGAGAAAATTCCTCAGAGACTTTTTTAAGTCTCCCTTTAATACATTTGGTAAAAAATCAGAGGACTTGTCGGTCAAACAGGGTGCGGGCGGGGCTTCGTCAAAATCTTCCAGGGGGCGCAATGGAGGCAATTTTTCACTTTTGATCCAAAACTGCACACCAGGTCTGTAAAGGTCATCACGTAGAATACTCACAGAGGTTTTCAAGAGTTTTGGAGTGTGCCGAGGCTCAGAAGATGTGCTTGAACTTTCATGCGGAGATAGCGTCGTCACAGCAACAAAGTTGGTCCAAAACTCCCAATTCTCACTGTGAGCCATCGTCACAGTCTTACGTCTTATATTCCCAGATTTGAAGTTGATCAGATTAAAGGGCTAGGAAATGGACATGTAAATGTACAAACTTTGCATTGACCTAAGCCAATAGGTGGCGCTATACTTTTTCGAAAATCACTGCATGGCATTACTTAAAGGCCTACACAAGCATCATGAATATACATTTATAGCCAGAAATATCAATGTTCCTTGGAGTTATACCATTTTACATTTTGGAAAAAAATCTTCCAAAATTGTCCAAACTGCACGCAAGCTCACGCCCAGGTAGTTTTATGAAAACTCTTGATTTTAATAACTTTTGACCCCAAGGGTGTCAGGAACCAGTTGCCAAATTTTGAAATGGATCGGATTTAAACTCTCGGAGGAGTTCGTTCGTTTGTAAATGCAAAAATTGAAGGAAATGGCCAAAAATACACAGAATCACCACAGCGCCCCCTAATGTTCAAATATTCTGGGAAAATTTGGGGATGTTCTAGGACTCATTGTGAACATGTCCTCAAAATTTGGTGAAAATGACGGTTAGAAAAAAAAAAAGTTATAGGCCTTTGAACTTTCAGGACACAAACCTACAAACTTCATTGGTCCATAACTTTATTGAAAAATGAGATATCAACATTCTTTCAATAACTTTTGATCGCATCGAGCCAACGATCATTTTGCCGAAGATTTCGTAAGAATCGGACCAAGCGTCTGGGAGGAGTTCGCAAAAACGTGTTTTTCACAAAATTCAAAATGGCGGCCATAAAACGGTAGGCGCATTTGCATACCATAATTTTTTTTGTGTACAGCACATCCAAGAGAACCTGTGTGAAAAGGTTCCAAGTCGATCGGTGAAAGTAAAAAAAAAAATTAACATTGCGGCCACTTTGGGGGGCGCTAGAGAGTTCTTTTTCTTCTCCTCTAATTGCGGGACCCGAATCATACGTCAATTTTGCGCACTTCTGATGCGCGTGCAAAAATTCAAGAGTTTTTGAACATGATGAAGTCCCCGAAAGTGCGTTCGAAGTGGCGAAATAATAATAATTAAAGCTGCAAGCAGCGATGAACGGGCCTTCGCCTATTCTCGCGCGTCGGGGTGGGGCGGCGGTCGGCCGGGCTCGCGGGTCAAAAAAGACTAAAGAGACTAAACGAATCACTCTCGGGGCTGCCATTCAAACCTGAATCTGCGGCCTCGCGAACGGAATCCACCGACGCCGGGCTGTTGCCCCGCTGCAAAAGACCTGCGGAGTAATTGTTACGGGTCTCGGGCACGATGACCACAATAAGTATCACAGCAACACTTGTCTCGTTCTCCAGTTTGCGTCTGTATAATTGATTCAACACATATACACATCCAGTGCATTTTTCTTGTCCTGTATATCTTAGATATCATAGATGCAGTCTCAATCAAGGTTAATTCCCAGAAATATCCACCTGTAATTACCTTAGCTGTTATTTCTGCCTACTATAGTTCCTATTGACCAACTACATAAGGGATATTTCCATACCATATTGACTATGATAAACGTATACAACTCTTATTCACATATGGACGTTGCACTTTAGAATGTGTATTGATTAACTCGGCATGTACCAAACCATATTGACAAGTAAAAAAAACAAAATATGACTAAACATGACTGAATAAATCACCGCCCAAAACATGTTAAAGATAAGTGGCATTATAAGTACAATTTAAGTGCTACCATTTGTTAGTGCTACGGTTTGCTAGTGTTTTGGTCAAGGTAGAGTCTAAAAAGGTGTGTCTTGAGTTTTCGACGGAAGATGGAGAGGCTCTCTGCGGTCCTGATGTCATCAGAGAGCTCATTCCACCATCTGGGAGCAGGACAGCAAAGAGTCGCCATCTCGTCGAGTGCTTTTCTCTCAGTGAGGGAGGAACAAGCAGCTTGCCAGATGCAGATCGGAGTGCGTGGGTTGGGATGCAGGGTTTCACCATGTCCCGGATGTAGACTGGTCCCGATCCATTCACAGCGTGGTCCGTCAGTACCAATGCTTTGAACTGGATGCGGGCAGCCACTGGTAACCAATGAAGTGAAGGGAGAAGCGGTGTGGTGTGGGAGTATTTCAGAAGGTTGAAGACCAGTCGAGCTGCTGCATTCTGGATGAGCTGCAGTGGTCGAATGGCGGCAGCAGGGAGACCTGCCAGCAGAGAGTTACAGTAGTATTTGGTGTATTATCAGAATACGATTAGGGCTGTCAACAGATTATAGACAATTAACTAGTTAATCACACATTTTGAAAAACATTTATCTTGATTACAATATTTTTTTCTCTTATATTAACTGTTTAAAGTTTAGTAATTTGTTGTTTCAACTCCATAATGAGCTTGACGTGTGTATATTATTTCATTGGAATGAGGGGCATATTAATCATATCATTTAATGTTAGATTCATGCTCATTGTGAAGGAAATGAATATATAACATATTGAAAAGCATTGAAGACGCACATTACATTACGTGTCATTTAGCTGACGCTTTTAAACAACAAAGTAGTTAGTTAGCTGCTGCGAGTAGTAGTGTGTAAATAAAGTGATTCAATCGGGCCAAGTTATTTAGGGCACACGGAAACGTAAACAAAGTGGCGCTAATAGCGTGAAGAGGGGTCTTTTATTCCCGTGAAGCTACCGTAGTTAGCTTTACAGGAACAAAATACGTATGCTAGTTGATGTTCTTCAAGCATAGCATAGGCTGCCCTGGGCTGTGCTAAATAGTGCACAGCAGCCACAGCCGGCAGTAAACTCAAATTAGTGTGACAAATCTGCTCTAAAGTGTAGTTATTTAGTGTAGTCAATAACCTCAGCAAATAGAGTAATCTGAACCACTTTGTTCGTTAGATCAGCCGGAGACGCGGAAAAAAAGAGATGTTTGTGACGGGACGTCCCTTAAGCAGCTGTTAGCATGTTTACAGTATCCCCGCTATTTAAGTGGGTAAGACTGAAGAACGCACAAGGAAAAAGTCATCACTCACCTACCAAAGCGTTTCCACTTGGTTTAGTCCGTTTGGATTTAAGCATAGGTGTGTAGTTAGCAAGCTGGCTGACTGGCTGCTCCATCCGGCAGCCGCTAGCTTCTCTCGCTACCCCAGTTAGCGCTCCGTGCCGTCGAACAGATATAACAAGCCCTTAAACAAAACGTACCTAAATGGCTGCACACATCCAAGAGGGAATGAGAACACTTTACTTCAGGAACTATTACTACTGTGAAAGCTACCTTAAAATGATGATCCCGTTGCTGAGTTTTACCGTAAATTAGGACTCCACACACATGGTGGATCTGTGACATGTGTCCGCGTAAAACATGTCCCCCCCGAAACTAACCACGTAAAATTAGTTCCTACCCAAAAAACGAAACAAATATGTCTGTGCACAAACCACACAACAAATAAACAAGTTCATGAAGATATGATACAAACGACACGAATTACATTCACCTCACCAAGGAAAGTAAACTAAATCCCTTTGTTCGTTAGTTCAGCTGAACACGCAGTTAAAAAGAAGAAGAAAAAAAACACTATGGCTCTAACGGGAAGCGAACCCGGATCAAAATATTGAAAGTCCTGTGTCTAACCAACGGAGCTACGTGTCGAGCCGTGATTACGAAATCGAAAAGTGACCTAAAAAAAGAAGATTCACACACATTGCGTCAGGGCAGGGAGGTCGATCTGTGGAGACAATATTTTGAAGCATTGTTCAATAAACACAATTTAAGTCACATCAGGAGTCTAATTAATTATGTTGGGGCGATGTACAAAGTGCAAGAACTGAATAAAGACCAGTCCGCCACCCGACTGCAAACGCCAGCTCACTGACGTCTCCCAGCAGCTCCACATACGGCAGCTGTGCCAGCCGTATGTGGCTGAAACGAGTGTGACACAGCTGCTCTAACGTGTACAGTTATTTAACCTCAGCAAGGAGAGTTACCTGAATCATTTTGTCCGTTAGATCAGCCGGACACGCGTTTAAAAAAAGAAGTAACAAAAAAAAAAGTATGATTTCGTCGGGACTCGATCTCACGACCATAGGATCGGGGGGCGGTCTCTTACCAGGAGAGCTAAACCCTCTGATGGCTTTGAGAATTCGAAAACTCACTCAAATAGGATTGGTCACTCTCCGCCAAAAATTCAGGTAATATTCACACAAAAAAAATTATAACTGCCTTCCTGTTTGTTTTAGAGAAAATTCCTCAGAGACTTTTTTAAGTCTCCCTTTAATACATTTGGTAAAAAATCAGCGGACTTGTCGGTCAAACAGGGTGCGGGCGGGGCTTCGTCAAAATCTTCCAGGGGGCGCAATGGAGGCAATTTTTCACTTTTGATCCAAAACTGCACATCAGGTCTGTAAAGGTCATCACGTAGGATACTCACAGAGGTTTTCAAGAGTTTTGGAGTGTGCCGAGGCTCAGAAGATGTGCTTGAACTTTCATGCGAATATGGCGACGTCACAGCCACAAAGTTGGTCCAAAACTCCCAATTCTCACTGTGAGCCATCGTCACAGTCTTACGTCTTATATTCCCAGATTTGAAGTTGATCAGATTAAAGGGCTGGGAAATGGACATGTAAATGTACAAACTTTGCATTGACCTAAGCCAATAGGTGGCGCTATACTTTTTCGAAAATCACTGCATGGCATTACTTAAAGGCTTACACAAGCATCATGAATATACATTTATAGCCAGAAATATCAATGTTCCTTGGAGTTATACCATTTTACATTTTGGAAAAAAATCGTCCAAAATTGTCCAAACTGCACGCAAGCTCACGCCCAGGTGGTTTTATGAAAACTCTTGATTTTAATAACTTTTGACCCCAAGGCTGTCAGGAACCAGTTGCCAGATTTTTAAATGGATCGGATTTAAACTCTCGGAGGAGTTCGTTCGTTTGTAAATGCAAAAATTGAAGGAAATGGCCAAAAATACACAGAATCACTACAGCGCCCCCTAATGTTCAAATATTCTGGGAAAATTTGGGGATGTTCTAGGACTCATTGTGAACATGTCCTCAAAATTTGGTGAAAATGGGGGTTGGAAAAAAAAAAGTTATAGGACTTTGAACTTTCAGGACACAAACCTACAAACTTCATTGGTCCATAACTTTATTGAAAAATGAGATATCAACATTCTTTCAATAACTTTTGATCGCGTCGAGCCAACGATCATTTTGCCGAAGATTTCGTAAGAATCGGATCAAGCGTCTGGGAGGAGTTCGCAAAAACGTGTTTTTCACAAAATTCAAAATGGCGGCCATAAAACGGTAGGCGCATTTGCATACCATAATTTTTTTTGTGTACAGCACATCCAAGAGCACCTGTGTGAAAAGGTTCCAGGTCGATCGGTAAAAGTAAAAAAATCAATTAACATTGCGGCCACTTTGGGGGGCGCTAGAGAGTTCTTTTTTTTCTCCTCTAATTGCGGGACCCCAATCATACGTCAATTTTGCGCACTTCTGATGCGCGTGCAAAAATTCAAGAGTTTTTGAACATGATGAAGTCCCCAAAAGTGCGTTCGAAGTGGCGAAATAATAATAATAATAATTCTTGCAATTTCAATAGGGCTTTCGCCCGACTTTCAGTCGGCTCAGGCCCTAATTAAAGCTGCAAGCAGCGATGAACGGGCCTTCGCCTATTCTCGCGCGTCGGGGTGGGGCGGCGGTCGGCCGGGCTCGCGGGTCAAAAAAGACTAAAGAGACTAAACAAATCACTCTCGGGGCTGCCATTCAAACCTGAGTCTGCGGCCTCGCGAACGGAATCCACCGACGCCGGGCTGTTGCCCCGCTGCAAAAGACCTGCGGAGTAATTGTTACGGGTCTCGGGCACGATGACCACAATAAGTATCACAGCAACACTTGTCTCGTTCTCCAGTTTGCGTCTGTATAATTGATTCAACACATATACACATCCAGTGCATTTTTCTTGTCCTGTATATCTTAGATATCATAAATGCAGTCTCAATCAAGGTTAATTCCCAGAAATATCCACCTGTAATTACCTTAGCTGTTATTACTGCCTACTATAGTTCCCATTGACCAACTACATAAGGGATATTTCCACACCATGTTGACTATGATAAACGTATACAACTCTTATTCACATATGGACATTGCACTTTAGAATGTATATTCATTAACTCAGCATGTACCAAACCATATTGTCATGTAAAAAAACCAAAACATGACCAAACATGACTAAATAAATCACTGCCCTTGCATACTGAACAAATATTGCATTCTGGATTCATTTTAAGTCACATGAGGAGTCTTGTGCATGCCAAGAATCAAACCCTGGTTTACTGCGCCAGGGGCCAACGCTCTGCAGATGACCTATATGGTCCAATACAATTTCACATTCGAAACGTCACTCAAATAGGATTGGTGCCTCTCTTGCAAAAATACAGCGAATTTTAATACTTAAATGAGAGCTAAAGGAGAAAATAAACGCAGTAGGTCACATAAGTTCTGTCGGATGTTCAAGTTGCCCAGAAGGATGAGCGGAGAGCTGTCATCTGGAAGTTGTAACTCTTCCATTCGTTGTAGAAGTAAATAACTTCTTCTCTGGAAGGATCATTTTCCGCTGTGGTCCAGTCGACTTGGGTCTTTGCCACGATTGCCCGCGGTTAAGCCCACCCGTGCCGTGTGGTGGAAGAAAAAAAGAAGGCCAAATTATTACATCCATCGACAGTCACACGATATGGAATGCTGTTGTACGAATGCGGGAAGAAGTCTTTTACAATTATGCAGACAGAACAAAATATACATAAAGAAATGCTTTCCCACCTCGCTGGAGTTGAAAGCCACGTGTCCCATGTGCCATTCCCAGTGATGTCCTCAGACTGGTGGCATGACTTTGCACGGGCCATCTGAAAATATTTGAGCACCAACGTGTATTATCAGAATACGATTATGGCTGTCAACAGATTATAGACAATTAACTAGTTAATCACACGTTTTGAAAACATTTATCTTGATTACAATATTTTTTTCTCTTATATTAACTGTTTACAGTTTAGTAATTTGTTGTTTCAACTCCATAATGAGCTTGACGTGTGTATATTATTTCTTTGGAATGAGGGGCATATTAATCATATCATTTAATGTTAGATTCATGCTCATTGTGAAGGCAATAAATATATAACATATTGAAAAGCATTGAAGACGCACAATACATTACGTGTCATTTAGCTGCGCCCGGCTGCACGCTGCGGGGAGATTATAGACAATGAAGTTAAACAACAAAGTAGTTAAGTTAGCTGCTGCGAGCACGGTTCTACTCAAAGTGTGTAAATAAAGTGATTCAATCGGGCCAAGTTATTTAGGGCACACGGAAACGTAAACAAAGTGGCGCTGATAGAGTGAAGAGGGGTCTTTTATCCCCGTGAAGCTACCGTAGTTAGCTTAGCTAAAAGACGTATGCTGGTTGTTATTGTTCAGTGCTAAATAAAAACCCTCTTGAATGTAGAACACAACTCACGTCTGGCCTCATACCATGACAGGCACATTAATGTTGACAATTAACTTCGTTAGCCTTGTGTTCACCTTTCCTGCCGGTCCGTCTCTGACCGTAGTCGGAGTTTGCAGGGGGAGGCGTTGCTGTCTGCTCCAGGGCCAAAGTACTGTCGGCTAAGTAAACTTTGGGGTTAATTCCCTTCGTCCCGGGGTTGGTGAATAAAAGTCCGCTTTACTTTCTTTGAGGATTTATTAATCTAACACTGAGTAACAAAGTTACAGTACAGACAATTCTCCGGCCGCTACATCCACTCCGTCATCACAACAACAACACAACTTCCTCATGCGCTCTCCCCCTCCGTAGCCCGTGCGTGTAGCTCTTAAAGGGGCCGCACCATTTTCTCTAGTAACATCACCATGACGTATGTTGCAGAATACGTCTATTTAAATCCAGATGTAAATATATTGAACTGTCCGTGTTATTTGTCCAGGTTAGATGTGTCGTAACTCGCAACCAGCTGCCCGGTCCGCCAGCTGAGTGCCTCAGTCTGCTGTTTCATTCTGTTCATGTGCCACGGAGCAGCTTCTGTCCTTAAACTGAAACGATTTTCACAAACCTGCTCTTAAGTGTAGTTGTTTAAGTCAAACACATCAGCAAGGAGCGTAAACTGAATCATTTTGTTCGTTAGATCAGACGACACGCGTTTAAAAAGAGGAGGAAAAAAAAATAATTTCGTCGGGAGTCGATCCCACGACCATAGCATCGGGGGGCCAACACCTTACTCACTGAGCTATTCTTTCAGATGGATTTGAGAATTCGAAAACTCACTGAAATAGGATTGGTCACTCTCCGCCAAAAATACAGGAAATATTCACACTAAAAAAATTATAACTGCCTTCCTGTTTGTTTTAGAGAAAATTCCTCAGAGACTTTTTTAAGTCTCCCTTTAATACATTTGGTAAAAAATCAGCGGACTTGTCGGTCAAACAGGATGCGGGCGGGGCTTCGTCAAAATCTTCCAGGGGGCGCAATAGAGGCAATTTTTCAATTTTGATCCAAAACTGCACATCAGGTCTGTAAAGGTCATCACGTAGGATACTCACAGAGGTTTTCAAGAGTTTTGGAGTCTGCCGAGGCGCAGAAGATGTGCTTGAACTTTCATGCGAATATGTCGTCGCCACAGCAACAAAGTTGGTCCAAAACTCCCAATTCTCACTGTGAGCCATCGTCACAGTCTTACGTCTTATATTCCCAGATTTGAAGTTGATCAGATTAAAGGGCTAGGAAATGGACATGTAAATGTAGAAACTTTGCATTGACCTAAGCCAATAGGTGGCGCTATACTTTTTCGAAAATCACTGCATGGCATTACTTAAAGGCCTACACAAGCATCATGAATATACATTTATAGCCAGAAATATCAATGTTCCTTGGAGTTATACCATTTTACATTTTGGAAAAAAATCTTCCAAAATTGTCCAAACTGCACGCACGCTCACGCCCAGGTAGTTTTATGAAAACTCTTGATTTTAATAACTTTTGACCCCAAGGGTGTCAGGAACCAGTTGCCAGATTTTGAAATGGATCGGATTTAAACTCTCGGAGGAGTTCGTTCGTTTGTAAATGCAAAAATTGAAGGAAATGGCCAAAAATACACAGAATCACTACAGCGCCCCCTAATGTTCAAATATTCTGGGAAAATTTGGGGATGTTCTAGGACTCATTGTGAACATGTCCTCAAAATTTGGTGAAAATGGGGGTTGGAAAAAAAAAAGTTATAGGCCTTTGAACTTTCAGGGCACAAACCTACAAACTTCATTGGTCCATAACTTTATTGAAAAATGAGATATCAACATTCTTTCGATAACTTTTGATCGCATCGAGTCCACGATCATTTTGCCGAAGATTTCGTAAGAATCGGACCAAGCGTCTGGGAGGAGTTCGCAAAAACGTGTTTTTCACAAAATTCAAAATGGCGGCCATAAAACGGTAGGCGCATTTGCATACCATAATTTTTTTTGTGTACAGCACATCCAAGAGAACCTGTGTGAAAAGGTTCCAGGTCGATCGGTAAAAGTAAAAAAAAAAATTAACATTGCGGCCACTTTGGGGGGCGCTAGAGAGTTCTTTTTTTTCTCCTCTAATTGCGGGACCCCAATCATACGTCAATTTTGCGCACTTCTGATGCGCGTGCAAAAATTCAAGAGTTTTTGAACATGATGAAGTCCCCAAAAGTGCGTTCGAAGTGGCGAAATAATAATAATAATAATTCTTGCAATTTCAATAGGGCTTTCGCCCGACTTTCAGTCGGCTCAGGCCCTAATTAAAGCTGCAAGCAGCGATGAACGGGCCTTCGCCTATTCTCGCGCGTCGGGGTGGGGCGGCGGTCGGCCGGGCTCGCGGGTCAAAAAAGACTAAAGAGACTAAACAAATCACTCTCGGGGCTGCCATTCAAACCTGAGTCTGCGGCCTCGCGAACGGAATCCACCGACGCCGGGCTGTTGCCCCGCTGCAAAAGACCTGCGGAGTAATTGTTACGGGTCTCGGGCACGATGACCACAATAAGTATCACAGCAACACTTGTCTCGTTCTCCAGTTTGCGTCTGTATAATTGATTCAACACATATACACATCCAGTGCATTTTTCTTGTCCTGTATATCTTAGATATCATAAATGCAGTCTCAATCAAGGTTAATTCCCAGAAATATCCACCTGTAATTACCTTAGCTGTTATTACTGCCTACTATAGTTCCCATTGACCAACTACATAAGGGATATTTCCACACCATGTTGACTATGATAAACGTATACAACTCTTATTCACATATGGACATTGCACTTTAGAATGTATATTCATTAACTCAGCATGTACCAAACCATATTGTCATGTAAAAAAACCAAAACATGACCAAACATGACTAAATAAATCACTGCCCTTGCATACTGAACAAATATTGCATTCTGGATTCATTTTAAGTCACATGAGGAGTCTTGTGCATGCCAAGAATCAAACCCTGGTTTACTGCGCCAGGGGCCAACGCTCTGCAGATGACCTATATGGTCCAATACAATTTCACATTCGAAACGTCACTCAAATAGGATTGGTGCCTCTCTTGCAAAAATACAGCGAATTTTAATACTTAAATGAGAGCTAAAGGAGAAAATAAACGCAGTAGGTCACATAAGTTCTGTCGGATGTTCAAGTTGCCCAGAAGGATGAGCGGAGAGCTGTCATCTGGAAGTTGTAACTCTTCCATTCGTTGTAGAAGTAAATAACTTCTTCTCTGGAAGGATCATTTTCCGCTGTGGTCCAGTCGACTTGGGTCTTTGCCACGATTGCCCGCGGTTAAGCCCACCCGTGCCGTGTGGTGGAAGAAAAAAAGAAGGCCAAATTATTACATCCATCGACAGTCACACGATATGGAATGCTGTTGTACGAATGCGGGAAGAAGTCTTTTACAATTATGCAGACAGAACAAAATATACATAAAGAAATGCTTTCCCACCTCGCTGGAGTTGAAAGCCACGTGTCCCATGTGCCATTCCCAGTGATGTCCTCAGACTGGTGGCATGACTTTGCACGGGCCATCTGAAAATATTTGAGCACCAACGTGTATTATCAGAATACGATTATGGCTGTCAACAGATTATAGACAATTAACTAGTTAATCACACGTTTTGAAAACATTTATCTTGATTACAATATTTTTTTCTCTTATATTAACTGTTTACAGTTTAGTAATTTGTTGTTTCAACTCCATAATGAGCTTGACGTGTGTATATTATTTCTTTGGAATGAGGGGCATATTAATCATATCATTTAATGTTAGATTCATGCTCATTGTGAAGGCAATAAATATATAACATATTGAAAAGCATTGAAGACGCACAATACATTACGTGTCATTTAGCTGCGCCCGGCTGCACGCTGCGGGGAGATTATAGACAATGAAGTTAAACAACAAAGTAGTTAAGTTAGCTGCTGCGAGCACGGTTCTACTCAAAGTGTGTAAATAAAGTGATTCAATCGGGCCAAGTTATTTAGGGCACACGGAAACGTAAACAAAGTGGCGCTGATAGAGTGAAGAGGGGTCTTTTATCCCCGTGAAGCTACCGTAGTTAGCTTAGCTAAAAGACGTATGCTGGTTGTTATTGTTCAGTGCTAAATAAAAACCCTCTTGAATGTAGAACACAACTCACGTCTGGCCTCATACCATGACAGGCACATTAATGTTGACAATTAACTTCGTTAGCCTTGTGTTCACCTTTCCTGCCGGTCCGTCTCTGACCGTAGTCGGAGTTTGCAGGGGGAGGCGTTGCTGTCTGCTCCAGGGCCAAAGTACTGTCGGCTAAGTAAACTTTGGGGTTAATTCCCTTCGTCCCGGGGTTGGTGAATAAAAGTCCGCTTTACTTTCTTTGAGGATTTATTAATCTAACACTGAGTAACAAAGTTACAGTACAGACAATTCTCCGGCCGCTACATCCACTCCGTCATCACAACAACAACACAACTTCCTCATGCGCTCTCCCCCTCCGTAGCCCGTGCGTGTAGCTCTTAAAGGGGCCGCACCATTTTCTCTAGTAACATCACCATGACGTATGTTGCAGAATACGTCTATTTAAATCCAGATGTAAATATATTGAACTGTCCGTGTTATTTGTCCAGGTTAGATGTGTCGTAACTCGCAACCAGCTGCCCGGTCCGCCAGCTGAGTGCCTCAGTCTGCTGTTTCATTCTGTTCATGTGCCACGGAGCAGCTTCTGTCCTTAAACTGAAACGATTTTCACAAACCTGCTCTTAAGTGTAGTTGTTTAAGTCAAACACATCAGCAAGGAGCGTAAACTGAATCATTTTGTTCGTTAGATCAGACGACACGCGTTTAAAAAGAGGAGGAAAAAAAAATAATTTCGTCGGGAGTCGATCCCACGACCATAGCATCGGGGGGCCAACACCTTACTCACTGAGCTATTCTTTCAGATGGATTTGAGAATTCGAAAACTCACTGAAATAGGATTGGTCACTCTCCGCCAAAAATACAGGAAATATTCACACTAAAAAAATTATAACTGCCTTCCTGTTTGTTTTAGAGAAAATTCCTCAGAGACTTTTTTAAGTCTCCCTTTAATACATTTGGTAAAAAATCAGCGGACTTGTCGGTCAAACAGGATGCGGGCGGGGCTTCGTCAAAATCTTCCAGGGGGCGCAATAGAGGCAATTTTTCAATTTTGATCCAAAACTGCACATCAGGTCTGTAAAGGTCATCACGTAGGATACTCACAGAGGTTTTCAAGAGTTTTGGAGTCTGCCGAGGCGCAGAAGATGTGCTTGAACTTTCATGCGAATATGTCGTCGCCACAGCAACAAAGTTGGTCCAAAACTCCCAATTCTCACTGTGAGCCATCGTCACAGTCTTACGTCTTATATTCCCAGATTTGAAGTTGATCAGATTAAAGGGCTAGGAAATGGACATGTAAATGTAGAAACTTTGCATTGACCTAAGCCAATAGGTGGCGCTATACTTTTTCGAAAATCACTGCATGGCATTACTTAAAGGCCTACACAAGCATCATGAATATACATTTATAGCCAGAAATATCAATGTTCCTTGGAGTTATACCATTTTACATTTTGGAAAAAAATCTTCCAAAATTGTCCAAACTGCACGCACGCTCACGCCCAGGTAGTTTTATGAAAACTCTTGATTTTAATAACTTTTGACCCCAAGGGTGTCAGGAACCAGTTGCCAGATTTTGAAATGGATCGGATTTAAACTCTCGGAGGAGTTCGTTCGTTTGTAAATGCAAAAATTGAAGGAAATGGCCAAAAATACACAGAATCACTACAGCGCCCCCTAATGTTCAAATATTCTGGGAAAATTTGGGGATGTTCTAGGACTCATTGTGAACATGTCCTCAAAATTTGGTGAAAATGGGGGTTGGAAAAAAAAAAGTTATAGGCCTTTGAACTTTCAGGGCACAAACCTACAAACTTCATTGGTCCATAACTTTATTGAAAAATGAGATATCAACATTCTTTCGATAACTTTTGATCGCATCGAGTCCACGATCATTTTGCCGAAGATTTCGTAAGAATCGGACCAAGCGTCTGGGAGGAGTTCGCAAAAACGTGTTTTTCACAAAATTCAAAATGGCGGCCATAAAACGGTAGGCGCATTTGCATACCATAATTTTTTTTGTGTACAGCACATCCAAGAGAACCTGTGTGAAAAGGTTCCAGGTCGATCGGTAAAAGTAAAAAAAAAAATTAACATTGCGGCCACTTTGGGGGGCGCTAGAGAGTTCTTTTTTTTCTCCTCTAATTGCGGGACCCCAATCATACGTCAATTTTGCGCACTTCTGATGCGCGTGCAAAAATTCAAGAGTTTTTGAACATGATGAAGTCCCCAAAAGTGCGTTCGAAGTGGCGAAATAATAATAATAATAATTCTTGCAATTTCAATAGGGCTTTCGCCCGACTTTCAGTCGGCTCAGGCCCTAATTAAAGCTGCAAGCAGCGATGAACGGGCCTTCGCCTATTCTCGCACGTCGGGGTGGGGCGGCGGTCGGCCGGGCTCGCGGGTCAAAAAAGACTAAAGAGACTAAACAAATCACTCTCGGGGCTTCCATTCAAACCTGAATCTGCGGCCTCGCGAACGGAATCCACCGACGCCGGGCTGTTGCCCCGCTGCAAAAGACCTGCGGAGTAATTGTTACGGGTCTCGGGCACGATGACCACAATAAGTATCACAGCAACACTTGTCTCGTTCTCCAGTTTGCGTCTGTATAATTGATTCAACACATATACACATCCAGTGCATTTTTCTTGTCCTGTATATCTTAGATATCATAAATGCAGTCTCATTTAAGGTTAATTCCCAGAAATATCCACCTGTAATTACCTTAGCTGTTATTTCTGCCTACTATAGTTCCTATTGACCAACTACATAAGGGATATTTCCACACCATGTTGACTATGATAAACGTATACAACTCTTATTCACATATGGACGTTGCACTTTAGAATGTGTATTGATTAACTCGGCATGTACCAAACCATATTGACAAGTAAAAAAAACAAAATATGACTAAACATGACTGAATAAATCACCGCCCAAAACATGTTAAAGATAAGTGGCATTATAAGTACAATTTAAGTGCTACCATTTGTTAGTGCTACGGTTTGCTAGTGTTTTAGTCAAGGTAGAGTCTAAAAAGGTGTGTCTTGAGTTTTCGACGGAAGATGTAGAGGCTCTCTGCGGTCCTGATGTCATCAGAGAGCTCATTCCACCATCTGGGAGCAGGACAGCAAAGAGTCGCCATCTCGTCGAGTGCTTTTCTCTCAGTGAGGGAGGAACAAGCAGCTTGCCAGATGCAGATCGGAGTGCGTGGGTTGGGATGCAGGGTTTCACCATGTCCCGGATGTAGACTGCTCCCGATCCATTCACAGCGTGGTCCGTCAGTACCAATGCTTTGAACTGCATGCGGGCAGCCACTCGTATCCAAAGAAGAGAGCGGAGAAGTGGTGTGGGAGTATTTTGGAAGGTTGAAGACCAGTCGAGCTGCTGCATTCTGGATGAGCTGCAGTGGTCGAATGGCGGCAGCAGGGAGACCTGCCAGCAGAGAGTTACAGTAGTATTTGGTGTATTATCAGAATACGATTAGGGCTGTCAACAGATTATAGACAATTAACTAGTTAATCACACATTTTGAAAAACATTTATCTTGATTACAATATTTTTTTCTCTTATATTAACTGTTTACAGTTTAGTAATTTGTTGTTTCAACTCCATAATGAGCTTGACGTGTGTATATTATTTCATTGGAATGAGGGGCATATGAATCATATCATTTAATGTTAGATTCATGCTCATTGTGAAGGAAATGAATATATAACATATTGAAAAGCATTGAAGACGCACATTACATTACGTGTCATTTAGCTGACGCTTTTAAACAACAAAGTAGTTAGTTAGCTGCTGCGAGCACGGTTCTACTCAGTGTGTAAATAAAGTGATTCAATCGGGCCAAGTTATTTAGGGCACACGGAAACGTAAACAAAGTGGCGTTAATAGCGTGAAGAGGTGTCTTTTGACGCTGTAAAGCTACCGTAGTTAGCTTAGCTAAAAGACGTATGCTGGGTGAGACTGGAGAACGCACAAGGAAAACGTAATCACTCACCGTCAAAGGCGTTTCCACTTCGTTGAGTACATGTGGACGTAAGCACCGGTGTGTAGTTAGCAAGCTGGCTGACTGGCTGCTCCATCCGGCAGCCGCTAGCTCCACTCGCTATCCCAGTTAGCTGTCCGTGCCGTCGAGCAGATATAACAAGCCCTTAAACAAAACGTACCTCACTGGCTGCACACATCCAAGAGGGAATGAGAACACTTTGCTTACATCCACATAGTAGTAATAGTTCCTGAAGTATAGGTGTGTAGTTAGCAGTTTAAAATACGGAGCGGTGATACTTTGCCTGTTCAACACAAAACCGGAACATGCGCAGACTACGTGCGCGGCTGTGCGCACGTAGTCTGCGCATGTCCGTCAACCAAGAATAGGGAATTCTGGGTGATGAAGTTCTTTAACTTAAAATTTCCCCGTAACATCTATTTACATCACCAAACGTGTTTGCATCTCCACCCGTATGTTGCAGAATACGTGTATTTAAATCCAGATGTAAATATATTGAACTGTCCGTGTTATTTGTCTAGGTTAGATATGTCAAACCCGCGACACGCTGCCAAACGGCTGCGCCGTGAGCCAGCTGTCCTGCATCAGCCTTACCTTCTTCTGTCAGCTGTATGCGCGGCCACGGAGCAGTTTCTGGCCTTAAACTGAAACGAGTTTGACATACCTGCTCTTAAGTGTACAAAGTCCATAACCTCAGCAAGGAGAGTAAACTGAATCATTTTGTTCGTTAGATCAGAAGACACGCGTTTTAAAAAGAGGAGGAAAAAAAAAAAATTGATTTCGCCGGGACACGATCTCACGACCATAGGATCGGGGGGGCGGTTTCTTACCAGGAGAGCTAAACCTTCTGATGGGTTTGAGAATTCGAAAACTCACTGAAATAGGATCGGTCACTCTCCGCCAAAAATACAGGAAATATTCACACTAAAAAAATTATAACTGCCTTCCTGTTTGTTTTAGAGAAAATTCCTCAGAGACTTTTTTAAGTCTCCCTTTAATACATTTGGTAAAAAATCAGCGGACTTGTCGGTCAAACAGGGTGCGGGCGGGGCTTCGTCAAAATCTTCCAGGGGGCGCAATGGAGGCAATTTTTCACTTTTGATCCAAAACTGCACATCAGGTCTGTAAAGGTCATCACGTAGGATACTCACAGAGGTTTTCAAGAGTTTTGGAGTGTGCCGAGGCTCAGAAGATGTGCTTGAACTTTCATGCGAATATGGCGACGTCACAGCCACAAAGTTGGTCCAAAACTCCCAATTCTCACTGTGAGCCATCGTCACAGTCTTACGTCTTATATTCCCAGATTTGAAGTTGATCAGATTAAAGGGCTGGGAAATGGACATGTAAATGTACAAACTTTGCATTGACCTAAGCCAATAGGTGGCGCTATACTTTTTCGAAAATCACTGCATGGCATTACTTAAAGGCCTACACAAGCATCATGAATATACATTTATAGCCAGAAATATCAATGTTCCTTGGAGTTATACCATTTTACATTTTGGAAAAAAATCGTCCAAAATTGTCCAAACTGCACGCAAGCTCACGCCCAGGTGGTTTTATGAAAACTCTTGATTTTAATAACTTTTGACCCCAAGGCTGTCAGGAACCAGTTGCCAAATTTTGAAATGGATCGGATTTAAACTCTCGGAGGAGTTCGTTCGTTTGTAAATGCAAAAATTGAAGGAAATGGCCAAAAATACACAGAATCACCACAGCGCCCCCTAATGTTCAAATATTCTGGGAAAATTTGGGGATGTTCTAGGACTCATTGTGAACATGTCCTCAAAATTTGGTGAAAATGACGGTTAGAAAAAAAAAAAGTTATAGGCCTTTGAACTTTCAGGACACAAACCTACAAACTTCATTGGTCCATAACTTTATTGAAAAATGAGATATCAACATTCTTTCAATAACTTTTGATCGCATCGAGCCAACGATCATTTTGCCGAAGATTTCGTAAGAATCGGACCAAGCGTCTGGGAGGAGTTCGCAAAAACGTGTTTTTCACAAAATTCAAAATGGCGGCCATAAAACGGTAGGCGCATTTGCATACCATAATTTTTTTTGTGTACAGCACATCCAAGAGAACCTGTGTGAAAAGGTTCCAAGTCGATCGGTAAAAGTAAAAAAAAAAATTAACATTGCGGCCACTTTGGGGGGCGCTAGAGAGTTCTTTTTTCTCTCCTCTAATTGCGGGACCCGAATCATACGTCAATTTTGCGCACTTCTGATGCGCGTGCAAAAATTCAAGAGTTTTTGAACATGATAAAGTCCCCAAAAGTGCGTTCGAAGTGGCGAAATAATAATAATGAATTCTTGCAATTTCAATAGGGCTTTCGCCCGACTTTCAGTCGGCTCAGGCCCTAATTAAAGCTGCAAGCAGCGATGAACGGGCCTTCGCCCCCTTGCACGTCGGGGGGGGGCGGCGGTCGGCCGGGCGCGCGGGTCAAAAAGAGACTAAGGAGACAAAATAAATCACTCTCGGGGCTGGCATTCAAACCTGACTCTGTGGTCTCATGAACGGAATCCACCAAGACAAGGCTATTGCCGAGCTGCAAAAGGCCTGCAAAAAGTTGACAAGTCACATCAGGAGTCTTAATAAATAGGTTGAGGCGATGTACAAAGTGCAAAACCGAAATAGAGGTGAAAAAAAAAGATCTTCCGCACCTGGAATCGAACCCGCATCTCCAGCGCCAGGGGCCGAGTGCTCTGCAGATGAGCTATCTGCTCTGATACAATTTTGTACTTCGAAACGTTCCTCAAATAGGATTGGTGACTCTCCTTCAAATCTACAGGGAATATTCACACTAATAGAGTTATAACTGACTTCCTGTTTGTTTTAGAGCATAGTCCTCAGAGACTCTTTTAAGTCTCTCTGTAATACATTTTCTCAAAAACCACCGTACTTGTAAGTCAAAAAGAGTGCCGGCGCCGCTTCGTCGAAAACTTCCAGGGGGCGCAATGGAGGCAATTATTAACTTTTGAACCAAAACTCCACATCTAGTCTGTAAAGACCATCACTAAGGACACTCACAGAGGTTTTCAAGAGTTTTGAAATTTTCCAAGGCTCAGAAGATGTGCGTGAACTTTCATGCGAGGATGGTGTCGTCACGGCAACAAAGTTTGTCCAAAACTCCCAATATTCACGGTGACCTATCATCACAGTACTAAGGTTTATATTCCCAGATTTGAAGGGGATCAGATTAAAGGGCTAGGAAATGGACATCTGACTGTAGAAATTTTGCATTGACCTAGGCCAATAGGTGGCGCTATACTTTTTCGAAAATCTTTTCATGGCAATACTTATAGGCCTACACAAGCATCCTGAATTAAAATTTCTAGCCAGAAATATCAATGTTCCTTGGAGTTATACCATTTTACATATTTGAGGAAAATCGTCAAAAATCGTCCAAACTGCACGCAAGCTCACGCCCAGGTAGTTTTATGAAAACTCTTGATTTTAATAACTTTTGACCCCAAGGGGGTCAGGATCAACTTGCCCGATTTTGAAATCGATCGGATTTAAACTCTCGGAGGAGTTCGTTCGTTTGTAAAACCAAAATACGGTGGAAATTGCGAAAAAAAGGCCAAAATACAGTAAATCACCATAGCACCCCCTAATGTTCGATTTTTTTAAAATTCTCAGGGGAAGTTCTAGGACCCAATGTGAACATGTCCTAAAGATTTGGTGGCGACAGGCCTTTTACTTTTTAAGTTATTGGTCTTTCCTTTTTAGGCCACACCCCCTAAAACTTGATTGGTCCATCAATTAAAAACCCAATGAGATATCAACAAGCTTTTAATAACTTTTGATGGCATTGAGCCAATGATCATTTTGGTGAAGATTTCGTCAAAATCGGACCAAGCGTCTGGGAGGAGTTCGCAAAAACGTGTTTTTCACAAAATTCAAAATGGCGGACATAAAACGGTAGGCGCATTTGCATACCATGATTGACTTTTTTGTAGAGCCCATCCAAGAGCACCTGTGTGCAAAATTTCAAGTCAATCCGTAAAAGTGGACAAAAATGTCCCCAGAGGCAGCACTTTAGGGGGCGCTAGAGAGCACTTCTTTTCATCGCCAAATTGCGCGACCCCAAGAATATATAAATTTTCCGCACTTCTGAAGCGCATGCAAAAATTCAAGAGTTTTTGAACATGGCAAAGGCCCCAAAAGTGCGATTGAAGTGGTGAAATAATAATAATAAGAAGAATTCTTGCAATTTCAATAGGGCTTTCGCCCGACTTTCAGTCGGCTCAGGCCCTAATTAAAGCTGCAAGCAGCGATGAACGGGCCTTCGCCCCCTTGCACGTCGGGGGGGGGCGGCGGTCGGCCGGGCGCGCGGGTCAAAAAGAGACTAAGGAGACAAAATAAATCACTCTCGGGGCTGGCATTCAAACCTGACTCTGTGGTCTCATGAACGGAATCCACCAAGACAAGGCTATTGCCGAGCTGCAAAAGGCCTGCAAAAAGTTGACAAGTCACATCAGGAGTCTTAATAAATAGGTTGAGGCGATGTACAAAGTGCAAAACCGAAATAGAGGTGAAAAAAAAAGATCTTCCGCACCTGGAATCGAACCCGCATCTCCAGCGCCAGGGGCCGAGTGCTCTGCAGATGAGCTATCTGCTCTGATACAATTTTGTACTTCGAAACGTTCCTCAAATAGGATTGGTGACTCTCCTTCAAATCTACAGGGAATATTCACACTAATAGAGTTATAACTGACTTCCTGTTTGTTTTAGAGCATAGTCCTCAGAGACTCTTTTAAGTCTCTCTGTAATACATTTTCTCAAAAACCACCGTACTTGTAAGTCAAACAGAGTGCCGGCGCCGCTTCGTCGAAAACTTCCAGGGGGCGCAATGGAGGCAATTATTAACTTTTGAACCAAAACTCCACATCTAGTCTGTAAAGACCATCACTAAGGACACTCACAGAGGTTTTCAAGAGTTTTGAAATTTTCCAAGGCTCAGAAGATGTGCGTGAACTTTCATGCGAGGATGGTGTCGTCACGGCAACAAAGTTTGTCCAAAACTCCCAATATTCACGGTGACCTATCATCACAGTACTAAGGTTTATATTCCCAGATTTGAAGGGGATCAGATTAAAGGGCTAGGAAATGGACATCTGACTGTAGAAATTTTGCATTGACCTAGGCCAATAGGTGGCGCTATACTTTTTCGAAAATCTTTTCATGGCAATACTTATAGGCCTACACAAGCATCCTGAATTAAAATTTCTAGCCAGAAATATCAATGTTCCTTGGAGTTATACCATTTTACATATTTGAGGAAAATCGTCAAAAATCGTCCAAACTGCACGCAAGCTCACGCCCAGGTAGTTTTATGAAAACTCTTGATTTTAATAACTTTTGACCCCAAGGGGGTCAGGATCAACTTGCCCGATTTTGAAATCGATCGGATTTAAACTCTCGGAGGAGTTCGTTCGTTTGTAAAACCAAAATACGGTGGAAATTGCGAAAAAAAGGCCAAAATACAGTAAATCACCATAGCACCCCCTAATGTTCGATTTTTTTAAAATTCTCAGGGGAAGTTCTAGGACCCAATGTGAACATGTCCTAAAGATTTGGTGGCGACAGGCCTTTTACTTTTTAAGTTATTGGTCTTTCCTTTTTAGGCCACACCCCCTAAAACTTGATTGGTCCATCAATTAAAAACCCAATGAGATATCAACAAGCTTTTAATAACTTTTGATGGCATTGAGCCAATGATCATTTTGGTGAAGATTTCGTCAAAATCGGACCAAGCGTCTGGGAGGAGTTCGCAAAAACGTGTTTTTCACAAAATTCAAAATGGCGGACATAAAACGGTAGGCGCATTTGCATACCATGATTGACTTTTTTGTAGAGCACATCCAAGAGCACCTGTGTGCAAAATTTCAAGTCAATCCGTAAAAGTGGACAAAAATGTCCCCAGAGGCAGCACTTTAGGGGGCGCTAGAGAGCACTTTTTTTCATCGCCAAATTGCGCGACCCCAAGAATATATAAATTTTTCGCACTTCTGAAGCGCACGCAAAAATTCAAGAGTTTTTGAACATGGCAAAGGCCCCAAAAGTGCGATTGAAGTGGTGAAATAATAAGAATTAAAGCTGCAAGCAGCGATGAACGGGCCTTCGCCTATTCTCGCACGTTGGGGTGGGGCGGCGGTCGGCCGGGCTCGCGGGTCAAAAAAGACTAAAGAGACTAAACAAATCACTCTCGGGGCTGCCATTCAAACCCGAATCTGCGGCCTCGCGAACGGAATCCACCGACGCCGGGCTGTTGCCCCGCTGCAAAAGACCTGCGGAGTAATTGTTACAAGTCTCGGGCACGATGACCACAATAAGTATCACAGCAACACTTGTCTCGTTCTCCAGTTTGCGTCTGTATAATTGATTCAACACATATACACATCCAGTGCATTTTTCTTGTCCTGTATATCTTAGATATCATAAATGCAGTCTCATTTAAGGTTAATTCCCAGAAATATCCACCTGTAATTACCTTAGCTGTTATTACGGCCTACTATAGTTCCCATTGACCAACTACATAAGGGATATTTCCACACCATGTTGACTATGATAAACGTATACAACTCTTATTCACATATGGACATTGCAATTTAGAATGTATATTCATTAACTCAGCATGTACCAAACCATATTGTCATGTAAAAAAACCAAAACATGACCAAACATGACTAAATAAATCACTGCCCTTGCATACTGAACAAATATTGCATTCTGGATTCATTTTAAGTCACATGAGGAGTCTTGTGCATGCCAAGAATCAAACCCTGGTTTACTGCGCCAGGGGCCAACGCTCTGCAGATGACCTATATGGTCCAATACAATTTCACAATCGAAACGTCACTCAAATAGGATTGGTGCCTCTCTTGCAAAAATACAGCGAATTTTAATACTTAAATGACAGCTAAAGGAGAAAATAAAACGCAGTAGGTCACATAAGTTCTGTCGGATGTTCAAGTTGCCCAGAAGGATGAGCGGCGAGCTGTCATCTGGAAGTTGTAACTCTTCCATTCGTTGTAGAAGTAAATAACTTCTTCTCTGGAAGGATAATTTTCCGCTGTGGTCCAGTCAACTTTGCCATGATTGTGACGCCAACCTGTGCCGTGTGCTGGAAGAAAAAAAGAAGGCCAAATTATTACATCGATATGTAATGGAATGCTGTTGTAAGAACACAGGAAGAAGGCTTTTACATTACATGTCATTTAGCTGACGCTTTTATCCAAAGCGACGTACAATAAGTGCATTTCCACATAGAGATACAAACTCAGAAGAACAAGTAACAAGAAAGTACATTTTTCATTAACTAAGCAGTTTCAAAACATGTTAAAGATAAGTGGCATTATAAGTACAATTTAAGTGCTACCATTTGTTAGTGCTACGGTTTGCTAGTGTTTTAGTCAAGGTAGAGTCTAAAAAGGTGTGTCTTGAGTTTTCGACGGAAGATGGAGAGGCTCTCTGCAGTCCTGATGTCATCAGAGAGCTCGTTCCACCATCTGGGAGCCAGGACAGCAAAGAGTCGCGATCTCGTCGAGTGCTTTTCTCTCAGTGAGGGAGGAACAAGCAGCGTGGCAGATGCAGATCGGAGTGTGTGGGTTGGGATGTAGGGTTTAACCATGTCCCGGATGTAGACTGGTCCCGATCCATTCACAGCGTGGTACGTCAGTACCAATGCTTTGAACTGGATGCGGGGAGCCACTAGTAACCAATGAAGAGAACGGAGAAGCGGTGTGGTGTGGGAGTATTTCAGAAGGTTGAAGACCAGTCGAGCTGCTGCATTCTGGATGAGCTGCAGTGGTCGTATGGCGGTAGCAGGGAGACCCGCCAGCAGAGAGTTACAGTAGTCGAGGCGAGAGATGACAAGAGCCTGAATCTGTACCTGCGCCGCCTTCTGAGTGAGAAGGGGTCGTATTCTCCTGATGTTAACGGTGTTCGCCAAAGTTAACAGTCAGGTCCTGAGTGGGCGAGTTTTTTCCAGGGAAGAGAAGTAGTTCAGTCTTGTCGGGGTTGATCTTCAGGTGATGGGCGGACATCCACTGGGAGATGTCAGTCAGACATGCAGAGATCCGTGCCGCCACCTGAGTGTCCGAGTCGGGGAAGGAGAGAATTAGTTGGGTGTCTGTGTTTTACAATTATGCAGACAGAACAAAATATACATAAAGAAATGCTTTCCCACCTCGCTGGAGTTGAAAGCCACGTGTCCAATGTGCCATTCCCATTGATGGTGGCATGACTTTGCACGTGGCATCTGAAAGTATTTGAGCACCAACATGTATTATCAGAATACGATTAGGGCTGTCAACAGATTATAGACAATTAACTAGTTAATCACACATTTTGTAAAACATTTATCTTGATAACAATATTTTTTTCTCTTATATTAACTGTTTACAGTTTAGTAATTTGTTGTTTCAACTCCATAATGAGCTTGACGTGTGTATATTATTTCATTGGAATGAGGGGCATATTAATCATATCATTTAATGTTAGATTCATGCTCATTGTGAAGGAAATAAATATATAACATTGAAAAGCATTGAAGACGCACATTACATTACGTGTCATTTAGCTGACGCTTTTAAACAACAAAGTAGTTAGTTAGCTGCTGCGAGTAGTAGTGTGTAAATAAAGTGATTCAATCGGGCCAAGTTATTTAGGGCACACGGAAACGTAAACAAAGTGGCGCTAATAGCGTGAAGAGGGGTCTTTTATTCCCGTGAAGCTACCGTAGTTAGCTTTACAGGAACAAAATACGTATGCTAGTTGATGTTCTTCAAGCATAGCATAGGCTGCCCTGGGCTGTGCTAAATAGTGCACAGCAGCCACAGCCGGCAGTAAACTCAAATTAGTGTGACAAATCTGCTCTAAAGTGTAGTTATTTAAGTCAATAACCTCAGCAAATAGAGTAATCTGAACCACTTTGTTCGTTAGATCAGCCGGAGACGCGGAAAAAAAGAGATGTTTGTGACGGGACGTCCCTTAAGCAGCTAATAGCACCGAATTAGTGTTAGCATGTTTACAGTATCCCCGCTATTTAAGTGGGTAAGACTGAAGAACGCACAAGGAAAAAGTCATCACTCACCTACCAAAGCGTTTCCACTTGGTTTAGTCCGTTTGGATTTAAGCATAGGTGTGTAGCTAGCAGTTTAAAATATAAAATACGGACCTGATACGAGCTGCAGCTGTTCAACGCCGGGGCTTCAATGGCGACCTCTCGCGATAACAGCATTAACTCACGCGACACTACGAGCCGCCCTCTAGAAGATGTGCTTGAACTTTCATGCGAATATGGCGACGTCACAGCCACAAAGTTGGTCCAAAACTCCCAATTCTCACTGTAAGCCATCGTCACAGTTTTACGTCTTATATTCCCAGATTTGAAGTTGATCAGATTAAAGGGCTAGGAAATGGACATCTAAATGTAGAAACTTTGCATTGACCTAAGCCAATAGGTGGCGCTATACTTTTTCGAAAATCTTTTCATGGCAATACTTATAGGCCTACACAAGCATCATGAATTAAAATTTCTAGCCAGAAATATCAATGTTCCTTGGAGTTATACCATTTTACATATTTGAGGAAAATCGTCAAAAATCGTCCAAACTGCACGCAAGCTCACGCCCAGGTAGTTTTATGAAAACTCTTGATTTTAATAACTTTTGACCCCAAGGGGGTCAGGATCGACTGGCCCGATTTTGAAATCGATCGGATTTAAACTCTCGGAGGAGTTCGTTCGTTTGTAAAACCAAAATACGGTGGAAATTGCGAAAAAAAGGCCAAAATACAGTAAATCACCATAGCGCCCCCTAATGTTCGATTTTATTTTAATTCTCAGGGGAAGTTCTACAACCCAATGTGAACATGTCCTAAAGATTTGGTGGCGACAGGCCTTTTACTTTTTAAGTTATTGGTCTTTCCTTTTTAGGCCACACCCCCGACAACTTGATTGGTCCATCAATTAAAAACCCAATGAGATATCAACAAGCTTTTAATAACTTTTGATGGCATTGAGCCAATGATCATTTTGGTGAAGATTTCGTCAAAATCGGACCAAGCGTCTGGGAGGAGTTCGCAAAAACGTGTTTTTCACAAAATTCAAAATGGCGGCCATAAAACGGTAGGCGCATTTGCATACCATGATTGACTTTTTTGTAGAGCCCATCCAAGAGCACCTGTGTGCAAAATTTCAAGTCAATCCGTAAAAGTGGACAAAAATGTCCCCAGAGGCAGCACTTTAGGGGGCGCTAGAGAGCACTTCTTTTCATCGCCAAATTGCGCGACCCCAAGAATATATAAATTTTCCGCACTTCTGAAGCGCATGCAAAAATTCAAGAGTTTTTGAACATGGCAAAGGCCCCAAAAGTGCGATTGAAGTGGTGAAATAATAATAATAAGAAGAATTCTTGCAATTTCAATAGGGCTTTCGCCCGACTTTCAGTCGGCTCAGGCCCTAATTAAAGCTGCAAGCAGCGATGAACGGGCCTTCGCCCCCTTGCACGTTGGGGTGGGGCGGCGGTCGGCCGGGCGCGCGGGTCAAAAAGAGACTAAGGAGACAAAATAAATCACTCTCGGGGCTGGCATTCAAACCTGAGTCTTTGGTCTCATGAACAGAATCCACCAAGACAAGGCTATTGCCGAGCTGCAAAAAGTTGACAAGTCACATCAGGAGTCTTAATAAATAGGTTGAGGCGATGTACAAAGTGCAAAACCGAAATAGAGGTGAAAAAAAAAGATCTTCCGCACCTGGAATCGAACCCGCATCTCCAGCGCCAGAGGCCGAGTGCTCTACAGATGTGCTATCTGCTCTGATACAATGTAGTAATTCGAAACGTCCCTCAAATAGGATTGGTGACTCTCTTGCAAAACTACAGGGAATGTTCACACTAAAAAAAATTATAGCTGACTTCCTGTTTGTTTTAGAGCATAGTCGTCAGAGACTTTTGCTTCAGTGAGCAGAGCAGAGACAGTTTATGGAGATCGCAGAGTAAACGTGTTTGCATCTCCACCAGTATGTGGCAGAATACGAGTATTTAAACCATAGATGTAATTATATTAAAGTGTCTGTTAGCTGCCCCGCTACCACAAGCGCCCCACGTCAGCTGTTCGCATTAACTCAGCATGTACCGAACCATATTCTCATGTAAAAAAACTAAACATGACAAATTAAATCACTGCTCCTGCATACTGAACAAATATTACATCCTGGATTCATTAAATACATTTTAAGTCACATCAGGAGTCTTAATAAATAGGTTGAGGCGATGTACAAAGTGCAAAACCGAAATAGAGGTGAAAAAAAAAGATCTTCCGCACCTGGAATCGAACCCGCATCTCCAGCGCCAGGGGCCGAGTGCTCTGCAGATGAGCTATCTGCTCTGATACAATTTAGTGGTTTGAAACGTCCTTCAAATAGGATTGGTGACTCTCTTGCAATACTACAGGGAATATTCACACTAATATGGTTATAACTGACTTCCTGTTTGTTTTAGAGCATAGTCGTCAGAGACTTTATTTGAAGTCTCCCTTTAATACAATTGTTAAAAAAATCACCACAATTGTAGGTCAAACATGGTGCCGGCGCCGCTTCGTCGAAAACTTCCAGGGGGCGCAATGGAGGGATTTCTTAGCATTTGATCCAAAACTCTACATCAGGTCTGTAAAGGTCATCACCTAGGACACTCAATGAGCTTTCCAAGAGTTTTGGAGTTTGACAAGGCTCAGAAGATGTGCTTGAACTTTCATGCGAAGATGACGTCGTCACAGCAACAAAGTTGGTCCAAAACTCCCAATTCTCACTGTGAGCCATCGTCACAGTCTTACGTCTTATATTCCCATATTTGAAGTTGATCAGATTAAAGGGCTAGGAAATGGACATCTGACTGTAGAAATTTCGCATTGACCTAGGCCAATAGGTGGCGCTATACTTTTTCGAAAATCCTTTTATGGCAATACTTAGAGGCCTACACAAGCATCATGAAATAAAATTTCTAGCCAGAAATATCAATGTTCCTTGGAGTTATACCATTTTACATATTTGAGAAAAATCGTCAAAAATCGTCCAAACTGCACGCAAGCTCACGGCCAGGTAGTTTTATGAAAACTCTTGATTTTAATAACTTTTGACCCCAAGGGGGTCAGGATCAACTTGCCCGATTTTGAAATCGATCGGATTTAAACTCTCGGAGGAGTTCGTTCGTTTGTAAAACCAAAATACGGTGGAAATTGCGAAAAAAAGGCCAAAATACAGTAAATCACCATAGCGCCCCCTAATGTTCGATTTTTTTTTAATTCTCAGGGGAAGTTCTAGGACCCAATGTGAACATGTCCTAAAGATTTGGTGGCGACAGGCCTTTTACTTTTTAAGTTATTGGTCTTTTCTTTTTAGGCCACACCCCCGACAAATTGATTGGTCCATCAATTAAAAACCCAATGAGATATCAACAAGCTTTTAATAACTTTTGATGGCATTGAGCCAATGATCATTTTGGTGAAGATTTCGTCAAAATCGGACCAAGCGTCTGGGAGGAGTTCGCAAAAACGTGTTTTTCACAAAATTCAAAATGGCGGCCATAAAACGGTAGGCGCATTTGCATACCATGATTGACTTTTTTGTAGAGCACATCCAAGAGCACCTGTGTGCAAAATTTCAAGTCAATCCGTAAAAGTGGACAAAAATGTCCCCAGAGGCAGCACTTTAGGGGGCGCTAGAGAGCACTTCTTTTCATGGCCAAATTGCGCGACCCCAAGAATATATAAATTTTTCGCACTTCTGAAGCGCATGCAAAAATTCAAGAGTTTTTGAACATGGCAAAGGCCCCAAAAGTGCGATTGAAGTGGTGAAATAATAATAATTAAAGCTGCAAGCAGCGATGAACGGGCCTTCGCCCCCTTGCACGTCGGGGTGGGGCGGCGGTCGGCCGGGCGCGCGGGTCAAAAAGAGACTAAGGAGACAAAATAAATCACTCTCGGGGCTGCCATTCAAACCCGAATCTGCGGCCTCGCGAACGGAATCCACCGACGCCGGGCTGTTGCCCCGCTGCAAAAGACCTGCGGAGTAATTGTTACGGGTCTCGGGCACGATGACCACAATAAGTATCACAGCAACACTTGTCTCGTTCTCCAGTTTTCGTCTGTATAATTGATTCAACACATATACACATCCAGTGCATTTTTCTTGTCCTGTATATCTTAGATATCATAGATGCAGTCTCAATCAAGGTTAATTCCCAGAAATATCCACCTGTAATTACCTTAGCTGTTATTTCTGCCTACTATAGTTCCTATTGACCAACTACATAAGGGATATTTCCACACCATGTTGACTATGATAAACGTATACAACTCTTATTCACATATGGACGTTGCACTTTAGAATGTGTATTGATTAACTCGGCATGTACCAAACCATATTGACAAGTAAAAAAAACAAAATATGACTAAACATGACTGAATAAATCACCGCCCAAAACATGTTAAAGATAAGTGGCATTATAAGTACAATTTAAGTGCTACCATTTGTTAGTGCTACGGTTTGCTAGTGTTTTAGTCAAGGTAGAGTCTAAAAAGGTGTGTCTTGAGTTTTCGACGGAAGATGTAGAGGCTCTCTGCGGTCCTGATGTCATCAGAGAGCTCATTCCACCATCTGGGAGCAGGACAGCAAAGAGTCGCCATCTCGTCGAGTGCTTTTCTCTCAGTGAGGGAGGAACAAGCAGCTTGCCAGATGCAGATCGGAGTGCGTGGGTTGGGATGCAGGGTTTCACCATGTCCCGGATGTAGACTGGTCCCGATCCATTCACAGCGTGGTCCGTCAGTACCAATGCTTTGAACTGCATGCGGGCAGCCACTCGTATCCAAAGAAGAGAGCGGAGAAGTGGTGTGGGAGTATTTTGGAAGGTTGAAGACCAGTCGAGCTGCTGCATTCTGGATGAGCTGCAGTGGTCGAATGGCGGCAGCAGGGAGACCTGCCAGCAGAGAGTTACAGTAGTATTTGGTGTATTATCAGAATACGATTAGGGCTGTCAACAGATTATAGACAATTAACTAGTTAATCACACATTTTGAAAAACATTTATCTTGATTACAATATTTTTTTCTCTTATATTAACTGTTTACAGTTTAGTAATTTGTTGTTTCAACTCCATAATGAGCTTGACGTGTGTATATTATTTCATTGGAATGAGGGGCATATGAATCATATCATTTAATGTTAGATTCATGCTCATTGTGAAGGAAATGAATATATAACATATTGAAAAGCATTGAAGACGCACATTACATTACGTGTCATTTAGCTGACGCTTTTAAACAACAAAGTAGTTAGTTAGCTGCTGCGAGCACGGTTCTACTCAGTGTGTAAATAAAGTGATTCAATCGGGCCAAGTTATTTAGGGCACACGGAAACGTAAACAAAGTGGCGTTAATAGCGTGAAGAGGTGTCTTTTGACGCTGTAAAGCTACCGTAGTTAGCTTAGCTAAAAGACGTATGCTGGGTAAGACTGGAGAACGCACAAGGAAAACGTAATCACTCACCGTCAAAGGCGTTTCCACTTCGTTGAGTACATGTGCACGTAAGCCTCGGTGTGTAGTTAGCAAGCTGGCTGACTGGCTGGCCCGTCCGGCAATCGCTAGCTCCTCTCTCTAGCCCAGTTAGCTGTCCGTGCCGTCGAGCAGATATAACTAGACCTTAAACAAAACGTACCTCACTGGCTGCACACATCCAAGAGGGAATGAGAACACTTTACTTCAGGAACTATTACTACTGTGAAAGCTACCTTAAAATGATGATCCCGTTGCTGAGTTTTACCGTAAATTAGGACTTCACACACATGGTGGATCTGTGACATGTGTACGCGTAAAACATGTCCCCCCCGAAACTAACCACGTAAAATTAGTTCCTACCCAAAAAACGAAACAAATATGTCTGTGCACAAACCACACAACAAATAAACAAGTTCATGAAGATATGATACAAACGACACGAATTACATTCACCTCACCAAGGAAAGTAAACTAAATCCCTTTGTTCGTTAGTTCAGCTGAACACGCAGTTAAAAAGAAGAAGAAAAAAAACACTATGGCTCTAACGGGAAGCGAACCCGGATCAAAATATTGAAAGTCCTGTGTCTAACCAACGGAGCTACGTGTCGAGCCGTGATTACGAAATCGAAAAGTGACCTAAAAAAAGAAGATTCACACACATTGCGTCAGGTCAGGGAGGTCGATCTGTGGAGACAATATTTTGAAGCATTGTTCAATAAACACAATTTAAGTCACATCAGGAGTCTAATTAATTATGTTGGGGCGATGTACAAAGTGCAAGAACTGAATAAAGACCAGTCCGCCACCCGACTGCAAACGCCAGCTCACTGACGTCTCCCAGCAGCTCCACATACGGCAGCTGTGCCAGCCGTATGTGGCTGAAACGAGTGTGACACAGCTGCTCTAACGTGTACAGTTATTTAACCTCAGCAAGGAGAGTTACCTGAATCATTTTGTCCGTTAGATCAGCCGGACACGCGTTTAAAAAAAGAAGTAACAAAAAAAAAAGTATGTTTTCGTCGGGACTCGATCTCACGACCATAGGATCGGGGGGCGGTCTCTTACCAGGAGAGCTAAACCCTCTGATGGCTTTGAGAATTCGAAAACTCACTCAAATAGGATTGGTCACTCTCCGCCAAAAATTGAGGTAATATTCACACTAAAAAAATTATAACTGCCTTCCTGTTTGTTTTAGAGAAAATTCCTCAGAGACTTTTTTAAGTCTCCCTTTAATACATTTGGTAAAAAATCAGCGGACTTGTCGGTCAAACAGGGTGCGGGCGGGGCTTCGTCAAAATCTTCCAGGGGGCGCAATGGAGGCAATTTTTCACTTTTGATCCAAAACTGCACATCAGGTCTGTAAAGGTCATCACGTAGGATACTCACAGAGGTTTTCAAGAGTTTTGGAGTGTGCCGAGGCTCAGAAGATGTGCTTGAACTTTCATGCAAAGATGACGTCGTCACAGCAACAAAGTTGGTCCAAAACTCCCAATTCTCACTGTGAGCCATCGTCACCGTCTTACGTCTTATATTCCCAGATTTGAAGTTGATCACATTAAAGGGCTAGGAAATGGACATGTAAATGTAGAAACTTTGCATTGACCTAAGCCAATAGGTGGCGCTATACTTTTTCGAAAATCACTGCATGGCATTACTTAAAGGCCTACACAAGCATCATGAATATACATTTATAGCCAGAAATATCAATGTTCCTTGGAGTTATACCATTTTACATTTTTGAGAAAAATCGTCAAAAATCGTCCAAACTGCACGCAAGCTCACGGCCAGGTAGTTTTATGAAAACTCTTGATTTTAATAACTTTTGACCCCAAGGGGGTCAGGATCAACTTGCCCGATTTTGAAATCGATCGGATTTAAACTCTCGGAGGAGTTCGTTCGTTTGTAAAACCAAAATACGGTGGAAATTGCGAAAAAAAGGCCAAAATACAGTAAATCACCATAGCGCCCCCTAATGTTCGATTTTTTTTTAATTCTCAGGGGAAGTTCTAGGACCCAATGTGAACATGTCCTAAAGATTTGGTGGCGACAGGCCTTTTACTTTTTAAGTTATTGGTCTTTCCTTTTTAGGCCACACCCCCGACAACTTGATTGGTCCATCAATTAAAAACTAAATGAGATATCAACAAGCTTTTGATAACTTTTGATGGCATTGAGCCAATGATCATTTTGGTGAAGATTTCGTCAAAATCGGACCAAGCGTCTGGGAGGAGTTCGCAAAAACGTGTTTTTCACAAAATTCAAAATGGCGGCCATAAAACGGTAGGCGCATTTGCATACCATGATTGACTTTTTTGTAGAGCACATCCAAGAGCACCTGTGTGCAAAATTTCAAGTCAATCCGTAAAAGTGGACAAAAATGTCCCCAGAGGCAGCACTTTAGGGGGCGCTAGAGAGCACTTTTTTTCATCGCCAAATTGCGCGACCCCAAGAATATATAAATGTTTCGCACTTCTGAAGCGCACGCAAAAATTCAAGAGTTTTTGAACATGGCAAAGGCCCCAAAAGTGCGATTGAAGTGGTGAAATAATAATAATAATAATAAGAAGAATTCTTGCAATTTCAATAGGGCTTTCGCCCGACTTTCAGTCGGCTCAGGCCCTAATTAAAGCTGCAAGCAGCGATGAACGGGCCTTCGCCCCCTTGCACGTCGGGGGGGGGCGACGGTCGGCCGGGCGCGCGGGTCAAAAAGAGACTAAGGAGACAAAATAAATCACTCTCGGGGCTGGCATTCAAACCTGACTCTGTGGTCTCATGAACGGAATCCACCAAGACAAGGCTATTGCCGAGCTGCAAAAGGCCTGCAAAAAGTTGACAAGTCACATCAGGAGTCTTAATAAATAGGTTGAGGCGATGTACAAAGTGCAAAACCGAAATAGAGGTGAAAAAAAAAGATCTTCCGCACCTGGAATCGAACCCGCATCTCCAGCGCCAGGGGCCGAGTGCTCTGCAGATGAGCTATCTGCTCTGATACAATTTTGTACTTCGAAACGTTCCTCAAAAAGGATTGGTGACTCTCCTTCAAATCTACAGGGAATATTCACACTAATAGAGTTATAACTGACTTCCTGTTTGTTTTAGAGCATAGTCCTCAGAGACTCTTTTAAGTCTCTCTGTAATACATTTTCTCAAAAACCACCGTACTTGTAAGTCAAACAGAGTGCCGGCGCCGCTTCGTCGAAAACTTCCAGGGGGCGCAATGGAGGCAATTATTAACTTTTGAACCAAAACTCCACATCAAGTCTGTAAAGACCATCACTAAGGACACTCACAGAGGTTTTCAAGAGTTTTGAAATTTTCCAAGGCTCAGAAGATGTGCGTGAACTTTCATGCGAGGATGGTGTCGTCACGGCAACAAAGTTTGTCCAAAACTCCCAATATTCACGGTGACCTATCATCACAGTACTAAGGTTTATATTCCCAGATTTGAAGGGGATCAGATTAAAGGGCTAGGAAATGGACATCTGACTGTAGAAATTTTGCATTGACCTAGGCCAATAGGTGGCGCTATACTTTTTCGAAAATCTTTTCATGGCAATACTTATAGGCCTACACAAGCATCATGAATTAAAATTTCTAGCCAGAAATATCAATGTTCCTTGGAGTTATACCATTTTACATATTTGAGGAAAATCGTCAAAAATCGTCCAAACTGCACGCAAGCTCACGCCCAGGTAGTTTTATGAAAACTCTTGATTTTAATAACTTTTGACCCCAAGGGGGTCAGGATCAACTGGCCCGATTTTGAAATCGATCGGATTTAAACTCTCGGAGGAGTTCGTTCGTTTGTAAAACCAAAATACGGTGGAAATTGCGAAAAAAAGGCCAAAATACAGTAAATCACCATAGCGCCCCCTAATGTTCGATTTTTTTTTAATTGTCAGGGCAAGTTCTAGGACCCAATGTGAACATGTCCTAAAGATTTGGTGGCGACAGGCCTTTTACTTTTAAAGTTATTGGTCTTTCCTTTTTAGGCCACACCCACGACAACTTGATTAGTCCATCAATTAAAAACTAAATGAGATATCAACAAGCTTTTAATAACTTTTGATGGCATTGAGCCAATGATCATTTTGGTGAAGATTTCGTCAAAATCGGACCAAGCGTCTGGGAGGAGTTCGCAAAAACGTGTTTTTCACAAAATTCAAAATGGCGGCCATAAAACGGTAGGCGCATTTGCATACCATGATTGACTTTTTTGTAGAGCACATCCAAGAGCACCTGTGTGCAAAATTTCAAGTCAATCCGTAAAAGTGGACAAAAATGTCCCCAGAGGCAGCACTTTAGGGGGCGCTAGAGAGCACTTTTTTTCATCGCCAAATTGCGCGACCCCAAGAATATATAAATTTTTCGCACTTCTGAAGCGCACGCAAAAATTCAAGAGTTTTTGAACATGGCAAAGGCCCCAAAAGTGCGATTGAAGTGGTGAAATAATAAGAATAATAATAATAATAATAAGAAGAATTCTTGCAATTTCAATAGGGCTTTCGCCCGACTTTCAGTCGGCTCAGGCCCTAATAATTAAAGCTGCAAGCAGCGATGAACGGGCCTTCGCCCCCTTGCACGTCGGGGGGGGGCGGCGGTCGGCCGGGCGCGCGGGTCAAAAAGAGACTAAGGAGACAAAATAAATCACTCTCGGGGCTGGCATTCAAACCTGACTCTGTGGTCTCATGAACGGAATCCACCAAGACAAGGCTATTGCCGAGCTGCAAAAGGCCTGCAAAAAGTTGACAAGTCACATCAGGAGTCTTAATAAATAGGTTGAGGCGATGTACAAAGTGCAAAACCGAAATAGAGGTGAAAAAAAAAGATCTTCCGCACCTGGAATCGAACCCGCATCTCCAGCGCCAGGGGCCGAGTGCTCTGCAGATGAGCTATCTGCTCTGATACAATTTTGTACTTCGAAACGTTCCTCAAATAGGATTGGTGACTCTCCTTCAAATCTACAGGGAATATTCACACTAATAGAGTTATAACTGACTTCCTGTTTGTTTTAGAGCATAGTCCTCAGAGACTCTTTTAAGTCTCTCTGTAATACATTTTCTCAAAAACCACCGTACTTGTAAGTCAAACAGAGTGCCGGCGCCGCTTCGTCGAAAACTTCCAGGGGGCGCAATGGAGGCAATTATTAACTTTTGAACCAAAACTCCACATCAAGTCTGTAAAGACCATCACTAAGGACACTCACAGAGGTTTTCAAGAGTTTTGAAATTTTCCAAGGCTCAGAAGATGTGCGTGAACTTTCATGCGAGGATGGTGTCGTCACGGCAACAAAGTTTGTCCAAAACTCCCAATATTCACGGTGACCTATCATCACAGTACTAAGGTTTATATTCCCAGATTTGAAGGGGATCAGATTAAAGGGCTAGGAAATGGACATCTGACTGTAGAAATTTTGCATTGACCTAGGCCAATAGGTGGCGCTATACTTTTTCGAAAATCTTTTCATGGCAATACTTATAGGCCTACACAAGCATCCTGAATTAAAATTTCTAGCCAGAAATATCAATGTTCCTTGGAGTTATACCATTTTACATTTTTGAGAAAAATCGTCAAAAATCGTCCAAACTGCACGCAAGCTCACGGCCAGGTAGTTTTATGAAAACTCTTGATTTTAATAACTTTTGACCCCAAGGGGGTCAGGATCAACTTGCCCGATTTTGAAATCGATCGGATTTAAACTCTCGGAGGAGTTCGTTCGTTTGTAAAACCAAAATACGGTGGAAATTGCGAAAAAAAGGCCAAAATACAGTAAATCACCATTGCGCCCCCTAATGTTCGATTTTTTTTTAATTATCAGGGGAAGTTCTAGGACCCAATGTGAACATGTCCTAAAGATTTGGTGGCGACAGGCCTTTTACTTTTTAAGTTATTGGTCTTTCCTTTTTAGGCCACACCCCCGACAAATTGATTGGTCCATCAATTAAAAACCCAATGAGATATCAACAAGCTTTTAATAACTTTTGATGGCATTGAGCCAATGATCATTTTGGTGAAGATTTCGTCAAAATCGGACCAAGCGTCTGGGAGGAGTTCGCAAAAACGTGTTTTTCACAAAATTCAAAATGGCGGACATAAAACGGTAGGCGCATTTGCATACCATGATTGACTTTTTTGTAGAGCACATCCAAGAGCACCTGTGTGCAAAATTTCAAGTCAATCCGTAAAAGTGGACAAAAATGTCCCCAGAGGCAGCACTTTAGGGGGCGCTAGAGAGCACTTTTTTTCATCGCCAAATTGCGCGACCCCAAGAATATATAAATTTTTCGCACTTCTGAAGCGCACGCAAAAATTCAAGAGTTTTTGAACATGGCAAAGGCCCCAAAAGTGCGATTGAAGTGGTGAAATAATAAGAATAATAATAATAATAATAAGAAGAATTCTTGCAATTTCAATAGGGCTTTCGCCCGACTTTCAGTCGGCTCAGGCCCTAATTAAAGCTGCAAGCAGCGATGAACGGGCCTTCGCCTATTCTCGCACGTTGGGGTGGGGCGGCGGTCGGCCGGGCTCGCGGGTCAAAAAAGACTAAAGAGACTAAACAAATCACTCTCGGGGCTGCCATTCAAACCTGAATCTGCGGCCTCGCGAACGGAATCCACCGACGCCGGGCTGTTGCCCCGCTGCAAAAGACCTGCGGAGTAATTGTTACGGGTCTCGGGCACGATGACCACAATAAGTATCACAGCAACACTTGTCTCGTTCTCCAGTTTGCGTCTGTATAATTGATTCAACACATATACACATCCAGTGCATTTTTCTTGTCCTGTATATCTTAGATATCATAAATGCAGTCTCATTTAAGGTTAATTCCCAGAAATATCCACCTGTAATTACCTTAGCTGTTATTACGGCCTACTATAGTTCCCATTGACCAACTACATAAGGGATATTTCCACACCATGTTGACTATGATAAACATATACAACTCTTATTCCCATATGGACATTGCAATTTAGAATGTATATTCATTAACTCAGCATGTACCAAACCATATTGTCATGTAAAAAAAACCAAAACATGACCAAACATGACTAAATAAATCACTGCCCTTGCATACTGAACAAATATTGCATTCTGGATTCATTTTAAGTCACATGAGGAGTCTTGTGCATGCCAAGAATCAAACCCTGGTTTACTGCGCCAGGGGCCAACGCTCTGCAGATGACCTATATGGTCCAATACAATTTCACAATCGAAACGTCACTCAAATAGGATTGGTGCCTCTCTTGCAAAAATACAGCGAATTTTAATACTTAAATGACAGCTAAAGGAGAAAATAAAACGCAGTAGGTCACATAAGTTCTGTCGGATGTTCAAGTTGCCCAGAAGGATGAGCGGCGAGCTGTCATCTGGAAGTTGTAACTCTTCCATTCGTTGTAGAAGTAAATAACTTCTTCTCTGGAAGGATAATTTTCCGCTGTGGTCCAGTCAACTTTGCCATGATTGTGATGCCAACCTGTGCCGTGTGCTGGAAGAAAAAAAGAAGGCCAAATTATTACATCGATATGTAATGGAATGCTGTTGTAAGAACACAGGAAGAAGGCTTTTACATTACATGTCATTTAGCTGACGCTTTTATCCAAAGCGACGTACAATAAGTGCATTTCCACATAGAGATACAAACTCAGAAGAACAAGTAACAAGAAAGTACATTTTTCATTAACTAAGCAGTTTCAAAACATGTTAAAGATAAGTGGCATTATAAGTACAATTTAAGTGCTACCATTTGTTAGTGCTACGGTTTGCTAGTGTTTTAGTCAAGGTAGAGTCTAAAAAGGTGTGTCTTGAGTTTTCGACGGAAGATGGAGAGGCTCTCTGCAGTCCTGATGTCATCAGAGAGCTCGTTCCACCATCTGGGAGCCAGGACAGCAAAGAGTCGCGATCTCGTCGAGTGCTTTTCTCTCAGTGAGGGAGGAACAAGCAGCGTGGCAGATGCAGATCGGAGTGTGTGGGTTGGGATGTAGGGTTTAACCATGTCCCGGATGTAGACTGGTCCCGATCCATTCACAGCGTGGTACGTCAGTACCAATGCTTTGAACTGGATGCGGGGAGCCACTAGTAACCAATGAAGAGAACGGAGAAGCGGTGTGGTGTGGGAGTATTTCAGAAGGTTGAAGACCAGTCGAGCTGCTGCATTCTGGATGAGCTGCAGTGGTCGTATGGCGGTAGCAGGGAGACCCGCCAGCAGAGAGTTACAGTAGTCGAGGCGAGAGATGACAAGAGCCTGAATCTGTACCTGCGCCGCCTTCTGAGTGAGAAGGGGTCGTATTCTCCTGATGTTAACGGTGTTCGCCAAAGTTAACAGTCAGGTCCTGAGTGGGCGAGTTTTTTCCAGGGAAGAGAAGTAGTTCAGTCTTGTCGGGGTTGATCTTCAGGTGATGGGCGGACATCCACTGGGAGATGTCAGTCAGACATGCAGAGATCCGTGCCGCCACCTGAGTGTCCGAGTCGGGGAAGGAGAGAATTAGTTGGGTGTCTGTGTTTTACAATTATGCAGACAGAACAAAATATACATAAAGAAATGCTTTCCCACCTCGCTGGAGTTGAAAGCCACGTGTCCAATGTGCCATTCCCATTGCATGTGTACAGACTGTAAAGCCCTCTGAGGCAAATTTGTAATTTGCGATTTTGGGCTATACAAAATAAAATGAATTGAATTGAATTGATGGTGGCATGACTTTGCACGGGCCATCTGAAAATATTTGAGCACCAACGTGTATTATCAGAATACGATTATGGCTGTCGACAGATTATAGACAATTAACTAGTTAATCACACGTTTTGAAAACATTTATCTTGATTACAATATTTTTTTCTCTTATATTAACTGTTTACAGTTTAGTAATTTGTTGTTTCAACTCCATAATGAGCTTGACGTGTGTATATTATTTCTTTGGAATGAGGGGCATATTGATCATATCATTTAATGTTAGATTCATGCTCATTGTGAAGGCAATAAATATATAACATATTGAAAAGCATTGAAGACGCACAATACATTACGTGTCATTTAGCTGCGGGCAGATTATAGACAATGAAGTTAAACAACAAAGAAGTTAGTTTAGCTGCTGCGACGCTGTAAAGCTACCGTAGTTAGCTTAGCTAAAAGACGTATGCTGGGTAAGACTGGAGAACGCACAAGGAAAACGTAATCACTCACCGTCAAAAGCGTTTCCACTTCGTTGAGTACATGTGGACGTAAGCCTCGGTGTGTAGTTAGCAAGCTGGCTGACTGGCTGGCCCGTCCGGCAATCGCTAGCTCCTCTCTCTAGCCCAGTTAGCTGTCCGTGCCGTCGAGCAGATATAACTAGCCCTTAAACAAAACGTACCTCACTGGCTGCACACATCCAAGAGGGAATGAGAACACGTTGCTTACATCCACATAGTAGTAATAGTTCCTGAAGTATAGGTGTGTAGTTAGCAGTTTAAAATACGGAGCGGTGATACTGTGCCTGTTCAAAAACAAAACCGGAACATGCGCAGACTACGTGCGTGGCTGTGCGCACGTAGTCTGCGCATGTCCGTCAACCAAGAATAGGGAATTCTGGGTGATGAAGTTCTTTAACTTAAAATTTCCCCGTAACATCTATTTACATCACCAAACGTGTTTGCATCTCCACCCGTATGTTGCAGAATACGTGTATTTAAATCCAGATGTAAATATATTGAACTGTCCGTGTTATTTGTCTAGGTTAGATATGTCAAACCCGCGACACGCTGCCAAACGGCTGCGCCGTGAGCCAGCTGTCCTGCATCAGCCTTACCTTCTTCTGTCAGCTGTATGCGCGGCCACGGAGCAGTTTCTGGCCTTAAACTGAAACGAGTTTGACATACCTGCTCTTAAGTGTACAAAGTCCATAACCTCAGCAAGGAGAGTAAACTGAATCATTTTGTTCGTTAGATCAGAAGACACGCGTTTAAAAAGAGGAGGAAAAAAAAAAAAAATTGATTTCGCCGGGACACGATCTCACGACCATTGCATCGGGGGGCCAACACCTTAGTGACTGAGCTATACTTCCAGATGGCTTTGAGAATTCGAAAACTCACTCAAATAGGATTGGTCACTCTCCGCCAAAAATACAGGGAATATTCACACTAAAAAAATTATAACTGCCTTCCTGTTTGCTTTAGAGAAAATTCCTCAGAGACTTTTTTAAGTCTCCCTTTAATACATTTGGTAAAAAATCAGCGGACTTGTCGGTCAAACAGGATGCGGGCGGGGCTTCGTCAAAATCTTCCAGGGGGCGCAATGGAGGCAATTTTTCACTTTTGATCCAAAACTGCACATCAGGTCTGTAAAGGTCATCACGTAGGATACTCACAGAGGTTTTCAAGAGTTTTGGAGTGTGCCGAGGCTCAGAAGATGTGCTTGAACTTTCATGCGAATATGTCGTCGCCACAGCAACAAAGTTGGTCCAAAACTCCCAATTCTCACTGTGAGCCATCGTCACAGTCTTACGTCTTATATTCCCAGATTTGAAGTTGATCAGATTAAAGGGCTAGGAAATGGACATGTAAATGTAGAAACTTTGCATTGACCTAAGCCAATAGGTGGCGCTATACTTTTTCGAAAATCACTGCATGGCATTACTTAAAGGCCTACACAAGCATCATGAATATACATTTATAGCCAGAAATATCAATGTTCCTTGGAGTTATACCATTTTACATTTTGGAAAAAAATCTTCCAAAATTGTCCAAACTGCACGCAAGCTCACGCCCAGGTAGTTTTATGAAAACTCTTGATTTTAATAACTTTTGACCCCAAGGGTGTCAGGAACCAGTTGCCAGATTTTGAAATGGATCGGATTTAAACTCTCGGAGGAGTTCGTTCATTTGTAAATGCAAAAATTGAAGGAAATGGCCAAAAATACACAGAATCACCACAGCGCCCCCTAATGTTCAAATATTCTGGGAAAATTTGGGGATGTTCTAGGACTCATTGTGAACATGTCCTCAAAATTTGGTGAAAATGAGGGTTAGAAAAAAAAAAAGTTATAGGCCTTTGAACTTTCAGGACACAAACCTACAAACTTCATTGGTCCATAACTTTATTGAAAAATGAGATATCAACATTCTTTCAATAACTTTTGATCGCATCGAGCCAACGATCATTTTACCGAAGATTTCGTAAGAATCGGACCAAGCGTCTGGGAGGAGTTCGCAAAAACGTGTTTTTCACAAAATTCAAAATGGCGGCCATAAAACGGTAGGCGCATTTGCATACCATAATTTTTTTTGTGTACAGCACATCCAAGAGAACCTGTGTGAAAAGGTTCCAAGTCGATCGGTAAAAGTAAAAAAAAAAATTAACATTGCGGCCACTTTGGGGGGCGCTAGAGAGTTCTTTTTTCTCTCCTCTAATTGCGGGACCCGAATCATACGTCAATTTTGCGCACTTCTGATGCGCGTGCAAAAATTCAAGAGTTTTTGAACATGATAAAGTCCCCAAAAGTGCGTTCGAAGTGGCGAAATAATAATAATTAAAGCTGCAAGCAGCGATGAACGGGCCTTCGCCTATTCTCGCGCGTCGGGGTGGGGCGGCGGTCGGCCGGGCTCGCGGGTCAAAAAAGACTAAAGAGACTAAACAAATCACTCTCGGGGCTGCCATTCAAACCTGAGTCTGCGGCCTCGCGAACGGAATCCACCGACGCCGGGCTGTTGCCCCGCTGCAAAAGACCTGCGGAGTAATTGTTACGGGTCTCGGGCACGATGACCACAATAAGTATCACAGCAACACTTGTCTCGTTCTCCAGTTTGCGTCTGTATAATTGATTCAACACATATACACATCCAGTGCATTTTTCTTGTCCTGTATATCTTAGATATCATAAATGCAGTCTCAATCAAGGTTAATTCCCAGAAATATCCACCTGTAATTACCTTAGCTGTTATTACTGCCTACTATAGTTCCCATTGACCAACTACATAAGGGATATTTCCACACCATGTTGACTATGATAAACGTATACAACTCTTATTCACATATGGACATTGCACTTTAGAATGTATATTCATTAACTCAGCATGTACCAAACCATATTGTCATGTAAAAAAACCAAAACATGACCAAACATGACTAAATAAATCACTGCCCTTGCATACTGAACAAATATTGCATTCTGGATTCATTTTAAGTCACATGAGGAGTCTTGTGCATGCCAAGAATCAAACCCTGGTTTACTGCGCCAGGGGCCAACGCTCTGCAGATGACCTATATGGTCCAATACAATTTCACATTCGAAACGTCACTCAAATAGGATTGGTGCCTCTCTTGCAAAAATACAGCGAATTTTAATACTTAAATGAGAGCTAAAGGAGAAAATAAACGCAGTAGGTCACATAAGTTCTGTCGGATGTTCAAGTTGCCCAGAAGGATGAGCGGAGAGCTGTCATCTGGAAGTTGTAACTCTTCCATTCGTTGTAGAAGTAAATAACTTCTTCTCTGGAAGGATCATTTTCCGCTGTGGTCCAGTCGACTTGGGTCTTTGCCACGATTGCCCGCGGTTAAGCCCACCCGTGCCGTGTGGTGGAAGAAAAAAAGAAGGCCAAATTATTACATCCATCGACAGTCACACGATATGGAATGCTGTTGTACGAATGCGGGAAGAAGTCTTTTACAATTATGCAGACAGAACAAAATATACATAAAGAAATGCTTTCCCACCTCGCTGGAGTTGAAAGCCACGTGTCCCATGTGCCATTCCCAGTGATGTCCTCAGACTGGTGGCATGACTTTGCACGGGCCATCTGAAAATATTTGAGCACCAACGTGTATTATCAGAATACGATTATGGCTGTCAACAGATTATAGACAATTAACTAGTTAATCACACGTTTTGAAAACATTTATCTTGATTACAATATTTTTTTCTCTTATATTAACTGTTTACAGTTTAGTAATTTGTTGTTTCAACTCCATAATGAGCTTGACGTGTGTATATTATTTCTTTGGAATGAGGGGCATATTAATCATATCATTTAATGTTAGATTCATGCTCATTGTGAAGGCAATAAATATATAACATATTGAAAAGCATTGAAGACGCACAATACATTACGTGTCATTTAGCTGCGCCCGGCTGCACGCTGCGGGGAGATTATAGACAATGAAGTTAAACAACAAAGTAGTTAAGTTAGCTGCTGCGAGCACGGTTCTACTCAAAGTGTGTAAATAAAGTGATTCAATCGGGCCAAGTTATTTAGGGCACACGGAAACGTAAACAAAGTGGCGCTGATAGAGTGAAGAGGGGTCTTTTATCCCCGTGAAGCTACCGTAGTTAGCTTAGCTAAAAGACGTATGCTGGTTGTTATTGTTCAGTGCTAAATAAAAACCCTCTTGAATGTAGAACACAACTCACGTCTGGCCTCATACCATGACAGGCACATTAATGTTGACAATTAACTTCGTTAGCCTTGTGTTCACCTTTCCTGCCGGTCCGTCTCTGACCGTAGTCGGAGTTTGCAGGGGGAGGCGTTGCTGTCTGCTCCAGGGCCAAAGTACTGTCGGCTAAGTAAACTTTGGGGTTAATTCCCTTCGTCCCGGGGTTGGTGAATAAAAGTCCGCTTTACTTTCTTTGAGGATTTATTAATCTAACACTGAGTAACAAAGTTACAGTACAGACAATTCTCCGGCCGCTACATCCACTCCGTCATCACAACAACAACACAACTTCCTCATGCGCTCTCCCCCTCCGTAGCCCGTGCGTGTAGCTCTTAAAGGGGCCGCACCATTTTCTCTAGTAACATCACCATGACGTATGTTGCAGAATACGTCTATTTAAATCCAGATGTAAATATATTGAACTGTCCGTGTTATTTGTCCAGGTTAGATGTGTCGTAACTCGCAACCAGCTGCCCGGTCCGCCAGCTGAGTGCCTCAGTCTGCTGTTTCATTCTGTTCATGTGCCACGGAGCAGCTTCTGTCCTTAAACTGAAACGATTTTCACAAACCTGCTCTTAAGTGTAGTTGTTTAAGTCAAACACATCAGCAAGGAGCGTAAACTGAATCATTTTGTTCGTTAGATCAGACGACACGCGTTTAAAAAGAGGAGGAAAAAAAAATAATTTCGTCGGGAGTCGATCCCACGACCATAGCATCGGGGGGCCAACACCTTACTCACTGAGCTATTCTTTCAGATGGATTTGAGAATTCGAAAACTCACTGAAATAGGATTGGTCACTCTCCGCCAAAAATACAGGAAATATTCACACTAAAAAAATTATAACTGCCTTCCTGTTTGTTTTAGAGAAAATTCCTCAGAGACTTTTTTAAGTCTCCCTTTAATACATTTGGTAAAAAATCAGCGGACTTGTCGGTCAAACAGGATGCGGGCGGGGCTTCGTCAAAATCTTCCAGGGGGCGCAATAGAGGCAATTTTTCAATTTTGATCCAAAACTGCACATCAGGTCTGTAAAGGTCATCACGTAGGATACTCACAGAGGTTTTCAAGAGTTTTGGAGTCTGCCGAGGCGCAGAAGATGTGCTTGAACTTTCATGCGAATATGTCGTCGCCACAGCAACAAAGTTGGTCCAAAACTCCCAATTCTCACTGTGAGCCATCGTCACAGTCTTACGTCTTATATTCCCAGATTTGAAGTTGATCAGATTAAAGGGCTAGGAAATGGACATGTAAATGTAGAAACTTTGCATTGACCTAAGCCAATAGGTGGCGCTATACTTTTTCGAAAATCACTGCATGGCATTACTTAAAGGCCTACACAAGCATCATGAATATACATTTATAGCCAGAAATATCAATGTTCCTTGGAGTTATACCATTTTACATTTTGGAAAAAAATCTTCCAAAATTGTCCAAACTGCACGCACGCTCACGCCCAGGTAGTTTTATGAAAACTCTTGATTTTAATAACTTTTGACCCCAAGGGTGTCAGGAACCAGTTGCCAGATTTTGAAATGGATCGGATTTAAACTCTCGGAGGAGTTCGTTCGTTTGTAAATGCAAAAATTGAAGGAAATGGCCAAAAATACACAGAATCACTACAGCGCCCCCTAATGTTCAAATATTCTGGGAAAATTTGGGGATGTTCTAGGACTCATTGTGAACATGTCCTCAAAATTTGGTGAAAATGGGGGTTGGAAAAAAAAAAGTTATAGGCCTTTGAACTTTCAGGGCACAAACCTACAAACTTCATTGGTCCATAACTTTATTGAAAAATGAGATATCAACATTCTTTCGATAACTTTTGATCGCATCGAGTCCACGATCATTTTGCCGAAGATTTCGTAAGAATCGGACCAAGCGTCTGGGAGGAGTTCGCAAAAACGTGTTTTTCACAAAATTCAAAATGGCGGCCATAAAACGGTAGGCGCATTTGCATACCATAATTTTTTTTGTGTACAGCACATCCAAGAGAACCTGTGTGAAAAGGTTCCAGGTCGATCGGTAAAAGTAAAAAAAAAAATTAACATTGCGGCCACTTTGGGGGGCGCTAGAGAGTTCTTTTTTTTCTCCTCTAATTGCGGGACCCCAATCATACGTCAATTTTGCGCACTTCTGATGCGCGTGCAAAAATTCAAGAGTTTTTGAACATGATGAAGTCCCCAAAAGTGCGTTCGAAGTGGCGAAATAATAATAATAATAATTCTTGCAATTTCAATAGGGCTTTCGCCCGACTTTCAGTCGGCTCAGGCCCTAATTAAAGCTGCAAGCAGCGATGAACGGGCCTTCGCCACTTCTCGCACGTTGGGGTGGGGCGGCGGTCGGCCGGGCTCGCAGTTAAAAAGAAGAAAAAAAACGATGGCTCTAACGGGAAGCGAACCCGGGTCAAAATATTGAAAGTCCTGTGAATAAGCAACGGAGCTACGTGCTGACTTGTGATTGCAAAATCGAAAAGTGACCTAAAAAAAAGGCGATTCACCCACATTGCGTCAGGGCAGAGGGATCAATATTTTGCAGCATTCTTCAATAAACACAATTTAAGTCACATCAGTAGTGTAATTAAATAACTTGGGACGATGTACAAAGTGCAAGACCTGGATAGTGGTTACTTTGAACAGAAATACATTACGTTAGAGCTGGCGTACTCTCACAGCATGAACTGACGCAAGACTACGAGCGCGTCTGTGGCTCCGCTATTTATATCAGTCAGTCAGCTGTGTCATTCTGTTCATGTGCCACGGAGCAGTTTCTGGCCCCAACCTGAAAATAGTGTAACACCCCTGCTCTAAGTGTACAGTTATTTAAAAACCTCAGCAAGGAGAGTTACCTGAATCATTTTGTCCGTTAGATCAGCCGGACACGCGTTTAAAAAAAGGAGGAACACGGACGGGAAATCAGAAGGTCGACCTGGGGCGTCGCGTGAACCGGGCCCCTACATGTGACGACCCTCGATCAGCCAGTTGTCACAGACCTTGTCGTACGGAAAGTCATTCGTTTATTGAAGATCACATTTTCATACAGTCAAGTCACACCCGTGAGTCTCTGTAAAACACGGGAGCTGTGGATTCAGTGTGTGGCTTCAGGCGATAACATGACCATGTTTGAAGTGCTCTGTAAGAAGTGGAGAGCGCGTAACGGTTAGCTGTTGGATCTTAAATGTTATTGTTTGATTCTTTAGCTTGATGCAATATTGAAACGTAGGATCACCTTGGATTAGTCGAGGTACAATGGCGACAGCTAACCCCACCTCTTTTGCTCCATCAAGATGTGTAAACTTTTTAACCAAACCCGCTGGATGACGACGTGGCTGTCTTCCTGAAGTGAGCTTTGCTTAATGAATTAATGAATACATTTAGTAAGATCCGCTTCTCCCCCGGGGCATTATATATTGGTGAATTCAAATTGAATCAGTGGAGCCATGTACTTTCAGCTAAAAGTAATATTGCAGTCTTAAGGGAGAGGAGATTCCAGCAATGTTGTCAATGGATTGTCAATTCAGGTTGATAACAAATCCAGGTCTACAGATTCCAAAGCATCAAGCAAACCTATACAACACAGGACTTGTTGTGAATCAATGATCAAAACGTCACCAAAATAACTTTGATCGCCCCCATTCAGTCAAGGCAAGATTATATATATTATTTTATTATAAATGAGCTTATGAGCTTTTTCATATGTGGCATTACAAGCTCTTTACCCAGTTGCTTAATGAACAGCACCATGCATTGTTAGCACTCCTTGCAGAGAAGGGCTGCAATGAGCAAAAAAAAGATCAAGGTACACACTTGACACCGTGAGAGAGAATTAATCACAACAGGTGCTGGGGCAAGTTAGATAAAATAACAAGCAAAATTCAATTGTGGAAGCGCTAGAATAAATCACAACAGGTGCTGGGGCAAGTTAGATGAAATACCAAGCAAAATTCAATTGTGGAAGCGCTAGAATAAATCACAACAGGTGCTGGGGCAAGTTAGAGTTAGTGAGAGCTAAAGGAGAAAATAAACGCAGTAGGTCACATAAGTTCTGTCGGATGTTCAAGTTGCCCAGAAGGATGAGCGGCGAGCTGTCATCTGGAAGTTGTAACTCTTCCATTCGTTGTAGAAGTAAATAACTTCTTCTCTGGAAGGATCATTTTCCGCTGTGGTCCAGTCGACTTGGGTCTTTGCCACGATTGCCCGCGGTTAAGCCCACCCGTGCCGTGTGGTGGAAGAAAAAAAGAAGGCCAAATTATTACATCCATCGACAGTCACACGATATGGAATGCTGTTGTACGAATGCGGGAAGAAGTCTTTTACAATTATGCAGACAGAACAAAATATACATAAAGAAATGCTTTCCCACCTCGCTGGAGTTGAAAGCCACGTGTCCCATGTGCCATTCCCAGTGATGTCCTCAGACTGGTGGCATGACTTTGCACGGGCCATCTGAAAATATTTGAGCACCAACGTGTATTATCAGAATACGATTATGGCTGTCAACAGATTATAGACAATTGACTAGTTAATCACACGTTTTGAAAACATTTATCTTGATTACAATATTTTTTTCTCTTATATTAACTGTTTACAGTTTAGTAATTTGTTGTTTCAACTCCATAATGAGCTTGACGTGTGTATATTATTTCTTTGGAATGAGGGGCATATTAATCATATCATTTAATGTTAGATTCATGCTCATTGTGAAGGCAATAAATATATAACATATTGAAAAGCATTGAAGACGCACAATACATTACGTGTCATTTAGCTGCGCCCGGCTGCACGCTGCGGGCAGATTATAGACAATGAAGTTAAACAACAAAGTAGTTAAGTTAGCTGCTGCGAGCACGGTTCTACTCAAAGTGTGTAAATAAAGTGATTCAATCGGGCCAAGTTATTTAGGGCACACGGAAACGTAAACAAAGTGGCGCTGATAGAGTGAAGAGGGGTCTTTTATCCCCGTGAAGCTACCGTAGTTAGCTTAGCTAAAAGACGTATGCTGGTTGTTATTGTTCAGTGCTAAATAAAAACCCTCTTGAATGTAGAACACAACTCACGTCTGGCCTCATACCATGACAGGCACATTAATGTTGACAATTAACTTCGTTAGCCTTGTGTTCACCTTTCCTGCCGGTCCGTCTCTGACCGTAGTCGGAGTTTGCAGGGGGAGGCGTTGCTGTCTGCTCCAGGGCCAAAGTACTGTCGGCTAAGTAAACTTTGGGGTTAATTCCCTTCGTCCCGGGGTTGGTGAATAAAAGTCCGCTTTACTTTCTTTGAGGATTTATTAATCTAACACTGAGTAACACAGTTACAGTACAGACAATTCTCCGGCCGCTACATCCACTCCGTCATCACAACAACAACACAACTTCCTCATGCGCTCTCCCCCTCCGTAGCCCGTGCGTGTAGCTCTTAAAGGGGCCGCACCATTTTCTCTAGTAACATCACCATGACGTATGTTGCAGAATACGTCTATTTAAATCCAGATGTAAATATATTGAACTGTCCGTGTTATTTGTCCAGGTTAGATGTGTCGTTACTCGCAACCAGCTGCCCGGTCCGCCAGCTGAGTGCCTCAGTCTGCTGTTTGATTCTGTTCATGTGCCACGGAGCAGCTTCTGTCCTTAAACTGAAACGATTTTCACAAACCTGCTCTTAAGTGTAGTTATTTAAGTCAAACACATCAGCAAGGAGCGTAAACTGAATCATTTTGTTCGTTAGATCAGACGACACGCGTTTAAAAAGAGGAGGAAAAAAAAATGATTTCGTCGGGGGTCGATCCCACGATCATAGCATCGGGGGGCCAACACCTTACTCACTGAGCCATTCTTTCAGATGGATTTGCGAATTCGAAAACTCAATGAAATAGGATTGGTCACTCTCCGCCAAAAATACAGGTAATATTCACACTAAAAAAATTATAACTGCCTTCCTGTTTGTTTTAGAGAAAATTCCTCAGAGACTTTTTTAAGTCTCCCTTTAATACATTTGGTAAAAAATCAGCGGACTTGTCGGTCAAACAGGGTGCGGGCGGGGCTTCGTCAAAATCTTCCAGGGGGCGCAATGGAGGCAATTTTTCACTTTTGATCCAAAACTGCACATCAGGTCTGTAAAGGTCATCACGTAGAATACTCACAGAGGTTTTCAACAGTTTTGGAGTGTGCCGAGGCTCAGAAGATGTGCTTGAACTTTCATGCGGAGATAGCGTCGTCACAGCCACAAAGTTGGTCCAAAACTCCCAATTCTCACTGTGAGCCATCGTCACAGTCTTACGTCTTATATTCCCAGATTTGAAGTTGATCACATTAAAGGGCTAGGAAATGGACATGTAAATGTAGAAACTTTGCATTGACCTAAGCCAATAGGTGGCGCTATACTTTTTCGAAAATCACTGCATGGCATTACTTAAAGGCCTACACAAGCATCATGAATATACATTTCTAGCCAGAAATATCAATGTTCCTTGGAGTTATACCATTTTCCGTTCTGGAAAAAAATCTTCCAAAATTGTCCAAACTGCACGCACGCTCACGCCCAGGTAGTTTTATGAAAACTCTTGATTTTAATAACTTTTGACCCCAAGGGTGTCAGGAACCACTTGCCAGATTTTAAAATGGATCGGATTTAAACTCTCGGAGGAGTTCGTTCGTTTGTAAATGCAAAAATTGAAGGAAATGGCAAAAAATACACAGAATCACCACAGCGCCCCCTAATGTTCAAATATTCTGGGAAAATTTGGGGATGTTCTAGGACTCATTGTGAACATGTCCTCAAAATTTGGTGAAAATGACGGTTAGAAAAAAAAAAAGTTATAGGCCTTTGAACTTTCAGGACACAAACCTACAAACTTCATTGGTCCATAACTTTATTGAAAAATGAGATATCAACATTCTTTCAATAACTTTTGATCGCATCGAGCCAACGATCATTTTGCCGAAGATTTCGTAAGAATCGGACCAAGCGTCTGGGAGGAGTTCGCAAAAACGTGTTTTTCACAAAATTCAAAATGGCGGCCATAAAACGGTAGGCGCATTTGCATACCATAATTTTTTTTGTGTACAGCACATCCAAGAGCACCTGTGTGAAAAGGTTCCAGGTCGATCGGTAAAAGTAAAAAAAAAAATTAACATTGCGGCCACTTTGGGAGGCGCTAGAGAGTTCTTTTTTTTCTCCTCTAATTGCGGGACCCCAATCATACGTCAATTTTGCGCACTTCTGATGCGCGTGCAAAAATTCAAGAGTTTTTGAACACGATATAGTCCCCGAAAGTGCGTTCGAAGTGGCGAAATAATAATAATTAAAGCTGCAAGCAGCGATGAACGGGCCTTCGCCACTTCTCGCACGTTGGGGTGGGGCGGCGGTCGGCCGGGCTCGCAGTTAAAAAGAAGAAAAAAAACGATGGCTCTAACGGGAAGCGAACCCGGGTCAAAATATTGAAAGTCCTGTGAATAAGCAACGGAGCTACGTGCTGACTTGTGATTGCAAAATCGAAAAGTGACCTAAAAAAAAGGCGATTCACCCACATTGCGTCAGGGCAGAGGGATCAATATTTTGCAGCATTCTTCAATAAACACAATTTAAGTCACATCAGTAGTGTAATTAAATAACTTGGGACGATGTACAAAGTGCAAGACCTGGATAGTGGTTACTTTGAACAGAAATACATTACGTTAGAGCTGGCGTACTCTCACAGCATGAACTGACGCAAGACTACGAGCGCGTCTGTGGCTCCGCTATTTATATCAGTCAGTCAGCTGTGTCATTCTGTTCATGTGCCACGGAGCAGTTTCTGGCCCCAACCTGAAAATAGTTTAACACCCCTGCTCGAAGTGTACAGTTATTTAAAAACCTCAGCAAGGAGAGTTACCTGAATCATTTTGTCCGTTAGATCAGCCGGACACGCGTTTAAAAAAAGGAGGAACACGGACGGGAAATCAGAAGGTCGACCTGGGGCGTCGCGTGAACCGGGCCCCTACATGTGACGACCCTCGATCAGCCAGTTGTCACAGACCTTGTCGTACGGAAAGTCATTCGTTTATTGAAGATCACATTTTCATACAGTCAAGTCACACCCGTGAGTCTCTGTAAAACACGGGAGCTGTGGATTCAGTGTGTGGCTTCAGGCGATAACATGACCATGTTTGAAGTGCTCTGTAAGAAGTGGAGAGCGCGTAACGGTTAGCTGTTGGATCTTAAATGTTATTGTTTGATTCTTTAGCTTGATGCAATATTGAAACGTAGGATCACCTTGGATTAGTCGAGGTACAATGACGACAGCTAACCCCACCTCTTTTGCTCCATCAAGATGTGTAAACTTTTTAACCAAACCCGCTGGATGACGACGTGGCTGTCTTCCTGAAGTGAGCTTTGCTTAATGAATTAATGAATACATTTAGTAAGATCCGCTTCTCCCCCGGGGCATTATATATTGGTGAATTCAAATTGAATCAGTGGAGCCATGTACTTTCAGCTAAAAGTAATATTGCAGTCTTAAGGGAGAGGAGATTCCAGCAATGTTGTCAATGGATTGTCAATTCAGGTTGATAACAAATCCAGGTCTACAGATTCCAAAGCATCAAGCAAACCTATACAACACAGGACTTGTTGTGAATCAATGATCAAAACGTCACCAAAATAACTTTGATCGCCCCCATTCAGTCAAGGCAAGATTATATATATTATTTTATTATAAATGAGCTTATGAGCTTTTTCATATGTGGCATTACAAGCTCTTTACCCAGTTGCTTAATGAACAGCACCATGCATTGTTAGCACTCCTTGCAGAGAAGGGCTGCAATGAGCAAAAAAAAGATCAAGGTACACACTTGACACCGTGAGAGAGAATTAATCACAACAGGTGCTGGGGCAAGTTAGATAAAATAACAAGCAAAATTCAATTGTGGAAGCGCTAGAATAAATCACAACAGGTGCTGGGGCAAGTTAGATGAAATACCAAGCAAAATTCAATTGTGGAAGCGCTAGAATAAATCACAACAGGTGCTGGGGCAAGTTAGAGTTAGTGAGAGCTAAAGGAGAAAATAAACGCAGTAGGTCACATAAGTTCTGTCGGATGTTCAAGTTGCCCAGAAGGATGAGCGGCGAGCTGTCATCTGGAAGTTGTAACTCTTCCATTCGTTGTAGAAGTAAATAACTTCTTCTCTGGAAGGATCATTTTCCGCTGTGGTCCAGTCGACTTGGGTCTTTGCCACGATTGCCCGCGGTTAAGCCCACCCGTGCCGTGTGGTGGAAGAAAAAAAGAAGGCCAAATTATTACATCCATCGACAGTCACACGATATGGAATGCTGTTGTACGAATGCGGGAAGAAGTCTTTTACAATTATGCAGACAGAACAAAATATACATAAAGAAATGCTTTCCCACCTCGCTGGAGTTGAAAGCCACGTGTCCCATGTGCCATTCCCAGTGATGTCCTCAGACTGGTGGCATGACTTTGCACGGGCCATCTGAAAATATTTGAGCACCAACGTGTATTATCAGAATACGATTATGGCTGTCAACAGATTATAGACAATTAACTAGTTAATCACACGTTTTGAAAACATTTATCTTGATTACAATATTTTTTTCTCTTATATTAACTGTTTACAGTTTAGTAATTTGTTGTTTCAACTCCATAATGAGCTTGACGTGTGTATATTATTTCTTTGGAATGAGGGGCATATTAATCATATCATTTAATGTTAGATTCATGCTCATTGTGAAGGCAATAAATATATAACATATTGAAAAGCATTGAAGACGCACAATACATTACGTGTCATTTAGCTGCGCCCGGCTGCACGCTGCGGGGAGATTATAGACAATGAAGTTAAACAACAAAGTAGTTAAGTTAGCTGCTGCGAGCACGGTTCTACTCAAAGTGTGTAAATAAAGTGATTCAATCGGGCCAAGTTATTTAGGGCACACGGAAACGTAAACAAAGTGGCGCTGATAGAGTGAAGAGGGGTCTTTTATCCCCGTGAAGCTACCGTAGTTAGCTTAGCTAAAAGACGTATGCTGGTTGTTATTGTTCAGTGCTAAATAAAAACCCTCTTGAATGTAGAACACAACTCACGTCTGGCCTCATACCATGACAGGCACATTAATGTTGACAATTAACTTCGTTAGCCTTGTGTTCACCTTTCCTGCCGGTCCGTCTCTGACCGTAGTCGGAGTTTGCAGGGGGAGGCGTTGCTGTCTGCTCCAGGGCCAAAGTACTGTCGGCTAAGTAAACTTTGGGGTTAATTCCCTTCGTCCCGGGGTTGGTGAATAAAAGTCCGCTTTACTTTCTTTGAGGATTTATTAATCTAACACTGAGTAACAAAGTTACAGTACAGACAATTCTCCGGCCGCTACATCCACTCCGTCATCACAACAACAACACAACTTCCTCATGCGCTCTCCCCCTCCGTAGCCCGTGCGTGTAGCTCTTAAAGGGGCCGCACCATTTTCTCTAGTAACATCACCATGACGTATGTTGCAGAATACGTCTATTTAAATCCAGATGTAAATATATTGAACTGTCCGTGTTATTTGTCCAGGTTAGATGTGTCGTAACTCGCAACCAGCTGCCCGGTCCGCCAGCTGAGTGCCTCAGTCTGCTGTTTCATTCTGTTCATGTGCCACGGAGCAGCTTCTGTCCTTAAACTGAAACGATTTTCACAAACCTGCTCTTAAGTGTAGTTGTTTAAGTCAAACACATCAGCAAGGAGCGTAAACTGAATCATTTTGTTCGTTAGATCAGACGACACGCGTTTAAAAAGAGGAGGAAAAAAAAATAATTTCGTCGGGAGTCGATCCCACGACCATAGCATCGGGGGGCCAACACCTTACTCACTGAGCTATTCTTTCAGATGGATTTGAGAATTCGAAAACTCACTGAAATAGGATTGGTCACTCTCCGCCAAAAATACAGGAAATATTCACACTAAAAAAATTATAACTGCCTTCCTGTTTGTTTTAGAGAAAATTCCTCAGAGACTTTTTTAAGTCTCCCTTTAATACATTTGGTAAAAAATCAGCGGACTTGTCGGTCAAACAGGATGCGGGCGGGGCTTCGTCAAAATCTTCCAGGGGGCGCAATGGAGGCAATTGTTCACTTTTGATCCAAAACTGCACATCAGGTTTGTAAAGGTCATCACGTAGGATACTCACAGAGGTTTTCAAGAGTTTTGGAGTGTGCCGAGGCTCAGAAGATGTGCTTGAACTTTCATGCGAATATGGCGACGTCACAGCCACAAAGTTGGTCCAAAACTCCCAATTCTCACTGTGAGCCATCGTCACAGTCTTACGTCTTATATTCCCAGATTTGAAGTTGATCAGATTAAAGGGCTAGGAAATGGACATGTAAATGTAGAAACTTTGCATTGACCTAAGCCAATAGGTGGCGCTATACTTTTTCGAAAATCACTGCATGGCATTACTTAAAGGCCTACACAAGCATCATGAATATACATTTCTAGCCAGAAATATCAATGTTCCTTGGAGTTATACCATTTTACATTTTGGAAAAAAATCTTCCAAAATTGTCCAAACTGCACGCAAGCTCACGCCCAGGTAGTTTTATGAAAACTCTTGATTTTAATAACTTTTGACCCCAAGGGTGTCAGGAACCAGTTGCCAAATTTTGAAATGGATCGGATTTAAACTCTCGGAGGAGTTCGTTCGTTTGTAAATGCAAAAATTGAAGGAAATTGCCAAAAATACACAGAATCACCACAGCGCCCCCTAATGTTCAAATATTCTGGGAAAATTTGGGGATGTTCTAGGACTCAATGTGAACATGTCCTCAAAATTTGGTGAAAATGGGGGTTGGAAAAAAAAAAGTTATAGGCCTTTGAACTTTCAGGACACAAACCTACAAACTTCATTGGTCCATAACTTTATTGAAAAATGAGATATCAACATTCTTTCAATAACTTTTGATCGCATCGAGCCAACGATCATTTTGCCGAAGATTTCGTAAGAATCGGACCAAGCGTCTGGGAGGAGTTCGCAAAAACGTGTTTTTCACAAAATTCAAAATGGCGGCCATAAAACGGTAGGCGCATTTGCATACCATAATTTTTTTTGTGTACAGCACATCCAAGAGAACCTGTGTGAAAAGGTTCCAAGTCGATCGGTAAAAGTAAAAAAAAAAATTAACATTGCGGCCACTTTGGGGGGCGCTAGAGAGTTCTTTTTTCTCTCCTCTAATTGCGGGACCCAAATCATACGTCAATTTTGCGCACTTCTGATGCGCGTGCAAAAATTCAAGAGTTTTTGAACATGATAAAGTCCCCAAAAGTGCGTTCGAAGTGGCGAAATAATAAGAAAAAGAAAAAGAAAAATTCTTGCAATTTCAATAGGGCTTTCGCCCGACTTGCAGTCGGCTCACGCCCTAATTAAAGCTGCAAGCAGCGATGAACGGGCCTTCGCCTATTCTCGCACGTCGGGGTGGGGCGGCGGTCGGCCGGGCTCGCGGGTCAAAAAAGACTAAAGAGACTAAACAAATCACTCTCGGGGCTTCCATTCAAACCTGAATCTGCGGCCTCGCGAACGGAATCCACCGACGCCGGGCTGTTGCCCCGCTGCAAAAGACCTGCGGAGTAATTGTTACGGGTCTCGGGCACGATGACCACAATAAGTATCACAGCAACACTTGTCTCGTTCTCCTGTTTGCGTCTGTATACTTGATTCAACACATATACACATCCAGTGCATTTTTCTTGTCCTGTATATCTTAGATATCATAGATGCAGTCTCAATCAAGGTTAATTCCCAGAAATATCCACCTGTAATTACCTTAGCTGTTATTTCTGCCTACTATAGTTCCTATTGACCAACTACATAAGGGATATTTCCACACCATGTTGACTATGATAAACGTATACAACTCTTATTCACATATGGACGTTGCACTTTAGAATGTGTATTGATTAACTCGGCATGTACCAAACCATATTGACAAGTAAAAAAAACAAAATATGACTAAACATGACTGAATAAATCACCGCCCAAAACATGTTAAAGATAAGTGGCATTATAAGTACAATTTAAGTGCTACCATTTGTTAGTGCTACGGTTTGCTAGTGTTTTAGTCAAGGTAGAGTCTAAAAAGGTGTGTCTTGAGTTTTCGACGGAAGATGTAGAGGCTCTCTGCGGTCCTGATGTCATCAGAGAGCTCATTCCACCATCTGGGAGCAGGACAGCAAAGAGTCGCCATCTCGTCGAGTGCTTTTCTCTCAGTGAGGGAGGAACAAGCAGCTTGCCAGATGCAGATCGGAGTGCGTGGGTTGGGATGCAGGGTTTCACCATGTCCCGGATGTAGACTGCTCCCGATCCATTCACAGCGTGGTCCGTCAGTACCAATGCTTTGAACTGCATGCGGGCAGCCACTCGTATCCAAAGAAGAGAGCGGAGAAGTGGTGTGGGAGTATTTTGGAAGGTTGAAGACCAGTCGAGCTGCTGCATTCTGGATGAGCTGCAGTGGTCGAATGGCGGCAGCAGGGAGACCTGCCAGCAGAGAGTTACAGTAGTATTTGGTGTATTATCAGAATACGATTAGGGCTGTCAACAGATTATAGACAATTAACTAGTTAATCACACATTTTGAAAAACATTTATCTTGATTACAATATTTTTTTCTCTTATATTAACTGTTTACAGTTTAGTAATTTGTTGTTTCAACTCCATAATGAGCTTGACGTGTGTATATTATTTCATTGGAATGAGGGGCATATGAATCATATCATTTAATGTTAGATTCATGCTCATTGTGAAGGAAATGAATATATAACATATTGAAAAGCATTGAAGACGCACATTACATTACGTGTCATTTAGCTGACGCTTTTAAACAACAAAGTAGTTAGTTAGCTGCTGCGAGCACGGTTCTACTCAGTGTGTAAATAAAGTGATTCAATCGGGCCAAGTTATTTAGGGCACACGGAAACGTAAACAAAGTGGCGTTAATAGCGTGAAGAGGTGTCTTTTGACGCTGTAAAGCTACCGTAGTTAGCTTAGCTAAAAGACGTATGCTGGGTGAGACTGGAGAACGCACAAGGAAAACGTAATCACTCACCGTCAAAGGCGTTTCCACTTCGTTGAGTACATGTGGACGTAAGCACCGGTGTGTAGTTAGCAAGCTGGCTGACTGGCTGCTCCATCCGGCAGCCGCTAGCTCCACTCGCTATCCCAGTTAGCTGTCCGTGCCGTCGAGCAGATATAACAAGCCCTTAAACAAAACGTACCTCACTGGCTGCACACATCCAAGAGGGAATGAGAACACTTTGCTTACATCCACATAGTAGTAATAGTTCCTGAAGTATAGGTGTGTAGTTAGCAGTTTAAAATACGGAGCGGTGATACTTTGCCTGTTCAACACAAAACCGGAACATGCGCAGACTACGTGCGCGGCTGTGCGCACGTAGTCTGCGCATGTCCGTCAACCAAGAATAGGGAATTCTGGGTGATGAAGTTCTTTAACTTAAAATTTCCCCGTAACATCTATTTACATCACCAAACGTGTTTGCATCTCCACCCGTATGTTGCAGAATACGTGTATTTAAATCCAGATGTAAATATATTGAACTGTCCGTGTTATTTGTCTAGGTTAGATATGTCAAACCCGCGACACGCTGCCAAACGGCTGCGCCGTGAGCCAGCTGTCCTGCATCAGCCTTACCTTCTTCTGTCAGCTGTATGCGCGGCCACGGAGCAGTTTCTGGCCTTAAACTGAAACGAGTTTGACATACCTGCTCTTAAGTGTACAAAGTCCATAACCTCAGCAAGGAGAGTAAACTGAATCATTTTGTTCGTTAGATCAGAAGACACGCGTTTAAAAAGAGGAGGAAAAAAAAAAAATTGATTTCGCCGGGACACGATCTCACGACCATAGGATCGGGGGGGCGGTTTCTTACCAGGAGAGCTAAACCTTCTGATGGGTTTGAGAATTCGAAAACTCACTGAAATAGGATCGGTCACTCTCCGCCAAAAATACAGGAAATATTCACACTAAAAAAATTATAACTGCCTTCCTGTTTGTTTTAGAGGAAATTCCTCAGAGACTTTTTTAAGTCTCCCTTTAATACATTTGGTAAAAAATCAGCGGACTTGTCGGTCAAACAGGGTGCGGGCGGGGCTTCGTCAAAATCTTCCAGGGGGCGCAATGGAGGCAATTTTTCACTTTTGATCCAAAACTGCACATCAGGTCTGTAAAGGTCATCACGTAGGATACTCACAGAGGTTTTCAAGAGTTTTGGAGTGTGCCGAGGCTCAGAAGATGTGCTTGAACTTTCATGCGAATATGGCGACGTCACAGCCACAAAGTTGGTCCAAAACTCCCAATTCTCACTGTGAGCCATCGTCACAGTCTTACGTCTTATATTCCCAGATTTGAAGTTGATCAGATTAAAGGGCTGGGAAATGGACATGTAAATGTACAAACTTTGCATTGACCTAAGCCAATAGGTGGCGCTATACTTTTTCGAAAATCACTGCATGGCATTACTTAAAGGCCTACACAAGCATCATGAATATACATTTATAGCCAGAAATATCAATGTTCCTTGGAGTTATACCATTTTACATTTTGGGAAAAAATCTTCCAAAATTGTCCAAACTGCACGCAAGCTCACGCCCAGGTAGTTTTATGAAAACTCTTGATTTTAATAACTTTTGACCCCAAGGGTGTCAGGAACCAGTTGCCAGATTTTGAAATGGATCGGATTTAAACTCTCGGAGGAGTTCGTTCGTTTGTAAATGCAAAAATTGAAGGAAATGGCCAAAAATACACAGAATCACCACAGCGCCCCCTAATGTTCAAATATTCTGGGAAAATTTGGGGATGTTCTAGGACTCATTGTGAACATGTCCTCAAAATTTGGTGAAAATGACGGTTAGAAAAAAAAAAAGTTATAGGCCTTTGAACTTTCAGGACACAAACCTACAAACTTCATTGGTCCATAACTTTATTGAAAAATGAGATATCAACATTCTTTCAATAACTTTTGATCGCATCGAGCTAACGATCATTTTGCCGAAGATTTCGTAAGAATCGGACCAAGCGTCTGGGAGGAGTTCGCAAAAACGTGTTTTTCACAAAATTCAAAATGGCGGCCATAAAACGGTAGGCGCATTTGCATACCATAATTTTTTTTGTGTACAGCACATCCAAGAGAACCTGTGTGAAAAGGTTCCAAGTCGATCGATAAAGTAAAAAAAAAAATTAACATTGCAGCCACTTTGGGGGGCGCTAGAGAGTTCTTTTTTCTCTCCTCTAATTGCGGGACCCGAATCATACGTCAATTTTGCGCACTTCTGATGCGCGTGCAAAAATTCAAGAGTTTTTGAACATGATGAAGTCCCCAAAAGTGCGTTCGAAGTGGCGAAATAATAAGAAAAAGAAAAATTCTTGCAATTTCAATAGGGCTTTCGCCCGACTTGCAGTCGGCTCAGGCCCTAATTAAAGCTGCAAGCAGCGATGAACGGGCCTTCGCCTATTCTCGCACGTCGGGGTGGGGCGGCGGTCGGCCGGGCGCGCGGGTCAAAAAGAGACTAAGGAGACAAAATAAATCACTCTCGGGGCTGGCATTCAAACCTGACTCTGTGGTCTCATGAACGGAATCCACCAAGACAAGGCTACTGCCGAGCTGCAAAAGGCCTGCAAAAAGTTGACAAGTCACATCAGGAGTCTTAATAAATAGCTTGAGGCGATGTACAAAGTGCAAAACCGAAATAGAGGTGAAAAAAAAAGGTCTTCCGCACCTGGAATCGAACCCGCATCTCCAGCGCCGGGGGCCGAGTGCTCTACAGATGTGCTATCTGCTCTGATACAATTTTATACTTCGAAACGTCCCTCAAATAGGATTGGTGACTCTCTTTCAAATCTACAGGGAATATTCACACTAATAGAGTTATAACTGACTTCCTGTTTGTTTTAGAGCATAGTCCTCAGAGACTTTTGCTTCAGTGAGCAGAGCAGAGACAGTTTATGGAGATCGCAGAGTAAACGTGTTTGCATCTCCACCAGTATGTGGCAGAATACGAGTATTTAAACCATAGATGTAATTATATTAAAGTGTCTGTTAGCTGCCCCGCTACCACAAGCGCCCCACGTCAGCTGTTCGCATTAACTCAGCATGTACCGAACCATATTCTCATGTAAAAAAACTAAACATGACAAATTAAATCACTGCTCCTGCATACTGAACAAATATTACATCCTGGATTCATTAAATACATTTTAAGTCACATCAGGAGTCTTATTAAATAAGTTGTGGCGATGTACAAAGTGCAAAACCGAAATAGAGGTGAAAATAAAAAGATCTGCCGTGCTGGGAATCGAACCCGCATCTCCAGCGCCGGGGGCCGAGTGCTCTACAGATGAGCTATCTGCTCTGATACAATTTTATACTTCGAAACGTCCCTCAAATAGGATTGGTGACTCTCTTTCAAATCTACAGGGAATATTCACACTAATAGAGTTATAACTGACTTCCTGTTTGTTTTAGAGCATAGTCCTCAGAGACTCTTTTAAGTCTCTCTGTAATACATTTTCTCAAAAACCACCGTACTTGTAAGTCAAACAGAGTGCCGGCGCCGCTTCGTCGAAAACTTCCAGGGGGCGCAATGGAGGCAATTATTAACTTTTGATCCAAAACTCCACATCAAGTCTGTAAAGACCATCACTAAGGACACTCACAGAGGTTTTCAAGAGTTTTGGAGTTTGCCAAGGCTCAGAAGATGTGCTCGAACTTTCATGCGAGGATGGCGTCGTCACGGCAACAAAGTTTGTCCAAAACTCCCAATATTCACGGTGACCAATCATCACAGTACTAAGGCTTATATCCCCAGATTTGAAGTGGATCAGATTAAAGGGCTATGAAATGGACATCTGAGTGTAGAAATTTCGCATTGACCTAGGCCAATAGGTGGCGCTATACTTTTTCGAAAATCTTTTCATGGCAATACTTATAGGCCTACACAAGCATCATGAATTAAAATTTCTAGCCAGAAATATCAATGTTCCTTGGAGTTATACCATTTTACATATTTGAGGAAAATCGTCAAAAATCGTCCAAACTGCACGCAAGCTCACGCCCAGGTAGTTTTATGAAAACTCTTGATTTTAATAACTTTTGACCCCAAGGGGGTCAGGATCAACTGGCCCGATTTTGAAATCGATCGGATTTAAACTCTCGGAGGAGTTCGTTCGTTTGTAAAACCAAAATACGGTGGAAATTGCGAAAAAAAGGCCAAAATACAGTAAATCACCATAGCGCCCCCTAATGTTCGATTTTTTTTTAATTCTCAGGGGAAGTTCTACAACCCAATGTGAACATGCCCTAAAGATTTGGTGGCGACAGGCCTTTTACTTTTAAAGTTATTGGTCTTTCCTTTTTAGGCCACACCCCCGACAACTTGATTGGTCCATCAATTAAAAACTAAATGAGATATCAACAAGCTTTTGATAACTTTTGATGGCATTGAGCCAATGATCATTTTGGTGAAGATTTCGTCAAAATCGGACGAAGCGTCTGGGAGGAGTTCGCAAAAACGTGTTTTTCACAAAATTCAAAATGGCGGCCATAAAACGGTAGGCGCATTTGCATACCATGATTGACTTTTTTGTAGAGCACATCCAAGAGCACCTGTGTGCAAAATTTCAAGTCAATCCGTAAAAGTGGACAAAAATGTCCCCAGAGGCAGCACTTTAGGGGGCGCTAGAGAGCACTTTTTTTCATCGCCAAATTGCGCGACCCCAAGAATATATAAATTTTTCGCACTTCTGAAGCGCACGCAAAAATTCAAGAGTTTTTGAACATGGCAAAGGCCCCAAAAGTGCGATTGAAGTGGTGAAATAATAAGAATTAAAGCTGCAAGCAGCGATGAACGGGCCTTCGCCTATTCTCGCGCGTCGGGGTGGGGCGGCGGTCGGCCGGGCTCGCGGGTCAAAAAAGACTAAAGAGACTAAACAAATCACTCTCGGGGCTGCCATTCAAACCTGAGTCTGCGGCCTCGCGAACGGAATCCACCGACGCCGGGCTGTTGCCCCGCTGCAAAAGACCTGCGGAGTAATTGTTACGGGTCTCGGGCACGATGACCACAATAAGTATCACAGCAACACTTGTCTCGTTCTCCAGTTTGCGTCTGTATAATTGATTCAACACATATACACATCCAGTGCATTTTTCTTGTCCTGTATATCTTAGATATCATAAATGCAGTCTCAATCAAGGTTAATTCCCAGAAATATCCACCTGTAATTACCTTAGCTGTTATTACTGCCTACTATAGTTCCCATTGACCAACTACATAAGGGATATTTCCACACCATGTTGACTATGATAAACGTATACAACTCTTATTCACATATGGACATTGCACTTTAGAATGTATATTCATTAACTCAGCATGTACCAAACCATATTGTCATGTAAAAAAACCAAAACATGACCAAACATGACTAAATAAATCACTGCCCTTGCATACTGAACAAATATTGCATTCTGGATTCATTTTAAGTCACATGAGGAGTCTTGTGCATGCCAAGAATCAAACCCTGGTTTACTGCGCCAGGGGCCAACGCTCTGCAGATGACCTATATGGTCCAATACAATTTCACATTCGAAACGTCACTCAAATAGGATTGGTGCCTCTCTTGCAAAAATACAGCGAATTTTAATACTTAAATGAGAGCTAAAGGAGAAAATAAACGCAGTAGGTCACATAAGTTCTGTCGGATGTTCAAGTTGCCCAGAAGGATGAGCGGAGAGCTGTCATCTGGAAGTTGTAACTCTTCCATTCGTTGTAGAAGTAAATAACTTCTTCTCTGGAAGGATCATTTTCCGCTGTGGTCCAGTCGACTTGGGTCTTTGCCACGATTGCCCGCGGTTAAGCCCACCCGTGCCGTGTGGTGGAAGAAAAAAAGAAGGCCAAATTATTACATCCATCGACAGTCACACGATATGGAATGCTGTTGTACGAATGCGGGAAGAAGTCTTTTACAATTATGCAGACAGAACAAAATATACATAAAGAAATGCTTTCCCACCTCGCTGGAGTTGAAAGCCACGTGTCCCATGTGCCATTCCCAGTGATGTCCTCAGACTGGTGGCATGACTTTGCACGGGCCATCTGAAAATATTTGAGCACCAACGTGTATTATCAGAATACGATTATGGCTGTCAACAGATTATAGACAATTAACTAGTTAATCACACGTTTTGAAAACATTTATCTTGATTACAATATTTTTTTCTCTTATATTAACTGTTTACAGTTTAGTAATTTGTTGTTTCAACTCCATAATGAGCTTGACGTGTGTATATTATTTCTTTGGAATGAGGGGCATATTAATCATATCATTTAATGTTAGATTCATGCTCATTGTGAAGGCAATAAATATATAACATATTGAAAAGCATTGAAGACGCACAATACATTACGTGTCATTTAGCTGCGCCCGGCTGCACGCTGCGGGGAGATTATAGACAATGAAGTTAAACAACAAAGTAGTTAAGTTAGCTGCTGCGAGCACGGTTCTACTCAAAGTGTGTAAATAAAGTGATTCAATCGGGCCAAGTTATTTAGGGCACACGGAAACGTAAACAAAGTGGCGCTGATAGAGTGAAGAGGGGTCTTTTATCCCCGTGAAGCTACCGTAGTTAGCTTAGCTAAAAGACGTATGCTGGTTGTTATTGTTCAGTGCTAAATAAAAACCCTCTTGAATGTAGAACACAACTCACGTCTGGCCTCATACCATGACAGGCACATTAATGTTGACAATTAACTTCGTTAGCCTTGTGTTCACCTTTCCTGCCGGTCCGTCTCTGACCGTAGTCGGAGTTTGCAGGGGGAGGCGTTGCTGTCTGCTCCAGGGCCAAAGTACTGTCGGCTAAGTAAACTTTGGGGTTAATTCCCTTCGTCCCGGGGTTGGTGAATAAAAGTCCGCTTTACTTTCTTTGAGGATTTATTAATCTAACACTGAGTAACAAAGTTACAGTACAGACAATTCTCCGGCCGCTACATCCACTCCGTCATCACAACAACAACACAACTTCCTCATGCGCTCTCCCCCTCCGTAGCCCGTGCGTGTAGCTCTTAAAGGGGCCGCACCATTTTCTCTAGTAACATCACCATGACGTATGTTGCAGAATACGTCTATTTAAATCCAGATGTAAATATATTGAACTGTCCGTGTTATTTGTCCAGGTTAGATGTGTCGTAACTCGCAACCAATTGCCCGGTCCGCCAGCTGAGTGCCTCAGTCTGCTGTTTCATTCTGTTCATGTGCCACGGAGCAGCTTCTGTCCTTAAACTGAAACGATTTTCACAAACCTGCTCTTAAGTGTAGTTGTTTAAGTCAAACACATCAGCAAGGAGCGTAAACTGAATCATTTTGTTCGTTAGATCAGACGACACGCGTTTAAAAAGAGGAGGAAAAAAAAATAATTTCGTCGGGAGTCGATCCCACGACCATAGCATCGGGGGGCCAACACCTTACTCACTGAGCTATTCTTTCAGATGGATTTGAGAATTCGAAAACTCACTGAAATAGGATTGGTCACTCTCCGCCAAAAATACAGGAAATATTCACACTAAAAAAATTATAACTGCCTTCCTGTTTGTTTTAGAGAAAATTCCTCAGAGACTTTTTTAAGTCTCCCTTTAATACATTTGGTAAAAAATCAGCGGACTTGTCGGTCAAACAGGATGCGGGCGGGGCTTCGTCAAAATCTTCCAGGGGGCGCAATAGAGGCAATTTTTCAATTTTGATCCAAAACTGCACATCAGGTCTGTAAAGGTCATCACGTAGGATACTCACAGAGGTTTTCAAGAGTTTTGGAGTCTGCCGAGGCGCAGAAGATGTGCTTGAACTTTCATGCGAATATGTCGTCGCCACAGCAACAAAGTTGGTCCAAAACTCCCAATTCTCACTGTGAGCCATCGTCACAGTCTTACGTCTTATATTCCCAGATTTGAAGTTGATCAGATTAAAGGGCTAGGAAATGGACATGTAAATGTAGAAACTTTGCATTGACCTAAGCCAATAGGTGGCGCTATACTTTTTCGAAAATCACTGCATGGCATTACTTAAAGGCCTACACAAGCATCATGAATATACATTTATAGCCAGAAATATCAATGTTCCTTGGAGTTATACCATTTTACATTTTGGAAAAAAATCTTCCAAAATTGTCCAAACTGCACGCACGCTCACGCCCAGGTAGTTTTATGAAAACTCTTGATTTTAATAACTTTTGACCCCAAGGGTGTCAGGAACCAGTTGCCAGATTTTGAAATGGATCGGATTTAAACTCTCGGAGGAGTTCGTTCGTTTGTAAATGCAAAAATTGAAGGAAATGGCCAAAAATACACAGAATCACTACAGCGCCCCCTAATGTTCAAATATTCTGGGAAAATTTGGGGATGTTCTAGGACTCATTGTGAACATGTCCTCAAAATTTGGTGAAAATGGGGGTTGGAAAAAAAAAAGTTATAGGCCTTTGAACTTTCAGGGCACAAACCTACAAACTTCATTGGTCCATAACTTTATTGAAAAATGAGATATCAACATTCTTTCGATAACTTTTGATCGCATCGAGTCCACGATCATTTTGCCGAAGATTTCGTAAGAATCGGACCAAGCGTCTGGGAGGAGTTCGCAAAAACGTGTTTTTCACAAAATTCAAAATGGCGGCCATAAAACGGTAGGCGCATTTGCATACCATAATTTTTTTTGTGTACAGCACATCCAAGAGAACCTGTGTGAAAAGGTTCCAGGTCGATCGGTAAAAGTAAAAAAAAAAATTAACATTGCGGCCACTTTGGGGGGCGCTAGAGAGTTCTTTTTTTTCTCCTCTAATTGCGGGACCCCAATCATACGTCAATTTTGCGCACTTCTGATGCGCGTGCAAAAATTCAAGAGTTTTTGAACATGATGAAGTCCCCGAAAGTGCGTTCGAAGTGGCGAAATAATAATAATAATAATTCTTGCAATTTCAATAGGGCTTTCGCCCGACTTTCAGTCGGCTCAGGCCCTAATTAAAGCTGCAAGCAGCGATGAACGGGCCTTCGCCTATTCTCGCGCGTCGGGGTGGGGCGGCGGTCGGCCGGGCTCGCGGGTCAAAAAAGACTAAAGAGACTAAACAAATCACTCTCGGGGCTGCCATTCAAACCTGAATCTGCGGCCTCGCGAACGGAATCCACCGACGCCGGGCTGTTGCCCCGCTGCAAAAGACCTGCGGAGTAATCGTTACGGGTCTCGGGCACGATGACCACAATAAGTATCACAGCAACACTTGTCTCGTTCTCCAGTTTGCGTCTGTATAATTGATTCAACACATATACACATCCAGTGCATTTTTCTTGTCCTGTATATCTTAGATATCATAGATGCAGTCTCAATCAAGGTTAATTCCCAGAAATATCCACCTGTAATTACCTTAGCTGTTATTACTGCCTACTATAGTTCCTATTGACCAACTACATAAGGGATATTTCCATACCATGTTGACTATGATAAACGTATACAACTCTTATTCACATATGGACATTGCACTTTAGAATGTATATTCATTAACTCAGCATGTACCAAACCATATTGTCATGTAAAAAAACCAAAACATGACCAAACATGACTAAATAAATCACTGCCCTTGCATACTGAACAAATATTGCATTCTGGATTCATTTTAAGTCACATGAGGAGTCTTGTGCATGCCAAGAATCAAACCCTGGTTTACTGCGCCAGGGGCCAACGCTCTGCAGATGACCTATATGGTCCAATACAATTTCACATTCGAAACGTCACTCAAATAGGATTGGTGCCTCTCTTGCAAAAATACAGCAAATTTTAATACTTAAATGAGAGCTAAAGGAGAAAATAAAACGCAGTAGGGTCACATAAGTTCTGTCGGATGTTTAAGTTGCCCAGAAGGATGAGCGGAGAGCTGTCATCTGGAAGTTGTAACTCTTCCATTCGTTGTAGAAGTAAATAACTTCTTCTCTGGAAGGATCATTTTCCGCTGTGGTCCAGTCAACTTGGGTCTTTGCCATGATTGCCCACGGTGACGCCAACCTGTGCCGTGTGCTGGAAGAAAAAAAGAAGGCCAAATTATTACATCCATCGACAGTCACACGATATGGAATGCTGTTGTACGAATGCGGGAAGAAGTCTTTTACAATTATGCAGACAGAACAAAATATACATAAAGAAATGCTTTCCCACCTCGCTGGAGTTGAAAGCCACGTGTCCCATGTGCCATTCCCAGTGATGTCCTCAGACTGGTGGCATGACTTTGCACGGGCCATCTGAAAATATTCGAGCACCAACGTGTATTATCAGAATACGATTATGGCTGTCAACAGATTATAGACAATTGACTAGTTAATCACACGTTTTGAAAACATTTATCTTGATTACAATATTTTTTTCTCTTATATTAACTGTTTACAGTTTAGTAATTTGTCGTTTCAACTCCATAATGAGCTTGACGTGTGTATATTATTTCTTTGGAATGAGGGGTGTAGGAGCCATACATCGTTTTGATTATTCTTTCCTTCTACATTGTTTGTATGTGTGCGTGTGGTGTGACGTCATTTGTATCCACGACACCGTAAGGGGGTGTGGTGTGTGTGTGTGTATATTAGTGTGTGTCTGTTCACCTGTGGGGTGTGGTTGTTTGGAGCATGGCTGCAGGGTGAGCATGGGGAAAAACTTTCTTTTGACCGTCAGCGTCATTGTTATCACCATCGTCAATGTCATCGTCACTTCAATGGAGTTTCATGTGCTTTGATACTCACTTGACCAATAAAATGCATCTGGTAAAGTAAGCGATTTGCGTATGTTACTTCTCGGTGAAACGGACACATCAAAATACTTCAGTGCGACGCGTCATTAGTATGATCCCCTCATGTCTTAGCCTGCTGCGGCTTTTTGGATATTGTTTATTGTGTAAAAGCCGCTATAAGGGGCATATTAATCATATCATTTAATGTTAGATTCATGCTCATTGTGAAGGCAATAAATATATAACATATTGAAAAGCATTGAAGACGCACAATACATTACGTGTCATTTAGCTGCGCCCGGCTGCACGCTGCGGGCAGATTATAGACAATGAAGTTAAACAACAAAGTAGTTAAGTTAGCTGCTGCGAGCACGGTTCTACTCATAGTGTGTAAATAAAGTGATTCAATCGGGCCAAGTTATTTAGGGCACACGGAAACGTAAACAAAGTGGCGTTAATAGCGTGAAGAGGTGTCTTTTGACGCTGTAAAGCTACCGTAGTTAGCTTAGCTAAAAGACGTATGCTGGGTAAGACTGGAGAACGCACAAGGAAAACGTATTCACTCACCGTCAAAAGCGTTTCCACTTCGTTGAGTACATGTGGACGTAACCATCGGTGTGTAGTTAGCAAGCTGGCTGACTGGCTGCCCCGTCCGGCAATCGCTAGCTCCTCTCTCTAGCCCAGTTAGCTGTCCGTGCCGTCGAGCAGATATAACAAGCCCTTAAACAAAACGTACCTCACTGGCTGCACACATCCAAGAGGGAATGAGAACACTTTGCTTACATCCACATAGTAGTAATAGTTCCTGAAGTATAGGTGTGTAGTTAGCAGTTTAAAATACGGAGCGGTGATACTGTGCCTGTTCAACACAAACCCGGAATCCAGTGGCGTACATGCGCAGACTACGTGCGCACAGCCGCGCACGTAGTCTGCGCATGTCCGTCAACCAAGAATAGGGAATTCTGGGTGATGAAGTTCTTTAACTTACCAGTTCCCCGTAACATCTATTTACATCACAAAACGTGTTTGCATCTCCACCCGTATGTTGCAGAATACGTGTATTTAAATCCAGATGTAAATATATTGAACTGTCCGTGTTATTTGTCTAGGTTAGATATGTCAAACCCGCGACACGCTGCCGAACGGCTGCGCCGTGAGCCAGCTGTCCTGCATCAGCCTTACCTTCTTCTGTCAGCTGTATGCACGGCCACGGAGCAGTTTCTGGCCTTAAACTGAAACGAGTTTGACATACCTGCTCTTAAGTGTACAAAGTCCATAACCTCAGCAAGGAGAGTAAACTGAATCATTTTGTTCGTTAGATCAGAAGACACGCGTTTAAAAAGAGGAGGAAAAAAAAAAAAAAAATTGACTTCGCCGGGACACGATCTCACGACCATTGCATCGGGGGGCCAACACCTTAGTGACTGAGCTATTCTTCCAGATGGCTTGAGAATTCGAAAACTCACTCAAATAGGATTGGTCACTCTCCGCCAAGAATACAGGGAATATTCACACTAAAAAAATTGTAACTGCCTTCCTGTTTGTTTTAGAGAAAATTCCTCAGAGACTTTTTTAAGTCTCCCTTTAATACATTTGGTAAAAAATCAGCGGACTTGTCGGTCAAACAGGGTGCGGGCAGGGCTTCGTCAAAATCTTCCAGGGGGCGCAATGGAGGCAATTTTTCGTTTTTGATCCAAACCTGCACATCAGGTCTGTAAAGGTCATCACGTAGGATACTCACAGAGGTTTTCAAGAGTTTTGGAGTGTGCCGAGGCTCAGAAGATGTGCTTGAACTTTCATGCGAATATGGCGACGTCACAGCCACAAAGTTGGTCCAAAACTCCTAATTCTCACTGTGAGCCATCGTCACAGTCTTACGTCTTATATTCCCAGATTGGAAGTTGATCAGATTAAAGGGCTAGGAAATGGACATGTAAATGTAGAAACTTTGCATTGACCTAAGCCAATAGGTGGCGCTATACTTTTTCGAAAATCACTGCATGGCATTACTTAAAGGCCTACACAAGCATCATGAATATACATTTATAGCCAGAAATATCAATGTTCCTTGGAGTTATACCATTTTACATTTTGGAAAAAAATCTTCCAAAATTGTCCAAACTGCACGCACGCTCACGCCCAGGTAGTTTTATGAAAACTCTTGATTTTAATAACTTTTGACCCCAAGGGTGTCAGGAACCAGTTGCCAGATTTTGAAATGGATCGGATTTAAACTCTCGGAGGAGTTCGTTCGTTTGTAAATGCAAAAATTGAAGGAAATGGCCAAAAATACACAGAATCACCACAGCGCCCCCTAATGTTCAAATATTCTGGGAAAATTTGGGGATGTTCTAGGACTCATTGTGAACATGTCCTCAAAATTTGGTGAAAATGGGGGTTGGAAAAAAAAAAGTTATAGGCCTTTGAACTTTCAGGACACAAACCTACAAACTTCATTGGTCCATAACTTTATTGAAAAATGAGATATCAACATTCTTTCAATAACTTTTGATCGCATCGAGCCCACGATCATTTTGCCGAAGATTTCGTAAGAATCGGACCAAGCGTCTGGGAGGAGTTCGCAAAAACGTGTTTTTCACAAAATTCAAAATGGCGGCCATAAAACGGTAGGCGCATTTGCATACCATAATTATTTTTGTGTACAGCACATCCAAGAGAACCTGTGTGAAAAGGTTCCAAGTCGATCGGTGAAAGTAAAAAAAAAAATTAACATTGCGGCCACTTTGGGGGGCGCTAGAGAGTTCTTTTTCTTCTCCTCTAATTGCGGGACCCGAATCGTACGTCAATTTTGCGCACTTCTGATGCGCGTGCAAAAATTCAAGAGTTTTTGAACATGATGAAGTCCCCGAAAGTGCGTTCGAAGTGGCGAAATAATAATAATTAAAGCTGCAAGCAGCGATGAACGGGCCTTCGCCTATTCTCGCGCGTCGGGGTGGGGCGGCGGTCGGCCGGGCTCGCGGGTCAAAAAAGACTAAAGAGACTAAACAAATCACTCTCGGGGCTGCCATTCAAACCTGAGTCTGCGGCCTCGCGAACGGAATCCACCGACGCCGGGCTGTTGCCCCGCTGCAAAAGACCTGCGGAGTAATTGTTACGGGTCTCGGGCACGATGACCACAATAAGTATCACAGCAACACTTGTCTCGTTCTCCAGTTTGCGTCTGTATAATTGATTCAACACATATACACATCCAGTGCATTTTTCTTGTCCTGTATATCTTAGATATCATAAATGCAGTCTCAATCAAGGTTAATTCCCAGAAATATCCACCTGTAATTACCTTAGCTGTTATTACTGCCTACTATAGTTCCCATTGACCAACTACATAAGGGATATTTCCACACCATGTTGACTATGATAAACGTATACAACTCTTATTCACATATGGACATTGCACTTTAGAATGTATATTCATTAACTCAGCATGTACCAAACCATATTGTCATGTAAAAAAACCAAAACATGACCAAACATGACTAAATAAATCACTGCCCTTGCATACTGAACAAATATTGCATTCTGGATTCATTTTAAGTCACATGAGGAGTCTTGTGCATGCCAAGAATCAAACCCTGGTTTACTGCGCCAGGGGCCAACGCTCTGCAGATGACCTATATGGTCCAATACAATTTCACATTCGAAACGTCACTCAAATAGGATTGGTGCCTCTCTTGCAAAAATACAGCGAATTTTAATACTTAAATGAGAGCTAAAGGAGAAAATAAACGCAGTAGGTCACATAAGTTCTGTCGGATGTTCAAGTTGCCCAGAAGGATGAGCGGAGAGCTGTCATCTGGAAGTTGTAACTCTTCCATTCGTTGTAGAAGTAAATAACTTCTTCTCTGGAAGGATCATTTTCCGCTGTGGTCCAGTCGACTTGGGTCTTTGCCACGATTGCCCGCGGTTAAGCCCACCCGTGCCGTGTGGTGGAAGAAAAAAAGAAGGCCAAATTATTACATCCATCGACAGTCACACGATATGGAATGCTGTTGTACGAATGCGGGAAGAAGTCTTTTACAATTATGCAGACAGAACAAAATATACATAAAGAAATGCTTTCCCACCTCGCTGGAGTTGAAAGCCACGTGTCCCATGTGCCATTCCCAGTGATGTCCTCAGACTGGTGGCATGACTTTGCACGGGCCATCTGAAAATATTTGAGCACCAACGTGTATTATCAGAATACGATTATGGCTGTCAACAGATTATAGACAATTAACTAGTTAATCACACGTTTTGAAAACATTTATCTTGATTACAATATTTTTTTCTCTTATATTAACTGTTTACAGTTTAGTAATTTGTTGTTTCAACTCCATAATGAGCTTGACGTGTGTATATTATTTCTTTGGAATGAGGGGCATATTAATCATATCATTTAATGTTAGATTCATGCTCATTGTGAAGGCAATAAATATATAACATATTGAAAAGCATTGAAGACGCACAATACATTACGTGTCATTTAGCTGCGCCCGGCTGCACGCTGCGGGGAGATTATAGACAATGAAGTTAAACAACAAAGTAGTTAAGTTAGCTGCTGCGAGCACGGTTCTACTCAAAGTGTGTAAATAAAGTGATTCAATCGGGCCAAGTTATTTAGGGCACACGGAAACGTAAACAAAGTGGCGCTGATAGAGTGAAGAGGGGTCTTTTATCCCCGTGAAGCTACCGTAGTTAGCTTAGCTAAAAGACGTATGCTGGTTGTTATTGTTCAGTGCTAAATAAAAACCCTCTTGAATGTAGAACACAACTCACGTCTGGCCTCATACCATGACAGGCACATTAATGTTGACAATTAACTTCGTTAGCCTTGTGTTCACCTTTCCTGCCGGTCCGTCTCTGACCGTAGTCGGAGTTTGCAGGGGGAGGCGTTGCTGTCTGCTCCAGGGCCAAAGTACTGTCGGCTAAGTAAACTTTGGGGTTAATTCCCTTCGTCCCGGGGTTGGTGAATAAAAGTCCGCTTTACTTTCTTTGAGGATTTATTAATCTAACACTGAGTAACAAAGTTACAGTACAGACAATTCTCCGGCCGCTACATCCACTCCGTCATCACAACAACAACACAACTTCCTCATGCGCTCTCCCCCTCCGTAGCCCGTGCGTGTAGCTCTTAAAGGGGCCGCACCATTTTCTCTAGTAACATCACCATGACGTATGTTGCAGAATACGTCTATTTAAATCCAGATGTAAATATATTGAACTGTCCGTGTTATTTGTCCAGGTTAGATGTGTCGTAACTCGCAACCAGCTGCCCGGTCCGCCAGCTGAGTGCCTCAGTCTGCTGTTTCATTCTGTTCATGTGCCACGGAGCAGCTTCTGTCCTTAAACTGAAACGATTTTCACAAACCTGCTCTTAAGTGTAGTTGTTTAAGTCAAACACATCAGCAAGGAGCGTAAACTGAATCATTTTGTTCGTTAGATCAGACGACACGCGTTTAAAAAGAGGAGGAAAAAAAAATAATTTCGTCGGGAGTCGATCCCACGACCATAGCATCGGGGGGCCAACACCTTACTCACTGAGCTATTCTTTCAGATGGATTTGAGAATTCGAAAACTCACTGAAATAGGATTGGTCACTCTCCGCCAAAAATACAGGAAATATTCACACTAAAAAAATTATAACTGCCTTCCTGTTTGTTTTAGAGAAAATTCCTCAGAGACTTTTTTAAGTCTCCCTTTAATACATTTGGTAAAAAATCAGCGGACTTGTCGGTCAAACAGGATGCGGGCGGGGCTTCGTCAAAATCTTCCAGGGGGCGCAATAGAGGCAATTTTTCAATTTTGATCCAAAACTGCACATCAGGTCTGTAAAGGTCATCACGTAGGATACTCACAGAGGTTTTCAAGAGTTTTGGAGTCTGCCGAGGCGCAGAAGATGTGCTTGAACTTTCATGCGAATATGTCGTCGCCACAGCAACAAAGTTGGTCCAAAACTCCCAATTCTCACTGTGAGCCATCGTCACAGTCTTACGTCTTATATTCCCAGATTTGAAGTTGATCAGATTAAAGGGCTAGGAAATGGACATGTAAATGTAGAAACTTTGCATTGACCTAAGCCAATAGGTGGCGCTATACTTTTTCGAAAATCACTGCATGGCATTACTTAAAGGCCTACACAAGCATCATGAATATACATTTATAGCCAGAAATATCAATGTTCCTTGGAGTTATACCATTTTACATTTTGGAAAAAAATCTTCCAAAATTGTCCAAACTGCACGCACGCTCACGCCCAGGTAGTTTTATGAAAACTCTTGATTTTAATAACTTTTGACCCCAAGGGTGTCAGGAACCAGTTGCCAGATTTTGAAATGGATCGGATTTAAACTCTCGGAGGAGTTCGTTCGTTTGTAAATGCAAAAATTGAAGGAAATGGCCAAAAATACACAGAATCACTACAGCGCCCCCTAATGTTCAAATATTCTGGGAAAATTTGGGGATGTTCTAGGACTCATTGTGAACATGTCCTCAAAATTTGGTGAAAATGGGGGTTGGAAAAAAAAAAGTTATAGGCCTTTGAACTTTCAGGGCACAAACCTACAAACTTCATTGGTCCATAACTTTATTGAAAAATGAGATATCAACATTCTTTCGATAACTTTTGATCGCATCGAGTCCACGATCATTTTGCCGAAGATTTCGTAAGAATCGGACCAAGCGTCTGGGAGGAGTTCGCAAAAACGTGTTTTTCACAAAATTCAAAATGGCGGCCATAAAACGGTAGGCGCATTTGCATACCATAATTTTTTTTGTGTACAGCACATCCAAGAGAACCTGTGTGAAAAGGTTCCAGGTCGATCGGTAAAAGTAAAAAAAAAAATTAACATTGCGGCCACTTTGGGGGGCGCTAGAGAGTTCTTTTTTTTCTCCTCTAATTGCGGGACCCCAATCATACGTCAATTTTGCGCACTTCTGATGCGCGTGCAAAAATTCAAGAGTTTTTGAACATGATGAAGTCCCCAAAAGTGCGTTCGAAGTGGCGAAATAATAATAATAATAATTCTTGCAATTTCAATAGGGCTTTCGCCCGACTTTCAGTCGGCTCAGGCCCTAATTAAAGCTGCAAGCAGCGATGAACGGGCCTTCGCCTATTCTCGCGCGTCGGGGTGGGGCGGCGGTCGGCCGGGCTCGCGGGTCAAAAAAGACTAAAGAGACTAAACAAATCACTCTCGGGGCTGCCATTCAAACCTGAGTCTGCGGCCTCGCGAACGGAATCCACCGACGCCGGGCTGTTGCCCCGCTGCAAAAGACCTGCGGAGTAATTGTTACGGGTCTCGGGCACGATGACCACAATAAGTATCACAGCAACACTTGTCTCGTTCTCCAGTTTGCGTCTGTATAATTGATTCAACACATATACACATCCAGTGCATTTTTCTTGTCCTGTATATCTTAGATATCATAAATGCAGTCTCAATCAAGGTTAATTCCCAGAAATATCCACCTGTAATTACCTTAGCTGTTATTACTGCCTACTATAGTTCCCATTGACCAACTACATAAGGGATATTTCCACACCATGTTGACTATGATAAACGTATACAACTCTTATTCACATATGGACATTGCACTTTAGAATGTATATTCATTAACTCAGCATGTACCAAACCATATTGTCATGTAAAAAAACCAAAACATGACCAAACATGACTAAATAAATCACTGCCCTTGCATACTGAACAAATATTGCATTCTGGATTCATTTTAAGTCACATGAGGAGTCTTGTGCATGCCAAGAATCAAACCCTGGTTTACTGCGCCAGGGGCCAACGCTCTGCAGATGACCTATATGGTCCAATACAATTTCACATTCGAAACGTCACTCAAATAGGATTGGTGCCTCTCTTGCAAAAATACAGCGAATTTTAATACTTAAATGAGAGCTAAAGGAGAAAATAAACGCAGTAGGTCACATAAGTTCTGTCGGATGTTCAAGTTGCCCAGAAGGATGAGCGGAGAGCTGTCATCTGGAAGTTGTAACTCTTCCATTCGTTGTAGAAGTAAATAACTTCTTCTCTGGAAGGATCATTTTCCGCTGTGGTCCAGTCGACTTGGGTCTTTGCCACGATTGCCCGCGGTTAAGCCCACCCGTGCCGTGTGGTGGAAGAAAAAAAGAAGGCCAAATTATTACATCCATCGACAGTCACACGATATGGAATGCTGTTGTACGAATGCGGGAAGAAGTCTTTTACAATTATGCAGACAGAACAAAATATACATAAAGAAATGCTTTCCCACCTCGCTGGAGTTGAAAGCCACGTGTCCCATGTGCCATTCCCAGTGATGTCCTCAGACTGGTGGCATGACTTTGCACGGGCCATCTGAAAATATTTGAGCACCAACGTGTATTATCAGAATACGATTATGGCTGTCAACAGATTATAGACAATTAACTAGTTAATCACACGTTTTGAAAACATTTATCTTGATTACAATATTTTTTTCTCTTATATTAACTGTTTACAGTTTAGTAATTTGTTGTTTCAACTCCATAATGAGCTTGACGTGTGTATATTATTTCTTTGGAATGAGGGGCATATTAATCATATCATTTAATGTTAGATTCATGCTCATTGTGAAGGCAATAAATATATAACATATTGAAAAGCATTGAAGACGCACAATACATTACGTGTCATTTAGCTGCGCCCGGCTGCACGCTGCGGGGAGATTATAGACAATGAAGTTAAACAACAAAGTAGTTAAGTTAGCTGCTGCGAGCACGGTTCTACTCAAAGTGTGTAAATAAAGTGATTCAATCGGGCCAAGTTATTTAGGGCACACGGAAACGTAAACAAAGTGGCGCTGATAGAGTGAAGAGGGGTCTTTTATCCCCGTGAAGCTACCGTAGTTAGCTTAGCTAAAAGACGTATGCTGGTTGTTATTGTTCAGTGCTAAATAAAAACCCTCTTGAATGTAGAACACAACTCACGTCTGGCCTCATACCATGACAGGCACATTAATGTTGACAATTAACTTCGTTAGCCTTGTGTTCACCTTTCCTGCCGGTCCGTCTCTGACCGTAGTCGGAGTTTGCAGGGGGAGGCGTTGCTGTCTGCTCCAGGGCCAAAGTACTGTCGGCTAAGTAAACTTTGGGGTTAATTCCCTTCGTCCCGGGGTTGGTGAATAAAAGTCCGCTTTACTTTCTTTGAGGATTTATTAATCTAACACTGAGTAACAAAGTTACAGTACAGACAATTCTCCGGCCGCTACATCCACTCCGTCATCACAACAACAACACAACTTCCTCATGCGCTCTCCCCCTCCGTAGCCCGTGCGTGTAGCTCTTAAAGGGGCCGCACCATTTTCTCTAGTAACATCACCATGACGTATGTTGCAGAATACGTCTATTTAAATCCAGATGTAAATATATTGAACTGTCCGTGTTATTTGTCCAGGTTAGATGTGTCGTAACTCGCAACCAGCTGCCCGGTCCGCCAGCTGAGTGCCTCAGTCTGCTGTTTCATTCTGTTCATGTGCCACGGAGCAGCTTCTGTCCTTAAACTGAAACGATTTTCACAAACCTGCTCTTAAGTGTAGTTGTTTAAGTCAAACACATCAGCAAGGAGCGTAAACTGAATCATTTTGTTCGTTAGATCAGACGACACGCGTTTAAAAAGAGGAGGAAAAAAAAATAATTTCGTCGGGAGTCGATCCCACGACCATAGCATCGGGGGGCCAACACCTTACTCACTGAGCTATTCTTTCAGATGGATTTGAGAATTCGAAAACTCACTGAAATAGGATTGGTCACTCTCCGCCAAAAATACAGGAAATATTCACACTAAAAAAATTATAACTGCCTTCCTGTTTGTTTTAGAGAAAATTCCTCAGAGACTTTTTTAAGTCTCCCTTTAATACATTTGGTAAAAAATCAGCGGACTTGTCGGTCAAACAGGATGCGGGCGGGGCTTCGTCAAAATCTTCCAGGGGGCGCAATAGAGGCAATTTTTCAATTTTGATCCAAAACTGCACATCAGGTCTGTAAAGGTCATCACGTAGGATACTCACAGAGGTTTTCAAGAGTTTTGGAGTCTGCCGAGGCGCAGAAGATGTGCTTGAACTTTCATGCGAATATGTCGTCGCCACAGCAACAAAGTTGGTCCAAAACTCCCAATTCTCACTGTGAGCCATCGTCACAGTCTTACGTCTTATATTCCCAGATTTGAAGTTGATCAGATTAAAGGGCTAGGAAATGGACATGTAAATGTAGAAACTTTGCATTGACCTAAGCCAATAGGTGGCGCTATACTTTTTCGAAAATCACTGCATGGCATTACTTAAAGGCCTACACAAGCATCATGAATATACATTTATAGCCAGAAATATCAATGTTCCTTGGAGTTATACCATTTTACATTTTGGAAAAAAATCTTCCAAAATTGTCCAAACTGCACGCACGCTCACGCCCAGGTAGTTTTATGAAAACTCTTGATTTTAATAACTTTTGACCCCAAGGGTGTCAGGAACCAGTTGCCAGATTTTGAAATGGATCGGATTTAAACTCTCGGAGGAGTTCGTTCGTTTGTAAATGCAAAAATTGAAGGAAATGGCCAAAAATACACAGAATCACTACAGCGCCCCCTAATGTTCAAATATTCTGGGAAAATTTGGGGATGTTCTAGGACTCATTGTGAACATGTCCTCAAAATTTGGTGAAAATGGGGGTTGGAAAAAAAAAAGTTATAGGCCTTTGAACTTTCAGGGCACAAACCTACAAACTTCATTGGTCCATAACTTTATTGAAAAATGAGATATCAACATTCTTTCGATAACTTTTGATCGCATCGAGTCCACGATCATTTTGCCGAAGATTTCGTAAGAATCGGACCAAGCGTCTGGGAGGAGTTCGCAAAAACGTGTTTTTCACAAAATTCAAAATGGCGGCCATAAAACGGTAGGCGCATTTGCATACCATAATTTTTTTTGTGTACAGCACATCCAAGAGAACCTGTGTGAAAAGGTTCCAGGTCGATCGGTAAAAGTAAAAAAAAAAATTAACATTGCGGCCACTTTGGGGGGCGCTAGAGAGTTCTTTTTTTTCTCCTCTAATTGCGGGACCCCAATCATACGTCAATTTTGCGCACTTCTGATGCGCGTGCAAAAATTCAAGAGTTTTTGAACATGATGAAGTCCCCAAAAGTGCGTTCGAAGTGGCGAAATAATAATAATAATAATTCTTGCAATTTCAATAGGGCTTTCGCCCGACTTTCAGTCGGCTCAGGCCCTAATTAAAGCTGCAAGCAGCGATGAACGGGCCTTCGCCTATTCTCGCGCGTCGGGGTGGGGCGGCGGTCGGCCGGGCTCGCGGGTCAAAAAAGACTAAAGAGACTAAACAAATCACTCTCGGGGCTGCCATTCAAACCTGAGTCTGCGGCCTCGCGAACGGAATCCACCGACGCCGGGCTGTTGCCCCGCTGCAAAAGACCTGCGGAGTAATTGTTACGGGTCTCGGGCACGATGACCACAATAAGTATCACAGCAACACTTGTCTCGTTCTCCAGTTTGCGTCTGTATAATTGATTCAACACATATACACATCCAGTGCATTTTTCTTGTCCTGTATATCTTAGATATCATAAATGCAGTCTCAATCAAGGTTAATTCCCAGAAATATCCACCTGTAATTACCTTAGCTGTTATTACTGCCTACTATAGTTCCCATTGACCAACTACATAAGGGATATTTCCACACCATGTTGACTATGATAAACGTATACAACTCTTATTCACATATGGACATTGCACTTTAGAATGTATATTCATTAACTCAGCATGTACCAAACCATATTGTCATGTAAAAAAACCAAAACATGACCAAACATGACTAAATAAATCACTGCCCTTGCATACTGAACAAATATTGCATTCTGGATTCATTTTAAGTCACATGAGGAGTCTTGTGCATGCCAAGAATCAAACCCTGGTTTACTGCGCCAGGGGCCAACGCTCTGCAGATGACCTATATGGTCCAATACAATTTCACATTCGAAACGTCACTCAAATAGGATTGGTGCCTCTCTTGCAAAAATACAGCGAATTTTAATACTTAAATGAGAGCTAAAGGAGAAAATAAACGCAGTAGGTCACATAAGTTCTGTCGGATGTTCAAGTTGCCCAGAAGGATGAGCGGAGAGCTGTCATCTGGAAGTTGTAACTCTTCCATTCGTTGTAGAAGTAAATAACTTCTTCTCTGGAAGGATCATTTTCCGCTGTGGTCCAGTCGACTTGGGTCTTTGCCACGATTGCCCGCGGTTAAGCCCACCCGTGCCGTGTGGTGGAAGAAAAAAAGAAGGCCAAATTATTACATCCATCGACAGTCACACGATATGGAATGCTGTTGTACGAATGCGGGAAGAAGTCTTTTACAATTATGCAGACAGAACAAAATATACATAAAGAAATGCTTTCCCACCTCGCTGGAGTTGAAAGCCACGTGTCCCATGTGCCATTCCCAGTGATGTCCTCAGACTGGTGGCATGACTTTGCACGGGCCATCTGAAAATATTTGAGCACCAACGTGTATTATCAGAATACGATTATGGCTGTCAACAGATTATAGACAATTAACTAGTTAATCACACGTTTTGAAAACATTTATCTTGATTACAATATTTTTTTCTCTTATATTAACTGTTTACAGTTTAGTAATTTGTTGTTTCAACTCCATAATGAGCTTGACGTGTGTATATTATTTCTTTGGAATGAGGGGCATATTAATCATATCATTTAATGTTAGATTCATGCTCATTGTGAAGGCAATAAATATATAACATATTGAAAAGCATTGAAGACGCACAATACATTACGTGTCATTTAGCTGCGCCCGGCTGCACGCTGCGGGGAGATTATAGACAATGAAGTTAAACAACAAAGTAGTTAAGTTAGCTGCTGCGAGCACGGTTCTACTCAAAGTGTGTAAATAAAGTGATTCAATCGGGCCAAGTTATTTAGGGCACACGGAAACGTAAACAAAGTGGCGCTGATAGAGTGAAGAGGGGTCTTTTATCCCCGTGAAGCTACCGTAGTTAGCTTAGCTAAAAGACGTATGCTGGTTGTTATTGTTCAGTGCTAAATAAAAACCCTCTTGAATGTAGAACACAACTCACGTCTGGCCTCATACCATGACAGGCACATTAATGTTGACAATTAACTTCGTTAGCCTTGTGTTCACCTTTCCTGCCGGTCCGTCTCTGACCGTAGTCGGAGTTTGCAGGGGGAGGCGTTGCTGTCTGCTCCAGGGCCAAAGTACTGTCGGCTAAGTAAACTTTGGGGTTAATTCCCTTCGTCCCGGGGTTGGTGAATAAAAGTCCGCTTTACTTTCTTTGAGGATTTATTAATCTAACACTGAGTAACAAAGTTACAGTACAGACAATTCTCCGGCCGCTACATCCACTCCGTCATCACAACAACAACACAACTTCCTCATGCGCTCTCCCCCTCCGTAGCCCGTGCGTGTAGCTCTTAAAGGGGCCGCACCATTTTCTCTAGTAACATCACCATGACGTATGTTGCAGAATACGTCTATTTAAATCCAGATGTAAATATATTGAACTGTCCGTGTTATTTGTCCAGGTTAGATGTGTCGTAACTCGCAACCAGCTGCCCGGTCCGCCAGCTGAGTGCCTCAGTCTGCTGTTTCATTCTGTTCATGTGCCACGGAGCAGCTTCTGTCCTTAAACTGAAACGATTTTCACAAACCTGCTCTTAAGTGTAGTTGTTTAAGTCAAACACATCAGCAAGGAGCGTAAACTGAATCATTTTGTTCGTTAGATCAGACGACACGCGTTTAAAAAGAGGAGGAAAAAAAAATAATTTCGTCGGGAGTCGATCCCACGACCATAGCATCGGGGGGCCAACACCTTACTCACTGAGCTATTCTTTCAGATGGATTTGAGAATTCGAAAACTCACTGAAATAGGATTGGTCACTCTCCGCCAAAAATACAGGAAATATTCACACTAAAAAAATTATAACTGCCTTCCTGTTTGTTTTAGAGAAAATTCCTCAGAGACTTTTTTAAGTCTCCCTTTAATACATTTGGTAAAAAATCAGCGGACTTGTCGGTCAAACAGGATGCGGGCGGGGCTTCGTCAAAATCTTCCAGGGGGCGCAATAGAGGCAATTTTTCAATTTTGATCCAAAACTGCACATCAGGTCTGTAAAGGTCATCACGTAGGATACTCACAGAGGTTTTCAAGAGTTTTGGAGTCTGCCGAGGCGCAGAAGATGTGCTTGAACTTTCATGCGAATATGTCGTCGCCACAGCAACAAAGTTGGTCCAAAACTCCCAATTCTCACTGTGAGCCATCGTCACAGTCTTACGTCTTATATTCCCAGATTTGAAGTTGATCAGATTAAAGGGCTAGGAAATGGACATGTAAATGTAGAAACTTTGCATTGACCTAAGCCAATAGGTGGCGCTATACTTTTTCGAAAATCACTGCATGGCATTACTTAAAGGCCTACACAAGCATCATGAATATACATTTATAGCCAGAAATATCAATGTTCCTTGGAGTTATACCATTTTACATTTTGGAAAAAAATCTTCCAAAATTGTCCAAACTGCACGCACGCTCACGCCCAGGTAGTTTTATGAAAACTCTTGATTTTAATAACTTTTGACCCCAAGGGTGTCAGGAACCAGTTGCCAGATTTTGAAATGGATCGGATTTAAACTCTCGGAGGAGTTCGTTCGTTTGTAAATGCAAAAATTGAAGGAAATGGCCAAAAATACACAGAATCACTACAGCGCCCCCTAATGTTCAAATATTCTGGGAAAATTTGGGGATGTTCTAGGACTCATTGTGAACATGTCCTCAAAATTTGGTGAAAATGGGGGTTGGAAAAAAAAAAGTTATAGGCCTTTGAACTTTCAGGGCACAAACCTACAAACTTCATTGGTCCATAACTTTATTGAAAAATGAGATATCAACATTCTTTCGATAACTTTTGATCGCATCGAGTCCACGATCATTTTGCCGAAGATTTCGTAAGAATCGGACCAAGCGTCTGGGAGGAGTTCGCAAAAACGTGTTTTTCACAAAATTCAAAATGGCGGCCATAAAACGGTAGGCGCATTTGCATACCATAATTTTTTTTGTGTACAGCACATCCAAGAGAACCTGTGTGAAAAGGTTCCAGGTCGATCGGTAAAAGTAAAAAAAAAAATTAACATTGCGGCCACTTTGGGGGGCGCTAGAGAGTTCTTTTTTTTCTCCTCTAATTGCGGGACCCCAATCATACGTCAATTTTGCGCACTTCTGATGCGCGTGCAAAAATTCAAGAGTTTTTGAACATGATGAAGTCCCCAAAAGTGCGTTCGAAGTGGCGAAATAATAATAATAATAATTCTTGCAATTTCAATAGGGCTTTCGCCCGACTTTCAGTCGGCTCAGGCCCTAATAATAATTCTTGCAATTTCAATAGGGCTTTCGCCCGACTTTCAGTCGGCTCAGGCCCTAATTAAAGCTGCAAGCAGCGATGAACGGGCCTTCGCCTATTCTCGCACGTCGGGGTGGGGCAGCGGTCGGCCGGACTCGCGGGTCAAAAAGCGACTAAAGAGACAAAACAAATCACTCTCGGGGCTGCCATTCAGACCTGAGTCTGCGGCCTCGCGAACGGAATCCACCGACGCCGGGCTGTTGCCCCGCTGCAAAAGACCTGCAGAGTAATTGTTACGGGTCTCGGGCACGATGACCACGATAACAAAAAGATGCATTCCTGTAAAATAAAAGGTAGAGTCTGAAGCGCAAGAATCACAGCAAACGCTCGTCTCGTTCTCCAGTTTGCGTCCGTATAATTGATTCAACACACGTACAGTTTACATCCAGTGCATTTTTCTTGTCCTGTATATCTTATAGACGCAGTCTCAATCAAGGTTAATTCACACCTTGGTTTAGTCGAGGTACAAGGACGACAGCTAACCCCACCTCTTTTGCTCCATCAAGATATGTTAACTTTTTAACCAAACCCGCTGGATGACGAAGTGGCTGTCTTCCTGAAGAGAGCTTTGCTGAATGAAATAATTAATAATACATTGACTAAGATACGCTCTTCCTCCAGGGCTTAATATATTGGTAAGTTCAGTTTGAATCAGTTAAGCCATGTAGAAACTTTGCATTGACCCAAGTCATTAAAATTAAAAAAGTTCCAAGCCATCCAGGCCTATATGTCGTCAAGACAATTGAGTAGTTGTCCAACAGAGTTATCCTTTTTTGTTTTAAGATAAAAACCATAGCTGTTATTACTGCCTAATATAGTTCCAATTGACCAACTACATGAAACATTTCCACACCATATTGACTATCATAAAACGTATACAACTCTTATTCACATATGAACATTGCACTTTAGAATGTATATTCATTAACTCAGCATGTACCGAAGCATATTCTCATGTAAAAAAACAAAATATGTACAACATGACTAATGAAAGATACTGCCCCTGCATACTGAACAAATATTACATCCTGTATTCATTAAAGACATGTAAAGTTACATGAGGAGTGTTATTAAAGTCCATAACCTGAATAGAGCTTACTTTGAACAGAAATACATTAAGTTAAAGCTTTAACAGGGGCACACCGGTCCTGCTCAATTGAGAGTTATTCTAACTCATTAACCAGAACACAACAGATAAATCCCCCGTAACAACATCCATGCATTCCAATGTGTGTGACAGTCATTAGCAACATAGAGCCATGGATGCGGCAAACGACAGGCCAAGCTTAACACTGTTGCTCTTAACTGAATGCAGGAAAACATGAACTAACATCATTCAAGACTACCCATAACGAAGAGATCCTTGTATACAATAATGTCCAATGTTGTTCACACTGCGTCCTCAGTATTATGTCCACTCGCAGCTCACGGTTCTGCCCGTTCTGTTAAAAAAAAAGGAGTCACACTTGCTGGCCCCGTTGCTGTGGGTGGACAAGGTGGCGTCACTTGTGGCACTTGTGGCCAATACTCACAAACGTCTGTTAGTGGCGTGGGAGAGAGAGGGGGGAGAAAGCCGTTGAGCTCCGGGCACATCACTGGCTGTAGAGGCAAGGCGGCTGGCTGCCGTTTGCGTTCGCGGTGAAGCCTTCGGCGTTGGTGACGAGCTAATAACGTTTCTAAAGTTAGCTAAACACTTCACTAGCTAGCGAGGAGACCCCGCCTAGCACTCCACGAGCTATACTTTGCTAAACTAGCACAGTCCGCTGTAATGCTACCCCCGGGGTCTGCCGCGCGCTGCTCTGCGCATGTCCTTCAACACAGACTAGGGGACGCTGGGTGATGGAGTTATTTACCTTAACAGTAACCCGTAATATCACAAAACGTGTTTGCATCTCCACCCGTATGTTGCTTCCCAACGGAGCCACCAGCTCACTGTGATTACGCAATACAAAATGGCGGAGAGTGCGATTTTTGGGGACTATATTTTGCAGCATTGTTCAATAAACACAATTGAAGTCACATCAGGAGTCTAATTAATTAAGTAAGGGCGATGTACAAAGTGCAAAACATGAATAGCGGTTACTTTGAACAGAAATACATTACGTTAGAGCTGGCAAACGCCAGGTCACTCACGTCTCCCCCAGCTCCACACATACGGCAGCTGTGCCCAGCAGCCGTATGTGGCTGAAACGAGTGTGACACAGCTGCTCTAACGTGTACAGTTATTTAATAACCTCAGCAAGGAGAGTTAACTGAATCATTTTGTCCGTTAGATCAGCCGGACACACGTTTAAAAAAAGAAGAAACAAAAAAAAAAGTACGATTTCGTCGGGACTCGATCTCACGACCATAGGATCGGGGGACGGTTTCTTACCAGGAGAGCTAAACCCTCTGATGGCTTTGAGAATTCGAAAACTCACTGAAATAGGATTGGTCACTCTCCGCCAAAAATACAGGGAATATTCACACTAAAAAAATTATAACTGCCTTCCTGTTTGTTTTAGAGAAAATTCCTCAGAGTCTTTTTTAAGTCTCCCTTTAATACATTTGGTAAAAAATCAGCGGACTTGTCAGTCAAACAGGGTGCGGGCGGGGCTTCGTCAAAATCTTCCAGGGGGCGCAATGGAGGCAATTTTTCACTTTTGATCCAAAACTGCACATCAGGTCTGTAAAGGTCATCATGTAGGATACTCACAGAGGTTTTCAAGAGTTTTGGAGTGTGCCGAGGCTCAGAAGATGTGCTTGAACTTTCATGCGAATATGGCGACGTCACAGCCACAAAGTTGGTCCAAAACTCCCAATTCTCACTGTGAGCCATCGTCACAGTCTTACGTCTTATATTCCCAGATTTGAAGTTGATCAGATTAAAGGGCTAGGAAATGGACATGTAAATGTAGAAACTTTGCATTGACCTAAGCCAATAGGTGGCGCTATACTTTTTCGAAAATCACTGCATGGCATTACTTAAAGGCCTAGACAAGCATCATGAATATACATTTCTAGCCAGAAATATCAATGTTCCTTGGAGTTATACCATTTTCCGTTCTGGAAAAAAATCTTCCAAAATTGTCCAAACTGCACGCACGCTCACGCCCAGGTAGTTTTATGAAAACTCTTGATTTTAATAACTTTTGACCCCAAGGGGGTCAGGATCAACTGGCCCGATTTTGAAATCGATCGGATTTAAACTCTCGGAGGAGTTCGTTCGTTTGTAAAACCAAAATACGGTGGAAATTGCGAAAAAAAGGCCAAAATACAGTAAATCACCATAGCGCCCCCTAATGTTCGATTTTTTTTTAATTCTCAGGGGAAGTTCTACAACCCAATGTGAACATGTCCTAAAGATTTGGTGGCGACAGGCCTTTTACTTTTAAAGTTATTGGTCTTTCCTTTTTAGGCCACACCCCCGACAACTTGATTGGTCCATCAATTAAAAACTAAATGAGATATCAACAAGCTTTTGATAACTTTTGATGGCATTGAGCCAATGATCATTTTGGTGAAGATTTCGTCAAAATCGGACCAAGCGTCTGGGAGGAGTTCGCAAAAACGTGTTTTTCACAAAATTCAAAATGGCGGCCATAAAACGGTAGGCGCATTTGCATACCATGATTGACTTTTTTGTAGAGCACATCCAAGAGCACCTGTGTGCAAAATTTCAAGTCAATCCGTAAAAGTGGACAAAAATGTCCCCAGAGGCAGCACTTTAGGGGGCGCTAGAGAGCACTTTTTTTCATCGCCAAATTGCGCGACCCCAAGAATATATAAATTTTTCGCACTTCTGAAGCGCACGCAAAAATTCAAGAGTTTTTGAACATGGCAAAGGCCCCAAAAGTGCGATTGAAGTGGTGAAATAATAAGAATTAAAGCTGCAAGCAGCGATAAACGGGCCTTCGCCCCCTTGCACGTCGGGGTGGGGCGGCGGTCGGCCGGGCGCGCGGGTCAAAAAGAGACTAAGGAGACAAAATAAATCACTCTCGGGGCTGGCATTCAAACCTGACTCTGTGGTCTCATGAACGGAATCCACCAAGACAAGGCTATTGCCGAGCTGCAAAAGGCCTGCAAAAAGTTGACAAGTCACATCAGGAGTCTTAATAAATAGGTTGAGGCGATGTACAAAGTGCAAAACCGAAATAGAGGTGAAAAAAAAAGATCTTCCGCACCTGGAATCGAACCCGCATCTCCAGCGCCAGGGGCCGAGTGCTCTGCAGATGAGCTATCTGCTCTGATACAATTTTGTACTTCGAAACGTTCCTCAAATAGGATTGGTGACTCTCCTTCAAATCTACAGGGAATATTCACACTAATAGAGTTATAACTGACTTCCTGTTTGTTTTAGAGCATAGTCCTCAGAGACTCTTTTAAGTCTCTCTGTAATACATTTTCTCAAAAACCACCGTACTTGTAAGTCAAACAGAGTGCCGGCGCCGCTTCGTCGAAAACTTCCAGGGGGCGCAATGGAGGCAATTATTAACTTTTGAACCAAAACTCCACATCTAGTCTGTAAAGACCATCACTAAGGACACTCACAGAGGTTTTCAAGAGTTTTGAAATTTTCCAAGGCTCAGAAGATGTGCGTGAACTTTCATGCGAGGATGGTGTCGTCACGGCAACAAAGTTTGTCCAAAACTCCCAATATTCACGGTGACCTATCATCACAGTACTAAGGTTTATATTCCCAGATTTGAAGGGGATCAGATTAAAGGGCTAGGAAATGGACATCTGACTGTAGAAATTTTGCATTGACCTAGGCCAATAGGTGGCGCTATACTTTTTCGAAAATCTTTTCATGGCAATACTTATAGGCCTACACAAGCATCCTGAATTAAAATTTCTAGCCAGAAATATCAATGTTCCTTGGAGTTATACCATTTTACATATTTGAGGAAAATCGTCAAAAATCGTCCAAACTGCACGCAAGCTCACGCCCAGGTAGTTTTATGAAAACTCTTGATTTTAATAACTTTTGACCCCAAGGGGGTCAGGATCAACTTGCCCGATTTTGAAATCGATCGGATTTAAACTCTCGGAGGAGTTCGTTCGTTTGTAAAACCAAAATACGGTGGAAATTGCGAAAAAAAGGCCAAAATACAGTAAATCACCATAGCACCCCCTAATGTTCGATTTTTTTAAAATTCTCAGGGGAAGTTCTAGGACCCAATGTGAACATGTCCTAAAGATTTGGTGGCGACAGGCCTTTTACTTTTTAAGTTATTGGTCTTTCCTTTTTAGGCCACACCCACGACAACTTGATTAGTCCATCAATTAAAAACTAAATGAGATATCAACAAGCTTTTAATAACTTTTGATGGCATTGAGCCAATGATCATTTTGGTGAAGATTTCGTCAAAATCGGACCAAGCGTCTGGGAGGAGTTCGCAAAAACGTGTTTTTCACAAAATTCAAAATGGCGGCCATAAAACGGTAGGCGCATTTGCATACCATGATTGACTTTTTTGTAGAGCACATCCAAGAGCACCTGTGTGCAAAATTTCAAGTCAATCCGTAAAAGTGGACAAAAATGTCCCCAGAGGCAGCACTTTAGGGGGCGCTAGAGAGCACTTTTTTTCATCGCCAAATTGCGCGACCCCAAGAATATATAAATTTTTCGCACTTCTGAAGCGCACGCAAAAATTCAAGAGTTTTTGAACATGGCAAAGGCCCCAAAAGTGCGATTGAAGTGGTGAAATAATAAGAATAATAAGAAGAATTCTTGCAATTTCAATAGGGCTTTCGCCCGACTTTCAGTCGGCTCAGGCCCTAATAAGAAGAATTCTTGCAATTTCAATAGGGCTTTCGCCCGACTTTCAGTCGGCTCAGGCCCTAATTAAAGCTGCAAGCAGCGATGAACGGGCCTTCGCCTCTTCTTGCACGTTGGGGGGGGCAGCGGTCAGCCAGACACGCGGGTCAGAAAGAGACTAAAGAGACAAAACAAATCACTCTCGGGGCTGGCATTCAAACCTAAGTCTGTGGTCTCATGAACGGAATCCACCAAGACAAGGCTACTGCCGAGCTGCAAAAGGCCTGCAAAAAGTTGACAAGTCACATCAGGAGTCTTAATAAATAGGTTGAGGCGATGTACAAAGTGCAAAACCGAAATAGAGGTGAAAAAAAATGATCTTCCGCACCTGGAATCGAACCCGCATCGCCAGCGCCGGGGGCCGAGTGCTCTACAGATGTGCTATCTGCTCTGATACAATGTAGTAATTCGAAACGTCCCTCAAATAGGATTGGTGACTCTCTTGCAAAATTACAGGGAATGTTCACACTAAAAAAAATTATAGCTGACTTCCTGTTTGTTTTAGAGCATAGTCGTCAGAGACTTTTGCTTCAGTGACCAGAGCAGAGACAGTTTATGGAGATCGCAGAGTAAACGTGTTTGCATCTCCACCAGTATGTGGCAGAATACGAGTATTTAAACCATAGATGTAATTATATTAAAGTGTCTGTAAGCTGCCCCGCTACCACAAGCGCCCCACGTCAGCTGTTCGCATTAACTCAGCATGTACCGAACCATATTCTCATGTAAAAAAACTAAACATGACAAATTAAATCACTGCTCCTGCATACTGAACAAATATTACATCCTGGATTCATTAAATACATTTTAAGTCACATCAGGAGTCTTATTAAATAAGTTGTGGCGATGTACAAAGTGCAAAACCGAAATAGAGGTGAAAATAAAAAGATCTGCCGTGCTGGGAATCGAACCCACATCTCCAGCGCTGGGGGCCGAGCGCTCTGCAGATGAGCTATCTGCTCTGATACAATTTAGTGGTTTGAAACGTCCTTCAAATAGGATTGGTGACTCTCTTGCAATACTACAGGGAATATTCACACTAATATGGTTATAACTGACTTCCTGTTTGTTTTAGAGCATAGTCGTCAGAGACTTTATTTGAAGTCTCCCTTTAATACAATTGTTAAAAAAATCACCACAATTGTAGGTCAAACATGGTGCCGGCGCCGCTTCGTCGAAAACTTCCAGGGGGCGCAATGGAGGGATTTCTTAGCATTTGATCCAAAACTCTACATCAGGTCTGTAAAGGTCATCACCTAGGACACTCAATGAGCTTTTCAAGAGTTTTGGAGTTTGCCAAGGCTCAGAAGATGTGCTTGAACTTTCATGCGAAGATGACGTCGTCACAGCAACAAAGTTGGTCCAAAACTCCCAATTCTCACTGTGAGCCATCGTCACAGTCTTACGTATTATATTCCCAGATTTGAAGTTGATCAGATTAAAGGGCTAGGAAATGGACATGTAAATGTAGAAACTTTGCATTGACGTAAGCCAATAGGTGGCGCTATACTTTTTCGAAAATCACTGCATGGCATTACTTAAAGGCCTACACAAGCATCATGAATATACATTTCTAGCCAGAAATATCAATGTTCCTTGGAGTTATACCATTTTACATTTTTGAGAAAAATCGTCAAAAATCGTCCAAACTGCACGCAAGCTCACGGCCAGGTAGTTTTATGAAAACTCTTGATTTTAATAACTTTTGACCCCAAGGGGGTCAGGATCAACTTGCCCGATTTTGAAATCGATCGGATTTAAACTCTCGGAGGAGTTCGTTCGTTTGTAAAACCAAAATACGGTGGAAATTGCGAAAAAAAGGCCAAAATACAGTAAATCACCATAGCGCCCCCTAATGTTCGATTTTTTTTTAATTCTCAGGGGAAGTTCTAGGACCCAATGTGAACATGTCCTAAAGATTTGGTGGCGACAGGCCTTTTACTTTTTAAGTTATTGGTCTTTCCTTTTTAGGCCACACCCCCGACAAATTGATTGGTCCATCAATTAAAAACCCAATGAGATATCAACAAGCTTTTAATAACTTTTGATGGCATTGAGCCAATGATCATTTTGGTGAAGATTTCGTCAAAATCGGACCAAGCGTCTGGGAGGAGTTCGCAAAAACGTGTTTTTCACAAAATTCAAAATGGCGGACATAAAACGGTAGGCGCATTTGCATACCATGATTGACTTTTTTGTAGAGCACATCCAAGAGCACCTGTGTGCAAAATTTCAAGTCAATCCGTAAAAGTGGACAAAAATGTCCCCAGAGGCAGCACTTTAGGGGGCGCTAGAGAGCACTTTTTTTCATCGCCAAATTGCGCGACCCCAAGAATATATAAATTTTTCGCACTTCTGAAGCGCACGCAAAAATTCAAGAGTTTTTGAACATGGCAAAGGCCCCAAAAGTGCGATTGAAGTGGTGAAATAATAAGAATAAGAAGAATTCTTGCAATTTCAATAGGGCTTTCGCCCGACTTTCAGTCGGCTCAGGCCCTAATTAAAGCTGCAAGCAGCGATGAACGGGCCTTCGCCCCCTTGCACGTCGGGGGGGGGCGGCGGTCGGCCGGGCGCGCGGGTCAAAAAGAGACTAAGGAGACAAAATAAATCACTCTCGGGGCTGGCATTCAAACCTGACTCTGTGGTCTCATGAACGGAATCCACCAAGACAAGGCTATTGCCGAGCTGCAAAAGGCCTGCAAAAAGTTGACAAGTCACATCAGGAGTCTTAATAAATAGGTTGAGGCGATGTACAAAGTGCAAAACCGAAATAGAGGTGAAAAAAAAAGATCTTCCGCACCTGGAATCGAACCCGCATCTCCAGCGCCAGGGGCCGAGTGCTCTGCAGATGAGCTATCTGCTCTGATACAATTTTGTACTTCGAAACGTTCCTCAAATAGGATTGGTGACTCTCCTTCAAATCTACAGGGAATATTCACACTAATAGAGTTATAACTGACTTCCTGTTTGTTTTAGAGCATAGTCCTCAGAGACTCTTTTAAGTCTCTCTGTAATACATTTTCTCAAAAACCACCGTACTTGTAAGTCAAACAGAGTGCCGGCGCCGCTTCGTCGAAAACTTCCAGGGGGCGCAATGGAGGCAATTATTAACTTTTGAACCAAAACTCCACATCTAGTCTGTAAAGACCATCACTAAGGACACTCACAGAGGTTTTCAAGAGTTTTGAAATTTTCCAAGGCTCAGAAGATGTGCGTGAACTTTCATGCGAGGATGGTGTCGTCACGGCAACAAAGTTTGTCCAAAACTCCCAATATTCACGGTGACCTATCATCACAGTACTAAGGTTTATATTCCCAGATTTGAAGGGGATCAGATTAAAGGGCTAGGAAATGGACATCTGACTGTAGAAATTTTGCATTGACCTAGGCCAATAGGTGGCGCTATACTTTTTCGAAAATCTTTTCATGGCAATACTTATAGGCCTACACAAGCATCCTGAATTAAAATTTCTAGCCAGAAATATCAATGTTCCTTGGAGTTATACCATTTTACATATTTGAGGAAAATCGTCAAAAATCGTCCAAACTGCACGCAAGCTCACGCCCAGGTAGTTTTATGAAAACTCTTGATTTTAATAACTTTTGACCCCAAGGGGGTCAGGATCAACTTGCCCGATTTTGAAATCGATCGGATTTAAACTCTCGGAGGAGTTCGTTCGTTTGTAAAACCAAAATACGGTGGAAATTGCGAAAAAAAGGCCAAAATACAGTAAATCACCATAGCACCCCCTAATGTTCGATTTTTTTAAAATTCTCAGGGGAAGTTCTAGGACCCAATGTGAACATGTCCTAAAGATTTGGTGGCGACAGGCCTTTTACTTTTTAAGTTATTGGTCTTTCCTTTTTAGGCCACACCCACGACAACTTGATTAGTCCATCAATTAAAAACTAAATGAGATATCAACAAGCTTTTAATAACTTTTGATGGCATTGAGCCAATGATCATTTTGGTGAAGATTTCGTCAAAATCGGACCAAGCGTCTGGGAGGAGTTCGCAAAAACGTGTTTTTCACAAAATTCAAAATGGCGGCCATAAAACGGTAGGCGCATTTGCATACCATGATTGACTTTTTTGTAGAGCACATCCAAGAGCACCTGTGTGCAAAATTTCAAGTCAATCCGTAAAAGTGGACAAAAATGTCCCCAGAGGCAGCACTTTAGGGGGCGCTAGAGAGCACTTTTTTTCATCGCCAAATTGCGCGACCCCAAGAATATATAAATTTTTCGCACTTCTGAAGCGCACGCAAAAATTCAAGAGTTTTTGAACATGGCAAAGGCCCCAAAAGTGCGATTGAAGTGGTGAAATAATAATAATAATAATAAGAAGAATTCTTGCAATTTCAATAGGGCTTTCGCCCGACTTTCAGTCGGCTCAGGCCCTAATAATAATAATAATTCTTGCAATTTCAATAGGGCTTTCGCCCGACTTTCAGTCGGCTCAGGCCCTAATAATAATAATTCTTGCAATTTCAATAGGGCTTTCGCCCGACTTTCAGTCGGCTCAGGCCCTAATTAAAGCTGCAAGCAGCGATGAACGGGCCTTCGCCTATTCTCGCACGTCGGGGCGGGGCGGCGGTCGGCCGGGCTCGCGGGTCAAAAAAGACTAAAGAGACTAAACAAATCACTCTCGGGGCTGCCATTCAAACCTGAATCTGCGGCCTCGCGAACGGAATCCACCGACACCAGGCTGTTGCCGAGCTGCAAGAGACCTGCAGAGTAATTGTTACGGGTCTCGGGCACGATGACCACAATAAGTATCACAGCAACACTTGTCTCGTTCTCCAGTTTGCGTCTGTATAATTGATTCAACACATATACACATCCAGTGCATTTTTCTTGTCCTGTATATCTTAGATATCATAAATGCAGTCTCATTTAAGGTTAATTCCCAGAAATATCCACCTGTAATTACCTTAGCTGTTATTACGGCCTACTATAGTTCCCATTGACCAACTACATAAGGGATATTTCCACACCATGTTGACTATGATAAACGTATACAACTCTTATTCACATATGGACATTGCACTTTAGAATGTATATTCATTAACTCAGCATGTACCAAACCATATTGTCATGTAAAAAAACCAAAACATGACCAAACATGACTAAATAAATCACTGCCCTTGCATACTGAACAAATATTGCATTCTGGATTCATTTAAAGTCACATGAGGAGTCTTGTGCATGCCAAGAATCAAACCCTGGTTTACTGCGCCAGGGGCCAACGCTCTGCAGATGACCTATATGGTCCAATACAATTTCACAATCGAAACGTCACTCAAATAGGATTGGTGCCTCTCTTGCAAAAATACAGCGAATTTTAATACTTAAATGAGAGCTAAAGGAGAAAATAAACGCAGTAGGTCACATAAGTTCTGTCGGATGTTCAAGTTGCCCAGAAGGATGAGCGGCGAGCTGTCATCTGGAAGTTGTAACTCTTCCATTCGTTGTAGAAGTAAATAACTTCTTCTCTGGAAGGATCATTTTCCGCTGTGGTCCAGTCGACTTGGGTCTTTGCCACGATTGCCCGCGGTGAAGCCCACCTGTGCCGTGTGGTGGAAGAAAAAAAGAAGGCCAAATTATTACATCCATCGACAGTCACACGATATGGAATGCTGTTGTACGAATGCGGGAAGAAGTCTTTTACAATTATGCAGACAGAACAAAATATACATAAAGAAATGCTTTCCCACCTCGCTGGAGTTGAAAGCCACGTGTCCCATGTGCCATTCCCAGTGATGTCCTCAGACTGGTGGCATGACTTTGCACGGGCCATCTGAAAATATTTGAGCACCAACGTGTATTATCAGAATACGATTATGGCTGTCAACAGATTATAGACAATTGACTAGTTAATCACACGTTTTGAAAACATTTATCTTGATTACAATATTTTTTTCTCTTATATTAACTGTTTACAGTTTAGTAATTTGTTGTTTCAACTCCATAATGAGCTTGACGTGTGTATATTATTTCTTTGGAATGAGGGGCATATTAATCATATCATTTAATGTTAGATTCATGCTCATTGTGAAGGCAATAAATATATAACATATTGAAAAGCATTGAAGACGCACAATACATTACGTGTCATTTAGCTGCGCCCGGCTGCACGCTGCGGGCAGATTATAGACAATGAAGTTAAACAACAAAGTAGTTAAGTTAGCTGCTGCGAGCACGGTTCTACTCAAAGTGTGTAAATAAAGTGATTCAATCGGGCCAAGTTATTTAGGGCACACGGAAACGTAAACAAAGTGGCGCTGATAGAGTGAAGAGGGGTCTTTTATCCCCGTGAAGCTACCGTAGTTAGCTTAGCTAAAAGACGTATGCTGGTTGTTATTGTTCAGTGCTAAATAAAAACCCTCTTGAATGTAGAACACAACTCACGTCTGGCCTCATACCATGACAGGCACATTAATGTTGACAATTAACTTCGTTAGCCTTGTGTTCACCTTTCCTGCCGGTCCGTCTCTGACCGTAGTCGGAGTTTGCAGGGGGAGGCGTTGCTGTCTGCTCCAGGGCCAAAGTACTGTCGGCTAAGTAAACTTTGGGGTTAATTCCCTTCGTCCCGGGGTTGGTGAATAAAAGTCCGCTTTACTTTCTTTGAGGATTTATTAATCTAACACTGAGTAACACAGTTACAGTACAGACAATTCTCCGGCCGCTACATCCACTCCGTCATCACAACAACAACACAACTTCCTCATGCGCTCTCCCCCTCCGTAGCCCGTGCGTGTAGCTCTTAAAGGGGCCGCACCATTTTCTCTAGTAACATCACCATGACGTATGTTGCAGAATACGTCTATTTAAATCCAGATGTAAATATATTGAACTGTCCGTGTTATTTGTCCAGGTTAGATGTGTCGTTACTCGCAACCAGCTGCCCGGTCCGCCAGCTGAGTGCCTCAGTCTGCTGTTTGATTCTGTTCATGTGCCACGGAGCAGCTTCTGTCCTTAAACTGAAACGATTTTCACAAACCTGCTCTTAAGTGTAGTTATTTAAGTCAAACACATCAGCAAGGAGCGTAAACTGAATCATTTTGTTCGTTAGATCAGACGACACGCGTTTAAAAAGAGGAGGAAAAAAAAATGATTTCGTCGGGGGTCGATCCCACGATCATAGCATCGGGGGGCCAACACCTTACTCACTGAGCTATTCTTTCAGATGGATTTGAGAATTCGAAAACTCAATGAAATAGGATTGGTCACTCTCCGCCAAAAATACAGGTAATATTCACACTAAAAAAATTATAACTGCCTTCCTGTTTGTTTTAGAGAAAATTCCTCAGAGACTTTTTTAAGTCTCCCTTTAATACATTTGGTAAAAAATCAGCGGACTTGTCGGTCAAACAGGGTGCGGGCGGGGCTTCGTCAAAATCTTCCAGGGGGCGCAATGGAGGCAATTTTTCACTTTTGATCCAAAACTGCACATCAGGTCTGTAAAGGTCATCACGTAGAATACTCACAGAGGTTTTCAACAGTTTTGGAGTGTGCCGAGGCTCAGAAGATGTGCTTGAACTTTCATGCGGAGATAGCGTCGTCACAGCCACAAAGTTGGTCCAAAACTCCCAATTCTCACTGTGAGCCATCGTCACAGTCTTACGTCTTATATTCCCAGATTTGAAGTTGATCACATTAAAGGGCTAGGAAATGGACATGTAAATGTAGAAACTTTGCATTGACCTAAGCCAATAGGTGGCGCTATACTTTTTCGAAAATCACTGCATGGCATTACTTAAAGGCCTACACAAGCATCATGAATATACATTTCTAGCCAGAAATATCAATGTTCCTTGGAGTTATACCATTTTCCGTTCTGGAAAAAAATCTTCCAAAATTGTCCAAACTGCACGCACGCTCACGCCCAGGTAGTTTTATGAAAACTCTTGATTTTAATAACTTTTGACCCCAAGGGTGTCAGGAACCACTTGCCAGATTTTAAAATGGATCGGATTTAAACTCTCGGAGGAGTTCGTTCGTTTGTAAATGCAAAAATTGAAGGAAATGGCAAAAAATACACAGAATCACCACAGCGCCCCCTAATGTTCAAATATTCTGGGAAAATTTGGGGATGTTCTAGGACTCATTGTGAACATGTCCTCAAAATTTGGTGAAAATGACGGTTAGAAAAAAAAAAAGTTATAGGCCTTTGAACTTTCAGGACACAAACCTACAAACTTCATTGGTCCATAACGTTATTGAAAAATGAGATATCAACATTCTTTCAATAACTTTTGATCGCATCGAGCCAACGATCATTTTGCCGAAGATTTCGTAAGAATCGGACCAAGCGTCTGGGAGGAGTTCGCAAAAACGTGTTTTTCACAAAATTCAAAATGGCGGCCATAAAACGGTAGGCGCATTTGCATACCATAATTTTTTTTGTGTACAGCACATCCAAGAGCACCTGTGTGAAAAGGTTCCAGGTCGATCGGTAAAAGTAAAAAAAAAAATTAACATTGCGGCCACTTTGGGAGGCGCTAGAGAGTTCTTTTTTTTCTCCTCTAATTGCGGGACCCCAATCATACGTCAATTTTGCGCACTTCTGATGCGCGTGCAAAAATTCAAGAGTTTTTGAACACGATATAGTCCCCGAAAGTGCGTTCGAAGTGGCGAAATAATAATAATAATAATAATAATAATAATTCTTGCAATTTCAATAGGGCTTTCGCCCGACTTTCAGTCGGCTCAGGCCCTAATAATAATTCTTGCAATTTCAATAGGGCTTTCGCCCGACTTTCAGTCGGCTCAGGCCCTAATTACAAACTATACGAAAATAGATGGACATGTGGACCCTCAGTATGATCAGAAGACAACCAAAACAGAGCCTCTTGCAATACTCTTCAGAGGCCAACATTTTGATATCCAAAAAGTAGATAGGGTTATAGATGGCAGACTGCTAATGGTGGACATAGAAGGGAGGGGAATCAGATTAAGGGTTCTAAACATCTACTGCCCCACTGAGCTGCAGGAACGTGTAAAAGTGCTCCAAGCTATTCAACCTTTAGCTCACTGCGGGAGGGAAGTTATTATTGGGGGCGACTTTAACTGTATTTTTGAAGCAGCAGACAGCAGATCAACCTCTGCTGTAAAATTAGATTCTAGTTCCCATACACTCCAAGGCATCATAAAAGATTGCAAACTAGTTGATACTTATAGACAAAAAAATCCAACATCTCCTGGGTTCTCCTCTGGTACTTGGACTAATGGGAGAACCTTCTCGCGTATAGATCTCTTGCTCACTACACCGGGAGTCACAACGCTTAACAGCACAATTGAGCCTACCCCCTTCTCAGACCACCAAAAACTTACCAGTGCCCTGGAAATACAGGGGCCGTGTGAGCTCGGTCCAGGTAACTGGAAACTAAACATAAGCCTGCTAGACAAAAAAGAGGTGACAACTAGGTATAGGGAAAAATTTAACCAATGGCTCACCCTGCAGATATTGTTTGACTCCTTGGGAGAATGGTGGGAGGATATTAAACGGAAAACGAGATGTTTTATCATGTCCGAAGGGAAAAAAGAAGCTGTAAAAAAACGAGCTTTTCAAAAAAGAATGCAGGAAACGTTACAACGTTACTACCTACTGTCTGGCTATGAGGTGAATGAAGACATACAAAAATTGAAGAAAAAAATGAATATGCTGTATAATGAAAAGAGTAGAGGGGTGCTCACAAGGAGCAGAGTGCAACACCTACAAGAAAACGAAAAGTGTACCCGCTATTTCTTTAATAAGCTGTGTAAAACCAGGCATTGTATCGAGGGTGTGTTAGACAAACAAGGAATAGAGATTAGCGACCCCCCCCAACGTTTTAAGCACAGTCAACTCCTTTTATTCTGAACTCTACCAAGAAAAAGCACATGTGAACAGTTGACTCCTTTCTTTCTATCCCACTTGTCTAAAAAACTCAGCAACTCAGAAAAAGACCCCCGTGAAAGAGAATTGACAATTGGGGAGCTAACTATGGCAATGAAGAGCATCCCGGACGAGCCCCCCCGCCCACACCAAACAAAGCAAACCCCTAGTTTGCGACAAAACAAAACAACTAACGTACCCCAGTGATTAAACACGCGATAGCGCATCGGCTACCACGTTATCCGAACCTTTCATGTAACAAACCTGCAAATTGTAACCCTGCACAATCAGAGCCCATCGCATAAGGCGACGATTGTGATTGTACATTTACTTCAGGAACACTAAGGGATTGTGATCTGTAAAGACCACAACAGGCAAAGCACTAAACCCCACATAAACCTCAAAGAACTGAAGGGCTGGCAGAAGTGCTAGCGTCTACTGTTCGATGGTAGAGTTCCTGGATTGACACTCACTAAACCTACGAGAGAAAAAACTGACGGGACGGTCCACTCCGTTCTCGTCTTCCTGCAAAAGAACACCTCCTGCGCCGACTGTGCTAGCGTCAATTTCAAGCTTAAATGGTTTTTCGAAGTTAGGCGCAGCCAACACAGGGGCGTTACAAAGTAATGCTTTCGCGGACTCAAATGCTGAACTGCATTCCTCTGACCACCTAAACGGCACCTTAGGACTGAGCAAGGATGTAAGAGGGGCCACTACTGTCAAAGTTTTTACAAAACGTACGATAGTACCCCACCATCCCGTGAAACCTACGCAGTTCGCGGCGAGTAGAAGGAGCAGGGAATCCAACCATGGCTTCAACCTTGCTAGTGACGGCACGCACCTGTCCCCGTCCCACCTGCTTCCACAAATAGGCCAGTGGCCTTACCGAACTCGCACTTGGCCAAGTTGAGGGTTAACGAAGCCTCCGCCAACCACTGAAAAGCCATTTTCAGGGAGACCAGATGTTCGGCCCAAGTGGACGAATGAATTACCACATCATCAATGTAAGCGGTACAGTTTGGTACGTCAGCAAACACAGTATTTACTAACCTCTGAAAGGTAGCAGGAGCGTTGCGCATTCCGAATGGCATGACAGTGTACTGTAGAAAGTTGTCTGGTGTAACAAACGCTGAAATGTCAGAGGCCCGAGAAGTTAGTGGCACCTGCCAATAACCTTTTAACAGATCTAGCTTACTCACATAAGCAGCAGAACCAATTCGGTCAATACAATCATCTATACGAGGCAGAGGGAAGGAATCTGGTATAGTCACAGTGTTCACGCGTCTATAGTCCGTGCAAAGGCGAGACGTACCGTCTGGCTTAGGGACAAGAATACATGGAGAACTCCACGAGCTGTTACTGGGTTTTGCCATGTCGTTCTGTAACAAATAATTCACCTCCTTCCGCATAACCTCTCTTTTGGTGGCATTCACACGGTAAGGGTGCTGCCGAATAGGAGCAGCGTTCCCCACGTCCACATCATGCTCTATCACTGTTGTGCAACTGGGGATATCCTGAAACACACTCAAGAAACTGTTTATCAGCACGATAAGATCAGCAATCTGATCACTCTCTAAATGCTCCATGTGTGAAGGAAGGCTTTTCAATACCTCCGAATTATACAACCGGGCACATTGCTGTAGCGTATGGCGTAACACTAACCCGTCCTCCTGTTCCTCCTCTAAGTCCCCACCATGTTTCAGCACCACCGCACCCACACTAGAGACGGTAGGCTGGACCGGCGTACCTGAGGAGCTGTTGGGAGAGGCACGCACAAAATACGGTTTAAGCATGTTAATGTGACACAACTTGGAAGAGCGTTTACGATCTGGAGTTCTGATCACATAATTGGTGTCGCTGACTTTCTTTTCCACCATGTACGGTCCAGAAAACCGAGCAGACAGAGACAAACCAGGGATTGGCAACAAAACAAGGACTTTATCCCCTGGTGTGAAAGAACGGCTAACAGCCTTTCTGTCATAGCGCATTTTCATGCGCTTCTGAGTTGAGGAGAGAGACTCTTGAGCTAGCATGCAGCAATCTGGCTCCTGGAATCACCTGTTGGAAAGGGGAGACAACAAGCAGACACAGAAACTGGGGAACGTAACACAGTGGAATAGAACTCCAGGTCACGACGGGTTACAAAAAGAGTTCTATAATACCTTTTGGGATGAGCTAAAAGCCCCCTTACTGGCAGTGTTAAACGAAAGCTTCTTAAGAGGGGTTTTACCCACATCTCTACGAACAGGCTCCATTTCTCTACCTTTTAAAAAAGGTGATAAGAAGGACCTGAAAAATTGGAGACCATTGACGTTGCTGGGAGTGGACCTTAAGATACTATCAAAGGCCCTCTTTTTCCGAATACGACCAGTGATTAATCAATTGGTCGGAATAGAACAAACATGTGGGGGTACAAGGTAGGTCCATGAACGACAAGGTAGGTCCATGAACGACAACCTGGCCCTAGTCAGAGACGCCTATTTGTTTGCAAAAGATCGTAACCTCCCTCTATGCATATTGGGGCTAGACTTGGAGAAGGCTTTTGATAGTGTTAGTCACCAGTACCTAAAAGCCATTTTGTCTCATTTTAATTTCGGCAGCCATTTTAGGGCATGGGTAGACTTGCTGTATACCGATATAACAAGCACAGTCTCTGTAAATAAAACAAATACAGTACCTTTTTTGATCAGATCAGGTGTTCGACAGGGTTGTCCACTTTCCCCCTCATTGTTTATCCTAGCAATAGAACCCCTAGCGTGTGTCTTAAGGAAATCCCATAATATCAGAGGCCTTCCAATCCCTCGGGCAACAGGAAAAGAGGCAAAACTTAGCTTGTACATGGACGACCTAACACTTATCCACACAGACAATAGATCAGTAAGAGACACATTGGCAGTTTGTGACAATTTTACTGCGGCTTCTGGAACCAAAATAAACAAAGAAAAATGTGAAATGCTTCGCCTAAACTGGAGAGAGCCCGTGGAACATTTAGGCCTCATACAAAAAAACGACGTAATTAAAGTCCTAGGATTACAAATAGGTAAAGACATGGAAAACTGCAACTGGGAGACAAAATTACATGATGGTTCATGATGACCTTGAAAAAAAATATTTTTCAATTCATATGGGGAGGACAACATGAAAAACTAAAACGAGAAATATTGTACAGGCCTTTAGAGAAGGGGGGAAAGGATGTCCCAGATATAGAAAGCAAGCTAAAGGTTATGTTTGTTACCCCAATAATCAAAGCTTGTTTGATGCCCGAAGCAGCCCCAATTTGGGCGCATTTTGCGATGTTCTGGGTCGGTCGGGGTGTGCTTAGGGCATGGGACAAGAGACCCATACAAACCAGGCCAAAAATGTACGATACAGTTTTTTCATGCATAAAAAAAGGAATAACCCAGCTGGCACATGATGAAATCACAAGAAAGCAGGTAGAACATATACTGTCACCACACCACTCAAAGCTAACCCCCTAAGCACACTAACGGAAAAGAAAACAAAGGTAGTGTGGTCCAACATGAATGACCTAATTCTAACAAACACTCAGAAAGATTTGGCTTGGCAAGTTGCTAACCAGTGCTTACCTACAAGAGTTTTTCTCGAGAGAAGAAAATGCACTCGCAGTGCAAAATACCCCCGACTTTCCTGCGGGGATAGTGAAACTACACAACACCTTTTTTGGTCATGCCCAGCAGCCAAAAGGGTCTGGTTGATAGTGTCACCCTGGCTACAAGCATTATTCAAACTCCCTGTCTGCTATAATGACATAGCTTACGGCAGCCTACAAAACCATAGAACAGATGAAATTAAAAAATGGTGGGCAGTTATATATTGTCTAAAAGAAGGTCTGTGGAAGGCAAGAAATGTACGAGTTTTGAAAGGTCACTCCATCCCACCAGAAAATAATTTTGAACCTGTTTATAGACTATCTGTTAAAAGACACGTCTACAACAAGAAAGAGAAAAACTTGACTAAGTGGAAAATCCCTCAAACGCACCTCTTTTTAACATTTTTTAACAAAGTGTAACTAATGATGGTGGTTTAACTAATGCAATCGAAGTCACTTGTTTTTCTGTGTTTTTCTCTTATTTGGAAAAAAAGAAAATGAGAAACTTTTGTTAAGATTTTTTATCTAATACTTGTTTTTGTATAAGTGTTAAGTGCCCCTTTGAAGAGTGAGGTTAAAAACAAATGTACCCAAAAAAGTAGAAAAAAATGCCTGTAAAAAGTTTGTCTTTTTCTGTGCAAATTTTGTAATGGAATTAATAAACGGCTGAAAATTGAATTGGTTCACCCAGGGCAAGCTCAGCCATTGCACTCCGGCCGTGTTGACCACTGCGAATTCCTAAAATGTGGGAATCTTGACTGCATAATTTGTGGTAGTGGGGGACTGCATCCGCATTCTGATATTAGTGTGTATTAGATATTAGTGTCAAAGAAAAACCAGTGCTTTTCACTTGCACACATCTCTTTGAACTACTGTTGGTCCCCAAGATTGAGCCTCTTTGCCAACAATGGACCTGTTTACTCACCACTGGAGTTTTAAATCACTGAGTGATTGTCTGAATTAACAGTAAACCAACAACATTTCAGGAGGGCCTTACAATTTTTGATTGAAAAAAAATCAATGACTTTTGAGGTTTGTTTTGGGGTGGTTCCATTTTCGGACAAAGGTGCCTAAAAGTGAAAAACAAACCAAGGTTCTGTTTACACATCACTGGAGTCTCTGGTTGAGCTTTGGAACAAGTCTCAAATCACTGTCTGAATTTAAAGTGAAATCAACAAGATTTCAGCAGGAGCTTACCTTTACCTTTAGATTTTTTGAGGAAAGGGGGTTGGGAAATGGGTTAGGCATTGGACACCCGCAGCTCAACCACTCCCTACCGCAAGAGGGATTACTTGTTCGACAGGGATATAGGGCTGCCTTCCACCTGATTGGGCTACTGACTTTGGTTTCTCTTCAATACGCATACGTTTTTCGCCTTTTACTAAAGACTTCCGTTGAGAGGAACAACAATGAGTTGACCTTAGTTTTTGCCAGGCTCTGCTATTTGGCTAAGCCTCATGTACTTGTAAGAAAAAGAAATTAGTAGGATGGAAGAGCCTGTCGTTTGAGTAAACTTATTACTGGAGTCTGTGGTTGAGCTTTGGATCAAGTCTCAAATTACTGTCTGAATTTAAAGTGAAATCAACAAGATTTAGGCAGGAGCTTACACTTTTGATTGCAAAAAAACGAATGATTTTTCAGGGCTGTTTGGGGTTGGTTCCATTTTTAGACAGAGGTGCCTAAAAGTGAAATCACTGTCTGAATTAAAAGTAAATTCAACAAGAGTTCATCAAGAGCTTACACTTTTGATTAAGAGGAAATCAACGATTTTTAAGGATACAGGCTGCGTGGGGAGTGGGATGTTAAGTAACAGGCGACTGCCACGCCCATTTGTATGAGCCGCATACAAGAGATGTGATTTGAGAGATGTGCTAGTTCATTCGGTCTGGAGGCAAACATTCTAGTGTCATCGCTTCTCGGCGTTTTGGCTAAGATCAAGTGTAGTATCTGTTCTTATCAGAGGAAGTCAGAGCTGTGCGGTGTATGGAGCGTGGAGGATACAACAGTTGCGGTGGCCGAGAATAGACAATCATGTCTATAGGGATGCGGAACTCTGTCCGCTTCATTTGGAAGGTCACAGAGGAGGAGAAGAATGGAAGAAGGGAATGGTTTGTGCGCACTGTCCTAGTGGGAGCACTGAAGATTGACCCAGTCCAGGTGTACTGTCTGCAGTGGAATGCAGCGGGTGGAGGGTTCGATTTGACGCCCAAGCCCCTGTATGAGAGAGTGATGGAGACCGCGAGGGAAAAGCGGGAGAAGGGCCCTTCTCAAAGTTCCGAGTCGAGGCGCTCTACAAGAGGAATTCAAAAATTATTACGGTCCATATGTACAACCCATATGTGGGCGATGAGTCAGTAATTTCCTGGTTGGCGAAGTATGGGAGACCTCAGTGAGAAACCTGAGGGACAGTTTCGGCATCTGGTCTGGGCGACGGCAATTTAAAGTTCATCTAGAAGACAATCCTGGTGGCTGCGGTGGGTTACGGCATCCTCCGGCTTATTTTAGCATTGGAGAAGACAGGGGTTTCCTCTTTTACTCCGGTCAACCCAGTTTTTGCAGACAATGCCGCAGTTTTGGGACATAGCGTGGCCATGTGTGGGGCCCCAAAGACCTGTCATGGCTGCGGAGGAGAGGGGCACTGTGGTGGCGGGCGTGGTTTCAGCTCGGCTGCAGGTGCGGGAGAGAGGGGGAGGGGCTCGGGGAACAGTGCCAGGTGAGAACGTTTGGTAATCAGCTGGCGGGAATTGATGTGTGTGTGTGTGTCCTCTCCTCCCTATTTAAGAACAGTGAGGCGAGCGACCGAGAGAGAGGGCGAACGAGCGAGCAGGACGCCGGCGAGCTGTATTAAATAAAGATATATTGAAACCAAATTACCCTGGTGTCCAGTGCCTTCCTCCTGAACCAGCCACGCACACCGTACAGGCACATTGTCCGGGACTGCCCAGTTCGAGCGCGAAGCTATGCAGAGGTGGCAGTACAGGAAGAGGTATCAATCCTTACCCCATTGGAGGAGGCGTTGCAGAGGCTTTCCGAAGAGGAGGGACGGGTTGCTGCAATGAACGAGGCCGGCGCAAATATGGGTGAGAGCAGATGGACACACAGGTGGTAGTGAGCCTGGGAGACTCTCTGCCGCTGATGGGTCCTGGGCGGATTGTGTGGTCAGCTCAGAGGAGGAGGACACCAGAAACGAAACAGAAAAGGGGGTCAGGAAGAGGAGCACTTCATCCGGAGGTGAGCTGGCTGAGTTCTCGGCAGAGTCAACTGAGGCAAGACCACAGGTGCAGAGGCCAAATAGGAGAAGAAGTTGGCAACCAAATGTGCAAGGGAGGATGACGGCAAATCCCCCCTGAAGGTAACCTCAGTAACCGAGTCGGACATTAGAAGCCAACAGTCTTCTGGGCAGACTACATTGGAGGCTGAAGGAACTGAAAATGGGGAGGGGACTCAACGGACGGAGCTGCCCCGGAATAGTTCACAAAGCCCAGTACAGCTTATGGTGGAGAAAGGACAGGCATATGCTGCAGGAGGTTTCGCCAACAAAAACCGACTGGAAGAAGGATTTGGACCAACACCAGACAAGCAGGGGGCCGAGGGTAATGGGGCGGAAGGGGAACATGTATGATGTATTGAATGGCCTTATTTTCAGTACTGACCATAAATGTCAGGGGTATGAGGAATGTGGTGAAGAGGGCAAGTATTTACCAATACCTGTTTCAGACGCCTTTACATGTTTGCTTTCTACAGGAAGTGCATCTGAGGGATGGTGGGGATGTCAGGGCCTTTTCGGAGGCCTGGCTCAAGGGTGAGTCCAGATGGGGAGTCGGGGGGTACACTCCTCAGGGGTCGGAATCCTCTTTGGGAATAAAGAGTTTCAAGTTCGGGACAGTTTTTCAGTGGTCCAGGGGAGGGTCCTGGTGGTGGATGCATTTTGGAGGGGGGTTTCATTTAGATTTATTAATGTGTATGCACCAGCGGAGCCGAAGGGACGTAAGGCCCTATTTATTGCACTAACAGTTGTGTGTGTCACAAACAAGGTGGTGGTTCTAGGGGGGGATTTCAATGTCTCTTTTGAGGGGTCGGGGGATTTTAGTTTGCCGTATTTGACAGATTTGGTGAAGGGGTTCATGCTGAAAGACGGGTACAGGGCTGTGGAGCCAACAGGGGAGGGTACAACATGGTCAAATTCACGGGGTGCACATAGTAGGGTTGATTTTGTTTTTGTGCCAGGTGCTGTTGCTGTATGTAAGGCAGTTGTGAGACCAGTGTGGTTCTCTGACCACAACCAACTGGAGGTGGCCTTTTTAGTGGTGGCCCCAAGTTTTGGAAGGGGGTACTGGAAGTTAAATTGTAGGGTTTTGGGGGAGGAGGCTCCCCCCCTCACACTATGAGGGGTGGGTCTCACTGAAGCCCTGTTTTGGCAATATTGTGGACTGGTGGGAATACATAAAGGTAAACATCAGGAGGTTGACTGTTGAATATTGTTCAGAAAGAGCAAGGGAAGAGAGGGGGGTTTTAGGAGGCTTCAACAGGAGTTGCATACTTGAATGGAGGCAGAGAACAAGGGGGAATACGGGATTAGCAGAGGGACAGGGAAGTGAGGGAACAATTGGGCCTGTATTTTAAAGGAAAAGCTGATGACTTCCTGAAAAGATGTAGGATGGAATCATTAAATGTGGCAGAGACCTGTACGCCCATGTTTTTTAAACAGGTGAGGGATGCCCGGTCAAGGGCGTGTATTCCCGGGCTACGGGAGAAAGATGGTAACCTTGTCTCGGATCCAAGAGGCATGGTTGGGATTGCCTCCAAATTTTTTGGGGATACCATGGGGCCACAAGAGGTGGACGGACCAGAAGAAGGAGGTTTTTTAAAGGGCCTTGAGGTTAAGGTGCCAGGGGAAGTGGTGGAGTCCTTAGAACGTCCGGTGGGTCTTGCGGAATTGGAGGAAGCTATGAAAGGGTTGGGAGCGGGAAAGGTGCCGGGGATTGATGGGTTACCGAAGGAATTTTATGCAACTTTTTGGGGAATCCTGGGGGAGGATTTTTTAAAAGTAGTGGGGTCAGTGATAGAAGGGGGCTGTTGACACTGTTACACAAAAAAGGGGAAAAAGGAGAACCTGGGAAATTTCAGGCCAATAACTCTCCTCTGCGTTGATTACAAGATCATCGCCAGAGAGTTGGCTAGACGACTCCGATCGGCTCTACCTCATGTGGTAAATGTGGATCAGACATGCGGGGTGGAGGGGAGAAAACATCCAATGGAATTTAGGGCTGGTGAGGGATTGTATCCACTGGGCGGAGGAACTTGGGGTGCCTCTCATGCTGGTGGGGTTGGACATGGAAAAGGCGTTTGATAGGGTCAACCAAGGTTTTTTGGCAGCTGTCTTAGAGAGGATGAGTTTCGGACCAATTTTTCGGAGGTGGTTAGGGATTATGTATACAGGGGTTGGGAGTAGGGTGGTAGTGAATGGGGATATGGGGGATCTGGTGCCACAGCAAACAGGGGTGAGGCAAGGGTGTCCACTCTCACCACTGCTTTTTGTTTTATATGTTGAACCTCTAGCTTTAGCTATTAGGGCGGATGCTGAGATTAAAGGATTGCGCCTTCCAGGAGGGGGAGAAAGAGACTTGAGGATGTCTCAGTATGCAGATGACATGACTATTTTTAACAACGGAGAGCTCCTTGCTTCGTGTTTTGGACATCTTGGAGTCCTTTTCAAAAGTACCCGGGGCAAAGGTCAATGTGGGAAAATCCAAAGTCAAGTATTTTGGACCATGGAAGGGGAGAGGTGGGGTGCAGTTCGGATTGTCAGAGTGCCAGGGTCCAATGAGAATACTGGGGGTGGATTTCGATAAAAGCGAGAGTGGGCGGGTGAACTGGAGAAGGCGACTGGCTGGTGTGAGGTCAAGAATAGGAAGACCCGACGTTTATCCTTAACTGGGAGGGTTTTGGCAGTCAAGGCGGACATCCTGCCATCAATAATTTACCTGGCGTATGTTTTCCCGCTGCCTCCGGAGTATAGGAGAAGATTGATGTGGGATGTTTTCTCCTTTGTGTGGGGGGGATATGAGTATGTGAGGAGGGACTGGATGAAGCAAGGCGTAACAGAGGGTGGGAGGGGAGTGCCTGATGTTCCGCTTAAATTAGATGTTCTTTTCTTTTTGCTGCAATGGGGTAACATCCCCCAGTGGTCACTGGTACCACGTGCTGCTCATGTTTTGGCTGTCCTTTCCCCTGAGGAATTTGGTGAAATGGGAGAATGGGCGGCCGAAAGGGGAAATTATTCCACCACATTACAAGCAGATGATAGGCTGGGCTAAGAGGCCCAAGGAGTGCGGGGAAGGGGACCTATGTCTGGATCATAGGAGGCTATACAAGGCCTTAGTGGCAAAACAGGGACCTGTGAGGGTTCTCGGAGTCGGCAGAGACGAGTGGAGTTTTACGCAGCACAAGGAGCTGCCAAACCGACTGAAAGACATCAACTGGCTATGCCTACATAAGAGGATGCCTGTGAGGGATACTTTGTACAGGCATGGCCTGTCAAGGCTATGCTCCTGTCCACGGTTAGGTTGCGGCAGAGACAAGGATTTGTGCCATGTTTTTTGGGGATGTGGGTTTGCAAGAGCAATGTGAGGAGAGCTGGGGTTATTTTTTCCGAGATTAGGGAGACTGTTTTATGAGGTTTTGATGTTGGGTGTGGGATTAAGAGGACGAGGGAGGGAGGGATTTTTGTTGTGGTTAATTCTGTCAATGGGGAAGGCAGCACTGTGGGATGCCAGAATGGCCCTTATTAAAAGTAATGAGGGAAACAAGGTAGAAAGTATTGTCACGAGGGTGAGGGAGAAGCTGCGCCAGATGAAAAGGGGGGAGGAGGAAAAGTATGGCTACCATGCAGCTAAGGAACGATGGAAGGGAGTGTGGCCCTAGGTGGTAGGGTTTGAGTTCTAGAAACTGTATTATGTATGAGTTCTGCATTGTATTATCTGTATATTGTATTTTTGCTGGTGTAATGGATGATGTAAGGTAATGATGTGTAATAAAAAAAAAAATCTGTTCTTATCAGTTTAATATCTGATATGTCCTCTATATGAGGACTACATATTAAGCCGATTTTTAACTCTGGGAGATGAAAAAGGGGCTTGCTCTGCTCACTCCAAGCATTGACCCGGTATTGCAGCACTTCCGGGAACGGTGCAACCTTTATCTTGTGAAAAAAATAACTGGTGACCCAATTCATTGGTTTAGTCTAGGTAGTTGGTTTTGCTCTGTGTACAAGTCTCAACTGGAGATGGTCCTTTAGGCTGAGACTTTTGGAAAGCAAATGATATGTTTACTCATCAATTGTGCCTTTATTTTGCATTTCACACTGATCACTGATTTTAAATTCACTGATCTGTGAGGACGGTGCCATCTGGGAACCGTCACCCCAAGTGCTCTGTCTGGGAATACCATTCCTGTCTCTGTCACTACCAACTTATACTTACCTGGCAGGGGAGATACCATGATCACAAAGGTGGTTCACCCAGGGCGAGGCTCAGCCATTGCATTCCGGCTGTGTTGACCACTGCGAATGGGGGTGAGCCGTACAGTAGTGCAATACATTCGAAGACCATTGGCTTACAATCCACAGTAAAACTTTCAAAAATAGCCCCTCCAGGTGGACTACTCATGGAATGTTTGATTAATGTTTGTTTACTTCCTGGTAGATCTCTATTGGCTCCTGAGCTAACTATTCATGCAATGTGTGATTAATGTTTGTTTACTTCCTGGTCGTTCTCTATTGGCCTGAGCTGATAGATATATCCAAAATTGCAACATTGTTTTTATTTACTCTTTTGCTTTTTTACAGGACTGCTACATGGACTTCCCACCACTGGAATACATGCAAACATTATCACTTCAAATGGTAAATTAAAAGGCGTCCAAAATGTTTTACCTGCTTTTAATGTCATTTCGACTGATGATCTTCTTTATTGATTGCATGAGTGGGAAATCTTTTGTTGTTTGTATTTTGATCATTATTGAATACATTTTCTACAGTGGTTTCTCTCGCCATGGAAACATATAGACATCGATTTTGTTTAATATACTTATGTTTATATTGTTCTTGCCTTTTTTTCTTATTTTGCAGTATCTTATTCCAATTCACCAACTCAAATTTCTCTGTGTAACATGCATGGCAATAAATGGTTTCTGATTCAGATTGTGATGCCTGAAGTTATTATTGAATTGTGCAGAAATAGAAAATCTAGAAAGTATATTTGTAGCTGTTTATTTACTGTTTCTGAACTTATTTAAAATAAAAACTATTCTTATGACAATTGGAAGTGATTTGATATTTCAGAACTACCTAATGTTTTTATTCAAAACATGGATATTTAGTTGGAATGCTTCAAGCATTCCAAGTATTGTTCTTCTTTTCTTTATTCCGCCTTATTAGTTGGAATGCTTCAAGCATTCCAAGTATTGTTCTTCTTTTCTTTAATCAACTTATTCTGCTATTTCTTCCGCCGCACCTTTCAACTCCTTCACACTTTCAGCTATTAAGACCATTTATTAAAATATTATTATTAAATATTAAAATGTTCAGCTCCTTCAGGAGAGGTGTGCTATGACTTTTCAGCTTTTTAGCTCTTATAATTGAATTAATATAAATTAAAAACATCAAACTTTTTAACATGGTTTCCAATGGATTAAATTTTCAAATCCTCTCAAAACTTGTTCAACTTTCAACTTTTTCAGCTTTTCCAATCTTTCAGCTAGAGACACCATTTAAACTTTAAAATGTTGACACAAGTCTTAACAATTTCATTAAAAAAACTGCTTGTTGTTATCTATTATAGGTTTTTCATAATCACTAATTATGTTTGACTAGTTTGGGGGTCCTTTTCGAATTTACAATGTGCGCTAGAGTGCAGACAAAGTCGGAAGACAAGAGAGGGTCCATGTTTTGTAAACTGCTAGTAGAGCAGTTTTAAAACACATAGAGACATAAAAACTACACTCAAACGTTCGGTAGAGTCTTGTGTCTCTGAAAATGTCATTATTTTTTGGCTACTTCAAATAGTTTTGCTCCAGGAAGCATTTGTTTGAGGTGTGGGTTCTCAGTAACTGTCTGTGGGCTAACAGCAGCTGCTCCGTTGCCGCGCCAACGAGCTGGGGCTCTTTCTGTGACTCACAGCTGATCCTAATTAGCTGATTAGTGCAGCCTGACATGACCTCCTTCTCTCCACCTTCTCTCATCATTTCAAACCCCCATGGAGGGAGTTCTTACTGTAATGTTTGATGAGGCCTTCTAATATATTCTGTCTCTCAACCCCCCCACCCCCCCACCCACTCCCCCAATACCATCATTTCAAAATAAAAGCTGCAATGATTATCTGTAATTTAGCCATGAAGCTTAGGATTCAGCTGTTTTGTTAAATACGTATTGCTCTTTCAAATAGTACTACAACCACTACTAATATTTCTAGTACTACTAGTATTTCAAGCCCCATGGAGGGAATTCTTACTGTAATGTTTGAGGCCTATTAAATAATATATACTGTCTCTCAACCCCCCCACCCCTCCACCCACTCACCCAATACCATCATTTCAAAATAAAAGCTGCAATGATTATCTGTAATTTAGCCATGAAGCTTAGGATAAAGCTGTTTTGTTAAATACGTATTGCTCTTTCAAATAGTACTACAACCACTACTAATATTTCTAGTACTTCCAGTAGTACTTCTAGTATTTCAACTGGTATTATTACTAAAATGACTTTTACTACTACTTGTACTACTAGTATTTCAACCCCAATGGAGGGAATTCTTACTGTAATGTTTGATGAGGCCCATCAATTAATAACTTTAGTTTTATTAGCTTAGGGCGACTGTGGGTGAGTGGGGAGCGCGGGCGGCCGTCCTCCAATCTGAGGGTTGTTGGTCTGATCCCAGGCCCGGCTAACCTGCATGTCAATGTGTCCTTGGGCAAGACGCTTAATCCCAGCATTGTTCCTTTAGCTGTGACTACAGTGTGTGTGAATGTTAGTTACTGGTTGGGCAGGCGCCACTGTGTATGGTAGGTCCTGTCATTGGTGTGTGAATGGGTGAATGATGTTATGTAGTGTTAAGGTGCTTTGAGTGGTCAGAAGACTAGAAGAGCGCTGTACAAATCTATTTTACCAAGTCCATTTGCTTTGAATAACAAACATTCTGTCTCCCAAACCACCCCCACCCAATTCCATTATTTCAAAATAAAAGCCTCAATGATTATCTGTACCTCAACAATAGGTACACCACAATTGCTTTCAAATACTAGTGAAACTAGTACTTACTTCTACTGCTGCTAGTACCACTAGTACAACAATTACAACTATAGTACTAAAACTTATATTACTACAAAAAATGTATTTTTTAATTCTCAGGTTTTATTATTTCTGTTTTTTTTTGTTGCAATTGTTTCAAGTTCATTTCAGCTTTTCTCATTTCTGTATTTTCAGCCATTTTTAAATGTATTTCAGCCCTTTCTATTTCAGCAATGTTTAGAATAATTTCAGCTTCCTACGTTTTAAGCAACTTTTTGAAATTAATTTCAGCTTTTATTATTTCTGTGATTTCAAATTCATAGAAGCTTCTCCCATTTCAGTTTTTTTGCAATTGTTTCAAGTACATTTCAGCTTTTCTCATTTCTGTATTTTCAGCCATTTTTAAATGTATTTCAGCTTTTTCTATTCTTTCAGCAATGTTTAGAATAATCTCAGCTTGTTTCATTTCTGTACTTTAAGCAACTTTTTGAATAATTGAATTAATATAAATTAAAAACATCAAACTTTTTAACATGGTTTCCAATGGATTAAATTTTCAAATCCTCTCAAAACTTGTTCAACTTTCAACTTTTTCAGCTTTTCCAATCTTTCAGCTAGAGACACCATTTAAACTTTAAAATGTTGCCACAAGTCTTAACAATTTCATTAAAAAAACAGCTTGTTCATATCTATTAAAGTTTTTTCATAATCACTAATTATGTTTCAGTAGTTTTGGGGTTTCTTTGGAACTTAGAGTGGAGTTTTCCAGATTGTCCCGGGATTTAGAGTGAGCGCCGTGTCAGGATTCAGTAAAAAAAAAGGAGGCAATTTTATCTTTACGGCCACAATATTCACTTTTCAGCCTTCATTTAAAAAGAAAACATTAGCCGTGCTTGTGTTGGTTGGACTCGTATAAGTTTGAAATCTCAGAGTCATTTACTTTTTGCGTGAGGAGCCAGATTGTGAGACAAAGTCTGCCCCGAGCCCCATAAGCTTCCATACAAATCTGCCGACATTTAAAAAAAAAAAAACACAGCCGGTACACTTTTTGTAAACGGCTGTTTGAGCAGTTTTAAAACACATAGAGACATAAAAACTACACTCATGCGTTTGGTAGGGTCTTGGGTCTCTCAAAATGTCATTATTTTTTGGCTACCTCATATAGTTTTGCTCCAGGAAGCATTTGTTTGAGGTGTGGATTTTGTCTAAATCTCTTCACTCTCTGTGAGCTAATTAGCGACCAGCTGTTGATCGATGGCCATAAAGACGTAGCTCAGGAGTCATCCACTGCGCAGGGACGTGTAGGTTTAACCGTGTTTAGCTAACCGTACATGGACGTGCGTGTCGTGAGTTGGGACGGAGACCCGGGACGAGCAGACCGTAAGTAATGTGGAGGCTGGACGGTAAGATATTTCAAACATGTGAGCGCGATAAGTGCTAGAGTGCTAGCTAGCTAAACTGCTAACGAGGCTACTCCCCGCTGGAGACTTAAAGCGGGGGTGTGACGTTGTTTCTTCGGTGTTGTCATTAAGCTGCAGGCACGCGAGTTTATTTTCTTACGCGAGTGATACTATTAATAACCTTTTCACGGACCACTAGAAGGTCCGTAGGTTAATAAGCACGTCAAAAGTAACGGGGGAGGGGCGTGACGTTGTTCCTTCGGGGATTGAGCTGCAGACACGTGAGTTTGTTTTCTTACGCGAATGACAGGAGATCGTTTGGTCTTTATTTTACGCAACAAAGCGTCAACTTAATATACTATTTGTAACCTTTTCGCGGACCGCAAGAAGGTCCGTCGGTTTATAAGCACGTCAAAAGTTACGGTGGACCAGCCGGGGTTAGGGGGGAGGAGGAGGTCCGCTGGTGGGCGAAACTGCGCACTGAGGAGTGAACAATTATAATCGAGAAGGGGGCTGTAGTATTTGTGTGTCCACTAACATTGAATTGTCCAAGTGATACACGTAGTACTTATATTAGTCATTGGCGCTGTATGCGTCCATCTTTATCTCACAAAACCGCGCATCTCTATGACGTCATCAAAACATGACGGTTAACTTATCCGGAAGTATCCAGGGGCGTTTTTGATGGGACCGCCACGAAGCTCTCAGTAATTTCTACACTATTTGCAATTTTTTGAGACACTCACCAACCATGCAAAATGTTTTTATATTTTATTTTGACTTGTTGCCAGGATCTTCTCCTGTCTTGTTTATTCTGTGCACATGGGCAGGTGCCACTGTGTATGGTAGGTTGTGTCATCAGTGTATTAATGGGTGAGAGATGTCATCTAGTATTAAAGCGCTTTGAGCAGTCAGAAGACTAGAAAAGCGGTGTACAAGTCCATTTACCAAGTTCATTTAGTTTGAATGAAAAAGATTCAGCAATGTTTAGAAGTAATTTAAGCATTTATTAGTTATTAGTGTATTTTGTCAAATTCATAGAAGCTTCCCCCATTTCTGTTTTTTTCAATTCTTTCAAGTTCATTTCAGCTTTTCTCATTTCTGTATTTTCAGCAATTTTTAAATGTATTTCAGCCTTTTCTATTTCAGCAATGTTTAGAATAATTTCAGCGTGTTGCATTTTAAGCAACTTTTTGAAATTAATTTCAGCTTTTATTATTTCTGTGATTTCAAATTCATAGAAGCTTCTCCCATTTCAGTTTTTTTGCAATTGTTTCAAGTTCATTTCAGCTTTTCTCATTTCTGTATTTTCAGCCATTTTTAAATGTATTTCAGCTTTTTCTATTCTTTCAACAATGTTTAGAATAATTTCAGCTTGTTTCATTTCTGTACTTTAAGCAACTTTTTGCATTCCAACGCATTTTCAGCAGGAAATGCATTTTCTAGTTTAATAAAGGCTTATACACTTAATCTGGCACCCTATATTTATTTGTGTCTCTTATTTGTAATGGAAATAATGATTAATATTCCACAACGCTTCACTGTAACACATTCTGCTTTGTCAAGTAAAAGGGAGCACAATCATAATTAAAGCTGCAAGCAGCGATGAACGGGCCTTCGCCTATTCTCGCGCGTCGGGGTGGGGCGGCGGTCGGCCGGGCTCGCGGGTCAAAAAAGACTAAAGAGACTAAACAAATCACTCTCGGGGCTGCCATTCAAACCTGAATCTGCGGCCTCGCGAACGGAATCCACCGACGCCGGGCTGTTGCCCCGCTGCAAAAGACCTGCGGAGTAATTGTTACGGGTCTCGGGCACGATGACCACAATAAGTATCACAGCAACACTTGTCTCGTTCTCCAGTTTGCGTCTGTATAATTGATTCAACACATATACACATTCAGTGCATTTTTCTTGTCCTGTATATCTTAGATATCATAGATGCAGTCTCAATCAAGGTTAATTCCCAGAAATATCCACCTGTAATTACCTTAGCTGTTATTTCTGCCTACTATAGTTCCTATTGACCAACTACATAAGGGATATTTCCACACCATGTTGACTATGATAAACGTATACAACTCTTATTCACATATGGACGTTGCACTTTAGAATGTGTATTGATTAACTCGGCATGTACCAAACCATATTGACAAGTAAAAAAAACAAAATATGACTAAACATGACTGAATAAATCACCGCCCAAAACATGTTAAAGATAAGTGGCATTATAAGTACAATTTAAGTGCTACCATTTGTTAGTGCTACGGTTTGCTAGTGTTTTAGTCAAGGTAGAGTCTAAAAAGGTGTGTCTTGAGTTTTCGACGGAAGATGTAGAGGCTCTCTGCGGTCCTGATGTCATCAGAGAGCTCATTCCACCATCTGGGAGCAGGACAGCAAAGAGTCGCCATCTCGTCGAGTGCTTTTCTCTCAGTGAGGGAGGAACAAGCAGCTTGCCAGATGCAGATCGGAGTGCGTGGGTTGGGATGCAGGGTTTCACCATGTCCCGGATGTAGACTGGTCCCGATCCATTCACAGCGTGGTCCGTCAGTACCAATGCTTTGAACTGCATGCGGGCAGCCACTCGTATCCAAAGAAGAGAGCGGAGAAGTGGTGTGGGAGTATTTTGGAAGGTTGAAGACCAGTCGAGCTGCTGCATTCTGGATGAGCTGCAGTGGTCGAATGGCGGCAGCAGGGAGACCTGCCAGCAGAGAGTTACAGTAGTATTTGGTGTATTATCAGAATACGATTAGGGCTGTCAACAGATTATAGACAATTAACTAGTTAATCACACATTTTGAAAAACATTTATCTTGATTACAATATTTTTTTCTCTTATATTAACTGTTTACAGTTTAGTAATTTGTTGTTTCAACTCCATAATGAGCTTGACGTGTGTATATTATTTCATTGGAATGAGGGGCATATGAATCATATCATTTAATGTTAGATTCATGCTCATTGTGAAGGAAATGAATATATAACATATTGAAAAGCATTGAAGACGCACATTACATTACGTGTCATTTAGCTGACGCTTTTAAACAACAAAGTAGTTAGTTAGCTGCTGCGAGCACGGTTCTACTCAGTGTGTAAATAAAGTGATTCAATCGGGCCAAGTTATTTAGGGCACACGGAAACGTAAACAAAGTGGCGTTAATAGCGTGAAGAGGTGTCTTTTGACGCTGTAAAGCTACCGTAGTTAGCTTAGCTAAAAGACGTATGCTGGGTAAGACTGGAGAACGCACAAGGAAAACGTAATCACTCACCGTCAAAAGCGTTTCCACTTCGTTGAGTACATGTGGACGTAACCATCGGTGTGTAGTTAGCAAGCTGGCTGACTGGCTGGCCCGTCCGGCAATCGCTAGCTCCTCTCTCTAGCCCAGTTAGCTGTCCGTGCCGTCGAGCAGATATAACTAGACCTTAAACAAAACGTACCTCACTGGCTGCACACATCCAAGAGGGAATGAGAACACTTTACTTCAGGAACTATTACTACTGTGAAAGCTACCTTAAAATGATGATCCCGTTGCTGAGTTTTACCGTAAATTAGGACTTCACACACATGGTGGATCTGTGACATGTGTCCGCGTAAAACATGTCCCCCCCGAAACTAACCACGTAAAATTAGTTCCTACCCAAAAAACGAAACAAATATGTCTGTGCACAAACCACACAACAAATAAACAAGTTGATGAAGATATGATACAAACGACACGAATTACATTCACCTCACCAAGGAAAGTAAACTAAATCCCTTTGTTCGTTAGTTCAGCTGAACACGCAGTTAAAAAGAAGAAGAAAAAAAACACTATGGCTCTAACGGGAAGCGAACCCGGATCAAAATATTGAAAGTCCTGTGTCTAACCAACGGAGCTACGTGTCGAGCCGTGATTACGAAATCGAAAAGTGACCTAAAAAAAGAAGATTCACACACATTGCGTCAGGTCAGGGAGGTCGATCTGTGGAGACAATATTTTGAAGCATTGTTCAATAAACACAATTTAAGTCACATCAGGAGTCTAATTAATTATGTTGGGGCGATGTACAAAGTGCAAGAACTGAATAAAGACCAGTCCGCCACCCGACTGCAAACGCCAGCTCACTGACGTCTCCCAGCAGCTCCACATACGGCAGCTGTGCCAGCCGTATGTGGCTGAAACGAGTGTGACACAGCTGCTCTAACGTGTACAGTTATTTAACCTCAGCAAGGAGAGTTACCTGAATCATTTTGTCCGTTAGATCAGCCGGACACGCGTTTAAAAAAAGAAGTAACAAAAAAAAAAGTATGATTTCGTCGGGACTCGATCTCACGACCATAGGATCGGGGGGCGGTCTCTTACCAGCAGAGCTAAACCCTCTGATGGCTTTGAGAATTCGAAAACTCACTCAAATAGGATTGGTCACTCTCCGCCAAAAATTCAGGTAATATTCACACTAAAAAAATTATAACTGCCTTCCTGTTTGTTTTAGAGAAAATTCCTCAGAGACTTTTTTAAGTCTCCCTTTAATACATTTGGTAAAAAATCAGCGGACTTGTCGGTCAAACAGGGTGCGGGCGGGGCTTCGTCAAAATCTTCCAGGGGGCGCAATGGAGGCAATTTTTCACTTTTGATCCAAAACTGCACATCAGGTCTGTAAAGGTCATCACGTAGGATACTCACAGAGGTTTTCAAGAGTTTTGGAGTGTGCCGAGGCTCAGAAGATGTGCTTGAACTTTCATGCGAATATGGCGACGTCACAGCCACAAAGTTGGTCCAAAACTCCCAATTCTCACTGTGAGCCATCGTCACAGTCTTACGTCTTATATTCCCAGATTTGAAGTTGATCAGATTAAAGGGCTGGGAAATGGACATGTAAATGTACAAACTTTGCATTGACCTAAGCCAATAGGTGGCGCTATACTTTTTCGAAAATCACTGCATGGCATTACTTAAAGGCCTACACAAGCATCATGAATATACATTTATAGCCAGAAATATCAATGTTCCTTGGAGTTATACCATTTTACATTTTGGAAAAAAATCGTCCAAAATTGTCCAAACTGCACGCAAGCTCACGCCCAGGTGGTTTTATGAAAACTCTTGATTTTAATAACTTTTGACCCCAAGGCTGTCAGGAACCAGTTGCCAAATTTTGAAATGGATCGGATTTAAACTCTCGGAGGAGTTCGTTCGTTTGTAAATGCAAAAATTGAAGGAAATGGCCAAAAATACACAGAATCACTACAGCGCCCCCTAATGTTCAAATATTCTGGGAAAATTTGGGGATGTTCTAGGACTCATTGTGAACATGTCCTCAAAATTTGGTGAGAATGACGGTTAGAAAAAAAAAAAGTTATAGGCCTTTGAACTTTCAGGACACAAACCTACAAACTTCATTGGTCCATAACTTTATTGAAAAATGAGATATCAACATTCTTTCAATAACTTTTGATCGCATCGAGCCAACGATCATTTTGCCGAAGATTTCGTAAGAATCGGACCAAGCGTCTGGGAGGAGTTCGCAAAAACGTGTTTTTCACAAAATTCAAAATGGCGGCCATAAAACGGTAGGCGCATTTGCATACCATAATTTTTTTTGTGTACAGCACATCCAAGAGAACCTGTGTGAAAAGGTTCCAAGTCGATCGGTAAAAGTAAAAAAAAAAATTAACATTGCGGCCACTTTGGGGGGCGCTAGAGAGTTCTTTTTTCTCTCCTCTAATTGCGGGACCCGAATCATACGTCAATTTTGCGCACTTCTGATGCGCGTGCAAAAATTCAAGAGTTTTTGAACATGATAAAGTCCCCAAAAGTGCGTTCGAAGTGGCGAAATAATAATAATTAAAGCTGCAAGCAGCGATGAACGGGCCTTCGCCTATTCTCGCACGTCGGGGTGGGGCGGCGGTCGGCCGGGCTCGCGGGTCAAAAAAGACTAAAGAGACTAAACAAATCATTCTCGGGGCTGCCATTCAAACCCGAATCTGCGGCCTCGCGAACGGAATCCACCGACGCCGGGCTGTTGCCCCGCTGCAAAAGACCTGCAGAGTAATCATTACGGGTCTCGGGCACGATGACCACGATAACAAAAAGATGCATTCCTGTAAAATAAAGGTAGAGTCTGAAGCGCAAGAATCACAGCAAACGCTCGTCTCGTTCTCCAGTTTGCGTCCGTATAATTGATTCAACACACGTACAGTTTACATCCAGTGCATTTTTCTTGTCCTGTATATCTTATAGACGCAGTCTCAATCAAGGTTAATTCACACCTTGGTTTAGTCGAGGTAGAAGGACGACAGCTAACCCCACCTCTTTTGCTCCATCAAGATATGTTAACTTTTTAACCAAACCCGCTGGATGACGAAGTGGCTGTCTTCCTGAAGAGAGCTTTGCTGAATGAAATAATTAATAATACATTGACTAAGATACACTCTTCCTCCAGGGCTTAATATATCGGTAAGTTCAGTTTGAATCAGTTAAGCCATGTAGAAACTTTGCATTGACCCAAGTCATTAAAATTAAAAAAGTTCCAAGCCATCCAGGCCTATATGTCGTCAAGACAATTGAGTAGTTGTCCAACAGAGTTATCCTTTTTTGTTTTAAGATAAAAACCATAGCTGTTATTACTGCCTAATATAGTTCCAATTGACCAACTACATGAGACATTTCCACACCATATTGACCGTGCAATCTCTTCTTCAAACTCCGTTTGAAAGAAGACCACTGGCTGAAAAACAAAAAATAAAAGAAATGGGACCGGACCAGCCACAAATTAACATCAGACAGCAGGTGAAAGACAAGGAAGCGTCGTACACTAGAGGCTTTTCGCGGACATGGTACACTAGGAAGCCGTGGCTAACCGGCTGTGGAGTAACTAACTCGCTGTTTTGCTTCCCTTGTTTGCTTTTTAAAACCGCAGCGACCGATCGAGTCTGGTGTGAAAACGGTGTTCAGGACATGAAACATTTCATCTCATCTGCTACTCCAAGCACTCACCATCTCATCTGCTCCTCCAAGCACTCAGCATCTTATCTGCTCCTCCAAGCACTCAGCATCTCCTCTGCTCCTCCAGGCACTCAGCATCTCCTCTGCTCCTCCAGAGATGCTGTTGTGTCCCTGGAGGAGCAGAGGAGATGCTGTTGTGTCTCTGGAGGAGCAGAGGAGATGCTGTTGTGTCCCTGGAGGTGCAGAGGAGATGCTGTTGTGTCCCTGGAGGAGCAGAGGAGATGCTGTTGTGTCTCTGGAGGAGTTTTATGTTTTTTTTGTGTGTCTGTCTTAGAGGTGGTTTGCTGTACGATTAATGTGAACACTGGAGACAATGTAAATAATTTTTATTGACTTGCTCACCATTACAATTGGTAATGCACAGTCTTCTTCATCTAGTGGTTACTCCATGTAATAACAGCGACTATTTGCCTCTTTGTGTATATTGAATATTGACGCAAATTACAGCAATTATAAGTTCACCTTGTATGACTTGGTTTCCTAATATGATGTGTATGACTTGGTATGACCTTGTCTTTGAAAGAACAATATTTGAAATCTACAAGGACATTCTAAATTCATAATAATTACATTAGATGCTATTTGTTTTTAAGTCGTTACTTTGGTGTTAATGTAATAAATAAACGGCAGAAATCTCCCTCAGCCCCCCCTACTTTTTCCATCACCAGCCGCCACTGCTTAACAGTAACCCGTAATATCACAAAACGTGTTTGCATCTCCACCCGTATGTTGCTTCCCAACGGAGCCACCAGCTCACTGTGATTACGCAATACAAAATGGCGGAGAGTGCGATCTTTGGGGACTATATTTTGCAGCATTGTTCAATAAACACAATTGAAGTCACATCAGGAGTCTAATTAATTAAGAAAGGGCGATGTACAAAGTGCAAAACATGAATAGCGGTTACTTTGAACAGAAATACATTACGTTAGAGCTGGCAAACGCCAGGTCACTCACGTCTCCCCCTCCAGCTCCACACATACGGCAGCTGTGCCCAGCAGCCGTATGTGGCTGAAACGAGTGTGACACAGCTGCTCTAAGTGTACAGTTATTTAAAAACCTCAGCAAGGAGAGTTACCTGAATCATTTTGTCCGTTAGATCAGCCGGACACGCGTTTAAAAAAAGAAGTAACAAAAAAAAAAGTATGATTTCGTCGGGACTCGATCTCACGACCATAGGATCGGGGGGCGGTCTCTTACCAGGAGAGCTAAACCGTCTGATGGCTTTGAGAATTCGAAAACTCACTGAAATAGGATTGGTCACTCTCCGCCAAAAATTCAGGTAATATTCACACTAAAAAAATTATAACTGCCTTCCTGTTTGTTTTAGAGAAAATTCCTCAGAGACTTTTTTAAGTCTCCCTTTAATACATTTGGTAAAAAATCAGCGGACTTGTCGGTCAAACAGGGTGCGGGCGGGGCTTCGTCAAAATCTTCCAGGGGGCGCAATGGAGGCAATTTTTCACTTTTGATCCAAAACTGCACATCAGGTCTGTAAAGGTCATCACGTAGGATACTCACAGAGGTTTTCAACAGTTTTGGAGTGTGCCGAGGCTCAGAAGATGTGCTTGAACTTTCATGCGAATATGGCGACGTCACAGCCACAAAGTTGGTCCAAAACTCCCAATTCTCACTGTGAGCCATCGTCACAGTCTTACGTCTTATATTCCCAGATTTGAAGTTGATCAGATTAAAGGGCTGGGAAATGGACATGTAAATGTACAAACTTTGCATTGACCTAAGCCAATAGGTGGCGCTATACTTTTTCGAAAATCACTGCATGGCATTACTTAAAGGCCTACACAAGCATCATGAATATACATTTATAGCCAGAAATATCAATGTTCCTTGGAGTTATACCATTTTACATTTTGGAAAAAAATCGTCCAAAATTGTCCAAACTGCACGCAAGCTCACGCCCAGGTGGTTTTATGAAAACTCTTGATTTTAATAACTTTTGACCCCAAGGCTGTCAGGAACCAGTTGCCAAATTTTGAAATGGATCGGATTTAAACTCTCGGAGGAGTTCGTTCGTTTGTAAATGCAAAAATTGAAGGAAATGGCCAAAAATACACAGAATCACCACAGCGCCCCCTAATGTTCAAATATTCTGGGAAAATTTGGGGATGTTCTAGGACTCATTGTGAACATGTCCTCAAAATTTGGTGAAAATGACGGTTAGAAAAAAAAAAAGTTATAGGCCTTTGAACTTTCAGGACACAAACCTACAAACTTCATTGGTCCATAACTTTATTGAAAAATGAGATATCAACATTCTTTCAATAACTTTTGATCGCATCGAGCCAACGATCATTTTGCCGAAGATTTCGTAAGAATCGGACCAAGCGTCTGGGAGGAGTTCGCAAAAACGTGTTTTTCACAAAATTCAAAATGGCGGCCATAAAACGGTAGGCGCATTTGCATACCATAATTTTTTTTGTGTACAGCACATCCAAGAGAACCTGTGTGAAAAGGTTCCAAGTCGATCGGTAAAAGTAAAAAAAAAAATTAACATTGCGGCCACTTTGGGGGGCGCTAGAGAGTTCTTTTTTCTCTCCTCTAATTGCGGGACCCGAATCATACGTCAATTTTGCGCACTTCTGATGCGCGTGCAAAAATTCAAGAGTTTTTGAACATGATGAAGTCCCCGAAAGTGCGTTCGAAGTGGCGAAATAATAATAATAATAATAATAATAATAATTCTTGCAATTTCAATAGGGCTTTCGCCCGACTTTCAGTCGGCTCAGGCCCTAATGAATTCTTGCAATTTCAATAGGGCTTTCGCCCGACTTGCAGTCGGCTCAGGCCCTAAATATAACAGTACATCTGTCATACAAGACACAATATGTAAACTATTTACAACATGCACAGGTATTTTAAGATCTAAACTATTTACAACATGCACAGGTATTTTAACGATCTAAACTATTAACAATATGACTCCACTGCACATGGGATGAGCTGCGGAGTGGACTGTTAGTAATTTCAAAAGAGAGGCTCGTGTTCAAAAATTGGAAGCCTGGATGGGGACGTCTGGAAGAATTCAGCCAAACTACTTCTCTCGTTCTGGTAGATTTATTCGTCAGATCACAGGTCAAGTATAAGCGCTGCATTTGCAAAGGCAGGAGCAGTTCAGGCAGCACGCAGGCTGTAGGAACAACTAACTAACATCAGCAAAAACATCATGTTTTATAACCCAAAAGACAAAGAAAAGATTTCTATTGGCCCTAAGCTGGCGTAGGGGATGAACCTTCTCCCCCCGCCTCTAAGGATCCGGTCACATCCAATGTGCAGACCACCTTGCCTAACGTAAACAAAGAACAATGGTTGAGTGTTGGTTGGGGTGTGGTGTGAACCTCCCTCCTTATCTTACACATCTGCTGGTTGACCCGCTGACCTTGCTTCCCTAGTCAGAACAGAAACCGATCCCCTTATCAATACACACAGAGAAACCTCTGTTTGTCCGTGCGGGTCCCGACTCTTAAATCAAGTCCAGACAGGAACCCCCATCCTGCCAGACTGTCTCTGACTTGAATTCTTCAGCAGGACAGGAAAACAATTTCTAACTCAGCACTAAGAAAAAAGCTTTTGATTATCAGGACTCCTCACAAGTCAGCACAAAGGTCACTATCTGTGAGTGCTCGTTCCCATGTCACGAGTGTTGCTGGTGCAGACTGCAGGGAGGACTCAAACGCAGAGTTTCTTGAACTGAGTGCTCTTTAATCCAAACAAAACCAAAGACGTGCACCAACGATGACCGACAATAGACAATGACGCGACAAAGGACAACAGGCACACAGGGCTTAAATACACAAGGGAGGTGCAGGTGATTGGACACAGGTGGAGACAATCACGCAATCACAAGACAAGGCAGGAAGTGAAGTTAACCCAGGACCACAAGGAACATGAAACTTCAAACTAAAACAGGAAGAGGGACCAAACCGTGACATCCCAATGCTGGTGAACCACTCGGCTGAGCCTCGACCTTCCCCAGACAGCTTCTTGACCACCTGAAAAAATAACATTTCAGGTTTGAATTGTATGAACCCACTTATGGATTCTGTTGATGTTGGTTTTTTTTCAAACAATTTGACTTCAGACGTTAAGGCATTATGTTGTGGGCATTGTTTGTTTTGATTGACATACTTTCTTAGTGGAGTCCATTTTCAGTGCTGTGCCAAAAGTGGAGAGGAAATCGGTAATCTTCGGTAATCTTGCACATTGTCCGCCTCTGCCAGCAGGAAGGCGTGACGCAGGAGCCGTGCTTGCTGGTGAGGATGGCAGGGAACAGAGCTTGATGAGCCTCACTAAGTTGAGATAAAATAGCCCGATCCCATGCAAGCCATCGGCCCACTGTGCCACCTCCTCCACTCCTGGCGGCCTTTGTGCAGGGTCCACAGCACAGGACCTCAGTGACCAATGTGTACCAGCTGGACACATCGCAAATGTGACGTACCTATAGTAGATATTATATTATTATCAGATATTTTGCATATATGTTTACATACGTAGTAAGAACACAAGTGCAGTGATTCATACTCTGTGGTGGAAGCCAGACTTGTAGAGGTGTACATCCCTCCCGTGCCCGACGCAGTCAGATTTATGCTGAAATATCTGAACAGGGGTGAACAGGCCTCTTTCTGCGTCCTCTTTTAGCCAGGATATGTCTGCTGATGGGACACCATTGGGGTTTTCCCACAAACGCACCCAGCCCTCCAGCTCCACCTGGAACGCAGAAACAAAACATTTGGTTATTTTTGTCTAAAAATGATTGCTAAAACATGAAACCAATTACAACATTTAAAACAAATGTCTAATTTACTTTGTTTGCATATAGTGTGAATATCACACAGAGGAGTCACTCAGAGTTGATTTCACGGCGGAATCAGGACCCCTGGATGTGGACGGGGTCTCTGTGGGCTGGCTGGTTGACCCGTGCTGGTCCGTCCTCAAAGGGGTCTCTGGCTGCCTGGTCCTCACAGGGGTCACCGGCTGCTTGGTCCTCACAGGGGTCTCCGGCTGCCTGGGCCTCACAGGGGTCTCCGGCTGCCTGGGCCTCACGGGGGTCTCCGGCTGCCTGGGCCTCACGGGGGTCGTGGGCAGATTTGCCGTCTCAGACTGACTCCTCGGCTTTGTCCTGTCTGTGGGTCGGAAATCCTGGCTCTGCCTGCCAGTTTTGCGACATGGAGGCTCTTGGAACTCCAGCAAGTCTAAGAATTCGCCAAACACAATAGTTTTGTATTGTATTATATTTTCCAATGTAGGTTATGATGTCTGTTAATTGTGAATCTCACTAACCTTCAACTTCCTGGCTTGCAGCAACCAATTCAGCGTCATCATCTGCCGAAGCCTAGCTAGCCTGCGGTTGGTGCACAACAAATGTAAAGTCTTAGTTTTATGACATATCAGTTATTAATTACCAAAAACCAACAAACTTTTTTTTGCCTTCTGCATATTCTGCTCTTCATAACGTATGAATAATGTAATCCACCCTCACCTGCTCCTTCTCTTTGAGGTATTTCCTGAACCTCTTCATCTGCACGCTTGTGATGTGGGTCACTGGTGTGTGCAGCCAACTCCTCACAGAAGTGTAGGCCTTGTGTGTGAGCTCCCTCTGCTCAGCACTGAAGTGCTCTGGCCTGTCCTTTTGGGTGAGGTACTGACTGTAAAGCTCCCACATCTCCTCAAAGGTGTAATGCTCAAATCCTTTCTGGCCGTAGATACACCTGTGGATGTTGGCCTCAAGGAGACTGGAGACTTGTGGGAAGCTCTCTGCATATTCTGTGAGGTAGTCCTTCATCCACTGGTTCCCCACCTTTCCATTTCTCTGTGGATTTCCAACCTCCAGTCTGTGCTTGTCGAGCATGCTGGAATCATACACTTTAACTTAGTACTTCTATCAGTAATATAACTGCACTTGAGATAATGAAGAAAAAAAAATAAACACTCATAATCCATCTATGCAAAAAGACAGGCTCATAACAACTATATTCAAAATGCATAGCCTACAATGGTAATAACATGATAACGATATTATAACATTCTTACTATTTCACGTAGCCCACGTCGTTTGCCACAAGCCAGTGAAATGGTGCATTTTCATACTGGCCAAATGGAATAACGAGCTTTCCCAGACACAGCTGACGTGATGGTGCAGAGATTCCTTCTGCTCGAAGCAGCCGCTCTGCGTGGGCCAGGGAAGAGGCCTGCTCCAGCAGCTGGCTTGGAGGTTTGGGGAAGACCATCCTCTTCTCCCTGTAGTCACGGGCCTCTTTGGTAGGTACCACTACAGCCTGTTGCCGATGCCAAGGGGCATCTGGGTTCACGACGCGGATTACTGGGGTCGCCATCTCCTAATGAGCAATCCCACAACAACGACAAAAATATTACTATTGTTTAAAATATTGTAATAATATATGAACAATGTAAGAATAAATGTCAGAGAACAACAGGCTATTGATTTCATTTTAACACCCAGGGAAGAAGAGAATAAAGTGTCAGGTCAGGATGACAACTGCTGTAACCCTGTTAATGGAATGGAACCATTATGAACTATGATTTCAGCTTCGCTGAGAGATATGAGCCGTCAAGTAACTTAGTTAGCTGGAAATGTAGCTACCTGACATGACCGTCAAGAGCTTGGCCTTGAACGTTATTTGTGGGATAACACCAAATAAAATGTACAATGATGTTTATTATGGAGTATCGCAAGTAAAACCAGAACTTTTTACTGAGAGGTTGAACATGAACTAGCTGCCATGTTACTTTACCTGCCGCACGACGTATATTTAATTGGCAGGTATCTGGCCGGGGTTAAGAGGAGGTATGCAAAGAGCAGAGGGCCATATGCCCAATGCTAAACAAGCCGCCGTTTCCGTGGTGTAGTGGTCATCACGTTCGCCTCACACGCGAAAGGTCCCCAGTTCGAAACTGGGCGGAAACAATCCAGGCTGACGTTGAGCTTTTCTCCACTCCTTGGCTGTGAACCATGCCCTTGTACATGTATGTAGGAGCTGACTTCCATCCCAACCTCTTTACAAATGTCTTCAAACTCTTTCATTGTGATCAAAGTCAACTCCTGATGAAGCCGTCAGACCAAGATCATCTGCAAAGAGCAGAGGGCCATATGCCCAATGACAAACAAGCCGCCGTTTCCGTGGTGTAGTGGTCATCACGTTTGCCTCACATGCGAAAGGTCCCCAGTTCGAAACTGGGCGGAAACAATATCGGGTTTTTTTTGGTTTACTCTGCAGCGGAATATCTTCTCTCGATTGGTCATTAAAGACCACTCGCCTAGTTTCTGCAAAATTCAACTCTCTGATGAAGCCAACAGATTTATTCGTGGCTTATTAACAAGAAACTCCCCGTCAGGGAATCAAACCCTGGTCTTCTGCGTGACAAGCAGAGATACTGTCCACTATACTAACGAGGACTCCTTCAGTATATTTAATATTTAATCGGGTTTTTTTTGGTTTACTCTGCAGCGGAATATCTTCTCTCGATTGGTCATTAAAGACCACTCGTCTAGTTTCTGCAAAATTCAACTCTCTGATGAAGCCAACAGATTTATTCGTGGCTTATTAACAAGAAACTCCCCGTCAGGGAATCGAACCCTGGTCTTCTGCGTGACAAGCAGAGATACTGTCCACTATACTAACGAGGACTCCTTCAGTATATTTAATTGGCAGGTATCTGGCCGGGGTTAAGAGGAGGTATGCACTATAATTCTGTATTATTGGGGATGAACATCACTCCGGGCCAACGTTGAGAATTTCTCCACTCCTTGGCTGAGGACCACGCCCTAGTACATGTATGTAGGAGCTGACTTCCATCCCAACCTCTTTACAAATGTCTTCAAACTCTTTCATTGTGATCAAAGTCAACTCCTGATGAAGCCGTCAGACCAAGATCATCTGCAAAGAGCAGAGGGCCATATGCCCAATGCTAAACAAGCCGCCGTTTCCGTGGTGTAGTGGTCATCACGTTCGCCTCACACGCGAAAGGTCCCCAGTTCGAAACTGGGCGGAAACACTCCAGGCTGACGTTGAGCTTTTCTCCACTCCTTGGCTGTGAACCACGCCCTTGTACATGTATGTAGGAGCTGACTTCCATCCCAACCTCTTTACAAATGTCTTCAAACTCTTTCATTGTGATCAAAGTCAACTCCTGATGAAGCCGTCAGACCAAGATCATCTGCAAAGAGCAGAGGGCCATATGCCCAATGCTAAACAAGCCGCCGTTTCCGTGGTGTAGTGGTCATCACGTTCGCCTCACACGCGGAAGGCCCCCAGTTCGAAACTGGGCGGAAACAATATCGGGTTTTTTTTGGTTTACTCTGCAGCGAAATATCTTCTCTCGATTGGTCATTAAAGACCACTCGTCTAGTTTCTGCAAAATTCAACTCTCTGATGAAGCCAACAGATTTATTCGTGGCTTATTAACAAGAAACTCCCCGTCAGGGAATCGAACCCTGGTCTTCTGCGTGACAAGCAGAGATACTGTCCACTATACTAACGAGGACTCCTTCAGTATATTTAATTGGCAGGTATCTGGCCGGGGTTAAGAGGAGGTATGCACTATAATTCTGTATTATTGGGGATGAACATCACTCCGGGCCAACGTTGAGAATTTCTCCACTCCTTGGCTGAGAACCACGCCCTAGTACATGTATGTAGGAGCTGACTTCCATCCCAACCTCTTTACAAATGTCTTCAAACTCTTTCATTGTGATCAAAGTCAACTCCTGATGAAGCCGTCAGACCAAGATCATCTGCAAAGAGCAGAGGGCCATATACCCAATGCTAAACAAGCCGCCGTTTCCGTGGTGTAGTGGTCATCACGTTCGCCTCACACGCGAAAGGTCCCCAGTTCGAAACTGGGCGGAAACACTCCAGGCTGACGATGAGCTTTTCTCCACTCCTTGGCTGTGAACCACGCCCTTGTACATGTATGTAGGAGCTGACTTCCATCCCAACCTCTTTACAAATGTCTTCAAACTCTTTCATTGTGATCAAAGTCAACTCCTGATGAAGCCGTCAGACCAAGATCATCTGCAAAGAGCAGAGGGCCATATGCCCAATGCTAAACAAGCCGCCGTTTCCGTGGTGTAGTGGTCATCACGTTCGCCTCACACGCGGAAGGCCCCCAGTTCGAAACTGGGCGGAAACAATATCGGGTTTTTTTTGGTTTACTCTGCAGCGGAATATCTTCTCTCGATTGGTCATTAAAGACCACTCGTCTAGTTTCTGCAAAATTCAACTCTCTGATGAAGCCAACAGATTTATTCGTGGCTTATTAACAAGAAACTCCCCGTCAGGGAATCGAACCCTGGTCTTCTGCGTGACAAGCAGAGATACTGTCCACTATACTAACGAGGACTCCTTCAGTATATTTAATATTTAATCGGGTTTTTTTTGGTTTACTCTGCAGCGGAATATCTTCTCTCGATTGGTCATTAAAGACCACTCGTCTAGTTTCTGCAAAATTCAACTCTCTGATGAAGCCAACAGATTTATTCGTGGCTTATTAACAAGAAACTCCCCGTCAGGGAATCGAACCCTGGTCTTCTGCGTGACAAGCAGAGATACTGTCCACTATACTAACGAGGACTCCTTCAGTATATTTAATTGGCAGGTATCTGGCCGGGGTTAAGAGGAGGTATGCACTATAATTCTGTATTATTGGGGATGAACATCACTCCGGGCCAACGTTGAGAATTTCTCCACTCCTTGGCTGAGAACCACGGTCTCGTACATGTATGTAGGAGCTGACTTCCATCCCAACCTCTTTACAAATGTCTTCAAACTCTTTCATTGTGATCAAAGTCAACTCCTGATGAAGCCGTCAGACCAAGATCATCTGCAAAGAGCAGAGGGCCATATGCCCAATGCCAAACAAGCCGCCGTTTCCGTGGTGTAGTGGTCATCACGTTCGCCTCACACGCGAAAGGTCCCCAGTTCGAAACTGGGCGGAAACACTCCAGGCTGACGTTGAGCTTTTCTCCACTCCTTGGCTGTGAACCACGCCCTTGTACATGTATGTAGGAGCTGACTTCCATCCCAACCTCTTTACAAATGTCTTCAAACTCTTTCATTGTGATCAAAGTCAACTCCTGATGAAGCCGTCAGACCAAGATCATCTGCAAAGAGCAGAGGGCCATATGCCCAATGCTAAACAAGCCGCCGTTTCCGTGGTGTAGTGGTCATCACGTTCGCCTCACACGCGGAAGGCCCCCAGTTCGAAACTGGGCGGAAACAATATCGGGTTTTTTTTGGTTTACTCTGCAGCGGAATATCTTCTCTCGATTGGTCATTAAAGACCACTCGTCTAGTTTCTGCAAAATTCAACTCTCTGATGAAGCCAACAGATTTATTCGTGGCTTATTAACAAGAAACTCCCCGTCAGGGAATCGAACCCTGGTCTTCTGCGTGACAAGCAGAGATACTGTCCACTATACTAACGAGGACTCCTTCAGTATATTTAATTGGCAGGTATCTGGCCGGGGTTAAGAGGAGGTATGCACTATAATTCTGTATTATTGGGGATGAACATCACTCCGGGCCAACGTTGAGAATTTCTCCACTCCTTGGCTGAGAACCACGCCCTAGTACATGTATGTAGGAGCTGACTTCCATCCCAACCTCTTTACAAATGTCTTCAAACTCTTTCATTGTGATCAAAGTCAACTCCTGATGAAGCCGTCAGACCAAGATCATCTGCAAAGAGCAGAGGGCCATATGCCCAATGCTAAACAAGCCGCCGTTTCCGTGGTGTAGTGGTCATCACGTTCGCCTCACACGCGGAAGGCCCCCAGTTCGAAACTGGGCGGAAACAATATCGGGTTTTTTTTGGTTTACTCTGCAGCGGAATATCTTCTCTCGATTGGTCATTAAAGACCACTCGTCTAGTTTCTGCAAAATTCAACTCTCTGATGAAGCCAACAGATTTATTCGTGGCTTATTAACAAGAAACTCCCCGTCAGGGAATCGAACCCTGGTCTTCTGCGTGACAAGAAGATATACTGTCCACTATACTAACGAGGACTCCTTCAGTATATTTAATTGGCAGGTATCTGGCCGGGGTTAAGAGGAGGTATGCACTATAATTCTGTATTATTGGGGATGAACATCACTCCGGGCCAACGTTGAGAATTTCTCCACTCCTTGGCTGAGAACCACGCCCTAGTACATGTATGTAGGAGCTGACTTCCATCCCAACCTCTTAACAAATGTCTTCAAACTCTTTCATTGTGATCAAAGTCAACTCCTGATGAAGCCGTCAGACCAAGATCATCTGCAAAGAGCAGAGGGCCATATGCCCAATGCTAAACAAGCCGCCGTTTCCGTGGTGTAGTGGTCATCACGTTCGCCTCACACGCGGAAGGCCCCCAGTTCGAAACTGGGCGGAAACAATATCGGGTTTTTTTTGGTTTACTCTGCAGCAGAATATCTTCTCTCGATTGGTCATTAAAGACCACTCGTCTAGTTTCTGCAAAATTCAACTCTCTGATGAAGCCAACAGATTTATTCGTGGCTTATTAACAAGAAACTCCCCGTCAGGGAATCGAACCCTGGTCTTCTGCGTGACAAGCAGAGATACTGTCCACTATACTAACGAGGACTCCTTCAGTATATTTAATTGGCAGGTATCTGGCCGGGGTTAAGAGGAGGTATGCACTATAATTCTGTATTATTGGGGATGAACATCACTCCGGGCCAACGTTGAGAATTTCTCCACTCCTTGGCTGAGAACCACGCCCTAGTACATGTATGTAGGAGCTGACTTCCATCCCAACCTCTTTACAAATGTCTTCAAACTCTTTCATTGTGATCAAAGTCAACTCCTGATGAAGCCGTCAGACCAAGATCATCTGCAAAGAGCAGAGGGCCATATGCCCAATGCTAAACAAGCCGCCGTTTCCGTGGTGTAGTGGTCATCACGTTCGCCTCACACGCGAAAGGTCCCCAGTTCGAAACTGGGCGGAAACACTCCAGGCTGACGTTGAGCTTTTCTCCACTCCTTGGCTGTGAACCACGCCCTTGTACATGTATGTAGGAGCTGACTTCCATCCCAACCTCTTTACAAATGTCTTCAAACTCTTTCATTGTGATCAAAGTCAACTCCTGATGAAGCCGTCAGACCAAGATCATCTGCAAAGAGCAGAGGGCCATATGCCCAATGCTAAACAAGCCGCCGTTTCCGTGGTGTAGTGGTCATCACGTTCGCCTCACACGCGAAAGGTCCCCAGTTCGAAACTGGGCGGAAACACTCCAGGCTGACGTTGAGCTTTTCTCCACTCCTTGGCTGTGAACCACGCCCTTGTACATGTATGTAGGAGCTGACTTCCATCCCAACCTCTTTACAAATGTCTTCAAACTCTTTCATTGTGATCAAAGTCAACTCCTGATGAAGCCGTCAGACCAAGATCATCTGCAAAGAGCAGAGGGCCATATGCCCAATGCTAAACAAGCCGCCGTTTCCGTGGTGTAGTGGTCATCACGTTCGCCTCACACGCGGAAGGCCCCCAGTTCGAAACTGGGCGGAAACAATATCGGGTTTTTTTTGGTTTACTCTGCAGCGAAATATCTTCTCTCGATTGGTCATTAAAGACCACTCGTCTAGTTTCTGCAAAATTCAACTCTCTGATGAAGCCAACAGATTTATTCGTGGCTTATTAACAAGAAACTCCCCGTCAGGGAATCGAACCCTGGTCTTCTGCGTGACAAGCAGAGATACTGTCCACTATACTAACGAGGACTCCTTCAGTATATTTAATTGGCAGGTATCTGGCCGGGGTTAAGAGGAGGTATGCACTATAATTCTGTATTATTGGGGATGAACATCACTCCGGGCCAACGTTGAGAATTTCTCCACTCCTTGGCTGAGAACCACGCCCTAGTACATGTATGTAGGAGCTGACTTCCATCCCAACCTCTTTACAAATGTCTTCAAACTCTTTCATTGTGATCAAAGTCAACTCCTGATGAAGCCGTCAGACCAAGATCATCTGCAAAGAGCAGAGGGCCATATGCCCAATGCTAAACAAGCCGCCGTTTCCGTGGTGTAGTGGTCATCACGTTCGCCTCACACGCGAAAGGTCCCCAGTTCGAAACTGGGCGGAAACACTCCAGGCTGACGTTGAGCTTTTCTCCACTCCTTGGCTGTGAACCACGCCCTTGTACATGTATGTAGGAGCTGACTTCCATCCCAACCTCTTTACAAATGTCTTCAAACTCTTTCATTGTGATCAAAGTCAACTCCTGATGAAGCCGTCAGACCAAGATCATCTGCAAAGAGCAGAGGGCCATATGCCCAATGCTAAACAAGCCGCCGTTTCCGTGGTGTAGTGGTCATCACGTTCGCCTCACACGCGAAAGGTCCCCAGTTCGAAACTGGGCGGAAACACTCCAGGCTGACGTTGAGCTTTTCTCCACTCCTTGGCTGTGAACCACGCCCTTGTACATGTATGTAGGAGCTGACTTCCATCCCAACCTCTTTACAAATGTCTTCAAACTCTTTCATTGTGATCAAAGTCAACTCCTGATGAAGCCGTCAGACCAAGATCATCTGCAAAGAGCAGAGGGCCATATGCCCAATGCTAAACAAGCCGCCGTTTCCGTGGTGTAGTGGTCATCACGTTCGCCTCACACGCGGAAGGCCCCCAGTTCGAAACTGGGCGGAAACAATATCGGGTTTTTTTTGGTTTACTCTGCAGCGAAATATCTTCTCTCGATTGGTCATTAAAGACCACTCGTCTAGTTTCTGCAAAATTCAACTCTCTGATGAAGCCAACAGATTTATTCGTGGCTTATTAACAAGAAACTCCCCGTCAGGGAATCGAACCCTGGTCTTCTGCGTGACAAGCAGAGATACTGTCCACTATACTAACGAGGACTCCTTCAGTATATTTAATTGGCAGGTATCTGGCCGGGGTTAAGAGGAGGTATGCACTATAATTCTGTATTATTGGGGATGAACATCACTCCGGGCCAACGTTGAGAATTTCTCCACTCCTTGGCTGAGAACCACGCCCTAGTACATGTATGTAGGAGCTGACTTCCATCCCAACCTCTTTACAAATGTCTTCAAACTCTTTCATTGTGATCAAAGTCAACTCCTGATGAAGCCGTCAGACCAAGATCATCTGCAAAGAGCAGAGGGCCATATGCCCAATGCTAAACAAGCCGCCGTTTCCGTGGTGTAGTGGTCATCACGTTCGCCTCACACGCGAAAGGTCCCCAGTTCGAAACTGGGCGGAAACACTCCAGGCTGACGTTGAGCTTTTCTCCACTCCTTGGCTGTGAACCACGCCCTTGTACATGTATGTAGGAGCTGACTTCCATCCCAACCTCTTTACAAATGTCTTCAAACTCTTTCATTGTGATCAAAGTCAACTCCTGATGAAGCCGTCAGACCAAGATCATCTGCAAAGAGCAGAGGGCCATATGCCCAATGCTAAACAAGCCGCCGTTTCCGTGGTGTAGTGGTCATCACGTTCGCCTCACACGCGAAAGGTCCCCAGTTCGAAACTGGGCGGAAACACTCCAGGCTGACGTTGAGCTTTTCTCCACTCCTTGGCTGTGAACCACGCCCTTGTACATGTATGTAGGAGCTGACTTCCATCCCAACCTCTTTACAAATGTCTTCAAACTCTTTCATTGTGATCAAAGTCAACTCCTGATGAAGCCGTCAGACCAAGATCATCTGCAAAGAGCAGAGGGCCATATGCCCAATGCTAAACAAGCCGCCGTTTCCGTGGTGTAGTGGTCATCACGTTCGCCTCACACGCGGAAGGCCCCCAGTTCGAAACTGGGCGGAAACAATATCGGGTTTTTTTTGGTTTACTCTGCAGCGAAATATCTTCTCTCGATTGGTCATTAAAGACCACTCGTCTAGTTTCTGCAAAATTCAACTCTCTGATGAAGCCAACAGATTTATTCGTGGCTTATTAACAAGAAACTCCCCGTCAGGGAATCGAACCCTGGTCTTCTGCGTGACAAGCAGAGATACTGTCCACTATACTAACGAGGACTCCTTCAGTATATTTAATTGGCAGGTATCTGGCCGGGGTTAAGAGGAGGTATGCACTATAATTCTGTATTATTGGGGATGAACATCACTCCGGGCCAACGTTGAGAATTTCTCCACTCCTTGGCTGAGAACCACGCCCTAGTACATGTATGTAGGAGCTGACTTCCATCCCAACCTCTTTACAAATGTCTTCAAACTCTTTCATTGTGATCAAAGTCAACTCCTGATGAAGCCGTCAGACCAAGATCATCTGCAAAGAGCAGAGGGCCATATGCCCAATGCTAAACAAGCCGCCGTTTCCGTGGTGTAGTGGTCATCACGTTCGCCTTACACGCGAAAGGTCCCCAGTTCGAAACTGGGCGGAAACACTCCAGGCTGACGTTGAGCTTTTCTCCACTCCTTGGCTGTGAACCACGCCCTTGTACATGTATGTAGGAGCTGACTTCCATCCCAACCTCTTTACAAATGTCTTCAAACTCTTTCATTGTGATCAAAGTCAACTCCTGATGAAGCCGTCAGACCAAGATCATCTGCAAAGAGCAGAGGGCCATATGCCCAATGCTAAACAAGCCGCCGTTTCCGTGGTGTAGTGGTCATCACGTTCGCCTCACACGCGAAAGGTCCCCAGTTCGAAACTGGGCGGAAACACTCCAGGCTGACGTTGAGCTTTTCTCCACTCCTTGGCTGTGAACCACGCCCTTGTACATGTATGTAGGAGCTGACTTCCATCCCAACCTCTTTACAAATGTCTTCAAACTCTTTCATTGTGATCAAAGTCAACTCCTGATGAAGCCGTCAGACCAAGATCATCTGCAAAGAGCAGAGGGCCATATGCCCAATGCTAAACAAGCCGCCGTTTCCGTGGTGTAGTGGTCATCACGTTCGCCTCACACGCGGAAGGCCCCCAGTTCGAAACTGGGCGGAAACAATATCGGGTTTTTTTTGGTTTACTCTGCAGCGAAATATCTTCTCTCGATTGGTCATTAAAGACCACTCGTCTAGTTTCTGCAAAATTCAACTCTCTGATGAAGCCAACAGATTTATTCGTGGCTTATTAACAAGAAACTCCCCGTCAGGGAATCGAACCCTGGTCTTCTGCGTGACAAGCAGAGATACTGTCCACTATACTAACGAGGACTCCTTCAGTATATTTAATATTTAATCGGGTTTTTTTTGGTTTACTCTGCAGCGGAATATCTTCTCTCGATTGGTCATTAAAGACCACTCGTCTAGTTTCTGCAAAATTCAACTCTCTGATGAAGCCAACAGATTTATTCGTGGCTTATTAACAAGAAACTCCCCGTCAGGGAATCGAACCCTGGTCTTCTGCGTGACAAGCAGAGATACTGTCCACTATACTAACGAGGACTCCTTCAGTATATTTAATTGGCAGGTATCTGGCCGGGGTTAAGAGGAGGTATGCACTATAATTCTGTATTATTGGGGATGAACATCACTCCGGGCCAACGTTGAGAATTTCTCCACTCCTTGGCTGAGAACCACGGTCTCGTACATGTATGTAGGAGCTGACTTCCATCCCAACCTCTTTACAAATGTCTTCAAACTCTTTCATTGTGATCAAAGTCAACTCCTGATGAAGCCGTCAGACCAAGATCATCTGCAAAGAGCAGAGGGCCATATGCCCAATGCCAAACAAGCCGCCGTTTCCGTGGTGTAGTGGTCATCACGTTCGCCTCACACGCGAAAGGTCCCCAGTTCGAAACTGGGCGGAAACACTCCAGGCTGACGTTGAGCTTTTCTCCACTCCTTGGCTGTGAACCACGCCCTTGTACATGTATGTAGGAGCTGACTTCCATCCCAACCTCTTTACAAATGTCTTCAAACTCTTTCATTGTGATCAAAGTCAACTCCTGATGAAGCCGTCAGACCAAGATCATCTGCAAAGAGCAGAGGGCCATATGCCCAATGCTAAACAAGCCGCCGTTTCCGTGGTGTAGTGGTCATCACGTTCGCCTCACACGCGGAAGGCCCCCAGTTCGAAACTGGGCGGAAACAATATCGGGTTTTTTTTGGTTTACTCTGCAGCGGAATATCTTCTCTCGATTGGTCATTAAAGACCACTCGTCTAGTTTCTGCAAAATTCAACTCTCTGATGAAGCCAACAGATTTATTCGTGGCTTATTAACAAGAAACTCCCCGTCAGGGAATCGAACCCTGGTCTTCTGCGTGACAAGCAGAGATACTGTCCACTATACTAACGAGGACTCCTTCAGTATATTTAATTGGCAGGTATCTGGCCGGGGTTAAGAGGAGGTATGCACTATAATTCTGTATTATTGGGGATGAACATCACTCCGGGCCAACGTTGAGAATTTCTCCACTCCTTGGCTGAGAACCACGCCCTAGTACATGTATGTAGGAGCTGACTTCCATCCCAACCTCTTTACAAATGTCTTCAAACTCTTTCATTGTGATCAAAGTCAACTCCTGATGAAGCCGTCAGACCAAGATCATCTGCAAAGAGCAGAGGGCCATATGCCCAATGCTAAACAAGCCGCCGTTTCCGTGGTGTAGTGGTCATCACGTTCGCCTCACACGCGGAAGGCCCCCAGTTCGAAACTGGGCGGAAACAATATCGGGTTTTTTTTGGTTTACTCTGCAGCGGAATATCTTCTCTCGATTGGTCATTAAAGACCACTCGTCTAGTTTCTGCAAAATTCAACTCTCTGATGAAGCCAACAGATTTATTCGTGGCTTATTAACAAGAAACTCCCCGTCAGGGAATCGAACCCTGGTCTTCTGCGTGACAAGAAGATATACTGTCCACTATACTAACGAGGACTCCTTCAGTATATTTAATTGGCAGGTATCTGGCCGGGGTTAAGAGGAGGTATGCACTATAATTCTGTATTATTGGGGATGAACATCACTCCGGGCCAACGTTGAGAATTTCTCCACTCCTTGGCTGAGAACCACGCCCTAGTACATGTATGTAGGAGCTGACTTCCATCCCAACCTCTTAACAAATGTCTTCAAACTCTTTCATTGTGATCAAAGTCAACTCCTGATGAAGCCGTCAGACCAAGATCATCTGCAAAGAGCAGAGGGCCATATGCCCAATGCTAAACAAGCCGCCGTTTCCGTGGTGTAGTGGTCATCACGTTCGCCTCACACGCGGAAGGCCCCCAGTTCGAAACTGGGCGGAAACAATATTGGGTTTTTTTTGGTTTACTCTGCAGCAGAATATCTTCTCTCGATTGGTCATTAAAGACCACTCGTCTAGTTTCTGCAAAATTCAACTCTCTGATGAAGCCAACAGATTTATTCGTGGCTTATTAACAAGAAACTCCCCGTCAGGGAATCGAACCCTGGTCTTCTGCGTGACAAGCAGAGATACTGTCCACTATACTAACGAGGACTCCTTCAGTATATTTAATTGGCAGGTATCTGGCCGGGGTTAAGAGGAGGTATGCACTATAATTCTGTATTATTGGGGATGAACATCACTCCGGGCCAACGTTGAGAATTTCTCCACTCCTTGGCTGAGAACCACGCCCTAGTACATGTATGTAGGAGCTGACTTCCATCCCAACCTCTTTACAAATGTCTTCAAACTCTTTCATTGTGATCAAAGTCAACTCCTGATGAAGCCGTCAGACCAAGATCATCTGCAAAGAGCAGAGGGCCATATGCCCAATGCTAAACAAGCCGCCGTTTCCGTGGTGTAGTGGTCATCACGTTCGCCTCACACGCGAAAGGTCCCCAGTTCGAAACTGGGCGGAAACACTCCAGGCTGACGTTGAGCTTTTCTCCACTCCTTGGCTGTGAACCACGCCCTTGTACATGTATGTAGGAGCTGACTTCCATCCCAACCTCTTTACAAATGTCTTCAAACTCTTTCATTGTGATCAAAGTCAACTCCTGATGAAGCCGTCAGACCAAGATCATCTGCAAAGAGCAGAGGGCCATATGCCCAATGCTAAACAAGCCGCCGTTTCCGTGGTGTAGTGGTCATCACGTTCGCCTCACACGCGAAAGGTCCCCAGTTCGAAACTGGGCGGAAACACTCCAGGCTGACGTTGAGCTTTTCTCCACTCCTTGGCTGTGAACCACGCCCTTGTACATGTATGTAGGAGCTGACTTCCATCCCAACCTCTTTACAAATGTCTTCAAACTCTTTCATTGTGATCAAAGTCAACTCCTGATGAAGCCGTCAGACCAAGATCATCTGCAAAGAGCAGAGGGCCATATGCCCAATGCTAAACAAGCCGCCGTTTCCGTGGTGTAGTGGTCATCACGTTCGCCTCACACGCGGAAGGCCCCCAGTTCGAAACTGGGCGGAAACAATATCGGGTTTTTTTTGGTTTACTCTGCAGCGGAATATCTTCTCTCGATTGGTCATTAAAGACCACTCGTCTAGTTTCTGCAAAATTCAACTCTCTGATGAAGCCAACAGATTTATTCGTGGCTTATTAACAAGAAACTCCCCGTCAGGGAATCGAACCCTGGTCTTCTGCGTGACAAGCAGAGATACTGTCCACTATACTAACGAGGACTCCTTCAGTATATTTAATTGGCAGGTATCTGGCCGGGGTTAAGAGGAGGTATGCACTATAATTCTGTATTATTGGGGATGAACATCACTCCGGGCCAACGTTGAGAATTTCTCCACTCCTTGGCTGAGAACCACGCCCTAGTACATGTATGTAGGAGCTGACTTCCATCCCAACCTCTTTACAAATGTCTTCAAACTCTTTCATTGTGATCAAAGTCAACTCCTGATGAAGCCGTCAGACCAAGATCATCTGCAAAGAGCAGAGGGCCATATGCCCAATGCTAAACAAGCCGCCGTTTCCGTGGTGTAGTGGTCATCACGTTCGCCTCACACGCGAAAGGTCCCCAGTTCGAAACTGGGCGGAAACACTCCAGGCTGACGTTGAGCTTTTCTCCACTCCTTGGCTGTGAACCACGCCCTTGTACATGTATGTAGGAGCTGACTTCCATCCCAACCTCTTTACAAATGTCTTCAAACTCTTTCATTGTGATCAAAGTCAACTCCTGATGAAGCCGTCAGACCAAGATCATCTGCAAAGAGCAGAGGGCCATATGCCCAATGCTAAACAAGCCGCCGTTTCCGTGGTGTAGTGGTCATCACGTTCGCCTCACACGCGAAAGGTCCCCAGTTCGAAACTGGGCGGAAACACTCCAGGCTGACGTTGAGCTTTTCTCCACTCCTTGGCTGTGAACCACGCCCTTGTACATGTATGTAGGAGCTGACTTCCATCCCAACCTCTTTACAAATGTCTTCAAACTCTTTCATTGTGATCAAAGTCAACTCCTGATGAAGCCGTCAGACCAAGATCATCTGCAAAGAGCAGAGGGCCATATGCCCAATGCTAAACAAGCCGCCGTTTCCGTGGTGTAGTGGTCATCACGTTCGCCTCACACGCGGAAGGCCCCCAGTTCGAAACTGGGCGGAAACAATATCGGGTTTTTTTTGGTTTACTCTGCAGCGAAATATCTTCTCTCGATTGGTCATTAAAGACCACTCGTCTAGTTTCTGCAAAATTCAACTCTCTGATGAAGCCAACAGATTTATTCGTGGCTTATTAACAAGAAACTCCCCGTCAGGGAATCGAACCCTGGTCTTCTGCGTGACAAGCAGAGATACTGTCCACTATACTAACGAGGACTCCTTCAGTATATTTAATTGGCAGGTATCTGGCCGGGGTTAAGAGGAGGTATGCACTATAATTCTGTATTATTGGGGATGAACATCACTCCGGGCCAACGTTGAGAATTTCTCCACTCCTTGGCTGAGAACCACGCCCTAGTACATGTATGTAGGAGCTGACTTCCATCCCAACCTCTTTACAAATGTCTTCAAACTCTTTCATTGTGATCAAAGTCAACTCCTGATGAAGCCGTCAGACCAAGATCATCTGCAAAGAGCAGAGGGCCATATGCCCAATGCTAAACAAGCCGCCGTTTCCGTGGTGTAGTGGTCATCACGTTCGCCTCACACGCGAAAGGTCCCCAGTTCGAAACTGGGCGGAAACACTCCAGGCTGACGTTGAGCTTTTCTCCACTCCTTGGCTGTGAACCACGCCCTTGTACATGTATGTAGGAGCTGACTTCCATCCCAACCTCTTTACAAATGTCTTCAAACTCTTTCATTGTGATCAAAGTCAACTCCTGATGAAGCCGTCAGACCAAGATCATCTGCAAAGAGCAGAGGGCCATATGCCCAATGCTAAACAAGCCGCCGTTTCCGTGGTGTAGTGGTCATCACGTTCGCCTCACACGCGAAAGGTCCCCAGTTCGAAACTGGGCGGAAACACTCCAGGCTGACGTTGAGCTTTTCTCCACTCCTTGGCTGTGAACCACGCCCTTGTACATGTATGTAGGAGCTGACTTCCATCCCAACCTCTTTACAAATGTCTTCAAACTCTTTCATTGTGATCAAAGTCAACTCCTGATGAAGCCGTCAGACCAAGATCATCTGCAAAGAGCAGAGGGCCATATGCCCAATGCTAAACAAGCCGCCGTTTCCGTTGTGTAGTGGTCATCACGTTCGCCTCACACGCGGAAGGCCCCCAGTTCGAAACTGGGCGGAAACAATATCGGGTTTTTTTTGGTTTACTCTGCAGCGAAATATCTTCTCTCGATTGGTCATTAAAGACCACTCGTCTAGTTTCTGCAAAATTCAACTCTCTGATGAAGCCAACAGATTTATTCGTGGCTTATTAACAAGAAACTCCCCGTCAGGGAATCGAACCCTGGTCTTCTGCGTGACAAGCAGAGATACTGTCCACTATACTAACGAGGACTCCTTGAGTATATTTAATTGGCAGGTATCTGGCCGGGGTTAAGAGGAGGTATGCACTATAATTCTGTATTATTGGGGATGAACATCACTCCGGGCCAACGTTGAGAATTTCTCCACTCCTTGGCTGAGAACCACGCCCTAGTACATGTATGTAGGAGCTGACTTCCATCCCAACCTCTTTACAAATGTCTTCAAACTCTTTCATTGTGATCAAAGTCAACTCCTGATGAAGCCGTCAGACCAAGATCATCTGCAAAGAGCAGAGGGCCATATACCCAATGCTAAACAAGCCGCCGTTTCCGTGGTGTAGTGGTCATCACGTTCGCCTCACACGCGAAAGGTCCCCAGTTCGAAACTGGGCGGAAACACTCCAGGCTGACGATGAGCTTTTCTCCACTCCTTGGCTGTGAACCACGCCCTTGTACATGTATGTAGGAGCTGACTTCCATCCCAACCTCTTTACAAATGTCTTCAAACTCTTTCATTGTGATCAAAGTCAACTCCTGATGAAGCCGTCAGACCAAGATCATCTGCAAAGAGCAGAGGGCCATATGCCCAATGCTAAACAAGCCGCCGTTTCCGTGGTGTAGTGGTCATCACGTTCGCCTCACACGCGGAAGGCCCCCAGTTCGAAACTGGGCGGAAACAATATCGGGTTTTTTTTGGTTTACTCTGCAGCGGAATATCTTCTCTCGATTGGTCATTAAAGACCACTCGTCTAGTTTCTGCAAAATTCAACTCTCTGATGAAGCCAACAGATTTATTCGTGGCTTATTAACAAGAAACTCCCCGTCAGGGAATCGAACCCTGGTCTTCTGCGTGACAAGCAGAGATACTGTCCACTATACTAACGAGGACTCCTTCAGTATATTTAATTGGCAGGTATCTGGCCGGGGTTAAGAGGAGGTATGCACTATAATTCTGTATTATTGGGGATGAACATCACTCCGGGCCAACGTTGAGAATTTCTCCACTCCTTGGCTGAGGACCACGCCCTAGTACATGAATGTAGGAGCTGACTTCCATCCCAACCTCTTTACAAATGTCTTCAAACTCTTTCATTGTGATCAAAGTCAACTCCTGATGAAGCCGTCAGACCAAGATCATCTGCAAAGAGCAGAGGGCCATATGCCCAATGCTAAACAAGCCGCCGTTTCCGTGGTGTAGTGGTCATCACGTTCGCCTCACACGCGAAAGGTCCCCAGTTCGAAACTGGGCGGAAACACTCCAGGCTGACGTTGAGCTTTTCTCCACTCCTTGGCTGTGAACCACGCCCTTGTACATGTAGGTAGGAGCTGACTTCCATCCCAACCTCTTTACAAATGTCTTCAAACTCTTTCATTGTGATCAAAGTCAACTCCTGATGAAGCCGTCAGACCAAGATCATCTGCAAAGAGCAGAGGGCCATATGCCCAATGCTAAACAAGCCGCCGTTTCCGTGGTGTAGTGGTCATCACGTTCGCCTCACACGCGGAAGGCCCCCAGTTCGAAACTGGGCGGAAACAATATCGGGTTTTTTTTGGTTTACTCTGCAGCGGAATATCTTCTCTCGATTGGTCATTAAAGACCACTCGTCTAGTTTCTGCAAAATTCAACTCTCTGATGAAGCCAACAGATTTATTCGTGGCTTATTAACAAGAAACTCCCCGTCAGGGAATCGAACCCTGGTCTTCTGCGTGACAAGCAGAGATACTGTCCACTATACTAACGAGGACTCCTTCAGTATATTTAATTGGCAGGTATCTGGCCGGGGTTAAGAGGAGGTATGCACTATAATTCTGTATTATTGGGGATGAACATCACTCCGGGCCAACGTTGAGAATTTCTCCACTCCTTGGCTGAGAACCACGCCCTAGTACATGTATGTAGGAGCTGACTTCCATCCCAACCTCTTTACAAATGTCTTCAAACTCTTTCATTGTGATCAAAGTCAACTCCTGATGAAGCCGTCAGACCAAGATCATCTGCAAAGAGCAGAGGGCCATATGCCCAATGCTAAACAAGCCGCCGTTTCCGTGGTGTAGTGGTCATCACGTTCGCCTCACACGCGGAAGGCCCCCAGTTCGAAACTGGGCGGAAACAATATCGGGTTTTTTTTGGTTTACTCTGCAGCGGAATATCTTCTCTCGATTGGTCATTAAAGACCACTCGTCTAGTTTCTGCAAAATTCAACTCTCTGATGAAGCCAACAGATTTATTCGTGGCTTATTAACAAGAAACTCCCCGTCAGGGAATCGAACCCTGGTCTTCTGCGTGACAAGAAGAGATACTGTCCACTATACTAACGAGGACTCCTTCAGTATATTTAATTGGCAGGTATCTGGCCGGGGTTAAGAGGAGGTATGCACTATAATTCTGTATTATTGGGGATGAACATCACTCCGGGCCAACGTTGAGAATTTCTCCACTCCTTGGCTGAGAACCACGCCCTAGTACATGTATGTAGGAGCTGACTTCCATCCCAACCTCTTAACAAATGTCTTCAAACTCTTTCATTGTGATCAAAGTCAACTCCTGATGAAGCCGTCAGACCAAGATCATCTGCAAAGAGCAGAGGGCCATATGCCCAATGCTAAACAAGCCGCCGTTTCCGTGGTGTAGTGGTCATCACGTTCGCCTCACACGCGGAAGGCCCCCAGTTTGAAACTGGGCGGAAACAATATCGGGTTTTTTTTGGTTTACTCTGCAGCAGAATATCTTCTCTCGATTGGTCATTAAAGACCACTCGTCTAGTTTCTGCAAAATTCAACTCTCTGATGAAGCCAACAGATTTATTCGTGGCTTATTAACAAGAAACTCCCCGTCAGGGAATCGAACCCTGGTCTTCTGCGTGACAAGCAGAGATACTGTCCACTATACTAACGAGGACTCCTTCAGTATATTTAATTGGCAGGTATCTGGCCGGGGTTAAGAGGAGGTATGCACTATAATTCTGTATTATTGGGGATGAACATCACTCCGGGCCAACGTTGAGAATTTCTCCACTCCTTGGCTGAGAACCACGCCCTAGTACATGTATGTAGGAGCTGACTTCCATCCCAACCTCTTTACAAATGTCTTCAAACTCTTTCATTGTGATCAAAGTCAACTCCTGATGAAGCCGTCAGACCAAGATCATCTGCAAAGAGCAGAGGGCCATATGCCCAATGCTAAACAAGCCGCCGTTTCCGTGGTGTAGTGGTCATCACGTTCGCCTCACACGCGAAAGGTCCCCAGTTCGAAACTGGGCGGAAACACTCCAGGCTGACGTTGAGCTTTTCTCCACTCCTTGGCTGTGAACCACGCCCTTGTACATGTATGTAGGAGCTGACTTCCATCCCAACCTCTTTACAAATGTCTTCAAACTCTTTCATTGTGATCAAAGTCAACTCCTGATGAAGCCGTCAGACCAAGATCATCTGCAAAGAGCAGAGGGCCATATGCCCAATGCTAAACAAGCCGCCGTTTCCGTGGTGTAGTGGTCATCACGTTCGCCTCACACGCGGAAGGCCCCCAGTTCGAAACTGGGCGGAAACAATATCGGGTTTTTTTTGGTTTACTCTGCAGCGGAATATCTTCTCTCGATTGGTCATTAAAGACCACTCGTCTAGTTTCTGCAAAATTCAACTCTCTGATGAAGCCAACAGATTTATTCGTGGCTTATTAACAAGAAACTCCCCGTCAGGGAATCGAACCCTGGTCTTCTGCATGACAAGCAGAGATACTGTCCACTATACTAACGAGGACTCCTTCAGTATATTTAATTGGCAGGTATCTGGCCGGGGTTAAGAGGAGGTATGCACTATAATTCTGTATTATTGGGGATGAACATCACTCCGGGCCAACGTTGAGAATTTCTCCACTCCTTGGCTGAGAACCACGCCCTAGTACATGTATGTAGGAGCTGACTTCCATCCCAACCTCTTTACAAATGTCTTCAAACTCTTTCATTGTGATCAAAGTCAACTCCTGATGAAGCCGTCAGACCAAGATCATCTGCAAAGAGCAGAGGGCCATATGCCCAATGCTAAACAAGCCGCCGTTTCCGTGGTGTAGTGGTCATCACGTTCGCCTCACACGCGAAAGGTCCCCAGTTCGAAACTGGGCGGAAACACTCCAGGCTGACGTTGAGCTTTTCTCCACTCCTTGGCTGTGAACCACGCCCTTGTACATGTATGTAGGAGCTGACTTCCATCCCAACCTCTTTACAAATGTCTTCAAACTCTTTCATTGTGATCAAAGTCAACTCCTGATGAAGCCGTCAGACCAAGATCATCTGCAAAGAGCAGAGGGCCATATGCCCAATGCTAAACAAGCCGCCGTTTCCGTGGTGTAGTGGTCATCACGTTCGCCTCACACGCGGAAGGCCCCCAGTTCGAAACTGGGCGGAAACAATATCGGGTTTTTTTTGGTTTACTCTGCAGCGGAATATCTTCTCTCGATTGGTCATTAAAGACCACTCGTCTAGTTTCTGCAAAATTCAACTCTCTGATGAAGCCAACAGATTTATTCGTGGCTTATTAACAAGAAACTCCCCGTCAGGGAATCGAACCCTGGTCTTCTGCATGACAAGCAGAGATACTGTCCACTATACTAACGAGGACTCCTTCAGTATATTTAATTGGCAGGTATCTGGCCGGGGTTAAGAGGAGGTATGCACTATAATTCTGTATTATTGGGGATGAACATCACTCCGGGCCAACGTTGAGAATTTCTCCACTCCTTGGCTGAGAACCACGCCCTAGTACATGTATGTAGGAGCTGACTTCCATCCCAACCTCTTTACAAATGTCTTCAAACTCTTTCATTGTGATCAAAGTCAACTCCTGATGAAGCCGTCAGACCAAGATCATCTGCAAAGAGCAGAGGGCCATATGCCCAATGCTAAACAAGCCGCCGTTTCCGTGGTGTAGTGGTCATCACGTTCGCCTCACACGCGGAAGGCCCCCAGTTCGAAACTGGGCGGAAACAATATCGGGTTTTTTTTGGTTTACTCTGCAGCGGAATATCTTCTCTCGATTGGTCATTAAAGACCACTCGTCTAGTTTCTGCAAAATTCAACTCTCTGATGAAGCCAACAGATTTATTCGTGGCTTATTAACAAGAAACTCCCCGTCAGGGAATCGAACCCTGGTCTTCTGCGTGACAAGCAGAGATACTGTCCACTATACTAACGAGGACTCCTTCAGTATATTTAATTGGCAGGTATCTGGCCGGGGTTAAGAGGAGGTATGCACTATAATTCTGTATTATTGGGGATGAACATCACTCCGGGCCAACGTTGAGAATTTCTCCACTCCTTGGCTGAGAACCACGCCCTAGTACATGTATGTAGGAGCTGACTTCCATCCCAACCTCTTTACAAATGTCTTCAAACTCTTTCATTGTGATCAAAGTCAACTCCTGATGAAGCCGTCAGACCAAGATCATCTGCAAAGAGCAGAGGGCCATATACCCAATGCTAAACAAGCCGCCGTTTCCGTGGTGTAGTGGTCATCACGTTCGCCTCACACGCGAAAGGTCCCCAGTTCGAAACTGGGCGGAAACACTCCAGGCTGACGATGAGCTTTTCTCCACTCCTTGGCTGTGAACCACGCCCTTGTACATGTATGTAGGAGCTGACTTCCATCCCAACCTCTTTACAAATGTCTTCAAACTCTTTCATTGTGATCAAAGTCAACTCCTGATGAAGCCGTCAGACCAAGATCATCTGCAAAGAGCAGAGGGCCATATGCCCAATGCTAAACAAGCCGCCGTTTCCGTGGTGTAGTGGTCATCACGTTCGCCTCACACGCGAAAGGTCCCCAGTTCGAAACTGGGCGGAAACACTCCAGGCTGACGTTGAGCTTTTCTCCACTCCTTGGCTGTGAACCACGCCCTTGTACATGTATGTAGGAGCTGACTTCCATCCCAACCTCTTTACAAATGTCTTCAAACTCTTTCATTGTGATCAAAGTCAACTCCTGATGAAGCCGTCAGACCAAGATCATCTGCAAAGAGCAGAGGGCCATATGCCCAATGCTAAACAAGCCGCCGTTTCCGTGGTGTAGTGGTCATCACGTTCGCCTCACACGCGGAAGGCCCCCAGTTCGAAACTGGGCGGAAACAATATCGGGTTTTTTTTGGTTTACTCTGCAGCGGAATATCTTCTCTCGATTGGTCATTAAAGACCACTCGTCTAGTTTCTGCAAAATTCAACTCTCTGATGAAGCCAACAGATTTATTCGTGGCTTATTAACAAGAAACTCCCCGTCAGGGAATCGAACCCTGGTCTTCTGCATGACAAGCAGAGATACTGTCCACTATACTAACGAGGACTCCTTCAGTATATTTAATTGGCAGGTATCTGGCCGGGGTTAAGAGGAGGTATGCACTATAATTCTGTATTATTGGGGATGAACATCACTCCGGGCCAACGTTGAGAATTTCTCCACTCCTTGGCTGAGAACCACGCCCTAGTACATGTATGTAGGAGCTGACTTCCATCCCAACCTCTTTACAAATGTCTTCAAACTCTTTCATTGTGATCAAAGTCAACTCCTGATGAAGCCGTCAGACCAAGATCATCTGCAAAGAGCAGAGGGCCATATGCCCAATGCTAAACAAGCCGCCGTTTCCGTGGTGTAGTGGTCATCACGTTCGCCTCACACGCGAAAGGTCCCCAGTTCGAAACTGGGCGGAAACACTCCAGGCTGACGTTGAGCTTTTCTCCACTCCTTGGCTGTGAACCACGCCCTTGTACATGTATGTAGGAGCTGACTTCCATCCCAACCTCTTTACAAATGTCTTCAAACTCTTTCATTGTGATCAAAGTCAACTCCTGATGAAGCCGTCAGACCAAGATCATCTGCAAAGAGCAGAGGGCCATATGCCCAATGCTAAACAAGCCGCCGTTTCCGTGGTGTAGTGGTCATCACGTTCGCCTCACACGCGGAAGGCCCCCAGTTCGAAACTGGGCGGAAACAATATCGGGTTTTTTTTGGTTTACTCTGCAGCGGAATATCTTCTCTCGATTGGTCATTAAAGACCACTCGTCTAGTTTCTGCAAAATTCAACTCTCTGATGAAGCCAACAGATTTATTCGTGGCTTATTAACAAGAAACTCCCCGTCAGGGAATCGAACCCTGGTCTTCTGCGTGACAAGCAGAGATACTGTCCACTATACTAACGAGGACTCCTTCAGTATATTTAATTGGCAGGTATCTGGCCGGGGTTAAGAGGAGGTATGCACTATAATTCTGTATTATTGGGGATGAACATCACTCCGGGCCAACGTTGAGAATTTCTCCACTCCTTGGCTGAGAACCACGCCCTAGTACATGTATGTAGGAGCTGACTTCCATCCCAACCTCTTTACAAATGTCTTCAAACTCTTTCATTGTGATCAAAGTCAACTCCTGATGAAGCCGTCAGACCAAGATCATCTGCAAAGAGCAGAGGGCCATATGCCCAATGCTAAACAAGCCGCCGTTTCCGTGGTGTAGTGGTCATCACGTTCGCCTCACACGCGGAAGGCCCCCAGTTCGAAACTGGGCGGAAACAATATCGGGTTTTTTTTGGTTTACTCTGCAGCGGAATATCTTCTCTCGATTGGTCATTAAAGACCACTCGTCTAGTTTCTGCAAAATTCAACTCTCTGATGAAGCCAACAGATTTATTCGTGGCTTATTAACAAGAAACTCCCCGTCAGGGAATCGAACCCTGGTCTTCTGCGTGACAAGAAGAGATACTGTCCACTATACTAACGAGGACTCCTTCAGTATATTTAATTGGCAGGTATCTGGCCGGGGTTAAGAGGAGGTATGCACTATAATTCTGTATTATTGGGGATGAACATCACTCCGGGCCAACGTTGAGAATTTCTCCACTCCTTGGCTGAGAACCACGCCCTAGTACATGTATGTAGGAGCTGACTTCCATCCCAACCTCTTTACAAATGTCTTCAAACTCTTTCATTGTGATCAAAGTCAACTCCTGATGAAGCCGTCAGACCAAGATCATCTGCAAAGAGCAGAGGGCCATATGCCCAATGCTAAACAAGCCGCCGTTTCCGTGGTGTAGTGGTCATCACGTTCGCCTCACACGCGAAAGGTCCCCAGTTCGAAACTGGGCGGAAACACTCCAGGCTGACGTTGAGCTTTTCTCCACTCCTTGGCTGTGAACCACGCCCTTGTACATGTATGTAGGAGCTGACTTCCATCCCAACCTCTTTACAAATGTCTTCAAACTCTTTCATTGTGATCAAAGTCAACTCCTGATGAAGCCGTCAGACCAAGATCATCTGCAAAGAGCAGAGGGCCATATGCCCAATGCTAAACAAGCCGCCGTTTCCGTGGTGTAGTGGTCATCACGTTCGCCTCACACGCGGAAGGCCCCCAGTTCGAAACTGGGCGGAAACAATATCGGGTTTTTTTTGGTTTACTCTGCAGCGGAATATCTTCTCTCGATTGGTCATTAAAGACCACTCGTCTAGTTTCTGCAAAATTCAACTCTCTGATGAAGCCAACAGATTTATTCGTGGCTTATTAACAAGAAACTCCCCGTCAGGGAATCGAACCCTGGTCTTCTGCGTGACAAGCAGAGATACTGTCCACTATACTAACGAGGACTCCTTCAGTATATTTAATTGGCAGGTATCTGGCCGGGGTTAAGAGGAGGTATGCACTATAATTCTGTATTATTGGGGATGAACATCACTCCGGGCCAACGTTGAGAATTTCTCCACTCCTTGGCTGAGAACCACGCCCTAGTACATGTATGTAGGAGCTGACTTCCATCCCAACCTCTTTACAAATGTCTTCAAACTCTTTCATTGTGATCAAAGTCAACTCCTGATGAAGCCGTCAGACCAAGATCATCTGCAAAGAGCAGAGGGCCATATGCCCAATGCTAAACAAGCCGCCGTTTCCGTGGTGTAGTGGTCATCACGTTCGCCTCACACGCGGAAGGCCCCCAGTTCGAAACTGGGTGGAAACAATATCGGGTTTTTTTTGGTTTACTCTGCAGCGGAATATCTTCTCTCGATTGGTCATTAAAGACCACTCGTCTAGTTTCTGCAAAATTCAACTCTCTGATGAAGCCAACAGATTTATTCGTGGCTTATTAACAAGAAACTCCCCGTCAGGGAATCGAACCCTGGTCTTCTGCGTGACAAGAAGAGATACTGTCCACTATACTAACGAGGACTCCTTCAGTATATTTAATTGGCAGGTATCTGGCCGGGGTTAAGAGGAGGTATGCACTATAATTCTGTATTATTGGGGATGAACATCACTCCGGGCCAACGTTGAGAATTTCTCCACTCCTTGGCTGAGAACCACGCCCTAGTACATGTATGTAGGAGCTGACTTCCATCCCAACCTCTTTACAAATGTCTTCAAACTCTTTCATTGTGATCAAAGTCAACTCCTGATGAAGCCGTCAGACCAAGATCATCTGCAAAGAGCAGAGGGCCATATGCCCAATGCTAAACAAGCCGCCGTTTCCGTGGTGTAGTGGTCATCACGTTCGCCTCACACGCGAAAGGTCCCCAGTTCGAAACTGGGCGGAAACACTCCAGGCTGACGTTGAGCTTTTCTCCACTCCTTGGCTGTGAACCACGCCCTTGTACATGTATGTAGGAGCTGACTTCCATCCCAACCTCTTTACAAATGTCTTCAAACTCTTTCATTGTGATCAAAGTCAACTCCTGATGAAGCCGTCAGACCAAGATCATCTGCAAAGAGCAGAGGGCCATATGCCCAATTCTAAACAAGCCGCCGTTTCCGTGGTGTAGTGGTCATCACGTTCGCCTCACACGCGAAAGGTCCCCAGTTCGAAACTGGGCGGAAACACTCCAGGCTGACGTTGAGCTTTTCTCCACTCCTTGGCTGTGAACCACGCCCTTGTACATGTATGTAGGAGCTGACTTCCATCCCAACCTCTTTACAAATGTCTTCAAACTCTTTCATTGTGATCAAAGTCAACTCCTGATGAAGCCGTCAGACCAAGATCATCTGCAAAGAGCAGAGGGCCATATGCCCAATGCTAAACAAGCCGCCGTTTCCGTGGTGTAGTGGTCATCACGTTCGCCTCACACGCGGAAGGCCCCCAGTTCGAAACTGGGCGGAAACAATATCGGGTTTTTTTTGGTTTACTCTGCAGCGGAATATCTTCTCTCGATTGGTCATTAAAGACCACTCGTCTAGTTTCTGCAAAATTCAACTCTCTGATGAAGCCAACAGATTTATTCGTGGCTTATTAACAAGAAACTCCCCGTCAGGGAATCGAACCCTGGTCTTCTGCGTGACAAGCAGAGATACTGTCCACTATACTAACGAGGACTCCTTCAGTATATTTAATATTTAATCGGGTTTTTTTTGGTTTACTCTGCAGCGGAATATCTTCTCTCGATTGGTCATTAAAGACCACTCGTCTAGTTTCTGCAAAATTCAACTCTCTGATGAAGCCAACAGATTTATTTGTGGCTTATTAACAAGAAACTCCCCGTCAGGGAATCGAACCCTGGTCTTCTGCATGACAAGCAGAGATACTGTCCACTATACTAACGAGGACTCCTTCAGTATATTTAATTGGCAGGTATCTGGCCGGGGTTAAGAGGAGGTATGCACTATAATTCTGTATTATTGGGGATGAACATCACTCCGGGCCAACGTTGAGAATTTCTCCACTCCTTGGCTGAGAACCACGCCCTAGTACATGTATGTAGGAGCTGACTTCCATCCCAACCTCTTTACAAATGTCTTCAAACTCTTTCATTGTGATCAAAGTCAACTCCTGATGAAGCCGTCAGACCAAGATCATCTGCAAAGAGCAGAGGGCCATATGCCCAATGCTAAACAAGCCGCCGTTTCCGTGGTGTAGTGGTCATCACGTTCGCCTCACACGCGAAAGGTCCCCAGTTCGAAACTGGGCGGAAACACTCCAGGCTGACGTTGAGCTTTTCTCCACTCCTTGGCTGTGAACCACGCCCTTGTACATGTATGTAGGAGCTGACTTCCATCCCAACCTCTTTACAAATGTCTTCAAACTCTTTCATTGTGATCAAAGTCAACTCCTGATGAAGCCGTCAGACCAAGATCATCTGCAAAGAGCAGAGGGCCATATGCCCAATGCTAAACAAGCCGCCGTTTCCGTGGTGTAGTGGTCATCACGTTCGCCTCACACGCGGAAGGCCCCCAGTTCGAAACTGGGCGGAAACAATATCGGGTTTTTTTTGGTTTACTCTGCAGCGGAATATCTTCTCTCGATTGGTCATTAAAGACCACTCGTCTAGTTTCTGCAAAATTCAACTCTCTGATGAAGCCAACAGATTTATTCGTGGCTTATTAACAAGAAACTCCCCGTCAGGGAATCGAACCCTGGTCTTCTGCATGACAAGCAGAGATACTGTCCACTATACTAACGAGGACTCCTTCAGTATATTTAATTGGCAGGTATCTGGCCGGGGTTAAGAGGAGGTATGCACTATAATTCTGTATTATTGGGGATGAACATCACTCCGGGCCAACGTTGAGAATTTCTCCACTCCTTGGCTGAGAACCACGCCCTAGTACATGTATGTAGGAGCTGACTTCCATCCCAACCTCTTTACAAATGTCTTCAAACTCTTTCATTGTGATCAAAGTCAACTCCTGATGAAGCCGTCAGACCAAGATCATCTGCAAAGAGCAGAGGGCCATATGCCCAATGCTAAACAAGCCGCCGTTTCCATGGTGTAGTGGTCATCACGTTCGCCTCACACGCGAAAGGTCCCCAGTTCGAAACTGGGCGGAAACACTCCAGGCTGACGTTGAGCTTTTCTCCACTCCTTGGCTGTGAACCACGCCCTTGTACATGTATGTAGGAGCTGACTTCCATCCCAACCTCTTTACAAATGTCTTCAAACTCTTTCATTGTGATCAAAGTCAACTCCTGATGAAGCCGTCAGACCAAGATCATCTGCAAAGAGCAGAGGGCCATATGCCCAATGCTAAACAAGCCGCCGTTTCCGTGGTGTAGTGGTCATCACGTTCGCCTCACACGCGGAAGGCCCCCAGTTCGAAACTGGGCGGAAACAATATCGGGTTTTTTTTGGTTTACTCTGCAGCGGAATATCTTCTCTCGATTGGTCATTAAAGACCACTCGTCTAGTTTCTGCAAAATTCAACTCTCTGATGAAGCCAACAGATTTATTCGTGGCTTATTAACAAGAAACTCCCCGTCAGGGAATCGAACCCTGGTCTTCTGCATGACAAGCAGAGATACTGTCCACTATACTAACGAGGACTCCTTCAGTATATTTAATTGGCAGGTATCTGGCCGGGGTTAAGAGGAGGTATGCACTATAATTCTGTATTATTGGGGATGAACATCACTCCGGGCCAACGTTGAGAATTTCTCCACTCCTTGGCTGAGAACCACGCCCTAGTACATGTATGTAGGAGCTGACTTCCATCCCAACCTCTTTACAAATGTCTTCAAACTCTTTCATTGTGATCAAAGTCAACTCCTGATGAAGCCGTCAGACCAAGATCATCTGCAAAGAGCAGAGGGCCATATGCCCAATGCTAAACAAGCCGCCGTTTCCATGGTGTAGTGGTCATCACGTTCGCCTCACACGCGAAAGGTCCCCAGTTCGAAACTGGGCGGAAACACTCCAGGCTGACGTTGAGCTTTTCTCCACTCCTTGGCTGTGAACCACGCCCTTGTACATGTATGTAGGAGCTGACTTCCATCCCAACCTCTTTACAAATGTCTTCAAACTCTTTCATTGTGATCAAAGTCAACTCCTGATGAAGCCGTCAGACCAAGATCATCTGCAAAGAGCAGAGGGCCATATGCCCAATGCTAAACAAGCCGCCGTTTCCGTGGTGTAGTGGTCATCACGTTCGCCTCACACGCGGAAGGCCCCCAGTTCGAAACTGGGCGGAAACAATATCGGGTTTTTTTTGGTTTACTCTGCAGCGGAATATCTTCTCTCGATTGGTCATTAAAGACCACTCGTCTAGTTTCTGCAAAATTCAACTCTCTGATGAAGCCAACAGATTTATTCGTGGCTTATTAACAAGAAACTCCCCGTCAGGGAATCGAACCCTGGTCTTCTGCATGACAAGCAGAGATACTGTCCACTATACTAACGAGGACTCCTTCAGTATATTTAATTGGCAGGTATCTGGCCGGGGTTAAGAGGAGGTATGCACTATAATTCTGTATTATTGGGGATGAACATCACTCCGGGCCAACGTTGAGAATTTCTCCACTCCTTGGCTGAGAACCACGCCCTAGTACATGTATGTAGGAGCTGACTTCCATCCCAACCTCTTTACAAATGTCTTCAAACTCTTTCATTGTGATCAAAGTCAACTCCTGATGAAGCCGTCAGACCAAGATCATCTGCAAAGAGCAGAGGGCCATATGCCCAATGCTAAACAAGCCGCCGTTTCCGTGGTGTAGTGGTCATCACGTTCGCCTCACACGCGAAAGGTCCCCAGTTCGAAACTGGGCGGAAACACTCCAGGCTGACGTTGAGCTTTTCTCCACTCCTTGGCTGTGAACCACGCCCTTGTACATGTATGTAGGAGCTGACTTCCATCCCAACCTCTTTACAAATGTCTTCAAACTCTTTCATTGTGATCAAAGTCAACTCCTGATGAAGCCGTCAGACCAAGATCATCTGCAAAGAGCAGAGGGCCATATGCCCAATGCTAAACAAGCCGCCGTTTCCGTGGTGTAGTGGTCATCACGTTCGCCTCACACGCGGAAGGCCCCCAGTTCGAAACTGGGCGGAAACAATATCGGGTTTTTTTGGTTTACTCTGCAGCGGAATATCTTCTCTCGATTGGTCATTAAAGACCACTCGTCTAGTTTCTGCAAAATTCAACTCTCTGATGAAGCCAACAGATTTATTCGTGGCTTATTAACAAGAAACTCCCCGTCAGGGAATCGAACCCTGGTCTTCTGCGTGACAAGCAGAGATACTGTCCACTATACTAACGAGGACTCCTTCAGTATATTTAATTGGCAGGTATCTGGCCGGGGTTAAGAGGAGGTATGCACTATAATTCTGTATTATTGGGGATGAACATCACTCCGGGCCAACGTTGAGAATTTCTCCACTCCTTGGCTGAGAACCACGCCCTAGTACATGTATGTAGGAGCTGACTTCCATCCCAACCTCTTTACAAATGTCTTCAAACTCTTTCATTGTGATCAAAGTCAACTCCTGATGAAGCCGTCAGACCAAGATCATCTGCAAAGAGCAGAGGGCCATATGCCCAATGCTAAACAAGCCGCCGTTTCCGTGGTGTAGTGGTCATCACGTTCGCCTCACACGCGGAAGGCCCCCAGTTCGAAACTGGGCGGAAACAATATCGGGTTTTTTTTGGTTTACTCTGCAGCGGAATATCTTCTCTCGATTGGTCATTAAAGACCACTCGTCTAGTTTCTGCAAAATTCAACTCTCTGATGAAGCCAACAGATTTATTCGTGGCTTATTAACAAGAAACTCCCCGTCAGGGAATCGAACCCTGGTCTTCTGCATGACAAGCAGAGATACTGTCCACTATACTAACGAGGACTCCTTCAGTATATTTAATTGGCAGGTATCTGGCCGGGGTTAAGAGGAGGTATGCACTATAATTCTGTATTATTGGGGATGAACATCACTCCGGGCCAACGTTGAGAATTTCTCCACTCCTTGGCTGAGAACCACGCCCTAGTACATGTATGTAGGAGCTGACTTCCATCCCAACCTCTTTACAAATGTCTTCAAACTCTTTCATTGTGATCAAAGTCAACTCCTGATGAAGCCGTCAGACCAAGATCATCTGCAAAGAGCAGAGGGCCATATGCCCAATGCTAAACAAGCCGCCGTTTCCGTGGTGTAGTGGTCATCACGTTCGCCTCACACGCGAAAGGTCCCCAGTTCGAAACTGGGCGGAAACACTCCAGGCTGACGTTGAGCTTTTCTCCACTCCTTGGCTGTGAACCACGCCCTTGTACATGTATGTAGGAGCTGACTTCCATCCCAACCTCTTTACAAATGTCTTCAAACTCTTTCATTGTGATCAAAGTCAACTCCTGATGAAGCCGTCAGACCAAGATCATCTGCAAAGAGCAGAGGGCCATATGCCCAATGCTAAACAAGCCGCCGTTTCCGTGGTGTAGTGGTCATCACGTTCGCCTCACACGCGGAAGGCCCCCAGTTCGAAACTGGGCGGAAACAATATCGGGTTTTTTTTGGTTTACTCTGCAGCGGAATATCTTCTCTCGATTGGTCATTAAAGACCACTCGTCTAGTTTCTGCAAAATTCAACTCTCTGATGAAGCCAACAGATTTATTCGTGGCTTATTAACAAGAAACTCCCCGTCAGGGAATCGAACCCTGGTCTTCTGCATGACAAGCAGAGATACTGTCCACTATACTAACGAGGACTCCTTCAGTATATTTAATTGGCAGGTATCTGGCCGGGGTTAAGAGGAGGTATGCACTATAATTCTGTATTATTGGGGATGAACATCACTCCGGGCCAACGTTGAGAATTTCTCCACTCCTTGGCTGAGAACCACGCCCTAGTACATGTATGTAGGAGCTGACTTCCATCCCAACCTCTTTACAAATGTCTTCAAACTCTTTCATTGTGATCAAAGTCAACTCCTGATGAAGCCGTCAGACCAAGATCATCTGCAAAGAGCAGAGGGCCATATGCCCAATGCTAAACAAGCCGCCGTTTCCGTGGTGTAGTGGTCATCACGTTCGCCTCACACGCGAAAGGTCCCCAGTTCGAAACTGGGCGGAAACACTCCAGGCTGACGTTGAGCTTTTCTCCACTCCTTGGCTGTGAACCACGCCCTTGTACATGTATGTAGGAGCTGACTTCCATCCCAACCTCTTTACAAATGTCTTCAAACTCTTTCATTGTGATCAAAGTCAACTCCTGATGAAGCCGTCAGACCAAGATCATCTGCAAAGAGCAGAGGGCCATATGCCCAATGCTAAACAAGCCGCCGTTTCCGTGGTGTAGTGGTCATCACGTTCGCCTCACACGCGGAAGGCCCCCAGTTCGAAACTGGGCGGAAACAATATCGGGTTTTTTTTGGTTTACTCTGCAGCGGAATATCTTCTCTCGATTGGTCATTAAAGACCACTCGTCTAGTTTCTGCAAAATTCAACTCTCTGATGAAGCCAACAGATTTATTCGTGGCTTATTAACAAGAAACTCCCCGTCAGGGAATCGAACCCTGGTCTTCTGCATGACAAGCAGAGATACTGTCCACTATACTAACGAGGACTCCTTCAGTATATTTAATTGGCAGGTATCTGGCCGGGGTTAAGAGGAGGTATGCACTATAATTCTGTATTATTGGGGATGAACATCACTCCGGGCCAACGTTGAGAATTTCTCCACTCCTTGGCTGAGAACCACGCCCTAGTACATGTATGTAGGAGCTGACTTCCATCCCAACCTCTTTACAAATGTCTTCAAACTCTTTCATTGTGATCAAAGTCAACTCCTGATGAAGCCGTCAGACCAAGATCATCTGCAAAGAGCAGAGGGCCATATGCCCAATGCTAAACAAGCCGCCGTTTCCATGGTGTAGTGGTCATCACGTTCGCCTCACACGCGAAAGGTCCCCAGTTCGAAACTGGGCGGAAACACTCCAGGCTGACGTTGAGCTTTTCTCCACTCCTTGGCTGTGAACCACGCCCTTGTACATGTATGTAGGAGCTGACTTCCATCCCAACCTCTTTACAAATGTCTTCAAACTCTTTCATTGTGATCAAAGTCAACTCCTGATGAAGCCGTCAGACCAAGATCATCTGCAAAGAGCAGAGGGCCATATGCCCAATGCTAAACAAGCCGCCGTTTCCGTGGTGTAGTGGTCATCACGTTCGCCTCACACGCGGAAGGCCCCCAGTTCGAAACTGGGCGGAAACAATATCGGGTTTTTTTTGGTTTACTCTGCAGCGGAATATCTTCTCTCGATTGGTCATTAAAGACCACTCGTCTAGTTTCTGCAAAATTCAACTCTCTGATGAAGCCAACAGATTTATTCGTGGCTTATTAACAAGAAACTCCCCGTCAGGGAATCGAACCCTGGTCTTCTGCATGACAAGCAGAGATACTGTCCACTATACTAACGAGGACTCCTTCAGTATATTTAATTGGCAGGTATCTGGCCGGGGTTAAGAGGAGGTATGCACTATAATTCTGTATTATTGGGGATGAACATCACTCCGGGCCAACGTTGAGAATTTCTCCACTCCTTGGCTGAGAACCACGCCCTAGTACATGTATGTAGGAGCTGACTTCCATCCCAACCTCTTTACAAATGTCTTCAAACTCTTTCATTGTGATCAAAGTCAACTCCTGATGAAGCCGTCAGACCAAGATCATCTGCAAAGAGCAGAGGGCCATATGCCCAATGCTAAACAAGCCGCCGTTTCCATGGTGTAGTGGTCATCACGTTCGCCTCACACGCGAAAGGTCCCCAGTTCGAAACTGGGCGGAAACACTCCAGGCTGACGTTGAGCTTTTCTCCACTCCTTGGCTGTGAACCACGCCCTTGTACATGTATGTAGGAGCTGACTTCCATCCCAACCTCTTTACAAATGTCTTCAAACTCTTTCATTGTGATCAAAGTCAACTCCTGATGAAGCCGTCAGACCAAGATCATCTGCAAAGAGCAGAGGGCCATATGCCCAATGCTAAACAAGCCGCCGTTTCCGTGGTGTAGTGGTCATCACGTTCGCCTCACACGCGGAAGGCCCCCAGTTCGAAACTGGGCGGAAACAATATCGGGTTTTTTTTGGTTTACTCTGCAGCGGAATATCTTCTCTCGATTGGTCATTAAAGACCACTCGTCTAGTTTCTGCAAAATTCAACTCTCTGATGAAGCCAACAGATTTATTCGTGGCTTATTAACAAGAAACTCCCCGTCAGGGAATCGAACCCTGGTCTTCTGCATGACAAGCAGAGATACTGTCCACTATACTAACGAGGACTCCTTCAGTATATTTAATTGGCAGGTATCTGGCCGGGGTTAAGAGGAGGTATGCACTATAATTCTGTATTATTGGGGATGAACATCACTCCGGGCCAACGTTGAGAATTTCTCCACTCCTTGGCTGAGAACCACGCCCTAGTACATGTATGTAGGAGCTGACTTCCATCCCAACCTCTTTACAAATGTCTTCAAACTCTTTCATTGTGATCAAAGTCAACTCCTGATGAAGCCGTCAGACCAAGATCATCTGCAAAGAGCAGAGGGCCATATGCCCAATGCTAAACAAGCCGCCGTTTCCATGGTGTAGTGGTCATCACGTTCGCCTCACACGCGAAAGGTCCCCAGTTCGAAACTGGGCGGAAACACTCCAGGCTGACGTTGAGCTTTTCTCCACTCCTTGGCTGTGAACCACGCCCTTGTACATGTATGTAGGAGCTGACTTCCATCCCAACCTCTTTACAAATGTCTTCAAACTCTTTCATTGTGATCAAAGTCAACTCCTGATGAAGCCGTCAGACCAAGATCATCTGCAAAGAGCAGAGGGCCATATGCCCAATGCTAAACAAGCCGCCGTTTCCGTGGTGTAGTGGTCATCACGTTCGCCTCACACGCGGAAGGCCCCCAGTTCGAAACTGGGCGGAAACAATATCGGGTTTTTTTTGGTTTACTCTGCAGCGGAATATCTTCTCTCGATTGGTCATTAAAGACCACTCGTCTAGTTTCTGCAAAATTCAACTCTCTGATGAAGCCAACAGATTTATTCGTGGCTTATTAACAAGAAACTCCCCGTCAGGGAATCGAACCCTGGTCTTCTGCATGACAAGCAGAGATACTGTCCACTATACTAACGAGGACTCCTTCAGTATATTTAATTGGCAGGTATCTGGCCGGGGTTAAGAGGAGGTATGCACTATAATTCTGTATTATTGGGGATGAACATCACTCCGGGCCAACGTTGAGAATTTCTCCACTCCTTGGCTGAGAACCACGCCCTAGTACATGTATGTAGGAGCTGACTTCCATCCCAACCTCTTTACAAATGTCTTCAAACTCTTTCATTGTGATCAAAGTCAACTCCTGATGAAGCCGTCAGACCAAGATCATCTGCAAAGAGCAGAGGGCCATATGCCCAATGCTAAACAAGCCGCCGTTTCCATGGTGTAGTGGTCATCACGTTCGCCTCACACGCGAAAGGTCCCCAGTTCGAAACTGGGCGGAAACACTCCAGGCTGACGTTGAGCTTTTCTCCACTCCTTGGCTGTGAACCACGCCCTTGTACATGTATGTAGGAGCTGACTTCCATCCCAACCTCTTTACAAATGTCTTCAAACTCTTTCATTGTGATCAAAGTCAACTCCTGATGAAGCCGTCAGACCAAGATCATCTGCAAAGAGCAGAGGGCCATATGCCCAATGCTAAACAAGCCGCCGTTTCCGTGGTGTAGTGGTCATCACGTTCGCCTCACACGCGGAAGGCCCCCAGTTCGAAACTGGGCGGAAACAATATCGGGTTTTTTTTGGTTTACTCTGCAGCGGAATATCTTCTCTCGATTGGTCATTAAAGACCACTCGTCTAGTTTCTGCAAAATTCAACTCTCTGATGAAGCCAACAGATTTATTCGTGGCTTATTAACAAGAAACTCCCCGTCAGGGAATCGAACCCTGGTCTTCTGCATGACAAGCAGAGATACTGTCCACTATACTAACGAGGACTCCTTCAGTATATTTAATTGGCAGGTATCTGGCCGGGGTTAAGAGGAGGTATGCACTATAATTCTGTATTATTGGGGATGAACATCACTCCGGGCCAACGTTGAGAATTTCTCCACTCCTTGGCTGAGAACCACGCCCTAGTACATGTATGTAGGAGCTGACTTCCATCCCAACCTCTTTACAAATGTCTTCAAACTCTTTCATTGTGATCAAAGTCAACTCCTGATGAAGCCGTCAGACCAAGATCATCTGCAAAGAGCAGAGGGCCATATGCCCAATGCTAAACAAGCCGCCGTTTCCGTGGTGTAGTGGTCATCACGTTCGCCTCACACGCGAAAGGTCCCCAGTTCGAAACTGGGCGGAAACACTCCAGGCTGACGTTGAGCTTTTCTCCACTCCTTGGCTGTGAACCACGCCCTTGTACATGTATGTAGGAGCTGACTTCCATCCCAACCTCTTTACAAATGTCTTCAAACTCTTTCATTGTGATCAAAGTCAACTCCTGATGAAGCCGTCAGACCAAGATCATCTGCAAAGAGCAGAGGGCCATATGCCCAATGCTAAACAAGCCGCCGTTTCCGTGGTGTAGTGGTCATCACGTTCGCCTCACACGCGGAAGGCCCCCAGTTCGAAACTGGGCGGAAACAATATCGGGTTTTTTTTGGTTTACTCTGCAGCGGAATATCTTCTCTCGATTGGTCATTAAAGACCACTCGTCTAGTTTCTGCAAAATTCAACTCTCTGATGAAGCCAACAGATTTATTCGTGGCTTATTAACAAGAAACTCCCCGTCAGGGAATCGAACCCTGGTCTTCTGCATGACAAGCAGAGATACTGTCCACTATACTAACGAGGACTCCTTCAGTATATTTAATTGGCAGGTATCTGGCCGGGGTTAAGAGGAGGTATGCACTATAATTCTGTATTATTGGGGATGAACATCACTCCGGGCCAACGTTGAGAATTTCTCCACTCCTTGGCTGAGAACCACGCCCTAGTACATGTATGTAGGAGCTGACTTCCATCCCAACCTCTTTACAAATGTCTTCAAACTCTTTCATTGTGATCAAAGTCAACTCCTGATGAAGCCGTCAGACCAAGATCATCTGCAAAGAGCAGAGGGCCATATGCCCAATGCTAAACAAGCCGCCGTTTCCGTGGTGTAGTGGTCATCACGTTCGCCTCACACGCGAAAGGTCCCCAGTTCGAAACTGGGCGGAAACACTCCAGGCTGACGTTGAGCTTTTCTCCACTCCTTGGCTGTGAACCACGCCCTTGTACATGTATGTAGGAGCTGACTTCCATCCCAACCTCTTTACAAATGTCTTCAAACTCTTTCATTGTGATCAAAGTCAACTCCTGATGAAGCCGTCAGACCAAGATCATCTGCAAAGAGCAGAGGGCCATATGCCCAATGCTAAACAAGCCGCCGTTTCCGTGGTGTAGTGGTCATCACGTTCGCCTCACACGCGGAAGGCCCCCAGTTCGAAACTGGGCGGAAACAATATCGGGTTTTTTTGGTTTACTCTGCAGCGGAATATCTTCTCTCGATTGGTCATTAAAGACCACTCGTCTAGTTTCTGCAAAATTCAACTCTCTGATGAAGCCAACAGATTTATTCGTGGCTTATTAACAAGAAACTCCCCGTCAGGGAATCGAACCCTGGTCTTCTGCGTGACAAGCAGAGATACTGTCCACTATACTAACGAGGACTCCTTCAGTATATTTAATTGGCAGGTATCTGGCCGGGGTTAAGAGGAGGTATGCACTATAATTCTGTATTATTGGGGATGAACATCACTCCGGGCCAACGTTGAGAATTTCTCCACTCCTTGGCTGAGAACCACGCCCTAGTACATGTATGTAGGAGCTGACTTCCATCCCAACCTCTTTACAAATGTCTTCAAACTCTTTCATTGTGATCAAAGTCAACTCCTGATGAAGCCGTCAGACCAAGATCATCTGCAAAGAGCAGAGGGCCATATGCCCAATGCTAAACAAGCCGCCGTTTCCGTGGTGTAGTGGTCATCACGTTCGCCTCACACGCGGAAGGCCCCCAGTTCGAAACTGGGCGGAAACAATATCGGGTTTTTTTTGGTTTACTCTGCAGCGGAATATCTTCTCTCGATTGGTCATTAAAGACCACTCGTCTAGTTTCTGCAAAATTCAACTCTCTGATGAAGCCAACAGATTTATTCGTGGCTTATTAACAAGAAACTCCCCGTCAGGGAATCGAACCCTGGTCTTCTGCATGACAAGCAGAGATACTGTCCACTATACTAACGAGGACTCCTTCAGTATATTTAATTGGCAGGTATCTGGCCGGGGTTAAGAGGAGGTATGCACTATAATTCTGTATTATTGGGGATGAACATCACTCCGGGCCAACGTTGAGAATTTCTCCACTCCTTGGCTGAGAACCACGCCCTAGTACATGTATGTAGGAGCTGACTTCCATCCCAACCTCTTTACAAATGTCTTCAAACTCTTTCATTGTGATCAAAGTCAACTCCTGATGAAGCCGTCAGACCAAGATCATCTGCAAAGAGCAGAGGGCCATATGCCCAATGCTAAACAAGCCGCCGTTTCCGTGGTGTAGTGGTCATCACGTTCGCCTCACACGCGAAAGGTCCCCAGTTCGAAACTGGGCGGAAACACTCCAGGCTGACGTTGAGCTTTTCTCCACTCCTTGGCTGTGAACCACGCCCTTGTACATGTATGTAGGAGCTGACTTCCATCCCAACCTCTTTACAAATGTCTTCAAACTCTTTCATTGTGATCAAAGTCAACTCCTGATGAAGCCGTCAGACCAAGATCATCTGCAAAGAGCAGAGGGCCATATGCCCAATGCTAAACAAGCCGCCGTTTCCGTGGTGTAGTGGTCATCACGTTCGCCTCACACGCGGAAGGCCCCCAGTTCGAAACTGGGCGGAAACAATATCGGGTTTTTTTTGGTTTACTCTGCAGCGGAATATCTTCTCTCGATTGGTCATTAAAGACCACTCGTCTAGTTTCTGCAAAATTCAACTCTCTGATGAAGCCAACAGATTTATTCGTGGCTTATTAACAAGAAACTCCCCGTCAGGGAATCGAACCCTGGTCTTCTGCATGACAAGCAGAGATACTGTCCACTATACTAACGAGGACTCCTTCAGTATATTTAATTGGCAGGTATCTGGCCGGGGTTAAGAGGAGGTATGCACTATAATTCTGTATTATTGGGGATGAACATCACTCCGGGCCAACGTTGAGAATTTCTCCACTCCTTGGCTGAGAACCACGCCCTAGTACATGTATGTAGGAGCTGACTTCCATCCCAACCTCTTTACAAATGTCTTCAAACTCTTTCATTGTGATCAAAGTCAACTCCTGATGAAGCCGTCAGACCAAGATCATCTGCAAAGAGCAGAGGGCCATATGCCCAATGCTAAACAAGCCGCCGTTTCCGTGGTGTAGTGGTCATCACGTTCGCCTCACACGCGAAAGGTCCCCAGTTCGAAACTGGGCGGAAACACTCCAGGCTGACGTTGAGCTTTTCTCCACTCCTTGGCTGTGAACCACGCCCTTGTACATGTATGTAGGAGCTGACTTCCATCCCAACCTCTTTACAAATGTCTTCAAACTCTTTCATTGTGATCAAAGTCAACTCCTGATGAAGCCGTCAGACCAAGATCATCTGCAAAGAGCAGAGGGCCATATGCCCAATGCTAAACAAGCCGCCGTTTCCGTGGTGTAGTGGTCATCACGTTCGCCTCACACGCGGAAGGCCCCCAGTTCGAAACTGGGCGGAAACAATATCGGGTTTTTTTGGTTTACTCTGCAGCGGAATATCTTCTCTCGATTGGTCATTAAAGACCACTCGTCTAGTTTCTGCAAAATTCAACTCTCTGATGAAGCCAACAGATTTATTCGTGGCTTATTAACAAGAAACTCCCCGTCAGGGAATCGAACCCTGGTCTTCTGCGTGACAAGCAGAGATACTGTCCACTATACTAACGAGGACTCCTTCAGTATATTTAATTGGCAGGTATCTGGCCGGGGTTAAGAGGAGGTATGCACTATAATTCTGTATTATTGGGGATGAACATCACTCCGGGCCAACGTTGAGAATTTCTCCACTCCTTGGCTGAGAACCACGCCCTAGTACATGTATGTAGGAGCTGACTTCCATCCCAACCTCTTTACAAATGTCTTCAAACTCTTTCATTGTGATCAAAGTCAACTCCTGATGAAGCCGTCAGACCAAGATCATCTGCAAAGAGCAGAGGGCCATATGCCCAATGACAAACAAGCCGCCGTTTCCGTGGTGTAGTGGTCATCACGTTTGCCTCACATGCGAAAGGTCCCCAGTTCGAAACTGGGCGGAAACAATATCTGGTTTTTTTTGGTTTACTCTGCAGCGGAATATCTTCTCTCGATTGGTCATTAAAGACCACTCGTCTAGTTTCTGCAAAATTCAACTCTCTGATGAAGCCAACAGATTTATTCGTGGCTTATTAACAAGAAACTCCCCGTCAGGGAATCGAACCCTGGTCTTCTGCGTGACAAGCAGAGATACTGTCCACTATACTAACGAGGACTCCTTCAGTATATTTAATATTTAATCGGGTTTTTTTTGGTTTACTCTGCAGCGGAATATCTTCTCTCGATTGGTCATTAAAGACCACTCGTCTAGTTTCTGCAAAATTCAACTCTCTGATGAAGCCAACAGATTTATTCGTGGCTTATTAACAAGAAACTCCCCGTCAGGGAATCGAACCCTGGTCTTCTGCGTGACAAGCAGAGATACTGTCCACTATACTAACGAGGACTCCTTCAGTATATTTAATTGGCAGGTATCTGGCCGGGGTTAAGAGGAGGTATGCACTATAATTCTGTATTATTGGGGATGAACATCACTCCGGGCCAACGTTGAGAATTTCTCCACTCCTTGGCTGAGGACCACGCCCTAGTACATGTATGTAGGAGCTGACTTCCATCCCAACCTCTTTACAAATGTCTTCAAACTCTTTCATTGTGATCAAAGTCAACTCCTGATGAAGCCGTCAGACCAAGATCATCTGCAAAGAGCAGAGGGCCATATGCCCAATGCTAAACAAGCCGCCGTTTCCGTGGTGTAGTGGTCATCACGTTCGCCTCACACGCGAAAGGTCCCCAGTTCGAAACTGGGCGGAAACACTCCAGGCTGACGTTGAGCTTTTCTCCACTCCTTGGCTGTGAACCACGCCCTTGTACATGTATGTAGGAGCTGACTTCCATCCCAACCTCTTTACAAATGTCTTCAAACTCTTTCATTGTGATCAAAGTCAACTCCTGATGAAGCCGTCAGACCAAGATCATCTGCAAAGAGCAGAGGGCCATATGCCCAATGCTAAACAAGCCGCCGTTTCCGTGGTGTAGTGGTCATCACGTTCGCCTCACACGCGGAAGGCCCCCAGTTCGAAACTGGGCGGAAACAATATCGGGTTTTTTTTGGTTTACTCTGCAGCGGAATATCTTCTCTCGATTGGTCATTAAAGACCACTCGTCTAGTTTCTGCAAAATTCAACTCTCTGATGAAGCCAACAGATTTATTCGTGGCTTATTAACAAGAAACTCCCCGTCAGGGAATCGAACCCTGGTCTTCTGCGTGACAAGCAGAGATACTGTCCACTATACTAACGAGGACTCCTTCAGTATATTTAATTGGCAGGTATCTGGCCGGGGTTAAGAGGAGGTATGCACTATAATTCTGTATTATTGGGGATGAACATCACTCCGGGCCAACGTTGAGAATTTCTCCACTCCTTGGCTGAGGACCACGCCCTAGTACATGTATGTAGGAGCTGACTTCCATCCCAACCTCTTTACAAATGTCTTCAAACTCTTTCATTGTGATCAAAGTCAACTCCTGATGAAGCCGTCAGACCAAGATCATCTGCAAAGAGCAGAGGGCCATATGCCCAATGCTAAACAAGCCGCCGTTTCCGTGGTGTAGTGGTCATCACGTTCGCCTCACACGCGAAAGGTCCCCAGTTCGAAACTGGGCGGAAACACTCCAGGCTGACGTTGAGCTTTTCTCCACTCCTTGGCTGTGAACCACGCCCTTGTACATGTATGTAGGAGCTGACTTCCATCCCAACCTCTTTACAAATGTCTTCAAACTCTTTCATTGTGATCAAAGTCAACTCCTGATGAAGCCGTCAGACCAAGATCATCTGCAAAGAGCAGAGGGCCATATGCCCAATGCTAAACAAGCCGCCGTTTCCGTGGTGTAGTGGTCATCACGTTCGCCTCACACGCGGAAGGCCCCCAGTTCGAAACTGGGCGGAAACAATATCGGGTTTTTTTTGGTTTACTCTGCAGCGGAATATCTTCTCTCGATTGGTCATTAAAGACCACTCGTCTAGTTTCTGCAAAATTCAACTCTCTGATGAAGCCAACAGATTTATTCGTGGCTTATTAACAAGAAACTCCCCGTCAGGGAATCGAACCCTGGTCTTCTGCGTGACAAGCAGAGATACTGTCCACTATACTAACGAGGACTCCTTCAGTATATTTAATTGGCAGGTATCTGGCCGGGGTTAAGAGGAGGTATGCACTATAATTCTGTATTATTGGGGATGAACATCACTCCGGGCCAACGTTGAGAATTTCTCCACTCCTTGGCTGAGGACCACGCCCTAGTACATGTATGTAGGAGCTGACTTCCATCCCAACCTCTTTACAAATGTCTTCAAACTCTTTCATTGTGATCAAAGTCAACTCCTGATGAAGCCGTCAGACCAAGATCATCTGCAAAGAGCAGAGGGCCATATGCCCAATGCTAAACAAGCCGCCGTTTCCGTGGTGTAGTGGTCATCACGTTCGCCTCACACGCGAAAGGTCCCCAGTTCGAAACTGGGCGGAAACACTCCAGGCTGACGTTGAGCTTTTCTCCACTCCTTGGCTGTGAACCACGCCCTTGTACATGTATGTAGGAGCTGACTTCCATCCCAACCTCTTTACAAATGTCTTCAAACTCTTTCATTGTGATCAAAGTCAACTCCTGATGAAGCCGTCAGACCAAGATCATCTGCAAAGAGCAGAGGGCCATATGCCCAATGCTAAACAAGCCGCCGTTTCCGTGGTGTAGTGGTCATCACGTTCGCCTCACACGCGGAAGGCCCCCAGTTCGAAACTGGGCGGAAACAATATCGGGTTTTTTTTGGTTTACTCTGCAGCGGAATATCTTCTCTCGATTGGTCATTAAAGACCACTCGTCTAGTTTCTGCAAAATTCAACTCTCTGATGAAGCCAACAGATTTATTCGTGGCTTATTAACAAGAAACTCCCCGTCAGGGAATCGAACCCTGGTCTTCTGCGTGACAAGCAGAGATACTGTCCACTATACTAACGAGGACTCCTTCAGTATATTTAATTGGCAGGTATCTGGCCGGGGTTAAGAGGAGGTATGCACTATAATTCTGTATTATTGGGGATGAACATCACTCCGGGCCAACGTTGAGAATTTCTCCACTCCTTGGCTGAGGACCACGCCCTAGTACATGTATGTAGGAGCTGACTTCCATCCCAACCTCTTTACAAATGTCTTCAAACTCTTTCATTGTGATCAAAGTCAACTCCTGATGAAGCCGTCAGACCAAGATCATCTGCAAAGAGCAGAGGGCCATATGCCCAATGCTAAACAAGCCGCCGTTTCCGTGGTGTAGTGGTCATCACGTTCGCCTCACACGCGAAAGGTCCCCAGTTCGAAACTGGGCGGAAACACTCCAGGCTGACGTTGAGCTTTTCTCCACTCCTTGGCTGTGAACCACGCCCTTGTACATGTATGTAGGAGCTGACTTCCATCCCAACCTCTTTACAAATGTCTTCAAACTCTTTCATTGTGATCAAAGTCAACTCCTGATGAAGCCGTCAGACCAAGATCATCTGCAAAGAGCAGAGGGCCATATGCCCAATGCTAAACAAGCCGCCGTTTCCGTGGTGTAGTGGTCATCACGTTCGCCTCACACGCGGAAGGCCCCCAGTTCGAAACTGGGCGGAAACAATATCGGGTTTTTTTTGGTTTACTCTGCAGCGGAATATCTTCTCTCGATTGGTCATTAAAGACCACTCGTCTAGTTTCTGCAAAATTCAACTCTCTGATGAAGCCAACAGATTTATTCGTGGCTTATTAACAAGAAACTCCCCGTCAGGGAATCGAACCCTGGTCTTCTGCGTGACAAGCAGAGATACTGTCCACTATACTAACGAGGACTCCTTCAGTATATTTAATTGGCAGGTATCTGGCCGGGGTTAAGAGGAGGTATGCACTATAATTCTGTATTATTGGGGATGAACATCACTCCGGGCCAACGTTGAGAATTTCTCCACTCCTTGGCTGAGGACCACGCCCTAGTACATGTATGTAGGAGCTGACTTCCATCCCAACCTCTTTACAAATGTCTTCAAACTCTTTCATTGTGATCAAAGTCAACTCCTGATGAAGCCGTCAGACCAAGATCATCTGCAAAGAGCAGAGGGCCATATGCCCAATGCTAAACAAGCCGCCGTTTCCGTGGTGTAGTGGTCATCACGTTCGCCTCACACGCGAAAGGTCCCCAGTTCGAAACTGGGCGGAAACACTCCAGGCTGATGTTGAGCTTTTCTCCACTCCTTGGCTGTGAACCACGCCCTTGTACATGTATGTAGGAGCTGACTTCCATCCCAACCTCTTTACAAATGTCTTCAAACTCTTTCATTGTGATCAAAGTCAACTCCTGATGAAGCCGTCAGACCAAGATCATCTGCAAAGAGCAGAGGGCCATATGCCCAATGCTAAACAAGCCGCCGTTTCCGTGGTGTAGTGGTCATCACGTTCGCCTCACACGCGGAAGGCCCCCAGTTCGAAACTGGGCGGAAACAATATCGGGTTTTTTTTGGTTTACTCTGCAGCGGAATATCTTCTCTCGATTGGTCATTAAAGACCACTCGTCTAGTTTCTGCAAAATTCAACTCTCTGATGAAGCCAACAGATTTATTCGTGGCTTATTAACAAGAAACTCCCCGTCAGGGAATCGAACCCTGGTCTTCTGCGTGACAAGCAGAGATACTGTCCACTATACTAACGAGGACTCCTTTAGTATATTTAATTGGCAGGTATCTGGCCGGGGTTAAGAGGAGGTATGCACTATAATTCTGTATTATTGGGGATGAACATCACTCCGGGCCAACGTTGAGAATTTCTCCACTCCTTGGCTGAGGACCACGCCCTAGTACATGTATGTAGGAGCTGACTTCCATCCCAACCTCTTTACAAATGTCTTCAAACTCTTTTATTGTGATCAAAGTCAACTCCTGATGAAGCCGTCAGACCAAGATCATCTGCAAAGAGCAGAGGGCCATATACCCAATGCTAAACAAGCCGCCGTTTCCGTGGTGTAGTGGTCATCACGTTCGCCTCACACGCGAAAGGTCCCCAGTTCGAAACTGGGCGGAAACACTCCAGGCTGACGATGAGCTTTTCTCCACTCCTTGGCTGTGAACCACGCCCTTGTACATGTATGTAGGAGCTGACTTCCATCCCAACCTCTTTACAAATGTCTTCAAACTCTTTCATTGTGATCAAAGTCAACTCCTGATGAAGCCGTCAGACCAAGATCATCTGCAAAGAGCAGAGGGCCATATGCCCAATGCTAAACAAGCCGCCGTTTCCGTGGTGTAGTGGTCATCACGTTCGCCTCACACGCGGAAGGCCCCCAGTTCGAAACTGGGCGGAAACAATATCGGGTTTTTTTTGGTTTACTCTGCAGCGGAATATCTTCTCTCGATTGGTCATTAAAGACCACTCGTCTAGTTTCTGCAAAATTCAACTCTCTGATGAAGCCAACAGATTTATTTGTGGCTTATTAACAAGAAACTCCCCGTCAGGGAATCGAACCCTGGTCTTCTGCGTGACAAGCAGAGATACTGTCCACTATACTAACGAGGACTCCTTCAGTATATTTAATTGGCAGGTATCTGGCCGGGGTTAAGAGGAGGTATGCACTATAATTCTGTATTATTGGGGATGAACATCACTCCGGGCCAACGTTGAGAATTTCTCCACTCCTTGGCTGAGGACCACGCCCTAGTACATGTATGTAGGAGCTGACTTCCATCCCAACCTCTTTACAAATGTCTTCAAACTCTTTCATTGTGATCAAAGTCAACTCCTGATGAAGCCGTCAGACCAAGATCATCTGCAAAGAGCAGAGGGCCATATGCCCAATGCTAAACAAGCCGCCGTTTCCGTGGTGTAGTGGTCATCACGTTCGCCTCACACGCGAAAGGTCCCCAGTTCGAAACTGGGCGGAAACACTCCAGGCTGACGTTGAGCTTTTCTCCACTCCTTGGCTGTGAACCACGCCCTTGTACATGTAGGTAGGAGCTGACTTCCATCCCAACCTCTTTACAAATGTCTTCAAACTCTTTCATTGTGATCAAAGTCAACTCCTGATGAAGCCGTCAGACCAAGATCATCTGCAAAGAGCAGAGGGCCATATGCCCAATGCTAAACAAGCCGCCGTTTCCGTGGTGTAGTGGTCATCACGTTCGCCTCACACGCGGAAGGCCCCCAGTTCGAAACTGGGCGGAAACAATATCGGGTTTTTTTTGGTTTACTCTGCAGCGGAATATCTTCTCTCGATTGGTCATTAAAGACCACTCGTCTAGTTTCTGCAAAATTCAACTCTCTGATGAAGCCAACAGATTTATTCGTGGCTTATTAACAAGAAACTCCCCGTCAGGGAATCGAACCCTGGTCTTCTGCGTGACAAGCAGAGATACTGTCCACTATACTAACGAGGACTCCTTCAGTATATTTAATTGGCAGGTATCTGGCCGGGGTTAAGAGGAGGTATGCACTATAATTCTGTATTATTGGGGATGAACATCACTCCGGGCCAACGTTGAGAATTTCTCCACTCCTTGGCTGAGGACCACGCCCTAGTACATGTATGTAGGAGCTGACTTCCATCCCAACCTCTTTACAAATGTCTTCAAACTCTTTCATTGTGATCAAAGTCAACTCCTGATGAAGCCGTCAGACCAAGATCATCTGCAAAGAGCAGAGGGCCATATGCCCAATGCTAAACAAGCCGCCGTTTCCGTGGTGTAGTGGTCATCACGTTCGCCTCACACGCGAAAGGTCCCCAGTTCGAAACTGGGCGGAAACACTCCAGGCTGACGTTGAGCTTTTCTCCACTCCTTGGCTGTGAACCACGCCCTTGTACATGTATGTAGGAGCTGACTTCCATCCCAACCTCTTTACAAATGTCTTCAAACTCTTTCATTGTGATCAAAGTCAACTCCTGATGAAGCCGTCAGACCAAGATCATCTGCAAAGAGCAGAGGGCCATATGCCCAATGCTAAACAAGCCGCCGTTTCCGTGGTGTAGTGGTCATCACGTTCGACTCACACGCGGAAGGCCCCCAGTTCGAAACTGGGCGGAAACAATATCGGGTTTTTTTTGGTTTACTCTGCAGCGAAATATCTTCTCTCGATTGGTCATTAAAGACCACTCGTCTAGTTTCTGCAAAATTCAACTCTCTGATGAAGCCAACAGATTTATTCGTGGCTTATTAACAAGAAACTCCCCGTCAGGGAATCGAACCCTGGTCTTCTGCGTGACAAGCAGAGATACTGTCCACTATACTAACGAGGACTCCTTGAGTATATTTAATTGGCAGGTATCTGGCCGGGGTTAAGAGGAGGTATGCACTATAATTCTGTATTATTGGGGATGAACATCACTCCGGGCCAACGTTGAGAATTTCTCCACTCCTTGGCTGAGAACCACGCCCTAGTACATGTATGTAGGAGCTGACTTCCATCCCAACCTCTTTACAAATGTCTTCAAACTATTTTATTGTGATCAAAGTCAACTCCTGATGAAGCCGTCAGACCAAGATCATCTGCAAAGAGCAGAGGGCCATATACCCAATGCTAAACAAGCCGCCGTTTCCGTGGTGTAGTGGTCATCACGTTCGCCTCACACGCGAAAGGTCCCCAGTTCGAAACTGGGCGGAAACACTCCAGGCTGACGATGAGCTTTTCTCCACTCCTTGGCTGTGAACCACGCCCTTGTACATGTATGTAGGAGCTGACTTCCATCCCAACCTCTTTACAAATGTCTTCAAACTCTTTCATTGTGATCAAAGTCAACTCCTGATGAAGCCGTCAGACCAAGATCATCTGCAAAGAGCAGAGGGCCATATGCCCAATGCTAAACAAGCCGCCGTTTCCGTGGTGTAGTGGTCATCACGTTCGCCTCACACGCGGAAGGCCCCCAGTTCGAAACTGGGCGGAAACAATATCGGGTTTTTTTTGGTTTACTCTGCAGCGGAATATCTTCTCTCGATTGGTCATTAAAGACCACTCGTCTAGTTTCTGCAAAATTCAACTCTCTGATGAAGCCAACAGATTTATTCGTGGCTTATTAACAAGAAACTCCCCGTCAGGGAATCGAACCCTGGTCTTCTGCGTGACAAGCAGAGATACTGTCCACTATACTAACGAGGACTCCTTCAGTATATTTAATTGGCAGGTATCTGGCCGGGGTTAAGAGGAGGTATGCACTATAATTCTGTATTATTGGGGATGAACATCACTCCGGGCCAACGTTGAGAATTTCTCCACTCCTTGGCTGAGAACCACGCCCTAGTACATGAATGTAGGAGCTGACTTCCATCCCAACCTCTTTACAAATGTCTTCAAACTCTTTCATTGTGATCAAAGTCAACTCCTGATGAAGCCGTCAGACCAAGATCATCTGCAAAGAGCAGAGGGCCATATGCCCAATGCTAAACAAGCCGCCGTTTCCGTGGTGTAGTGGTCATCACGTTCGCCTCACACGCGGAAGGCCCCCAGTTCGAAACTGGGCGGAAACAATATCGGGTTTTTTTTGGTTTACTCTGCAGCGGAATATCTTCTCTCGATTGGTCATTAAAGACCACTCGTCTAGTTTCTGCAAAATTCAACTCTCTGATGAAGCCAACAGATTTATTCGTGGCTTATTAACAAGAAACTCCCCGTCAGGGAATCGAACCCTGGTCTTCTGCGTGACAAGCAGAGATACTGTCCACTATACTAACGAGGACTCCTTCAGTATATTTAATATTTAATCGGGTTTTTTTTGGTTTACTCTGCAGCGGAATATCTTCTCTCGATTGGTCATTAAAGACCACTCGTCTAGTTTCTGCAAAATTCAACTCTCTGATGAAGCCAACAGATTTATTCGTGGCTTATTAACAAGAAACTCCCCGTCAGGGAATCGAACCCTGGTCTTCTGCGTGACAAGCAGAGATACTGTCCACTATACTAACGAGGACTCCTTCAGTATATTTAATTGGCAGGTATCTGGCCGGGGTTAAGAGGAGGTATGCACTATAATTCTGTATTATTGGGGATGAACATCACTCCGGGCCAACGTTGAGAATTTCTCCACTCCTTGGCTGAGGACCACGCCCTAGTACATGTATGTAGGAGCTGACTTCCATCCCAACCTCTTTACAAATGTCTTCAAACTCTTTCATTGTGATCAAAGTCAACTCCTGATGAAGCCGTCAGACCAAGATCATCTGCAAAGAGCAGAGGGCCATATGCCCAATGCTAAACAAGCCGCCGTTTCCGTGGTGTAGTGGTCATCACGTTCGCCTCACACGCGAAAGGTCCCCAGTTCGAAACTGGGCGGAAACACTCCAGGCTGACGTTGAGCTTTTCTCCACTCCTTGGCTGTGAACCACGCCCTTGTACATGTATGTAGGAGCTGACTTCCATCCCAACCTCTTTACAAATGTCTTCAAACTCTTTCATTGTGATCAAAGTCAACTCCTGATGAAGCCGTCAGACCAAGATCATCTGCAAAGAGCAGAGGGCCATATGCCCAATGCTAGACAAGCCGCCGTTTCCGTGGTGTAGTGGTCATCACGTTCGCCTCACACGCGAAAGGTCCCCAGTTCGAAACTGGGCGGAAACACTCCAGGCTGACGTTGAGCTTTTCTCCACTCCTTGGCTGTGAACCACGCCCTTGTACATGTATGTAGGAGCTGACTTCCATCCCAACCTCTTTACAAATGTCTTCAAACTCTTTCATTGTGATCAAAGTCAACTCCTGATGAAGCCGTCAGACCAAGATCATCTGCAAAGAGCAGAGGGCCATATGCCCAATGCTAAACAAGCCGCCGTTTCCGTGGTGTAGTGGTCATCACGTTCGCCTCACACGCGGAAGGCCCCCAGTTCGAAACTGGGCGGAAACATTATCGGGTTTTTTTTGGTTTACTCTGCAGCGGAATATCTTCTCTCGATTGGTCATTAAAGACCACTCGTCTAGTTTCTGCAAAATTCAACTCTCTGATGAAGCCAACAGATTTATTCGTGGCTTATTAACAAGAAACTCCCCGTCAGGGAATCGAACCCTGGTCTTCTGCGTGACAAGCAGAGATACTGTCCACTATACTAACGAGGACTCCTTCAGTATATTTAATATTTAATCGGGTTTTTTTTGGTTTACTCTGCAGCGGAATATCTTCTCTCGATTGGTCATTAAAGACCACTCGTCTAGTTTCTGCAAAATTCAACTCTCTGATGAAGCCAACAGATTTATTCGTGGCTTATTAACAAGAAACTCCCCGTCAGGGAATCGAACCCTGGTCTTCTGCGTGACAAGCAGAGATACTGTCCACTATACTAACGAGGACTCCTTCAGTATATTTAATTGGCAGGTATCTGGCCGGGGTTAAGAGGAGGTATGCACTATAATTCTGTATTATTGGGGATGAACATCACTCCGGGCCAACGTTGAGAATTTCTCCACTCCTTGGCTGAGGACCACGCCCTAGTACATGTATGTAGGAGCTGACTTCCATCCCAACCTCTTTACAAATGTCTTCAAACTCTTTCATTGTGATCAAAGTCAACTCCTGATGAAGCCGTCAGACCAAGATCATCTGCAAAGAGCAGAGGGCCATATGCCCAATGCTAAACAAGCCGCCGTTTCCGTGGTGTAGTGGTCATCACGTTCGCCTCACACGCGAAAGGTCCCCAGTTCGAAACTGGGCGGAAACACTCCAGGCTGACGTTGAGCTTTTCTCCACTCCTTGGCTGTGAACCACGCCCTTGTACATGTATGTAGGAGCTGACTTCCATCCCAACCTCTTTACAAATGTCTTCAAACTCTTTCATTGTGATCAAAGTCAACTCCTGATGAAGCCGTCAGACCAAGATCATCTGCAAAGAGCAGAGGGCCATATGCCCAATGCTAAACAAGCCGCCGTTTCCGTGGTGTAGTGGTCATCACGTTCGCCTCACACGCGGAAGGCCCCCAGTTCGAAACTGGGCGGAAACAATATCGGGTTTTTTTTGGTTTACTCTGCAGCGGAATATCTTCTCTCGATTGGTCATTAAAGACCACTCGTCTAGTTTCTGCAAAATTCAACTCTCTGATGAAGCCAACAGATTTATTCGTGGCTTATTAACAAGAAACTCCCCGTCAGGGAATCGAACCCTGGTCTTCTGCGTGACAAGCAGAGATACTGTCCACTATACTAACGAGGACTCCTTCAGTATATTTAATATTTAATCGGGTTTTTTTTGGTTTACTCTGCAGCGGAATATCTTCTCTCGATTGGTCATTAAAGACCACTCGTCTAGTTTCTGCAAAATTCAACTCTCTGATGAAGCCAACAGATTTATTCGTGGCTTATTAACAAGAAACTCCCCGTCAGGGAATCGAACCCTGGTCTTCTGCGTGACAAGCAGAGATACTGTCCACTATACTAACGAGGACTCCTTCAGTATATTTAATTGGCAGGTATCTGGCCGGGGTTAAGAGGAGGTATGCACTATAATTCTGTATTATTGGGGATGAACATCACTCCGGGCCAACGTTGAGAATTTCTCCACTCCTTGGCTGAGGACCACGCCCTAGTACATGTATGTAGGAGCTGACTTCCATCCCAACCTCTTTACAAATGTCTTCAAACTCTTTCATTGTGATCAAAGTCAACTCCTGATGAAGCCGTCAGACCAAGATCATCTGCAAAGAGCAGAGGGCCATATGCCCAATGCTAAACAAGCCGCCGTTTCCGTGGTGTAGTGGTCATCACGTTCGCCTCACACGCGAAAGGTCCCCAGTTCGAAACTGGGCGGAAACACTCCAGGCTGACGTTGAGCTTTTCTCCACTCCTTGGCTGTGAACCACGCCCTTGTACATGTATGTAGGAGCTGACTTCCATCCCAACCTCTTTACAAATGTCTTCAAACTCTTTCATTGTGATCAAAGTCAACTCCTGATGAAGCCGTCAGACCAAGATCATCTGCAAAGAGCAGAGGGCCATATGCCCAATGCTAGACAAGCCGCCGTTTCCGTGGTGTAGTGGTCATCACGTTCGCCTCACACGCGAAAGGTCCCCAGTTCGAAACTGGGCGGAAACACTCCAGGCTGACGTTGAGCTTTTCTCCACTCCTTGGCTGTGAACCACGCCCTTGTACATGTATGTAGGAGCTGACTTCCATCCCAACCTCTTTACAAATGTCTTCAAACTCTTTCATTGTGATCAAAGTCAACTCCTGATGAAGCCGTCAGACCAAGATCATCTGCAAAGAGCAGAGGGCCATATGCCCAATGCTAAACAAGCCGCCGTTTCCGTGGTGTAGTGGTCATCACGTTCGCCTCACACGCGGAAGGCCCCCAGTTCGAAACTGGGCGGAAACATTATCGGGTTTTTTTTGGTTTACTCTGCAGCGGAATATCTTCTCTCGATTGGTCATTAAAGACCACTCGTCTAGTTTCTGCAAAATTCAACTCTCTGATGAAGCCAACAGATTTATTCGTGGCTTATTAACAAGAAACTCCCCGTCAGGGAATCGAACCCTGGTCTTCTGCGTGACAAGCAGAGATACTGTCCACTATACTAACGAGGACTCCTTCAGTATATTTAATTGGCAGGTATCTGGCCGGGGTTAAGAGGAGGTATGCACTATAATTCTGTATTATTGGGGATGAACATCACTCCGGGCCAACGTTGAGAATTTCTCCACTCCTTGGCTGAGGACCACGCCCTAGTACATGTATGTAGGAGCTGACTTCCATCCCAACCTCTTTACAAATGTCTTCAAACTCTTTCATTGTGATCAAAGTCAACTCCTGATGAAGCCGTCAGACCAAGATCATCTGCAAAGAGCAGAGGGCCATATGCCCAATGCTAAACAAGCCGCCGTTTCCGTGGTGTAGTGGTCATCACGTTCGCCTCACACGCGAAAGGTCCCCAGTTCGAAACTGGGCGGAAACACTCCAGGCTGACGTTGAGCTTTTCTCCACTCCTTGGCTGTGAACCACGCCCTTGTACATGTATGTAGGAGCTGACTTCCATCCCAACCTCTTTACAAATGTCTTCAAACTCTTTCATTGTGATCAAAGTCAACTCCTGATGAAGCCGTCAGACCAAGATCATCTGCAAAGAGCAGAGGGCCATATGCCCAATGCTAGACAAGCCGCCGTTTCCGTGGTGTAGTGGTCATCACGTTCGCCTCACACGCGAAAGGTCCCCAGTTCGAAACTGGGCGGAAACACTCCAGGCTGACGTTGAGCTTTTCTCCACTCCTTGGCTGTGAACCACGCCCTTGTACATGTATGTAGGAGCTGACTTCCATCCCAACCTCTTTACAAATGTCTTCAAACTCTTTCATTGTGATCAAAGTCAACTCCTGATGAAGCCGTCAGACCAAGATCATCTGCAAAGAGCAGAGGGCCATATGCCCAATGCTAAACAAGCCGCCGTTTCCGTGGTGTAGTGGTCATCACGTTCGCCTCACACGCGGAAGGCCCCCAGTTCGAAACTGGGCGGAAACATTATCGGGTTTTTTTTGGTTTACTCTGCAGCGGAATATCTTCTCTCGATTGGTCATTAAAGACCACTCGTCTAGTTTCTGCAAAATTCAACTCTCTGATGAAGCCAACAGATTTATTCGTGGCTTATTAACAAGAAACTCCCCGTCAGGGAATCGAACCCTGGTCTTCTGCGTGACAAGCAGAGATACTGTCCACTATACTAACGAGGACTCCTTCAGTATATTTAATTGGCAGGTATCTGGCCGGGGTTAAGAGGAGGTATGCACTATAATTCTGTATTATTGGGGATGAACATCACTCCGGGCCAACGTTGAGAATTTCTCCACTCCTTGGCTGAGAACCACGCCCTAGTACATGTATGTAGGAGCTGACTTCCATCCCAACCTCTTTACAAATGTCTTCAAACTCTTTCATTGTGATCAAAGTCAACTCCTGATGAAGCCGTCAGACCAAGATCATCTGCAAAGAGCAGAGGGCCATATGCCCAATGCTAAACAAGCCGCCGTTTCCGTGGTGTAGTGGTCATCACGTTCGCCTCACACGCGAAAGGTCCCCAGTTCGAAACTGGGCGGAAACACTCCAGGCTGACGTTGAGCTTTTCTCCACTCCTTGGCTGTGAACCACGCCCTTGTACATGTATGTAGGAGCTGACTTCCATCCCAACCTCTTTACAAATGTCTTCAAACTCTTTCATTGTGATCAAAGTCAACTCCTGATGAAGCCGTCAGACCAAGATCATCTGCAAAGAGCAGAGGGCCATATGCCCAATGCTAAACAAGCCGCCGTTTCCGTGGTGTAGTGGTCATCACGTTCGCCTCACACGCGAAAGGTCCCCAGTTCGAAACTGGGCGGAAACACTCCAGGCTGACGTTGAGCTTTTCTCCACTCCTTGGCTGTGAACCACGCCCTTGTACATGTATGTAGGAGCTGACTTCCATCCCAACCTCTTTACAAATGTCTTCAAACTCTTTCATTGTGATCAAAGTCAACTCCTGATGAAGCCGTCAGACCAAGATCATCTGCAAAGAGCAGAGGGCCATATGCCCAATGCTAAACAAGCCGCCGTTTCCGTGGTGTAGTGGTCATCACGTTCGCCTCACACGCGGAAGGCCCCCAGTTCGAAACTGGGCGGAAACAATATCGGGTTTTTTTTGGTTTACTCTGCAGCGGAATATCTTCTCTCGATTGGTCATTAAAGACCACTCGTCTAGTTTCTGCAAAATTCAACTCTCTGATGAAGCCAACAGATTTATTCGTGGCTTATTAACAAGAAACTCCCCGTCAGGGAATCGAACCCTGGTCTTCTGCGTGACAAGCAGAGATACTGTCCACTATACTAACGAGGACTCCTTCAGTATATTTAATATTTAATCGGGTTTTTTTTGGTTTACTCTGCAGCGGAATATCTTCTCTCGATTGGTCATTAAAGACCACTCGTCTAGTTTCTGCAAAATTCAACTCTCTGATGAAGCCAACAGATTTATTCGTGGCTTATTAACAAGAAACTCCCCGTCAGGGAATAGAACCCTGGTCTTCTGCGTGACAAGCAGAGATACTGTCCACTATACTAACGAGGACTCCTTCAGTATATTTAATTGGCAGGTATCTGGCCGGGGTTAAGAGGAGGTATGCACTATAATTCTGTATTATTGGGGATGAACATCACTCCGGGCCAACGTTGAGAATTTCTCCACTCCTTGGCTGAGGACCACGCCCTAGTACATGTATGTAGGAGCTGACTTCCATCCCAACCTCTTTACAAATGTCTTCAAACTCTTTCATTGTGATCAAAGTCAACTCCTGATGAAGCCGTCAGACCAAGATCATCTGCAAAGAGCAGAGGGCCATATGCCCAATGCTAAACAAGCCGCCGTTTCCGTGGTGTAGTGGTCATCACGTTCGCCTCACACGCGAAAGGTCCCCAGTTCGAAACTGGGCGGAAACACTCCAGGCTGACGTTGAGCTTTTCTCCACTCCTTGGCTGTGAACCACGCCCTTGTACATGTATGTAGGAGCTGACTTCCATCCCAACCTCTTTACAAATGTCTTCAAACTCTTTCATTGTGATCAAAGTCAACTCCTGATGAAGCCGTCAGACCAAGATCATCTGCAAAGAGCAGAGGGCCATATGCCCAATGCTAGACAAGCCGCCGTTTCCGTGGTGTAGTGGTCATCACGTTCGCCTCACACGCGAAAGGTCCCCAGTTCGAAACTGGGCGGAAACACTCCAGGCTGACGTTGAGCTTTTCTCCACTCCTTGGCTGTGAACCACGCCCTTGTACATGTATGTAGGAGCTGACTTCCATCCCAACCTCTTTACAAATGTCTTCAAACTCTTTCATTGTGATCAAAGTCAACTCCTGATGAAGCCGTCAGACCAAGATCATCTGCAAAGAGCAGAGGGCCATATGCCCAATGCTAAACAAGCCGCTGTTTCCGTGGTGTAGTGGTCATCACGTTCGCCTCACACGCGGAAGGCCCCCAGTTCGAAACTGGGCGGAAACAATATCGGGTTTTTTTTGGTTTACTCTGCAGCGGAATATCTTCTCTCGATTGGTCATTAAAGACCACTCGTCTAGTTTCTGCAAAATTCAACTCTCTGATGAAGCCAACAGATTTATTCGTGGCTTATTAACAAGAAACTCCCCGTCAGGGAATCGAACCCTGGTCTTCTGCGTGACAAGCAGAGATACTGTCCACTATACTAACGAGGACTCCTTCAGTATATTTAATATTTAATCGGGTTTTTTTTGGTTTACTCTGCAGCGGAATATCTTCTCTCGATTGGTCATTAAAGACCACTCGTCTAGTTTCTGCAAAATTCAACTCTCTGATGAAGCCAACAGATTTATTCGTGGCTTATTAACAAGAAACTCCCCGTCAGGGAATCGAACCCTGGTCTTCTGCGTGACAAGCAGAGATACTGTCCACTATACTAACGAGGACTCCTTCAGTATATTTAATTGGCAGGTATCTGGCCGGGGTTAAGAGGAGGTATGCACTATAATTCTGTATTATTGGGGATGAACATCACTCCGGGCCAACGTTGAGAATTTCTCCACTCCTTGGCTGAGGACCACGCCCTAGTACATGTATGTAGGAGCTGACTTCCATCCCAACCTCTTTACAAATGTCTTCAAACTCTTTCATTGTGATCAAAGTCAACTCCTGATGAAGCCGTCAGACCAAGATCATCTGCAAAGAGCAGAGGGCCATATGCCCAATGCTAAACAAGCCGCCGTTTCCGTGGTGTAGTGGTCATCACGTTCGCCTCACACGCGGAAGGCCCCCAGTTCGAAACTGGGCGGAAACAATATCGGGTTTTTTTTGGTTTACTCTGCAGCGGAATATCTTCTCTCGATTGGTCATTAAAGACCACTCGTCTAGTTTCTGCAAAATTCAACTCTCTGATGAAGCCAACAGATTTATTCGTGGCTTATTAACAAGAAACTCCCCGTCAGGGAATCGAACCCTGGTCTTCTGCGTGACAAGCAGAGATACTGTCCACTATACTAACGAGGACTCCTTCAGTATATTTAATTGGCAGGTATCTGGCCGGGGTTAAGAGGAGGTATGCACTATAATTCTGTATTATTGGGGATGAACATCACTCCGGGCCAACGTTGAGAATTTCTCCACTCCTTGGCTGAGAACCACGCCCTAGTACATGTATGTAGGAGCTGACTTCCATCCCAACCTCTTTACAAATGTCTTCAAACTCTTTCATTGTGATCAAAGTCAACTCCTGATGAAGCCGTCAGACCAAGATCATCTGCAAAGAGCAGAGGGCCATATGCCCAATGCTAAACAAGCCGCCGTTTCCGTGGTGTAGTGGTCATCACGTTCGCCTCACACGCGGAAGGCCCCCAGTTCGAAACTGGGCGGAAACAATATCGGGTTTTTTTTGGTTTACTCTGCAGCGGAATATCTTCTCTCGATTGGTCATTAAAGACCACTCGTCTAGTTTCTGCAAAATTCAACTATCTGATGAAGCCAACAGATTTATTCGTGGCTTATTAACAAGAAACTCCCCGTCAGGGAATCGAACCCTGGTCTTCTGCGTGACAAGAAGAGATACTGTCCACTATACTAACGAGGACTCCTTCAGTATATTTAATTGGCAGGTATCTGGCCGGGGTTAAGAGGAGGTATGCACTATAATTCTGTATTATTGGGGATGAACATCACTCCGGGCCAACGTTGAGAATTTCTCCACTCCTTGGCTGAGAACCACGCCCTAGTACATGTATGTAGGAGCTGACTTCCATCCCAACCTCTTAACAAATGTCTTCAAACTCTTTCATTGTGATCAAAGTCAACTCCTGATGAAGCCGTCAGACCAAGATCATCTGCAAAGAGCAGAGGGCCATATGCCCAATGCTAAACAAGCCGCCGTTTCCGTGGTGTAGTGGTCATCACGTTCGCCTCACACGCGGAAGGCCCCCAGTTCGAAACTGGGCGGAAACAATATCGGTTTTTTTTTGGTTTACTCTGCAGCAGAATATCTTCTCTCGATTGGTCATTAAAGACCACTCGTCTAGTTTCTGCAAAATTCAACTCTCTGATGAAGCCAACAGATTTATTCGTGGCTTATTAACAAGAAACTCCCCGTCAGGGAATCGAACCCTGGTCTTCTGCGTGACAAGCAGAGATACTGTCCACTATACTAACGAGGACTCCTTCAGTATATTTAATTGGCAGGTATCTGGCCGGGGTTAAGAGGAGGTATGCACTATAATTCTGTATTATTGGGGATGAACATCACTCCGGGCCAACGTTGAGAATTTCTCCACTCCTTGGCTGAGAACCACGCCCTAGTACATGTATGTAGGAGCTGACTTCCATCCCAACCTCTTTACAAATGTCTTCAAACTCTTTCATTGTGATCAAAGTCAACTCCTGATGAAGCCGTCAGACCAAGATCATCTGCAAAGAGCAGAGGGCCATATGCCCAATGCTAGACAAGCCGCCGTTTCCGTGGTGTAGTGGTCATCACGTTCGCCTCACACGCGAAAGGTCCCCAGTTCGAAACTGGGCGGAAACACTCCAGGCTGACGTTGAGCTTTTCTCCACTCCTTGGCTGTGAACCACGCCCTTGTACATGTATGTAGGAGCTGACTTCCATCCCAACCTCTTTACAAATGTCTTCAAACTCTTTCATTGTGATCAAAGTCAACTCCTGATGAAGCCGTCAGACCAAGATCATCTGCAAAGAGCAGAGGGCCATATGCCCAATGCTAAACAAGCCGCCGTTTCCGTGGTGTAGTGGTCATCACGTTCGCCTCACACGCGGAAGGCCCCCAGTTCGAAACTGGGCGGAAACAATATCGGGTTTTTTTTGGTTTACTCTGCAGCGGAATATCTTCTCTCGATTGGTCATTAAAGACCACTCGTCTAGTTTCTGCAAAATTCAACTCTCTGATGAAGCCAACAGATTTATTCGTGGCTTATTAACAAGAAACTCCCCGTCAGGGAATCGAACCCTGGTCTTCTGCGTGACAAGCAGAGATACTGTCCACTATACTAACGAGGACTCCTTCAGTATATTTAATATTTAATCGGGTTTTTTTTGGTTTACTCTGCAGCGGAATATCTTCTCTCGATTGGTCATTAAAGACCACTCGTCTAGTTTCTGCAAAATTCAACTCTCTGATGAAGCCAACAGATTTATTCGTGGCTTATTAACAAGAAACTCCCCGTCAGGGAATCGAACCCTGGTCTTCTGCGTGACAAGCAGAGATACTGTCCACTATACTAACGAGGACTCCTTCAGTATATTTAATTGGCAGGTATCTGGCCGGGGTTAAGAGGAGGTATGCACTATAATTCTGTATTATTGGGGATGAACATCACTCCGGGCCAACGTTGAGAATTTCTCCACTCCTTGGCTGAGGACCACGCCCTAGTACATGTATGTAGGAGCTGACTTCCATCCCAACCTCTTTACAAATGTCTTCAAACTCTTTCATTGTGATCAAAGTCAACTCCTGATGAAGCCGTCAGACCAAGATCATCTGCAAAGAGCAGAGGGCCATATGCCCAATGCTAAACAAGCCGCCGTTTCCGTGGTGTAGTGGTCATCACGTTCGCCTCACACGCGAAAGGTCCCCAGTTCGAAACTGGGCGGAAACACTCCAGGCTGACGTTGAGCTTTTCTCCACTCCTTGGCTGTGAACCACGCCCTTGTACATGTATGTAGGAGCTGACTTCCATCCCAACCTCTTTACAAATGTCTTCAAACTCTTTCATTGTGATCAAAGTCAACTCCTGATGAAGCCGTCAGACCAAGATCATCTGCAAAGAGCAGAGGGCCATATGCCCAATGCTAAACAAGCCGCCGTTTCCGTGGTGTAGTGGTCATCACGTTCGCCTCACACGCGGAAGGCCCCCAGTTCGAAACTGGGCGGAAACAATATCGGGTTTTTTTTGGTTTACTCTGCAGCGGAATATCTTCTCTCGATTGGTCATTAAAGACCACTCGTCTAGTTTCTGCAAAATTCAACTCTCTGATGAAGCCAACAGATTTATTCGTGGCTTATTAACAAGAAACTCCCCGTCAGGGAATCGAACCCTGGTCTTCTGCGTGACAAGCAGAGATACTGTCCACTATACTAACGAGGACTCCTTCAGTATATTTAATTGGCAGGTATCTGGCCGGGGTTAAGAGGAGGTATGCACTATAATTCTGTATTATTGGGGATGAACATCACTCCGGGCCAACGTTGAGAATTTCTCCACTCCTTGGCTGAGAACCACGCCCTAGTACATGTATGTAGGAGCTGACTTCCATCCCAACCTCTTTACAAATGTCTTCAAACTCTTTCATTGTGATCAAAGTCAACTCCTGATGAAGCCGTCAGACCAAGATCATCTGCAAAGAGCAGAGGGCCATATGCCCAATGCTAAACAAGCCGCCGTTTCCGTGGTGTAGTGGTCATCACGTTCGCCTCACACGCGGAAGGCCCCCAGTTCGAAACTGGGCGGAAACAATATCGGGTTTTTTTTGGTTTACTCTGCAGCGGAATATCTTCTCTCGATTGGTCATTAAAGACCACTCGTCTAGTTTCTGCAAAATTCAACTATCTGATGAAGCCAACAGATTTATTCGTGGCTTATTAACAAGAAACTCCCCGTCAGGGAATCGAACCCTGGTCTTCTGCGTGACAAGAAGAGATACTGTCCACTATACTAACGAGGACTCCTTCAGTATATTTAATTGGCAGGTATCTGGCCGGGGTTAAGAGGAGGTATGCACTATAATTCTGTATTATTGGGGATGAACATCACTCCGGGCCAACGTTGAGAATTTCTCCACTCCTTGGCTGAGAACCACGCCCTAGTACATGTATGTAGGAGCTGACTTCCATCCCAACCTCTTAACAAATGTCTTCAAACTCTTTCATTGTGATCAAAGTCAACTCCTGATGAAGCCGTCAGACCAAGATCATCTGCAAAGAGCAGAGGGCCATATGCCCAATGCTAAACAAGCCGCCGTTTCCGTGGTGTAGTGGTCATCACGTTCGCCTCACACGCGGAAGGCCCCCAGTTCGAAACTGGGCGGAAACAATATCGGGTTTTTTTTGGTTTACTCTGCAACAGAATATCTTCTCTCGATTGGTCATTAAAGACCACTCGTCTAGTTTCTGCAAAATTCAACTCTCTGATGAAGCCAACAGATTTATTCGTGGCTTATTAACAAGAAACTCCCCGTCAGGGAATCGAACCCTGGTCTTCTGCGTGACAAGGAGAGATACTGTCCACTATACTAACGAGGACTCCTTCAGTATATTTAATATTTAATCGGGTTTTTTTTGGTTTACTCTGCAGCGGAATATCTTCTCTCGATTGGTCATTAAAGACTACTCGTCTAGTTTCTGCAAAATTCAACTCTCTGATGAAGCCAACAGATTTATTCGTGGCTTATTAACAAGAAACTCCCCGTCAGGGAATCAAACCCTGGTCTTCTGCGTGACAAGCAGAGATACTGTCCACTATACTAACGAGGACTCCTTCAGTATATTTAATTGGCAGGTATCTGGCCGGGGTTAAGAGGAGGTATGCACTATAATTCTGTATTATTGGGGATGAACATCACTCCGGGCCAACGTTGAGAATTTCTCCACTCCTTGGCTGAGAACCACGCCCTAGTACATGTATGTAGGAGCTGACTTCCATCCCAACCTCTTTACAAATGTCTTCAAACTCTTTCATTGTGATCAAAGTCAACTCCTGATGAAGCCGTCAGACCAAGATCATCTGCAAAGAGCAGAGGGCCATATGCCCAATGCTAAACAAGCCGCCGTTTCCGTGGTGTAGTGGTCATCACGTTCGCCTCACACGCGGAAGGCCCCCAGTTCGAAACTGGGCGGAAACAATATCGGGTTTTTTTTGGTTTACTCTGCAGCAGAATATCTTCTCTCGATTGGTCATTAAAGACCACTCGTCTAGTTTCTGCAAAATTCAACTCTCTGATGAAGCCAACAGATTTATTCGTGGCTTATTAACAAGAAACTCCCCGTCAGGGAATCGAACCCTGGTCTTCTGCGTGACAAGCAGAGATACTGTCCACTATACTAACGAGGACTCCTTCAGTATATTTAATTGGCAGGTATCTGGCCGGGGTTAAGAGGAGGTATGCACTATAATTCTGTATTATTGGGGATGAACATCACTCCGGGCCAACGTTGAGAATTTCTCCACTCCTTGGCTGAGAACCACGCCCTAGTACATGTATGTAGGAGCTGACTTCCATCCCAACCTCTTTACAAATGTCTTCAAACTCTTTCATTGTGATCAAAGTCAACTCCTGATGAAGCCGTCAGACCAAGATCATCTGCAAAGAGCAGAGGGCCATATGCCCAATGCTAAACAAGCCGCCGTTTCCGTGGTGTAGTGGTCATTACGTTCGCCTCACACGCGGAAGGCCCCCAGTTCGAAACTGGGCGGAAACAATATCGGGTTTTTTTTGGTTTACTCTGCAGCAGAATATCTTCTCTCGATTGGTCATTAAAGACCACTCGTCTAGTTTCTGCAAAATTCAACTCTCTGATGAAGCCAACAGATTTATTCGTGGCTTATTAACAAGAAACTCCCCGTCAGGGAATCGAACCCTGGTCTTCTGCGTGACAAGCAGAGATACTGTCCACTATACTAACGAGGACTCCTTCAGTATATTTAATTGGCAGGTATCTGGCCGGGGTTAAGAGGAGGTATGCACTATAATTCTGTATTATTGGGGATGAACATCACTCCGGGCCAACGTTGAGAATTTCTCCACTCCTTGGCTGAGAACCACGCCCTAGTACATGTATGTAGGAGCTGACTTCCATCCCAACCTCTTTACAAATGTCTTCAAACTCTTTCATTGTGATCAAAGTCAACTCCTGATGAAGCCGTCAGACCAAGATCATCTGCAAAGAGCAGAGGGCCATATGCCCAATGCTAAACAAGCCGCCGTTTCCGTGGTGTAGTGGTCATCACGTTCGCCTCACACGCGAAAGGTCCCCAGTTCGAAACTGGGCGGAAACACTCCAGGCTGACGTTGAGCTTTTCTCCACTCCTTGGCTGTGAACCACGCCCTTGTACATGTATGTAGGAGCTGACTTCCATCCCAACCTCTTTACAAATGTCTTCAAACTCTTTCATTGTGATCAAAGTCAACTCCTGATGAAGCCGTCAGACCAAGATCATCTGCAAAGAGCAGAGGGCCATATGCCCAATGCTAAACAAGCCGCCGTTTCCGTGGTGTAGTGGTCATCACGTTCGCCTCACACGCGAAAGGTCCCCAGTTCGAAACTGGGCGGAAACACTCCAGGCTGACGTTGAGCTTTTCTCCACTCCTTGGCTGTGAACCACGCCCTTGTACATGTATGTAGGAGCTGACTTCCATCCCAACCTCTTTACAAATGTCTTCAAACTCTTTCATTGTGATCAAAGTCAACTCCTGATGAAGCCGTCAGACCAAGATCATCTGCAAAGAGCAGAGGGCCATATGCCCAATGCTAAACAAGCCGCCGTTTCCGTGGTGTAGTGGTCATCACGTTCGCCTCACACGCGGAAGGCCCCCAGTTCGAAACTGGGCGGAAACAATATCGGGTTTTTTTTGGTTTACTCTGCAGCGGAATATCTTCTCTCGATTGGTCATTAAAGACCACTCGTCTAGTTTCTGCAAAATTCAACTCTCTGATGAAGCCAACAGATTTATTCGTGGCTTATTAACAAGAAACTCCCCGTCAGGGAATCGAACCCTGGTCTTCTGCGTGACAAGCAGAGATACTGTCCACTATACTAACGAGGACTCCTTCAGTATATTTAATTGGCAGGTATCTGGCCGGGGTTAAGAGGAGGTATGCACTATAATTCTGTATTATTGGGGATGAACATCACTCCGGGCCAACGTTGAGAATTTCTCCACTCCTTGGCTGAGGACCACGCCCTAGTACATGTATGTAGGAGCTGACTTCCATCCCAACCTCTTTACAAATGTCTTCAAACTCTTTCATTGTGATCAAAGTCAACTCCTGATGAAGCCGTCAGACCAAGATCATCTGCAAAGAGCAGAGGGCCATATGCCCAATGCTAAACAAGCCGCCGTTTCCGTGGTGTAGTGGTCATCACGTTCGCCTCACACGCGAAAGGTCCCCAGTTCGAAACTGGGCGGAAACACTCCAGGCTGACGTTGAGCTTTTCTCCACTCCTTGGCTGTGAACCACGCCCTTGTACATGTATGTAGGAGCTGACTTCCATCCCAACCTCTTTACAAATGTCTTCAAACTCTTTCATTGTGATCAAAGTCAACTCCTGATGAAGCCGTCAGACCAAGATCATCTGCAAAGAGCAGAGGGCCATATGCCCAATGCTAAACAAGCCGCCGTTTCCGTGGTGTAGTGGTCATCACGTTCGCCTCACACGCGGAAGGCCCCCAGTTCGAAACTGGGCGGAAACAATATCGGGTTTTTTTTGGTTTACTCTGCAGCGGAATATCTTCTCTCGATTGGTCATTAAAGACCACTCGTCTAGTTTCTGCAAAATTCAACTCTCTGATGAAGCCAACAGATTTATTCGTGGCTTATTAACAAGAAACTCCCCGTCAGGGAATCGAACCCTGGTCTTCTGCGTGACAAGCAGAGATACTGTCCACTATACTAACGAGGACTCCTTCAGTATATTTAATTGGCAGGTATCTGGCCGGGGTTAAGAGGAGGTATGCACTATAATTCTGTATTATTGGGGATGAACATCACTCCGGGCCAACGTTGAGAATTTCTCCACTCCTTGGCTGAGAACCACGCCCTAGTACATGTATGTAGGAGCTGACTTCCATCCCAACCTCTTTACAAATGTCTTCAAACTCTTTCATTGTGATCAAAGTCAACTCCTGATGAAGCCGTCAGACCAAGATCATCTGCAAAGAGCAGAGGGCCATATGCCCAATGCTAAACAAGCCGCCGTTTCCGTGGTGTAGTGGTCATCACGTTCGCCTCACACGCGGAAGGCCCCCAGTTCGAAACTGGGCGGAAACAATATCGGGTTTTTTTTGGTTTACTCTGCAGCAGAATATCTTCTCTCGATTGGTCATTAAAGACCACTCGTCTAGTTTCTGCAAAATTCAACTCTCTGATGAAGCCAACAGATTTATTCGTGGCTTATTAACAAGAAACTCCCCGTCAGGGAATCGAACCCTGGTCTTCTGCGTGACAAGCAGAGATACTGTCCACTATACTAACGAGGACTCCTTCAGTATATTTAATTGGCAGGTATCTGGCCGGGGTTAAGAGGAGGTATGCACTATAATTCTGTATTATTGGGGATGAACATCACTCCGGGCCAACGTTGAGAATTTCTCCACTCCTTGGCTGAGAACCACGCCCTAGTACATGTATGTAGGAGCTGACTTCCATCCCAACCTCTTTACAAATGTCTTCAAACTCTTTCATTGTGATCAAAGTCAACTCCTGATGAAGCCGTCAGACCAAGATCATCTGCAAAGAGCAGAGGGCCATATGCCCAATGCTAAACAAGCCGCCGTTTCCGTGGTGTAGTGGTCATTACGTTCGCCTCACACGCGGAAGGCCCCCAGTTCGAAACTGGGCGGAAACAATATCGGGTTTTTTTTGGTTTACTCTGCAGCAGAATATCTTCTCTCGATTGGTCATTAAAGACCACTCGTCTAGTTTCTGCAAAATTCAACTCTCTGATGAAGCCAACAGATTTATTCGTGGCTTATTAACAAGAAACTCCCCGTCAGGGAATCGAACCCTGGTCTTCTGCGTGACAAGCAGAGATACTGTCCACTATACTAACGAGGACTCCTTCAGTATATTTAATTGGCAGGTATCTGGCCGGGGTTAAGAGGAGGTATGCACTATAATTCTGTATTATTGGGGATGAACATCACTCCGGGCCAACGTTGAGAATTTCTCCACTCCTTGGCTGAGAACCACGCCCTAGTACATGTATGTAGGAGCTGACTTCCATCCCAACCTCTTTACAAATGTCTTCAAACTCTTTCATTGTGATCAAAGTCAACTCCTGATGAAGCCGTCAGACCAAGATCATCTGCAAAGAGCAGAGGGCCATATGCCCAATGCTAAACAAGCCGCCGTTTCCGTGGTGTAGTGGTCATCACGTTCGCCTCACACGCGAAAGGTCCCCAGTTCGAAACTGGGCGGAAACACTCCAGGCTGACGTTGAGCTTTTCTCCACTCCTTGGCTGTGAACCACGCCCTTGTACATGTATGTAGGAGCTGACTTCCATCCCAACCTCTTTACAAATGTCTTCAAACTCTTTCATTGTGATCAAAGTCAACTCCTGATGAAGCCGTCAGACCAAGATCATCTGCAAAGAGCAGAGGGCCATATGCCCAATGCTAAACAAGCCGCCGTTTCCGTGGTGTAGTGGTCATCACGTTCGCCTCACACGCGAAAGGTCCCCAGTTCGAAACTGGGCGGAAACACTCCAGGCTGACGTTGAGCTTTTCTCCACTCCTTGGCTGTGAACCACGCCCTTGTACATGTATGTAGGAGCTGACTTCCATCCCAACCTCTTTACAAATGTCTTCAAACTCTTTCATTGTGATCAAAGTCAACTCCTGATGAAGCCGTCAGACCAAGATCATCTGCAAAGAGCAGAGGGCCATATGCCCAATGCTAAACAAGCCGCCGTTTCCGTGGTGTAGTGGTCATCACGTTCGCCTCACACGCGGAAGGCCCCCAGTTCGAAACTGGGCGGAAACAATATCGGGTTTTTTTTGGTTTACTCTGCAGCGGAATATCTTCTCTCGATTGGTCATTAAAGACCACTCGTCTAGTTTCTGCAAAATTCAACTCTCTGATGAAGCCAACAGATTTATTCGTGGCTTATTAACAAGAAACTCCCCGTCAGGGAATCGAACCCTGGTCTTCTGCGTGACAAGCAGAGATACTGTCCACTATACTAACGAGGACTCCTTCAGTATATTTAATTGGCAGGTATCTGGCCGGGGTTAAGAGGAGGTATGCACTATAATTCTGTATTATTGGGGATGAACATCACTCCGGGCCAACGTTGAGAATTTCTCCACTCCTTGGCTGAGAACCACGCCCTAGTACATGTATGTAGGAGCTGACTTCCATCCCAACCTCTTTACAAATGTCTTCAAACTCTTTCATTGTGATCAAAGTCAACTCCTGATGAAGCCGTCAGACCAAGATCATCTGCAAAGAGCAGAGGGCCATATGCCCAATGCTAAACAAGCCGCCGTTTCCGTGGTGTAGTGGTCATCACGTTCGCCTCACACGCGGAAGGCCCCCAGTTCGAAACTGGGCGGAAACAATATCGGGTTTTTTTTGGTTTACTCTGCAGCGGAATATCTTCTCTCGATTGGTCATTAAAGACCACTCGTCTAGTTTCTGCAAAATTCAACTATCTGATGAAGCCAACAGATTTATTCGTGGCTTATTAACAAGAAACTCCCCGTCAGGGAATCGAACCCTGGTCTTCTGCGTGACAAGAAGAGATACTGTCCACTATACTAACGAGGACTCCTTCAGTATATTTAATTGGCAGGTATCTGGCCGGGGTTAAGAGGAGGTATGCACTATAATTCTGTATTATTGGGGATGAACATCACTCCGGGCCAACGTTGAGAATTTCTCCACTCCTTGGCTGAGAACCACGCCCTAGTACATGTATGTAGGAGCTGACTTCCATCCCAACCTCTTAACAAATGTCTTCAAACTCTTTCATTGTGATCAAAGTCAACTCCTGATGAAGCCGTCAGACCAAGATCATCTGCAAAGAGCAGAGGGCCATATGCCCAATGCTAAACAAGCCGCCGTTTCCGTGGTGTAGTGGTCATCACGTTCGCCTCACACGCGGAAGGCCCCCAGTTCGAAACTGGGCGGAAACAATATCGGGTTTTTTTTGGTTTACTCTGCAACAGAATATCTTCTCTCGATTGGTCATTAAAGACCACTCGTCTAGTTTCTGCAAAATTCAACTCTCTGATGAAGCCAACAGATTTATTCGTGGCTTATTAACAAGAAACTCCCCGTCAGGGAATCGAACCCTGGTCTTCTGCGTGACAAGCAGAGATACTGTCCACTATACTAACGAGGACTCCTTCAGTATATTTAATTGGCAGGTATCTGGCCGGGGTTAAGAGGAGGTATGCACTATAATTCTGTATTATTGGGGATGAACATCACTCCGGGCCAACGTTGAGAATTTCTCCACTCCTTGGCTGAGAACCACGCCCTAGTACATGTATGTAGGAGCTGACTTCCATCCCAACCTCTTTACAAATGTCTTCAAACTCTTTCATTGTGATCAAAGTCAACTCCTGATGAAGCCGTCAGACCAAGATCATCTGCAAAGAGCAGAGGGCCATATGCCCAATGCTAAACAAGCCGCCGTTTCCGTGGTGTAGTGGTCATCACGTTCGCCTCACACGCGGAAGGCCCCCAGTTCGAAACTGGGCGGAAACAATATCGGGTTTTTTTTGGTTTACTCTGCAGCAGAATATCTTCTCTCGATTGGTCATTAAAGACCACTCGTCTAGTTTCTGCAAAATTCAACTCTCTGATGAAGCCAACAGATTTATTCGTGGCTTATTAACAAGAAACTCCCCGTCAGGGAATCGAACCCTGGTCTTCTGCGTGACAAGCAGAGATACTGTCCACTATACTAACGAGGACTCCTTCAGTATATTTAATTGGCAGGTATCTGGCCGGGGTTAAGAGGAGGTATGCACTATAATTCTGTATTATTGGGGATGAACATCACTCCGGGCCAACGTTGAGAATTTCTCCACTCCTTGGCTGAGAACCACGCCCTAGTACATGTATGTAGGAGCTGACTTCCATCCCAACCTCTTAACAAATGTCTTCAAACTCTTTCATTGTGATCAAAGTCAACTCCTGATGAAGCCGTCAGACCAAGATCATCTGCAAAGAGCAGAGGGCCATATGCCCAATGCTAAACAAGCCGCCGTTTCCGTGGTGTAGTGGTCATCACGTTCGCCTCACACGCGGAAGGCCCCCAGTTCGAAACTGGGCGGAAACAATATCGGGTTTTTTTTGGTTTACTCTGCAGCGGAATATCTTCTCTCGATTGGTCATTAAAGACCACTCGTCTAGTTTCTGCAAAATTCAACTATCTGATGAAGCCAACAGATTTATTCGTGGCTTATTAACAAGAAACTCCCCGTCAGGGAATCGAACCCTGGTCTTCTGCGTGACAAGAAGAGATACTGTCCACTATACTAACGAGGACTCCTTCAGTATATTTAATTGGCAGGTATCTGGCCGGGGTTAAGAGGAGGTATGCACTATAATTCTGTATTATTGGGGATGAACATCACTCCGGGCCAACGTTGAGAATTTCTCCACTCCTTGGCTGAGAACCACGCCCTAGTACATGTATGTAGGAGCTGACTTCCATCCCAACCTCTTAACAAATGTCTTCAAACTCTTTCATTGTGATCAAAGTCAACTCCTGATGAAGCCGTCAGACCAAGATCATCTGCAAAGAGCAGAGGGCCATATGCCCAATGCTAAACAAGCCGCCGTTTCCGTGGTGTAGTGGTCATCACGTTCGCCTCACACGCGAAAGGTCCCCAGTTCGAAACTGGGCGGAAACACTCCAGGCTGACGTTGAGCTTTTCTCCACTCCTTGGCTGTGAACCACGCCCTTGTACATGTATGTAGGAGCTGACTTCCATCCCAACCTCTTTACAAATGTCTTCAAACTCTTTCATTGTGATCAAAGTCAACTCCTGATGAAGCCGTCAGACCAAGATCATCTGCAAAGAGCAGAGGGCCATATGCCCAATGCTAAACAAGCCGCTGTTTCCGTGGTGTAGTGGTCATCACGTTCGCCTCACACGCGGAAGGCCCCCAGTTCGAAACTGGACGGAAACAATATCGGTTTTTTTTTGGTTTACTCTGCAGCGGAATATCTTCTCTCGATTGGTCATTAAAGACCACTCGTCTAGTTTCTGCAAAATTCAACTCTCTGATGAAGCCAACAGATTTATTCGTGGCTTATTAACAAGAAACTCCCCGTCAGGGAATCGAACCCTGGTCTTCTGCATGACAAGCAGAGATACTGTCCACTATACTAACGAGGACTCCTTCAGTATATTTAATTGGCAGGTATCTGGCCGGGGTTAAGAGGAGGTATGCACTATAATTCTGTATTATTGGGGATGAACATCACTCCGGGCCAACGTTGAGAATTTCTCCACTCCTTGGCTGAGGACCACGCCCTAGTACATGTATGTAGGAGCTGACTTCCATCCCAACCTCTTTACAAATGTCTTCAAACTCTTTCATTGTGATCAAAGTCAACTCCTGATGAAGCCGTCAGACCAAGATCATCTGCAAAGAGCAGAGGGCCATATGCCCAATGCTAAACAAGCCGCCGTTTCCGTGGTGTAGTGGTCATCACGTTCGCCTCACACGCGAAAGGTCCCCAGTTCGAAACTGGGCGGAAACAATATCGGGTTTTTTTGGTTTACTCTGCAGCGGAATATCTTCTCTCGATTGGTCATTAAAGACCACTCGTCTAGTTTCTGCAAAATTCAACTCTCTGATGAAGCCAACAGATTTATTCGTGGCTTATTAACAAGAAACTCCCCGTCAGGGAATCGAACCCTGGTCTTCTGCGTGACAAGCAGAGATACTGTCCACTATACTAACGAGGACTCCTTCAGTATATTTAATATTTAATCGGGTTTTTTTTGGTTTACTCTGCAGCGGAATATCTTCTCTCGATTGGTCATTAAAGACCACTCGTCTAGTTTCTGCAAAATTCAACTCTCTGATGAAGCCAACAGATTTATTCGTGGCTTATTAACAAGAAACTCCCCGTCAGGGAATCGAACCCTGGTCTTCTGCATGACAAGCAGAGATACTGTCCACTATACTAACGAGGACTCCTTCAGTATATTTAATTGGCAGGTATCTGGCCGGGGTTAAGAGGAGGTATGCACTATAATTCTGTATTATTGGGGATGAACATCACTCCGGGCCAACGTTGAGAATTTCTCCACTCCTTGGCTGAGAACCACGCCCTAGTACATGTATGTAGGAGCTGACTTCCATCCCAACCTCTTTACAAATGTCTTCAAACTCTTTCATTGTGATCAAAGTCAACTCCTGATGAAGCCGTCAGACCAAGATCATCTGCAAAGAGCAGAGGGCCATATGCCCAATGCTAAACAAGCCGCCGTTTCCGTGGTGTAGTGGTCATCACGTTCGCCTCACACGCGAAAGGTCCCCAGTTCGAAACTGGGCGGAAACACTCCAGGCTGACGTTGAGCTTTTCTCCACTCCTTGGCTGTGAACCACGCCCTTGTACATGTATGTAGGAGCTGACTTCCATCCCAACCTCTTTACAAATGTCTTCAAACTCTTTCATTGTGATCAAAGTCAACTCCTGATGAAGCCGTCAGACCAAGATCATCTGCAAAGAGCAGAGGGCCATATGCCCAATGCTAAACAAGCCGCCGTTTCCGTGGTGTAGTGGTCATCACGTTCGCCTCACACGCGGAAGGCCCCCAGTTCGAAACTGGGCGGAAACAATATCGGGTTTTTTTTGGTTTACTCTGCAGCGGAATATCTTCTCTCGATTGGTCATTAAAGACCACTCGTCTAGTTTCTGCAAAATTCAACTCTCTGATGAAGCCAACAGATTTATTCGTGGCTTATTAACAAGAAACTCCCCGTCAGGGAATCGAACCCTGGTCCTCTGCGTGACAAGCAGAGATACTGTTCACTATACTAACGAGGACTCCTTCAGTATATTTAATTGGCAGGTATCTGGCCGGGGTTAAGAGGAGGTATGCACTATAATTCTGTATTATTGGGGATGAACATCACTCCGGGCCAACGTTGAGAATTTCTCCACTCCTTGGCTGAGAACCACGCCCTAGTACATGTATGTAGGAGCTGACTTCCATCCCAACCTCTTTACAAATGTCTTCAAACTCTTTCATTGTGATCAAAGTCAACTCCTGATGAAGCCGTCAGACCAAGATCATCTGCAAAGAGCAGAGGGCCATATGCCCAATGCTAAACAAGCCGCCGTTTCCGTGGTGTAGTGGTCATCACGTTCGCCTCACACGCGAAAGGTCCCCAGTTCGAAACTGGGCGGAAACACTCCAGGCTGACGTTGAGCTTTTCTCCACTCCTTGGCTGTGAACCACGCCCTTGTACATGTATGTAGGAGCTGACTTCCATCCCAACCTCTTTACAAATGTCTTCAAACTCTTTCATTGTGATCAAAGTCGACTCCTGATGAAGCCGTCAGACCAAGATCATCTGCAAAGAGCAGAGGGCCATATGCCCAATGCTAAACAAGCCGCCGTTTCCGTGGTGTAGTGGTCATCACGTTCGCCTCACACGCGGAAGGCCCCCAGTTCGAAACTGGGCGGAAACTATATCGGGTTTTTTTTGGTTTACTCTGCAGCGGAATATCTTCTCTCGATTGGTCATTGAAGACCACTCGTCTAGTTTCTGCAAAATTCAACTCTCTGATGAAGCCAACAGATTTATTCGTGGCTTATTAACAAGAAACTCCCCGTCAGGGAATCGAACCCTGGTCTTCTGCGTGACAAGGAGAGATACTGTCCACTATACTAACGAGGACTCCTTCAGTATATTTAATATTTAATCGGGTTTTTTTTGGTTTACTCTGCAGCGGAATATCTTCTCTCGATTGGTCATTAAAGACTACTCGTCTAGTTTCTGCAAAATTCAACTCTCTGATGAAGCCAACAGATTTATTCGTGGCTTATTAACAAGAAACTCCCCGTCAGGGAATCAAACCCTGGTCTTCTGCGTGACAAGCAGAGATACTGTCCACTATACTAACGAGGACTCCTTCAGTATATTTAATTGGCAGGTATCTGGCCGGGGTTAAGAGGAGGTATGCACTATAATTCTGTATTATTGGGGATGAACATCACTCCGGGCCAACGTTGAGAATTTCTCCACTCCTTGGCTGAGAACCACGCCCTAGTACATGTATGTAGGAGCTGACTTCCATCCCAACCTCTTTACAAATGTCTTCAAACTCTTTCATTGTGATCAAAGTCAACTCCTGATGAAGCCGTCAGACCAAGATCATCTGCAAAGAGCAGAGGGCCATATGCCCAATGCTAAACAAGCCGCCGTTTCCGTGGTGTAGTGGTCATCACGTTCGCCTCACACGCGAAAGGTCCCCAGTTCGAAACTGGGCGGAAACACTCCAGGCTGACGTTGAGCTTTTCTCCACTCCTTGGCTGTGAACCACGCCCTTGTACATGTATGTAGGAGCTGACTTCCATCCCAACCTCTTTACAAATGTCTTCAAACTCTTTCATTGTGATCAAAGTCAACTCCTGATGAAGCCGTCAGACCAAGATCATCTGCAAAGAGCAGAGGGCCATATGCCCAATGCTAAACAAGCCGCCGTTTCCGTGGTGTAGTGGTCATCACGTTCGCCTCACACGCGAAAGGTCCCCAGTTCGAAACTGGGCGGAAACACTCCAGGCTGACGTTGAGCTTTTCTCCACTCCTTGGCTGTGAACCACGCCCTTGTACATGTATGTAGGAGCTGACTTCCATCCCAACCTCTTTACAAATGTCTTCAAACTCTTTCATTGTGATCAAAGTCAACTCCTGATGAAGCCGTCAGACCAAGATCATCTGCAAAGAGCAGAGGGCCATATGCCCAATGCTAAACAAGCCGCCGTTTCCGTGGTGTAGTGGTCATCACGTTCGCCTCACACGCGAAAGGTCCCCAGTTCGAAACTGGGCGGAAACAATATCGGGTTTTTTTGGTTTACTCTGCAGCGGAATATCTTCTCTCGATTGGTCATTAAAGACCACTCGTCTAGTTTCTGCAAAATTCAACTCTCTGATGAAGCCAACAGATTTATTCGTGGCTTATTAACAAGAAACTCCCCGTCAGGGAATCGAACCCTGGTCTTCTGCGTGACAAGCAGAGATACTGTCCACTATACTAACGAGGACTCCTTCAGTATATTTAATATTTAATCGGGTTTTTTTTGGTTTACTCTGCAGCGGAATATCTTCTCTCGATTGGTCATTAAAGACCACTCGTCTAGTTTCTGCAAAATTCAACTCTCTGATGAAGCCAACAGATTTATTCGTGGCTTATTAACAAGAAACTCCCCGTCAGGGAATCGAACCCTGGTCTTCTGCATGACAAGCAGAGATACTGTCCACTATACTAACGAGGACTCCTTCAGTATATTTAATTGGCAGGTATCTGGCCGGGGTTAAGAGGAGGTATGCACTATAATTCTGTATTATTGGGGATGAACATCACTCCGGGCCAACGTTGAGAATTTCTCCACTCCTTGGCTGAGAACCACGCCCTAGTACATGTATGTAGGAGCTGACTTCCATCCCAACCTCTTTACAAATGTCTTCAAACTCTTTCATTGTGATCAAAGTCAACTCCTGATGAAGCCGTCAGACCAAGATCATCTGCAAAGAGCAGAGGGCCATATGCCCAATGCTAAACAAGCCGCCGTTTCCGTGGTGTAGTGGTCATCACGTTCGCCTCACACGCGAAAGGTCCCCAGTTCGAAACTGGGCGGAAACACTCCAGGCTGACGTTGAGCTTTTCTCCACTCCTTGGCTGTGAACCACGCCCTTGTACATGTATGTAGGAGCTGACTTCCATCCCAACCTCTTTACAAATGTCTTCAAACTCTTTCATTGTGATCAAAGTCAACTCCTGATGAAGCCGTCAGACCAAGATCATCTGCAAAGAGCAGAGGGCCATATGCCCAATGCTAAACAAGCCGCCGTTTCCGTGGTGTAGTGGTCATCACGTTCGCCTCACACGCGGAAGGCCCCCAGTTCGAAACTGGGCGGAAACAATATCGGGTTTTTTTTGGTTTACTCTGCAGCGGAATATCTTCTCTCGATTGGTCATTAAAGACCACTCGTCTAGTTTCTGCAAAATTCAACTCTCTGATGAAGCCAACAGATTTATTCGTGGCTTATTAACAAGAAACTCCCCGTCAGGGAATCGAACCCTGGTCTTCTGCGTGACAAGCAGAGATACTGTTCACTATACTAACGAGGACTCCTTCAGTATATTTAATTGGCAGGTATCTGGCCGGGGTTAAGAGGAGGTATGCACTATAATTCTGTATTATTGGGGATGAACATCACTCCGGGCCAACGTTGAGAATTTCTCCACTCCTTGGCTGAGAACCACGCCCTAGTACATGTATGTAGGAGCTGACTTCCATCCCAACCTCTTTACAAATGTCTTCAAACTCTTTCATTGTGATCAAAGTCAACTCCTGATGAAGCCGTCAGACCAAGATCATCTGCAAAGAGCAGAGGGCCATATGCCCAATGCTAAACAAGCCGCCGTTTCCGTGGTGTAGTGGTCATCACGTTCGCCTCACACGCGAAAGGTCCCCAGTTCGAAACTGGGCGGAAACACTCCAGGCTGACGTTGAGCTTTTCTCCACTCCTTGGCTGTGAACCACGCCCTTGTACATGTATGTAGGAGCTGACTTCCATCCCAACCTCTTTACAAATGTCTTCAAACTCTTTCATTGTGATCAAAGTCGACTCCTGATGAAGCCGTCAGACCAAGATCATCTGCAAAGAGCAGAGGGCCATATGCCCAATGCTAAACAAGCCGCCGTTTCCGTGGTGTAGTGGTCATCACGTTCGCCTCACACGCGGAAGGCCCCCAGTTCGAAACTGGGCGGAAACTATATCGGGTTTTTTTTGGTTTACTCTGCAGCGGAATATCTTCTCTCGATTGGTCATTAAAGACCACTCGTCTAGTTTCTGCAAAATTCAACTCTCTGATGAAGCCAACAGATTTATTCGTGGCTTATTAACAAGAAACTCCCCGTCAGGGAATCGAACCCTGGTCTTCTGCGTGACAAGGAGAGATACTGTCCACTATACTAACGAGGACTCCTTCAGTATATTTAATATTTAATCGGGTTTTTTTTGGTTTACTCTGCAGCGGAATATCTTCTCTCGATTGGTCATTAAAGACTACTCGTCTAGTTTCTGCAAAATTCAACTCTCTGATGAAGCCAACAGATTTATTCGTGGCTTATTAACAAGAAACTCCCCGTCAGGGAATCAAACCCTGGTCTTCTGCGTGACAAGCAGAGATACTGTCCACTATACTAACGAGGACTCCTTCAGTATATTTAATTGGCAGGTATCTGGCCGGGGTTAAGAGGAGGTATGCACTATAATTCTGTATTATTGGGGATGAACATCACTCCGGGCCAACGTTGAGAATTTCTCCACTCCTTGGCTGAGAACCACGCCCTAGTACATGTATGTAGGAGCTGACTTCCATCCCAACCTCTTTACAAATGTCTTCAAACTCTTTCATTTTGATCAAAGTCAACTCCTGATGAAGCCGTCAGACCAAGATCATCTGCAAAGAGCAGAGGGCCATATGCCCAATGCTAAACAAGCCGCCGTTTCCGTGGTGTAGTGGTCATCACGTTCGCCTCACACGCGAAAGGTCCCCAGTTCGAAACTGGGCGGAAACACTCCAGGCTGACGTTGAGCTTTTCTCCACTCCTTGGCTGTGAACCACGCCCTTGTACATGTATGTAGGAGCTGACTTCCATCCCAACCTCTTTACAAATGTCTTCAAACTCTTTCATTGTGATCAAAGTCAACTCCTGATGAAGCCGTCAGACCAAGATCATCTGCAAAGAGCAGAGGGCCATATGCCCAATGCTAAACAAGCCGCCGTTTCCGTGGTGTAGTGGTCATCACGTTCGCCTCACACGCGAAAGGTCCCCAGTTCGAAACTGGGCGGAAACACTCCAGGCTGACGTTGAGCTTTTCTCCACTCCTTGGCTGTGAACCACGCCCTTGTACATGTATGTAGGAGCTGACTTCCATCCCAACCTCTTTACAAATGTCTTCAAACTCTTTCATTGTGATCAAAGTCAACTCCTGATGAAGCCGTCAGACCAAGATCATCTGCAAAGAGCAGAGGGCCATATGCCCAATGCTAAACAAGCCGCTGTTTCCGTGGTGTAGTGGTCATCACGTTCGCCTCACACGCGGAAGGCCCCCAGTTCGAAACTGGACGGAAACAATATCGGGTTTTTTTTGGTTTACTCTGCAGCGGAATATCTTCTCTCGATTGGTCATTAAAGACCACTCGTCTAGTTTCTGCAAAATTCAACTCTCTGATGAAGCCAACAGATTTATTCGTGGCTTATTAACAAGAAACTCCCCGTCAGGGAATCGAACCCTGGTCTTCTGCATGACAAGCAGAGATACTGTCCACTATACTAACGAGGACTCCTTCAGTATATTTAATTGGCAGGTATCTGGCCGGGGTTAAGAGGAGGTATGCACTATAATTCTGTATTATTGGGGATGAACATCACTCCGGGCCAACGTTGAGAATTTCTCCACTCCTTGGCTGAGGACCACGCCCTAGTACATGTATGTAGGAGCTGACTTCCATCCCAACCTCTTTACAAATGTCTTCAAACTCTTTCATTGTGATCAAAGTCAACTCCTGATGAAGCCGTCAGACCAAGATCATCTGCAAAGAGCAGAGGGCCATATGCCCAATGCTAAACAAGCCGCCGTTTCCGTGGTGTAGTGGTCATCACGTTCGCCTCACACGCGAAAGGTCCCCAGTTCGAAACTGGGCGGAAACACTCCAGGCTGACGTTGAGCTTTTCTCCACTCCTTGGCTGTGAACCATGCCCTTGTACATGTATGTAGGAGCTGACTTCCATCCCAACCTCTTTACAAATGTCTTCAAACTCTTTCATTGTGATCAAAGTCAACTCCTGATGAAGCCGTCAGACCAAGATCATCTGCAAAGAGCAGAGGGCCATATGCCCAATGCTAAACAAGCCGCCGTTTCCGTGGTGTAGTGGTCATCACGTTCGCCTCACACGCGGAAGGCCCCCAGTTCGAAACTGGGCGGAAACAATATCGGGTTTTTTTTGGTTTACTCTGCAGCGGAATATCTTCTCTCGATTGGTCATTAAAGACCACTCGTCTAGTTTCTGCAAAATTCAACTCTCTGATGAAGCCAACAGATTTATTCGTGGCTTATTAACAAGAAACTCCCCGTCAGGGAATCGAACCCTGGTCTTCTGCATGACAAGCAGAGATACTGTCCACTATACTAACGAGGACTCCTTCAGTATATTTAATTGGCAGGTATCTGGCCGGGGTTAAGAGGAGGTATGCACTATAATTCTGTATTATTGGGGATGAACATCACTCCGGGCCAACGATGAGAATTTCTCCACTCCTTGGCTGAGGACCACGCCCTAGTACATGTATGTAGGAGCTGACTTCCATCCCAACCTCTTTACAAATGTCTTCAAACTCTTTCATTGTGATCAAAGTCAACTCCTGATGAAGCCGTCAGACCAAGATCATCTGCAAAGAGCAGAGGGCCATATGCCCAATGCTAAACAAGCCGCCGTTTCCGTGGTGTAGTGGTCATCACGTTCGCCTCACACGCGAAAGGTCCCCAGTTCGAAACTGGGCGGAAACACTCCAGGCTGACGTTGAGCTTTTCTCCACTCCTTGGCTGTGAACCACGCCCTTGTACATGTATGTAGGAGCTGACTTCCATCCCAACCTCTTTACAAATGTCTTCAAACTCTTTCATTGTGATCAAAGTCAACTCCTGATGAAGCCGTCAGACCAAGATCATCTGCAAAGAGCAGAGGGCCATATGCCCAATGCTAAACAAGCCGCCGTTTCCGTGGTGTAGTGGTCATCACGTTCGCCTCACACGCGGAAGGCCCCCAGTTCGAAACTGGGCGGAAACAATATCGGGTTTTTTTTGGTTTACTCTGCAGCGGAATATCTTCTCTCGATTGGTCATTAAAGACCACTCGTCTAGTTTCTGCAAAATTCAACTCTCTGATGAAGCCAACAGATTTATTCGTGGCTTATTAACAAGAAACTCCCCGTCAGGGAATCGAACCCTGGTCTTCTGCATGACAAGCAGAGATACTGTCCACTATACTAACGAGGACTCCTTCAGTATATTTAATTGGCAGGTATCTGGCCGGGGTTAAGAGGAGGTATGCACTATAATTCTGTATTATTGGGGATGAACATCACTCCGGGCCAACGTTGAGAATTTCTCCACTCCTTGGCTGAGGACCACGCCCTAGTACATGTATGTAGGAGCTGACTTCCATCCCAACCTCTTTACAAATGTCTTCAAACTCTTTCATTGTGATCAAAGTCAACTCCTGATGAAGCCGTCAGACCAAGATCATCTGCAAAGAGCAGAGGGCCATATGCCCAATGCTAAACAAGCCGCCGTTTCCGTGGTGTAGTGGTCATCACGTTCGCCTCACACGCGAAAGGTCCCCAGTTCGAAACTGGGCGGAAACACTCCAGGCTGACGTTGAGCTTTTCTCCACTCCTTGGCTGTGAACCACGCCCTTGTACATGTATGTAGGAGCTGACTTCCATCCCAACCTCTTTACAAATGTCTTCAAACTCTTTCATTGTGATCAAAGTCAACTCCTGATGAAGCCGTCAGACCAAGATCATCTGCAAAGAGCAGAGGGCCATATGCCCAATGCTAAACAAGCCGCCGTTTCCGTGGTGTAGTGGTCATCACGTTCGCCTCACACGCGGAAGGCCCCCAGTTCGAAACTGGGCGGAAACAATATCGGGTTTTTTTTGGTTTACTCTGCAGTGGAATATCTTCTCTCGATTGGTCATTAAAGACCACTCGTCTAGTTTCTGCAAAATTCAACTCTCTGATGAAGCCAACAGATTTATTCGTGGCTTATTAACAAGAAACTCCCCGTCAGGGAATCGAACCCTGGTCTTCTGCGTGACAAGCAGAGATACTGTCCACTATACTAACGAGGACTCCTTCAGTATATTTAATTGGCAGGTATCTGGCCGGGGTTAAGAGGAGGTATGCACTATAATTCTGTATTATTGGGGATGAACATCACTCCGGGCCAACGTTGAGAATTTCTCCACTCCTTGGCTGAGAACCACGCCCTAGTACATGTATGTAGGAGCTGACTTCCATCCCAACCTCTTTACAAATGTCTTCAAACTCTTTCATTGTGATCAAAGTCAACTCCTGATGAAGCCGTCAGACCAAGATCATCTGCAAAGAGCAGAGGGCCATATGCCCAATGCTAAACAAGCCGCCGTTTCCGTGGTGTAGTGGTCATCACGTTCGCCTCACACGCGGAAGGCCCCCAGTTCGAAACTGGGCGGAAACAATATCGGGTTTTTTTTGGTTTACTCTGCAGCGGAATATCTTCTCTCGATTGGTCATTAAAGACCACTCGTCTAGTTTCTGCAAAATTCAACTCTCTGATGAAGCCAACAGATTTATTCGTGGCTTATTAACAAGAAACTCCCCGTCAGGGAATCGAACCCTGGTCTTCTGCGTGACAAGCAGAGATACTGTCCACTATACTAACGAGGACTCCTTCAGTATATTTAATTGGCAGGTATCTGGCCGGGGTTAAGAGGAGGTATGCACTATAATTCTGTATTATTGGGGATGAACATCACTCCGGGCCAACGTTGAGAATTTCTCCACTCCTTGGCTGAGAACCACGCCCTAGTACATGTATGTAGGAGCTGACTTCCATCCCAACCTCTTTACAAATGTCTTCAAACTCTTTCATTGTGATCAAAGTCAACTCCTGATGAAGCCGTCAGACCAAGATCATCTGCAAAGAGCAGAGGGCCATATGCCCAATGCTAAACAAGCCGCCGTTTCCGTGGTGTAGTGGTCATCACGTTCGCCTCACACGCGAAAGGTCCCCAGTTCGAAACTGGGCGGAAACAATATCGGGTTTTTTTTGGTTTACTCTGCAGCGGAATATCTTCTCTCGATTGGTCATTAAAGACCACTCGTCTAGTTTCTGCAAAATTCAACTCTCTGATGAAGCCAACAGATTTATTCGTGGCTTATTAACAAGAAACTCCCCGTCAGGGAATCGAACCCTGGTCTTCTGCGTGACAAGCAGAGATACTGTCCACTATACTAACGAGGACTCCTTCAGTATATTTAATTGGCAGGTATCTGGCCGGGGTTAAGAGGAGGTATGCACTATAATTCTGTATTATTGGGGATGAACATCACTCCGGGCCAACGTTGAGAATTTCTCCACTCCTTGGCTGAGAACCACGCCCTAGTACATGTATGTAGGAGCTGACTTCCATCCCAACCTCTTTACAAATGTCTTCAAACTCTTTCATTGTGATCAAAGTCAACTCCTGATGAAGCCGTCAGACCAAGATCATCTGCAAAGAGCAGAGGGCCATATGCCCAATGCTAAACAAGCCGCCGTTTCCGTGGTGTAGTGGTCATCACGTTCGCCTCACACGCGAAAGGTCCCCAGTTCGAAACTGGGCGGAAACACTCCAGGCTGACGTTGAGCTTTTCTCCACTCCTTGGCTGTGAACCACGCCCTTGTACATGTATGTAGGAGCTGACTTCCATCCCAACCTCTTTACAAATGTCTTCAAACTCTTTCATTGTGATCAAAGTCGACTCCTGATGAAGCCGTCAGACCAAGATCATCTGCAAAGAGCAGAGGGCCATATGCCCAATGCTAAACAAGCCGCCGTTTCCGTGGTGTAGTGGTCATCACGTTCGCCTCACACGCGGAAGGCCCCCAGTTCGAAACTGGGCGGAAACTATATCGGGTTTTTTTTGGTTTACTCTGCAGCGGAATATCTTCTCTCGATTGGTCATTAAAGACCACTCGTCTAGTTTCTGCAAAATTCAACTCTCTGATGAAGCCAACAGATTTATTCGTGGCTTATTAACAAGAAACTCCCCGTCAGGGAATCGAACCCTGGTCTTCTGCGTGACAAGGAGAGATACTGTCCACTATACTAACGAGGACTCCTTCAGTATATTTAATATTTAATCGGGTTTTTTTTGGTTTACTCTGCAGCGGAATATCTTCTCTCGATTGGTCATTAAAGACTACTCGTCTAGTTTCTGCAAAATTCAACTCTCTGATGAAGCCAACAGATTTATTCGTGGCTTATTAACAAGAAACTCCCCGTCAGGGAATCAAACCCTGGTCTTCTGCGTGACAAGCAGAGATACTGTCCACTATACTAACGAGGACTCCTTCAGTATATTTAATTGGCAGGTATCTGGCCGGGGTTAAGAGGAGGTATGCACTATAATTCTGTATTATTGGGGATGAACATCACTCCGGGCCAACGTTGAGAATTTCTCCACTCCTTGGCTGAGAACCACGCCCTAGTACATGTATGTAGGAGCTGACTTCCATCCCAACCTCTTTACAAATGTCTTCAAACTCTTTCATTGTGATCAAAGTCAACTCCTGATGAAGCCGTCAGACCAAGATCATCTGCAAAGAGCAGAGGGCCATATGCCCAATGCTAAACAAGCCGCCGTTTCCGTGGTGTAGTGGTCATCACGTTCGCCTCACACGCGAAAGGTCCCCAGTTCGAAACTGGGCGGAAACACTCCAGGCTGACGTTGAGCTTTTCTCCACTCCTTGGCTGTGAACCACGCCCTTGTACATGTATGTAGGAGCTGACTTCCATCCCAACCTCTTTACAAATGTCTTCAAACTCTTTCATTGTGATCAAAGTCAACTCCTGATGAAGCCGTCAGACCAAGATCATCTGCAAAGAGCAGAGGGCCATATGCCCAATGCTAAACAAGCCGCCGTTTCCGTGGTGTAGTGGTCATCACGTTCGCCTCACACGCGAAAGGTCCCCAGTTCGAAACTGGGCGGAAACACTCCAGGCTGACGTTGAGCTTTTCTCCACTCCTTGGCTGTGAACCACGCCCTTGTACATGTATGTAGGAGCTGACTTCCATCCCAACCTCTTTACAAATGTCTTCAAACTCTTTCATTGTGATCAAAGTCAACTCCTGATGAAGCCGTCAGACCAAGATCATCTGCAAAGAGCAGAGGGCCATATGCCCAATGCTAAACAAGCCGCCGTTTCCGTGGTGTAGTGGTCATCACGTTCGCCTCACACGCGAAAGGTCCCCAGTTCGAAACTGGGCGGAAACAATATCGGGTTTTTTTGGTTTACTCTGCAGCGGAATATCTTCTCTCGATTGGTCATTAAAGACCACTCGTCTAGTTTCTGCAAAATTCAACTCTCTGATGAAGCCAACAGATTTATTCGTGGCTTATTAACAAGAAACTCCCCGTCAGGGAATCGAACCCTGGTCTTCTGCGTGACAAGCAGAGATACTGTCCACTATACTAACGAGGACTCCTTCAGTATATTTAATATTTAATCGGGTTTTTTTTGGTTTACTCTGCAGCGGAATATCTTCTCTCGATTGGTCATTAAAGACCACTCGTCTAGTTTCTGCAAAATTCAACTCTCTGATGAAGCCAACAGATTTATTCGTGGCTTATTAACAAGAAACTCCCCGTCAGGGAATCGAACCCTGGTCTTCTGCATGACAAGCAGAGATACTGTCCACTATACTAACGAGGACTCCTTCAGTATATTTAATTGGCAGGTATCTGGCCGGGGTTAAGAGGAGGTATGCACTATAATTCTGTATTATTGGGGATGAACATCACTCCGGGCCAACGTTGAGAATTTCTCCACTCCTTGGCTGAGAACCACGCCCTAGTACATGTATGTAGGAGCTGACTTCCATCCCAACCTCTTTACAAATGTCTTCAAACTCTTTCATTGTGATCAAAGTCAACTCCTGATGAAGCCGTCAGACCAAGATCATCTGCAAAGAGCAGAGGGCCATATGCCCAATGCTAAACAAGCCGCCGTTTCCGTGGTGTAGTGGTCATCACGTTCGCCTCACACGCGAAAGGTCCCCAGTTCGAAACTGGGCGGAAACACTCCAGGCTGACGTTGAGCTTTTCTCCACTCCTTGGCTGTGAACCACGCCCTTGTACATGTATGTAGGAGCTGACTTCCATCCCAACCTCTTTACAAATGTCTTCAAACTCTTTCATTGTGATCAAAGTCAACTCCTGATGAAGCCGTCAGACCAAGATCATCTGCAAAGAGCAGAGGGCCATATGCCCAATGCTAAACAAGCCGCCGTTTCCGTGGTGTAGTGGTCATCACGTTCGCCTCACACGCGGAAGGCCCCCAGTTCGAAACTGGGCGGAAACAATATCGGGTTTTTTTTGGTTTACTCTGCAGCGGAATATCTTCTCTCGATTGGTCATTAAAGACCACTCGTCTAGTTTCTGCAAAATTCAACTCTCTGATGAAGCCAACAGATTTATTCGTGGCTTATTAACAAGAAACTCCCCGTCAGGGAATCGAACCCTGGTCTTCTGCGTGACAAGCAGAGATACTGTTCACTATACTAACGAGGACTCCTTCAGTATATTTAATTGGCAGGTATCTGGCCGGGGTTAAGAGGAGGTATGCACTATAATTCTGTATTATTGGGGATGAACATCACTCCGGGCCAACGTTGAGAATTTCTCCACTCCTTGGCTGAGAACCACGCCCTAGTACATGTATGTAGGAGCTGACTTCCATCCCAACCTCTTTACAAATGTCTTCAAACTCTTTCATTGTGATCAAAGTCAACTCCTGATGAAGCCGTCAGACCAAGATCATCTGCAAAGAGCAGAGGGCCATATGCCCAATGCTAAACAAGCCGCCGTTTCCGTGGTGTAGTGGTCATCACGTTCGCCTCACACGCGAAAGGTCCCCAGTTCGAAACTGGGCGGAAACACTCCAGGCTGACGTTGAGCTTTTCTCCACTCCTTGGCTGTGAACCACGCCCTTGTACATGTATGTAGGAGCTGACTTCCATCCCAACCTCTTTACAAATGTCTTCAAACTCTTTCATTGTGATCAAAGTCGACTCCTGATGAAGCCGTCAGACCAAGATCATCTGCAAAGAGCAGAGGGCCATATGCCCAATGCTAAACAAGCCGCCGTTTCCGTGGTGTAGTGGTCATCACGTTCGCCTCACACGCGGAAGGCCCCCAGTTCGAAACTGGGCGGAAACTATATCGGGTTTTTTTTGGTTTACTCTGCAGCGGAATATCTTCTCTCGATTGGTCATTAAAGACCACTCGTCTAGTTTCTGCAAAATTCAACTCTCTGATGAAGCCAACAGATTTATTCGTGGCTTATTAACAAGAAACTCCCCGTCAGGGAATCGAACCCTGGTCTTCTGCGTGACAAGGAGAGATACTGTCCACTATACTAACGAGGACTCCTTCAGTATATTTAATATTTAATCGGGTTTTTTTTGGTTTACTCTGCAGCGGAATATCTTCTCTCGATTGGTCATTAAAGACTACTCGTCTAGTTTCTGCAAAATTCAACTCTCTGATGAAGCCAACAGATTTATTCGTGGCTTATTAACAAGAAACTCCCCGTCAGGGAATCAAACCCTGGTCTTCTGCGTGACAAGCAGAGATACTGTCCACTATACTAACGAGGACTCCTTCAGTATATTTAATTGGCAGGTATCTGGCCGGGGTTAAGAGGAGGTATGCACTATAATTCTGTATTATTGGGGATGAACATCACTCCGGGCCAACGTTGAGAATTTCTCCACTCCTTGGCTGAGAACCACGCCCTAGTACATGTATGTAGGAGCTGACTTCCATCCCAACCTCTTTACAAATGTCTTCAAACTCTTTCATTGTGATCAAAGTCAACTCCTGATGAAGCCGTCAGACCAAGATCATCTGCAAAGAGCAGAGGGCCATATGCCCAATGCTAAACAAGCCGCCGTTTCCGTGGTGTAGTGGTCATCACGTTCGCCTCACACGCGAAAGGTCCCCAGTTCGAAACTGGGCGGAAACACTCCAGGCTGACGTTGAGCTTTTCTCCACTCCTTGGCTGTGAACCACGCCCTTGTACATGTATGTAGGAGCTGACTTCCATCCCAACCTCTTTACAAATGTCTTCAAACTCTTTCATTGTGATCAAAGTCAACTCCTGATGAAGCCGTCAGACCAAGATCATCTGCAAAGAGCAGAGGGCCATATGCCCAATGCTAAACAAGCCGCCGTTTCCGTGGTGTAGTGGTCATCACGTTCGCCTCACACGCGAAAGGTCCCCAGTTCGAAACTGGGCGGAAACACTCCAGGCTGACGTTGAGCTTTTCTCCACTCCTTGGCTGTGAACCACGCCCTTGTACATGTATGTAGGAGCTGACTTCCATCCCAACCTCTTTACAAATGTCTTCAAACTCTTTCATTGTGATCAAAGTCAACTCCTGATGAAGCCGTCAGACCAAGATCATCTGCAAAGAGCAGAGGGCCATATGCCCAATGCTAAACAAGCCGCCGTTTCCGTGGTGTAGTGGTCATCACGTTCGCCTCACACGCGAAAGGTCCCCAGTTCGAAACTGGGCGGAAACAATATCGGGTTTTTTTGGTTTACTCTGCAGCGGAATATCTTCTCTCGATTGGTCATTAAAGACCACTCGTCTAGTTTCTGCAAAATTCAACTCTCTGATGAAGCCAACAGATTTATTCGTGGCTTATTAACAAGAAACTCCCCGTCAGGGAATCGAACCCTGGTCTTCTGCGTGACAAGCAGAGATACTGTCCACTATACTAACGAGGACTCCTTCAGTATATTTAATATTTAATCGGGTTTTTTTTGGTTTACTCTGCAGCGGAATATCTTCTCTCGATTGGTCATTAAAGACCACTCGTCTAGTTTCTGCAAAATTCAACTCTCTGATGAAGCCAACAGATTTATTCGTGGCTTATTAACAAGAAACTCCCCGTCAGGGAATCGAACCCTGGTCTTCTGCATGACAAGCAGAGATACTGTCCACTATACTAACGAGGACTCCTTCAGTATATTTAATTTGCAGGTATCTGGCCGGGGTTAAGAGGAGATATGCACTATAATTCTGTATTATTGGGGATGAACATCACTCCGGGCCAACGTTGAGAATTTCTCCACTCCTTGGCTGAGAACCACGCCCTAGTACATGTATGTAGGAGCTGACTTCCATCCCAACCTCTTTACAAATGTCTTCAAACTCTTTCATTGTGATCAAAGTCAACTCCTGATGAAGCCGTCAGACCAAGATCATCTGCAAAGAGCAGAGGGCCATATGCCCAATGCTAAACAAGCCGCCGTTTCCGTGGTGTAGTGGTCATCACGTTCGCCTCACACGCGAAAGGTCCCCAGTTCGAAACTGGGCGGAAACACTCCAGGCTGACGTTGAGCTTTTCTCCACTCCTTGGCTGTGAACCACGCCCTTGTACATGTATGTAGGAGCTGACTTCCATCCCAACCTCTTTACAAATGTCTTCAAACTCTTTCATTGTGATCAAAGTCAACTCCTGATGAAGCCGTCAGACCAAGATCATCTGCAAAGAGCAGAGGGCCATATGCCCAATGCTAAACAAGCCGCCGTTTCCGTGGTGTAGTGGTCATCACGTTCGCCTCACACGCGGAAGGCCCCCAGTTCGAAACTGGGCGGAAACAATATCGGGTTTTTTTTGGTTTACTCTGCAGCGGAATATCTTCTCTCGATTGGTCATTAAAGACCACTCGTCTAGTTTCTGCAAAATTCAACTCTCTGATGAAGCCAACAGATTTATTCGTGGCTTATTAACAAGAAACTCCCCGTCAGGGAATCGAACCCTGGTCTTCTGCGTGACAAGCAGAGATACTGTTCACTATACTAACGAGGACTCCTTCAGTATATTTAATTGGCAGGTATCTGGCCGGGGTTAAGAGGAGGTATGCACTATAATTCTGTATTATTGGGGATGAACATCACTCCGGGCCAACGTTGAGAATTTCTCCACTCCTTGGCTGAGAACCACGCCCTAGTACATGTATGTAGGAGCTGACTTCCATCCCAACCTCTTTACAAATGTCTTCAAACTCTTTCATTGTGATCAAAGTCAACTCCTGATGAAGCCGTCAGACCAAGATCATCTGCAAAGAGCAGAGGGCCATATGCCCAATGCTAAACAAGCCGCCGTTTCCGTGGTGTAGTGGTCATCACGTTCGCCTCACACGCGAAAGGTCCCCAGTTCGAAACTGGGCGGAAACACTCCAGGCTGACGTTGAGCTTTTCTCCACTCCTTGGCTGTGAACCACGCCCTTGTACATGTATGTAGGAGCTGACTTCCATCCCAACCTCTTTACAAATGTCTTCAAACTCTTTCATTGTGATCAAAGTCGACTCCTGATGAAGCCGTCAGACCAAGATCATCTGCAAAGAGCAGAGGGCCATATGCCCAATGCTAAACAAGCCGCCGTTTCCGTGGTGTAGTGGTCATCACGTTCGCCTCACACGCGGAAGGCCCCCAGTTCGAAACTGGGCGGAAACTATATCGGGTTTTTTTTGGTTTACTCTGCAGCGGAATATCTTCTCTCGATTGGTCATTAAAGACCACTCGTCTAGTTTCTGCAAAATTCAACTCTCTGATGAAGCCAACAGATTTATTCGTGGCTTATTAACAAGAAACTCCCCGTCAGGGAATCGAACCCTGGTCTTCTGCGTGACAAGGAGAGATACTGTCCACTATACTAACGAGGACTCCTTCAGTATATTTAATATTTAATCGGGTTTTTTTTGGTTTACTCTGCAGCGGAATATCTTCTCTCGATTGGTCATTAAAGACTACTCGTCTAGTTTCTGCAAAATTCAACTCTCTGATGAAGCCAACAGATTTATTCGTGGCTTATTAACAAGAAACTCCCCGTCAGGGAATCAAACCCTGGTCTTCTGCGTGACAAGCAGAGATACTGTCCACTATACTAACGAGGACTCCTTCAGTATATTTAATTGGCAGGTATCTGGCCGGGGTTAAGAGGAGGTATGCACTATAATTCTGTATTATTGGGGATGAACATCACTCCGGGCCAACGTTGAGAATTTCTCCACTCCTTGGCTGAGAACCACGCCCTAGTACATGTATGTAGGAGCTGACTTCCATCCCAACCTCTTTACAAATGTCTTCAAACTCTTTCATTGTGATCAAAGTCAACTCCTGATGAAGCCGTCAGACCAAGATCATCTGCAAAGAGCAGAGGGCCATATGCCCAATGCTAAACAAGCCGCCGTTTCCGTGGTGTAGTGGTCATCACGTTCGCCTCACACGCGAAAGGTCCCCAGTTCGAAACTGGGCGGAAACACTCCAGGCTGACGTTGAGCTTTTCTCCACTCCTTGGCTGTGAACCACGCCCTTGTACATGTATGTAGGAGCTGACTTCCATCCCAACCTCTTTACAAATGTCTTCAAACTCTTTCATTGTGATCAAAGTCAACTCCTGATGAAGCCGTCAGACCAAGATCATCTGCAAAGAGCAGAGGGCCATATGCCCAATGCTAAACAAGCCGCCGTTTCCGTGGTGTAGTGGTCATCACGTTCGCCTCACACGCGAAAGGTCCCCAGTTCGAAACTGGGCGGAAACACTCCAGGCTGACGTTGAGCTTTTCTCCACTCCTTGGCTGTGAACCACGCCCTTGTACATGTATGTAGGAGCTGACTTCCATCCCAACCTCTTTACAAATGTCTTCAAACTCTTTCATTGTGATCAAAGTCAACTCCTGATGAAGCCGTCAGACCAAGATCATCTGCAAAGAGCAGAGGGCCATATGCCCAATGCTAAACAAGCCGCTGTTTCCGTGGTGTAGTGGTCATCACGTTCGCCTCACACGCGGAAGGCCCCCAGTTCGAAACTGGACGGAAACAATATCGGGTTTTTTTTGGTTTACTCTGCAGCGGAATATCTTCTCTCGATTGGTCATTAAAGACCACTCGTCTAGTTTCTGCAAAATTCAACTCTCTGATGAAGCCAACAGATTTATTCGTGGCTTATTAACAAGAAACTCCCCGTCAGGGAATCGAACCCTGGTCTTCTGCATGACAAGCAGAGATACTGTCCACTATACTAACGAGGACTCCTTCAGTATATTTAATTGGCAGGTATCTGGCCGGGGTTAAGAGGAGGTATGCACTATAATTCTGTATTATTGGGGATGAACATCACTCCGGGCCAACGTTGAGAATTTCTCCACTCCTTGGCTGAGGACCACGCCCTAGTACATGTATGTAGGAGCTGACTTCCATCCCAACCTCTTTACAAATGTCTTCAAACTCTTTCATTGTGATCAAAGTCAACTCCTGATGAAGCCGTCAGACCAAGATCATCTGCAAAGAGCAGAGGGCCATATGCCCAATGCTAAACAAGCCGCCGTTTCCGTGGTGTAGTGGTCATCACGTTCGCCTCACACGCGAAAGGTCCCCTGTTCGAAACTGGGCGGAAACACTCCAGGCTGACGTTGAGCTTTTCTCCACTCCTTGGCTGTGAACCACGCCCTTGTACATGTATGTAGGAGCTGACTTCCATCCCAACCTCTTTACAAATGTCTTCAAACTCTTTCATTGTGATCAAAGTCAACTCCTGATGAAGCCGTCAGACCAAGATCATCTGCAAAGAGCAGAGGGCCATATGCCCAATGCTAAACAAGCCGCCGTTTCCGTGGTGTAGTGGTCATCACGTTCGCCTCACACGCGGAAGGCCCCCAGTTCGAAACTGGGCGGAAACAATATCGGGTTTTTTTTGGTTTACTCTGCAGCGGAATATCTTCTCTCGATTGGTCATTAAAGACCACTCGTCTAGTTTCTGCAAAATTCAACTCTCTGATGAAGCCAACAGATTTATTCGTGGCTTATTAACAAGAAACTCCCCGTCAGGGAATCGAACCCTGGTCTTCTGCATGACAAGCAGAGATACTGTCCACTATACTAACGAGGACTCCTTCAGTATATTTAATTGGCAGGTATCTGGCCGGGGTTAAGAGGAGGTATGCACTATAATTCTGTATTATTGGGGATGAACATCACTCCGGGCCAACGATGAGAATTTCTCCACTCCTTGGCTGAGGACCACGCCCTAGTACATGTATGTAGGAGCTGACTTCCATCCCAACCTCTTTACAAATGTCTTCAAACTCTTTCATTGTGATCAAAGTCAACTCCTGATGAAGCCGTCAGACCAAGATCATCTGCAAAGAGCAGAGGGCCATATGCCCAATGCTAAACAAGCCGCCGTTTCCGTGGTGTAGTGGTCATCACGTTCGCCTCACACGCGAAAGGTCCCCAGTTCGAAACTGGGCGGAAACACTCCAGGCTGACGTTGAGCTTTTCTCCACTCCTTGGCTGTGAACCACGCCCTTGTACATGTATGTAGGAGCTGACTTCCATCCCAACCTCTTTACAAATGTCTTCAAACTCTTTCATTGTGATCAAAGTCAACTCCTGATGAAGCCGTCAGACCAAGATCATCTGCAAAGAGCAGAGGGCCATATGCCCAATGCTAAACAAGCCGCCGTTTCCGTGGTGTAGTGGTCATCACGTTCGCCTCACACGCGGAAGGCCCCCAGTTCGAAACTGGGCGGAAACAATATCGGGTTTTTTTTGGTTTACTCTGCAGCGGAATATCTTCTCTCGATTGGTCATTAAAGACCACTCGTCTAGTTTCTGCAAAATTCAACTCTCTGATGAAGCCAACAGATTTATTCGTGGCTTATTAACAAGAAACTCCCCGTCAGGGAATCGAACCCTGGTCTTCTGCGTGACAAGCAGAGATACTGTTCACTATACTAACGAGGACTCCTTCAGTATATTTAATTGGCAGGTATCTGGCCGGGGTTAAGAGGAGGTATGCACTATAATTCTGTATTATTGGGGATGAACATCACTCCGGGCCAACGTTGAGAATTTCTCCACTCCTTGGCTGAGAACCACGCCCTAGTACATGTATGTAGGAGCTGACTTCCATCCCAACCTCTTTACAAATGTCTTCAAACTCTTTCATTGTGATCAAAGTCAACTCCTGATGAAGCCGTCAGACCAAGATCATCTGCAAAGAGCAGAGGGCCATATGCCCAATGCTAAACAAGCCGCCGTTTCCGTGGTGTAGTGGTCATCACGTTCGCCTCACACGCGAAAGGTCCCCAGTTCGAAACTGGGCGGAAACACTCCAGGCTGACGTTGAGCTTTTCTCCACTCCTTGGCTGTGAACCACGCCCTTGTACATGTATGTAGGAGCTGACTTCCATCCCAACCTCTTTACAAATGTCTTCAAACTCTTTCATTGTGATCAAAGTCGACTCCTGATGAAGCCGTCAGACCAAGATCATCTGCAAAGAGCAGAGGGCCATATGCCCAATGCTAAACAAGCCGCCGTTTCCGTGGTGTAGTGGTCATCACGTTCGCCTCACACGCGGAAGGCCCCCAGTTCGAAACTGGGCGGAAACTATATCGGGTTTTTTTTGGTTTACTCTGCAGCGGAATATCTTCTCTCGATTGGTCATTAAAGACCACTCGTCTAGTTTCTGCAAAATTCAACTCTCTGATGAAGCCAACAGATTTATTCGTGGCTTATTAACAAGAAACTCCCCGTCAGGGAATCGAACCCTGGTCTTCTGCGTGACAAGGAGAGATACTGTCCACTATACTAACGAGGACTCCTTCAGTATATTTAATATTTAATCGGGTTTTTTTTGGTTTACTCTGCAGCGGAATATCTTCTCTCGATTGGTCATTAAAGACTACTCGTCTAGTTTCTGCAAAATTCAACTCTCTGATGAAGCCAACAGATTTATTCGTGGCTTATTAACAAGAAACTCCCCGTCAGGGAATCAAACCCTGGTCTTCTGCGTGACAAGCAGAGATACTGTCCACTATACTAACGAGGACTCCTTCAGTATATTTAATTGGCAGGTATCTGGCCGGGGTTAAGAGGAGGTATGCACTATAATTCTGTATTATTGGGGATGAACATCACTCCGGGCCAACGTTGAGAATTTCTCCACTCCTTGGCTGAGAACCACGCCCTAGTACATGTATGTAGGAGCTGACTTCCATCCCAACCTCTTTACAAATGTCTTCAAACTCTTTCATTGTGATCAAAGTCAACTCCTGATGAAGCCGTCAGACCAAGATCATCTGCAAAGAGCAGAGGGCCATATGCCCAATGCTAAACAAGCCGCCGTTTCCGTGGTGTAGTGGTCATCACGTTCGCCTCACACGCGAAAGGTCCCCAGTTCGAAACTGGGCGGAAACACTCCAGGCTGACGTTGAGCTTTTCTCCACTCCTTGGCTGTGAACCACGCCCTTGTACATGTATGTAGGAGCTGACTTCCATCCCAACCTCTTTACAAATGTCTTCAAACTCTTTCATTGTGATCAAAGTCAACTCCTGATGAAGCCGTCAGACCAAGATCATCTGCAAAGAGCAGAGGGCCATATGCCCAATGCTAAACAAGCCGCCGTTTCCGTGGTGTAGTGGTCATCACGTTCGCCTCACACGCGAAAGGTCCCCAGTTCGAAACTGGGCGGAAACACTCCAGGCTGACGTTGAGCTTTTCTCCACTCCTTGGCTGTGAACCACGCCCTTGTACATGTATGTAGGAGCTGACTTCCATCCCAACCTCTTTACAAATGTCTTCAAACTCTTTCATTGTGATCAAAGTCAACTCCTGATGAAGCCGTCAGACCAAGATCATCTGCAAAGAGCAGAGGGCCATATGCCCAATGCTAAACAAGCCGCTGTTTCCGTGGTGTAGTGGTCATCACGTTCGCCTCACACGCGGAAGGCCCCCAGTTCGAAACTGGACGGAAACAATATCGGGTTTTTTTTGGTTTACTCTGCAGCGGAATATCTTCTCTCGATTGGTCATTAAAGACCACTCGTCTAGTTTCTGCAAAATTCAACTCTCTGATGAAGCCAACAGATTTATTCGTGGCTTATTAACAAGAAACTCCCCGTCAGGGAATCGAACCCTGGTCTTCTGCATGACAAGCAGAGATACTGTCCACTATACTAACGAGGACTCCTTCAGTATATTTAATTGGCAGGTATCTGGCCGGGGTTAAGAGGAGGTATGCACTATAATTCTGTATTATTGGGGATGAACATCACTCCGGGCCAACGTTGAGAATTTCTCCACTCCTTGGCTGAGGACCACGCCCTAGTACATGTATGTAGGAGCTGACTTCCATCCCAACCTCTTTACAAATGTCTTCAAACTCTTTCATTGTGATCAAAGTCAACTCCTGATGAAGCCGTCAGACCAAGATCATCTGCAAAGAGCAGAGGGCCATATGCCCAATGCTAAACAAGCCGCCGTTTCCGTGGTGTAGTGGTCATCACGTTCGCCTCACACGCGAAAGGTCCCCAGTTCGAAACTGGGCGGAAACACTCCAGGCTGACGTTGAGCTTTTCTCCACTCCTTGGCTGTGAACCACGCCCTTGTACATGTATGTAGGAGCTGACTTCCATCCCAACCTCTTTACAAATGTCTTCAAACTCTTTCATTGTGATCAAAGTCAACTCCTGATGAAGCCGTCAGACCAAGATCATCTGCAAAGAGCAGAGGGCCATATGCCCAATGCTAAACAAGCCGCCGTTTCCGTGGTGTAGTGGTCATCACGTTCGCCTCACACGCGGAAGGCCCCCAGTTCGAAACTGGGCGGAAACAATATCGGGTTTTTTTTGGTTTACTCTGCAGCGGAATATCTTCTCTCGATTGGTCATTAAAGACCACTCGTCTAGTTTCTGCAAAATTCAACTCTCTGATGAAGCCAACAGATTTATTCGTGGCTTATTAACAAGAAACTCCCCGTCAGGGAATCGAACCCTGGTCTTCTGCATGACAAGCAGAGATACTGTCAACTATACTAACGAGGACTCCTTCAGTATATTTAATTGGCAGGTATCTGGCCGGGGTTAAGAGGAGGTATGCACTATAATTCTGTATTATTGGGGATGAACATCACTCCGGGCCAACGATGAGAATTTCTCCACTCCTTGGCTGAGGACCACGCCCTAGTACATGTATGTAGGAGCTGACTTCCATCCCAACCTCTTTACAAATGTCTTCAAACTCTTTCATTGTGATCAAAGTCAACTCCTGATGAAGCCGTCAGACCAAGATCATCTGCAAAGAGCAGAGGGCCATATGCCCAATGCTAAACAAGCCGCCGTTTCCGTGGTGTAGTGGTCATCACGTTCGCCTCACACGCGAAAGGTCCCCAGTTCGAAACTGGGCGGAAACACTCCAGGCTGACGTTGAGCTTTTCTCCACTCCTTGGCTGTGAACCACGCCCTTGTACATGTATGTAGGAGCTGACTTCCATCCCAACCTCTTTACAAATGTCTTCAAACTCTTTCATTGTGATCAAAGTCAACTCCTGATGAAGCCGTCAGACCAAGATCATCTGCAAAGAGCAGAGGGCCATATGCCCAATGCTAAACAAGCCGCCGTTTCCGTGGTGTAGTGGTCATCACGTTCGCCTCACACGCGGAAGGCCCCCAGTTCGAAACTGGGCGGAAACAATATCGGGTTTTTTTTGGTTTACTCTGCAGCGGAATATCTTCTCTCGATTGGTCATTAAAGACCACTCGTCTAGTTTCTGCAAAATTCAACTCTCTGATGAAGCCAACAGATTTATTCGTGGCTTATTAACAAGAAACTCCCCGTCAGGGAATCGAACCCTGGTCTTCTGCATGACAAGCAGAGATACTGTCCACTATACTAACGAGGACTCCTTCAGTATATTTAATTGGCAGGTATCTGGCCGGGGTTAAGAGGAGGTATGCACTATAATTCTGTATTATTGGGGATGAACATCACTCCGGGCCAACGTTGAGAATTTCTCCACTCCTTGGCTGAGGACCACGCCCTAGTACATGTATGTAGGAGCTGACTTCCATCCCAACCTCTTTACAAATGTCTTCAAACTCTTTCATTGTGATCAAAGTCAACTCCTGATGAAGCCGTCAGACCAAGATCATCTGCAAAGAGCAGAGGGCCATATGCCCAATGCTAAACAAGCCGCCGTTTCCGTGGTGTAGTGGTCATCACGTTCGCCTCACACGCGAAAGGTCCCCAGTTCGAAACTGGGCGGAAACACTCCAGGCTGACGTTGAGCTTTTCTCCACTCCTTGGCTGTGAACCACGCCCTTGTACATGTATGTAGGAGCTGACTTCCATCCCAACCTCTTTACAAATGTCTTCAAACTCTTTCATTGTGATCAAAGTCAACTCCTGATGAAGCCGTCAGACCAAGATCATCTGCAAAGAGCAGAGGGCCATATGCCCAATGCTAAACAAGCCGCCGTTTCCGTGGTGTAGTGGTCATCACGTTCGCCTCACACGCGGAAGGCCCCCAGTTCGAAACTGGGCGGAAACAATATCGGGTTTTTTTTGGTTTACTCTGCAGTGGAATATCTTCTCTCGATTGGTCATTAAAGACCACTCGTCTAGTTTCTGCAAAATTCAACTCTCTGATGAAGCCAACAGATTTATTCGTGGCTTATTAACAAGAAACTCCCCGTCAGGGAATCGAACCCTGGTCTTCTGCGTGACAAGCAGAGATACTGTCCACTATACTAACGAGGACTCCTTCAGTATATTTAATTGGCAGGTATCTGGCCGGGGTTAAGAGGAGGTATGCACTATAATTCTGTATTATTGGGGATGAACATCACTCCGGGCCAACGTTGAGAATTTCTCCACTCCTTGGCTGAGAACCACGCCCTAGTACATGTATGTAGGAGCTGACTTCCATCCCAACCTCTTTACAAATGTCTTCAAACTCTTTCATTGTGATCAAAGTCAACTCCTGATGAAGCCGTCAGACCAAGATCATCTGCAAAGAGCAGAGGGCCATATGCCCAATGCTAAACAAGCCGCCGTTTCCGTGGTGTAGTGGTCATCACGTTCGCCTCACACGCGAAAGGTCCCCAGTTCGAAACTGGGCGGAAACACTCCAGGCTGACGTTGAGCTTTTCTCCACTCCTTGGCTGTGAACCACGCCCTTGTACATGTATGTAGGAGCTGACTTCCATCCCAACCTCTTTACAAATGTCTTCAAACTCTTTCATTGTGATCAAAGTCAACTCCTGATGAAGCCGTCAGACCAAGATCATCTGCAAAGAGCAGAGGGCCATATGCCCAATGCTAAACAAGCCGCTGTTTCCGTGGTGTAGTGGTCATCACGTTCGCCTCACACGCGGAAGGCCCCCAGTTCGAAACTGGACGGAAACAATATCGGGTTTTTTTTGGTTTACTCTGCAGCGGAATATCTTCTCTCGATTGGTCATTAAAGACCACTCGTCTAGTTTCTGCAAAATTCAACTCTCTGATGAAGCCAACAGATTTATTCGTGGCTTATTAACAAGAAACTCCCCGTCAGGGAATCGAACCCTGGTCTTCTGCATGACAAGCAGAGATACTGTCCACTATACTAACGAGGACTCCTTCAGTATATTTAATTGGCAGGTATCTGGCCGGGGTTAAGAGGAGGTATGCACTATAATTCTGTATTATTGGGGATGAACATCACTCCGGGCCAACGTTGAGAATTTCTCCACTCCTTGGCTGAGGACCACGCCCTAGTACATGTATGTAGGAGCTGACTTCCATCCCAACCTCTTTACAAATGTCTTCAAACTCTTTCATTGTGATCAAAGTCAACTCCTGATGAAGCCGTCAGACCAAGATCATCTGCAAAGAGCAGAGGGCCATATGCCCAATGCTAAACAAGCCGCCGTTTCCGTGGTGTAGTGGTCATCACGTTCGCCTCACACGCGAAAGGTCCCCAGTTCGAAACTGGGCGGAAACACTCCAGGCTGACGTTGAGCTTTTCTCCACTCCTTGGCTGTGAACCACGCCCTTGTACATGTATGTAGGAGCTGACTTCCATCCCAACCTCTTTACAAATGTCTTCAAACTCTTTCATTGTGATCAAAGTCAACTCCTGATGAAGCCGTCAGACCAAGATCATCTGCAAAGAGCAGAGGGCCATATGCCCAATGCTAAACAAGCCGCCGTTTCCGTGGTGTAGTGGTCATCACGTTCGCCTCACACGCGGAAGGCCCCCAGTTCGAAACTGGGCGGAAACAATATCGGGTTTTTTTTGGTTTACTCTGCAGCGGAATATCTTCTCTCGATTGGTCATTAAAGACCACTCGTCTAGTTTCTGCAAAATTCAACTCTCTGATGAAGCCAACAGATTTATTCGTGGCTTATTAACAAGAAACTCCCCGTCAGGGAATCGAACCCTGGTCTTCTGCATGACAAGCAGAGATACTGTCCACTATACTAACGAGGACTCCTTCAGTATATTTAATTGGCAGGTATCTGGCCGGGGTTAAGAGGAGGTATGCACTATAATTCTGTATTATTGGGGATGAACATCACTCCGGGCCAACGATGAGAATTTCTCCACTCCTTGGCTGAGGACCACGCCCTAGTACATGTATGTAGGAGCTGACTTCCATCCCAACCTCTTTACAAATGTCTTCAAACTCTTTCATTGTGATCAAAGTCAACTCCTGATGAAGCCGTCAGACCAAGATCATCTGCAAAGAGCAGAGGGCCATATGCCCAATGCTAAACAAGCCGCCGTTTCCGTGGTGTAGTGGTCATCACGTTCGCCTCACACGCGAAAGGTCCCCAGTTCGAAACTGGGCGGAAACACTCCAGGCTGACGTTGAGCTTTTCTCCACTCCTTGGCTGTGAACCACGCCCTTGTACATGTATGTAGGAGCTGACTTCCATCCCAACCTCTTTACAAATGTCTTCAAACTCTTTCATTGTGATCAAAGTCAACTCCTGATGAAGCCGTCAGACCAAGATCATCTGCAAAGAGCAGAGGGCCATATGCCCAATGCTAAACAAGCCGCCGTTTCCGTGGTGTAGTGGTCATCACGTTCGCCTCACACGCGGAAGGCCCCCAGTTCGAAACTGGGCGGAAACAATATCGGGTTTTTTTTGGTTTACTCTGCAGCGGAATATCTTCTCTCGATTGGTCATTAAAGACCACTCGTCTAGTTTCTGCAAAATTCAACTCTCTGATGAAGCCAACAGATTTATTCGTGGCTTATTAACAAGAAACTCCCCGTCAGGGAATCGAACCCTGGTCTTCTGGATGACAAGCAGAGATACTGTCCACTATACTAACGAGGACTCCTTCAGTATATTTAATTGGCAGGTATCTGGCCGGGGTTAAGAGGAGGTATGCACTATAATTCTGTATTATTGGGGATGAACATCACTCCGGGCCAACGTTGAGAATTTCTCCACTCCTTGGCTGAGGACCACGCCCTAGTACATGTATGTAGGAGCTGACTTCCATCCCAACCTCTTTACAAATGTCTTCAAACTCTTTCATTGTGATCAAAGTCAACTCCTGATGAAGCCGTCAGACCAAGATCATCTGCAAAGAGCAGAGGGCCATATGCCCAATGCTAAACAAGCCGCCGTTTCCGTGGTGTAGTGGTCATCACGTTCGCCTCACACGCGAAAGGTCCCCAGTTCGAAACTGGGCGGAAACACTCCAGGCTGACGTTGAGCTTTTCTCCACTCCTTGGCTGTGAACCACGCCCTTGTACATGTATGTAGGAGCTGACTTCCATCCCAACCTCTTTACAAATGTCTTCAAACTCTTTCATTGTGATCAAAGTCAACTCCTGATGAAGCCGTCAGACCAAGATCATCTGCAAAGAGCAGAGGGCCATATGCCCAATGCTAAACAAGCCGCCGTTTCCGTGGTGTAGTGGTCATCACGTTCGCCTCACACGCGGAAGGCCCCCAGTTCGAAACTGGGCGGAAACAATATCGGGTTTTTTTTGGTTTACTCTGCAGTGGAATATCTTCTCTCGATTGGTCATTAAAGACCACTCGTCTAGTTTCTGCAAAATTCAACTCTCTGATGAAGCCAACAGATTTATTCGTGGCTTATTAACAAGAAACTCCCCGTCAGGGAATCGAACCCTGGTCTTCTGCGTGACAAGCAGAGATACTGTCCACTATACTAACGAGGACTCCTTCAGTATATTTAATTGGCAGGTATCTGGCCGGGGTTAAGAGGAGGTATGCACTATAATTCTGTATTATTGGGGATGAACATCACTCCGGGCCAACGTTGAGAATTTCTCCACTCCTTGGCTGAGAACCACGCCCTAGTACATGTATGTAGGAGCTGACTTCCATCCCAACCTCTTTACAAATGTCTTCAAACTCTTTCATTGTGATCAAAGTCAACTCCTGATGAAGCCGTCAGACCAAGATCATCTGCAAAGAGCAGAGGGCCATATGCCCAATGCTAAACAAGCCGCCGTTTCCGTGGTGTAGTGGTCATCACGTTCGCCTCACACGCGAAAGGTCCCCAGTTCGAAACTGGGCGGAAACAATATCGGGTTTTTTTTGGTTTACTCTGCAGCGGAATATCTTCTCTCGATTGGTCATTAAAGACCACTCGTCTAGTTTCTGCAAAATTCAACTCTCTGATGAAGCCAACAGATTTATTCGTGGCTTATTAACAAGAAACTCCCCGTCAGGGAATCGAACCCTGGTCTTCTGCGTGACAAGCAGAGATACTGTCCACTATACTAACGAGGACTCCTTCAGTATATTTAATTGGCAGGTATCTGGCCGGGGTTAAGAGGAGGTATGCACTATAATTCTGTATTATTGGGGATGAACATCACTCCGGGCCAACGTTGAGAATTTCTCCACTCCTTGGCTGAGAACCACAGTCTCGTACATGTATGTAGGAGTTGACTTCCATCCCAACCTCTTTACAAATGTCTTCAAACTCTTTCATTGTGATCAAAGTCAACTCCTGATGAAGCCGGCAGACCAAGATCATCTGCAAAGAGCAGAGGGTCAATTGCCCAATGCAAAACAATCCGCCGTTTCCGTGGTGTAGTGGTCATCACGTTCGCCTCACATGCGAAAGGTCCCCAGTTCGAAACTGGGCGGAAACACTCCAGGCTGACGTTGAGCTTTTCTCCACTCCTTGGCTGTGAACCACGGCCTTGTACATGTATGTAGGAGCTGACTTCCATCCCAACCTCTTTACAAATGTCTTCAAACTCTTTCATTGTGATCAAAGTCAACTCCTGATGAAGCCGTCAGACCAAGATCATCTGCAAAGAGCAGAGGGCCATATGCCCAATGCCAAACAAGCCGCCGTTTCCGTGGTGTAGTGGTCATCACGTTCGCCTCACACGCGAAAGGTCCCCAGTTCGAAACTGGGCGGAAACAATATCGTTTTTTTTTTGGTTTACTCTGCAGCGGAATATCTTCTCTCGATTGGTCATTAAAGACCACTCGTCTAGTTTCTGCAAAATTCAACTCTCTGATGAAGCCAACAGATTTATTCGTGGCTTATTAACAAGAAACTCCCCGTCAGGGAATCGAACCCTGGTCTTCTGCGTGACAAGCAGAGATACTGTCCACTATACTAACGAGGACTCCTTGAGTATATTTAATTGGCAGGTATCTGGCCGGGGTTAAGAGGAGGTATGCACTATAATTCTGTATTATTGGGGATGAACATCACTCCGGGCCAACGTTGAGAATTTCTCCACTCCTTGGCTGAGAACCACGGTCTCGTACATGTATGTAGGAGCTGACTTCCATCCCAACCTCTTTACAAATGTCTTCAAACTCTTTCATTGTGATCAAAGTCAACTCCTGATGAAGCCGTCAGACCAAGATCATCTGCAAAGAGCAGAGGGCCATATGCCCAATGCCAAACAAGCCGCCGTTTCCGTGGTGTAGTGGTCATCACGTTCGCCTCACACGCGAAAGGTCCCCAGTTCGAAACTGGGCGGAAACAATATCGTTTTATTTTTGGTTTACTCTGCAGCGGAATATCTTCTCTCGATTGGTCATTAAAGACCACTCGTCTAGTTTCTGCAAAATTCAACTCTCTGATGAAGCCAACAGATTTATTCGTGGCTTATTAACAAGAAACTCCCCGTCAGGGAATCGAACCCTGGTCTTCTGCATGACAAGCAGAGATACTGTCCACTATACTAACGAGGACTCCTTGAGTATATTTAATTGGCAGGTATCTGGCCGGGGTTAAGAGGAGGTATGCACTATAATTCTGTATTATTGGGGATGAACATCACTCCGGGCCAACGTTGAGAATTTCTCCACTACTTGGCTGAGAACCACGGTCTCGTACATGTATGTAGGAGCTGACTTCCATCCCAACCTCTTTACAAATGTCTTCAAACTCTTTCATTGTGATCAAAGTCAACTCCTGATGAAGCCGTCAGACCAAGATCATCTGCAAAGAGCAGAGGGCCATATGCCCAAAACCAAACAAGCCGCCGTTTCCGTGGTGTAGTGGTCATCACGTTCGCCTCACACGCGAAAGGTCCCCAGTTCGAAACTGGGCGGAAACACTCCAGGCTGACGTTGAGCTTTTCTCCACTCCTTGGCTGTGAACCACGCCCTTGTACATGTATGTAGGAGCTGACTTCCATCCCAACCTCTTTACAAATGTCTTCAAACTCTTTCATTGTGATCAAAGTCAACTCCTGATGAAGCCGTCAGACCAAGATCATCTGCAAAGAGCAGAGGGCCATATGCCCAATGCTAAACAAGCCGTCGTTTCCGTGGTGTAGTGGTCATCACGTTCGCCTCACACGCGGAAGGCCCCCAGTTCGAAACTGGGCGGAAACAATATCGGTTTTTTTTTGGTTTACTCTGCAGCGGACAATCTTCTCTCGATTGGTCATTAAAGACCACTCGTCTAGTTTCTGCAAAATTCAACTCTCTGATGAAGCCAACAGATTTATTCGTGGCTTATTAACAAGAAACTCCCCGTCAGGGAATCGAACCCTGGTCTTCTGCGTGACAAGCAGAGATACTGTCCACTATACTAACGAGGACTCCTTGAGTATATTTAATTGGCAGGTATCTGGCCGGGGTTAAGACGAGGTATGCACTATAATTCTGTATTATTGGGGATGAACATCACTCCGGGCCAACGTTGAGAATTTCTCCACTCCTTGGCTGAGAACCACAGTCTCGTACATGTATGTAGGAGTTGACTTCCATCCCAACCTCTTTACAAATGTCTTCAAACTCTTTCATTGTGATCAAAGTCAACTCCTGATGAAGCCGTCAGACCAAGATCATCTGCAAAGAGCAGAGGGTCAATTGCCCAATGCAAAACAATCCGCCGTTTCCGTGGTGTAGTGGTCATCACGTTCGCCTCACATGCGAAAGGTCCCCATTTCGAAACTGGGCGGAAACAATATCGGGTTTTTTTTGGTTTACTCTGCAGCGGACAATCTTCTCTCGATTGGTCATTAAAGACCACTCGTCTAGTTTCTGCAAAATTCAACTCTCTGATGAAGCCAACAGATTTATTCGTGGCTTATTAACAAGAAACTCCCCGTCAGGGAATCGAACCCTGGTCTTCTGCGTGACAAGCAGAGATACTGTCCACTATACTAACGAGGACTCCTTCAGTATATTTAATTGGCAGGTATCTGGCCGGGGTTAAGAGGAGGTATGCACTATAATTCTGTATTATTGGGGATGAACATCACTCCGGGCCAACGTTGAGAATTTCTCCACTCCTTGGCTGAGAACCACGCCCTTGTACATGTATGTAGGAGCTGACTTCCATCCCAACCTCTTTACAAATGTCTTCAAACTCTTTCATTGTGATCAAAGTCAACTCCTGATGAAGCCGTCGGACCAAGATCATCTGCAAAGAGCAGAGGGCCATATGCCCAATGCAAAACAAGCCGCCGTTTCCGTGGTGTAGTGGTCATCACGTTCTCCTCACACGCGAAAGGTCCCCAGTTCGAAACTGGGCGGAAACACTCCAGGCTGACGTTGAGCTTTTCTCCACTCCTTGGCTGTGAACCACGGCCTTGTACATGTATGTAGGAGCTGACTTCCATCCCAACCTCTTTACAAATGTCTTCAAACTCTTTCATTGTGATCAAAGTCAACTCCTGATGAAGCCGTCAGACCAAGATCATCTGCAAAGAGCAGAGGGCCATATGCCCAATGCTAAACAAGCCGCCGTTTCCGTGGTGTAGTGGTCATCAAGTTCGCCTCACACGCGAAAGGTCCCCAGTTCGAAACTGGGCGGAAACACTCCAGGCTGACGTTGAGCTTTTCTTCACTCCTTGGCTGTGAACCACGCCCTTGTACATGTATGTAGGAGCTGACTTCCATCCCAACCTCTTTACAAATGTCTTCAAACTCTTTCATTGTGATCAAAGTCAACTCCTGATGAAGCCGTCAGACCAAGATCATCTGCAAAGAGCAGAGGGCCATATGCCCAATGCTAAACAAGCCGCCGTTTCCGTGGTGTAGTGGTCATCACGTTCGCCTCACATGCGAAAGGTCCCCATTTCGAAACTGGGCGGAAACAATATCGGGTTTTTTTTGGTTTACTCTGCAGCGGACAATCTTCTCTCGATTGGTCATTAAAGACCACTCGTCTAGTTTCTGCAAAATTCAACTCTCTGATGAAGCCAACAGATTTATTCGTGGCTTATTAACAAGAAACTCCCCGTCAGGGAATCGAACCCTGGTCTTCTGCGTGACAAGCAGAGATACTGTCCACTATACTAACGAGGACTCCTTGAGTATATTTAATTGGCAGGTGTCTGGCCGGGGTTAAGAGGAGGTATGCACTATAATTCTGTATTATTGGGGATGAACATCACTCCGGGCCAACGTTGAGAATTTCTCCACTCCTTGGCTGAGAACCACGCCCTAGTACATGTATGTAGGAGCTGACTTCCATCCCAACCTCTTTACAAATGTCTTCAAACTCTTTCATTGTGATCAAAGTCAACTCCTGATGAAGCCGTCAGACCAAGATCATCTGCAAAGAGCGGAGGGTCAATTGCCGAATGCAAAACAATCCGCCGTTTCCATGGTGTAGTGGTCATCACGTTCGCCTCACACGCGAAAGGTCCCCAGTTCGAAACTGGGCGGAAACAATCCAGGCTGACGTTGAGCTTTTCTCCACTCCTTGGCTGTGAACCATGCCCTTGTACATGTATGTAGGAGCTGACTTCCATCCCAACCTCTTTACAAATGTCTTCAAACTCTTTCATTGCGATCAAAGTCAACTCCTGATGAAGCCGTCAGACCAAGATCATCTGCAAAGAGCAGAGGGCCATATGCCCAATGACAAACAAGCCGCCGTTTCCGTGGTGTAGTGGTCATCACGTTTGCCTCACATGCGAAAGGTCCCCAGTTCGAAACTGGGCGGAAACAATATCGGTTTTTTTTTGGTTTACTCTGCAGCGGAATATCTTCTCTCGATTGGTCATTAAAGACCACTCGTCTAGTTTCTGCAAAATTCAACTCTCTGATGTAGCCAACAGATTTATTCGTGGCTTATTAACAAGAAACTCCCCGTCAGGGAATCGAACCCTGGTCTTCTGCGTGACAAGCAGAGATACTGTCCACTATACTAACGAGGACTCCTTGAGTATATTTAATTGGCAGGTATCTGGCCGGGGTTAAGAGGAGGTATGCACTATAATTCTGTATTATTGGGGATGAACATCACTCCGGGCCAACGATGAGAATTTCTCCACTCCTTGGCTGAGAACCACGCCCTAGTACATGTATGTAGGAGCTGACTTCCATCCCAACCTCTTTACAAATGTCTTCAAACTCTTTCATTGTGATCAAAGTCAACTCCTGATGAAGCCGTCAGACCAAGATCATCTGCAAAGAGCAGAGGGCCATATGCCCAATGCTAAACAAGCCGCCGTTTCCGTGGTGTAGTGGTCATCACGTTCGCCTCACACGCGAAAGGTCCCCAGTTCGAAACTGGGCGGAAACACTCCAGGCTGACGTTGAGCTTTTCTCCACTCCTTGGCTGTGAACCACGCCCTTGTACATGTATGTAGGAGCTGACTTCCATCCCAACCTCTTTACAAATGTCTTCAAACTCTTTCATTGTGATCAAAGTCAACTCCTGATGAAGCCGTCAGACCAAGATCATCTGCAAAGAGCAGAGGGCCATATGCCCAATGCTAAACAAGCCGTCGTTTCCGTGGTGTAGTGGTCATCACGTTCGCCTCACACGCGGAAGGCCCCCAGTTCGAAACTGGGCGGAAACAATATCGGGTTTTTTTTGGTTTACTCTGCAGCGGACAATCTTCTCTCGATTGGTCATTAAAGACCACTCGTCTAGTTTCTGCAAAATTCAACTCTCTGATGAAGCCAACAGATTTATTCGTGGCTTATTAACAAGAAACTCCCCGTCAGGGAATCGAACCCTGGTCTTCTGCGTGACAAGCAGAGATACTGTCCACTATACTAACGAGGACTCCTTGAGTATATTTAATTGGCAGGTATCTGGCCGGGGTTAAGAGGAGGTATGCACTATAATTCTGTATTATTGGGGATGAACATCACTCCGGGCCAACGTTGAGAATTTCTCCACTCCTTGGCTGAGAACCACAGTCTCGTACATGTATGTAGGAGTTGACTTCCATCCCAACCTCTTTACAAATGTCTTCAAACTCTTTCATTGTGATCAAAGTCAACTCCTGATGAAGCCGTCAGACCAAGATCATCTGCAAAGAGCAGAGGGTCAATTGCCCAATGCAAAACAATCCGCCGTTTCCGTGGTGTAGTGGTCATCACGTTCGCCTCACATGCGAAAGGTCCCCAGTTCGAAACTGGGCGGAAACACTCCAGGCTGACGTTGAGCTTTTCTCCACTCCTTGGCTGTGAACCACACCCTTGTACATGTATGTAGGAGCTGACTTCCATCCCAACCTCTTTACAAATGTCTTCAAACTCTTTCATTGTGATCAAAGTCAACTCCTGATGAAGCCGTCAGACCAAGATCATCTGCAAAGAGCAGAGGGCCATATGCCCAATGCTAAACAAGCCGCCGTTTCCGTGGTGTAGTGGTCATCACGTTCGCCTCACACGCGGAAGGCCCCCAGTTTGAAACTGGGCGGAAACAATATCGTTTTTTTTTTGGTTTACTCTGTAGCGGAATATCTTCTCTTGATTGGTCATTAAAGACCACTCGTCTAGTTTCTGCAAAATTCAACTCTCTGATGAAGCCAACAGATTTATTCGTGGCTTATTAACAAGAAACTCCCCGTCAGGGAATCGAACCCTGGTCTTCTGCATGACAAGCAGAGATACTGTCCACTATACTAACGAGGACTCCTTGAGTATATTTAATTGGCAGGTATCTGGCCGGGGTTAAGAGGAGGTATGCACTATAATTCTGTATTATTGGGGATGAACATCACTCCGGGCCAACGTTGAGAATTTCTCCACTCCTTGGCTGAGAACCACGGTCTCGTACATGTATGTAGGAGCTGACTTCCATCCCAACCTCTTTACAAATGTCTTCAAACTCTTTCATTGTGATCAAAGTCAACTCCTGATGAAGCCGTCAGACCAAGATCATCTGCAAAGAGTAGAGGGCCATATGCCCAAAACCAAACAAGCCGCCGTTTCCGTGGTGTAGTGGTCATCAAGTTCGCCTCACACGCGAAAGGTCCCCAGTTCGAAACTGGGCGGAAACAATATCGTTTTTTTTTGGTTTACTCTGCAGCGGAATATCTTCTCTCGATTGGTCATTAAAGACCACTCGTCTAGTTTCTGCAAAATTCAACTCTCTGATGAAGCCAACAGATTTATTCGTGGCTTATTAACAAGAAACTCCCCGTCAGGGAATCGAACCCTGGTCTTCTGCGTGACAAGCAGAGATACTGTCCACTATACTAACGAGGACTCCTTCAGTATATTTAATTGGCAGGTATCTGGCCGGGGTTAAGAGGAGGTATGCACTATAATTCTGTATTATTGGGGATGAACATCACTCCGGGCCAACGTTGAGAATTTCTCCACTCCTTGGCTGAGATCCACAGTCTCGTACATGTATGTAGGAGCTGACTTCCATCCCAACATCTTTACAAATGTCTTCAAACTCTTTCATTGTGATCAAAGTCAACTCCTGATGAAGCCGTCAGACCAAGATCATCTGCAAAGAGCAGAGGGCCATATGCCCAATGCCAAACAAGCCGCCGTTTCGTGGTGTAGTGGTCATCACGTTCGCCTCACACGCGAAAGGTCCCCAGTTCGAAACTGGGCGGAAACAATATTGGTTTTTTTTTGGTTTACTCTGCAGCGGAATATCTTCTCTCGATTGGTCATTAAAGACCACTCGTCTAGTTTCTGCAAAATTCAACTCTCTGATGAAGCCAACAGATTTATTCGTGGCTTATTAACAAGAAACTCCCCGTCAGGGAATCGAACCCTGGTCTTCTGCGTGACAAGCAGAGATACTGTCCACTATACTAACGAGGACTCCTTCAGTATATTTAATTGGCAGGTATCTGGCCGGGGTTAAGAGGAGGTATGCACTATAATTCTGTATTATTGGGGATGAACATCACTCCGGGCCAACGTTGAGAATTTCTCCACTCCTTGGCTGAGATCCACAGTCTCGTACATGTATGTAGGAGCTGACTTCCATCCCAACCTCTTTACAAATGTCTTCAAACTCTTTCATTGTGATCAAAGTCAACTCCTGATGAAGCCGTCAGACCAAGATCATCTGCAAAGAGCAGAGGGCCATATGCCCAATGCCAAACAAGCCGCCGTTTCGTGGTGTAGTGGTCATCACGTTCGCCTCACACGCGAAAGGTCCCCAGTTCGAAACTGGGCGGAAACAATATTGGTTTTTTTTTGGTTTACTCTGCAGCGGAATATCTTCTCTCGATTGGTCATTAAAGACCACTCGTCTAGTTTCTGCAAAATTCAACTCTCTGATGAAGCCAACAGATTTATTCGTGGCTTATTAACAAGAAACTCCCCGTCAGGGAATCGAACCCTGGTCTTCTGCGTGACAAGCAGAGATACTGTCCACTATACTAACGAGGACTCCTTGAGTATATTTAATTGGCAGGTATCTGGCCGGGGTTAAGAGGAGGTATGCACTATAATTCTGTATTATTGGGGATGAACATCACTCCGGGCCAACGATGAGAATTTCTCCACTCCTTGGCTGAGAACCACGCCCTAGTACATGTATGTAGGAGCTGACTTCCATCCCAACCTCTTTACAAATGTCTTCAAACTCTTTCATTGTGATCAAAGTCAACTCCTGATGAAGCCGTCAGACCAAGATCATCTGCAAAGAGCAGAGGGCCATATGCCCAATGCTAAACAAGCCGCCGTTTCCGTGGTGTAGTGGTCATCACGTTCGCCTCACACGCGGAAGGCCCCCAGTTCGAAACTGGGCGGAAACAATATCGGTTTTTTTTTGGTTTACTCTGCAGCGGACAATCTTCTCTCAATTGGTCATTAAAGACCACTCGTCTAGTTTCTGCAAAATTCAACTCTCTGATGAAGCCAACAGATTTATTCGTGGCTTATTAACAAGAAACTCCCCGTCAGGGAATCGAACCCTGGTCTTCTGCGTGACAAGCAGAGATACTGTCCACTATACTAACGAGGACTCCTTCAGTATATTTAATTGGCAGGTATCTGGCCGGGGTTAAGAGGAGGTATGCACTATAATTCTGTATTATTGGGGATGAACATCACTCCGGGCCAACGTTGAGAATTTCTCCACTCCTTGGCTGAGAACCACAGTCTCGTACATGTATGTAGGAGCTGACTTCCATCCCAACCTCTTTACAAATGTCTTCAAACTCTTTCATTGTGATCAAAGTCAACTCCTGATGAAGCCGTCAGACCAAGATCATCTGCAAAGAGCAGAGGGCCATATGCCCAATGCCAAACAAGCCGCCGTTTCCGTGGTCATCACGTTCGCCTCACACGCGAAAGGTCCCCAGTTCGAAACTGGGCGGAAACAATATCGTTTTTTTTTTGGTTTACTCTGCAGCGGAATATCTTCTCTCGATTGGTCATTAAAGACCACTCGTCTAGTTTCTGCAAAATTCAACTCTCTGATGAAGCCAACAGATTTATTCGTGGCTTATTAACAAGAAACTCCCCGTCAGGGAATCGAACCCTGGTCTTCTGCGTGACAAGCAGAGATACTGTCCACTATACTAACGAGGACTCCTTGAGTATATTTAATTGGCAGGTATCTGGCCGGGGTTAAGAGGAGGTATGCACTATAATTCTGTATTATTGGGGATGAACATCACTCCGGGCCAACGTTGAGAATTTCTCCACTCCTTGGCTGAGAACCACGGTCTCGTACATGTATGTAGGAGCTGACTTCCATCCCAACCTCTTTACAAATGTCTTCAAACTCTTTCATTGTGATCAAAGTCAACTCCTGATGAAGCCGTCAGACCAAGATCATCTGCAAAGAGCAGAGGGCCATATGCCCAATGCCAAACAAGCCGCCGTTTCCGTGGTGTAGTGGTCATCACGTTCGCCTCACACGCGAAAGGTCCCCAGTTCGAAACTGGGCGGAAACAATATCGTTTTTTTTTTGGTTTACTCTGCAGCGGAATATCTTCTCTCGATTGGTCATTAAAGACCACTCGTCTAGTTTCTGCAAAATTCAACTCTCTGATGAAGCCAACAGATTTATTCGTGGCTTATTAACAAGAAACTCCCCGTCAGGGAATCGAACCCTGGTCTTCTGCGTGACAAGCAGAGATACTGTCCACTATACTAACGAGGACTCCTTGAGTATATTTAATTGGCAGGTATCTGCCCGGGGTTAAGAGGAGGTATGCACTATAATTCTGTATTATTGGGGATGAACATCACTCCGGGCCAACGTTGAGAATTACTCCACTCCTTGGCTGAGAATCACGCCCTAGTACATGTATGTAGGAGCTGACTTCCATCCCAACCTCTTTACAAATGTCTTCAAACTCTTTCATTGTGATCAAAGTCAACTCCTGATGAAGCCGTCAGACCAAGATCATCTGCAAAGAGCAGAGGGCCATATGCCCAATGCCAAACAAGCCGCCGTTTCCGTGGTGTAGTGGTCATCACGTTCGCCTCACACGCGAAAGGTCCCCAGTTCGAAACTGGTCGGAAACAATATCGTTTTTTTTTTGGTTTACTCTGCAGCGGAATATCTTCTCTCGATTGGTCATTAAAGACCACTCGTCTAGTTTCTGCAAAATTCAACTCTCTGATGAAGCCAACAGATTTATTCGTGGCTTATTAACAAGAAACTCCCCGTCAGGGAATCGAACCCTGGTCTTCTGCGTGACAAGCAGAGATACTGTCCACTATACTAACGAGGACTCCTTGAGTATATTTAATTGGCAGGTATCTGCCCGGGGTTAAGAGGAGGTATGCACTATAATTCTGTATTATTGGGGATGAACATCACTCCGGGCCAACGTTGAGAATTACTCCACTCCTTGGCTGAGAATCACGCCCTAGTACATGTATGTAGGAGCTGACTTCCATCCCAACCTCTTTACAAATGTCTTCAAACTCTTTCATTGTGATCAAAGTCAACTCCTGATGAAGCCGTCAGACCAAGATCATCTGCAAAGAGCAGAGGGCCATATGCCCAAAACCAAACAAGCCGCCGTTTCCGTGGTGTAGTGGTCATCAAGTTCGCCTCACACGCGAAAGGTCCCCAGTTCGAAACTGGGCGGAAACAATATCGTTTTTTTTTGGTTTACTCTGCAGCGGAATATCTTCTCTCGATTGGTCATTAAAGACCACTCGTCTAGTTTCTGCAAAATTCAACTCTCTGATGAAGCCAACAGATTTATTCGTGGCTTATTAACAAGAAACTCCCCGTCAGGGAATCGAACCCTGGTCTTCTGCGTGACAAGCAGAGATACTGTCCACTATACTAACGAGGACTCCTTGAGTATATTTAATTGGCAGGTATCTGCCCGGGGTTAAGAGGAGGTATGCACTATAATTCTGTATTATTGGGGATGAACATCACTCCGGGCCAACGTTGAGAATTTCTCCACTCCTTGGCTGAGAACCACGGTCTCGTACATGTATGTAGGAGCTGACTTCCATCCCAACCTCTTTACAAATGTCTTCAAACTCTTTCATTGTGATCAAAGTCAACTCCTGATGAAGCCGTCAGACCAAGATCATCTGCAAAGAGCAGAGGGCCATATGCCCAATGCTAAACAAGCCGCCGTTTCCGTGGTGTAGTGGTCATCACGTTCGCCTCACACGCGGAAGGCCCCCAGTTCGAAACTGGGCGGAAACAATATCGGTTTTTTTTTGGTTTACTCTGCAGCGGACAATCTTCTCTCAATTGGTCATTAAAGACCACTCGTCTAGTTTCTGCAAAATTCAACTCTCTGATGAAGCCAACAGATTTATTCGTGGCTTATTAACAAGAAACTCCCCGTCAGGGAATCGAACCCTGGTCTTCTGCGTGACAAGCAGAGATACTGTCCACTATACTAACGAGGACTCCTTCAGTATATTTAATTGGCAGGTATCTGGCCGGGGTTAAGAGGAGGTATGCACTATAATTCTGTATTATTGGGGATGAACATCACTCCGGGCCAACGTTGAGAATTTCTCCACTCCTTGGCTGAGAACCACAGTCTCGTACATGTATGTAGGAGCTGACTTCCATCCCAACCTCTTTACAAATGTCTTCAAACTCTTTCATTGTGATCAAAGTCAACTCCTGATGAAGCCGTCAGACCAAGATCATCTGCAAAGAGCAGAGGGCCATATGCCCAATGCCAAACAAGCCGCCGTTTCCGTGGTCATCACGTTCGCCTCACACGCGAAAGGTCCCCAGTTCGAAACTGGGCGGAAACAATATCGTTTTTTTTTTGGTTTACTCTGCAGCGGAATATCTTCTCTCGATTGGTCATTAAAGACCACTCGTCTAGTTTCTGCAAAATTCAACTCTCTGATGAAGCCAACAGATTTATTCGTGGCTTATTAACAAGAAACTCCCCGTCAGGGAATCGAACCCTGGTCTTCTGCGTGACAAGCAGAGATACTGTCCACTATACTAACGAGGACTCCTTGAGTATATTTAATTGGCAGGTATCTGGCCGGGGTTAAGAGGAGGTATGCACTATAATTCTGTATTATTGGGGATGAACATCACTCCGGGCCAACGTTGAGAATTTCTCCACTCCTTGGCTGAGATCCACAGTCTCGTACATGTATGTAGGAGCTGACTTCCATCCCAACATCTTTACAAATGTCTTCAAACTCTTTCATTGTGATCAAAGTCAACTCCTGATGAAGCCGTCAGACCAAGATCATCTGCAAAGAGCAGAGGGCCATATGCCCAATGCCAAACAAGCCGCCGTTTCGTGGTGTAGTGGTCATCACGTTCGCCTCACACGCGAAAGGTCCCCAGTTCGAAACTGGGCGGAAACAATATTGGTTTTTTTTTGGTTTACTCTGCAGCGGAATATCTTCTCTCGATTGGTCATTAAAGACCACTCGTCTAGTTTCTGCAAAATTCAACTCTCTGATGAAGCCAACAGATTTATTCGTGGCTTATTAACAAGAAACTCCCCGTCAGGGAATCGAACCCTGGTCTTCTGCGTGACAAGCAGAGATACTGTCCACTATACTAACGAGGACTCCTTCAGTATATTTAATTGGCAGGTATCTGGCCGGGGTTAAGAGGAGGTATGCACTATAATTCTGTATTATTGGGGATGAACATCACTCCGGGCCAACGTTGAGAATTTCTCCACTCCTTGGCTGAGATCCACAGTCTCGTACATGTATGTAGGAGCTGACTTCCATCCCAACCTCTTTACAAATGTCTTCAAACTCTTTCATTGTGATCAAAGTCAACTCCTGATGAAGCCGTCAGACCAAGATCATCTGCAAAGAGCAGAGGGCCATATGCCCAATGCCAAACAAGCCGCCGTTTCGTGGTGTAGTGGTCATCACGTTCGCCTCACACGCGAAAGGTCCCCAGTTCGAAACTGGGCGGAAACAATATTGGTTTTTTTTTGGTTTACTCTGCAGCGGAATATCTTCTCTCGATTGGTCATTAAAGACCACTCGTCTAGTTTCTGCAAAATTCAACTCTCTGATGAAGCCAACAGATTTATTCGTGGCTTATTAACAAGAAACTCCCCGTCAGGGAATCGAACCCTGGTCTTCTGCGTGACAAGCAGAGATACTGTCCACTATACTAACGAGGACTCCTTGAGTATATTTAATTGGCAGGTATCTGGCCGGGGTTAAGAGGAGGTATGCACTATAATTCTGTATTATTGGGGATGAACATCACTCCGGGCCAACGATGAGAATTTCTCCACTCCTTGGCTGAGAACCACGCCCTAGTACATGTATGTAGGAGCTGACTTCCATCCCAACCTCTTTACAAATGTCTTCAAACTCTTTCATTGTGATCAAAGTCAACTCCTGATGAAGCCGTCAGACCAAGATCATCTGCAAAGAGCAGAGGGCCATATGCCCAATGCTAAACAAGCCGCCGTTTCCGTGGTGTAGTGGTCATCACGTTCGCCTCACACGCGGAAGGCCCCCAGTTCGAAACTGGGCGGAAACAATATCGGTTTTTTTTTGGTTTACTCTGCAGCGGACAATCTTCTCTCAATTGGTCATTAAAGACCACTCGTCTAGTTTCTGCAAAATTCAACTCTCTGATGAAGCCAACAGATTTATTCGTGGCTTATTAACAAGAAACTCCCCGTCAGGGAATCGAACCCTGGTCTTCTGCGTGACAAGCAGAGATACTGTCCACTATACTAACGAGGACTCCTTCAGTATATTTAATTGGCAGGTATCTGGCCGGGGTTAAGAGGAGGTATGCACTATAATTCTGTATTATTGGGGATGAACATCACTCCGGGCCAACGTTGAGAATTTCTCCACTCCTTGGCTGAGAACCACAGTCTCGTACATGTATGTAGGAGCTGACTTCCATCCCAACCTCTTTACAAATGTCTTCAAACTCTTTCATTGTGATCAAAGTCAACTCCTGATGAAGCCGTCAGACCAAGATCATCTGCAAAGAGCAGAGGGCCATATGCCCAATGCCAAACAAGCCGCCGTTTCCGTGGTCATCACGTTCGCCTCACACGCGAAAGGTCCCCAGTTCGAAACTGGGCGGAAACAATATCGTTTTTTTTTTGGTTTACTCTGCAGCGGAATATCTTCTCTCGATTGGTCATTAAAGACCACTCGTCTAGTTTCTGCAAAATTCAACTCTCTGATGAAGCCAACAGATTTATTCGTGGCTTATTAACAAGAAACTCCCCGTCAGGGAATCGAACCCTGGTCTTCTGCGTGACAAGCAGAGATACTGTCCACTATACTAACGAGGACTCCTTGAGTATATTTAATTGGCAGGTATCTGGCCGGGGTTAAGAGGAGGTATGCACTATAATTCTGTATTATTGGGGATGAACATCACTCCGGGCCAACGTTGAGAATTTCTCCACTCCTTGGCTGAGAACCACGGTCTCGTACATGTATGTAGGAGCTGACTTCCATCCCAACCTCTTTACAAATGTCTTCAAACTCTTTCATTGTGATCAAAGTCAACTCCTGATGAAGCCGTCAGACCAAGATCATCTGCAAAGAGCAGAGGGCCATATGCCCAATGCCAAACAAGCCGCCGTTTCCGTGGTGTAGTGGTCATCACGTTCGCCTCACACGCGAAAGGTCCCCAGTTCGAAACTGGGCGGAAACAATATCGTTTTTTTTTTGGTTTACTCTGCAGCGGAATATCTTCTCTCGATTGGTCATTAAAGACCACTCGTCTAGTTTCTGCAAAATTCAACTCTCTGATGAAGCCAACAGATTTATTCGTGGCTTATTAACAAGAAACTCCCCGTCAGGGAATCGAACCCTGGTCTTCTGCGTGACAAGCAGAGATACTGTCCACTATACTAACGAGGACTCCTTGAGTATATTTAATTGGCAGGTATCTGCCCGGGGTTAAGAGGAGGTATGCACTATAATTCTGTATTATTGGGGATGAACATCACTCCGGGCCAACGTTGAGAATTACTCCACTCCTTGGCTGAGAATCACGCCCTAGTACATGTATGTAGGAGCTGACTTCCATCCCAACCTCTTTACAAATGTCTTCAAACTCTTTCATTGTGATCAAAGTCAACTCCTGATGAAGCCGTCAGACCAAGATCATCTGCAAAGAGCAGAGGGCCATATGCCCAATGCCAAACAAGCCGCCGTTTCCGTGGTGTAGTGGTCATCACGTTCGCCTCACACGCGAAAGGTCCCCAGTTCGAAACTGGTCGGAAACAATATCGTTTTTTTTTTGGTTTACTCTGCAGCGGAATATCTTCTCTCGATTGGTCATTAAAGACCACTCGTCTAGTTTCTGCAAAATTCAACTCTCTGATGAAGCCAACAGATTTATTCGTGGCTTATTAACAAGAAACTCCCCGTCAGGGAATCGAACCCTGGTCTTCTGCGTGACAAGCAGAGATACTGTCCACTATACTAACGAGGACTCCTTGAGTATATTTAATTGGCAGGTATCTGCCCGGGGTTAAGAGGAGGTATGCACTATAATTCTGTATTATTGGGGATGAACATCACTCCGGGCCAACGTTGAGAATTACTCCACTCCTTGGCTGAGAATCACGCCCTAGTACATGTATGTAGGAGCTGACTTCCATCCCAACCTCTTTACAAATGTCTTCAAACTCTTTCATTGTGATCAAAGTCAACTCCTGATGAAGCCGTCAGACCAAGATCATCTGCAAAGAGCAGAGGGCCATATGCCCAAAACCAAACAAGCCGCCGTTTCCGTGGTGTAGTGGTCATCAAGTTCGCCTCACACGCGAAAGGTCCCCAGTTCGAAACTGGGCGGAAACAATATCGTTTTTTTTTGGTTTACTCTGCAGCGGAATATCTTCTCTCGATTGGTCATTAAAGACCACTCGTCTAGTTTCTGCAAAATTCAACTCTCTGATGAAGCCAACAGATTTATTCGTGGCTTATTAACAAGAAACTCCCCGTCAGGGAATCGAACCCTGGTCTTCTGCGTGACAAGCAGAGATACTGTCCACTATACTAACGAGGACTCCTTGAGTATATTTAATTGGCAGGTATCTGCCCGGGGTTAAGAGGAGGTATGCACTATAATTCTGTATTATTGGGGATGAACATCACTCCGGGCCAACGTTGAGAATTTCTCCACTCCTTGGCTGAGAACCACGGTCTCGTACATGTATGTAGGAGCTGACTTCCATCCCAACCTCTTTACAAATGTCTTCAAACTCTTTCATTGTGATCAAAGTCAACTCCTGATGAAGCCGTCAGACCAAGATCATCTGCAAAGAGCAGAGGGCCATATGCCCAATGCTAAACAAGCCGCCGTTTCCGTGGTGTAGTGGTCATCACGTTCGCCTCACACGCGGAAGGCCCCCAGTTCGAAACTGGGCGGAAACAATATCGGTTTTTTTTTGGTTTACTCTGCAGCGGACAATCTTCTCTCAATTGGTCATTAAAGACCACTCGTCTAGTTTCTGCAAAATTCAACTCTCTGATGAAGCCAACAGATTTATTCGTGGCTTATTAACAAGAAACTCCCCGTCAGGGAATCGAACCCTGGTCTTCTGCGTGACAAGCAGAGATACTGTCCACTATACTAACGAGGACTCCTTCAGTATATTTAATTGGCAGGTATCTGGCCGGGGTTAAGAGGAGGTATGCACTATAATTCTGTATTATTGGGGATGAACATCACTCCGGGCCAACGTTGAGAATTTCTCCACTCCTTGGCTGAGAACCACAGTCTCGTACATGTATGTAGGAGCTGACTTCCATCCCAACCTCTTTACAAATGTCTTCAAACTCTTTCATTGTGATCAAAGTCAACTCCTGATGAAGCCGTCAGACCAAGATCATCTGCAAAGAGCAGAGGGCCATATGCCCAATGCCAAACAAGCCGCCGTTTCCGTGGTCATCACGTTCGCCTCACACGCGAAAGGTCCCCAGTTCGAAACTGGGCGGAAACAATATCGTTTTTTTTTTGGTTTACTCTGCAGCGGAATATCTTCTCTCGATTGGTCATTAAAGACCACTCGTCTAGTTTCTGCAAAATTCAACTCTCTGATGAAGCCAACAGATTTATTCGTGGCTTATTAACAAGAAACTCCCCGTCAGGGAATCGAACCCTGGTCTTCTGCGTGACAAGCAGAGATACTGTCCACTATACTAACGAGGACTCCTTGAGTATATTTAATTGGCAGGTATCTGGCCGGGGTTAAGAGGAGGTATGCACTATAATTCTGTATTATTGGGGATGAACATCACTCCGGGCCAACGTTGAGAATTTCTCCACTCCTTGGCTGAGAACCACGGTCTCGTACATGTATGTAGGAGCTGACTTCCATCCCAACCTCTTTACAAATGTCTTCAAACTCTTTCATTGTGATCAAAGTCAACTCCTGATGAAGCCGTCAGACCAAGATCATCTGCAAAGAGCAGAGGGCCATATGCCCAATGCCAAACAAGCCGCCGTTTCCGTGGTGTAGTGGTCATCACGTTCGCCTCACACGCGAAAGGTCCCCAGTTCGAAACTGGGCGGAAACAATATCGTTTTTTTTTTGGTTTACTCTGCAGCGGAATATCTTCTCTCGATTGGTCATTAAAGACCACTCGTCTAGTTTCTGCAAAATTCAACTCTCTGATGAAGCCAACAGATTTATTCGTGGCTTATTAACAAGAAACTCCCCGTCAGGGAATCGAACCCTGGTCTTCTGCGTGACAAGCAGAGATACTGTCCACTATACTAACGAGGACTCCTTGAGTATATTTAATTGGCAGGTATCTGCCCGGGGTTAAGAGGAGGTATGCACTATAATTCTGTATTATTGGGGATGAACATCACTCCGGGCCAACGTTGAGAATTACTCCACTCCTTGGCTGAGAATCACGCCCTAGTACATGTATGTAGGAGCTGACTTCCATCCCAACCTCTTTACAAATGTCTTCAAACTCTTTCATTGTGATCAAAGTCAACTCCTGATGAAGCCGTCAGACCAAGATCATCTGCAAAGAGCAGAGGGCCATATGCCCAATGCCAAACAAGCCGCCGTTTCCGTGGTGTAGTGGTCATCACGTTCGCCTCACACGCGAAAGGTCCCCAGTTCGAAACTGGTCGGAAACAATATCGTTTTTTTTTTGGTTTACTCTGCAGCGGAATATCTTCTCTCGATTGGTCATTAAAGACCACTCGTCTAGTTTCTGCAAAATTCAACTCTCTGATGAAGCCAACAGATTTATTCGTGGCTTATTAACAAGAAACTCCCCGTCAGGGAATCGAACCCTGGTCTTCTGCGTGACAAGCAGAGATACTGTCCACTATACTAACGAGGACTCCTTGAGTATATTTAATTGGCAGGTATCTGGCCGGGGTTAAGAGGAGGTATGCACTATAATTCTGTATTATTGGGGATGAACATCACTCCGGGCCAACGTTGAGAATTACTCCACTCCTTGGCTGAGAATCACGCCCTAGTACATGTATGTAGGAGCTGACTTCCATCCCAACCTCTTTACAAATGTCTTCAAACTCTTTCATTGTGATCAAAGTCAACTCCTGATGAAGCCGTCAGACCAAGATCATCTGCAAAGAGCAGAGGGCCATATGCCCAAAACCAAACAAGCCGCCGTTTCCGTGGTGTAGTGGTCATCAAGTTCGCCTCACACGCGAAAGGTCCCCAGTTCGAAACTGGGCGGAAACAATATCGTTTTTTTTTGGTTTACTCTGCAGCGGAATATCTTCTCTCGATTGGTCATTAAAGACCACTCGTCTAGTTTCTGCAAAATTCAACTCTCTGATGAAGCCAACAGATTTATTCGTGGCTTATTAACAAGAAACTCCCCGTCAGGGAATCGAACCCTGGTCTTCTGCGTGACAAGCAGAGATACTGTCCACTATACTAACGAGGACTCCTTCAGTATATTTAATTGGCAGGTATCTGGCCGGGGTTAAGAGGAGGTATGCACTATAATTCTGTATTATTGGGGATGAACATCACTCCGGGCCAACGTTGAGAATTTCTCCACTCCTTGGCTGAGAACCACAGTCTCGTACATGTATGTAGGAGCTGACTTCCATCCCAACCTCTTTACAAATGTCTTCAAACTCTTTCATTGTGATCAAAGTCAACTCCTGATGAAGCCGTCAGACCAAGATCATCTGCAAAGAGCAGAGGGCCATATGCCCAATGCCAAACAAGCCGCCGTTTCCGTGGTGTAGTGGTCATCACGTTCGCCTCACACGCGAAAGGTCCCCAGTTCGAAATTGGGCGGAAACAATATCGTTTTTTTTTTGGTTTACTCTGCAGCGGAATATCTTCTCTCAATTGGTCATTAAAGACCACTCGTCTAGTTTCTGCAAAATTCAACTCTCTGATGAAGCCAACAGATTTATTCGTGGCTTATTAACAAGAAACTCCCCGTCAGGGAATCGAACCCTGGTCTTCTGAGTGACAAGCAGAGATACTGTCCACTATACTAACGAGGACTCCTTCAGTATATTTAATTGGCAGGTATCTGGCCGGGGTTAAGAGGAGGTATGCACTATAATTCTGTATTATTGGGGATGAACATCACTCCGGGCCAACGTTGAGAATTTCTCCACTCCTTGGCTGAGAACCACGCCCTTGTACATGTATGTAGGAGCTGACTTCCATCCCAACCTCTTTACAAATGTCTTCAAACTCTTTCATTGTGATCAAAGTCAACTCCTGATGAAGCCGTCAGACCAAGATCATCTGCAAAGAGCAGAGGGCCATATGCCCAATGCAAAACAAGCCGCCGTTTCCGTGGTGTAGTGGTCATCACGTTCGCCTCACACGCGAAAGGTCCCCAGTTCGAAACTGGGCGGAAACAATCCAGGCTGACGTTGAGCTTTTCTCCACTCCTTGGCTGTGAACCATGCCCTTGTACATGTATGTAGGAGCTGACTTCCATCCCAACCTCTTTACAAATGTCTTCAAACTCTTTCATTGTGATCAAAGTCAACTCCTGATGAAGCCGTCGGACCAAGATCATCTGCAAAGAGCAGAGGGCCATATGCCCAATGCAAAACAAGCCGCCGTTTCCGTGGTGTAGTGGTCATCACGTTCTCCTCACACGCGAAAGGTCCCCAGTTCGAAACTGGGCGGAAACACTCCAGGCTGACGTTGAGCTTTTCTCCACTCCTTGGCTGTGAACCACGGCCTTGTACATGTATGTAGGAGCTGACTTCCATCCCAACCTCTTTACAAATGTCTTCAAACTCTTTCATTGTGATCAAAGTCAACTCCTGATGAAGCCGTCAGACCAAGATCATCTGCAAAGAGCAGAGGGCCATATGCCCAATGCCAAACAAGCCGCCGTTTCCGTGGTGTAGTGGTCATCACGTTCGCCTCACACGCGAAAGGTCCCCAGTTCGAAACTGGGCGGAAACAATATCGTTTTTTTTTTGGTTTACTCTGCAGCGGAATATCTTCTCTCGATTGGTCATTAAAGACCACTCGTCTAGTTTCTGCAAAATTCAACTCTCTGATGAAGCCAACAGATTTATTCGTGGCTTATTAACAAGAAACTCCCCGTCAGGGAATCGAACCCTGGTCTTCTGCGTGACAAGCAGAGATACTGTCCACTATACTAACGAGGACTCCTTGAGTATACTTAATTGGCAGGTATCTGGCCGGGGTTAAGAGGAGGTATGCACTATAATTCTGTATTATTGGGGATGAACATCACTCCGGGCCAACGTTGAGAATTTCTCCACTCCTTGGCTGAGAACCACGGTCTCGTACATGTATGTAGGAGCTGACTTCCATCCCAACCTCTTTACAAATGTCTTCAAACTCTTTCATTGTGATCAAAGTCAACTCCTGATGAAGCCGTCAGACCAAGATCATCTGCAAAGAGCAGAGGGCCATATGCCCAATGCCAAACAAGCCGCCGTTTCCGTGGTGTAGTGGTCATCACGTTCGCCTCACACGCGAAAGGTCCCCAGTTCGAAATTGGGAGGAAACAATATCGGTTTTTTTTTGGTTTACTCTGCAGCGGAATATCTTCTCTCAATTGGTCATTAAAGACCACTCGTCTAGTTTCTGCAAAATTCAACTCTCTGATGAAGCCAACAGATTTATTCGTGGCTTATTAACAAGAAACTCCCCGTCAGGGAATCGAACCCTGGTCTTCTGAGTGACAAGCAGAGATACTGTCCACTATACTAACGAGGACTCCTTCAGTATATTTAATTGGCAGGTATCTGGCCGGGGTTAAGAGGAGGTATGCACTATAATTCTGTATTATTGGGGATGAACATCACTCCGGGCCAACGTTGAGAATTTCTCCACTCCTTGGCTGAGAACCACGCCCTTGTACATGTATGTAGGAGCTGACTTCCATCCCAACCTCTTTACAAATGTCTTCAAACTCTTTCATTGTGATCAAAGTCAACTCCTGATGAAGCCGTCAGACCAAGATCATCTGCAAAGAGCAGAGGGCCATATGCCCAATGCCAAACAAGCCGCCGTTTCCGTGGTGTAGTGGTCATCACGTTCGCCTCACACGCGAAAGGTCCCCAGTTCGAAATTGGGAGGAAACAATATCGGTTTTTTTTTGGTTTACTCTGCAGCGGAATATCTTCTCTCAATTGGTCATTAAAGACCACTCGTCTAGTTTCTGCAAAATTCAACTCTCTGATGAAGCCAACAGATTTATTCGTGGCTTATTAACAAGAAACTCCCCGTCAGGGAATCGAACCCTGGTCTTCTGAGTGACAAGCAGAGATACTGTCCACTATACTAACGAGGACTCCTTCAGTATATTTAATTGGCAGGTATCTGGCCGGGGTTAAGAGGAGGTTTGCACTATAATTCTGTATTATTGGGGATGAACATCACTCCGGGCCAACGTTGAGAATTTCTCCACTCCTTGGCTGAGAACCACGCCCTTGTACATGTATGTAGGAGCTGACTTCCATCCCAACCTCTTTACAAATGTCTTCAAACTCTTTCATTGTGATCAAAGTCAACTCCTGATGAAGCCGTCAGACCAAGATCATCTGCAAAGAGCAGAGGGCCATATGCCCAATGCAAAACAAGCCGCCGTTTCCGTGGTGTAGTGGTCATCACGTTCGCCTCACACGCGAAAGGTCCCCAGTTCGAAACTGGGCGGAAACAATCCAGGCTGACGTTGAGCTTTTCTCCACTCCTTGGCTGTGAACCATGCCCTTGTACATGTATGTAGGAGCTGACTTCCATCCCAACCTCTTTACAAATGTCTTCAAACTCTTTCATTGTGATCAAAGTCAACTCCTGATGAAGCCGTCGGACCAAGATCATCTGCAAAGAGCAGAGGGCCATATGCCCAATGCAAAACAAGCCGCCGTTTCCGTGGTGTAGTGGTCATCACGTTCTCCTCACACGCGAAAGGTCCCCAGTTCGAAACTGGGCGGAAACACTCCAGGCTGACGTTGAGCTTTTCTCCACTCCTTGGCTGTGAACCACGGCCTTGTACATGTATGTAGGAGCTGACTTCCATCCCAACCTCTTTACAAATGTCTTCAAACTCTTTCATTGTGATCAAAGTCAACTCCTGATGAAGCCGTCAGACCAAGATCATCTGCAAAGAGCAGAGGGCCATATGCCCAATGCCAAACAAGCCGCCGTTTCCGTGGTGTAGTGGTCATCACGTTCGCCTCACACGCGAAAGGTCCCCAGTTCGAAACTGGGCGGAAACAATATCGTTTTTTTTTTGGTTTACTCTGCAGCGGAATATCTTCTCTCGATTGGTCATTAAAGACCACTCGTCTAGTTTCTGCAAAATTCAACTCTCTGATGAAGCCAACAGATTTATTCGTGGCTTATTAACAAGAAACTCCCCGTCAGGGAATCGAACCCTGGTCTTCTGCGTGACAAGCAGAGATACTGTCCACTATACTAACGAGGACTCCTTGAGTATACTTAATTGGCAGGTATCTGGCCGGGGTTAAGAGGAGGTATGCACTATAATTCTGTATTATTGGGGATGAACATCACTCCGGGCCAACGTTGAGAATTTCTCCACTCCTTGGCTGAGAACCACGGTCTCGTACATGTATGTAGGAGCTGACTTCCATCCCAACCTCTTTACAAATGTCTTCAAACTCTTTCATTGTGATCAAAGTCAACTCCTGATGAAGCCGTCAGACCAAGATCATCTGCAAAGAGCAGAGGGCCATATGCCCAATGCCAAACAAGCCGCCGTTTCCGTGGTGTAGTGGTCATCACGTTCGCCTCACACGCGAAAGGTCCCCAGTTCGAAACTGGGCGGAAACAATATCGTTTTTTTTTTGGTTTACTCTGCAGCGGAATATCTTCTCTCGATTGGTCATTAAAGACCACTCGTCTAGTTTCTGCAAAATTCAACTCTCTGATGAAGCCAACAGATTTATTCGTGGCTTATTAACAAGAAACTCCCCATCAGGGAATCGAACCCTGGTCTTCTGCGTGACAAGCAGAGATACTGTCCACTATACTAACGAGGACTCCTTGAGTATACTTAATTGGCAGGTATCTGGCCGGGGTTAAGAGGAGGTATGCACTATAATTCTGTATTATTGGGGATGAACATCACTCCGGGCCAACGTTGAGAATTTCTCCACTCCTTGGCTGAGAACCACGGTCTCGTACATGTATGTAGGAGCTGACTTCCATCCCAACCTCTTTACAAATGTCTTCAAACTCTTTCATTGTGATCAAAGTCAACTCCTGATGAAGCCGTCAGACCAAGATCATCTGCAAAGAGCAGAGGGCCATATGCCCAATGCCAAACAAGCCGCCGTTTCCGTGGTGTAGTGGTCATCACGTTCGCCTCACACGCGAAAGGTCCCCAGTTCGAAATTGGGCGGAAACAATATCGGTTTTTTTTTGGTTTACTCTGCAGCGGAATATCTTCTCTCAATTGGTCATTAAAGACCACTCGTCTAGTTTCTGCAAAATTCAACTCTCTGATGAAGCCAACAGATTTATTCGTGGCTTATTAACAAGAAACTCCCCGTCAGGGAATCGAACCCTGGTCTTCTGCGTGACAAGCAGAGATACTGTCCACTATACTAACGAGGACTCCTTGAGTATACTTAATTGGCAGGTATCTGGCCGGGGTTAAGAGGAGGTATGCACTATAATTCTGTATTATTGGGGATGAACATCACTCCGGGCCAACGTTGAGAATTTCTCCACTCCTTGGCTGAGAACCACGGTCTCGTACATGTATGTAGGAGCTGACTTCCATCCCAACCTCTTTACAAATGTCTTCAAACTCTTTCATTGTGATCAAAGTCAACTCCTGATGAAGCCGTCAGACCAAGATCATCTGCAAAGAGCAGAGGGCCATATGCCCAATGCCAAACAAGCCGCCGTTTCCGTGGTGTAGTGGTCATCACGTTCGCCTCACACGCGAAAGGTCCCCAGTTCGAAACTGGGCGGAAACACTCCAGGCTGACGTTGAGCTTTTCTCCACTCCTTGGCTGAGAACCACGCCCTTGTACATGTATGTAGGAGCTGACTTCCATCCCAACCTCTTTACAAATGTCTTCAAACTCTTTCATTGTGATCAAAGTCAACTCCTGATGAAGCCGTCAGACCAAGATCATCTGCAAAGAGCAGAGGGCCATATGCCCAATGCCAAACAAGCCGCCGTTTCCGTGGTGTAGTGGTCATCACGTTCGCCTCACACGCGAAAGGTCCCCAGTTCGAAACTGGGCGGAAACAATATCGTTTTTTTTTTGGTTTACTCTGCAGCGGAATATCTTCTCTCGATTGGTCATTAAAGACCACTCGTCTAGTTTCTGCAAAATTCAACTCTCTGATGAAGCCAACAGATTTATTCGTGGCTTATTAACAAGAAACTCCCCGTCAGGGAATCGAACCCTGGTCTTCTGCGTGACAAGCAGAGATACTGTCCACTATACTAACGAGGACTCCTTGAGTATATTTAATTGGCAGGTATCTGGCCGGGGTTAAGAGGAGGTATGCACTATAATTCTGTATTATTGGGGATGAACATCACTCCGGGCCAACGTTGAGAATTTCTCCACTCCTTGGCTGAGAACCACGGTCTCGTACATGTATGTAGGAGCTGACTTCCATCCCAACCTCTTTACAAATGTCTTCAAACTCTTTCATTGTGATCAAAGTCAACTCCTGATGAAGCCGTCAGACCAAGATCATCTGCAAAGAGCAGAGGGCCATATGCCCAATGCCAAACAAGCCGCCGTTTCCGTGGTGTAGTGGTCATCACGTTCGCCTCACACGCGAAAGGTCCCCAGTTCGAAACTGGGCGGAAACACTCCAGGCTGACGTTGAGCTTTTCTCCACTCCTTGGCTGAGAACCACGCCCTTGTACATGTATGTAGGAGCTGACTTCCATCCCAACCTCTTTACAAATGTCTTCAAACTCTTTCATTGTGATCAAAGTCAACTCCTGATGAAGCCGTCAGACCAAGATCATCTGCAAAGAGCAGAGGGCCATATGCCCAATGCCAAACAAGCCGCCGTTTCCGTGGTGTAGTGGTCATCACGTTCGCCTCACACGCGAAAGGTCCCCAGTTCGAAACTGGGCGGAAACACTCCAGGCTGACGTTGAGCTTTTCTCCACTCCTTGGCTGTGAACCACGGCCTTGTACATGTATGTAGGAGCTGACTTCCATCCCAACCTCTTTACAAATGTCTTCAAACTCTTTCATTGTGATCAAAGTCAACTCCTGATGAAGCCGTCAGACCAAGATCATCTGCAAAGAGCAGAGGGCCATATGCCCAATGCCAAACAAGCCGCCGTTTCCGTGGTGTAGTGGTCATCACGTTCGCCTCACACGCGAAAGGTCCCCAGTTCGAAACTGGGCGGAAACAATATCGTTTTTTTTTTGGTTTACTCTGCAGCGGAATATCTTCTCTCGATTGGTCATTAAAGACCACTCGTCTAGTTTCTGCAAAATTCAACTCTCTGATGAAGCCAACAGATTTATTCGTGGCTTATTAACAAGAAACTCCCCGTCAGGGAATCGAACCCTGGTCTTCTGCGTGACAAGCAGAGATACTGTCCACTATACTAACGAGGACTCCTTGAGTATACTTAATTGGCAGGTATCTGGCCGGGGTTAAGAGGAGGTATGCACTATAATTCTGTATTATTGGGGATGAACATCACTCCGGGCCAACGTTGAGAATTTCTCCACTCCTTGGCTGAGAACCACGGTCTCGTACATGTATGTAGGAGCTGACTTCCATCCCAACCTCTTTACAAATGTCTTCAAACTCTTTCATTGTGATCAAAGTCAACTCCTGATGAAGCCGTCAGACCAAGATCATCTGCAAAGAGCAGAGGGCCATATGCCCAATGCCAAACAAGCCGCCGTTTCCGTGGTGTAGTGGTCATCACGTTCGCCTCACACGCGAAAGGTCCCCAGTTCGAAATTGGGCGGAAACAATATCGGTTTTTTTTTGGTTTACTCTGCAGCGGAATATCTTCTCTCAATTGGTCATTAAAGACCACTCGTCTAGTTTCTGCAAAATTCAACTCTCTGATGAAGCCAACAGATTTATTCGTGGCTTATTAACAAGAAACTCCCCTTCAGGGAATCGAACCCTGGTCTTCTGAGTGACAAGCAGAGATACTGTCCACTATACTAACGAGGACTCCTTCAGTATATTTAATTGGCAGGTATCTGGCCGGGGTTAAGAGGAGGTATGCACTATAATTCTGTATTATTGGGGATGAACATCACTCCGGGCCAACGTTGAGAATTTCTCCACTCCTTGGCTGAGAACCACGCCCTTGTACATGTATGTAGGAGCTGACTTCCATCCCAACCTCTTTACAAATGTCTTCAAACTCTTTCATTGTGATCAAAGTCAACTCCTGATGAAGCCGTCGGACCAAGATCATCTGCAAAGAGCAGAGGGCCATATGCCCAATGCAAAACAAGCCGCCGTTTCCGTGGTGTAGTGGTCATCACGTTCTCCTCACACGCGAAAGGTCCCCAGTTCGAAACTGGGCGGAAACACTCCAGGCTGACGTTGAGCTTTTCTCCACTCCTTGGCTGTGAACCACGCCCTTGTACATGTATGTAGGAGCTGACTTCCATCCCAACCTCTTTACAAATGTCTTCAAACTCTTTCATTGTGATCAAAGTCAACTCCTGATGAAGCCGTCAGACCAAGATCATCTGCAAAGAGCAGAGGGCCATATGCCCAATGCCAAACAAGCCGCCGTTTCCGTGGTGTAGTGGTCATCACGTTCGCCTCACACGCGAAAGGTCCCCAGTTCGAAACTGGGCGGAAACAATATCGTTTTTTTTTTGGTTTACTCTGCAGCGGAATATCTTCTCTCGATTGGTCATTAAAGACCACTCGTCTAGTTTCTGCAAAATTCAACTCTCTGATGAAGCCAACAGATTTATTCGTGGCTTATTAACAAGAAACTCCCCGTCAGGGAATCGAACCCTGGTCTTCTGCGTGACAAGCAGAGATACTGTCCACTATACTAACGAGGACTCCTTGAGTATATTTAATTGGCAGGTATCTGGCCGGGGTTAAGAGGAGGTATGCACTATAATTCTGTATTATTGGGGATGAACATCACTCCGGGCCAACGTTGAGAATTTCTCCACTCCTTGGCTGAGAACCACGGTCTCGTACATGTATGTAGGAGCTGACTTCCATCCCAACCTCTTTACAAATGTCTTCAAACTCTTTCATTGTGATCAAAGTCAACTCCTGATGAAGCCGTCAGACCAAGATCATCTGCAAAGAGCAGAGGGCCATATGCCCAATGCCAAACAAGCCGCCGTTTCCGTGGTGTAGTGGTCATCACGTTCGCCTCACACGCGAAAGGTCCCCAGTTCGAAACTGGGCGGAAACACTCCAGGCTGACGTTGAGCTTTTCTCCACTCCTTGGCTGAGAACCACGCCCTTGTACATGTATGTAGGAGCTGACTTCCATCCCAACCTCTTTACAAATGTCTTCAAACTCTTTCATTGTGATCAAAGTCAACTCCTGATGAAGCCGTCAGACCAAGATCATCTGCAAAGAGCAGAGGGCCATATGCCCAATGCCAAACAAGCCGCCGTTTCCGTGGTGTAGTGGTCATCACGTTCGCCTCACACGCGAAAGGTCCCCAGTTCGAAACTGGGCGGAAACAATATCGTTTTTTTTTTGGTTTACTCTGCAGCGGAATATCTTCTCTCGATTGGTCATTAAAGACCACTCGTCTAGTTTCTGCAAAATTCAACTCTCTGATGAAGCCAACAGATTTATTCGTGGCTTATTAACAAGAAACTCCCCGTCAGGGAATCGAACCCTGGTCTTCTGCGTGACAAGCAGAGATACTGTCCACTATACTAAAGGGGACTCCTTGAGTATATTTAATTGGCAGGTATCTGGCCGTGGTTAAGAGGAGGTATGCACTATAATTCTGTATTATTGGGGATGAACATCACTCCGGGCCAACGTTGAGAATTTCTCCACTCCTTGGCTGAGAACCACGGTCTCGTACATGTATGTAGGAGCTGACTTCCATCCCAACCTCTTTACAAATGTCTTCAAACTCTTTCATTGTGATCAAAGTCAACTCCTGATGAAGCCGTCAGACCAAGATCATCTGCAAAGAGCAGAGGGCCATATGCCCAATGCCAAACAAGCCGCCGTTTCCGTGGTGTAGTGGTCATCACGTTCGCCTCACACGCGAAAGGTCCCCAGTTCGAAACTGGGCGGAAACACTCCAGGCTGACGTTGAGCTTTTCTCCACTCCTTGGCTGAGAACCACGCCCTTGTACATGTATGTAGGAGCTGACTTCCATCCCAACCTCTTTACAAATGTCTTCAAACTCTTTCATTGTGATCAAAGTCAACTCCTGATGAAGCCGTCAGACCAAGATCATCTGCAAAGAGCAGAGGGCCATATGCCCAATGCCAAACAAGCCGCCGTTTCCGTGGTGTAGTGGTCATCACGTTCGCCTCACACGCGAAAGGTCCCCAGTTCGAAACTGGGCGGAAACAATATCGTTTTTTTTTTGGTTTACTCTGCAGCGGAATATCTTCTCTCGATTGGTCATTAAAGACCACTCGTCTAGTTTCTGCAAAATTCAACTCTCTGATGAAGCCAACAGATTTATTCGTGGCTTATTAACAAGAAACTCCCCGTCAGGGAATCGAACCCTGGTCTTCTGCGTGACAAGCAGAGATACTGTCCACTATACTAAAGGGGACTCCTTGAGTATATTTAATTGGCAGGTATCTGGCCGTGGTTAAGAGGAGGTATGCACTATAATTCTGTATTATTGGGGATGAACATCACTCCGGGCCAACGTTGAGAATTTCTCCACTCCTTGGCTGAGAACCACGGTCTCGTACATGTATGTAGGAGCTGACTTCCATCCCAACCTCTTTACAAATGTCTTCAAACTCTTTCATTGTGATCAAAGTCAACTCCTGATGAAGCCGTCAGACCAAGATCATCTGCAAAGAGCAGAGGGCCATATGCCCAATGCCAAACAAGCCGCCGTTTCCGTGGTGTAGTGGTCATCACGTTCGCCTCACACGCGAAAGGTCCCCAGTTCGAAACTGGGCGGAAACACTCCAGGCTGACGTTGAGCTTTTCTCCACTCCTTGGCTGAGAACCACGCCCTTGTACATGTATGTAGGAGCTGACTTCCATCCCAACCTCTTTACAAATGTCTTCAAACTCTTTCATTGTGATCAAAGTCAACTCCTGATGAAGCCGTCAGACCAAGATCATCTGCAAAGAGCAGAGGGCCATATGCCCAATGCCAAACAAGCCGCCGTTTCCGTGGTGTAGTGGTCATCACGTTCGCCTCACACGCGAAAGGTCCCCAGTTCGAAACTGGGCGGAAACAATATCGTTTTTTTTTTGTTTACTCTGCAGCGGAATATCTTCTCTCGATTGGTCATTAAAGACCACTCGTCTAGTTTCTGCAAAATTCAACTCTCTGATGAAGCCAACAGATTTATTCGTGGCTTATTAACAAGAAACTCCCCGTCAGGGAATCGAACCCTGGTCTTCTGCGTGACAAGCAGAGATACTGTCCACTATACTAACGAGGACTCCTTGAGTATATTTAATTGGCAGGTATCTGGCCGGGGTTAAGAGGAGGTATGCACTATAATTCTGTATTATTGGGGATGAACATCACTCCGGGCCAACGTTGAGAATTTCTCCACTCCTTGGCTGAGAACCACGGTCTCGTACATGTATGTAGGAGCTGACTTCCATCCCAACCTCTTTACAAATGTCTTCAAACTCTTTCATTGTGATCAAAGTCAACTCCTGATGAAGCCGTCAGACCAAGATCATCTGCAAAGAGCAGAGGGCCATATGCCCAATGCCAAACAAGCCGCCGTTTCCGTGGTGTAGTGGTCATCACGTTCGCCTCACACGCGAAAGGTCCCCAGTTCGAAACTGGGCGGAAACACTCCAGGCTGACGTTGAGCTTTTCTCCACTCCTTGGCTGAGAACCACGCCCTTGTACATGTATGTAGGAGCTGACTTCCATCCCAACCTCTTTACAAATGTCTTCAAACTCTTTCATTGTGATCAAAGTCAACTCCTGATGAAGCCGTCAGACCAAGATCATCTGCAAAGAGCAGAGGGCCATATGCCCAATGCCAAACAAGCCGCCGTTTCCGTGGTGTAGTGGTCATCACGTTCGCCTCACACGCGAAAGGTCCCCAGTTCGAAACTGGGCGGAAACAATATCGTTTTTTTTTTGTTTACTCTGCAGCGGAATATCTTCTCTCGATTGGTCATTAAAGACCACTCGTCTAGTTTCTGCAAAATTCAACTCTCTGATGAAGCCAACAGATTTATTCGTGGCTTATTAACAAGAAACTCCCCGTCAGGGAATCGAACCCTGGTCTTCTGCGTGACAAGCAGAGATACTGTCCACTATACTAACGAGGACTCCTTGAGTATATTTAATTGGCAGGTATCTGGCCGGGGTTAAGAGGAGGTATGCACTATAATTCTGTATTATTGGGGATGAACATCACTCCGGGCCAACGTTGAGAATTTCTCCACTCCTTGGCTGAGAACCACGGTCTCGTACATGTATGTAGGAGCTGACTTCCATCCCAACCTCTTTACAAATGTCTTCAAACTCTTTCATTGTGATCAAAGTCAACTCCTGATGAAGCCGTCAGACCAAGATCATCTGCAAAGAGCAGAGGGCCATATGCCCAATGCCAAACAAGCCGCCGTTTCCGTGGTGTAGTGGTCATCACGTTCGCCTCACACGCGAAAGGTCCCCAGTTCGAAACTGGGCGGAAACACTCCAGGCTGACGTTGAGCTTTTCTCCACTCCTTGGCTGAGAACCACGCCCTTGTACATGTATGTAGGAGCTGACTTCCATCCCAACCTCTTTACAAATGTCTTCAAACTCTTTCATTGTGATCAAAGTCAACTCCTGATGAAGCCGTCAGACCAAGATCATCTGCAAAGAGCAGAGGGCCATATGCCCAATGCCAAACAAGCCGCCGTTTCCGTGGTGTAGTGGTCATCACGTTCGCCTCACACGCGAAAGGTCCCCAGTTCGAAACTGGGCGGAAACACTCCAGGCTGACGTTGAGCTTTTCTCCACTCCTTGGCTGTGAACCACGGCCTTGTACATGTATGTAGGAGCTGACTTCCATCCCAACCTCTTTACAAATGTCTTCAAACTCTTTCATTGTGATCAAAGTCAACTCCTGATGAAGCCGTCAGACCAAGATCATCTGCAAAGAGCAGAGGGCCATATGCCCAATGCCAAACAAGCCGCCGTTTCCGTGGTGTAGTGGTCATCACGTTCGCCTCACACGCGAAAGGTCCCCAGTTCGAAACTGGGCGGAAACAATATCGTTTTTTTTTTGGTTTACTCTGCAGCGGAATATCTTCTCTCGATTGGTCATTAAAGACCACTCGTCTAGTTTCTGCAAAATTCAACTCTCTGATGAAGCCAACAGATTTATTCGTGGCTTATTAACAAGAAACTCCCCGTCAGGGAATCGAACCCTGGTCTTCTGCGTGACAAGCAGAGATACTGTCCACTATACTAACGAGGACTCCTTGAGTATACTTAATTGGCAGGTATCTGGCCGGGGTTAAGAGGAGGTATGCACTATAATTCTGTATTATTGGGGATGAACATCACTCCGGGCCAACGTTGAGAATTTCTCCACTCCTTGGCTGAGAACCACGGTCTCGTACATGTATGTAGGAGCTGACTTCCATCCCAACCTCTTTACAAATGTCTTCAAACTCTTTCATTGTGATCAAAGTCAACTCCTGATGAAGCCGTCAGACCAAGATCATCTGCAAAGAGCAGAGGGCCATATGCCCAATGCCAAACAAGCCGCCGTTTCCGTGGTGTAGTGGTCATCACGTTCGCCTCACACGCGAAAGGTCCCCAGTTCGAAATTGGGCGGAAACAATATCGGTTTTTTTTTGGTTTACTCTGCAGCGGAATATCTTCTCTCAATTGGTCATTAAAGACCACTCGTCTAGTTTCTGCAAAATTCAACTCTCTGATGAAGCCAACAGATTTATTCGTGGCTTATTAACAAGAAACTCCCCGTCAGGGAATCGAACCCTGGTCTTCTGAGTGACAAGCAGAGATACTGTCCACTATACTAACGAGGACTCCTTCAGTATATTTAATTGGCAGGTATCTGGCCGGGGTTAAGAGGAGGTATGCACTATAATTCTGTATTATTGGGGATGAACATCACTCCGGGCCAACGTTGAGAATTTCTCCACTCCTTGGCTGAGAACCACGCCCTTGTACATGTATGTAGGAGCTGACTTCCATCCCAACCTCTTTACAAATGTCTTCAAACTCTTTCATTGTGATCAAAGTCAACTCCTGATGAAGCCGTCGGACCAAGATCATCTGCAAAGAGCAGAGGGCCATATGCCCAATGCAAAACAAGCCGCCGTTTCCGTGGTGTAGTGGTCATCACGTTCTCCTCACACGCGAAAGGTCCCCAGTTCGAAACTGGGCGGAAACACTCCAGGCTGACGTTGAGCTTTTCTCCACTCCTTGGCTGTGAACCACGCCCTTGTACATGTATGTAGGAGCTGACTTCCATCCCAACCTCTTTACAAATGTCTTCAAACTCTTTCATTGTGATCAAAGTCAACTCCTGATGAAGCCGTCGGACCAAGATCATCTGCAAAGAGCAGAGGGCCATATGCCCAATGCAAAACAAGCCGCCGTTTCCGTGGTGTAGTGGTCATCACGTTCTCCTCACACGCGAAAGGTCCCCAGTTCGAAACTGGGCGGAAACACTCCAGGCTGACGTTGAGCTTTTCTCCACTCCTTGGCTGTGAACCACGGCCTTGTACATGTATGTAGGAGCTGACTTCCATCCCAACCTCTTTACAAATGTCTTCAAACTCTTTCATTGTGATCAAAGTCAACTCCTGATGAAGCCGTCAGACCAAGATCATCTGCAAAGAGCAGAGGGCCATATGCCCAATGCCAAACAAGCCGCCGTTTCCGTGGTGTAGTGGTCATCACGTTCGCCTCACACGCGAAAGGTCCCCAGTTCGAAACTGGGCGGAAACAATATCGTTTTTTTTTTGGTTTACTCTGCAGCGGAATATCTTCTCTCGATTGGTCATTAAAGACCACTCGTCTAGTTTCTGCAAAATTCAACTCTCTGATGAAGCCAACAGATTTATTCGTGGCTTATTAACAAGAAACTCCCCGTCAGGGAATCGAACCCTGGTCTTCTGCGTGACAAGCAGAGATACTGTCCACTATACTAACGAGGACTCCTTGAGTATACTTAATTGGCAGGTATCTGGCCGGGGTTAAGAGGAGGTATGCACTATAATTCTGTATTATTGGGGATGAACATCACTCCGGGCCAACGTTGAGAATTTCTCCACTCCTTGGCTGAGAACCACGGTCTCGTACATGTATGTAGGAGCTGACTTCCATCCCAACCTCTTTACAAATGTCTTCAAACTCTTTCATTGTGATCAAAGTCAACTCCTGATGAAGCCGTCAGACCAAGATCATCTGCAAAGAGCAGAGGGCCATATGCCCAATGCCAAACAAGCCGCCGTTTCCGTGGTGTAGTGGTCATCACGTTCGCCTCACACGCGAAAGGTCCCCAGTTCGAAACTGGGCGGAAACAATATCGTTTTTTTTTTGGTTTACTCTGCAGCGGAATATCTTCTCTCGATTGGTCATTAAAGACCACTCGTCTAGTTTCTGCAAAATTCAACTCTCTGATGAAGCCAACAGATTTATTCGTGGCTTATTAACAAGAAACTCCCCGTCAGGGAATCGAACCCTGGTCTTCTGCGTGACAAGCAGAGATACTGTCCACTATACTAACGAGGACTCCTTGAGTATACTTAATTGGCAGGTATCTGGCCGGGGTTAAGAGGAGGTATGCACTATAATTCTGTATTATTGGGGATGAACATCACTCCGGGCCAACGTTGAGAATTTCTCCACTCCTTGGCTGAGAACCACGGTCTCGTACATGTATGTAGGAGCTGACTTCCATCCCAACCTCTTTACAAATGTCTTCAAACTCTTTCATTGTGATCAAAGTCAACTCCTGATGAAGCCGTCAGACCAAGATCATCTGCAAAGAGCAGAGGGCCATATGCCCAATGCCAAACAAGCCGCCGTTTCCGTGGTGTAGTGGTCATCACGTTCGCCTCACACGCGAAAGGTCCCCAGTTCGAAATTGGGCGGAAACAATATCGGTTTTTTTTTGGTTTACTCTGCAGCGGAATATCTTCTCTCAATTGGTCATTAAAGACCACTCGTCTAGTTTCTGCAAAATTCAACTCTCTGATGAAGCCAACAGATTTATTCGTGGCTTATTAACAAGAAACTCCCCGTCAGGGAATCGAACCCTGGTCTTCTGCGTGACAAGCAGAGATACTGTCCACTATACTAACGAGGACTCCTTGAGTATACTTAATTGGCAGGTATCTGGCCGGGGTTAAGAGGAGGTATGCACTATAATTCTGTATTATTGGGGATGAACATCACTCCGGGCCAACGTTGAGAATTTCTCCACTCCTTGGCTGAGAACCACGGTCTCGTACATGTATGTAGGAGCTGACTTCCATCCCAACCTCTTTACAAATGTCTTCAAACTCTTTCATTGTGATCAAAGTCAACTCCTGATGAAGCCGTCAGACCAAGATCATCTGCAAAGAGCAGAGGGCCATATGCCCAATGCCAAACAAGCCGCCGTTTCCGTGGTGTAGTGGTCATCACGTTCGCCTCACACGCGAAAGGTCCCCAGTTCGAAACTGGGCGGAAACACTCCAGGCTGACGTTGAGCTTTTCTCCACTCCTTGGCTGAGAACCACGCCCTTGTACATGTATGTAGGAGCTGACTTCCATCCCAACCTCTTTACAAATGTCTTCAAACTCTTTCATTGTGATCAAAGTCAACTCCTGATGAAGCCGTCAGACCAAGATCATCTGCAAAGAGCAGAGGGCCATATGCCCAATGCCAAACAAGCCGCCGTTTCCGTGGTGTAGTGGTCATCACGTTCGCCTCACACGCGAAAGGTCCCCAGTTCGAAACTGGGCGGAAACAATATCGTTTTTTTTTTGGTTTACTCTGCAGCGGAATATCTTCTCTCGATTGGTCATTAAAGACCACTCGTCTAGTTTCTGCAAAATTCAACTCTCTGATGAAGCCAACAGATTTATTCGTGGCTTATTAACAAGAAACTCCCCGTCAGGGAATCGAACCCTGGTCTTCTGCGTGACAAGCAGAGATACTGTCCACTATACTAACGAGGACTCCTTGAGTATATTTAATTGGCAGGTATCTGGCCGGGGTTAAGAGGAGGTATGCACTATAATTCTGTATTATTGGGGATGAACATCACTCCGGGCCAACGTTGAGAATTTCTCCACTCCTTGGCTGAGAACCACGGTCTCGTACATGTATGTAGGAGCTGACTTCCATCCCAACCTCTTTACAAATGTCTTCAAACTCTTTCATTGTGATCAAAGTCAACTCCTGATGAAGCCGTCAGACCAAGATCATCTGCAAAGAGCAGAGGGCCATATGCCCAATGCCAAACAAGCCGCCGTTTCCGTGGTGTAGTGGTCATCACGTTCGCCTCACACGCGAAAGGTCCCCAGTTCGAAACTGGGCGGAAACACTCCAGGCTGACGTTGAGCTTTTCTCCACTCCTTGGCTGAGAACCACGCCCTTGTACATGTATGTAGGAGCTGACTTCCATCCCAACCTCTTTACAAATGTCTTCAAACTCTTTCATTGTGATCAAAGTCAACTCCTGATGAAGCCGTCAGACCAAGATCATCTGCAAAGAGCAGAGGGCCATATGCCCAATGCCAAACAAGCCGCCGTTTCCGTGGTGTAGTGGTCATCACGTTCGCCTCACACGCGAAAGGTCCCCAGTTCGAAACTGGGCGGAAACAATATCGTTTTTTTTTTGGTTTACTCTGCAGCGGAATATCTTCTCTCGATTGGTCATTAAAGACCACTCGTCTAGTTTCTGCAAAATTCAACTCTCTGATGAAGCCAACAGATTTATTCGTGGCTTATTAACAAGAAACTCCCCGTCAGGGAATCGAACCCTGGTCTTCTGCGTGACAAGCAGAGATACTGTCCACTATACTAAAGGGGACTCCTTGAGTATATTTAATTGGCAGGTATCTGGCCGTGGTTAAGAGGAGGTATGCACTATAATTCTGTATTATTGGGGATGAACATCACTCCGGGCCAACGTTGAGAATTTCTCCACTCCTTGGCTGAGAACCACGGTCTCGTACATGTATGTAGGAGCTGACTTCCATCCCAACCTCTTTACAAATGTCTTCAAACTCTTTCATTGTGATCAAAGTCAACTCCTGATGAAGCCGTCAGACCAAGATCATCTGCAAAGAGCAGAGGGCCATATGCCCAATGCCAAACAAGCCGCCGTTTCCGTGGTGTAGTGGTCATCACGTTCGCCTCACACGCGAAAGGTCCCCAGTTCGAAACTGGGCGGAAACACTCCAGGCTGACGTTGAGCTTTTCTCCACTCCTTGGCTGAGAACCACGCCCTTGTACATGTATGTAGGAGCTGACTTCCATCCCAACCTCTTTACAAATGTCTTCAAACTCTTTCATTGTGATCAAAGTCAACTCCTGATGAAGCCGTCAGACCAAGATCATCTGCAAAGAGCAGAGGGCCATATGCCCAATGCCAAACAAGCCGCCGTTTCCGTGGTGTAGTGGTCATCACGTTCGCCTCACACGCGAAAGGTCCCCAGTTCGAAACTGGGCGGAAACAATATCGTTTTTTTTTTGGTTTACTCTGCAGCGGAATATCTTCTCTCGATTGGTCATTAAAGACCACTCGTCTAGTTTCTGCAAAATTCAACTCTCTGATGAAGCCAACAGATTTATTCGTGGCTTATTAACAAGAAACTCCCCGTCAGGGAATCGAACCCTGGTCTTCTGCGTGACAAGCAGAGATACTGTCCACTATACTAAAGGGGACTCCTTGAGTATATTTAATTGGCAGGTATCTGGCCGTGGTTAAGAGGAGGTATGCACTATAATTCTGTATTATTGGGGATGAACATCACTCCGGGCCAACGTTGAGAATTTCTCCACTCCTTGGCTGAGAACCACGGTCTCGTACATGTATGTAGGAGCTGACTTCCATCCCAACCTCTTTACAAATGTCTTCAAACTCTTTCATTGTGATCAAAGTCAACTCCTGATGAAGCCGTCAGACCAAGATCATCTGCAAAGAGCAGAGGGCCATATGCCCAATGCCAAACAAGCCGCCGTTTCCGTGGTGTAGTGGTCATCACGTTCGCCTCACACGCGAAAGGTCCCCAGTTCGAAACTGGGCGGAAACACTCCAGGCTGACGTTGAGCTTTTCTCCACTCCTTGGCTGAGAACCACGCCCTTGTACATGTATGTAGGAGCTGACTTCCATCCCAACCTCTTTACAAATGTCTTCAAACTCTTTCATTGTGATCAAAGTCAACTCCTGATGAAGCCGTCAGACCAAGATCATCTGCAAAGAGCAGAGGGCCATATGCCCAATGCCAAACAAGCCGCCGTTTCCGTGGTGTAGTGGTCATCACGTTCGCCTCACACGCGAAAGGTCCCCAGTTCGAAACTGGGCGGAAACAATATCGTTTTTTTTTTGTTTACTCTGCAGCGGAATATCTTCTCTCGATTGGTCATTAAAGACCACTCGTCTAGTTTCTGCAAAATTCAACTCTCTGATGAAGCCAACAGATTTATTCGTGGCTTATTAACAAGAAACTCCCCGTCAGGGAATCGAACCCTGGTCTTCTGCGTGACAAGCAGAGATACTGTCCACTATACTAACGAGGACTCCTTGAGTATATTTAATTGGCAGGTATCTGGCCGGGGTTAAGAGGAGGTATGCACTATAATTCTGTATTATTGGGGATGAACATCACTCCGGGCCAACGTTGAGAATTTCTCCACTCCTTGGCTGAGAACCACGGTCTCGTACATGTATGTAGGAGCTGACTTCCATCCCAACCTCTTTACAAATGTCTTCAAACTCTTTCATTGTGATCAAAGTCAACTCCTGATGAAGCCGTCAGACCAAGATCATCTGCAAAGAGCAGAGGGCCATATGCCCAATGCCAAACAAGCCGCCGTTTCCGTGGTGTAGTGGTCATCACGTTCGCCTCACACGCGAAAGGTCCCCAGTTCGAAACTGGGCGGAAACACTCCAGGCTGACGTTGAGCTTTTCTCCACTCCTTGGCTGAGAACCACGCCCTTGTACATGTATGTAGGAGCTGACTTCCATCCCAACCTCTTTACAAATGTCTTCAAACTCTTTCATTGTGATCAAAGTCAACTCCTGATGAAGCCGTCAGACCAAGATCATCTGCAAAGAGCAGAGGGCCATATGCCCAATGCCAAACAAGCCGCCGTTTCCGTGGTGTAGTGGTCATCACGTTCGCCTCACACGCGAAAGGTCCCCAGTTCGAAACTGGGCGGAAACAATATCGTTTTTTTTTTGTTTACTCTGCAGCGGAATATCTTCTCTCGATTGGTCATTAAAGACCACTCGTCTAGTTTCTGCAAAATTCAACTCTCTGATGAAGCCAACAGATTTATTCGTGGCTTATTAACAAGAAACTCCCCGTCAGGGAATCGAACCCTGGTCTTCTGCGTGACAAGCAGAGATACTGTCCACTATACTAACGAGGACTCCTTGAGTATATTTAATTGGCAGGTATCTGGCCGGGGTTAAGAGGAGGTATGCACTATAATTCTGTATTATTGGGGATGAACATCACTCCGGGCCAACGTTGAGAATTTCTCCACTCCTTGGCTGAGAACCACGGTCTCGTACATGTATGTAGGAGCTGACTTCCATCCCAACCTCTTTACAAATGTCTTCAAACTCTTTCATTGTGATCAAAGTCAACTCCTGATGAAGCCGTCAGACCAAGATCATCTGCAAAGAGCAGAGGGCCATATGCCCAATGCCAAACAAGCCGCCGTTTCCGTGGTGTAGTGGTCATCACGTTCGCCTCACACGCGAAAGGTCCCCAGTTCGAAACTGGGCGGAAACACTCCAGGCTGACGTTGAGCTTTTCTCCACTCCTTGGCTGAGAACCACGCCCTTGTACATGTATGTAGGAGCTGACTTCCATCCCAACCTCTTTACAAATGTCTTCAAACTCTTTCATTGTGATCAAAGTCAACTCCTGATGAAGCCGTCAGACCAAGATCATCTGCAAAGAGCAGAGGGCCATATGCCCAATGCCAAACAAGCCGCCGTTTCCGTGGTGTAGTGGTCATCACGTTCGCCTCACACGCGAAAGGTCCCCAGTTCGAAACTGGGCGGAAACACTCCAGGCTGACGTTGAGCTTTTCTCCACTCCTTGGCTGTGAACCACGGCCTTGTACATGTATGTAGGAGCTGACTTCCATCCCAACCTCTTTACAAATGTCTTCAAACTCTTTCATTGTGATCAAAGTCAACTCCTGATGAAGCCGTCAGACCAAGATCATCTGCAAAGAGCAGAGGGCCATATGCCCAATGCCAAACAAGCCGCCGTTTCCGTGGTGTAGTGGTCATCACGTTCGCCTCACACGCGAAAGGTCCCCAGTTCGAAACTGGGCGGAAACAATATCGTTTTTTTTTTGGTTTACTCTGCAGCGGAATATCTTCTCTCGATTGGTCATTAAAGACCACTCGTCTAGTTTCTGCAAAATTCAACTCTCTGATGAAGCCAACAGATTTATTCGTGGCTTATTAACAAGAAACTCCCCGTCAGGGAATCGAACCCTGGTCTTCTGCGTGACAAGCAGAGATACTGTCCACTATACTAACGAGGACTCCTTGAGTATACTTAATTGGCAGGTATCTGGCCGGGGTTAAGAGGAGGTATGCACTATAATTCTGTATTATTGGGGATGAACATCACTCCGGGCCAACGTTGAGAATTTCTCCACTCCTTGGCTGAGAACCACGGTCTCGTACATGTATGTAGGAGCTGACTTCCATCCCAACCTCTTTACAAATGTCTTCAAACTCTTTCATTGTGATCAAAGTCAACTCCTGATGAAGCCGTCAGACCAAGATCATCTGCAAAGAGCAGAGGGCCATATGCCCAATGCCAAACAAGCCGCCGTTTCCGTGGTGTAGTGGTCATCACGTTCGCCTCACACGCGAAAGGTCCCCAGTTCGAAATTGGGCGGAAACAATATCGGTTTTTTTTTGGTTTACTCTGCAGCGGAATATCTTCTCTCAATTGGTCATTAAAGACCACTCGTCTAGTTTCTGCAAAATTCAACTCTCTGATGAAGCCAACAGATTTATTCGTGGCTTATTAACAAGAAACTCCCCGTCAGGGAATCGAACCCTGGTCTTCTGAGTGACAAGCAGAGATACTGTCCACTATACTAACGAGGACTCCTTCAGTATATTTAATTGGCAGGTATCTGGCCGGGGTTAAGAGGAGGTATGCACTATAATTCTGTATTATTGGGGATGAACATCACTCCGGGCCAACGTTGAGAATTTCTCCACTCCTTGGCTGAGAACCACGCCCTTGTACATGTATGTAGGAGCTGACTTCCATCCCAACCTCTTTACAAATGTCTTCAAACTCTTTCATTGTGATCAAAGTCAACTCCTGATGAAGCCGTCGGACCAAGATCATCTGCAAAGAGCAGAGGGCCATATGCCCAATGCAAAACAAGCCGCCGTTTCCGTGGTGTAGTGGTCATCACGTTCTCCTCACACGCGAAAGGTCCCCAGTTCGAAACTGGGCGGAAACACTCCAGGCTGACGTTGAGCTTTTCTCCACTCCTTGGCTGTGAACCACGCCCTTGTACATGTATGTAGGAGCTGACTTCCATCCCAACCTCTTTACAAATGTCTTCAAACTCTTTCATTGTGATCAAAGTCAACTCCTGATGAAGCCGTCAGACCAAGATCATCTGCAAAGAGCAGAGGGCCATATGCCCAATGCCAAACAAGCCGCCGTTTCCGTGGTGTAGTGGTCATCACGTTCGCCTCACACGCGAAAGGTCCCCAGTTCGAAACTGGGCGGAAACAATATCGTTTTTTTTTTGGTTTACTCTGCAGCGGAATATCTTCTCTCGATTGGTCATTAAAGACCACTCGTCTAGTTTCTGCAAAATTCAACTCTCTGATGAAGCCAACAGATTTATTCGTGGCTTATTAACAAGAAACTCCCGGTCAGGGAATCGAACCCTGGTCTTCTGCGTGACAAGCAGAGATACTGTCCACTATACTAACGAGGACTCCTTGAGTATACTTAATTGGCAGGTATCTGGCCGGGGTTAAGAGGAGGTATGCACTATAATTCTGTATTATTGGGGATGAACATCACTCCGGGCCAACGTTGAGAATTTCTCCACTCCTTGGCTGAGAACCACGGTCTCGTACATGTATGTAGGAGCTGACTTCCATCCCAACCTCTTTACAAATGTCTTCAAACTCTTTCATTGTGATCAAAGTCAACTCCTGATGAAGCCGTCAGACCAAGATCATCTGCAAAGAGCAGAGGGCCATATGCCCAATGCCAAACAAGCCGCCGTTTCCGTGGTGTAGTGGTCATCACGTTCGCCTCACACGCGAAAGGTCCCCAGTTCGAAACTGGGCGGAAACACTCCAGGCTGACGTTGAGCTTTTCTCCACTCCTTGGCTGAGAACCACGCCCTTGTACATGTATGTAGGAGCTGACTTCCATCCCAACCTCTTTACAAATGTCTTCAAACTCTTTCATTGTGATCAAAGTCAACTCCTGATGAAGCCGTCAGACCAAGATCATCTGCAAAGAGCAGAGGGCCATATGCCCAATGCCAAACAAGCCGCCGTTTCCGTGGTGTAGTGGTCATCACGTTCGCCTCACACGCGAAAGGTCCCCAGTTTGAAACTGGGCGGAAACAATATCGTTTTTTTTTTGGTTTACTCTGCAGCGGAATATCTTCTCTCGATTGGTCATTAAAGACCACTCGTCTAGTTTCTGCAAAATTCAACTCTCTGATGAAGCCAACAGATTTATTCGTGGCTTATTAACAAGAAACTCCCCGTCAGGGAATCGAACCCTGGTCTTCTGCGTGACAAGCAGAGATACTGTCCACTATACTAACGAGGACTCCTTGAGTATATTTAATTGGCAGGTATCTGGCCGGGGTTAAGAGGAGGTATGCACTATAATTCTGTATTATTGGGGATGAACATCACTCCGGGCCAACGTTGAGAATTTCTCCACTCCTTGGCTGAGAACCACGGTCTCGTACATGTATGTAGGAGCTGACTTCCATCCCAACCTCTTTACAAATGTCTTCAAACTCTTTCATTGTGATCAAAGTCAACTCCTGATGAAGCCGTCAGACCAAGATCATCTGCAAAGAGCAGAGGGCCATATGCCCAATGCCAAACAAGCCGCCGTTTCCGTGGTGTAGTGGTCATCACGTTCGCCTCACACGCGAAAGGTCCCCAGTTCGAAACTGGGCGGAAACAATATCGTTTTTTTTTTGGTTTACTCTGCAGCGGAATATCTTCTCTCGATTGGTCATTAAAGACCACTCGTCTAGTTTCTGCAAAATTCAACTCTCTGATGAAGCCAACAGATTTATTCGTGGCTTATTAACAAGAAACTCCCCGTCAGGGAATCGAACCCTGGTCTTCTGCGTGACAAGCAGAGATACTGTCCACTATACTAAAGGGGACTCCTTGAGTATATTTAATTGGCAGGTATCTGGCCGTGGTTAAGAGGAGGTATGCACTATAATTCTGTATTATTGGGGATGAACATCACTCCGGGCCAACGTTGAGAATTTCTCCACTCCTTGGCTGAGAACCACGGTCTCGTACATGTATGTAGGAGCTGACTTCCATCCCAACCTCTTTACAAATGTCTTCAAACTCTTTCATTGTGATCAAAGTCAACTCCTGATGAAGCCGTCAGACCAAGATCATCTGCAAAGAGCAGAGGGCCATATGCCCAATGCCAAACAAGCCGCCGTTTCCGTGGTGTAGTGGTCATCACGTTCGCCTCACACGCGAAAGGTCCCCAGTTCGAAACTGGGCGGAAACACTCCAGGCTGACGTTGAGCTTTTCTCCACTCCTTGGCTGAGAACCACGCCCTTGTACATGTATGTAGGAGCTGACTTCCATCCCAACCTCTTTACAAATGTCTTCAAACTCTTTCATTGTGATCAAAGTCAACTCCTGATGAAGCCGTCAGACCAAGATCATCTGCAAAGAGCAGAGGGCCATATGCCCAATGCCAAACAAGCCGCCGTTTCCGTGGTGTAGTGGTCATCACGTTCGCCTCACACGCGAAAGGTCCCCAGTTCGAAACTGGGCGGAAACACTCCAGGCTGACGTTGAGCTTTTCTCCACTCCTTGGCTGTGAACCACGGCCTTGTACATGTATGTAGGAGCTGACTTCCATCCCAACCTCTTTACAAATGTCTTCAAACTCTTTCATTGTGATCAAAGTCAACTCCTGATGAAGCCGTCAGACCAAGATCATCTGCAAAGAGCAGAGGGCCATATGCCCAATGCCAAACAAGCCGCCGTTTCCGTGGTGTAGTGGTCATCACGTTCGCCTCACACGCGAAAGGTCCCCAGTTCGAAACTGGGCGGAAACAATATCGTTTTTTTTTTGGTTTACTCTGCAGCGGAATATCTTCTCTCGATTGGTCATTAAAGACCACTCGTCTAGTTTCTGCAAAATTCAACTCTCTGATGAAGCCAACAGATTTATTCGTGGCTTATTAACAAGAAACTCCCCGTCAGGGAATCGAACCCTGGTCTTCTGCGTGACAAGCAGAGATACTGTCCACTATACTAACGAGGACTCCTTGAGTATACTTAATTGGCAGGTATCTGGCCGGGGTTAAGAGGAGGTATGCACTATAATTCTGTATTATTGGGGATGAACATCACTCCGGGCCAACGTTGAGAATTTCTCCACTCCTTGGCTGAGAACCACGGTCTCGTACATGTATGTAGGAGCTGACTTCCATCCCAACCTCTTTACAAATGTCTTCAAACTCTTTCATTGTGATCAAAGTCAACTCCTGATGAAGCCGTCAGACCAAGATCATCTGCAAAGAGCAGAGGGCCATATGCCCAATGCCAAACAAGCCGCCGTTTCCGTGGTGTAGTGGTCATCACGTTCGCCTCACACGCGAAAGGTCCCCAGTTCGAAATTGGGCGGAAACAATATCGGTTTTTTTTTGGTTTACTCTGCAGCGGAATATCTTCTCTCAATTGGTCATTAAAGACCACTCGTCTAGTTTCTGCAAAATTCAACTCTCTGATGAAGCCAACAGATTTATTCGTGGCTTATTAACAAGAAACTCCCCGTCAGGGAATCGAACCCTGGTCTTCTGAGTGACAAGCAGAGATACTGTCCACTATACTAACGAGGACTCCTTCAGTATATTTAATTGGCAGGTATCTGGCCGGGGTTAAGAGGAGGTATGCACTATAATTCTGTATTATTGGGGATGAACATCACTCCGGGCCAACGTTGAGAATTTCTCCACTCCTTGGCTGAGAACCACGCCCTTGTACATGTATGTAGGAGCTGACTTCCATCCCAACCTCTTTACAAATGTCTTCAAACTCTTTCATTGTGATCAAAGTCAACTCCTGATGAAGCCGTCGGACCAAGATCATCTGCAAAGAGCAGAGGGCCATATGCCCAATGCAAAACAAGCCGCCGTTTCCGTGGTGTAGTGGTCATCACGTTCTCCTCACACGCGAAAGGTCCCCAGTTCGAAACTGGGCGGAAACACTCCAGGCTGACGTTGAGCTTTTCTCCACTCCTTGGCTGTGAACCACGCCCTTGTACATGTATGTAGGAGCTGACTTCCATCCCAACCTCTTTACAAATGTCTTCAAACTCTTTCATTGTGATCAAAGTCAACTCCTGATGAAGCCGTCAGACCAAGATCATCTGCAAAGAGCAGAGGGCCATATGCCCAATGCCAAACAAGCCGCCGTTTCCGTGGTGTAGTGGTCATCACGTTCGCCTCACACGCGAAAGGTCCCCAGTTCGAAACTGGGCGGAAACAATATCGTTTTTTTTTTGGTTTACTCTGCAGCGGAATATCTTCTCTCGATTGGTCATTAAAGACCACTCGTCTAGTTTCTGCAAAATTCAACTCTCTGATGAAGCCAACAGATTTATTCGTGGCTTATTAACAAGAAACTCCCGGTCAGGGAATCGAACCCTGGTCTTCTGCGTGACAAGCAGAGATACTGTCCACTATACTAACGAGGACTCCTTGAGTATACTTAATTGGCAGGTATCTGGCCGGGGTTAAGAGGAGGTATGCACTATAATTCTGTATTATTGGGGATGAACATCACTCCGGGCCAACGTTGAGAATTTCTCCACTCCTTGGCTGAGAACCACGGTCTCGTACATGTATGTAGGAGCTGACTTCCATCCCAACCTCTTTACAAATGTCTTCAAACTCTTTCATTGTGATCAAAGTCAACTCCTGATGAAGCCGTCAGACCAAGATCATCTGCAAAGAGCAGAGGGCCATATGCCCAATGCCAAACAAGCCGCCGTTTCCGTGGTGTAGTGGTCATCACGTTCGCCTCACACGCGAAAGGTCCCCAGTTCGAAACTGGGCGGAAACACTCCAGGCTGACGTTGAGCTTTTCTCCACTCCTTGGCTGAGAACCACGCCCTTGTACATGTATGTAGGAGCTGACTTCCATCCCAACCTCTTTACAAATGTCTTCAAACTCTTTCATTGTGATCAAAGTCAACTCCTGATGAAGCCGTCAGACCAAGATCATCTGCAAAGAGCAGAGGGCCATATGCCCAATGCCAAACAAGCCGCCGTTTCCGTGGTGTAGTGGTCATCACGTTCGCCTCACACGCGAAAGGTCCCCAGTTTGAAACTGGGCGGAAACAATATCGTTTTTTTTTTGGTTTACTCTGCAGCGGAATATCTTCTCTCGATTGGTCATTAAAGACCACTCGTCTAGTTTCTGCAAAATTCAACTCTCTGATGAAGCCAACAGATTTATTCGTGGCTTATTAACAAGAAACTCCCCGTCAGGGAATCGAACCCTGGTCTTCTGCGTGACAAGCAGAGATACTGTCCACTATACTAACGAGGACTCCTTGAGTATATTTAATTGGCAGGTATCTGGCCGGGGTTAAGAGGAGGTATGCACTATAATTCTGTATTATTGGGGATGAACATCACTCCGGGCCAACGTTGAGAATTTCTCCACTCCTTGGCTGAGAACCACGGTCTCGTACATGTATGTAGGAGCTGACTTCCATCCCAACCTCTTTACAAATGTCTTCAAACTCTTTCATTGTGATCAAAGTCAACTCCTGATGAAGCCGTCAGACCAAGATCATCTGCAAAGAGCAGAGGGCCATATGCCCAATGCCAAACAAGCCGCCGTTTCCGTGGTGTAGTGGTCATCACGTTCGCCTCACACGCGAAAGGTCCCCAGTTCGAAACTGGGCGGAAACAATATCGTTTTTTTTTTGGTTTACTCTGCAGCGGAATATCTTCTCTCGATTGGTCATTAAAGACCACTCGTCTAGTTTCTGCAAAATTCAACTCTCTGATGAAGCCAACAGATTTATTCGTGGCTTATTAACAAGAAACTCCCCGTCAGGGAATCGAACCCTGGTCTTCTGCGTGACAAGCAGAGATACTGTCCACTATACTAAAGGGGACTCCTTGAGTATATTTAATTGGCAGGTATCTGGCCGTGGTTAAGAGGAGGTATGCACTATAATTCTGTATTATTGGGGATGAACATCACTCCGGGCCAACGTTGAGAATTTCTCCACTCCTTGGCTGAGAACCACGGTCTCGTACATGTATGTAGGAGCTGACTTCCATCCCAACCTCTTTACAAATGTCTTCAAACTCTTTCATTGTGATCAAAGTCAACTCCTGATGAAGCCGTCAGACCAAGATCATCTGCAAAGAGCAGAGGGCCATATGCCCAATGCCAAACAAGCCGCCGTTTCCGTGGTGTAGTGGTCATCACGTTCGCCTCACACGCGAAAGGTCCCCAGTTCGAAACTGGGCGGAAACACTCCAGGCTGACGTTGAGCTTTTCTCCACTCCTTGGCTGAGAACCACGCCCTTGTACATGTATGTAGGAGCTGACTTCCATCCCAACCTCTTTACAAATGTCTTCAAACTCTTTCATTGTGATCAAAGTCAACTCCTGATGAAGCCGTCAGACCAAGATCATCTGCAAAGAGCAGAGGGCCATATGCCCAATGCCAAACAAGCCGCCGTTTCCGTGGTGTAGTGGTCATCACGTTCGCCTCACACGCGAAAGGTCCCCAGTTCGAAACTGGGCGGAAACAATATCGTTTTTTTTTTGGTTTACTCTGCAGCGGAATATCTTCTCTCGATTGGTCATTAAAGACCACTCGTCTAGTTTCTGCAAAATTCAACTCTCTGATGAAGCCAACAGATTTATTCGTGGCTTATTAACAAGAAACTCCCCGTCAGGGAATCGAACCCTGGTCTTCTGCGTGACAAGCAGAGATACTGTCCACTATACTAACGAGGACTCCTTGAGTATATTTAATTGGCAGGTATCTGGCCGGGGTTAAGAGGAGGTATGCACTATAATTCTGTATTATTGGGGATGAACATCACTCCGGGCCAACGTTGAGAATTTCTCCACTCCTTGGCTGAGAACCACGGTCTCGTACATGTATGTAGGAGCTGACTTCCATCCCAACCTCTTTACAAATGTCTTCAAACTCTTTCATTGTGATCAAAGTCAACTCCTGATGAAGCCGTCAGACCAAGATCATCTGCAAAGAGCAGAGGGCCATATGCCCAATGCCAAACAAGCCGCCGTTTCCGTGGTGTAGTGGTCATCACGTTCGCCTCACACGCGAAAGGTCCCCAGTTCGAAACTGGGCGGAAACACTCCAGGCTGACGTTGAGCTTTTCTCCACTCCTTGGCTGAGAACCACGCCCTTGTACATGTATGTAGGAGCTGACTTCCATCCCAACCTCTTTACAAATGTCTTCAAACTCTTTCATTGTGATCAAAGTCAACTCCTGATGAAGCCGTCAGACCAAGATCATCTGCAAAGAGCAGAGGGCCATATGCCCAATGCCAAACAAGCCGCCGTTTCCGTGGTGTAGTGGTCATCACGTTCGCCTCACACGCGAAAGGTCCCCAGTTCGAAACTGGGCGGAAACAATATCGTTTTTTTTTTGGTTTACTCTGCAGCGGAATATCTTCTCTCGATTGGTCATTAAAGACCACTCGTCTAGTTTCTGCAAAATTCAACTCTCTGATGAAGCCAACAGATTTATTCGTGGCTTATTAACAAGAAACTCCCCGTCAGGGAATCGAACCCTGGTCTTCTGCGTGACAAGCAGAGATACTGTCCACTATACTAAAGGGGACTCCTTGAGTATATTTAATTGGCAGGTATCTGGCCGTGGTTAAGAGGAGGTATGCACTATAATTCTGTATTATTGGGGATGAACATCACTCCGGGCCAACGTTGAGAATTTCTCCACTCCTTGGCTGAGAACCACGGTCTCGTACATGTATGTAGGAGCTGACTTCCATCCCAACCTCTTTACAAATGTCTTCAAACTCTTTCATTGTGATCAAAGTCAACTCCTGATGAAGCCGTCAGACCAAGATCATCTGCAAAGAGCAGAGGGCCATATGCCCAATGCCAAACAAGCCGCCGTTTCCGTGGTGTAGTGGTCATCACGTTCGCCTCACACGCGAAAGGTCCCCAGTTCGAAACTGGGCGGAAACACTCCAGGCTGACGTTGAGCTTTTCTCCACTCCTTGGCTGAGAACCACGCCCTTGTACATGTATGTAGGAGCTGACTTCCATCCCAACCTCTTTACAAATGTCTTCAAACTCTTTCATTGTGATCAAAGTCAACTCCTGATGAAGCCGTCAGACCAAGATCATCTGCAAAGAGCAGAGGGCCATATGCCCAATGCCAAACAAGCCGCCGTTTCCGTGGTGTAGTGGTCATCACGTTCGCCTCACACGCGAAAGGTCCCCAGTTCGAAACTGGGCGGAAACAATATCGTTTTTTTTTTGGTTTACTCTGCAGCGGAATATCTTCTCTCGATTGGTCATTAAAGACCACTCGTCTAGTTTCTGCAAAATTCAACTCTCTGATGAAGCCAACAGATTTATTCGTGGCTTATTAACAAGAAACTCCCCGTCAGGGAATCGAACCCTGGTCTTCTGCGTGACAAGCAGAGATACTGTCCACTATACTAACGAGGACTCCTTGAGTATATTTAATTGGCAGGTATCTGGCCGGGGTTAAGAGGAGGTATGCACTATAATTCTGTATTATTGGGGATGAACATCACTCCGGGCCAACGTTGAGAATTTCTCCACTCCTTGGCTGAGAACCACGGTCTCGTACATGTATGTAGGAGCTGACTTCCATCCCAACCTCTTTACAAATGTCTTCAAACTCTTTCATTGTGATCAAAGTCAACTCCTGATGAAGCCGTCAGACCAAGATCATCTGCAAAGAGCAGAGGGCCATATGCCCAATGCCAAACAAGCCGCCGTTTCCGTGGTGTAGTGGTCATCACGTTCGCCTCACACGCGAAAGGTCCCCAGTTCGAAACTGGGCGGAAGCACTCCAGGCTGACGTTGAGCTTTTCTCCACTCCTTGGCTGAGAACCACGCCCTTGTACATGTATGTAGGAGCTGACTTCCATCCCAACCTCTTTACAAATGTCTTCAAACTCTTTCATTGTGATCAAAGTCAACTCCTGATGAAGCCGTCAGACCAAGATCATCTGCAAAGAGCAGAGGGCCATATGCCCAATGCCAAACAAGCCGCCGTTTCCGTGGTGTAGTGGTCATCACGTTCGCCTCACACGCGAAAGGTCCCCAGTTCGAAACTGGGCGGAAACAATATCGTTTTTTTTTTGGTTTACTCTGCAGCGGAATATCTTCTCTCGATTGGTCATTAAAGACCACTCGTCTAGTTTCTGCAAAATTCAACTCTCTGATGAAGCCAACAGATTTATTCGTGGCTTATTAACAAGAAACTCCCCGTCAGGGAATCGAACCCTGGTCTTCTGCGTGACAAGCAGAGATACTGTCCACTATACTAAAGGGGACTCCTTGAGTATATTTAATTGGCAGGTATCTGGCCGTGGTTAAGAGGAGGTATGCACTATAATTCTGTATTATTGGGGATGAACATCACTCCGGGCCAACGTTGAGAATTTCTCCACTCCTTGGCTGAGAACCACGGTCTCGTACATGTATGTAGGAGCTGACTTCCATCCCAACCTCTTTACAAATGTCTTCAAACTCTTTCATTGTGATCAAAGTCAACTCCTGATGAAGCCGTCAGACCAAGATCATCTGCAAAGAGCAGAGGGCCATATGCCCAATGCCAAACAAGCCGCCGTTTCCGTGGTGTAGTGGTCATCACGTTCGCCTCACACGCGAAAGGTCCCCAGTTCGAAACTGGGCGGAAACACTCCAGGCTGACGTTGAGCTTTTCTCCACTCCTTGGCTGAGAACCACGCCCTTGTACATGTATGTAGGAGCTGACTTCCATCCCAACCTCTTTACAAATGTCTTCAAACTCTTTCATTGTGATCAAAGTCAACTCCTGATGAAGCCGTCAGACCAAGATCATCTGCAAAGAGCAGAGGGCCATATGCCCAATGCCAAACAAGCCGCCGTTTCCGTGGTGTAGTGGTCATCACGTTCGCCTCACACGCGAAAGGTCCCCAGTTCGAAACTGGGCGGAAACAATATCGTTTTTTTTTTGGTTTACTCTGCAGCGGAATATCTTCTCTCGATTGGTCATTAAAGACCACTCGTCTAGTTTCTGCAAAATTCAACTCTCTGATGAAGCCAACAGATTTATTCGTGGCTTATTAACAAGAAACTCCCCGTCAGGGAATCGAACCCTGGTCTTCTGCGTGACAAGCAGAGATACTGTCCACTATACTAACGAGGACTCCTTGAGTATACTTAATTGGCAGGTATCTGGCCGGGGTTAAGAGGAGGTATGCACTATAATTCTGTATTATTGGGGATGAACATCACTCCGGGCCAACGTTGAGAATTTCTCCACTCCTTGGCTGAGAACCACGGTCTCGTACATGTATGTAGGAGCTGACTTCCATCCCAACCTCTTTACAAATGTCTTCAAACTCTTTCATTGTGATCAAAGTCAACTCCTGATGAAGCCGTCAGACCAAGATCATCTGCAAAGAGCAGAGGGCCATATGCCCAATGCCAAACAAGCCGCCGTTTCCGTGGTGTAGTGGTCATCACGTTCGCCTCACACGCGAAAGGTCCCCAGTTCGAAATTGGGCGGAAACAATATCGGGTTTTTTTTGGTTTACTCTGCAGCGGAATATCTTCTCTCAATTGGTCATTAAAGACCACTCGTCTAGTTTCTGCAAAATTCAACTCTCTGATGAAGCCAACAGATTTATTCGTGGCTTATTAACAAGAAACTCCCCGTCAGGGAATCGAACCCTGGTCTTCTGAGTGACAAGCAGAGATACTGTCCACTATACTAACGAGGACTCCTTCAGTATATTTAATTGGCAGGTATCTGGCCGGGGTTAAGAGGAGGTATGCACTATAATTCTGTATTATTGGGGATGAACATCACTCCGGGCCAACGTTGAGAATTTCTCCACTCCTTGGCTGAGAACCACGCCCTTGTACATGTATGTAGGAGCTGACTTCCATCCCAACCTCTTTACAAATGTCTTCAAACTCTTTCATTGTGATCAAAGTCAACTCCTGATGAAGCCGTCGGACCAAGATCATCTGCAAAGAGCAGAGGGCCATATGCCCAATGCAAAACAAGCCGCCGTTTCCGTGGTGTAGTGGTCATCACGTTCTCCTCACACGCGAAAGGTCCCCAGTTCGAAACTGGGCGGAAACACTCCAGGCTGACGTTGAGCTTTTCTCCACTCCTTGGCTGTGAACCACGCCCTTGTACATGTATGTAGGAGCTGACTTCCATCCCAACCTCTTTACAAATGTCTTCAAACTCTTTCATTGTGATCAAAGTCAACTCCTGATGAAGCCGTCAGACCAAGATCATCTGCAAAGAGCAGAGGGCCATATGCCCAATGCCAAACAAGCCGCCGTTTCCGTGGTGTAGTGGTCATCACGTTCGCCTCACACGCGAAAGGTCCCCAGTTCGAAACTGGGCGGAAACAATATCGTTTTTTTTTTGGTTTACTCTGCAGCGGAATATCTTCTCTCGATTGGTCATTAAAGACCACTCGTCTAGTTTCTGCAAAATTCAACTCTCTGATGAAGCCAACAGATTTATTCGTGGCTTATTAACAAGAAACTCCCCGTCAGGGAATCGAACCCTGGTCTTCTGCGTGACAAGCAGAGATACTGTCCACTATACTAACGAGGACTCCTTGAGTATACTTAATTGGCAGGTATCTGGCCGGGGTTAAGAGGAGGTATGCACTATAATTCTGTATTATTGGGGATGAACATCACTCCGGGCCAACGTTGAGAATTTCTCCACTCCTTGGCTGAGAACCACGGTCTCGTACATGTATGTAGGAGCTGACTTCCATCCCAACCTCTTTACAAATGTCTTCAAACTCTTTCATTGTGATCAAAGTCAACTCCTGATGAAGCCGTCAGACCAAGATCATCTGCAAAGAGCAGAGGGCCATATGCCCAATGCCAAACAAGCCGCCGTTTCCGTGGTGTAGTGGTCATCACGTTCGCCTCACACGCGAAAGGTCCCCAGTTCGAAACTGGGCGGAAACACTCCAGGCTGACGTTGAGCTTTTCTCCACTCCTTGGCTGAGAACCACGCCCTTGTACATGTATGTAGGAGCTGACTTCCATCCCAACCTCTTTACAAATGTCTTCAAACTCTTTCATTGTGATCAAAGTCAACTCCTGATGAAGCCGTCAGACCAAGATCATCTGCAAAGAGCAGAGGGCCATATGCCCAATGCCAAACAAGCCGCCGTTTCCGTGGTGTAGTGGTCATCACGTTCGCCTCACACGCGAAAGGTCCCCAGTTTGAAACTGGGCGGAAACAATATCGTTTTTTTTTTGGTTTACTCTGCAGCGGAATATCTTCTCTCGATTGGTCATTAAAGACCACTCGTCTAGTTTCTGCAAAATTCAACTCTCTGATGAAGCCAACAGATTTATTCGTGGCTTATTAACAAGAAACTCCCCGTCAGGGAATCGAACCCTGGTCTTCTGCGTGACAAGCAGAGATACTGTCCACTATACTAACGAGGACTCCTTGAGTATATTTAATTGGCAGGTATCTGGCCGGGGTTAAGAGGAGGTATGCACTATAATTCTGTATTATTGGGGATGAACATCACTCCGGGCCAACGTTGAGAATTTCTCCACTCCTTGGCTGAGAACCACGGTCTCGTACATGTATGTAGGAGCTGACTTCCATCCCAACCTCTTTACAAATGTCTTCAAACTCTTTCATTGTGATCAAAGTCAACTCCTGATGAAGCCGTCAGACCAAGATCATCTGCAAAGAGCAGAGGGCCATATGCCCAATGCCAAACAAGCCGCCGTTTCCGTGGTGTAGTGGTCATCACGTTCGCCTCACACGCGAAAGGTCCCCAGTTCGAAACTGGGCGGAAACAATATCGTTTTTTTTTTGGTTTACTCTGCAGCGGAATATCTTCTCTCGATTGGTCATTAAAGACCACTCGTCTAGTTTCTGCAAAATTCAACTCTCTGATGAAGCCAACAGATTTATTCGTGGCTTATTAACAAGAAACTCCCCGTCAGGGAATCGAACCCTGGTCTTCTGCGTGACAAGCAGAGATACTGTCCACTATACTAAAGGGGACTCCTTGAGTATATTTAATTGGCAGGTATCTGGCCGTGGTTAAGAGGAGGTATGCACTATAATTCTGTATTATTGGGGATGAACATCACTCCGGGCCAACGTTGAGAATTTCTCCACTCCTTGGCTGAGAACCACGGTCTCGTACATGTATGTAGGAGCTGACTTCCATCCCAACCTCTTTACAAATGTCTTCAAACTCTTTCATTGTGATCAAAGTCAACTCCTGATGAAGCCGTCAGACCAAGATCATCTGCAAAGAGCAGAGGGCCATATGCCCAATGCCAAACAAGCCGCCGTTTCCGTGGTGTAGTGGTCATCACGTTCGCCTCACACGCGAAAGGTCCCCAGTTCGAAACTGGGCGGAAACAATATCGTTTTTTTTTTGGTTTACTCTGCAGCGGAATATCTTCTCTCGATTGGTCATTAAAGACCACTCGTCTAGTTTCTGCAAAATTCAACTCTCTGATGAAGCCAACAGATTTATTCGTGGCTTATTAACAAGAAACTCCCCGTCAGGGAATCGAACCCTGGTCTTCTGCGTGACAAGCAGAGATACTGTCCACTATACTAAAGGGGACTCCTTGAGTATATTTAATTGGCAGGTATCTGGCCGTGGTTAAGAGGAGGTATGCACTATAATTCTGTATTATTGGGGATGAACATCACTCCGGGCCAACGTTGAGAATTTCTCCACTCCTTGGCTGAGAACCACGGTCTCGTACATGTATGTAGGAGCTGACTTCCATCCCAACCTCTTTACAAATGTCTTCAAACTCTTTCATTGTGATCAAAGTCAACTCCTGATGAAGCCGTCAGACCAAGATCATCTGCAAAGAGCAGAGGGCCATATGCCCAATGCCAAACAAGCCGCCGTTTCCGTGGTGTAGTGGTCATCACGTTCGCCTCACACGCGAAAGGTCCCCAGTTCGAAACTGGGCGGAAACACTCCAGGCTGACGTTGAGCTTTTCTCCACTCCTTGGCTGAGAACCACGCCCTTGTACATGTATGTAGGAGCTGACTTCCATCCCAACCTCTTTACAAATGTCTTCAAACTCTTTCATTGTGATCAAAGTCAACTCCTGATGAAGCCGTCAGACCAAGATCATCTGCAAAGAGCAGAGGGCCATATGCCCAATGCCAAACAAGCCGCCGTTTCCGTGGTGTAGTGGTCATCACGTTCGCCTCACACGCGAAAGGTCCCCAGTTCGAAACTGGGCGGAAACAATATCGTTTTTTTTTTGGTTTACTCTGCAGCGGAATATCTTCTCTCGATTGGTCATTAAAGACCACTCGTCTAGTTTCTGCAAAATTCAACTCTCTGATGAAGCCAACAGATTTATTCGTGGCTTATTAACAAGAAACTCCCCGTCAGGGAAACGAACCCTGGTCTTCTGCGTGACAAGCAGAGATAGTGTCCACTATACTAAAGGGGACTCCTTGAGTATATTTAATTGGCAGGTATCTGGCCGTGGTTAAGAGGAGGTATGCACTATAATTCTGTATTATTGGGGATGAACATCACTCCGGGCCAACGTTGAGAATTTCTCCACTCCTTGGCTGAGAACCACGGTCTCGTACATGTATGTAGGAGCTGACTTCCATCCCAACCTCTTTACAAATGTCTTCAAACTCTTTCATTGTGATCAAAGTCAACTCCTGATGAAGCCGTCAGACCAAGATCATCTGCAAAGAGCAGAGGGCCATATGCCCAATGCCAAACAAGCCGCCGTTTCCGTGGTGTAGTGGTCATCACGTTCGCCTCACACGCGAAAGGTCCCCAGTTCGAAACTGGGCGGAAACACTCCAGGCTGACGTTGAGCTTTTCTCCACTCCTTGGCTGAGAACCACGCCCTTGTACATGTATGTAGGAGCTGACTTCCATCCCAACCTCTTTACAAATGTCTTCAAACTCTTTCATTGTGATCAAAGTCAACTCCTGATGAAGCCGTCAGACCAAGATCATCTGCAAAGAGCAGAGGGCCATATGCCCAATGCCAAACAAGCCGCCGTTTCCGTGGTGTAGTGGTCATCACGTTCGCCTCACACGCGAAAGGTCCCCAGTTCGAAACTGGGCGGAAACAATATCGTTTTTTTTTTGGTTTACTCTGCAGCGGAATATCTTCTCTCGATTGGTCATTAAAGACCACTCGTCTAGTTTCTGCAAAATTCAACTCTCTGATGAAGCCAACAGATTTATTCGTGGCTTATTAACAAGAAACTCCCCGTCAGGGAATCGAACCCTGGTCTTCTGCGTGACAAGCAGAGATACTGTCCACTATACTAACGAGGACTCCTTGAGTATATTTAATTGGCAGGTATCTGGCCGGGGTTAAGAGGAGGTATGCACTATAATTCTGTATTATTGGGGATGAACATCACTCCGGGCCAACGTTGAGAATTTCTCCACTCCTTGGCTGAGAACCACGGTCTCGTACATGTATGTAGGAGCTGACTTCCATCCCAACCTCTTTACAAATGTCTTCAAACTCTTTCATTGTGATCAAAGTCAACTCCTGATGAAGCCGTCAGACCAAGATCATCTGCAAAGAGCAGAGGGCCATATGCCCAATGCCAAACAAGCCGCCGTTTCCGTGGTGTAGTGGTCATCACGTTCGCCTCACACGCGAAAGGTCCCCAGTTCGAAATTGGGCGGAAACAATATCGGTTTTTTTTTGGTTTACTCTGCAGCGGAATATCTTCTCTCAATTGGTCATTAAAGACCACTCGTCTAGTTTCTGCAAAATTCAACTCTCTGATGAAGCCAACAGATTTATTCGTGGCTTATTAACAAGAAACTCCCCGTCAGGGAATCGAACCCTGGTCTTCTGAGTGACAAGCAGAGATACTGTCCACTATACTAACGAGGACTCCTTCAGTATATTTAATTGGCAGGTATCTGGCCGGGGTTAAGAGGAGGTATGCACTATAATTCTGTATTATTGGGGATGAACATCACTCCGGGCCAACGTTGAGAATTTCTCCACTCCTTGGCTGAGAACCACGCCCTTGTACATGTATGTAGGAGCTGACTTCCATCCCAACCTCTTTACAAATGTCTTCAAACTCTTTCATTGTGATCAAAGTCAACTCCTGATGAAGCCGTCGGACCAAGATCATCTGCAAAGAGCAGAGGGCCATATGCCCAATGCAAAACAAGCCGCCGTTTCCGTGGTGTAGTGGTCATCACGTTCTCCTCACACGCGAAAGGTCCCCAGTTCGAAACTGGGCGGAAACACTCCAGGCTGACGTTGAGCTTTTCTCCACTCCTTGGCTGTGAACCACGCCCTTGTACATGTATGTAGGAGCTGACTTCCATCCCAACCTCTTTACAAATGTCTTCAAACTCTTTCATTGTGATCAAAGTCAACTCCTGATGAAGCCGTCAGACCAAGATCATCTGCAAAGAGCAGAGGGCCATATGCCCAATGCCAAACAAGCCGCCGTTTCCGTGGTGTAGTGGTCATCACGTTCGCCTCACACGCGAAAGGTCCCCAGTTCGAAACTGGGCGGAAACAATATCGTTTTTTTTTTGGTTTACTCTGCAGCGGAATATCTTCTCTCGATTGGTCATTAAAGACCACTCGTCTAGTTTCTGCAAAATTCAACTCTCTGATGAAGCCAACAGATTTATTCATGGCTTATTAACAAGAAACTCCCCGTCAGGGAATCGAACCCTGGTCTTCTGCGTGACAAGCAGAGATACTGTCCACTATACTAACGAGGACTCCTTGAGTATACTTAATTGGCAGGTATCTGGCCGGGGTTAAGAGGAGGTATGCACTATAATTCTGTATTATTGGGGATGAACATCACTCCGGGCCAACGTTGAGAATTTCTCCACTCCTTGGCTGAGAACCACGGTCTCGTACATGTATGTAGGAGCTGACTTCCATCCCAACCTCTTTACAAATGTCTTCAAACTCTTTCATTGTGATCAAAGTCAACTCCTGATGAAGCCGTCAGACCAAGATCATCTGCAAAGAGCAGAGGGCCATATGCCCAATGCCAAACAAGCCGCCGTTTCCGTGGTGTAGTGGTCATCACGTTCGCCTCACACGCGAAAGGTCCCCAGTTCGAAACTGGGCGGAAACACTCCAGGCTGACGTTGAGCTTTTCTCCACTCCTTGGCTGAGAACCACGCCCTTGTACATGTATGTAGGAGCTGACTTCCATCCCAACCTCTTTACAAATGTCTTCAAACTCTTTCATTGTGATCAAAGTCAACTCCTGATGAAGCCGTCAGACCAAGATCATCTGCAAAGAGCAGAGGGCCATATGCCCAATGCCAAACAAGCCGCCGTTTCCGTGGTGTAGTGGTCATCACGTTCGCCTCACACGCGAAAGGTCCCCAGTTCGAAACTGGGCGGAAACAATATCGTTTTTTTTTTGGTTTACTCTGCAGCGGAATATCTTCTCTCGATTGGTCATTAAAGACCACTCGTCTAGTTTCTGCAAAATTCAACTCTCTGATGAAGCCAACAGATTTATTCGTGGCTTATTAACAAGAAACTCCCCGTCAGGGAATCGAACCCTGGTCTTCTGCGTGACAAGCAGAGATACTGTCCACTATACTAACGAGGACTCCTTGAGTATATTTAATTGGCAGGTATCTGGCCGGGGTTAAGAGGAGGTATGCACTATAATTCTGTATTATTGGGGATGAACATCACTCCGGGCCAACGTTGAGAATTTCTCCACTCCTTGGCTGAGAACCACGGTCTCGTACATGTATGTAGGAGCTGACTTCCATCCCAACCTCTTTACAAATGTCTTCAAACTCTTTCATTGTGATCAAAGTCAACTCCTGATGAAGCCGTCAGACCAAGATCATCTGCAAAGAGCAGAGGGCCATATGCCCAATGCCAAACAAGCCGCCGTTTCCGTGGTGTAGTGGTCATCACGTTCGCCTCACACGCGAAAGGTCCCCAGTTCGAAACTGGGCGGAAACACTCCAGGCTGACGTTGAGCTTTTCTCCACTCCTTGGCTGAGAACCACGCCCTTGTACATGTATGTAGGAGCTGACTTCCATCCCAACCTCTTTACAAATGTCTTCAAACTCTTTCATTGTGATCAAAGTCAACTCCTGATGAAGCCGTCAGACCAAGATCATCTGCAAAGAGCAGAGGGCCATATGCCCAATGCCAAACAAGCCGCCGTTTCCGTGGTGTAGTGGTCATCACGTTCGCCTCACACGCGAAAGGTCCCCAGTTCGAAACTGGGCGGAAACAATATCGTTTTTTTTTTGGTTTACTCTGCAGCGGAATATCTTCTCTCGATTGGTCATTAAAGACCACTCGTCTAGTTTCTGCAAAATTCAACTCTCTGATGAAGCCAACAGATTTATTCGTGGCTTATTAACAAGAAACTCCCCGTCAGGGAATCGAACCCTGGTCTTCTGCGTGACAAGCAGAGATACTGTCCACTATACTAAAGGGGACTCCTTGAGTATATTTAATTGGCAGGTATCTGGCCGTGGTTAAGAGGAGGTATGCACTATAATTCTGTATTATTGGGGATGAACATCACTCCGGGCCAACGTTGAGAATTTCTCCACTCCTTGGCTGAGAACCACGGTCTCGTACATGTATGTAGGAGCTGACTTCCATCCCAACCTCTTTACAAATGTCTTCAAACTCTTTCATTGTGATCAAAGTCAACTCCTGATGAAGCCGTCAGACCAAGATCATCTGCAAAGAGCAGAGGGCCATATGCCCAATGCCAAACAAGCCGCCGTTTCCGTGGTGTAGTGGTCATCACGTTCGCCTCACACGCGAAAGGTCCCCAGTTCGAAACTGGGCGGAAACACTCCAGGCTGACGTTGAGCTTTTCTCCACTCCTTGGCTGAGAACCACGCCCTTGTACATGTATGTAGGAGCTGACTTCCATCCCAACCTCTTTACAAATGTCTTCAAACTCTTTCATTGTGATCAAAGTCAACTCCTGATGAAGCCGTCAGACCAAGATCATCTGCAAAGAGCAGAGGGCCATATGCCCAATGCCAAACAAGCCGCCGTTTCCGTGGTGTAGTGGTCATCACGTTCGCCTCACACGCGAAAGGTCCCCAGTTCGAAACTGGGCGGAAACAATATCGTTTTTTTTTTGGTTTACTCTGCAGCGGAATATCTTCTCTCGATTGGTCATTAAAGACCACTCGTCTAGTTTCTGCAAAATTCAACTCTCTGATGAAGCCAACAGATTTATTCGTGGCTTATTAACAAGAAACTCCCCGTCAGGGAATCGAACCCTGGTCTTCTGCGTGACAAGCAGAGATACTGTCCACTATACTAACGAGGACTCCTTGAGTATATTTAATTGGCAGGTATCTGGCCGGGGTTAAGAGGAGGTATGCACTATAATTCTGTATTATTGGGGATGAACATCACTCCGGGCCAACGTTGAGAATTTCTCCACTCCTTGGCTGAGAACCACGGTCTCGTACATGTATGTAGGAGCTGACTTCCATCCCAACCTCTTTACAAATGTCTTCAAACTCTTTCATTGTGATCAAAGTCAACTCCTGATGAAGCCGTCAGACCAAGATCATCTGCAAAGAGCAGAGGGCCATATGCCCAATGCCAAACAAGCCGCCGTTTCCGTGGTGTAGTGGTCATCACGTTCGCCTCACACGCGAAAGGTCCCCAGTTCGAAACTGGGCGGAAACACTCCAGGCTGACGTTGAGCTTTTCTCCACTCCTTGGCTGAGAACCACGCCCTTGTACATGTATGTAGGAGCTGACTTCCATCCCAACCTCTTTACAAATGTCTTCAAACTCTTTCATTGTGATCAAAGTCAACTCCTGATGAAGCCGTCAGACCAAGATCATCTGCAAAGAGCAGAGGGCCATATGCCCAATGCCAAACAAGCCGCCGTTTCCGTGGTGTAGTGGTCATCACGTTCGCCTCACACGCGAAAGGTCCCCAGTTCGAAACTGGGCGGAAACAATATCGTTTTTTTTTTGGTTTACTCTGCAGCGGAATATCTTCTCTCGATTGGTCATTAAAGACCACTCGTCTAGTTTCTGCAAAATTCAACTCTCTGATGAAGCCAACAGATTTATTCGTGGCTTATTAACAAGAAACTCCCCGTCAGGGAATCGAACCCTGGTCTTCTGCGTGACAAGCAGAGATACTGTCCACTATACTAAAGGGGACTCCTTGAGTATATTTAATTGGCAGGTATCTGGCCGTGGTTAAGAGGAGGTATGCACTATAATTCTGTATTATTGGGGATGAACATCACTCCGGGCCAACGTTGAGAATTTCTCCACTCCTTGGCTGAGAACCACGGTCTCGTACATGTATGTAGGAGCTGACTTCCATCCCAACCTCTTTACAAATGTCTTCAAACTCTTTCATTGTGATCAAAGTCAACTCCTGATGAAGCCGTCAGACCAAGATCATCTGCAAAGAGCAGAGGGCCATATGCCCAATGCCAAACAAGCCGCCGTTTCCGTGGTGTAGTGGTCATCACGTTCGCCTCACACGCGAAAGGTCCCCAGTTCGAAACTGGGCGGAAACACTCCAGGCTGACGTTGAGCTTTTCTCCACTCCTTGGCTGAGAACCACGCCCTTGTACATGTATGTAGGAGCTGACTTCCATCCCAACCTCTTTACAAATGTCTTCAAACTCTTTCATTGTGATCAAAGTCAACTCCTGATGAAGCCGTCAGACCAAGATCATCTGCAAAGAGCAGAGGGCCATATGCCCAATGCCAAACAAGCCGCCGTTTCCGTGGTGTAGTGGTCATCACGTTCGCCTCACACGCGAAAGGTCCCCAGTTCGAAACTGGGCGGAAACAATATCGTTTTTTTTTTGGTTTACTCTGCAGCGGAATATCTTCTCTCGATTGGTCATTAAAGACCACTCGTCTAGTTTCTGCAAAATTCAACTCTCTGATGAAGCCAACAGATTTATTCGTGGCTTATTAACAAGAAACTCCCCGTCAGGGAATCGAACCCTGGTCTTCTGCGTGACAAGCAGAGATACTGTCCACTATACTAACGAGGACTCCTTGAGTATATTTAATTGGCAGGTATCTGGCCGGGGTTAAGAGGAGGTATGCACTATAATTCTGTATTATTGGGGATGAACATCACTCCGGGCCAACGTTGAGAATTTCTCCACTCCTTGGCTGAGAACCACGGTCTCGTACATGTATGTAGGAGCTGACTTCCATCCCAACCTCTTTACAAATGTCTTCAAACTCTTTCATTGTGATCAAAGTCAACTCCTGATGAAGCCGTCAGACCAAGATCATCTGCAAAGAGCAGAGGGCCATATGCCCAATGCCAAACAAGCCGCCGTTTCCGTGGTGTAGTGGTCATCACGTTCGCCTCACACGCGAAAGGTCCCCAGTTCGAAACTGGGCGGAAACACTCCAGGCTGACGTTGAGCTTTTCTCCACTCCTTGGCTGAGAACCACGCCCTTGTACATGTATGTAGGAGCTGACTTCCATCCCAACCTCTTTACAAATGTCTTCAAACTCTTTCATTGTGATCAAAGTCAACTCCTGATGAAGCCGTCAGACCAAGATCATCTGCAAAGAGCAGAGGGCCATATGCCCAATGCCAAACAAGCCGCCGTTTCCGTGGTGTAGTGGTCATCACGTTCGCCTCACACGCGAAAGGTCCCCAGTTCGAAACTGGGCGGAAACAATATCGTTTTTTTTTTGGTTTACTCTGCAGCGGAATATCTTCTCTCGATTGGTCATTAAAGACCACTCGTCTAGTTTCTGCAAAATTCAACTCTCTGATGAAGCCAACAGATTTATTCGTGGCTTATTAACAAGAAACTCCCCGTCAGGGAATCGAACCCTGGTCTTCTGCGTGACAAGCAGAGATACTGTCCACTATACTAACGAGGACTCCTTGAGTATATTTAATTGGCAGGTATCTGGCCGGGGTTAAGAGGAGGTATGCACTATAATTCTGTATTATTGGGGATGAACATCACTCCGGGCCAACGTTGAGAATTTCTCCACTCCTTGGCTGAGAACCACGGTCTCGTACATGTATGTAGGAGCTGACTTCCATCCCAACCTCTTTACAAATGTCTTCAAACTCTTTCATTGTGATCAAAGTCAACTCCTGATGAAGCCGTCAGACCAAGATCATCTGCAAAGAGCAGAGGGCCATATGCCCAATGCCAAACAAGCCGCCGTTTCCGTGGTGTAGTGGTCATCACGTTCGCCTCACACGCGAAAGGTCCCCAGTTCGAAACTGGGCGGAAACACTCCAGGCTGACGTTGAGCTTTTCTCCACTCCTTGGCTGAGAACCACGCCCTTGTACATGTATGTAGGAGCTGACTTCCATCCCAACCTCTTTACAAATGTCTTCAAACTCTTTCATTGTGATCAAAGTCAACTCCTGATGAAGCCGTCAGACCAAGATCATCTGCAAAGAGCAGAGGGCCATATGCCCAATGCCAAACAAGCCGCCGTTTCCGTGGTGTAGTGGTCATCACGTTCGCCTCACACGCGAAAGGTCCCCAGTTCGAAACTGGGCGGAAACACTCCAGGCTGACGTTGAGCTTTTCTCCACTCCTTGGCTGTGAACCACGGCCTTGTACATGTATGTAGGAGCTGACTTCCATCCCAACCTCTTTACAAATGTCTTCAAACTCTTTCATTGTGATCAAAGTCAACTCCTGATGAAGCCGTCAGACCAAGATCATCTGCAAAGAGCAGAGGGCCATATGCCCAATGCCAAACAAGCCGCCGTTTCCGTGGTGTAGTGGTCATCACGTTCGCCTCACACGCGAAAGGTCCCCAGTTCGAAACTGGGCGGAAACAATATCGTTTTTTTTTTGGTTTACTCTGCAGCGGAATATCTTCTCTCGATTGGTCATTAAAGACCACTCGTCTAGTTTCTGCAAAATTCAACTCTCTGATGAAGCCAACAGATTTATTCGTGGCTTATTAACAAGAAACTCCCCGTCAGGGAATCGAACCCTGGTCTTCTGCGTGACAAGCAGAGATACTGTCCACTATACTAACGAGGACTCCTTGAGTATACTTAATTGGCAGGTATCTGGCCGGGGTTAAGAGGAGGTATGCACTATAATTCTGTATTATTGGGGATGAACATCACTCCGGGCCAACGTTGAGAATTTCTCCACTCCTTGGCTGAGAACCACGGTCTCGTACATGTATGTAGGAGCTGACTTCCATCCCAACCTCTTTACAAATGTCTTCAAACTCTTTCATTGTGATCAAAGTCAACTCCTGATGAAGCCGTCAGACCAAGATCATCTGCAAAGAGCAGAGGGCCATATGCCCAATGCCAAACAAGCCGCCGTTTCCGTGGTGTAGTGGTCATCACGTTCGCCTCACACGCGAAAGGTCCCCAGTTCGAAATTGGGCGGAAACAATATCGGTTTTTTTTTGGTTTACTCTGCAGCGGAATATCTTCTCTCAATTGGTCATTAAAGACCACTCGTCTAGTTTCTGCAAAATTCAACTCTCTGATGAAGCCAACAGATTTATTCGTGGCTTATTAACAAGAAACTCCCCGTCAGGGAATCGAACCCTGGTCTTCTGAGTGACAAGCAGAGATACTGTCCACTATACTAACGAGGACTCCTTCAGTATATTTAATTGGCAGGTATCTGGCCGGGGTTAAGAGGAGGTATGCACTATAATTCTGTATTATTGGGGATGAACATCACTCCGGGCCAACGTTGAGAATTTCTCCACTCCTTGGCTGAGAACCACGCCCTTGTACATGTATGTAGGAGCTGACTTCCATCCCAACCTCTTTACAAATGTCTTCAAACTCTTTCATTGTGATCAAAGTCAACTCCTGATGAAGCCGTCAGACCAAGATCATCTGCAAAGAGCAGAGGGCCATATGCCCAATGCAAAACAAGCCGCCGTTTCCGTGGTGTAGTGGTCATCACGTTCTCCTCACACGCGAAAGGTCCCCAGTTCGAAACTGGGCGGAAACACTCCAGGCTGACGTTGAGCTTTTCTCCACTCCTTGGCTGTGAACCACGCCCTTGTACATGTATGTAGGAGCTGACTTCCATCCCAACCTCTTTACAAATGTCTTCAAACTCTTTCATTGTGATCAAAGTCAACTCCTGATGAAGCCGTCAGACCAAGATCATCTGCAAAGAGCAGAGGGCCATATGCCCAATGCCAAACAAGCCGCCGTTTCCGTGGTGTAGTGGTCATCACGTTCGCCTCACACGCGAAAGGTCCCCAGTTCGAAACTGGGCGGAAACAATATCGTTTTTTTTTTGGTTTACTCTGCAGCGGAATATCTTCTCTCGATTGGTCATTAAAGACCACTCGTCTAGTTTCTGCAAAATTCAACTCTCTGATGAAGCCAACAGATTTATTCGTGGCTTATTAACAAGAAACTCCCCGTCAGGGAATCGAACCCTGGTCTTCTGCGTGACAAGCAGAGATACTGTCCACTATACTAACGAGGACTCCTTGAGTATACTTAATTGGCAGGTATCTGGCCGGGGTTAAGAGGAGGTATGCACTATAATTCTGTATTATTGGGGATGAACATCACTCCGGGCCAACGTTGAGAATTTCTCCACTCCTTGGCTGAGAACCACGGTCTCGTACATGTATGTAGGAGCTGACTTCCATCCCAACCTCTTTACAAATGTCTTCAAACTCTTTCATTGTGATCAAAGTCAACTCCTGATGAAGCCGTCAGACCAAGATCATCTGCAAAGAGCAGAGGGCCATATGCCCAATGCCAAACAAGCCGCCGTTTCCGTGGTGTAGTGGTCATCACGTTCGCCTCACACGCGAAAGGTCCCCAGTTCGAAATTGGGCGGAAACAATATCGGTTTTTTTTTGGTTTACTCTGCAGCGGAATATCTTCTCTCAATTGGTCATTAAAGACCACTCGTCTAGTTTCTGCAAAATTCAACTCTCTGATGAAGCCAACAGATTTATTCGTGGCTTATTAACAAGAAACTCCCCGTCAGGGAATCGAACCCTGGTCTTCTGAGTGACAAGCAGAGATACTGTCCACTATACTAACGAGGACTCCTTCAGTATATTTAATTGGCAGGTATCTGGCCGGGGTTAAGAGGAGGTATGCACTATAATTCTGTATTATTGGGGATGAACATCACTCCGGGCCAACGTTGAGAATTTCTCCACTCCTTGGCTGAGAACCACGCCCTTGTACATGTATGTAGGAGCTGACTTCCATCCCAACCTCTTTACAAATGTCTTCAAACTCTTTCATTGTGATCAAAGTCAACTCCTGATGAAGCCGTCGGACCAAGATCATCTGCAAAGAGCAGAGGGCCATATGCCCAATGCAAAACAAGCCGCCGTTTCCGTGGTGTAGTGGTCATCACGTTCTCCTCACACGCGAAAGGTCCCCAGTTCGAAACTGGGCGGAAACACTCCAGGCTGACGTTGAGCTTTTCTCCACTCCTTGGCTGTGAACCACGCCCTTGTACATGTATGTAGGAGCTGACTTCCATCCCAACCTCTTTACAAATGTCTTCAAACTCTTTCATTGTGATCAAAGTCAACTCCTGATGAAGCCGTCAGACCAAGATCATCTGCAAAGAGCAGAGGGCCATATGCCCAATGCCAAACAAGCCGCCGTTTCCGTGGTGTAGTGGTCATCACGTTCGCCTCACACGCGAAAGGTCCCCAGTTCGAAACTGGGCGGAAACAATATCGTTTTTTTTTTGGTTTACTCTGCAGCGGAATATCTTCTCTCGATTGGTCATTAAAGACCACTCGTCTAGTTTCTGCAAAATTCAACTCTCTGATGAAGCCAACAGATTTATTCGTGGCTTATTAACAAGAAACTCCCCGTCAGGGAATCGAACCCTGGTCTTCTGCGTGACAAGCAGAGATACTGTCCACTATACTAACGAGGACTCCTTGAGTATACTTAATTGGCAGGTATCTGGCCGGGGTTAAGAGGAGGTATGCACTATAATTCTGTATTATTGGGGATGAACATCACTCCGGGCCAACGTTGAGAATTTCTCCACTCCTTGGCTGAGAACCACGGTCTCGTACATGTATGTAGGAGCTGACTTCCATCCCAACCTCTTTACAAATGTCTTCAAACTCTTTCATTGTGATCAAAGTCAACTCCTGATGAAGCCGTCAGACCAAGATCATCTGCAAAGAGCAGAGGGCCATATGCCCAATGCCAAACAAGCCGCCGTTTCCGTGGTGTAGTGGTCATCACGTTCGCCTCACACGCGAAAGGTCCCCAGTTCGAAACTGGGCGGAAACACTCCAGGCTGACGTTGAGCTTTTCTCCACTCCTTGGCTGAGAACCACGCCCTTGTACATGTATGTAGGAGCTGACTTCCATCCCAACCTCTTTACAAATGTCTTCAAACTCTTTCATTGTGATCAAAGTCAACTCCTGATGAAGCCGTCAGACCAAGATCATCTGCAAAGAGCAGAGGGCCATATGCCCAATGCCAAACAAGCCGCCGTTTCCGTGGTGTAGTGGTCATCACGTTCGCCTCACACGCGAAAGGTCCCCAGTTCGAAATTGGGCGGAAACAATATCGGTTTTTTTTTGGTTTACTCTGCAGCGGAATATCTTCTCTCAATTGGTCATTAAAGACCACTCGTCTAGTTTCTGCAAAATTCAACTCTCTGATGAAGCCAACAGATTTATTCGTGGCTTATTAACAAGAAACTCCCCGTCAGGGAATCGAACCCTGGTCTTCTGAGTGACAAGCAGAGATACTGTCCACTATACTAACGAGGACTCCTTCAGTATATTTAATTGGCAGGTATCTGGCCGGGGTTAAGAGGAGGTATGCACTATAATTCTGTATTATTGGGGATGAACATCACTCCGGGCCAACGTTGAGAATTTCTCCACTCCTTGGCTGAGAACCACGCCCTTGTACATGTATGTAGGAGCTGACTTCCATCCCAACCTCTTTACAAATGTCTTCAAACTCTTTCATTGTGATCAAAGTCAACTCCTGATGAAGCCGTCGGACCAAGATCATCTGCAAAGAGCAGAGGGCCATATGCCCAATGCAAAACAAGCCGCCGTTTCCGTGGTGTAGTGGTCATCACGTTCTCCTCACACGCGAAAGGTCCCCAGTTCGAAACTGGGCGGAAACACTCCAGGCTGACGTTGAGCTTTTCTCCACTCCTTGGCTGTGAACCACGCCCTTGTACATGTATGTAGGAGCTGACTTCCATCCCAACCTCTTTACAAATGTCTTCAAACTCTTTCATTGTGATCAAAGTCAACTCCTGATGAAGCCGTCAGACCAAGATCATCTGCAAAGAGCAGAGGGCCATATGCCCAATGCCAAACAAGCCGCCGTTTCCGTGGTGTAGTGGTCATCACGTTCGCCTCACACGCGAAAGGTCCCCAGTTCGAAACTGGGCGGAAACAATATCGTTTTTTTTTTGGTTTACTCTGCAGCGGAATATCTTCTCTCGATTGGTCATTAAAGACCACTCGTCTAGTTTCTGCAAAATTCAACTCTCTGATGAAGCCAACAGATTTATTCGTGGCTTATTAACAAGAAACTCCCCGTCAGGGAATCGAACCCTGGTCTTCTGCGTGACAAGCAGAGATACTGTCCACTATACTAACGAGGACTCCTTGAGTATACTTAATTGGCAGGTATCTGGCCGGGGTTAAGAGGAGGTATGCACTATAATTCTGTATTATTGGGGATGAACATCACTCCGGGCCAACGTTGAGAATTTCTCCACTCCTTGGCTGAGAACCACGGTCTCGTACATGTATGTAGGAGCTGACTTCCATCCCAACCTCTTTACAAATGTCTTCAAACTCTTTCATTGTGATCAAAGTCAACTCCTGATGAAGCCGTCAGACCAAGATCATCTGCAAAGAGCAGAGGGCCATATGCCCAATGCCAAACAAGCCGCCGTTTCCGTGGTGTAGTGGTCATCACGTTCGCCTCACACGCGAAAGGTCCCCAGTTCGAAACTGGGCGGAAACACTCCAGGCTGACGTTGAGCTTTTCTCCACTCCTTGGCTGAGAACCACGCCCTTGTACATGTATGTAGGAGCTGACTTCCATCCCAACCTCTTTACAAATGTCTTCAAACTCTTTCATTGTGATCAAAGTCAACTCCTGATGAAGCCGTCAGACCAAGATCATCTGCAAAGAGCAGAGGGCCATATGCCCAATGCCAAACAAGCCGCCGTTTCCGTGGTGTAGTGGTCATCACGTTCGCCTCACACGCGAAAGGTCCCCAGTTTGAAACTGGGCGGAAACAATATCGTTTTTTTTTTGGTTTACTCTGCAGCGGAATATCTTCTCTCGATTGGTCATTAAAGACCACTCGTCTAGTTTCTGCAAAATTCAACTCTCTGATGAAGCCAACAGATTTATTCGTGGCTTATTAACAAGAAACTCCCCGTCAGGGAATCGAACCCTGGTCTTCTGCGTGACAAGCAGAGATACTGTCCACTATACTAACGAGGACTCCTTGAGTATATTTAATTGGCAGGTATCTGGCCGGGGTTAAGAGGAGGTATGCACTATAATTCTGTATTATTGGGGATGAACATCACTCCGGGCCAACGTTGAGAATTTCTCCACTCCTTGGCTGAGAACCACGGTCTCGTACATGTATGTAGGAGCTGACTTCCATCCCAACCTCTTTACAAATGTCTTCAAACTCTTTCATTGTGATCAAAGTCAACTCCTGATGAAGCCGTCAGACCAAGATCATCTGCAAAGAGCAGAGGGCCATATGCCCAATGCCAAACAAGCCGCCGTTTCCGTGGTGTAGTGGTCATCACGTTCGCCTCACACGCGAAAGGTCCCCAGTTCGAAACTGGGCGGAAACAATATCGTTTTTTTTTTGGTTTACTCTGCAGCGGAATATCTTCTCTCGATTGGTCATTAAAGACCACTCGTCTAGTTTCTGCAAAATTCAACTCTCTGATGAAGCCAACAGATTTATTCGTGGCTTATTAACAAGAAACTCCCCGTCAGGGAATCGAACCCTGGTCTTCTGCGTGACAAGCAGAGATACTGTCCACTATACTAAAGGGGACTCCTTGAGTATATTTAATTGGCAGGTATCTGGCCGTGGTTAAGAGGAGGTATGCACTATAATTCTGTATTATTGGGGATGAACATCACTCCGGGCCAACGTTGAGAATTTCTCCACTCCTTGGCTGAGAACCACGGTCTCGTACATGTATGTAGGAGCTGACTTCCATCCCAACCTCTTTACAAATGTCTTCAAACTCTTTCATTGTGATCAAAGTCAACTCCTGATGAAGCCGTCAGACCAAGATCATCTGCAAAGAGCAGAGGGCCATATGCCCAATGCCAAACAAGCCGCCGTTTCCGTGGTGTAGTGGTCATCACGTTCGCCTCACACGCGAAAGGTCCCCAGTTCGAAACTGGGCGGAAACACTCCAGGCTGACGTTGAGCTTTTCTCCACTCCTTGGCTGAGAACCACGCCCTTGTACATGTATGTAGGAGCTGACTTCCATCCCAACCTCTTTACAAATGTCTTCAAACTCTTTCATTGTGATCAAAGTCAACTCCTGATGAAGCCGTCAGACCAAGATCATCTGCAAAGAGCAGAGGGCCATATGCCCAATGCCAAACAAGCCGCCGTTTCCGTGGTGTAGTGGTCATCACGTTCGCCTCACACGCGAAAGGTCCCCAGTTCGAAACTGGGCGGAAACAATATCGTTTTTTTTTTGGTTTACTCTGCAGCGGAATATCTTCTCTCGATTGGTCATTAAAGACCACTCGTCTAGTTTCTGCAAAATTCAACTCTCTGATGAAGCCAACAGATTTATTCGTGGCTTATTAACAAGAAACTCCCCGTCAGGGAATCGAACCCTGGTCTTCTGCGTGACAAGCAGAGATACTGTCCACTATACTAACGAGGACTCCTTGAGTATATTTAATTGGCAGGTATCTGGCCGGGGTTAAGAGGAGGTATGCACTATAATTCTGTATTATTGGGGATGAACATCACTCCGGGCCAACGTTGAGAATTTCTCCACTCCTTGGCTGAGAACCACGGTCTCGTACATGTATGTAGGAGCTGAATTCCATCCCAACCTCTTTACAAATGTCTTCAAACTCTTTCATTGTGATCAAAGTCAACTCCTGATGAAGCCGTCAGACCAAGATCATCTGCAAAGAGCAGAGGGCCATATGCCCAATGCCAAACAAGCCGCCGTTTCCGTGGTGTAGTGGTCATCACGTTCGCCTCACACGCGAAAGGTCCCCAGTTCGAAACTGGGCGGAAACACTCCAGGCTGACGTTGAGCTTTTCTCCACTCCTTGGCTGAGAACCACGCCCTTGTACATGTATGTAGGAGCTGACTTCCATCCCAACCTCTTTACAAATGTCTTCAAACTCTTTCATTGTGATCAAAGTCAACTCCTGATGAAGCCGTCAGACCAAGATCATCTGCAAAGAGCAGAGGGCCATATGCCCAATGCCAAACAAGCCGCCGTTTCCGTGGTGTAGTGGTCATCACGTTCGCCTCACACGCGAAAGGTCCCCAGTTCGAAACTGGGCGGAAACAATATCGTTTTTTTTTTGGTTTACTCTGCAGCGGAATATCTTCTCTCGATTGGTCATTAAAGACCACTCGTCTAGTTTCTGCAAAATTCAACTCTCTGATGAAGCCAACAGATTTATTCGTGGCTTATTAACAAGAAACTCCCCGTCAGGGAATCGAACCCTGGTCTTCTGCGTGACAAGCAGAGATACTGTCCACTATACTAAAGGGGACTCCTTGAGTATATTTAATTGGCAGGTATCTGGCCGTGGTTAAGAGGAGGTATGCACTATAATTCTGTATTATTGGGGATGAACATCACTCCGGGCCAACGTTGAGAATTTCTCCACTCCTTGGCTGAGAACCACGGTCTCGTACATGTATGTAGGAGCTGACTTCCATCCCAACCTCTTTACAAATGTCTTCAAACTCTTTCATTGTGATCAAAGTCAACTCCTGATGAAGCCGTCAGACCAAGATCATCTGCAAAGAGCAGAGGGCCATATGCCCAATGCCAAACAAGCCGCCGTTTCCGTGGTGTAGTGGTCATCACGTTCACCTCACACGCGAAAGGTCCCCAGTTCGAAACTGGGCGGAAACACTCCAGGCTGACGTTGAGCTTTTCTCCACTCCTTGGCTGAGAACCACGCCCTTGTACATGTATGTAGGAGCTGACTTCCATCCCAACCTCTTTACAAATGTCTTCAAACTCTTTCATTGTGATCAAAGTCAACTCCTGATGAAGCCGTCAGACCAAGATCATCTGCAAAGAGCAGAGGGCCATATGCCCAATGCCAAACAAGCCGCCGTTTCCGTGGTGTAGTGGTCATCACGTTCGCCTCACACGCGAAAGGTCCCCAGTTCGAAACTGGGCGGAAACAATATCGTTTTTTTTTTGGTTTACTCTGCAGCGGAATATCTTCTCTCGATTGGTCATTAAAGACCACTCGTCTAGTTTCTGCAAAATTCAACTCTCTGATGAAGCCAACAGATTTATTCGTGGCTTATTAACAAGAAACTCCCCGTCAGGGAATCGAACCCTGGTCTTCTGCGTGACAAGCAGAGATACTGTCCACTATACTAACGAGGACTCCTTGAGTATATTTAATTGGCAGGTATCTGGCCGGGGTTAAGAGGAGGTATGCACTATAATTCTGTATTATTGGGGATGAACATCACTCCGGGCCAACGTTGAGAATTTCTCCACTCCTTGGCTGAGAACCACGGTCTCGTACATGTATGTAGGAGCTGACTTCCATCCCAACCTCTTTACAAATGTCTTCAAACTCTTTCATTGTGATCAAAGTCAACTCCTGATGAAGCCGTCAGACCAAGATCATCTGCAAAGAGCAGAGGGCCATATGCCCAATGCCAAACAAGCCGCCGTTTCCGTGGTGTAGTGGTCATCACGTTCGCCTCACACGCGAAAGGTCCCCAGTTCGAAACTGGGCGGAAACACTCCAGGCTGACGTTGAGCTTTTCTCCACTCCTTGGCTGAGAACCACGCCCTTGTACATGTATGTAGGAGCTGACTTCCATCCCAACCTCTTTACAAATGTCTTCAAACTCTTTCATTGTGATCAAAGTCAACTCCTGATGAAGCCGTCAGACCAAGATCATCTGCAAAGAGCAGAGGGCCATATGCCCAATGCCAAACAAGCCGCCGTTTCCGTGGTGTAGTGGTCATCACGTTCGCCTCACACGCGAAAGGTCCCCAGTTTGAAACTGGGCGGAAACAATATCGTTTTTTTTTTGGTTTACTCTGCAGCGGAATATCTTCTCTCGATTGGTCATTAAAGACCACTCGTCTAGTTTCTGCAAAATTCAACTCTCTGATGAAGCCAACAGATTTATTCGTGGCTTATTAACAAGAAACTCCCCGTCAGGGAATCGAACCCTGGTCTTCTGCGTGACAAGCAGAGATACTGTCCACTATACTAACGAGGACTCCTTGAGTATATTTAATTGGCAGGTATCTGGCCGGGGTTAAGAGGAGGTATGCACTATAATTCTGTATTATTGGGGATGAACATCACTCCGGGCCAACGTTGAGAATTTCTCCACTCCTTGGCTGAGAACCACGGTCTCGTACATGTATGTAGGAGCTGACTTCCATCCCAACCTCTTTACAAATGTCTTCAAACTCTTTCATTGTGATCAAAGTCAACTCCTGATGAAGCCGTCAGACCAAGATCATCTGCAAAGAGCAGAGGGCCATATGCCCAATGCCAAACAAGCCGCCGTTTCCGTGGTGTAGTGGTCATCACGTTCGCCTCACACGCGAAAGGTCCCCAGTTCGAAACTGGGCGGAAACAATATCGTTTTTTTTTTGGTTTACTCTGCAGCGGAATATCTTCTCTCGATTGGTCATTAAAGACCACTCGTCTAGTTTCTGCAAAATTCAACTCTCTGATGAAGCCAACAGATTTATTCGTGGCTTATTAACAAGAAACTCCCCGTCAGGGAATCGAACCCTGGTCTTCTGCGTGACAAGCAGAGATACTGTCCACTATACTAAAGGGGACTCCTTGAGTATATTTAATTGGCAGGTATCTGGCCGTGGTTAAGAGGAGGTATGCACTATAATTCTGTATTATTGGGGATGAACATCACTCCGGGCCAACGTTGAGAATTTCTCCACTCCTTGGCTGAGAACCACGGTCTCGTACATGTATGTAGGAGCTGACTTCCATCCCAACCTCTTTACAAATGTCTTCAAACTCTTTCATTGTGATCAAAGTCAACTCCTGATGAAGCCGTCAGACCAAGATCATCTGCAAAGAGCAGAGGGCCATATGCCCAATGCCAAACAAGCCGCCGTTTCCGTGGTGTAGTGGTCATCACGTTCGCCTCACACGCGAAAGGTCCCCAGTTCGAAACTGGGCGGAAACACTCCAGGCTGACGTTGAGCTTTTCTCCACTCCTTGGCTGAGAACCACGCCCTTGTACATGTATGTAGGAGCTGACTTCCATCCCAACCTCTTTACAAATGTCTTCAAACTCTTTCATTGTGATCAAAGTCAACTCCTGATGAAGCCGTCAGACCAAGATCATCTGCAAAGAGCAGAGGGCCATATGCCCAATGCCAAACAAGCCGCCGTTTCCGTGGTGTAGTGGTCATCACGTTCGCCTCACACGCGAAAGGTCCCCAGTTCGAAACTGGGCGGAAACAATATCGTTTTTTTTTTGGTTTACTCTGCAGCGGAATATCTTCTCTCGATTGGTCATTAAAGACCACTCGTCTAGTTTCTGCAAAATTCAACTCTCTGATGAAGCCAACAGATTTATTCGTGGCTTATTAACAAGAAACTCCCCGTCAGGGAATCGAACCCTGGTCTTCTGCGTGACAAGCAGAGATACTGTCCACTATACTAACGAGGACTCCTTGAGTATATTTAATTGGCAGGTATCTGGCCGGGGTTAAGAGGAGGTATGCACTATAATTCTGTATTATTGGGGATGAACATCACTCCGGGCCAACGTTGAGAATTTCTCCACTCCTTGGCTGAGAACCACGGTCTCGTACATGTATGTAGGAGCTGAATTCCATCCCAACCTCTTTACAAATGTCTTCAAACTCTTTCATTGTGATCAAAGTCAACTCCTGATGAAGCCGTCAGACCAAGATCATCTGCAAAGAGCAGAGGGCCATATGCCCAATGCCAAACAAGCCGCCGTTTCCGTGGTGTAGTGGTCATCACGTTCGCCTCACACGCGAAAGGTCCCCAGTTCGAAACTGGGCGGAAACACTCCAGGCTGACGTTGAGCTTTTCTCCACTCCTTGGCTGAGAACCACGCCCTTGTACATGTATGTAGGAGCTGACTTCCATCCCAACCTCTTTACAAATGTCTTCAAACTCTTTCATTGTGATCAAAGTCAACTCCTGATGAAGCCGTCAGACCAAGATCATCTGCAAAGAGCAGAGGGCCATATGCCCAATGCCAAACAAGCCGCCGTTTCCGTGGTGTAGTGGTCATCACGTTTGCCTCACACGCGAAAGGTCCCCAGTTCGAAACTGGGCGGAAACAATATCGTTTTTTTTTTGGTTTACTCTGCAGCGGAATATCTTCTCTCGATTGGTCATTAAAGACCACTCGTCTAGTTTCTGCAAAATTCAACTCTCTGATGAAGCCAACAGATTTATTCGTGGCTTATTAACAAGAAACTCCCCGTCAGGGAATCGAACCCTGGTCTTCTGCGTGACAAGCAGAGATACTGTCCACTATACTAAAGGGGACTCCTTGAGTATATTTAATTGGCAGGTATCTGGCCGTGGTTAAGAGGAGGTATGCACTATAATTCTGTATTATTGGGGATGAACATCACTCCGGGCCAACGTTGAGAATTTCTCCACTCCTTGGCTGAGAACCACGGTCTCGTACATGTATGTAGGAGCTGACTTCCATCCCAACCTCTTTACAAATGTCTTCAAACTCTTTCATTGTGATCAAAGTCAACTCCTGATGAAGCCGTCAGACCAAGATCATCTGCAAAGAGCAGAGGGCCATATGCCCAATGCCAAACAAGCCGCCGTTTCCGTGGTGTAGTGGTCATCACGTTCGCCTCACACGCGAAAGGTCCCCAGTTCGAAACTGGGCGGAAACACTCCAGGCTGACGTTGAGCTTTTCTCCACTCCTTGGCTGAGAACCACGCCCTTGTACATGTATGTAGGAGCTGACTTCCATCCCAACCTCTTTACAAATGTCTTCAAACTCTTTCATTGTGATCAAAGTCAACTCCTGATGAAGCCGTCAGACCAAGATCATCTGCAAAGAGCAGAGGGCCATATGCCCAATGCCAAACAAGCCGCCGTTTCCGTGGTGTAGTGGTCATCACGTTCGCCTCACACGCGAAAGGTCCCCAGTTCGAAACTGGGCGGAAACAATATCGTTTTTTTTTTGGTTTACTCTGCAGCGGAATATCTTCTCTCGATTGGTCATTAAAGACCACTCGTCTAGTTTCTGCAAAATTCAACTCTCTGATGAAGCCAACAGATTTATTCGTGGCTTATTAACAAGAAACTCCCCGTCAGGGAATCGAACCCTGGTCTTCTGCGTGACAAGCAGAGATACTGTCCACTATACTAACGAGGACTCCGTGAGTATATTTAATTGGCAGGTATCTGGCCGGGGTTAAGAGGAGGTATGCACTATAATTCTGTATTATTGGGGATGAACATCACTCCGGGCCAACGTTGAGAATTTCTCCACTCCTTGGCTGAGAACCACGGTCTCGTACATGTATGTAGGAGCTGACTTCCATCCCAACCTCTTTACAAATGTCTTCAAACTCTTTCATTGTGATCAAAGTCAACTCCTGATGAAGCCGTCAGACCAAGATCATCTGCAAAGAGCAGAGGGCCATATGCCCAATGCCAAACAAGCCGCCGTTTCCGTGGTGTAGTGGTCATCACGTTCGCCTCACACGCGAAAGGTCCCCAGTTCGAAACTGGGCGGAAACACTCCAGGCTGACGTTGAGCTTTTCTCCACTCCTTGGCTGAGAACCACGCCCTTGTACATGTATGTAGGAGCTGACTTCCATCCCAACCTCTTTACAAATGTCTTCAAACTCTTTCATTGTGATCAAAGTCAACTCCTGATGAAGCCGTCAGACCAAGATCATCTGCAAAGAGCAGAGGGCCATATGCCCAATGCCAAACAAGCCGCCGTTTCCGTGGTGTAGTGGTCATCACGTTCGCCTCACACGCGAAAGGTCCCCAGTTTGAAACTGGGCGGAAACAATATCGTTTTTTTTTTGGTTTACTCTGCAGCGGAATATCTTCTCTCGATTGGTCATTAAAGACCACTCGTCTAGTTTCTGCAAAATTCAACTCTCTGATGAAGCCAACAGATTTATTCGTGGCTTATTAACAAGAAACTCCCCGTCAGGGAATCGAACCCTGGTCTTCTGCGTGACAAGCAGAGATACTGTCCACTATACTAACGAGGACTCCTTGAGTATATTTAATTGGCAGGTATCTGGCCGGGGTTAAGAGGAGGTATGCACTATAATTCTGTATTATTGGGGATGAACATCACTCCGGGCCAACGTTGAGAATTTCTCCACTCCTTGGCTGAGAACCACGGTCTCGTACATGTATGTAGGAGCTGACTTCCATCCCAACCTCTTTACAAATGTCTTCAAACTCTTTCATTGTGATCAAAGTCAACTCCTGATGAAGCCGTCAGACCAAGATCATCTGCAAAGAGCAGAGGGCCATATGCCCAATGCCAAACAAGCCGCCGTTTCCGTGGTGTAGTGGTCATCACGTTCGCCTCACACGCGAAAGGTCCCCAGTTCGAAACTGGGCGGAAACAATATCGTTTTTTTTTTGGTTTACTCTGCAGCGGAATATCTTCTCTCGATTGGTCATTAAAGACCACTCGTCTAGTTTCTGCAAAATTCAACTCTCTGATGAAGCCAACAGATTTATTCGTGGCTTATTAACAAGAAACTCCCCGTCAGGGAATCGAACCCTGGTCTTCTGCGTGACAAGCAGAGATACTGTCCACTATACTAAAGGGGACTCCTTGAGTATATTTAATTGGCAGGTATCTGGCCGTGGTTAAGAGGAGGTATGCACTATAATTCTGTATTATTGGGGATGAACATCACTCCGGGCCAACGTTGAGAATTTCTCCACTCCTTGGCTGAGAACCACGGTCTCGTACATGTATGTAGGAGCTGACTTCCATCCCAACCTCTTTACAAATGTCTTCAAACTCTTTCATTGTGATCAAAGTCAACTCCTGATGAAGCCGTCAGACCAAGATCATCTGCAAAGAGCAGAGGGCCATATGCCCAATGCCAAACAAGCCGCCGTTTCCGTGGTGTAGTGGTCATCACGTTCGCCTCACACGCGAAAGGTCCCCAGTTCGAAACTGGGCGGAAACACTCCAGGCTGACGTTGAGCTTTTCTCCACTCCTTGGCTGAGAACCACGCCCTTGTACATGTATGTAGGAGCTGACTTCCATCCCAACCTCTTTACAAATGTCTTCAAACTCTTTCATTGTGATCAAAGTCAACTCCTGATGAAGCCGTCAGACCAAGATCATCTGCAAAGAGCAGAGGGCCATATGCCCAATGCCAAACAAGCCGCCGTTTCCGTGGTGTAGTGGTCATCACGTTCGCCTCACACGCGAAAGGTCCCCAGTTCGAAACTGGGCGGAAACAATATCGTTTTTTTTTTGGTTTACTCTGCAGCGGAATATCTTCTCTCGATTGGTCATTAAAGACCACTCGTCTAGTTTCTGCAAAATTCAACTCTCTGATGAAGCCAACAGATTTATTCGTGGCTTATTAACAAGAAACTCCCCGTCAGGGAATCGAACCCTGGTCTTCTGCGTGACAAGCAGAGATACTGTCCACTATACTAACGAGGACTCCTTGAGTATATTTAATTGGCAGGTATCTGGCCGGGGTTAAGAGGAGGTATGCACTATAATTCTGTATTATTGGGGATGAACATCACTCCGGGCCAACGTTGAGAATTTCTCCACTCCTTGGCTGAGAACCACGGTCTCGTACATGTATGTAGGAGCTGAATTCCATCCCAACCTCTTTACAAATGTCTTCAAACTCTTTCATTGTGATCAAAGTCAACTCCTGATGAAGCCGTCAGACCAAGATCATCTGCAAAGAGCAGAGGGCCATATGCCCAATGCCAAACAAGCCGCCGTTTCCGTGGTGTAGTGGTCATCACGTTCGCCTCACACGCGAAAGGTCCCCAGTTCGAAACTGGGCGGAAACACTCCAGGCTGACGTTGAGCTTTTCTCCACTCCTTGGCTGAGAACCACGCCCTTGTACATGTATGTAGGAGCTGACTTCCATCCCAACCTCTTTACAAATGTCTTCAAACTCTTTCATTGTGATCAAAGTCAACTCCTGATGAAGCCGTCAGACCAAGATCATCTGCAAAGAGCAGAGGGCCATATGCCCAATGCCAAACAAGCCGCCGTTTCCGTGGTGTAGTGGTCATCACGTTCGCCTCACACGCGAAAGGTCCCCAGTTCGAAACTGGGCGGAAACAATATCGTTTTTTTTTTGGTTTACTCTGCAGCGGAATATCTTCTCTCGATTGGTCATTAAAGACCACTCGTCTAGTTTCTGCAAAATTCAACTCTCTGATGAAGCCAACAGATTTATTCGTGGCTTATTAACAAGAAACTCCCCGTCAGGGAATCGAACCCTGGTCTTCTGCGTGACAAGCAGAGATACTGTCCACTATACTAAAGGGGACTCCTTGAGTATATTTAATTGGCAGGTATCTGGCCGTGGTTAAGAGGAGGTATGCACTATAATTCTGTATTATTGGGGATGAACATCACTCCGGGCCAACGTTGAGAATTTCTCCACTCCTTGGCTGAGAACCACGGTCTCGTACATGTATGTAGGAGCTGACTTCCATCCCAACCTCTTTACAAATGTCTTCAAACTCTTTCATTGTGATCAAAGTCAACTCCTGATGAAGCCGTCAGACCAAGATCATCTGCAAAGAGCAGAGGGCCATATGCCCAATGCCAAACAAGCCGCCGTTTCCGTGGTGTAGTGGTCATCACGTTCGCCTCACACGCGAAAGGTCCCCAGTTCGAAACTGGGCGGAAACACTCCAGGCTGACGTTGAGCTTTTCTCCACTCCTTGGCTGAGAACCACGCCCTTGTACATGTATGTAGGAGCTGACTTCCATCCCAACCTCTTTACAAATGTCTTCAAACTCTTTCATTGTGATCAAAGTCAACTCCTGATGAAGCCGTCAGACCAAGATCATCTGCAAAGAGCAGAGGGCCATATGCCCAATGCCAAACAAGCCGCCGTTTCCGTGGTGTAGTGGTCATCACGTTCGCCTCACACGCGAAAGGTCCCCAGTTCGAAACTGGGTGGAAACAATATCGTTTTTTTTTTGGTTTACTCTGCAGCGGAATATCTTCTCTCGATTGGTCATTAAAGACCACTCGTCTAGTTTCTGCAAAATTCAACTCTCTGATGAAGCCAACAGATTTATTCGTGGCTTATTAACAAGAAACTCCCCGTCAGGGAATCGAACCCTGGTCTTCTGCGTGACAAGCAGAGATACTGTCCACTATACTAACGAGGACTCCTTGAGTATATTTAATTGGCAGGTATCTGGCCGGGGTTAAGAGGAGGTATGCACTATAATTCTGTATTATTGGGGATGAACATCACTCCGGGCCAACGTTGAGAATTTCTCCACTCCTTGGCTGAGAACCACGGTCTCGTACATGTATGTAGGAGCTGACTTCCATCCCAACCTCTTTACAAATGTCTTCAAACTCTTTCATTGTGATCAAAGTCAACTCCTGATGAAGCCGTCAGACCAAGATCATCTGCAAAGAGCAGAGGGCCATATGCCCAATGCCAAACAAGCCGCCGTTTCCGTGGTGTAGTGGTCATCACGTTCGCCTCACACGCGAAAGGTCCCCAGTTCGAAACTGGGCGGAAACACTCCAGGCTGACGTTGAGCTTTTCTCCACTCCTTGGCTGAGAACCACGCCCTTGTACATGTATGTAGGAGCTGACTTCCATCCCAACCTCTTTACAAATGTCTTCAAACTCTTTCATTGTGATCAAAGTCAACTCCTGATGAAGCCGTCAGACCAAGATCATCTGCAAAGAGCAGAGGGCCATATGCCCAATGCCAAACAAGCCGCCGTTTCCGTGGTGTAGTGGTCATCACGTTCGCCTCACACGCGAAAGGTCCCCAGTTTGAAACTGGGCGGAAACAATATCGTTTTTTTTTTGGTTTACTCTGCAGCGGAATATCTTCTCTCGATTGGTCATTAAAGACCACTCGTCTAGTTTCTGCAAAATTCAACTCTCTGATGAAGCCAACAGATTTATTCGTGGCTTATTAACAAGAAACTCCCCGTCAGGGAATCGAACCCTGGTCTTCTGCGTGACAAGCAGAGATACTGTCCACTATACTAACGAGGACTCCTTGAGTATATTTAATTGGCAGGTATCTGGCCGGGGTTAAGAGGAGGTATGCACTATAATTCTGTATTATTGGGGATGAACATCACTCCGGGCCAACGTTGAGAATTTCTCCACTCCTTGGCTGAGAACCACGGTCTCGTACATGTATGTAGGAGCTGACTTCCATCCCAACCTCTTTACAAATGTCTTCAAACTCTTTCATTGTGATCAAAGTCAACTCCTGATGAAGCCGTCAGACCAAGATCATCTGCAAAGAGCAGAGGGCCATATGCCCAATGCCAAACAAGCCGCCGTTTCCGTGGTGTAGTGGTCATCACGTTCGCCTCACACGCGAAAGGTCCCCAGTTCGAAACTGGGCGGAAACAATATCGTTTTTTTTTTGGTTTACTCTGCAGCGGAATATCTTCTCTCGATTGGTCATTAAAGACCACTCGTCTAGTTTCTGCAAAATTCAACTCTCTGATGAAGCCAACAGATTTATTCGTGGCTTATTAACAAGAAACTCCCCGTCAGGGAATCGAACCCTGGTCTTCTGCGTGACAAGCAGAGATACTGTCCACTATACTAAAGGGGACTCCTTGAGTATATTTAATTGGCAGGTATCTGGCCGTGGTTAAGAGGAGGTATGCACTATAATTCTGTATTATTGGGGATGAACATCACTCCGGGCCAACGTTGAGAATTTCTCCACTCCTTGGCTGAGAACCACGGTCTCGTACATGTATGTAGGAGCTGACTTCCATCCCAACCTCTTTACAAATGTCTTCAAACTCTTTCATTGTGATCAAAGTCAACTCCTGATGAAGCCGTCAGACCAAGATCATCTGCAAAGAGCAGAGGGCCATATGCCCAATGCCAAACAAGCCGCCGTTTCCGTGGTGTAGTGGTCATCACGTTCGCCTCACACGCGAAAGGTCCCCAGTTCGAAACTGGGCGGAAACACTCCAGGCTGACGTTGAGCTTTTCTCCACTCCTTGGCTGAGAACCACGCCCTTGTACATGTATGTAGGAGCTGACTTCCATCCCAACCTCTTTACAAATGTCTTCAAACTCTTTCATTGTGATCAAAGTCAACTCCTGATGAAGCCGTCAGACCAAGATCATCTGCAAAGAGCAGAGGGCCATATGCCCAATGCCAAACAAGCCGCCGTTTCCGTGGTGTAGTGGTCATCACGTTCGCCTCACACGCGAAAGGTCCCCAGTTCGAAACTGGGCGGAAACAATATCGTTTTTTTTTTGGTTTACTCTGCAGCGGAATATCTTCTCTCGATTGGTCATTAAAGACCACTCGTCTAGTTTCTGCAAAATTCAACTCTCTGATGAAGCCAACAGATTTATTCGTGGCTTATTAACAAGAAACTCCCCGTCAGGGAATCGAACCCTGGTCTTCTGCGTGACAAGCAGAGATACTGTCCACTATACTAACGAGGACTCCTTGAGTATATTTAATTGGCAGGTATCTGGCCGGGGTTAAGAGGAGGTATGCACTATAATTCTGTATTATTGGGGATGAACATCACTCCGGGCCAACGTTGAGAATTTCTCCACTCCTTGGCTGAGAACCACGGTCTCGTACATGTATGTAGGAGCTGACTTCCATCCCAACCTCTTTACAAATGTCTTCAAACTCTTTCATTGTGATCAAAGTCAACTCCTGATGAAGCCGTCAGACCAAGATCATCTGCAAAGAGCAGAGGGCCATATGCCCAATGCCAAACAAGCCGCCGTTTCCGTGGTGTAGTGGTCATCACGTTCGCCTCACACGCGAAAGGTCCCCAGTTCGAAACTGGGCGGAAACACTCCAGGCTGACGTTGAGCTTTTCTCCACTCCTTGGCTGAGAACCACGCCCTTGTACATGTATGTAGGAGCTGACTTCCATCCCAACCTCTTTACAAATGTCTTCAAACTCTTTCATTGTGATCAAAGTCAACTCCTGATGAAGCCGTCAGACCAAGATCATCTGCAAAGAGCAGAGGGCCATATGCCCAATGCCAAACAAGCCGCCGTTTCCGTGGTGTAGTGGTCATCACGTTCGCCTCACACGCGAAAGGTCCCCAGTTCGAAACTGGGCGGAAACAATATCGTTTTTTTTTTGGTTTACTCTGCAGCGGAATATCTTCTCTCGATTGGTCATTAAAGACCACTCGTCTAGTTTCTGCAAAATTCAACTCTCTGATGAAGCCAACAGATTTATTCGTGGCTTATTAACAAGAAACTCCCCGTCAGGGAATCGAACCCTGGTCTTCTGCGTGACAAGCAGAGATACTGTCCACTATACTAAAGGGGACTCCTTGAGTATATTTAATTGGCAGGTATCTGGCCGTGGTTAAGAGGAGGTATGCACTATAATTCTGTATTATTGGGGATGAACATCACTCCGGGCCAACGTTGAGAATTTCTCCACTCCTTGGCTGAGAACCACGGTCTCGTACATGTATGTAGGAGCTGACTTCCATCCCAACCTCTTTACAAATGTCTTCAAACTCTTTCATTGTGATCAAAGTCAACTCCTGATGAAGCCGTCAGACCAAGATCATCTGCAAAGAGCAGAGGGCCATATGCCCAATGCCAAACAAGCCGCCGTTTCCGTGGTGTAGTGGTCATCACGTTCGCCTCACACGCGAAAGGTCCCCAGTTCGAAACTGGGCGGAAACACTCCAGGCTGACGTTGAGCTTTTCTCCACTCCTTGGCTGAGAACCACGCCCTTGTACATGTATGTAGGAGCTGACTTCCATCCCAACCTCTTTACAAATGTCTTCAAACTCTTTCATTGTGATCAAAGTCAACTCCTGATGAAGCCGTCAGACCAAGATCATCTGCAAAGAGCAGAGGGCCATATGCCCAATGCCAAACAAGCCGCCGTTTCCGTGGTGTAGTGGTCATCACGTTCGCCTCACACGCGAAAGGTCCCCAGTTCGAAACTGGGCGGAAACAATATCGTTTTTTTTTTGGTTTACTCTGCAGCGGAATATCTTCTCTCGATTGGTCATTAAAGACCACTCGTCTAGTTTCTGCAAAATTCAACTCTCTGATGAAGCCAACAGATTTATTCGTGGCTTATTAACAAGAAACTCCCCGTCAGGGAATCGAACCCTGGTCTTCTGCGTGACAAGCAGAGATACTGTCCACTATACTAACGAGGACTCCTTGAGTATATTTAATTGGCAGGTATCTGGCCGGGGTTAAGAGGAGGTATGCACTATAATTCTGTATTATTGGGGATGAACATCACTCCGGGCCAACGTTGAGAATTTCTCCACTCCTTGGCTGAGAACCACGGTCTCGTACATGTATGTAGGAGCTGACTTCCATCCCAACCTCTTTACAAATGTCTTCAAACTCTTTCATTGTGATCAAAGTCAACTCCTGATGAAGCCGTCAGACCAAGATCATCTGCAAAGAGCAGAGGGCCATATGCCCAATGCCAAACAAGCCGCCGTTTCCGTGGTGTAGTGGTCATCACGTTCGCCTCACACGCGAAAGGTCCCCAGTTCGAAACTGGGCGGAAACACTCCAGGCTGACGTTGAGCTTTTCTCCACTCCTTGGCTGAGAACCACGCCCTTGTACATGTATGTAGGAGCTGACTTCCATCCCAACCTCTTTACAAATGTCTTCAAACTCTTTCATTGTGATCAAAGTCAACTCCTGATGAAGCCGTCAGACCAAGATCATCTGCAAAGAGCAGAGGGCCATATGCCCAATGCCAAACAAGCCGCCGTTTCCGTGGTGTAGTGGTCATCACGTTCGCCTCACACGCGAAAGGTCCCCAGTTCGAAACTGGGCGGAAACAATATCGGTTTTTTTTTGGTTTACTCTGCAGCGGAATATCTTCTCTCGATTGGTCATTAAAGACCACTCGTCTAGTTTCTGCAAAATTCAACTCTCTGATGAAGCCAACAGATTTATTCGTGGCTTATTAACAAGAAACTCCCCGTCAGGGAATCGAACCCTGGTCTTCTGCGTGACAAGCAGAGATACTGTCCACTATACTAACGAGGACTCCTTGAGTATATTTAATTGGCAGGTATCTGGCCGGGGTTAAGAGGAGGTATGCACTATAATTCTGTATTATTGGGGATGAACATCACTCCGGGCCAACGTTGAGAATTTCTCCACTCCTTGGCTGAGAACCACGGTCTCGTACATGTATGTAGGAGCTGACTTCCATCCCAACCTCTTTACAAATGTCTTCAAACTCTTTCATTGTGATCAAAGTCAACTCCTGATGAAGCCGTCAGACCAAGATCATGTGCAAAGAGCAGAGGGCCATATGCCCAATGCCAAACAAGCCGCCGTTTCCGTGGTGTAGTGGTCATCACGTTCGCCTCACACGCGAAAGGTCCCCAGTTCGAAACTGGGCGGAAACACTCCAGGCTGACGTTGAGCTTTTCTCCACTCCTTGGCTGAGAACCACGCCCTTGTACATGTATGTAGGAGCTGACTTCCATCCCAACCTCTTTACAAATGTCTTCAAACTCTTTCATTGTGATCAAAGTCAACTCCTGATGAAGCCGTCAGACCAAGATCATCTGCAAAGAGCAGAGGGCCATATGCCCAATGCCAAACAAGCCGCCGTTTCCGTGGTGTAGTGGTCATCACGTTCGCCTCACACGCGAAAGGTCCCCAGTTCGAAACTGGGCGGAAACAATATCGGTTTTTTTTTGGTTTACTCTGCAGCGGAATATCTTCTCTCGATTGGTCATTAAAGACCACCCGTCTAGTTTCTGCAAAATTCAACTCTCTGATGAAGCCAACAGATTTATTCGTGGCTTATTAACAAGAAACTCCCCGTCAGGGAATCGAACCCTGGTCTTCTGCGTGACAAGCAGAGATACTGTCCACTATACTAACGAGGACTCCTTGAGTATATTTAATTGGCAGGTATCTGGCCGGGGTTAAGAGGAGGTATGCACTATAATTCTGTATTATTGGGGATGAACATCACTCCGGGCCAACGTTGAGAATTTCTCCACTCCTTGGCTGAGAACCACGGTCTCGTAGATGTATGTAGGAGCTGACTTCCATCCCAACCTCTTTACAAATGTCTTCAAACTCTTTCATTGTGATCAAAGTCAACTCCTGATGAAGCCGTCAGACCAAGATCATCTGCAAAGAGCAGAGGGCCATATGCCCAATGCCAAACAAGCCGCCGTTTCCGTGGTGTAGTGGTCATCACGTTCGCCTCACACGCGAAAGGTCCCCAGTTCGAAACTGGGCGGAAACAATATCGTTTTTTTTTTGGTTTACTCTGCAGCGGAATATCTTCTCTCGATTGGTCATTAAAGACCACTCGTCTAGTTTCTGCAAAATTCAACTCTCTGATGAAGCCAACAGATTTATTCGTGGCTTATTAACAAGAAACTCCCCGTCAGGGAATCGAACCCTGGTCTTCTGCGTGACAAGCAGAGATACTGTCCACTATACTAACGAGGACTCCTTGAGTATATTTAATTGGCAGGTATCTGGCCGGGGTTAAGAGGAGGTATGCACTATAATTCTGTATTATTGGGGATGAACATCACTCCGGGCCAACGTTGAGAATTTCTCCACTCCTTGGCTGAGAACCACGGTCTCGTACATGTATGTAGGAGCTGACTTCCATCCCAACCTCTTTACAAATGTCTTCAAACTCTTTCATTGTGATCAAAGTCAACTCCTGATGAAGCCGTCAGACCAAGATCATCTGCAAAGAGCAGAGGGCCATATGCCCAATGCCAAACAAGCCGCCGTTTCCGTGGTGTAGTGGTCATCACGTTCGCCTCACACGCGAAAGGTCCCCAGTTCGAAACTGGGCGGAAACAATATCGTTTTTTTTTTGGTTTACTCTGCAGCGGAATATCTTCTCTCGATTGGTCATTAAAGACCACTCGTCTAGTTTCTGCAAAATTCAACTCTCTGATGAAGCCAACAGATTTATTCGTGGCTTATTAACAAGAAACTCCCCGTCAGGGAATCGAACCCTGGTCTTCTGCGTGACAAGCAGAGATACTGTCCACTATACTAAAGGGGACTCCTTGAGTATATTTAATTGGCAGGTATCTGGCCGTGGTTAAGAGGAGGTATGCACTATAATTCTGTATTATTGGGGATGAACATCACTCCGGGCCAACGTTGAGAATTTCTCCACTCCTTGGCTGAGAACCACGGTCTCGTACATGTATGTAGGAGCTGACTTCCATCCCAACCTCTTTACAAATGTCTTCAAACTCTTTCATTGTGATCAAAGTCAACTCCTGATGAAGCCGTCAGACCAAGATCATCTGCAAAGAGCAGAGGGCCATATGCCCAATGCCAAACAAGCCGCCGTTTCCGTGGTGTAGTGGTCATCACGTTCGCCTCACACGCGAAAGGTCCCCAGTTCGAAACTGGGCGGAAACACTCCAGGCTGACGTTGAGCTTTTCTCCACTCCTTGGCTGAGAACCACGCCCTTGTACATGTATGTAGGAGCTGACTTCCATCCCAACCTCTTTACAAATGTCTTCAAACTCTTTCATTGTGATCAAAGTCAACTCCTGATGAAGCCGTCAGACCAAGATCATCTGCAAAGAGCAGAGGGCCATATGCCCAATGCCAAACAAGCCGCCGTTTCCGTGGTGTAGTGGTCATCACGTTCGCCTCACACGCGAAAGGTCCCCAGTTCGAAACTGGGCGGAAACAATATCGGTTTTTTTTTGGTTTACTCTGCAGCGGAATATCTTCTCTCGATTGGTCATTAAAGACCACTCGTCTAGTTTCTGCAAAATTCAACTCTCTGATGAAGCCAACAGATTTATTCGTGGCTTATTAACAAGAAACTCCCCGTCAGGGAATCGAACCCTGGTCTTCTGCGTGACAAGCAGAGATACTGTCCACTATACTAACGAGGACTCCTTGAGTATATTTAATTGGCAGGTATCTGGCCGGGGTTAAGAGGAGGTATGCACTATAATTCTGTATTATTGGGGATGAACATCACTCCGGGCCAACGTTGAGAATTTCTCCACTCCTTGGCTGAGAACCACGGTCTCGTACATGTATGTAGGAGCTGACTTCCATCCCAACCTCTTTACAAATGTCTTCAAACTCTTTCATTGTGATCAAAGTCAACTCCTGATGAAGCCGTCAGACCAAGATCATCTGCAAAGAGCAGAGGGCCATATGCCCAATGCCAAACAAGCCGCCGTTTCCGTGGTGTAGTGGTCATCACGTTCGCCTCACACGCGAAAGGTCCCCAGTTCGAAACTGGGCGGAAACACTCCAGGCTGACGTTGAGCTTTTCTCCACTCCTTGGCTGAGAACCACGCCCTTGTACATGTATGTAGGAGCTGACTTCCATCCCAACCTCTTTACAAATGTCTTCAAACTCTTTCATTGTGATCAAAGTCAACTCCTGATGAAGCCGTCAGACCAAGATCATCTGCAAAGAGCAGAGGGCCATATGCCCAATGCCAAACAAGCCGCCGTTTCCGTGGTGTAGTGGTCATCACGTTCGCCTCACACGCGAAAGGTCCCCAGTTCGAAACTGGGCGGAAACAATATCGTTTTTTTTTTGGTTTACTCTGCAGCGGAATATCTTCTCTCGATTGGTCATTAAAGACCACTCGTCTAGTTTCTGCAAAATTCAACTCTCTGATGAAGCCAACAGATTTATTCGTGGCTTATTAACAAGAAACTCCCCGTCAGGGAATCGAACCCTGGTCTTCTGCGTGACAAGCAGAGATACTGTCCACTATACTAAAGGGGACTCCTTGAGTATATTTAATTGGCAGGTATCTGGCCGTGGTTAAGAGGAGGTATGCACTATAATTCTGTATTATTGGGGATGAACATCACTCCGGGCCAACGTTGAGAATTTCTCCACTCCTTGGCTGAGAACCACGGTCTCGTACATGTATGTAGGAGCTGACTTCCATCCCAACCTCTTTACAAATGTCTTCAAACTCTTTCATTGTGATCAAAGTCAACTCCTGATGAAGCCGTCAGACCAAGATCATCTGCAAAGAGCAGAGGGCCATATGCCCAATGCCAAACAAGCCGCCGTTTCCGTGGTGTAGTGGTCATCACGTTCGCCTCACACGCGAAAGGTCCCCAGTTCGAAACTGGGCGGAAACACTCCAGGCTGACGTTGAGCTTTTCTCCACTCCTTGGCTGAGAACCACGCCCTTGTACATGTATGTAGGAGCTGACTTCCATCCCAACCTCTTTACAAATGTCTTCAAACTCTTTCATTGTGATCAAAGTCAACTCCTGATGAAGCCGTCAGACCAAGATCATCTGCAAAGAGCAGAGGGCCATATGCCCAATGCCAAACAAGCCGCCGTTTCCGTGGTGTAGTGGTCATCACGTTCGCCTCACACGCGAAAGGTCCCCAGTTCGAAACTGGGCGGAAACAATATCGTTTTTTTTTTGGTTTACTCTGCAGCGGAATATCTTCTCTCGATTGGTCATTAAAGACCACTCGTCTAGTTTCTGCAAAATTCAACTCTCTGATGAAGCCAACAGATTTATTCGTGGCTTATTAACAAGAAACTCCCCGTCAGGGAATCGAACCCTGGTCTTCTGCGTGACAAGCAGAGATACTGTCCACTATACTAAAGGGGACTCCTTGAGTATATTTAATTGGCAGGTATCTGGCCGTGGTTAAGAGGAGGTATGCACTATAATTCTGTATTATTGGGGATGAACATCACTCCGGGCCAACGTTGAGAATTTCTCCACTCCTTGGCTGAGAACCACGGTCTCGTACATGTATGTAGGAGCTGACTTCCATCCCAACCTCTTTACAAATGTCTTCAAACTCTTTCATTGTGATCAAAGTCAACTCCTGATGAAGCCGTCAGACCAAGATCATCTGCAAAGAGCAGAGGGCCATATGCCCAATGCCAAACAAGCCGCCGTTTCCGTGGTGTAGTGGTCATCACGTTCGCCTCACACGCGAAAGGTCCCCAGTTCGAAACTGGGCGGAAACACTCCAGGCTGACGTTGAGCTTTTCTCCACTCCTTGGCTGAGAACCACGCCCTTGTACATGTATGTAGGAGCTGACTTCCATCCCAACCTCTTTACAAATGTCTTCAAACTCTTTCATTGTGATCAAAGTCAACTCCTGATGAAGCCGTCAGACCAAGATCATCTGCAAAGAGCAGAGGGCCATATGCCCAATGCCAAACAAGCCGCCGTTTCCGTGGTGTAGTGGTCATCACGTTCGCCTCACACGCGAAAGGTCCCCAGTTCGAAACTGGGCGGAAACAATATCGTTTTTTTTTTGGTTTACTCTGCAGCGGAATATCTTCTCTCGATTGGTCATTAAAGACCACTCGTCTAGTTTCTGCAAAATTCAACTCTCTGATGAAGCCAACAGATTTATTCGTGGCTTATTAACAAGAAACTCCCCGTCAGGGAATCGAACCCTGGTCTTCTGCGTGACAAGCAGAGATACTGTCCACTATACTAACGAGGACTCCTTGAGTATATTTAATTGGCAGGTATCTGGCCGGGGTTAAGAGGAGGTATGCACTATAATTCTGTATTATTGGGGATGAACATCACTCCGGGCCAACGTTGAGAATTTCTCCACTCCTTGGCTGAGAACCACGGTCTCGTACATGTATGTAGGAGCTGACTTCCATCCCAACCTCTTTACAAATGTCTTCAAACTCTTTCATTGTGATCAAAGTCAACTCCTGATGAAGCCGTCAGACCAAGATCATCTGCAAAGAGCAGAGGGCCATATGCCCAATGCCAAACAAGCCGCCGTTTCCGTGGTGTAGTGGTCATCACGTTCGCCTCACACGCGAAAGGTCCCCAGTTCGAAACTGGGCGGAAACACTCCAGGCTGACGTTGAGCTTTTCTCCACTCCTTGGCTGAGAACCACGCCCTTGTACATGTATGTAGGAGCTGACTTCCATCCCAACCTCTTTACAAATGTCTTCAAACTCTTTCATTGTGATCAAAGTCAACTCCTGATGAAGCCGTCAGACCAAGATCATCTGCAAAGAGCAGAGGGCCATATGCCCAATGCCAAACAAGCCGCCGTTTCCGTGGTGTAGTGGTCATCACGTTCGCCTCACACGCGAAAGGTCCCCAGTTCGAAACTGGGCGGAAACAATATCGTTTTTTTTTTGGTTTACTCTGCAGCGGAATATCTTCTCTCGATTGGTCATTAAAGACCACTCGTCTAGTTTCTGCAAAATTCAACTCTCTGATGAAGCCAACAGATTTATTCGTGGCTTATTAACAAGAAACTCCCCGTCAGGGAATCGAACCCTGGTCTTCTGCGTGACAAGCAGAGATACTGTCCACTATACTAAAGGGGACTCCTTGAGTATATTTAATTGGCAGGTATCTGGCCGTGGTTAAGAGGAGGTATGCACTATAATTCTGTATTATTGGGGATGAACATCACTCCGGGCCAACGTTGAGAATTTCTCCACTCCTTGGCTGAGAACCACGGTCTCGTACATGTATGTAGGAGCTGACTTCCATCCCAACCTCTTTACAAATGTCTTCAAACTCTTTCATTGTGATCAAAGTCAACTCCTGATGAAGCCGTCAGACCAAGATCATCTGCAAAGAGCAGAGGGCCATATGCCCAATGCCAAACAAGCCGCCGTTTCCGTGGTGTAGTGGTCATCACGTTCGCCTCACACGCGAAAGGTCCCCAGTTCGAAACTGGGCGGAAACACTCCAGGCTGACGTTGAGCTTTTCTCCACTCCTTGGCTGAGAACCACGCCCTTGTACATGTATGTAGGAGCTGACTTCCATCCCAACCTCTTTACAAATGTCTTCAAACTCTTTCATTGTGATCAAAGTCAACTCCTGATGAAGCCGTCAGACCAAGATCATCTGCAAAGAGCAGAGGGCCATATGCCCAATGCCAAACAAGCCGCCGTTTCCGTGGTGTAGTGGTCATCACGTTCGCCTCACACGCGAAAGGTCCCCAGTTCGAAACTGGGCGGAAACAATATCGTTTTTTTTTTGGTTTACTCTGCAGCGGAATATCTTCTCTCGATTGGTCATTAAAGACCACTCGTCTAGTTTCTGCAAAATTCAACTCTCTGATGAAGCCAACAGATTTATTCGTGGCTTATTAACAAGAAACTCCCCGTCAGGGAATCGAACCCTGGTCTTCTGCGTGACAAGCAGAGATACTGTCCACTATACTAACGAGGACTCCTTGAGTATATTTAATTGGCAGGTATCTGGCCGGGGTTAAGAGGAGGTATGCACTATAATTCTGTATTATTGGGGATGAACATCACTCCGGGCCAACGTTGAGAATTTCTCCACTCCTTGGCTGAGAACCACGGTCTCGTACATGTATGTAGGAGCTGACTTCCATCCCAACCTCTTTACAAATGTCTTCAAACTCTTTCATTGTGATCAAAGTCAACTCCTGATGAAGCCGTCAGACCAAGATCATCTGCAAAGAGCAGAGGGCCATATGCCCAATGCCAAACAAGCCGCCGTTTCCGTGGTGTAGTGGTCATCACGTTCGCCTCACACGCGAAAGGTCCCCAGTTCGAAACTGGGCGGAAACACTCCAGGCTGACGTTGAGCTTTTCTCCACTCCTTGGCTGAGAACCACGCCCTTGTACATGTATGTAGGAGCTGACTTCCATCCCAACCTCTTTACAAATGTCTTCAAACTCTTTCATTGTGATCAAAGTCAACTCCTGATGAAGCCGTCAGACCAAGATCATCTGCAAAGAGCAGAGGGCCATATGCCCAATGCCAAACAAGCCGCCGTTTCCGTGGTGTAGTGGTCATCACGTTCGCCTCACACGCGAAAGGTCCCCAGTTCGAAACTGGGCGGAAACAATATCGTTTTTTTTTTGGTTTACTCTGCAGCGGAATATCTTCTCTCGATTGGTCATTAAAGACCACTCGTCTAGTTTCTGCAAAATTCAACTCTCTGATGAAGCCAACAGATTTATTCGTGGCTTATTAACAAGAAACTCCCCGTCAGGGAATCGAACCCTGGTCTTCTGCGTGACAAGCAGAGATACTGTCCACTATACTAACGAGGACTCCTTGAGTATATTTAATTGGCAGGTATCTGGCCGGGGTTAAGAGGAGGTATGCACTATAATTCTGTATTATTGGGGATGAACATCACTCCGGGCCAAGGTTGAAAATTTCTCCACTCCTTGGCTGAGAACCACGCCCTTGTACATGTATGTAGGAGCTGACTTCCATCCCAACCTCTTTACAAATGTCTTCAAACTCTTTCATTGTGATCAAAGTCAACTCCTGATGAAGCCGTCAGACCAAGATCATCTGCAAAGAGCAGAGGGCCATATGCCCAATGCAAAACAAGCCGCCGTTTCCGTGGTGTAGTGGTCATCACGTTCGCCTCACACGCGAAAGGTCCCCAGTTCGAAACTGGGCGGAAACAATCCAGGCTGACGTTGAGCTTTTCTCCACTCCTTGGCTGTGAACCATGCCCTTGTACATGTATGTAGGAGCTGACTTCCATCCCAACCTCTTTACAAATGTCTTCAAACTCTTTCATTGTGATCAAAGTCAACTCCTGATGAAGCCGTCAGACCAAGATCATCTGCAAAGAGCAGAGGGCTATATGCCCAATGCAAAACAAGCCGCCGTTTCCGTGGTGTAGTGGTCATCACGTTCGCCTCACACGCGAAAGGTCCCCAGTTCGAAACTGGGCGGAAACACTCCAGGCTGACGTTGAGCTTTTCTCCACTCCTTGGCTGAGAACCACGCCCTTGTACATGTATGTAGGAGCTGACTTCCATCCCAACCTCTTTACAAATGTCTTCAAACTCTTTCACTGTGATCAAAGTCAACTCCTGATGAAGCCGTCAGACCAAGATCATCTGCAAAGAGCAGAGGGCCATATGCCCAATGCCAAACAAGCCGCCGTTTCCGTGGTGTAGTGGTCATCACGTTCGCCTCACACGCGAAAGGTCCCCAGTTCGAAACTGGGCGGAAACACTCCAGGCTGACGTTGAGCTTTTCTCCACTCCTTGGCTGAGAACCACGCCCTTGTACATGTATGTAGGAGCTGACTTCCATCCCAACCTCTTTACAAATGGATTCAAACTCTTTCATTGTGATCAAAGTCAACTCCTGATGAAGCCGTCAGACCAAGATCATCTGCAAAGAGCAGAGGGCCATATGCCCAATGCCAAACAAGCCGCCGTTTCCGTGGTGTAGTGGTCATCACGTTCGCCTCACACGCGAAAGGTCCCCAGTTCGAAACTGGGCGGAAACACTCCAGGCTGACGTTGAGCTTTTCTCCACTCCTTGGCTGAGAACCACGCCCTTGTACATGTATGTAGGAGCTGACTTCCATCCCAACCTCTTTACAAATGTCTTCAAACTCTTTCATTGTGATCAAAGTCAACTCCTGATGAAGCCGTCAGACCAAGATCATCTGCAAAGAGCAGAGGGCCATATGCCCAATGCCAAACAAGCCGCCGTTTCCGTGGTGTAGTGGTCATCACGTTTGCCTCACACGCGAAAGGTCCCCAGTTCGAAACTGGGCGGAAACAATATCGTTTTTTTTTTGGTTTACTCTGCAGCGGAATATCTTCTCTCGATTGGTCATTAAAGACCACTCGTCTAGTTTCTGCAAAATTCAACTCTCTGATGAAGCCAACAGATTTATTCGTGGCTTATTAACAAGAAACTCCCCGTCAGGGAATCGAACCCTGGTCTTCTGCGTGACAAGCAGAGATACTGTCCACTATACTAACGAGGACTCCTTGAGTATATTTAATTGGCAGGTATCTGGCCGGGGTTAAGAGGAGGTATGCACTATAATTCTGTATTATTGGGGATGAACATCACTCCGGGCCAACGTTGAGAATTTCTCCACTCCTTGGCTGAGAACCACGGTCTCGTACATGTATGTAGGAGCTGACTTCCATCCCAACCTCTTTACAAATGTCTTCAAACTCTTTCATTGTGATCAAAGTCAACTCCTGATGAAGCCGTCAGACCAAGATCATCTGCAAAGAGCAGAGGGCCATATGCCCAATGCCAAACAAGCCGCCGTTTCCGTGGTGTAGTGGTCATCACGTTCGCCTCACACGCGAAAGGTCCCCAGTTCGAAACTGGGCGGAAACACTCCAGGCTGACGTTGAGCTTTTCTCCACTCCTTGGCTGAGAACCACGCCCTTGTACATGTATGTAGGAGCTGACTTCCATCCCAACCTCTTTACAAATGTCTTCAAACTCTTTCATTGTGATCAAAGTCAACTCCTGATGAAGCCGTCAGACCAAGATCATCTGCAAAGAGCAGAGGGCCATATGCCCAATGCCAAACAAGCCGCCGTTTCCGTGGTGTAGTGGTCATCACGTTCGCCTCACACGCGAAAGGTCCCCAGTTCGAAACTGGGCGGAAACAATATCGGTTTTTTTTTGGTTTACTCTGCAGCGGAATATCTTCTCTCGATTGGTCATTAAAGACCACCCGTCTAGTTTCTGCAAAATTCAACTCTCTGATGAAGCCAACAGATTTATTCGTGGCTTATTAACAAGAAACTCCCCGTCAGGGAATCGAACCCTGGTCTTCTGCGTGACAAGCAGAGATACTGTCCACTATACTAACGAGGACTCCTTGAGTATATTTAATTGGCAGGTATCTGGCCGTGGTTAAGAGGAGGTATGCACTATAATTCTGTATTATTGGGGATGAACATCACTCCGGGCCAACGTTGAGAATTTCTCCACTCCTTGGCTGAGAACCACGGTCTCGTACATGTATGTAGGAGCTGACTTCCATCCCAACCTCTTTACAAATGTCTTCAAACTCTTTCATTGTGATCAAAGTCAACTCCTGATGAAGCCGTCAGACCAAGATCATCTGCAAAGAGCAGAGGGCCATATGCCCAATGCCAAACAAGCCGCCGTTTCCGTGGTGTAGTGGTCATCACGTTCGCCTCACACGCGAAAGGTCCCCAGTTCGAAACTGGGCGGAAACACTCCAGGCTGACGTTGAGCTTTTCTCCACTCCTTGGCTGAGAACCACGCCCTTGTACATGTATGTAGGAGCTGACTTCCATCCCAACCTCTTTACAAATGTCTTCAAACTCTTTCATTGTGATCAAAGTCAACTCCTGATGAAGCCGTCAGACCAAGATCATCTGCAAAGAGCAGAGGGCCATATGCCCAATGCCAAACAAGCCGCCGTTTCCGTGGTGTAGTGGTCATCACGTTCGCCTCACACGCGAAAGGTCCCCAGTTCGAAACTGGGCGGAAACAATATCGTTTTTTTTTTGGTTTACTCTGCAGCGGAATATCTTCTCTCGATTGGTCATTAAAGACCACTCGTCTAGTTTCTGCAAAATTCAACTCTCTGATGAAGCCAACAGATTTATTCGTGGCTTATTAACAAGAAACTCCCCGTCAGGGAATCGAACCCTGGTCTTCTGCGTGACAAGCAGAGATACTGTCCACTATACTAACGAGGACTCCTTGAGTATATTTAATTGGCAGGTATCTGGCCGGGGTTAAGAGGAGGTATGCACTATAATTCTGTATTATTGGGGATGAACATCACTCCGGGCCAACGTTGAGAATTTCTCCACTCCTTGGCTGAGAACCACGGTCTCGTACATGTATGTAGGAGCTGACTTCCATCCCAACCTCTTTACAAATGTCTTCAAACTCTTTCATTGTGATCAAAGTCAACTCCTGATGAAGCCGTCAGACCAAGATCATCTGCAAAGAGCAGAGGGCCATATGCCCAATGCCAAACAAGCCGCCGTTTCCGTGGTGTAGTGGTCATCACGTTCGCCTCACACGCGAAAGGTCCCCAGTTCGAAACTGGGCGGAAACACTCCAGGCTGACGTTGAGCTTTTCTCCACTCCTTGGCTGAGAACCACGCCCTTGTACATGTATGTAGGAGCTGACTTCCATCCCAACCTCTTTACAAATGTCTTCAAACTCTTTCATTGTGATCAAAGTCAACTCCTGATGAAGCCGTCAGACCAAGATCATCTGCAAAGAGCAGAGGGCCATATGCCCAATGCCAAACAAGCCGCCGTTTCCGTGGTGTAGTGGTCATCACGTTCGCCTCACACGCGAAAGGTCCCCAGTTCGAAACTGGGCGGAAACAATATCGTTTTTTTTTTGGTTTACTCTGCAGCGGAATATCTTCTCTCGATTGGTCATTAAAGACCACTCGTCTAGTTTCTGCAAAATTCAACTCTCTGATGAAGCCAACAGATTTATTCGTGGCTTATTAACAAGAAACTCCCCGTCAGGGAATCGAACCCTGGTCTTCTGCGTGACAAGCAGAGATACTGTCCACTATACTAACGAGGACTCCTTGAGTATATTTAATTGGCAGGTATCTGGCCGGGGTTAAGAGGAGGTATGCACTATAATTCTGTATTATTGGGGATGAACATCACTCCGGGCCAAGGTTGAAAATTTCTCCACTCCTTGGCTGAGAACCACGCCCTTGTACATGTATGTAGGAGCTGACTTCCATCCCAACCTCTTTACAAATGTCTTCAAACTCTTTCATTGTGATCAAAGTCAACTCCTGATGAAGCCGTCAGACCAAGATCATCTGCAAAGAGCAGAGGGCCATATGCCCAATGCAAAACAAGCCGCCGTTTCCGTGGTGTAGTGGTCATCACGTTCGCCTCACACGCGAAAGGTCCCCAGTTCGAAACTGGGCGGAAACAATCCAGGCTGACGTTGAGCTTTTCTCCACTCCTTGGCTGTGAACCATGCCCTTGTACATGTATGTAGGAGCTGACTTCCATCCCAACCTCTTTACAAATGTCTTCAAACTCTTTCATTGTGATCAAAGTCAACTCCTGATGAAGCCGTCAGACCAAGATCATCTGCAAAGAGCAGAGGGCTATATGCCCAATGCAAAACAAGCCGCCGTTTCCGTGGTGTAGTGGTCATCACGTTCGCCTCACACGCGAAAGGTCCCCAGTTCGAAACTGGGCGGAAACACTCCAGGCTGACGTTGAGCTTTTCTCCACTCCTTGGCTGAGAACCACGCCCTTGTACATGTATGTAGGAGCTGACTTCCATCCCAACCTCTTTACAAATGTCTTCAAACTCTTTCACTGTGATCAAAGTCAACTCCTGATGAAGCCGTCAGACCAAGATCATCTGCAAAGAGCAGAGGGCCATATGCCCAATGCCAAACAAGCCGCCGTTTCCGTGGTGTAGTGGTCATCACGTTCGCCTCACACGCGAAAGGTCCCCAGTTCGAAACTGGGCGGAAACACTCCAGGCTGACGTTGAGCTTTTCTCCACTCCTTGGCTGAGAACCACGCCCTTGTACATGTATGTAGGAGCTGACTTCCATCCCAACCTCTTTACAAATGGATTCAAACTCTTTCATTGTGATCAAAGTCAACTCCTGATGAAGCCGTCAGACCAAGATCATCTGCAAAGAGCAGAGGGCCATATGCCCAATGCCAAACAAGCCGCCGTTTCCGTGGTGTAGTGGTCATCACGTTCGCCTCACACGCGAAAGGTCCCCAGTTCGAAACTGGGCGGAAACACTCCAGGCTGACGTTGAGCTTTTCTCCACTCCTTGGCTGAGAACCACGCCCTTGTACATGTATGTAGGAGCTGACTTCCATCCCAACCTCTTTACAAATGTCTTCAAACTCTTTCATTGTGATCAAAGTCAACTCCTGATGAAGCCGTCAGACCAAGATCATCTGCAAAGAGCAGAGGGCCATATGCCCAATGCCAAACAAGCCGCCGTTTCCGTGGTGTAGTGGTCATCACGTTTGCCTCACACGCGAAAGGTCCCCAGTTCGAAACTGGGCGGAAACAATATCGTTTTTTTTTTGGTTTACTCTGCAGCGGAATATCTTCTCTCGATTGGTCATTAAAGACCACTCGTCTAGTTTCTGCAAAATTCAACTCTCTGATGAAGCCAACAGATTTATTCGTGGCTTATTAACAAGAAACTCCCCGTCAGGGAATCGAACCCTGGTCTTCTGCGTGACAAGCAGAGATACTGTCCACTATACTAACGAGGACTCCTTGAGTATATTTAATTGGCAGGTATCTGGCCGGGGTTAAGAGGAGGTATGCACTATAATTCTGTATTATTGGGGATGAACATCACTCCGGGCCAACGTTGAGAATTTCTCCACTCCTTGGCTGAGAACCACGGTCTCGTACATGTATGTAGGAGCTGACTTCCATCCCAACCTCTTTACAAATGTCTTCAAACTCTTTCATTGTGATCAAAGTCAACTCCTGATGAAGCCGTCAGACCAAGATCATCTGCAAAGAGCAGAGGGCCATATGCCCAATGCCAAACAAGCCGCCGTTTCCGTGGTGTAGTGGTCATCACGTTCGCCTCACACGCGAAAGGTCCCCAGTTCGAAACTGGGCGGAAACACTCCAGGCTGACGTTGAGCTTTTCTCCACTCCTTGGCTGAGAACCACGCCCTTGTACATGTATGTAGGAGCTGACTTCCATCCCAACCTCTTTACAAATGTCTTCAAACTCTTTCATTGTGATCAAAGTCAACTCCTGATGAAGCCGTCAGACCAAGATCATCTGCAAAGAGCAGAGGGCCATATGCCCAATGCCAAACAAGCCGCCGTTTCCGTGGTGTAGTGGTCATCACGTTCGCCTCACACGCGAAAGGTCCCCAGTTCGAAACTGGGCGGAAACAATATCGGTTTTTTTTTGGTTTACTCTGCAGCGGAATATCTTCTCTCGATTGGTCATTAAAGACCACCCGTCTAGTTTCTGCAAAATTCAACTCTCTGATGAAGCCAACAGATTTATTCGTGGCTTATTAACAAGAAACTCCCCGTCAGGGAATCGAACCCTGGTCTTCTGCGTGACAAGCAGAGATACTGTCCACTATACTAACGAGGACTCCTTGAGTATATTTAATTGGCAGGTATCTGGCCGGGGTTAAGAGGAGGTATGCACTATAATTCTGTATTATTGGGGATGAACATCACTCCGGGCCAACGTTGAGAATTTCTCCACTCCTTGGCTGAGAACCACGGTCTCGTAGATGTATGTAGGAGCTGACTTCCATCCCAACCTCTTTACAAATGTCTTCAAACTCTTTCATTGTGATCAAAGTCAACTCCTGATGAAGCCGTCAGACCAAGATCATCTGCAAAGAGCAGAGGGCCATATGCCCAATGCCAAACAAGCCGCCGTTTCCGTGGTGTAGTGGTCATCACGTTCGCCTCACACGCGAAAGGTCCCCAGTTCGAAACTGGGCGGAAACACTCCAGGCTGACGTTGAGCTTTTCTCCACTCCTTGGCTGAGAACCACGCCCTTGTACATGTATGTAGGAGCTGACTTCCATCCCAACCTCTTTACAAATGTCTTCAAACTCTTTCATTGTGATCAAAGTCAACTCCTGATGAAGCCGTCAGACCAAGATCATCTGCAAAGAGCAGAGGGCCATATGCCCAATGCCAAACAAGCCGCCGTTTCCGTGGTGTAGTGGTCATCACGTTCGCCTCACACGCGAAAGGTCCCCAGTTCGAAACTGGGCGGAAACAATATCGGTTTTTTTTTGGTTTACTCTGCAGCGGAATATCTTCTCTCGATTGGTCATTAAAGACCACCCGTCTAGTTTCTGCAAAATTCAACTCTCTGATGAAGCCAACAGATTTATTCGTGGCTTATTAACAAGAAACTCCCCGTCAGGGAATCGAACCCTGGTCTTCTGCGTGACAAGCAGAGATACTGTCCACTATACTAACGAGGACTCCTTGAGTATATTTAATTGGCAGGTATCTGGCCGGGGTTAAGAGGAGGTATGCACTATAATTCTGTATTATTGGGGATGAACATCACTCCGGGCCAACGTTGAGAATTTCTCCACTCCTTGGCTGAGAACCACGGTCTCGTAGATGTATGTAGGAGCTGACTTCCATCCCAACCTCTTTACAAATGTCTTCAAACTCTTTCATTGTGATCAAAGTCAACTCCTGATGAAGCCGTCAGACCAAGATCATCTGCAAAGAGCAGAGGGCCATATGCCCAATGCCAAACAAGCCGCCGTTTCCGTGGTGTAGTGGTCATCACGTTCGCCTCACACGCGAAAGGTCCCCAGTTCGAAACTGGGCGGAAACACTCCAGGCTGACGTTGAGCTTTTCTCCACTCCTTGGCTGAGAACCACGCCCTTGTACATGTATGTAGGAGCTGACTTCCATCCCAACCTCTTTACAAATGTCTTCAAACTCTTTCATTGTGATCAAAGTCAACTCCTGATGAAGCCGTCAGACCAAGATCATCTGCAAAGAGCAGAGGGCCATATGCCCAATGCCAAACAAGCCGCCGTTTCCGTGGTGTAGTGGTCATCACGTTCGCCTCACACGCGAAAGGTCCCCAGTTCGAAACTGGGCGGAAACAATATCGTTTTTTTTTTGGTTTACTCTGCAGCGGAATATCTTCTCTCGATTGGTCATTAAAGACCACTCGTCTAGTTTCTGCAAAATTCAACTCTCTGATGAAGCCAACAGATTTATTCGTGGCTTATTAACAAGAAACTTCCCGTCAGGGAATCGAACCCTGGTCTTCTGCGTGACAAGCAGAGATACTGTCCACTATACTAACGAGGACTCCTTCAGTACATTTAATTGGCAGGTATCTGGCCGGGGTTAAGAGGAGGTATGCACTATAATTCTGTATTATTGGGGATGAACATCACTCCGGGCCAACGTTGAGAATTTCTCCACTCCTTGGCTGAGAACCACGCCCTAGTACATGTATGTAGGAGCTGACTTCCATCCCAACCTCTTTACAAATGTCTTCAAACTCTTTCATTGTGATCAAAGTCAACTCCTGATGAAGCCGTCAGACCAAGATCATCTGCAAAGAGCAGAGGGCCATATGCCCAATGCTAAACAAGCCGCCGTTTCCGTGGTGTAGTGGTCATCACGTTCGCCTCACACGCGAAAGGTCCCCAGTTCGAAACTGGGCGGAAACACTCCAGGCTGACGTTGAGCTTTTCTCCACTCCTTGGCTGTGAACCACGCCCTTGTACATGTATGTAGGAGCTGACTTCCATCCCAACCTCTTTACAAATGTCTTCAAACTCTTTCATTGTGATCAAAGTCAACTCCTGATGAAGCCGTCAGACCAAGATCATCTGCAAAGAGCAGAGGGCCATATGCCCAATGCTAAACAAGCCGCCGTTTCCGTGGTGTAGTGGTCATCACGTTCGCCTCACACGCGAAAGGTCCCCAGTTCGAAACTGGGCGGAAACACTCCAGGCTGACGTTGAGCTTTTCTCCACTCCTTGGCTGAGAACCACGCCCTTGTACATGTATGTAGAGCTGACTTCCATCCCAACCTCTTTACAAATGTCTTCAAACTCTTTCATTGTGATCAAAGTCAACTCCTGATGAAGCCGTCAGACCAAGATCATCTGCAAAGAGCAGAGGGCCATATGCCCAATGCTAAACAAGCCGCCGTTTCCGTGGTGTAGTGGTCATCACGTTCGCCTCACACGCGGAACGCCCCCAGTTCGAAACTGGGCGGAAACAATATCGGGTTTTTTTTGGTTTACTCTGCAGCGGAATATCTTCTCTCGATTGGTCATTAAAGACCACTCGTCTAGTTTCTGCAAAATTCAACTCTCTGATGAAGCCAACAGATTTATTCGTGGCTTATTAACAAGAAACTCCCCGTCAGGGAATCGAACCCTGGTCTTCTGCGTGACAAGCAGAGATACTGTCCACTATACTAACGAGGACTCCTTCAGTATATTTAATTGGCAGGTATCTGGCCGGGGTTAAGAGGAGGTATGCACTATAATTCTGTATTATTGGGGATGAACATCACTCCGGGCCAACGTTGAGAATTTCTCCACTCCTTGGCTGAGAACCACGCCCTAGTACATGTATGTAGGAGCTGACTTCCATCCCAACCTCTTTACAAATGTCTTCAAACTCTTTCATTGTGATCAAAGTCAACTCCTGATGAAGCCGTCAGACCAAGATCATCTGCAAAGAGCAGAGGGCCATATGCCCAATGCTAAAAAAGCCGCCGTTTCCGTGGTGTAGTGGTCATCACATTCGCCTCACACGCGAAAGGTCCCCAGTTCGAAACTGGGCGGAAACACTCCAGGCTGACGTTGAGCCTTTCTCCACTCCTTGGCTGTGAACCACGCCCTTGTACATGTATGTAGGAGCTGACTTCCATCCCAACCTCTTTACAAATGTCTTCAAACTCTTTCATTGTGATCAAAGTCAACTCCTGATGAAGCCGTCAGACCAAGATCATCTGCAGAGAGCAGAGGGCCATATGCCCAATGCTAAACAAGCCGCCGTTTCCGTGGTGTAGTGGTCATCACGTTCGCCTCACACGCGAAAGGTCCCATGTTCGAAACTGGGCGGAAACAATATCGGGTTTTTTTTGGTTTACTCTGCAGCGGAATATCTTCTCTCGATTGGTCATTAAAGACCACTCGTCTAGTTTCTGCAAAATTCAACTCTCTGATGAAGCCAACAGATTTATTCGTGGCTTATTAACAAGAAACTCCCCGTCAGGGAATCGAACCCTGGTCTTCTGCGTGACAAGCAGAGATACTGTCCACTATACTAACGAGGACTCCTTCAGTATATTTAATTGGCAGGTATCTGGCCGGGGTTAAGAGGAGGTATGCACTATAATTCTGTATTATTGGAGATGAACATCACTCCGGGCCAACGTTGAAAATTTCTCCACTCCTTGGCTGAGAACCACGCCCTTGTACATGTATGTAGGAGCTGACTTCCATCCCAACCTCTTTACAAATGTCTTCAAACTCTTTCATTGTGATCAAAGTCAACTCCTGATGAAGCCGTCAGACCAAGATCATCTGCAAAGAGCAGAGGGCCATAAGCCCAATGCCAAACCAGCCGCCGTTTCCGTGGTGTAGTGGTCATCACGTTCGCCTCACACGCGAAAGGTCCCCAGTTCGAAACTGGGCGGAAACAATATCGTTTTTTTTTTGGTTTACTCTGCAGCGGAATATCTTCTCTCGATTGGTCATTAAAGACCACTCGTCTAGTTTCTGCAAAATTCAACTCTCTGATGAAGCCAACAGATTTATTCGTGGCTTATTAACAAGAAACTCCCCGTCAGGGAATCGAACCATGGTCTTCTGCGTGACAAGCAGAGATACTGTCCACTATACTAACGAGGACTCCTTGAGTATATTTAATTGGCAGGTATCTGGCCGGGGTTAAGAGGAGGTATGCACTATAATTCTGTATTATTGGGGATGAACATCACTCCGGGCCAACGTTGAGAATTTCTCCACTCCTTGGCTGAGAACCACGGTCTCGTACATGTATGTAGGAGCTGACTTCCATCCCAACCTCTTTACAAATGTCTTCAAACTCTTTCATTGTGATCAAAGTCAACTCCTGATGAAGCCGTCAGACCAAGATCATCTGCAAAGAGCAGAGGGCCATATGCCCAATGCAAAACAAGCCGCCGTTTCCGTGGTGTAGTGGTCATCACGTTCGCCTCACACGCGAAAGGTCCCCAGTTCGAAACTGGGCGGAAACAATATCGTTTTTTATTTTGGTTTACTCTGCAGCGGAATATCTTCTCTCGATTGGTCATTAAAGACCACTCGTCTAGTTTCTGCAAAATTCAACTCTCTGATGAAGCCAACAGATTTATTCGTGGCTTATTAACAAGAAACTCCCCGTCAGGGAATCGAACCCTGGTCTTCTGCGTGACAAGCAGAGATACTGTCCACTATACTAACGAGGACTCCTTCAGTATATTTAATTGGCAGGTATCTGGCCGGGGTTAAGAGGAGGTATGCACTATAATTCTGTATTATTGGGGATGAACATCACTCCGGGCCAACGTTGAGAATTTCTCCACTCCTTGGCTGAGAACCACGCCCTAGTACATGTATGTAGGAGCTGACTTCCATCCCAACCTCTTTACAAATGTCTTCAAACTCTTTCATTGTGATCAAAGTCAACTCCTGATGAAGCCGTCAGACCAAGATCATCTGCAAAGAGCAGAGGGCCATATGCCCAATGCTAAACAAGCCGCCGTTTCCGTGGTGTAGTGGTCATCACGTTCGCCTCACACGCGAAAGGTCCCCAGTTCGAAACTGGGCGGAAACACTCCAGGCTGACGTTGAGCTTTTCTCCACTCCTTGGCTGTGAACCACGCCCTTGTACATGTATGTAGGAGCTGACTTCCATCCCAACCTCTTTACAAATGTCTTCAAACTCTTTCATTGTGATCAAAGTCAACTCCTGATGAAGCCGTCAGACCAAGATCATCTGCAAAGAGCAGAGGGCCATATGCCCAATGCCAAACAAGCCGCCGTTTCCGTGGTGTAGTGGTCATCACGTTTGCCTCACATGCGAAAGGTCCCCAGTTCGAAACTGGGCGGAAACAATATCGGGTTTTTTTTGGTTTACTCTGCAGCGGACAATCTTCTCTCGATTGGTCATTAAAGACCACTCGTCTAGTTTCTGCAAAATTCAACTCTCTGATGAAGCCAACAGATTTATTCGTGGCTTATTAACAAGAAACTTCCCGTCAGGGAATCGAACCCTGGTCTTCTGCGTGACAAGCAGAGATACTGTCCACTATACTAACGAGGACTCCTTCAGTACATTTAATTGGCAGGTATCTGGCCGGGGTTAAGAGGAGGTATGCACTATAATTCTGTATTATTGGGGATGAACATCACTCCGGGCCAACGTTGAGAATTTCTCCACTCCTTGGCTGAGAACCACGCCCTAGTACATGTATGTAGGAGCTGACTTCCATCCCAACCTCTTTACAAATGTCTTCAAACTCTTTCATTGTGATCAAAGTCAACTCCTGATGAAGCCGTCAGACCAAGATCATCTGCAAAGAGCAGAGGGCCATATGCCCAATGCTAAACAAGCCGCCGTTTCCGTGGTGTAGTGGTCATCACGTTCGCCTCACACGCGAAAGGTCCCCAGTTCGAAACTGGGTGGAAACACTCCAGGCTGACGTTGAGCTTTTCTCCACTCCTTGGCTGTGAACCACGCCCTTGTACATGTATGTAGGAGCTGACTTCCATCCCAACCTCTTTACAAATGTCTTCAAACTCTTTCATTGTGATCAAAGTCAACTCCTGATGAAGCCGTCAGACCAAGATCATCTGCAAAGAGCAGAGGGCCATATGCCCAATGCTAAACAAGCCGCCGTTTCCGTGGTGTAGTGGTCATCACGTTCGCCTCACACGCGGAACGCCCCCAGTTCGAAACTGGGCGGAAACAATATCGGGTTTTTTTTGGTTTACTCTGCAGCGGAATATCTTCTCTCGATTGGTCATTAAAGACCACTCGTCTAGTTTCTGCAAAATTCAACTCTCTGATGAAGCCAACAGATTTATTCGTGGCTTATTAACAAGAAACTTCCCGTCAGGGAATCGAACCCTGGTCTTCTGCGTGACAAGCAGAGATACTGTCCACTATACTAACGAGGACTCCTTCAGTACATTTAATTGGCAGGTATCTGGCCGGGGTTAAGAGGAGGTATGCACTATAATTCTGTATTATTGGGGATGAACATCACTCCGGGCCAACGTTGAGAATTTCTCCACTCCTTGGCTGAGAACCACGCCCTAGTACATGTATGTAGGAGCTGACTTCCATCCCAACCTCTTTACAAATGTCTTCAAACTCTTTCATTGTGATCAAAGTCAACTCCTGATGAAGCCGTCAGACCAAGATCATCTGCAAAGAGCAGAGGGCCATATGCCCAATGCTAAACAAGCCGCCGTTTCCGTGGTGTAGTGGTCATCACGTTCGCCTCACACGCGAAAGGTCCCCAGTTCGAAACTGGGCGGAAACACTCCAGGCTGACGTTGAGCTTTTCTCCACTCCTTGGCTGTGAACCACGCCCTTGTACATGTATGTAGGAGCTGACTTCCATCCCAACCTCTTTACAAATGTCTTCAAACTCTTTCATTGTGATCAAAGTCAACTCCTGATGAAGCCGTCAGACCAAGATCATCTGCAAAGAGCAGAGGGCCATATGCCCAATGCTAAACAAGCCGCCGTTTCCGTGGTGTAGTGGTCATCACGTTCGCCTCACACGCGAAAGGTCCCCAGTTCGAAACTGGGCGGAAACACTCCAGGCTGACGTTGAGCTTTTCTCCACTCCTTGGCTGAGAACCACGCCCTTGTACATGTATGTAGAGCTGACTTCCATCCCAACCTCTTTACAAATGTCTTCAAACTCTTTCATTGTGATCAAAGTCAACTCCTGATGAAGCCGTCAGACCAAGATCATCTGCAAAGAGCAGAGGGCCATATGCCCAATGCTAAACAAGCCGCCGTTTCCGTGGTGTAGTGGTCATCACGTTCGCCTCACACGCGGAACGCCCCCAGTTCGAAACTGGGCGGAAACAATATCGGGTTTTTTTTGGTTTACTCTGCAGCGGAATATCTTCTCTCGATTGGTCATTAAAGACCACTCGTCTAGTTTCTGCAAAATTCAACTCTCTGATGAAGCCAACAGATTTATTCGTGGCTTATTAACAAGAAACTCCCCGTCAGGGAATCGAACCCTGGTCTTCTGCGTGACAAGCAGAGATACTGTCCACTATACTAACGAGGACTCCTTCAGTATATTTAATTGGCAGGTATCTGGCCGGGGTTAAGAGGAGGTATGCACTATAATTCTGTATTATTGGGGATGAACATCACTCCGGGCCAACGTTGAGAATTTCTCCACTCCTTGGCTGAGAACCACGCCCTAGTACATGTATGTAGGAGCTGACTTCCATCCCAACCTCTTTACAAATGTCTTCAAACTCTTTCATTGTGATCAAAGTCAACTCCTGATGAAGCCGTCAGACCAAGATCATCTGCAAAGAGCAGAGGGCCATATGCCCAATGCTAAAAAAGCCGCCGTTTCCGTGGTGTAGTGGTCATCACATTCGCCTCACACGCGAAAGGTCCCCAGTTCGAAACTGGGCGGAAACACTCCAGGCTGACGTTGAGCCTTTCTCCACTCCTTGGCTGTGAACCACGCCCTTGTACATGTATGTAGGAGCTGACTTCCATCCCAACCTCTTTACAAATGTCTTCAAACTCTTTCATTGTGATCAAAGTCAACTCCTGATGAAGCCGTCAGACCAAGATCATCTGCAGAGAGCAGAGGGCCATATGCCCAATGCTAAACAAGCCGCCGTTTCCGTGGTGTAGTGGTCATCACGTTCGCCTCACACGCGAAAGGTCCCATGTTCGAAACTGGGCGGAAACAATATCGGGTTTTTTTTGGTTTACTCTGCAGCGGAATATCTTCTCTCGATTGGTCATTAAAGACCACTCGTCTAGTTTCTGCAAAATTCAACTCTCTGATGAAGCCAACAGATTTATTCGTGGCTTATTAACAAGAAACTCCCCGTCAGGGAATCGAACCCTGGTCTTCTGCGTGACAAGCAGAGATACTGTCCACTATACTAACGAGGACTCCTTCAGTATATTTAATTGGCAGGTATCTGGCCGGGGTTAAGAGGAGGTATGCACTATAATTCTGTATTATTGGAGATGAACATCACTCCGGGCCAACGTTGAAAATTTCTCCACTCCTTGGCTGAGAACCACGCCCTTGTACATGTATGTAGGAGCTGACTTCCATCCCAACCTCTTTACAAATGTCTTCAAACTCTTTCATTGTGATCAAAGTCAACTCCTGATGAAGCCGTCAGACCAAGATCATCTGCAAAGAGCAGAGGGCCATAAGCCCAATGCCAAACCAGCCGCCGTTTCCGTGGTGTAGTGGTCATCACGTTCGCCTCACACGCGAAAGGTCCCCAGTTCGAAACTGGGCGGAAACAATATCGTTTTTTTTTTGGTTTACTCTGCAGCGGAATATCTTCTCTCGATTGGTCATTAAAGACCACTCGTCTAGTTTCTGCAAAATTCAACTCTCTGATGAAGCCAACAGATTTATTCGTGGCTTATTAACAAGAAACTCCCCGTCAGGGAATCGAACCATGGTCTTCTGCGTGACAAGCAGAGATACTGTCCACTATACTAACGAGGACTCCTTGAGTATATTTAATTGGCAGGTATCTGGCCGGGGTTAAGAGGAGGTATGCACTATAATTCTGTATTATTGGGGATGAACATCACTCCGGGCCAACGTTGAGAATTTCTCCACTCCTTGGCTGAGAACCACGGTCTCGTACATGTATGTAGGAGCTGACTTCCATCCCAACCTCTTTACAAATGTCTTCAAACTCTTTCATTGTGATCAAAGTCAACTCCTGATGAAGCCGTCAGACCAAGATCATCTGCAAAGAGCAGAGGGCCATATGCCCAATGCCAAACAAGCCGCCGTTTCCGTGGTGTAGTGGTCATCACGTTCGCCTCACACGCGAAAGGTCCCCAGTTCGAAACTGGGCGGAAACAATATCGTTTTTTTTTTGGTTTACTCTGCAGCGGAATATCTTCTCTCGATTGGTCATTAAAGACCACTCGTCTAGTTTCTGCAAAATTCAACTCTCTGATGAAGCCAACAGATTTATTCGTGGCTTATTAACAAGAAACTCCCCGTCAGGGAATCGAACCATGGTCTTCTGCGTGACAAGCAGAGATACTGTCCACTATACTAACGAGGACTCCTTGAGTATATTGAATTGGCAGGTATCTGGCCGGGGTTAAGAGGAGGTATGCACTATAATTCTGTATTATTGGGGATGAACATCACTCCGGGCCAACGTTGAGAATTTCTCCACTCCTTGGCTGAGAACCACGGTCTCGTACATGTATGTAGGAGCTGACTTCCATCCCAACCTCTTTACAAATGTCTTCAAACTCTTTCATTGTGATCAAAGTCAACTCCTGATGAAGCCGTCAGACCAAGATCATCTGCAAAGAGCAGAGGGCCATATGCCCAATGCCAAACAAGCCGCCGTTTCCGTGGTGTAGTGGTCATCACGTTCGCCTCACACGCGAAAGGTCCCCAGTTCGAAACTGGGCGGAAACAATATCGGTTTTTTTTTGGTTTACTCTGCAGCGGAATATCTTCTCTCGATTGGTCATTAAAGACCACTCGTCTAGTTTCTGCAAAATTCAACTCTCTGATGAAGCCAACAGATTTATTCGTGGCTTATTAACAAGAAACTCCCCGTCAGGGAATCGAACCATGGTCTTCTGCGTGACAAGCAGAGATACTGTCCACTATACTAACGAGGACTCCTTGAGTATATTTAATTGGCAGGTATCTGGCCGGGGTTAAGAGGAGGTATGCACTATAATTCTGTATTATTGGGGATGAACATCACTCCGGGCCAACGTTGAGAATTTCTCCACTCCTTGGCTGAGAACCACGGTCTCGTACATGTATGTAGGAGCTGACTTCCATCCCAACCTCTTTACAAATGTCTTCAAACTCTTTCATTGTGATCAAAGTCAACTCCTGATGAAGCCGTCAGACCAAGATCATCTGCAAAGAGCAGAGGGCCATATGCCTAATGCCAAACAAGCCGCCGTTTCCGTGGTGTAGTGGTCATCACGTTCGCCTCACACGCGAAAGGTCCCCAGTTCGAAACTGGGCGGAAACAATATCGTTTTTTTTTTGGTTTACTCTGCAGCGGAATATCTTCTCTCGATTGGTCATTAAAGACCACTCGTCTAGTTTCTGCAAAATTCAACTCTCTGATGAAGCCAACAGATTTATTCGTGGCTTATTAACAAGAAACTCCCCGTCAGGGAATCGAACCCTGGTCTTCTGCGTGACAAGCAGAGATACTGTCCACTATACTAACGAGGACTCCTTGAGTATATTTAATTGGCAGGTATCTGGCCGGGGTTAAGAGGAGGTATGCACTATAATTCTGTATTATTGGGGATGAACATCACTCCGGGCCAACGTTGAGAATTTCTCCACTCCTTGGCTGAGAACCACGGTCTCGTACATGTATGTAGGAGCTGACTTCCATCCCAACCTCTTTACAAATGTCTTCAAACTCTTTCATTGTGATCAAAGTCAACTCCTGATGAAGCCGTCAGACCAAGATCATCTGCAAAGAGCAGAGGGCCATATGCCCAATGCCAAACAAGCCGCCGTTTCTGTGGTGTAGTGGTCATCACGTTCGCCTCACACGCGAAAGGTCCCCAGTTCGAAACTGGGCGGAAACACTCCAGGCCAACGTTGAGCTTTTCTCCACTCCTTGGCTGAGAACCACGCCCTTGTACATGTATGTAGGAGCTGACTTCCATCCCAACCTCTTTACAAATGTCTTCAAACTCTTTCATTGTGATCAAAGTCAACTCCTGATGAAGCCGTCAGACCAAGATCATCTGCAAAGAGCAGAGGGCCATATGCCCAATGCCAAACAAGCCGCCGTTTCCGTGGTGTAGTGGTCATCACGTTCGCCTCACACGCGAAAGGTCCCCAGTTCGAAACTGGGCGGAAACAATATCGGGTTTTTTTTGGTTTACTCTGCAGCGGAATATCTTCTCTCGATTGGTCATTAAAGACCACTCGTCTAGTTTCTGCAAAATTCAACTCTCTGATGAAGCCAACAGATTTATTTGTGGCTTATTAACAAGAAACTCCCCGTCAGGGAATCGAACCCTGGTCTTCTGCGTGACAAGCAGAGATACTGTCCACTATACTAACGAGGACTCCTTCAGTATATTTAATTGGCAGGTATCTGGCCGGGGTTAAGAGGAGGTATGCACTATAATTCTGTATTATTGGGGATGAACATCACTCCGGGCCAACGTTGAAAATTTCTCCACTCCTTGGCTGAGAACCACGCCCTTGTACATGTATGTAGGAGCTGACTTCCATCCCAACCTCTTTACAAATGTCTTCAAACTCTTTCATTGTGATCAAAGTCAACTCCTGATGAAGCCGTCAGACCAAGATCATCTGCAAAGAGCAGAGGGCCATATGCCCAATGCAAAACAAGCCGCCGTTTCCGTGGTGTAGTGGTCATCACGTTCGCCTCACACGCGAAAGGTCCCCAGTTCGAAACTGGGCGGAAACAATCCAGGCTGACGTTGAGCTTTTCTCCACTCCTTGGCTGTGAACCATGCCCTTGTACATGTATGTAGGAGCTGACTTCCATCCCAACCTCTTTACAAATGTCTTCAAACTCTTTCATTGTGATCAAAGTCAACTCCTGATGAAGCCGTCAGACCAAGATCATCTGCAAAGAGCAGAGGGCTATATGCCCAATGCAAAACAAGCCGCCGTTTCCGTGGTGTAGTGGTCATCACGTTCGCCTCACACGCGAAAGGTCCCCAGTTCGAAACTGGGCGGAAACACTCCAGGCTGACGTTGAGCTTTTCTCCACTCCTTGGCTGAGAACCACGCCCTTGTACATGTATGTAGGAGCTGACTTCCATCCCAACCTCTTTACAAATGTCTTCAAACTCTTTCACTGTGATCAAAGTCAACTCCTGATGAAGCCGTCAGACCAAGATCATCTGCAAAGAGCAGAGGGCCATATGCCCAATGCCAAACAAGCCGCCGTTTCCGTGGTGTAGTGGTCATCACGTTCGCCTCACACGCGAAAGGTCCCCAGTTCGAAACTGGGCGGAAACACTCCAGGCTGACGTTGAGCTTTTCTCCACTCCTTGGCTGAGAACCACGCCCTTGTACATGTATGTAGGAGCTGACTTCCATCCCAACCTCTTTACAAATGGATTCAAACTCTTTCATTGTGATCAAAGTCAACTCCTGATGAAGCCGTCAGACCAAGATCATCTGCAAAGAGCAGAGGGCCATATGCCCAATGCCAAACAAGCCGCCGTTTCCGTGGTGTAGTGGTCATCACGTTCGCCTCACACGCGAAAGGTCCCCAGTTCGAAACTGGGCGGAAACAATATCGGGTTTTTTTTGGTTTACTCTGCAGCGGAATATCTTCTCTCGATTGGTCATTAAAGACCACTCGTCTAGTTTCTGCAAAATTCAACTCTCTGATGAAGCCAACAGATTTATTCGTGGCTTATTAACAAGAAACTCCCCGTCAGGGAATCGAACCCTGGTCTTCTGCGTGACAAGCAGAGATACTGTCCACTATACTAACGAGGACTCCTTCAGTATATTTAATTGGCAGGTATCTGGCCGGGGTTAAGAGGAGGTATGCACTATAATTCTGTATTATTGGGGATGAACATCACTCCGGGCCAACGTTGAAAATTTCTCCACTCCTTGGCTGAGAACCACGCCCTTGTACATGTATGTAGGAGCTGACTTCCATCCCAACCTCTTTACAAATGTCTTCAAACTCTTTCATTGTGATCAAAGTCAACTCCTGATGAAGCCGTCAGACCAAGATCATCTGCAAAGAGCAGAGGGCCATATGCCCAATGCCAAACAAGCCGCCGTTTCCGTGGTGTAGTGGTCATCACGTTCGCCTCACACGCGAAAGGTCCCCAGTTCGAAACTGGGCGGAAACACTCCAGGCTGACGTTGAGCTTTTCTCCACTCCTTGGCTGAGAACCACGCCCTTGTACATGTATGTAGGAGCTGACTTCCATCCCAACCTCTTTACAAATGTCTTCAAACTCTTTCATTGTGATCAAAGTCAACTCCTGATGAAGCCGTCAGACCAAGATCATCTGCAAAGAGCAGAGGGCCATATGCCCAATGCCAAACAAGCCGCCGTTTCCGTGGTGTAGTGGTCATCACGTTCGCCTCACACGCGAAAGGTCCCCAGTTCGAAACTGGGCGGAAACAATATCGTTTTTTTTTTGGTTTACTCTGCAGCGGAATATCTTCTCTCGATTGGTCATTAAAGACCACTCGTCTAGTTTCTGCAAAATTCAACTCTCTGATGAAGCCAACAGATTTATTCGTGGCTTATTAACAAGAAACTCCCCGTCAGGGAATCGAACCCTGGTCTTCTGCGTGACAAGCAGAGATACTGTCCACTATACTAACGAGGACTCCTTGAGTATATTTAATTGGCAGGTATCTGGCCGGGGTTAAGAGGAGGTATGCACTATAATTCTGTATTATTGGGGATGAACATCACTCCGGGCCAACGTTGAGAATTACTCCACTCCTTGGCTGAGAACCACGGTCTCGTACATGTATGTAGGAGCTGACTTCCATCCCAACCTCTTTACAAATGTCTTCAAACTCTTTCATTGTGATCAAAGTCAACTCCTGATGAAGCCGTCAGACCAAGATCATCTGCAAAGAGCAGAGGGCCATATGCCCAATGCAAAACAAGCCGCCGTTTCCGTGGTGTAGTGGTCATCACGTTCGCCTCACACGCGAAAGGTCCCCAGTTCGAAACTGGGCGGAAACAATCCAGGCTGACGTTGAGCTTTTCTCCACTCCTTGGCTGTGAACCATGCCCTTGTACATGTATGTAGGAGCTGACTTCCATCCCAACCTCTTTACAAATGTCTTCAAACTCTTTCATTGTGATCAAAGTCAACTCCTGATGAAGCCGTCAGACCAAGATCATCTGCAAAGAGCAGAGGGCCATATGCCCAATGCTAAACAAGCCGCCGTTTCCGTGGTGTAGTGGTCATCACGTTCGCCTCACACGCGAAAGGTCTCCAGTTCGAAACTGGGCGGAAACAATCCAGGCTGACGTTGAGCTTTTCTCCACTCCTTGGCTGTGAACCATGCCCTTGTACATGTATGTAGGAGCTGACTTCCATCCCAACCTCTTTACAAATGTCTTCAAACTCTTTCATTGTGATCAAAGTCAACTCCTGATGAAGCCGTCAGACCAAGATCATCTGCAAAGAGCAGAGGGCCATATGCCCAATGCTAAACAAGCCGCCGTTTCCGTGGTGTAGTGGTCATCACGTTCGCCTCACACGCGGAAGGCCCCCAGTTCGAAACTGGGCGGAAACAATATCGGGTTTTTTTTGGTTTACTCTGCAGCGGAATATCTTCTCTCGATTGGTCATTAAAGACCACTCGTCTAGTTTCTGCAAAATTCAACTCTCTGATGAAGCCAACAGATTTATTCGTGTCTTATTAACAAGAAACTCCCCGTCAGGAAATCGAACCCTGGTCTTCTGCGTGACAAGCAGAGATACTGTCCACTATACTAACGAGGACTCCTTGAGTATATTTAATTGGCAGGTATCTGCCCGGGGTTAAGAGGAGGTATGCACTATAATTCTGTATTATTGGGGATGAACATCACTCCTGGCCAACGTTGAGAATTACTCCACTCCTTGGCTGAGAATCACGCCCTAGTACATGTATGTAGGAGCTGACTTCCATCCCAACCTCTTTACAAATGTCTTCAAACTCTTTCATTGTGATCAAAGTCAACTCCTGATGAAGCCGTCAGACCAAGATCATCTGCAAAGAGCAGAGGGCCATATGCCCAATGCAAAACAAGCCGCCGTTTCCGTGGTGTAGTGGTCATCACGTTCGCCTCACACGCGAAAGGTCCCCAGTTCGAAACTGGGCGGAAACACTCCAGGCTGACGTTGAGCTTTTCTCCACTCCTTGGCTGAGAACCACGCCCTTGTACATGTATGTAGGAGCTGACTTCCATCCCAACCTCTTTACAAATGTCTTCAAACTCTTTCATTGTGATCAAAGTCAACTCCTGATGAAGCCGTCAGACCAAGATCATCTGCAAAGAGCAGAGGGCCATATGCCCAATGCCAAACAAGCCGCTGTTTCGTGGTGTAGTGGTCATCACGTTCGCCTCACACGCGAAAGGTCCCCAGTTCGAAACTGGGCGGAAACAATATCGTTTTTTTTTTGGTTTACTCTGCAGCGGAATATCTTCTCTCGATTGGTCATTAAAGACCACTCGTCTAGTTTCTGCAAAATTCAACTCTCTGATGAAGCCAACAGATTTATTCGTGGCTTATTAACAAGAAACTCCCCGTCAGGGAATCGAACCCTGGTCTTCTGCGTGACAAGCAGAGATACTGTCCACTATACTAACGAGGACTCCTTGAGTATATTTAATTGGCAGGTATCTGCCCGGGGTTAAGAGGAGGTATGCACTATAATTCTGTATTATTGGGGATGAACATCACTCCGGGCCAACGTTGAGAATTTCTCCACTCCTTGGCTGAGAACCACGGTCTCGTACATGTATGTAGGAGCTGACTTCCATCCCAACCTCTTTACAAATGTCTTCAAACTCTTTCATTGTGATCAAAGTCAACTCCTGATGAAGCCGTCAGACCAAGATCATCTGCAAAGAGCAGAGGGCCATATGCCCAATGCAAAACAAGCCGCCGTTTCCGTGGTGTAGTGGTCATCACGTTCGCCTCACACGCGAAAGGTCCCCAGTTCGAAACTGGGCGGAAACAATCCAGGCTGACGTTGAGCTTTTCTCCACTCCTTGGCTGTGAACCATGCCCTTGTACATGTATGTAGGAGCTGACTTCCATCCCAACCTCTTTACAAATGTCTTCAAACTCTTTCATTGTGATCAAAGTCAACTCCTGATGAAGCCGTCAGACCAAGATCATCTGCAAAGAGCAGAGGGCCATATGCCCAATGCTAAACAAGCCGCCGTTTCCGTGGTGTAGTGGTCATCACGTTCGCCTCACACGCGGAAGGCCCCCAGTTCGAAACTGGGCGGAAACAATATCGGGTTTTTTTTGGTTTACTCTGCAGCGGAATATCTTCTCTCGATTGGTCATTAAAGACCACTCGTCTAGTTTCTGCAAAATTCAACTCTCTGATGAAGCCAACAGATTTATTCGTGGCTTATTAACAAGAAACTCCCCGTCAGGGAATCGAACCCTGGTCTTCTGCGTGACAAGCAGAGATACTGTCCACTATACTAACGAGGACTCCTTGAGTATATTTAATTGGCAGGTATCTGGCCGGGGTTAAGAGGAGGTATGCACTATAATTCTGTATTATTGGGGATGAACATCACTCCGGGCCAACGTTGAGAATTTCTCCACTCCTTGGCTGAGAACCACGGTCTCGTACATGTATGTAGGAGCTGACTTCCATCCCAACCTCTTTACAAATGTCTTCAAACTCTTTCATTGTGATCAAAGTCAACTCCTGATGAAGCCGTCAGACCAAGATCATCTGCAAAGAGCAGAGGGCCATATGCCCAATTCAAAACAAGCCGCCGTTTCCGTGGTGTAGTGGTCATCACGTTCGCCTCACACGCGAAAGGTCCCCAGTTCGAAACTGGGCGGAAACAATCCAGGCTGACGTTGAGCTTTTCTCCACTCCTTGGCTGTGAACCATGCCCTTGTACATGTATGTAGGAGCTGACTTCCATCCCAACCTCTTTACAAATGTCTTCAAACTCTTTCATTGTGATCAAAGTCAACTCCTGATGAAGCCGTCAGACCAAGATCATCTGCAAAGAGCAGAGGGCCATATGCCCAATGCTAAACAAGCCGCCGTTTCCGTGGTGTAGTGGTCATCACGTTCGCCTCACACGCGAAAGGTCTCCAGTTCGAAACTGGGCGGAAACAATCCAGGCTGACGTTGAGCTTTTCTCCACTCCTTGGCTGTGAACCATGCCCTTGTACATGTATGTAGGAGCTGACTTCCATCCCAACCTCTTTACAAATGTCTTCAAACTCTTTCATTGTGATCAAAGTCAACTCCTGATGAAGCCGTCAGACCAAGATCATCTGCAAAGAGCAGAGGGCCATATGCCCAATGCTAAACAAGCCGCCGTTTCCGTGGTGTAGTGGTCATCACGTTCGCCTCACACGCGGAAGGCCCCCAGTTCGAAACTGGGCGGAAACAATATCGGGTTTTTTTTGGTTTACTCTGCAGCGGAATATCTTCTCTCGATTGGTCATTAAAGACCACTCGTCTAGTTTCTGCAAAATTCAACTCTCTGATGAAGCCAACAGATTTATTCGTGTCTTATTAACAAGAAACTCCCCGTCAGGGAATCGAACCCTGGTCTTCTGCGTGACAAGCAGAGATACTGTCCACTATACTAACGAGGACTCCTTGAGTATATTTAATTGGCAGGTATCTGCCCGGGGTTAAGAGGAGGTATGCACTATAATTCTGTATTATTGGGGATGAACATCACTCCTGGCCAACGTTGAGAATTACTCCACTCCTTGGCTGAGAATCACGCCCTAGTACATGTATGTAGGAGCTGACTTCCATCCCAACCTCTTTACAAATGTCTTCAAACTCTTTCATTGTGATCAAAGTCAACTCCTGATGAAGCCGTCAGACCAAGATCATCTGCAAAGAGCAGAGGGCCATATGCCCAATGCAAAACAAGCCGCCGTTTCCGTGGTGTAGTGGTCATCACGTTCGCCTCACACGCGAAAGGTCCCCAGTTCGAAACTGGGCGGAAACACTCCAGGCTGACGTTGAGCTTTTCTCCACTCCTTGGCTGAGAACCACGCCCTTGTACATGTATGTAGGAGCTGACTTCCATCCCAACCTCTTTACAAATGTCTTCAAACTCTTTCATTGTGATCAAAGTCAACTCCTGATGAAGCCGTCAGACCAAGATCATCTGCAAAGAGCAGAGGGCCATATGCCCAATGCCAAACAAGCCGCTGTTTCGTGGTGTAGTGGTCATCACGTTCGCCTCACACGCGAAAGGTCCCCAGTTCGAAACTGGGCGGAAACAATATCGTTTTTTTTTTGGTTTACTCTGCAGCGGAATATCTTCTCTCGATTGGTCATTAAAGACCACTCGTCTAGTTTCTGCAAAATTCAACTCTCTGATGAAGCCAACAGATTTATTCGTGGCTTATTAACAAGAAGCTCCCCGTCAGGGAATCGAACCCTGGTCTTCTGCGTGACAAGCAGAGATACTGTCCACTATACTAACGAGGACTCCTTGAGTATATTTAATTGGCAGGTATCTGGCCGGGGTTAAGAGGAGGTATGCACTATAATTCTGTATTATTGGGGATGAACATCACTCCGGGCCAACGTTGAGAATTTCTCCACTCCTTGGCTGAGAACCACGGTCTCGTACATGTATGTAGGAGCTGACTTCCATCCCAACCTCTTTACAAATGTCTTCAAACTCTTTCATTGTGATCAAAGTCAACTCCTGATGAAGCCGTCAGACCAAGATCATCTGCAAAGAGCAGAGGGCCATATGCCCAATGCCAAACAAGCCGCCGTTTCCGTGGTGTAGTGGTCATCACGTTCGCCTCACACGCGGAAGGCCCCCAGTTCGAAACTGGGCGGAAACAATATCGGTTTTTTTTTGGTTTACTCTGCAGCGGAATATCTTCTCTCGATTGGTCATTAAAGACCACTCGTCTAGTTTCTGCAAAATTCAACTCTCTGATGAAGCCAACAGATTTATTCGTGGCTTATTAACAAGAAACTCCCCGTCAGGGAATCGAACCCTGGTCTTCTGCGTGACAAGCAGAGATACTGTCCACTATACTAACGAGGACTCCTTGAGTATATTTAATTGGCAGGTATCTGGCCGGGGTTAAGAGGAGGTATGCACTATAATTCTGTATTATTGGGGATGAACATCACTCCGGGCCAACGTTGAGAATTTCTCCACTCCTTGGCTGAGAACCACGGTCTCGTACATGTATGTAGGAGCTGACTTCCATCCCAACCTCTTTACAAATGTCTTCAAACTCTTTCATTGTGATCAAAGTCAACTCCTGATGAAGCCGTCAGACCAAGATCATCTGCAAAGAGCAGAGGGCCATATGCCCAATGCAAAACAAGCCGCCGTTTCCGTGGTGTAGTGGTCATCACGTTCGCCTCACACGCGAAAGGTCCCCAGTTCGAAACTGGGCGGAAACAATCCAGGCTGACGTTGAGCTTTTCTCCACTCCTTGGCTGTCAACCATGCCCTTGTACATGTATGTAGGAGCTGACTTCCATCCCAACCTCTTTACAAATGTCTTCAAACTCTTTCATTGTGATCAAAGTCAACTCCTGATGAAGCCGTCAGACCAAGATCATCTGCAAAGAGCAGAGGGCCATATGCCCAATGCTAAACAAGCCGCCGTTTCCGTGGTGTAGTGGTCATCACGTTCGCCTCACACGCGAAAGGTCCCCAGTTCGAAACTGGGCGGAAACACTCCAGGCTGATGTTGAGCTTTTCTCCACTCCTTGGCTGTGAACCACGCCCTTGTACATGTATGTAGGAGCTGACTTCCATCCCAACCTCTTTACAAATGTCTTCAAACTCTTTCATTGTGATCAAAGTCAACTCCTGATGAAGCCGTCAGACCAAGATCATCTGCAAAGAGCAGAGGGCCATATGCCCAATGCTAAACAAGCCGCCGTTTCCGTGGTGTAGTGGTCATCACGTTCGCCTCACACGCGGAAGGCCCCCAGTTCGAAACTGGGCGGAAACAATATCGGGTTTTTTTTGGTTTACTCTGCAGCTGAATATCTTCTCTCGATTGGTCATTAAAGACCACTCGTCTAGTTTCTGCAAAATTCAACTCTCTGATGAAGCCAACAGATTTATTCGTGGCTTATTAACAAGAAACTCCCCGTCAGGGAATCGAACCCTGGTCTTCTGCGTGACAAGCAGAGATACTGTCCACTATACTAACGAGGACTCCTTGAGTATATTTAATTGGCAGGTATCTGGCCGGGGTTAAGAGGATGTATGCACTATAATTCTGTATTATTGGGGATGAACATCACTCCGGGCCAACGTTGAGAATTTCTCCACTCCTTGGCTGAGAACCACGGTCTCGTACATGTATGTAGGAGCTGACTTCCATCCCAACCTCTTTACAAATGTCTTCAAACTCTTTCATTGTGATCAAAGTCAACTCCTGATGAAGCCGTCAGACCAAGATCATCTGCAAAGAGCAGAGGGCCATATGCCCAATGCAAAACAAGCCGCCGTTTCCGTGGTGTAGTGGTCATCACGTTCGCCTCACACGCGAAAGGTCCCCAGTTCGAAACTGGGCGGAAACAATCCAGGCTGACGTTGAGCTTTTCTCCACTCCTTGGCTGTGAACCATGCCCTTGTACATGTATGTAGGAGCTGACTTCCATCCCAACCTCTTTACAAATGTCTTCAAACTCTTTCATTGTGATCAAAGTCAACTCCTGATGAAGCCGTCAGACCAAGATCATCTGCAAAGAGCAGAGGGCCATATGCCCAATGCTAAACAAGCCGCCGTTTCCGTGGTGTAGTGGTCATCACGTTCGCCTCACACGCGGAAGGCCCCCAGTTCGAAACTGGGCGGAAACAATATCGGGTTTTTTTTGGTTTACTCTGCAGCGGAATATCTTCTCTCGATTGGTCATTAAAGACCACTCGTCTAGTTTCTGCAAAATTCAACTCTCTGATGAAGCCAACAGATTTATTCGTGTCTTATTAACAAGAAACTCCCCGTCAGGGAATCGAACCCTGGTCTTCTGCGTGACAAGCAGAGATACTGTCCACTATACTAACGAGGACTCCTTGAGTATATTTAATTGGCAGGTATCTGCCCGGGGTTAAGAGGAGGTATGCACTATAATTCTGTATTATTGGGGATGAACATCACTCCTGGCCAACGTTGAGAATTACTCCACTCCTTGGCTGAGAATCACGCCCTAGTACATGTATGTAGGAGCTGACTTCCATCCCAACCTCTTTACAAATGTCTTCAAACTCTTTCATTGTGATCAAAGTCAACTCCTGATGAAGCCGTCAGACCAAGATCATCTGCAAAGAGCAGAGGGCCATATGCCCAATGCAAAACAAGCCGCCGTTTCCGTGGTGTAGTGGTCATCACGTTCGCCTCACACGCGAAAGGTCCCCAGTTCGAAACTGGGCGGAAACACTCCAGGCTGACGTTGAGCTTTTCTCCACTCCTTGGCTGAGAACCACGCCCTTGTACATGTATGTAGGAGCTGACTTCAATCCCAACCTCTTTACAAATGTCTTCAAACTCTTTCATTGTGATCAAAGTCAACTCCTGATGAAGCCGTCAGACCAAGATCATCTGCAAAGAGCAGAGGGCCATATGCCCAATGCCAAACAAGCCGCTGTTTCGTGGTGTAGTGGTCATCACGTTCGCCTCACACGCGAAAGGTCCCCAGTTCGAAACTGGGCGGAAACAATATCGTTTTTTTTTTGGTTTACTCTGCAGCGGAATATCTTCTCTCGATTGGTCATTAAAGACCACTCGTCTAGTTTCTGCAAAATTCAACTCTCTGATGAAGCCAACAGATTTATTCGTGGCTTATTAACAAGAAGCTCCCCGTCAGGGAATCGAACCCTGGTCTTCTGCGTGACAAGCAGAGATACTGTCCACTATACTAACGAGGACTCCTTGAGTATATTTAATTGGCAGGTATCTGGCCGGGGTTAAGAGGAGGTATGCACTATAATTCTGTATTATTGGGGATGAACATCACTCCGGGCCAACGTTGAGAATTTCTCCACTCCTTGGCTGAGAACCACGGTCTCGTACATGTATGTAGGAGCTGACTTCCATCCCAACCTCTTTACAAATGTCTTCAAACTCTTTCATTGTGATCAAAGTCAACTCCTGATGAAGCCGTCAGACCAAGATCATCTGCAAAGAGCAGAGGGCCATATGCCCAATGCCAAACAAGCCGCCGTTTCCGTGGTGTAGTGGTCATCACGTTCGCCTCACACGCGAAAGGTCCCCAGTTCGAAACTGGGCGGAAACAATATCGGTTTTTTTTTGGTTTACTCTGCAGCGGAATATCTTCTCTCGATTGGTCATTAAAGACCACTCGTCTAGTTTCTGCAAAATTCAACTCTCTGATGAAGCCAACAGATTTATTCGTGGCTTATTAACAAGAAACTCCCCGTCAGGGAATCGAACCCTGGTCTTCTGCGTGACAAGCAGAGATACTGTCCACTATACTAACGAGGACTCCTTGAGTATATTTAATTGGCAGGTATCTGGCCGGGGTTAAGAGGAGGTATGCACTATAATTCTGTATTATTGGGGATGAACATCACTCCGGGCCAACGTTGAGAATTTCTCCACTCCTTGGCTGAGAACCACGGTCTTGTACATGTATGTAGGAGCTGACTTCCATCCCAACCTCTTTACAAATGTCTTCAAACTCTTTCATTGTGATCAAAGTCAACTCCTGATGAAGCCGTCAGACCAAGATCATCTGCAAAGAGCAGAGGGCCATATGCCCAATGCAAAACAAGCCGCCGTTTCCGTGGTGTAGTGGTCATCACGTTCGCCTCACACGCGAAAGGTCCCCAGTTCGAAACTGGGCGGAAACAATCCAGGCTGACGTTGAGCTTTTCTCCACTCCTTGGCTGTCAACCATGCCCTTGTACATGTATGTAGGAGCTGACTTCCATCCCAACCTCTTTACAAATGTCTTCAAACTCTTTCATTGTGATCAAAGTCAACTCCTGATGAAGCCGTCAGACCAAGATCATCTGCAAAGAGCAGAGGGCCATATGCCCAATGCTAAACAAGCCGCCGTTTCCGTGGTGTAGTGGTCATCACGTTCGCCTCACACGCGAAAGGTCCCCAGTTCGAAACTGGGCGGAAACACTCCAGGCTGATGTTGAGCTTTTCTCCACTCCTTGGCTGTGAACCACGCCCTTGTACATGTATGTAGGAGCTGACTTCCATCCCAACCTCTTTACAAATGTCTTCAAACTCTTTCATTGTGATCAAAGTCAACTCCTGATGAAGCCGTCAGACCAAGATCATCTGCAAAGAGCAGAGGGCCATATGCCCAATGCTAAACAAGCCGCCGTTTCCGTGGTGTAGTGGTCATCACGTTCGCCTCACACGCGGAAGGCCCCCAGTTCGAAACTGGGCGGAAACAATATCGGGTTTTTTTTGGTTTACTCTGCAGCGGAATATCTTCTCTCGATTGGTCATTAAAGACCACTCGTCTAGTTTCTGAAAAATTCAACTCTCTGATGAAGCCAACAGATTTATTCGTGTCTTATTAACAAGAAACTCCCCGTCAGGGAATCGAACCCTGGTCTTCTGCGTGACAAGCAGAGATACTGTCCACTATACTAACGAGGACTCCTTGAGTATATTTAATTGGCAGGTATCTGCCCGGGGTTAAGAGGAGGTATGCACTATAATTCTGTATTATTGGGGATGAACATCACTCCTGGCCAACGTTGAGAATTACTCCACTCCTTGGCTGAGAATCACGCCCTAGTACATGTATGTAGGAGCTGACTTCCATCCCAACCTCTTTACAAATGTCTTCAAACTCTTTCATTGTGATCAAAGTCAACTCCTGATGAAGCCGTCAGACCAAGATCATCTGCAAAGAGCAGAGGGCCATATGCCCAATGCAAAACAAGCCGCCGTTTCCGTGGTGTAGTGGTCATCACGTTCGCCTCACACGCGAAAGGTCCCCAGTTCGAAACTGGGCGGAAACACTCCAGGCTGACGTTGAGCTTTTCTCCACTCCTTGGCTGAGAACCACGCCCTTGTACATGTATGTAGGAGCTGACTTCCATCCCAACCTCTTTACAAATGTCTTCAAACTCTTTCATTGTGATCAAAGTCAACTCCTGATGAAGCCGTCAGACCAAGATCATCTGCAAAGAGCAGAGGGCCATATGCCCAATGCCAAACAAGCCGCCGTTTCGTGGTGTAGTGGTCATCACGTTCGCCTCACACGCGAAAGGTCCCCAGTTCGAAACTGGGCGGAAACAATATCGTTTTTTTTTTGGTTTACTCTGCAGCGGAATATCTTCTCTCGATTGGTCATTAAAGACCACTCGTCTAGTTTCTGCAAAATTCAACTCTCTGATGAAGCCAACAGATTTATTCGTGGCTTATTAACAAGAAGCTCCCCGTCAGGGAATCGAACCCTGGTCTTCTGCGTGACAAGCAGAGATACTGTCCACTATACTAACGAGGACTCCTTGAGTATATTTAATTGGCAGGTATCTGGCCGGGGTTAAGAGGAGGTATGCACTATAATTCTGTATTATTGGGGATGAACATCACTCCGGGCCAACGTTGAGAATTTCTCCACTCCTTGGCTGAGAACCACGGTCTCGTACATGTATGTAGGAGCTGACTTCCATCCCAACCTCTTTACAAATGTCTTCAAACTCTTTCATTGTGATCAAAGTCAACTCCTGATGAAGCCGTCAGACCAAGATCATCTGCAAAGAGCAGAGGGCCATATGCCCAATGCCAAACAAGCCGCCGTTTCCGTGGTGTAGTGGTCATCACGTTCGCCTCACACGCGAAAGGTCCCCAGTTCGAAACTGGGCGGAAACAATATCGGTTTTTTTTTGGTTTACTCTGCAGCGGAATATCTTCTCTCGATTGGTCATCAAAGACCACTCGTCTAGTTTCTGCAAAATTCAACTCTCTGATGAAGCCAACAGATTTATTCGTGGCTTATTAACAAGAAACTCCCCGTCAGGGAATCGAACCCTGGTCTTCTGCGTGACAAGCAGAGATACTGTCCACTATACTAACGAGGACTCCTTGAGTATATTTAATTGGCAGGTATCTGGCCGGGGTTAAGAGGAGGTATGCACTATAATTCTGTATTATTGGGGATGAACATCACTCCAGGCTGACGTTGAGCTTTTCTCCACTCCTTGGCTGTGAACCATGCCCTTGTACATGTATGTAGGAGCTGACTTCCATCCCAACCTCTTTACAAATGTCTTCAAACTCTTTCATTGTGATCAAAGTCAACTCCTGATGAAGCCGTCAGACCAAGATCATCTGCAAAGAGCAGAGGGCCATATGCCCAATGCTAAACAAGCCGCCGTTTCCGTGGTGTAGTGGTCATCACGTTCGCCTCACACGCGAAAGGTCCCCAGTTCGAAACTGGGCGGAAACACTCCAGGCTGACGTTGAGCTTTTCTCCACTCCTTGGCTGTGAACCACGCCCTTGTACATGTATGTAGGAGCTGACTTCCATCCCAACCTCTTTACAAATGTCTTCAAACTCTTTCATTGTGATCAAAGTCAACTCCTGATGAAGCCGTCAGACCAAGATCATCTGCAAAGAGCAGAGGGCCATATGCCCAATGCTAAACAAGCCGCCGTTTCCGTGGTGTAGTGGTCATCACGTTCGCCTCACACGCGGAAGGCCCCCAGTTCGAAACTGGGCGGAAACAATATCGGGTTTTTTTTGGTTTACTCTGCAGCGGAATATCTTCTCTCGATTGGTCATTAAAGACCACTCGTCTAGTTTCTGAAAAATTCAACTCTCTGATGAAGCCAACAGATTTATTCGTGTCTTATTAACAAGAAACTCCCCGTCAGGGAATCGAACCCTGGTCTTCTGCGTGACAAGCAGAGATACTGTCCACTATACTAACGAGGACTCCTTGAGTATATTTAATTGGCAGGTATCTGCCCGGGGTTAAGAGGAGGTATGCACTATAATTCTGTATTATTGGGGATGAACATCACTCCTGGCCAACGTTGAGAATTACTCCACTCCTTGGCTGAGAATCACGCCCTAGTACATGTATGTAGGAGCTGACTTCCATCCCAACCTCTTTACAAATGTCTTCAAACTCTTTCATTGTGATCAAAGTCAACTCCTGTTGAAGCCGTCAGACCAAGATCATCTGCAAAGAGCAGAGGGCCATATGCCCAATGCTAAACAAGCCGCCGTTTCCGTGGTGTAGTGGTCATCACGTTCGCCTCACACGCGAAAGGTCCCCAGTTCGAAACTGGGCGGAAACACTCCAGGCTGACGTTGAGCTTTTCTCCACTCCTTGGCTGTGAACCACGCCCTTGTACATGTATGTAGGAGCTGACTTCCATCCCAACCTCTTTACAAATGTCTTCAAACTCTTTCATTGTGATCAAAGTCAACTCCTGATGAAGCCGTCAGACCAAGATCATCTGCAAAGAGCAGAGGGCCATATGCCCAATGACAAACAAGCCGCCGTTTCCGTGGTGTAGTGGTAAACACGTTTGCCTCACATGCGAAAGGTCCCCATTTCGAAACTGGGCGGAAACAATATCGGGTTTTTTTTGGTTTACTCTGCAGCGGACAATCTTCTCTCGATTGGTCATTAAAGACCACTCGTCTAGTTTCTGCAAAATTCAACTCTCTGATGAAGCCAACAGATTTATTCGTGGCTTATTAACAAGAAACTCCCCGTCAGGGAATCGAACCCTGGTCTTCTGCGTGACAAGCAGAGATACTGTCCACTATACTAACGAGGACTCCTTGAGTATATTTAATTGGCAGGTATCTGGCCGGGGTTAAGAGGAGGTATGCACTATAATTCTGTATTATTGGGGATGAACATCACTCCGGGCCAACGTTGAGAATTTCTCCACTCCTTGGCTGAGAACCACGCCCTAGTACATGTATGTAGGAGCTGACTTCCATCCCAACCTCTTTACAAATGTCTTCAAACTCTTTCATTGTGATCAAAGTCAACTCCTGATGAAGCCGTCAGACCAAGATCATCTGCAAAGAGCAGAGGGTCAATTGCCCAATGCAAAACAATCCGCCGTTTCCGTGGTGTAGTGCTCATCACGTTCGCCTCACACGCGAAAGGTCCCCAGTTCGAAACTGGGCGGAAACAATCCAGGCTGACGTTGAGCTTTTCTCCACTCCTTGGCTGTGAACCATGCCCTTGTACATGTATGTAGGAGCTGACTTCCATCCCAACCTCTTTACAAATGTCTTCAAACTCTTTCATTGTGATCAAAGTCAACTCCTGATGAAGCCGTCAGACCAAGATCATCTGCAAAGAGCAGAGGGCCATATGCCCAATGCTAAACAAGCCGCCGTTTCCGTGGTGTAGTGGTCATCACGTTCGCCTCACACGCGGAAGGCCCCCAGTTCGAAACTGGGCGGAAACAATATCGGGTTTTTTTTGGTTTACTCTGCAGCGGAATATCTTCTCTCGATTGGTCATTAAAGACCACTCGTCTAGTTTCTGCAAAATTCAACTCTCTGATGAAGCCAACAGATTTATTCGTGTCTTATTAACAAGAAACTCCCCGTCAGGGAATCGAACCCTGGTCTTCTGCGTGACAAGCAGAGATACTGTCCACTATACTAACGAGGACTCCTTGAGTATATTTAATTGGCAGGTATCTGCCCGGGGTTAAGAGGAGGTATGCACTATAATTCTGTATTATTGGGGATGAACATCACTCCTGGCCAACGTTGAGAATTACTCCACTCCTTGGCTGAGAATCACGCCCTAGTACATGTATGTAGGAGCTGACTTCCATCCCAACCTCTTTACAAATGTCTTCAAACTCTTTCATTGTGATCAAAGTCAACTCCTGATGAATCCGTCAGACCAAGATCATCTGCAAAGAGCAGAGGGCCATATGCCCAATGCAAAACAAGCCGCCGTTTCCGTGGTGTAGTGGTCATCACGTTCGCCTCACACGCGAAAGGTCCCCAGTTCGAAACTGGGCGGAAACACTCCAGGCTGATGTTGAGCTTTTCTCCACTCCTTGGCTGTGAACCACGCCCTTGTACATGTATGTAGGAGCTGACTTCCATCCCAACCTCTTTACAAATGTCTTCAAACTCTTTCATTGTGATCAAAGTCAACTCCTGATGAAGCCGTCAGACCAAGATCATCTGCAAAGAGCAGAGGGCCATATGCCCAATGCTAAACAAGCCGCCGTTTCCGTGGTGTAGTGGTCATCACGTTCGCCTCACACGCGGAAGGCCCCCAGTTCGAAACTGGGCGGAAACAATATCGGGTTTTTTTTGGTTTACTCTGCAGCGGAATATCTTCTCTCGATTGGTCATTAAAGACCACTCGTCTAGTTTCTGCAAAATTCAACTCTCTGATGAAGCCAACAGATTTATTCGTGGCTTATTAACAAGAAACTCCCCGTCAGGGAATCGAACCCTGGTCTTCTGCGTGACAAGCAGAGATACTGTCCACTATACTAACGAGGACTCCTTGAGTATATTTAATTGGCAGGTATCTGGCCGGGGTTAAGAGGATGTATGCACTATAATTCTGTATTATTGGGGATGAACATCACTCCGGGCCAACGTTGAGAATTTCTCCACTCCTTGGCTGAGAACCACGGTCTCGTACATGTATGTAGGAGCTGACTTCCATCCCAACCTCTTTACAAATGTCTTCAAACTCTTTCATTGTGATCAAAGTCAACTCCTGATGAAGCCGTCAGACCAAGATCATCTGCAAAGAGCAGAGGGCCATATGCCCAATGCAAAACAAGCCGCCGTTTCCGTGGTGTAGTGGTCATCACGTTCGCCTCACACGCGAAAGGTCCCCAGTTCGAAACTGGGCGGAAACAATCCAGGCTGACGTTGAGCTTTTCTCCACTCCTTGGCTGTGAACCATGCCCTTGTACATGTATGTAGGAGCTGACTTCCATCCCAACTTCTTTACAAATGTCTTCAAACTCTTTCATTGTGATCAAAGTCAACTCCTGATGAAGCCGTCAGACCAAGATCATCTGCAAAGAGCAGAGGGCCATATGCCCAATGCTAAACAAGCCGCCGTTTCCGTGGTGTAGTGGTCATCACGTTCGCCTCACACGCGAAAGGTCTCCAGTTCGAAACTGGGCGGAAACAATCCAGGCTGACGTTGAGCTTTTCTCCACTCCTTGGCTGTGAACCATGCCCTTGTACATGTATGTAGGAGCTGACTTCCATCCCAACCTCTTTACAAATGTCTTCAAACTCTTTCATTGTGATCAAAGTCAACTCCTGATGAAGCCGTCAGACCAAGATCATCTGCAAAGAGCAGAGGGCCATATGCCCAATGCTAAACAAGCCGCCGTTTCCGTGGTGTAGTGGTCATCACGTTCGCCTCACACGCGGAAGGCCCCCAGTTCGAAACTGGGCGGAAACAATATCGGGTTTTTTTTGGTTTACTCTGCAGCGGAATATCTTCTCTCGATTGGTCATTAAAGACCACTCGTCTAGTTTCTGCAAAATTCAACTCTCTGATGAAGCCAACAGATTTATTCGTGTCTTATTAACAAGAAACTCCCCGTCAGGGAATCGAACCCTGGTCTTCTGCGTGACAAGCAGAGATACTGTCCACTATACTAACGAGGACTCCTTGAGTATATTTAATTGGCAGGTATCTGCCCGGGGTTAAGAGGAGGTATGCACTATAATTCTGTATTATTGGGGATGAACATCACTCCTGGCCAACGTTGAGAATTACTCCACTCCTTGGCTGAGAATCACGCCCTAGTACATGTATGTAGGAGCTGACTTCCATCCCAACCTCTTTACAAATGTCTTCAAACTCTTTCATTGTGATCAAAGTCAACTCCTGATGAATCCGTCAGACCAAGATCATCTGCAAAGAGCAGAGGGCCATATGCCCAATGCAAAACAAGCCGCCGTTTCCGTGGTGTAGTGGTCATCACGTTCGCCTCACACGCGAAAGGTCCCCAGTTCGAAACTGGGCGGAAACACTCCAGGCTGACGTTGAGCTTTTCTCTACTCCTTGGCTGAGAACCACGCCCTTGTACATGTATGTAGGAGCTGACTTCAATCCCAACCTCTTTACAAATGTCTTCAAACTCTTTCATTGTGATCAAAGTCAACTCCTGATGAAGCCGTCAGACCAAGATCATCTGCAAAGAGCAGAGGGCCATATGCCCAATGCCAAACAAGCCGCTGTTTCGTGGTGTAGTGGTCATCACGTTCGCCTCACACGCGAAAGGTCCCCAGTTCGAAACTGGGCGGAAACAATATCGTTTTTTTTTTGGTTTACTCTGCAGCGGAATATCTTCTCTCGATTGGTCATTAAAGACCACTCGTCTAGTTTCTGCAAAATTCAACTCTCTGATGAAGCCAACAGATTTATTCGTGGCTTATTAACAAGAAGCTCCCCGTCAGGGAATCGAACCCTGGTCTTCTGCGTGACAAGCAGAGATACTGTCCACTATACTAACGAGGACTCCTTGAGTATATTTAATTGGCAGGTATCTGGCCGGGGTTAAGAGGAGGTATGCACTATAATTCTGTATTATTGGGGATGAACATCACTCCGGGCCAACGTTGAGAATTTCTCCACTCCTTGGCTGAGAACCACGGTCTCGTACATGTATGTAGGAGCTGACTTCCATCCCAACCTCTTTACAAATGTCTTCAAACTCTTTCATTGTGATCAAAGTCAACTCCTGATGAAGCCGTCAGACCAAGATCATCTGCAAAGAGCAGAGGGCCATATGCCCAATGCCAAACAAGCCGCCGTTTCCGTGGTGTAGTGGTCATCACGTTCGCCTCACACGCGAAAGGTCCCCAGTTCGAAACTGGGCGGAAACAATATCGGTTTTTTTTTGGTTTACTCTGCAGCGGAATATCTTCTCTCGATTGGTCATTAAAGACCACTCGTCTAGTTTCTGCAAAATTCAACTCTCTGATGAAGCCAACAGATTTATTCGTGGTTTATTAACAAGAAACTCCCCGTCAGGGAATCGAACCCTGGTCTTCTGCGTGACAAGCAGAGATACTGTCCACTATACTAACGAGGACTCCTTGAGTATATTTAATTGGCAGGTATCTGGCCGGGGTTAAGAGGAGGTATGCACTATAATTCTGTATTATTGGGGATGAACATCACTCCGGGCCAACGTTGAGAATTTCTCCACTCCTTGGCTGAGAACCACGGTCTTGTACATGTATGTAGGAGCTGACTTCCATCCCAACCTCTTTACAAATGTCTTCAAACTCTTTCATTGTGATCAAAGTCAACTCCTGATGAAGCCGTCAGACCAAGATCATCTGCAAAGAGCAGAGGGCCATATGCCCAATGCAAAACAAGCCGCCGTTTCCGTGGTGTAGTGGTCATCACGTTCGCCTCACACGCGAAAGGTCCCCAGTTCGAAACTGGGCGGAAACAATCCAGGCTGACGTTGAGCTTTTCTCCACTCCTTGGCTGTCAACCATGCCCTTGTACATGTATGTAGGAGCTGACTTCCATCCCAACCTCTTTACAAATGTCTTCAAACTCTTTCATTGTGATCAAAGTCAACTCCTGATGAAGCCGTCAGACCAAGATCATCTGCAAAGAGCAGAGGGCCATATGCCCAATGCTAAACAAGCCGCCGTTTCCGTGGTGTAGTGGTCATCACGTTCGCCTCACACGCGAAAGGTCCCCAGTTCGAAACTGGGCGGAAACACTCCAGGCTGATGTTGAGCTTTTCTCCACTCCTTGGCTGTGAACCACGCCCTTGTACATGTATGTAGGAGCTGACTTCCATCCCAACCTCTTTACAAATGTCTTCAAACTCTTTCATTGTGATCAAAGTCAACTCCTGATGAAGCCGTCAGACCAAGATCATCTGCAAAGAGCAGAGGGCCATATGCCCAATGCTAAACAAGCCGCCGTTTCCGTGGTGTAGTGGTCATCACGTTCGCCTCACACGCGGAAGGCCCCCAGTTCGAAACTGGGCGGAAACAATATCGGGTTTTTTTTGGTTTACTCTGCAGCGGAATATCTTCTCTCGATTGGTCATTAAAGACCACTCGTCTAGTTTCTGAAAAATTCAACTCTCTGATGAAGCCAACAGATTTATTCGTGTCTTATTAACAAGAAACTCCCCGTCAGGGAATCGAACCCTGGTCTTCTGCGTGACAAGCAGAGATACTGTCCACTATACTAACGAGGACTCCTTGAGTATATTTAATTGGCAGGTATCTGCCCGGGGTTAAGAGGAGGTATGCACTATAATTCTGTATTATTGGGGATGAACATCACTCCTGGCCAACGTTGAGAATTACTCCACTCCTTGGCTGAGAATCACGCCCTAGTACATGTATGTAGGAGCTGACTTCCATCCCAACCTCTTTACAAATGTCTTCAAACTCTTTCATTGTGATCAAAGTCAACTCCTGATGAAGCCGTCAGACCAAGATCATCTGCAAAGAGCAGAGGGCCATATGCCCAATGCAAAACAAGCCGCCGTTTCCGTGGTGTAGTGGTCATCACGTTCGCCTCACACGCGAAAGGTCCCCAGTTCGAAACTGGGCGGAAACACTCCAGGCTGACGTTGAGCTTTTCTCCACTCCTTGGCTGAGAACCACGCCCTTGTACATGTATGTAGGAGCTGACTTCCATCCCAACCTCTTTACAAATGTCTTCAAACTCTTTCATTGTGATCAAAGTCAACTCCTGATGAAGCCGTCAGACCAAGATCATCTGCAAAGAGCAGAGGGCCATATGCCCAATGCCAAACAAGCCGCCGTTTCGTGGTGTAGTGGTCATCACGTTCGCCTCACACGCGAAAGGTCCCCAGTTCGAAACTGGGCGGAAACAATATCGTTTTTTTTTTGGTTTACTCTGCAGCGGAATATCTTCTCTCGATTGGTCATTAAAGACCACTCGTCTAGTTTCTGCAAAATTCAACTCTCTGATGAAGCCAACAGATTTATTCGTGGCTTATTAACAAGAAGCTCCCCGTCAGGGAATCGAACCCTGGTCTTCTGCGTGACAAGCAGAGATACTGTCCACTATACTAACGAGGACTCCTTGAGTATATTTAATTGGCAGGTATCTGGCCGGGGTTAAGAGGAGGTATGCACTATAATTCTGTATTATTGGGGATGAACATCACTCCGGGCCAACGTTGAGAATTTCTCCACTCCTTGGCTGAGAACCACGGTCTCGTACATGTATGTAGGAGCTGACTTCCATCCCAACCTCTTTACAAATGTCTTCAAACTCTTTCATTGTGATCAAAGTCAACTCCTGATGAAGCCGTCAGACCAAGATCATCTGCAAAGAGCAGAGGGCCATATGCCCAATGCCAAACAAGCCGCCGTTTCCGTGGTGTAGTGGTCATCACGTTCGCCTCACACGCGAAAGGTCCCCAGTTCGAAACTGGGCGGAAACAATATCGGTTTTTTTTTGGTTTACTCTGCAGCGGAATATCTTCTCTCGATTGGTCATCAAAGACCACTCGTCTAGTTTCTGCAAAATTCAACTCTCTGATGAAGCCAACAGATTTATTCGTGGCTTATTAACAAGAAACTCCCCGTCAGGGAATCGAACCCTGGTCTTCTGCGTGACAAGCAGAGATACTGTCCACTATACTAACGAGGACTCCTTGAGTATATTTAATTGGCAGGTATCTGGCCGGGGTTAAGAGGAGGTATGCACTATAATTCTGTATTATTGGGGATGAACATCACTCCAGGCTGACGTTGAGCTTTTCTCCACTCCTTGGCTGTGAACCATGCCCTTGTACATGTATGTAGGAGCTGACTTCCATCCCAACCTCTTTACAAATGTCTTCAAACTCTTTCATTGTGATCAAAGTCAACTCCTGATGAAGCCGTCAGACCAAGATCATCTGCAAAGAGCAGAGGGCCATATGCCCAATGCTAAACAAGCCGCCGTTTCCGTGGTGTAGTGGTCATCACGTTCGCCTCACACGCGAAAGGTCCCCAGTTCGAAACTGGGCGGAAACACTCCAGGCTGACGTTGAGCTTTTCTCCACTCCTTGGCTGTGAACCACGCCCTTGTACATGTATGTAGGAGCTGACTTCCATCCCAACCTCTTTACAAATGTCTTCAAACTCTTTCATTGTGATCAAAGTCAACTCCTGATGAAGCCGTCAGACCAAGATCATCTGCAAAGAGCAGAGGGCCATATGCCCAATGCTAAACAAGCCGCCGTTTCCGTGGTGTAGTGGTCATCACGTTCGCCTCACACGCGGAAGGCCCCCAGTTCGAAACTGGGCGGAAACAATATCGGGTTTTTTTTGGTTTACTCTGCAGCGGAATATCTTCTCTCGATTGGTCATTAAAGACCACTCGTCTAGTTTCTGAAAAATTCAACTCTCTGATGAAGCCAACAGATTTATTCGTGTCTTATTAACAAGAAACTCCCCGTCAGGGAATCGAACCCTGGTCTTCTGCGTGACAAGCAGAGATACTGTCCACTATACTAACGAGGACTCCTTGAGTATATTTAATTGGCAGGTATCTGCCCGGGGTTAAGAGGAGGTATGCACTATAATTCTGTATTATTGGGGATGAACATCACTCCTGGCCAACGTTGAGAATTACTCCACTCCTTGGCTGAGAATCACGCCCTAGTACATGTATGTAGGAGCTGACTTCCATCCCAACCTCTTTACAAATGTCTTCAAACTCTTTCATTGTGATCAAAGTCAACTCCTGTTGAAGCCGTCAGACCAAGATCATCTGCAAAGAGCAGAGGGCCATATGCCCAATGCTAAACAAGCCGCCGTTTCCGTGGTGTAGTGGTCATCACGTTCGCCTCACACGCGAAAGGTCCCCAGTTCGAAACTGGGCGGAAACACTCCAGGCTGACGTTGAGCTTTTCTCCACTCCTTGGCTGTGAACCACGCCCTTGTACATGTATGTAGGAGCTGACTTCCATCCCAACCTCTTTACAAATGTCTTCAAACTCTTTCATTGTGATCAAAGTCAACTCCTGATGAAGCCGTCAGACCAAGATCATCTGCAAAGAGCAGAGGGCCATATGCCCAATGACAAACAAGCCGCCGTTTCCGTGGTGTAGTGGTAAACACGTTTGCCTCACATGCGAAAGGTCCCCATTTCGAAACTGGGCGGAAACAATATCGGGTTTTTTTTGGTTTACTCTGCAGCGGACAATCTTCTCTCGATTGGTCATTAAAGACCACTCGTCTAGTTTCTGCAAAATTCAACTCTCTGATGAAGCCAACAGATTTATTCGTGGCTTATTAACAAGAAACTCCCCGTCAGGGAATCGAACCCTGGTCTTCTGCGTGACAAGCAGAGATACTGTCCACTATACTAACGAGGACTCCTTGAGTATATTTAATTGGCAGGTATCTGGCCGGGGTTAAGAGGAGGTATGCACTATAATTCTGTATTATTGGGGATGAACATCACTCCGGGCCAACGTTGAGAATTTCTCCACTCCTTGGCTGAGAACCACGCCCTAGTACATGTATGTAGGAGCTGACTTCCATCCCAACCTCTTTACAAATGTCTTCAAACTCTTTCATTGTGATCAAAGTCAACTCCTGATGAAGCCGTCAGACCAAGATCATCTGCAAAGAGCAGAGGGTCAATTGCCCAATGCAAAACAAGCCGCCGTTTCCGTGGTGTAGTGGTCATCACGTTCGCCTCACACGCGAAAGGTCCCCAGTTCGAAACTGGGCGGAAACAATCCAGGCTGACGTTGAGCTTTTCTCCACTCCTTGGCTGTGAACCATGCCCTTGTACATGTATGTAGGAGCTGACTTCCATCCCAACCTCTTTACAAATGTCTTCAAACTCTTTCATTGTGATCAAAGTCAACTCCTGATGAAGCCGTCAGACCAAGATCATCTGCAAAGAGCAGAGGGCCATATGCCCAATGCTAAACAAGCCGCCGTTTCCGTGGTGTAGTGGTCATCACGTTCGCCTCACACGCGAAAGGTCTCCAGTTCGAAACTGGGCGGAAACAATCCAGGCTGACGTTGAGCTTTTCTCCACTCCTTGGCTGTGAACCATGCCCTTGTACATGTATGTAGGAGCTGACTTCCATCCCAACCTCTTTACAAATGTCTTCAAACTCTTTCATTGTGATCAAAGTCAACTCCTGATGAAGCCGTCAGACCAAGATCATCTGCAAAGAGCAGAGGGCCATATGCCCAATGCTAAACAAGCCGCCGTTTCCGTGGTGTAGTGGTCATCACGTTCGCCTCACACGCGGAAGGCCCCCAGTTCGAAACTGGGCGGAAACAATATCGGGTTTTTTTTGGTTTACTCTGCAGCGGAATATCTTCTCTCGATTGGTCATTAAAGACCACTCGTCTAGTTTCTGCAAAATTCAACTCTCTGATGAAGCCAACAGATTTATTCGTGTCTTATTAACAAGAAACTCCCCGTCAGGGAATCGAACCCTGGTCTTCTGCGTGACAAGCAGAGATACTGTCCACTATACTAACGAGGACTCCTTGAGTATATTTAATTGGCAGGTATCTGCCCGGGGTTAAGAGGAGGTATGCACTATAATTCTGTATTATTGGGGATGAACATCACTCCTGGCCAACGTTGAGAATTACTCCACTCCTTGGCTGAGAATCACGCCCTAGTACATGTATGTAGGAGCTGACTTCCATCCCAACCTCTTTACAAATGTCTTCAAACTCTTTCATTGTGATCAAAGTCAACTCCTGATGAATCCGTCAGACCAAGATCATCTGCAAAGAGCAGAGGGCCATATGCCCAATGCAAAACAAGCCGCCGTTTCCGTGGTGTAGTGGTCATCACGTTCGCCTCACACGCGAAAGGTCCCCAGTTCGAAACTGGGCGGAAACACTCCAGGCTGACGTTGAGCTTTTCTCTACTCCTTGGCTGAGAACCACGCCCTTGTACATGTATGTAGGAGCTGACTTCAATCCCAACCTCTTTACAAATGTCTTCAAACTCTTTCATTGTGATCAAAGTCAACTCCTGATGAAGCCGTCAGACCAAGATCATCTGCAAAGAGCAGAGGGCCATATGCCCAATGCCAAACAAGCCGCTGTTTCGTGGTGTAGTGGTCATCACGTTCGCCTCACACGCGAAAGGTCCCCAGTTCGAAACTGGGCGGAAACAATATCGTTTTTTTTTTGGTTTACTCTGCAGCGGAATATCTTCTCTCGATTGGTCATTAAAGACCACTCGTCTAGTTTCTGCAAAATTCAACTCTCTGATGAAGCCAACAGATTTATTCGTGGCTTATTAACAAGAAGCTCCCCGTCAGGGAATCGAACCCTGGTCTTCTGCGTGACAAGCAGAGATACTGTCCACTATACTAACGAGGACTCCTTGAGTATATTTAATTGGCAGGTATCTGGCCGGGGTTAAGAGGAGGTATGCACTATAATTCTGTATTATTGGGGATGAACATCACTCCGGGCCAACGTTGAGAATTTCTCCACTCCTTGGCTGAGAACCACGGTCTCGTACATGTATGTAGGAGCTGACTTCCATCCCAACCTCTTTACAAATGTCTTCAAACTCTTTCATTGTGATCAAAGTCAACTCCTGATGAAGCCGTCAGACCAAGATCATCTGCAAAGAGCAGAGGGCCATATGCCCAATGCCAAACAAGCCGCCGTTTCCGTGGTGTAGTGGTCATCACGTTCGCCTCACACGCGAAAGGTCCCCAGTTCGAAACTGGGCGGAAACAATATCGGTTTTTTTTTGGTTTACTCTGCAGCGGAATATCTTCTCTCGATTGGTCATTAAAGACCACTCGTCTAGTTTCTGCAAAATTCAACTCTCTGATGAAGCCAACAGATTTATTCGTGGTTTATTAACAAGAAACTCCCCGTCAGGGAATCGAACCCTGGTCTTCTGCGTGACAAGCAGAGATACTGTCCACTATACTAACGAGGACTCCTTGAGTATATTTAATTGGCAGGTATCTGGCCGGGGTTAAGAGGAGGTATGCACTATAATTCTGTATTATTGGGGATGAACATCACTCCGGGCCAACGTTGAGAATTTCTCCACTCCTTGGCTGAGAACCACGGTCTTGTACATGTATGTAGGAGCTGACTTCCATCCCAACCTCTTTACAAATGTCTTCAAACTCTTTCATTGTGATCAAAGTCAACTCCTGATGAAGCCGTCAGACCAAGATCATCTGCAAAGAGCAGAGGGCCATATGCCCAATGCAAAACAAGCCGCCGTTTCCGTGGTGTAGTGGTCATCACGTTCGCCTCACACGCGAAAGGTCCCCAGTTCGAAACTGGGCGGAAACAATCCAGGCTGACGTTGAGCTTTTCTCCACTCCTTGGCTGTCAACCATGCCCTTGTACATGTATGTAGGAGCTGACTTCCATCCCAACCTCTTTACAAATGTCTTCAAACTCTTTCATTGTGATCAAAGTCAACTCCTGATGAAGCCGTCAGACCAAGATCATCTGCAAAGAGCAGAGGGCCATATGCCCAATGCTAAACAAGCCGCCGTTTCCGTGGTGTAGTGGTCATCACGTTCGCCTCACACGCGAAAGGTCCCCAGTTCGAAACTGGGCGGAAACACTCCAGGCTGATGTTGAGCTTTTCTCCACTCCTTGGCTGTGAACCACGCCCTTGTACATGTATGTAGGAGCTGACTTCCATCCCAACCTCTTTACAAATGTCTTCAAACTCTTTCATTGTGATCAAAGTCAACTCCTGATGAAGCCGTCAGACCAAGATCATCTGCAAAGAGCAGAGGGCCATATGCCCAATGCTAAACAAGCCGCCGTTTCCGTGGTGTAGTGGTCATCACGTTCGCCTCACACGCGGAAGGCCCCCAGTTCGAAACTGGGCGGAAACAATATCGGGTTTTTTTTGGTTTACTCTGCAGCGGAATATCTTCTCTCGATTGGTCATTAAAGACCACTCGTCTAGTTTCTGAAAAATTCAACTCTCTGATGAAGCCAACAGATTTATTCGTGTCTTATTAACAAGAAACTCCCCGTCAGGGAATCGAACCCTGGTCTTCTGCGTGACAAGCAGAGATACTGTCCACTATACTAACGAGGACTCCTTGAGTATATTTAATTGGCAGGTATCTGCCCGGGGTTAAGAGGAGGTATGCACTATAATTCTGTATTATTGGGGATGAACATCACTCCTGGCCAACGTTGAGAATTACTCCACTCCTTGGCTGAGAATCACGCCCTAGTACATGTATGTAGGAGCTGACTTCCATCCCAACCTCTTTACAAATGTCTTCAAACTCTTTCATTGTGATCAAAGTCAACTCCTGATGAAGCCGTCAGACCAAGATCATCTGCAAAGAGCAGAGGGCCATATGCCCAATGCAAAACAAGCCGCCGTTTCCGTGGTGTAGTGGTCATCACGTTCGCCTCACACGCGAAAGGTCCCCAGTTCGAAACTGGGCGGAAACACTCCAGGCTGACGTTGAGCTTTTCTCCACTCCTTGGCTGAGAACCACGCCCTTGTACATGTATGTAGGAGCTGACTTCCATCCCAACCTCTTTACAAATGTCTTCAAACTCTTTCATTGTGATCAAAGTCAACTCCTGATGAAGCCGTCAGACCAAGATCATCTGCAAAGAGCAGAGGGCCATATGCCCAATGCCAAACAAGCCGCCGTTTCGTGGTGTAGTGGTCATCACGTTCGCCTCACACGCGAAAGGTCCCCAGTTCGAAACTGGGCGGAAACAATATCGTTTTTTTTTTGGTTTACTCTGCAGCGGAATATCTTCTCTCGATTGGTCATTAAAGACCACTCGTCTAGTTTCTGCAAAATTCAACTCTCTGATGAAGCCAACAGATTTATTCGTGGCTTATTAACAAGAAGCTCCCCGTCAGGGAATCGAACCCTGGTCTTCTGCGTGACAAGCAGAGATACTGTCCACTATACTAACGAGGACTCCTTGAGTATATTTAATTGGCAGGTATCTGGCCGGGGTTAAGAGGAGGTATGCACTATAATTCTGTATTATTGGGGATGAACATCACTCCGGGCCAACGTTGAGAATTTCTCCACTCCTTGGCTGAGAACCACGGTCTCGTACATGTATGTAGGAGCTGACTTCCATCCCAACCTCTTTACAAATGTCTTCAAACTCTTTCATTGTGATCAAAGTCAACTCCTGATGAAGCCGTCAGACCAAGATCATCTGCAAAGAGCAGAGGGCCATATGCCCAATGCCAAACAAGCCGCCGTTTCCGTGGTGTAGTGGTCATCACGTTCGCCTCACACGCGAAAGGTCCCCAGTTCGAAACTGGGCGGAAACAATATCGGTTTTTTTTTGGTTTACTCTGCAGCGGAATATCTTCTCTCGATTGGTCATCAAAGACCACTCGTCTAGTTTCTGCAAAATTCAACTCTCTGATGAAGCCAACAGATTTATTCGTGGCTTATTAACAAGAAACTCCCCGTCAGGGAATCGAACCCTGGTCTTCTGCGTGACAAGCAGAGATACTGTCCACTATACTAACGAGGACTCCTTGAGTATATTTAATTGGCAGGTATCTGGCCGGGGTTAAGAGGAGGTATGCACTATAATTCTGTATTATTGGGGATGAACATCACTCCAGGCTGACGTTGAGCTTTTCTCCACTCCTTGGCTGTGAACCATGCCCTTGTACATGTATGTAGGAGCTGACTTCCATCCCAACCTCTTTACAAATGTCTTCAAACTCTTTCATTGTGATCAAAGTCAACTCCTGATGAAGCCGTCAGACCAAGATCATCTGCAAAGAGCAGAGGGCCATATGCCCAATGCTAAACAAGCCGCCGTTTCCGTGGTGTAGTGGTCATCACGTTCGCCTCACACGCGAAAGGTCCCCAGTTCGAAACTGGGCGGAAACACTCCAGGCTGACGTTGAGCTTTTCTCCACTCCTTGGCTGTGAACCACGCCCTTGTACATGTATGTAGGAGCTGACTTCCATCCCAACCTCTTTACAAATGTCTTCAAACTCTTTCATTGTGATCAAAGTCAACTCCTGATGAAGCCGTCAGACCAAGATCATCTGCAAAGAGCAGAGGGCCATATGCCCAATGCTAAACAAGCCGCCGTTTCCGTGGTGTAGTGGTCATCACGTTCGCCTCACACGCGGAAGGCCCCCAGTTCGAAACTGGGCGGAAACAATATCGGGTTTTTTTTGGTTTACTCTGCAGCGGAATATCTTCTCTCGATTGGTCATTAAAGACCACTCGTCTAGTTTCTGAAAAATTCAACTCTCTGATGAAGCCAACAGATTTATTCGTGTCTTATTAACAAGAAACTCCCCGTCAGGGAATCGAACCCTGGTCTTCTGCGTGACAAGCAGAGATACTGTCCACTATACTAACGAGGACTCCTTGAGTATATTTAATTGGCAGGTATCTGCCCGGGGTTAAGAGGAGGTATGCACTATAATTCTGTATTATTGGGGATGAACATCACTCCTGGCCAACGTTGAGAATTACTCCACTCCTTGGCTGAGAATCACGCCCTAGTACATGTATGTAGGAGCTGACTTCCATCCCAACCTCTTTACAAATGTCTTCAAACTCTTTCATTGTGATCAAAGTCAACTCCTGTTGAAGCCGTCAGACCAAGATCATCTGCAAAGAGCAGAGGGCCATATGCCCAATGCTAAACAAGCCGCCGTTTCCGTGGTGTAGTGGTCATCACGTTCGCCTCACACGCGAAAGGTCCCCAGTTCGAAACTGGGCGGAAACACTCCAGGCTGACGTTGAGCTTTTCTCCACTCCTTGGCTGTGAACCACGCCCTTGTACATGTATGTAGGAGCTGACTTCCATCCCAACCTCTTTACAAATGTCTTCAAACTCTTTCATTGTGATCAAAGTCAACTCCTGATGAAGCCGTCAGACCAAGATCATCTGCAAAGAGCAGAGGGCCATATGCCCAATGACAAACAAGCCGCCGTTTCCGTGGTGTAGTGGTAAACACGTTTGCCTCACATGCGAAAGGTCCCCATTTCGAAACTGGGCGGAAACAATATCGGGTTTTTTTTGGTTTACTCTGCAGCGGACAATCTTCTCTCGATTGGTCATTAAAGACCACTCGTCTAGTTTCTGCAAAATTCAACTCTCTGATGAAGCCAACAGATTTATTCGTGGCTTATTAACAAGAAACTCCCCGTCAGGGAATCGAACCCTGGTCTTCTGCGTGACAAGCAGAGATACTGTCCACTATACTAACGAGGACTCCTTGAGTATATTTAATTGGCAGGTATCTGGCCGGGGTTAAGAGGAGGTATGCACTATAATTCTGTATTATTGGGGATGAACATCACTCCGGGCCAACGTTGAGAATTTCTCCACTCCTTGGCTGAGAACCACGCCCTAGTACATGTATGTAGGAGCTGACTTCCATCCCAACCTCTTTACAAATGTCTTCAAACTCTTTCATTGTGATCAAAGTCAACTCCTGATGAAGCCGTCAGACCAAGATCATCTGCAAAGAGCAGAGGGTCAATTGCCCAATGCAAAACAATCCGCCGTTTCCGTGGTGTAGTGCTCATCACGTTCGCCTCACACGCGAAAGGTCCCCAGTTCGAAACTGGGCGGAAACAATCCAGGCTGACGTTGAGCTTTTCTCCACTCCTTGGCTGTGAACCATGCCCTTGTACATGTATGTAGGAGCTGACTTCCATCCCAACCTCTTTACAAATGTCTTCAAACTCTTTCATTGTGATCAAAGTCAACTCCTGTTGAAGCCGTCAGACCAAGATCATCTGCAAAGAGCAGAGGGCCATATGCCCAATGCTAAACAAGCCGCCGTTTCCGTGGTGTAGTGGTCATCACGTTCGCCTCACACGCGGAAGGCCCCCAGTTCGAAACTGGGCGGAAACAATATCGGGTTTTTTTTGGTTTACTCTGCAGCGGACAATCTTCTCTCGATTGGTCATTAAAGACCACTCGTCTAGTTTCTGCAAAATTCAACTCTCTGATGAAGCCAACAGATTTATTCGTGGCTTATTAACAAGAAACTCCCCGTCAGGGAATCGAACCCTGGTCTTCTGCGTGACAAGCAGAGATACTGTCCACTATACTAACGAGGACTCCTTCAGTATATTTAATTGGCAGGTATCTGGCCGGGGTTAAGAGGAGGTATGCACTATAATTCTGTATTATTGGGGATGAACATCACTCCGGGCCAACGTTGAGAATTTCTCCACTCCTTGGCTGAGAACCACGCCCTAGTACATGTATGTAGGAGCTGACTTCCATCCCAACCTCTTTACAAATGTCTTCAAACTCTTTCATTGTGATCAAAGTCAACTCCTGATGAAGCCGTCAGACCAAGATCATCTGCAAAGAGCAGAGGGTCAATTGCCCAATGCAAAACAATCCGCCGTTTCCGTGGTGTAGTGGTCATCACGTTCGCCTCACACGCGAAAGGTCCCCAGTTCGAAACTGGGCGGAAACAATCCAGGCTGACGTTGAGCTTTTCTCCACTCCTTGGCTGTGAACCATGCCCTTGTACATGTATGTAGGAGCTGACTTCCATCCCAACCTCTTTACAAATGTCTTCAAACTCTTTCATTGTGATCAAAGTCAACTCCTGTTGAAGCCGTCAGACCAAGATCATCTGCAAAGAGCAGAGGGCCATATGCCCAATGCTAAACAAGCCGCCGTTTCCGTGGTGTAGTGGTCATCACGTTCGCCTCACACGCGGAAGGCCCCCAGTTCGAAACTGGGCGGAAACAATATCGGTTTTTTTTTGGTTTACTCTGCAGCGGACAATCTTCTCTCGATTGGTCATTAAAGACCACTCGTCTAGTTTCTGCAAAATTCAACTCTCTGATGAAGCCAACAGATTTATTCGTGGCTTATTAACAAGAAACTCCCCGTCAGGGAATCGAACCCTGGTCTTCTGCGTGACAAGCAGAGATACTGTCCACTATACTAACGAGGACTCCTTGAGTATATTTAATTGGCAGGTATCTGGCCGGGGTTAAGAGAAGGTATGCACTATAATTCTGTATTATTGGGGATGAACATCACTCCGGGCCAACGTTGAGAATTTCTCCACTCCTTGGCTGAGAACCACGCCCTAGTACATGTATGTAGGAGCTGACTTCCATCCCAACCTTTTAACAAATGTCTTCAAACTCTTTCATTGTGATCAAAGTCAACTCCTGATGAAGCCGTCAGACCAAGATCATCTGCAAAGAGCAGAGGGCCATATGCCCAATGACAAACAAGCCGCCGTTTCCGTGGTGTAGTGGTCATCACGTTCGCCTCACACGCGAAAGGTCCCCAGTTCGAAACTGGGCGGAAACAATATCGTTTTTTTTTTGGTTTACTCTGCAGCGGAATATCTTCTCTCGATTGGTCATTAAAGACCACTCGTCTAGTTTCTGCAAAATTCAACTCTCTGATGAAGCCAACAGATTTATTCGTGGCTTATTAACAAGAAGCTCCCCGTCAGGGAATCGAACCCTGGTCTTCTGCGTGACAAGCAGAGATACTGTCCACTATACTAACGAGGACTCCTTGAGTATATTTAATTGGCAGGTATCTGGCCGGGGTTAAGAGGAGGTATGCACTATAATTCTGTATTATTGGGGATGAACATCACTCCGGGCCAACGTTGAGAATTTCTCCACTCCTTGGCTGAGAACCACGCCCTAGTACATGTATGTAGGAGCTGACTTCCATCCCAACCTTTTAACAAATGTCTTCAAACTCTTTCATTGTGATCAAAGTCAACTCCTGTTGAAGCCGTCAGACCAAGATCATCTGCAAAGAGCAGAGGGCCATATGCCCAATGCTAAACAAGCCGCCGTTTCCGTGGTGTAGTGGTCATCACGTTCGCCTCACACGCGGAAGGCCCCCAGTTCGAAACTGGGCGGAAACAATATCGGTTTTTTTTTGGTTTACTCTGCAGCGGACAATCTTCTCTCGATTGGTCATTAAAGACCACTCGTCTAGTTTCTGCAAAATTCAACTCTCTGATGAAGCCAACAGATTTATTCGTGGCTTATTAACAAGAAACTCCCCGTCAGGGAATCGAACCCTGGTCTTCTGCGTGACAAGCAGAGATACTGTCCACTATACTAACGAGGACTCCTTGAGTATATTTAATTGGCAGGTATCTGGCCGGGGTTAAGAGAAGGTATGCACTATAATTCTGTATTATTGGGGATGAACATCACTCCGGGCCAACGTTGAGAATTTCTCCACTCCTTGGCTGAGAACCACGCCCTAGTACATGTATGTAGGAGCTGACTTCCATCCCAACCTTTTAACAAATGTCTTCAAACTCTTTCATTGTGATCAAAGTCAACTCCTGATGAAGCCGTCAGACCAAGATCATCTGCAAAGAGCAGAGGGCCATATGCCCAATGACAAACAAGCCGCCGTTTCCGTGGTGTAGTGGTCATCACGTTCGCCTCACACGCGAAAGGTCCCCAGTTCGAAACTGGGCGGAAACAATATCGTTTTTTTTTTGGTTTACTCTGCAGCGGAATATCTTCTCTCGATTGGTCATTAAAGACCACTCGTCTAGTTTCTGCAAAATTCAACTCTCTGATGAAGCCAACAGATTTATTCGTGGCTTATTAACAAGAAGCTCCCCGTCAGGGAATCGAACCCTGGTCTTCTGCGTGACAAGCAGAGATACTGTCCACTATACTAACGAGGACTCCTTGAGTATATTTAATTGGCAGGTATCTGGCCGGGGTTAAGAGGAGGTATGCACTATAATTCTGTATTATTGGGGATGAACATCACTCCGGGCCAACGTTGAGAATTTCTCCACTCCTTGGCTGAGAACCACGGTCTCGTACATGTATGTAGGAGCTGACTTCCATCCCAACCTCTTTACAAATGTCTTCAAACTCTTTCATTGTGATCAAAGTCAACTCCTGATGAAGCCGTCAGACCAAGATCATCTGCAAAGAGCAGAGGGCCATATGCCCAATGCCAAACAAGCCGCCGTTTCCGTGGTGTAGTGGTCATCACGTTCGCCTCACACGCGAAAGGTCCCCAGTTCGAAACTGGGCGGAAACAATATCGGTTTTTTTTTGGTTTACTCTGCAGCGGAATATCTTCTCTCGATTGGTCATCAAAGACCACTCGTCTAGTTTCTGCAAAATTCAACTCTCTGATGAAGCCAACAGATTTATTCGTGGCTTATTAACAAGAAACTCCCCGTCAGGGAATCGAACCCTGGTCTTCTGCGTGACAAGCAGAGATACTGTCCACTATACTAACGAGGACTCCTTGAGTATATTTAATTGGCAGGTATCTGGCCGGGGTAAGGAGGAATGCACTATAATTCTGTATTATTGGGGATGAACATCACTCCAGGCTGACGTTGAGCTTTTCTCCACTCCTTGGCTGTGAACCATGCCCTTGTACATGTATGTAGGAGCTGACTTCCATCCCAACCTCTTTACAAATGTCTTCAAACTCTTTCATTGTGATCAAAGTCAACTCCTGATGAAGCCGTCAGACCAAGATCATCTGCAAAGAGCAGAGGGCCATATGCCCAATGCTAAACAAGCCGCCGTTTCCGTGGTGTAGTGGTCATCACGTTCGCCTCACACGCGAAAGGTCCCCAGTTCGAAACTGGGCGGAAACACTCCAGGCTGACGTTGAGCTTTTCTCCACTCCTTGGCTGTGAACCACGCCCTTGTACATGTATGTAGGAGCTGACTTCCATCCCAACCTCTTTACAAATGTCTTCAAACTCTTTCATTGTGATCAAAGTCAACTCCTGATGAAGCCGTCAGACCAAGATCATCTGCAAAGAGCAGAGGGCCATATGCCCAATGCTAAACAAGCCGCCGTTTCCGTGGTGTAGTGGTCATCACGTTCGCCTCACACGCGGAAGGCCCCCAGTTCGAAACTGGGCGGAAACAATATCGGGTTTTTTTTGGTTTACTCTGCAGCGGAATATCTTCTCTCGATTGGTCATTAAAGACCACTCGTCTAGTTTCTGAAAAATTCAACTCTCTGATGAAGCCAACAGATTTATTCGTGTCTTATTAACAAGAAACTCCCCGTCAGGGAATCGAACCCTGGTCTTCTGCGTGACAAGCAGAGATACTGTCCACTATACTAACGAGGACTCCTTGAGTATATTTAATTGGCAGGTATCTGCCCGGGGTTAAGAGGAGGTATGCACTATAATTCTGTATTATTGGGGATGAACATCACTCCTGGCCAACGTTGAGAATTACTCCACTCCTTGGCTGAGAATCACGCCCTAGTACATGTATGTAGGAGCTGACTTCCATCCCAACCTCTTTACAAATGTCTTCAAACTCTTTCATTGTGATCAAAGTCAACTCCTGTTGAAGCCGTCAGACCAAGATCATCTGCAAAGAGCAGAGGGCCATATGCCCAATGCTAAACAAGCCGCCGTTTCCGTGGTGTAGTGGTCATCACGTTCGCCTCACACGCGAAAGGTCCCCAGTTCGAAACTGGGCGGAAACACTCCAGGCTGACGTTGAGCTTTTCTCCACTCCTTGGCTGTGAACCACGCCCTTGTACATGTATGTAGGAGCTGACTTCCATCCCAACCTCTTTACAAATGTCTTCAAACTCTTTCATTGTGATCAAAGTCAACTCCTGATGAAGCCGTCAGACCAAGATCATCTGCAAAGAGCAGAGGGCCATATGCCCAATGACAAACAAGCCGCCGTTTCCGTGGTGTAGTGGTAAACACGTTTGCCTCACATGCGAAAGGTCCCCATTTCGAAACTGGGCGGAAACAATATCGGGTTTTTTTTGGTTTACTCTGCAGCGGACAATCTTCTCTCGATTGGTCATTAAAGACCACTCGTCTAGTTTCTGCAAAATTCAACTCTCTGATGAAGCCAACAGATTTATTCGTGGCTTATTAACAAGAAACTCCCCGTCAGGGAATCGAACCCTGGTCTTCTGCGTGACAAGCAGAGATACTGTCCACTATACTAACGAGGACTCCTTGAGTATATTTAATTGGCAGGTATCTGGCCGGGGTTAAGAGGAGGTATGCACTATAATTCTGTATTATTGGGGATGAACATCACTCCGGGCCAACGTTGAGAATTTCTCCACTCCTTGGCTGAGAACCACGCCCTAGTACATGTATGTAGGAGCTGACTTCCATCCCAACCTCTTTACAAATGTCTTCAAACTCTTTCATTGTGATCAAAGTCAACTCCTGATGAAGCCGTCAGACCAAGATCATCTGCAAAGAGCAGAGGGTCAATTGCCCAATGCAAAACAAGCCGCCGTTTCCGTGGTGTAGTGGTCATCACGTTCGCCTCACACGCGAAAGGTCCCCAGTTCGAAACTGGGCGGAAACAATCCAGGCTGACGTTGAGCTTTTCTCCACTCCTTGGCTGTGAACCATGCCCTTGTACATGTATGTAGGAGCTGACTTCCATCCCAACCTCTTTACAAATGTCTTCAAACTCTTTCATTGTGATCAAAGTCAACTCCTGATGAAGCCGTCAGACCAAGATCATCTGCAAAGAGCAGAGGGCCATATGCCCAATGCTAAACAAGCCGCCGTTTCCGTGGTGTAGTGGTCATCACGTTCGCCTCACACGCGAAAGGTCTCCAGTTCGAAACTGGGCGGAAACAATCCAGGCTGACGTTGAGCTTTTCTCCACTCCTTGGCTGTGAACCATGCCCTTGTACATGTATGTAGGAGCTGACTTCCATCCCAACCTCTTTACAAATGTCTTCAAACTCTTTCATTGTGATCAAAGTCAACTCCTGATGAAGCCGTCAGACCAAGATCATCTGCAAAGAGCAGAGGGCCATATGCCCAATGCTAAACAAGCCGCCGTTTCCGTGGTGTAGTGGTCATCACGTTCGCCTCACACGCGGAAGGCCCCCAGTTCGAAACTGGGCGGAAACAATATCGGGTTTTTTTTGGTTTACTCTGCAGCGGAATATCTTCTCTCGATTGGTCATTAAAGACCACTCGTCTAGTTTCTGCAAAATTCAACTCTCTGATGAAGCCAACAGATTTATTCGTGTCTTATTAACAAGAAACTCCCCGTCAGGGAATCGAACCCTGGTCTTCTGCGTGACAAGCAGAGATACTGTCCACTATACTAACGAGGACTCCTTGAGTATATTTAATTGGCAGGTATCTGCCCGGGGTTAAGAGGAGGTATGCACTATAATTCTGTATTATTGGGGATGAACATCACTCCTGGCCAACGTTGAGAATTACTCCACTCCTTGGCTGAGAATCACGCCCTAGTACATGTATGTAGGAGCTGACTTCCATCCCAACCTCTTTACAAATGTCTTCAAACTCTTTCATTGTGATCAAAGTCAACTCCTGATGAATCCGTCAGACCAAGATCATCTGCAAAGAGCAGAGGGCCATATGCCCAATGCAAAACAAGCCGCCGTTTCCGTGGTGTAGTGGTCATCACGTTCGCCTCACACGCGAAAGGTCCCCAGTTCGAAACTGGGCGGAAACACTCCAGGCTGACGTTGAGCTTTTCTCTACTCCTTGGCTGAGAACCACGCCCTTGTACATGTATGTAGGAGCTGACTTCAATCCCAACCTCTTTACAAATGTCTTCAAACTCTTTCATTGTGATCAAAGTCAACTCCTGATGAAGCCGTCAGACCAAGATCATCTGCAAAGAGCAGAGGGCCATATGCCCAATGCCAAACAAGCCGCTGTTTCGTGGTGTAGTGGTCATCACGTTCGCCTCACACGCGAAAGGTCCCCAGTTCGAAACTGGGCGGAAACAATATCGTTTTTTTTTTGGTTTACTCTGCAGCGGAATATCTTCTCTCGATTGGTCATTAAAGACCACTCGTCTAGTTTCTGCAAAATTCAACTCTCTGATGAAGCCAACAGATTTATTCGTGGCTTATTAACAAGAAGCTCCCCGTCAGGGAATCGAACCCTGGTCTTCTGCGTGACAAGCAGAGATACTGTCCACTATACTAACGAGGACTCCTTGAGTATATTTAATTGGCAGGTATCTGGCCGGGGTTAAGAGGAGGTATGCACTATAATTCTGTATTATTGGGGATGAACATCACTCCGGGCCAACGTTGAGAATTTCTCCACTCCTTGGCTGAGAACCACGGTCTCGTACATGTATGTAGGAGCTGACTTCCATCCCAACCTCTTTACAAATGTCTTCAAACTCTTTCATTGTGATCAAAGTCAACTCCTGATGAAGCCGTCAGACCAAGATCATCTGCAAAGAGCAGAGGGCCATATGCCCAATGCCAAACAAGCCGCCGTTTCCGTGGTGTAGTGGTCATCACGTTCGCCTCACACGCGAAAGGTCCCCAGTTCGAAACTGGGCGGAAACAATATCGGTTTTTTTTTGGTTTACTCTGCAGCGGAATATCTTCTCTCGATTGGTCATTAAAGACCACTCGTCTAGTTTCTGCAAAATTCAACTCTCTGATGAAGCCAACAGATTTATTCGTGGTTTATTAACAAGAAACTCCCCGTCAGGGAATCGAACCCTGGTCTTCTGCGTGACAAGCAGAGATACTGTCCACTATACTAACGAGGACTCCTTGAGTATATTTAATTGGCAGGTATCTGGCCGGGGTTAAGAGGAGGTATGCACTATAATTCTGTATTATTGGGGATGAACATCACTCCGGGCCAACGTTGAGAATTTCTCCACTCCTTGGCTGAGAACCACGGTCTTGTACATGTATGTAGGAGCTGACTTCCATCCCAACCTCTTTACAAATGTCTTCAAACTCTTTCATTGTGATCAAAGTCAACTCCTGATGAAGCCGTCAGACCAAGATCATCTGCAAAGAGCAGAGGGCCATATGCCCAATGCAAAACAAGCCGCCGTTTCCGTGGTGTAGTGGTCATCACGTTCGCCTCACACGCGAAAGGTCCCCAGTTCGAAACTGGGCGGAAACAATCCAGGCTGACGTTGAGCTTTTCTCCACTCCTTGGCTGTCAACCATGCCCTTGTACATGTATGTAGGAGCTGACTTCCATCCCAACCTCTTTACAAATGTCTTCAAACTCTTTCATTGTGATCAAAGTCAACTCCTGATGAAGCCGTCAGACCAAGATCATCTGCAAAGAGCAGAGGGCCATATGCCCAATGCTAAACAAGCCGCCGTTTCCGTGGTGTAGTGGTCATCACGTTCGCCTCACACGCGAAAGGTCCCCAGTTCGAAACTGGGCGGAAACACTCCAGGCTGATGTTGAGCTTTTCTCCACTCCTTGGCTGTGAACCACGCCCTTGTACATGTATGTAGGAGCTGACTTCCATCCCAACCTCTTTACAAATGTCTTCAAACTCTTTCATTGTGATCAAAGTCAACTCCTGATGAAGCCGTCAGACCAAGATCATCTGCAAAGAGCAGAGGGCCATATGCCCAATGCTAAACAAGCCGCCGTTTCCGTGGTGTAGTGGTCATCACGTTCGCCTCACACGCGGAAGGCCCCCAGTTCGAAACTGGGCGGAAACAATATCGGGTTTTTTTTGGTTTACTCTGCAGCGGAATATCTTCTCTCGATTGGTCATTAAAGACCACTCGTCTAGTTTCTGAAAAATTCAACTCTCTGATGAAGCCAACAGATTTATTCGTGTCTTATTAACAAGAAACTCCCCGTCAGGGAATCGAACCCTGGTCTTCTGCGTGACAAGCAGAGATACTGTCCACTATACTAACGAGGACTCCTTGAGTATATTTAATTGGCAGGTATCTGCCCGGGGTTAAGAGGAGGTATGCACTATAATTCTGTATTATTGGGGATGAACATCACTCCTGGCCAACGTTGAGAATTACTCCACTCCTTGGCTGAGAATCACGCCCTAGTACATGTATGTAGGAGCTGACTTCCATCCCAACCTCTTTACAAATGTCTTCAAACTCTTTCATTGTGATCAAAGTCAACTCCTGATGAAGCCGTCAGACCAAGATCATCTGCAAAGAGCAGAGGGCCATATGCCCAATGCAAAACAAGCCGCCGTTTCCGTGGTGTAGTGGTCATCACGTTCGCCTCACACGCGAAAGGTCCCCAGTTCGAAACTGGGCGGAAACACTCCAGGCTGACGTTGAGCTTTTCTCCACTCCTTGGCTGAGAACCACGCCCTTGTACATGTATGTAGGAGCTGACTTCCATCCCAACCTCTTTACAAATGTCTTCAAACTCTTTCATTGTGATCAAAGTCAACTCCTGATGAAGCCGTCAGACCAAGATCATCTGCAAAGAGCAGAGGGCCATATGCCCAATGCCAAACAAGCCGCCGTTTCGTGGTGTAGTGGTCATCACGTTCGCCTCACACGCGAAAGGTCCCCAGTTCGAAACTGGGCGGAAACAATATCGTTTTTTTTTTGGTTTACTCTGCAGCGGAATATCTTCTCTCGATTGGTCATTAAAGACCACTCGTCTAGTTTCTGCAAAATTCAACTCTCTGATGAAGCCAACAGATTTATTCGTGGCTTATTAACAAGAAGCTCCCCGTCAGGGAATCGAACCCTGGTCTTCTGCGTGACAAGCAGAGATACTGTCCACTATACTAACGAGGACTCCTTGAGTATATTTAATTGGCAGGTATCTGGCCGGGGTTAAGAGGAGGTATGCACTATAATTCTGTATTATTGGGGATGAACATCACTCCGGGCCAACGTTGAGAATTTCTCCACTCCTTGGCTGAGAACCACGGTCTCGTACATGTATGTAGGAGCTGACTTCCATCCCAACCTCTTTACAAATGTCTTCAAACTCTTTCATTGTGATCAAAGTCAACTCCTGATGAAGCCGTCAGACCAAGATCATCTGCAAAGAGCAGAGGGCCATATGCCCAATGCCAAACAAGCCGCCGTTTCCGTGGTGTAGTGGTCATCACGTTCGCCTCACACGCGAAAGGTCCCCAGTTCGAAACTGGGCGGAAACAATATCGGTTTTTTTTTGGTTTACTCTGCAGCGGAATATCTTCTCTCGATTGGTCATCAAAGACCACTCGTCTAGTTTCTGCAAAATTCAACTCTCTGATGAAGCCAACAGATTTATTCGTGGCTTATTAACAAGAAACTCCCCGTCAGGGAATCGAACCCTGGTCTTCTGCGTGACAAGCAGAGATACTGTCCACTATACTAACGAGGACTCCTTGAGTATATTTAATTGGCAGGTATCTGGCCGGGGTTAAGAGGAGGTATGCACTATAATTCTGTATTATTGGGGATGAACATCACTCCAGGCTGACGTTGAGCTTTTCTCCACTCCTTGGCTGTGAACCATGCCCTTGTACATGTATGTAGGAGCTGACTTCCATCCCAACCTCTTTACAAATGTCTTCAAACTCTTTCATTGTGATCAAAGTCAACTCCTGATGAAGCCGTCAGACCAAGATCATCTGCAAAGAGCAGAGGGCCATATGCCCAATGCTAAACAAGCCGCCGTTTCCGTGGTGTAGTGGTCATCACGTTCGCCTCACACGCGAAAGGTCCCCAGTTCGAAACTGGGCGGAAACACTCCAGGCTGACGTTGAGCTTTTCTCCACTCCTTGGCTGTGAACCACGCCCTTGTACATGTATGTAGGAGCTGACTTCCATCCCAACCTCTTTACAAATGTCTTCAAACTCTTTCATTGTGATCAAAGTCAACTCCTGATGAAGCCGTCAGACCAAGATCATCTGCAAAGAGCAGAGGGCCATATGCCCAATGCTAAACAAGCCGCCGTTTCCGTGGTGTAGTGGTCATCACGTTCGCCTCACACGCGGAAGGCCCCCAGTTCGAAACTGGGCGGAAACAATATCGGGTTTTTTTTGGTTTACTCTGCAGCGGAATATCTTCTCTCGATTGGTCATTAAAGACCACTCGTCTAGTTTCTGAAAAATTCAACTCTCTGATGAAGCCAACAGATTTATTCGTGTCTTATTAACAAGAAACTCCCCGTCAGGGAATCGAACCCTGGTCTTCTGCGTGACAAGCAGAGATACTGTCCACTATACTAACGAGGACTCCTTGAGTATATTTAATTGGCAGGTATCTGCCCGGGGTTAAGAGGAGGTATGCACTATAATTCTGTATTATTGGGGATGAACATCACTCCTGGCCAACGTTGAGAATTACTCCACTCCTTGGCTGAGAATCACGCCCTAGTACATGTATGTAGGAGCTGACTTCCATCCCAACCTCTTTACAAATGTCTTCAAACTCTTTCATTGTGATCAAAGTCAACTCCTGTTGAAGCCGTCAGACCAAGATCATCTGCAAAGAGCAGAGGGCCATATGCCCAATGCTAAACAAGCCGCCGTTTCCGTGGTGTAGTGGTCATCACGTTCGCCTCACACGCGAAAGGTCCCCAGTTCGAAACTGGGCGGAAACACTCCAGGCTGACGTTGAGCTTTTCTCCACTCCTTGGCTGTGAACCACGCCCTTGTACATGTATGTAGGAGCTGACTTCCATCCCAACCTCTTTACAAATGTCTTCAAACTCTTTCATTGTGATCAAAGTCAACTCCTGATGAAGCCGTCAGACCAAGATCATCTGCAAAGAGCAGAGGGCCATATGCCCAATGACAAACAAGCCGCCGTTTCCGTGGTGTAGTGGTAAACACGTTTGCCTCACATGCGAAAGGTCCCCATTTCGAAACTGGGCGGAAACAATATCGGGTTTTTTTTGGTTTACTCTGCAGCGGACAATCTTCTCTCGATTGGTCATTAAAGACCACTCGTCTAGTTTCTGCAAAATTCAACTCTCTGATGAAGCCAACAGATTTATTCGTGGCTTATTAACAAGAAACTCCCCGTCAGGGAATCGAACCCTGGTCTTCTGCGTGACAAGCAGAGATACTGTCCACTATACTAACGAGGACTCCTTGAGTATATTTAATTGGCAGGTATCTGGCCGGGGTTAAGAGGAGGTATGCACTATAATTCTGTATTATTGGGGATGAACATCACTCCGGGCCAACGTTGAGAATTTCTCCACTCCTTGGCTGAGAACCACGCCCTAGTACATGTATGTAGGAGCTGACTTCCATCCCAACCTCTTTACAAATGTCTTCAAACTCTTTCATTGTGATCAAAGTCAACTCCTGATGAAGCCGTCAGACCAAGATCATCTGCAAAGAGCAGAGGGTCAATTGCCCAATGCAAAACAATCCGCCGTTTCCGTGGTGTAGTGCTCATCACGTTCGCCTCACACGCGAAAGGTCCCCAGTTCGAAACTGGGCGGAAACAATCCAGGCTGACGTTGAGCTTTTCTCCACTCCTTGGCTGTGAACCATGCCCTTGTACATGTATGTAGGAGCTGACTTCCATCCCAACCTCTTTACAAATGTCTTCAAACTCTTTCATTGTGATCAAAGTCAACTCCTGTTGAAGCCGTCAGACCAAGATCATCTGCAAAGAGCAGAGGGCCATATGCCCAATGCTAAACAAGCCGCCGTTTCCGTGGTGTAGTGGTCATCACGTTCGCCTCACACGCGGAAGGCCCCCAGTTCGAAACTGGGCGGAAACAATATCGGGTTTTTTTTGGTTTACTCTGCAGCGGACAATCTTCTCTCGATTGGTCATTAAAGACCACTCGTCTAGTTTCTGCAAAATTCAACTCTCTGATGAAGCCAACAGATTTATTCGTGGCTTATTAACAAGAAACTCCCCGTCAGGGAATCGAACCCTGGTCTTCTGCGTGACAAGCAGAGATACTGTCCACTATACTAACGAGGACTCCTTCAGTATATTTAATTGGCAGGTATCTGGCCGGGGTTAAGAGGAGGTATGCACTATAATTCTGTATTATTGGGGATGAACATCACTCCGGGCCAACGTTGAGAATTTCTCCACTCCTTGGCTGAGAACCACGCCCTAGTACATGTATGTAGGAGCTGACTTCCATCCCAACCTCTTTACAAATGTCTTCAAACTCTTTCATTGTGATCAAAGTCAACTCCTGATGAAGCCGTCAGACCAAGATCATCTGCAAAGAGCAGAGGGTCAATTGCCCAATGCAAAACAATCCGCCGTTTCCGTGGTGTAGTGGTCATCACGTTCGCCTCACACGCGGAAGGCCCCCAGTTCGAAACTGGGCGGAAACAATATCGGTTTTTTTTTGGTTTACTCTGCAGCGGACAATCTTCTCTCGATTGGTCATTAAAGACCACTCGTCTAGTTTCTGCAAAATTCAACTCTCTGATGAAGCCAACAGATTTATTCGTGGCTTATTAACAAGAAACTCCCCGTCAGGGAATCGAACCCTGGTCTTCTGCGTGACAAGCAGAGATACTGTCCACTATACTAACGAGGACTCCTTGAGTATATTTAATTGGCAGGTATCTGGCCGGGGTTAAGAGAAGGTATGCACTATAATTCTGTATTATTGGGGATGAACATCACTCCGGGCCAACGTTGAGAATTTCTCCACTCCTTGGCTGAGAACCACGCCCTAGTACATGTATGTAGGAGCTGACTTCCATCCCAACCTTTTAACAAATGTCTTCAAACTCTTTCATTGTGATCAAAGTCAACTCCTGATGAAGCCGTCAGACCAAGATCATCTGCAAAGAGCAGAGGGCCATATGCCCAATGCTAAACAAGCCGCCGTTTCCGTGGTGTAGTGGTCATCACGTTCGCCTCACACGCGAAAGGTCCCCAGTTCGAAACTGGGCGGAAACACTCCAGGCTGACGTTGAGCTTTTCTCCACTCCTTGGCTGTGAACCACGCCCTTGTACATGTATGTAGGAGCTGACTTCCATCCCAACCTCTTTACAAATGTCTTCAAACTCTTTCATTGTGATCAAAGTCAACTCCTGATGAAGCCGTCAGACCAAGATCATCTGCAAAGAGCAGAGGGCCATATGCCCAATGACAAACAAGCCTGCCGTTTCCGTGGTGTAGTGGTAAACACGTTTGCCTCACATGCGAAAGGTCCCCATTTCGAAACTGGGCGGAAACAATATCGGGTTTTTTTTGGTTTACTCTGCAGCGGACAATCTTCTCTCGATTGGTCATTAAAGACCACTCGTCTAGTTTCTGCAAAATTCAACTCTCTGATGAAGCCAACAGATTTATTCGTGGCTTATTAACAAGAAACTCCCCGTCAGGGAATCGAACCCTGGTCTTCTGCGTGACAAGCAGAGATACTGTCCACTATACTAACGAGGACTCCTTGAGTATATTTAATTGGCAGGTATCTGGCCGGGGTTAAGAGGAGGTATGCACTATAATTCTGTATTATTGGGGATGAACATCACTCCGGGCCAACGTTGAGAATTTCTCCACTCCTTGGCTGAGAACCACGCCCTAGTACATGTATGTAGGAGCTGACTTCCATCCCAACCTCTTTACAAATGTCTTCAAACTCTTTCATTGTGATCAAAGTCAACTCCTGATGAAGCCGTCAGACCAAGATCATCTGCAAAGAGCAGAGGGTCAATTGCCCAATGCAAAACAATCCGCCGTTTCCGTGGTGTAGTGGTCATCACGTTCGCCTCACACGCGAAAGGTCCCCAGTTCGAAACTGGGCGGAAACAATCCAGGCTGACGTTGAGCTTCTCTCCACTCCTTGGCTGTGAACCATGCCCTTGTACATGTATGTAGGAGCTGACTTCCATCCCAACCTCTTTACAAATGTCTTCAAACTCTTTCATTGTGATCAAAGTCAACTCCTGTTGAAGCCGTCAGACCAAGATCATCTGCAAAGAGCAGAGGGCCATATGCCCAATGCTAAACAAGCCGCCGTTTCCGTGGTGTAGTGGTCATCACGTTCGCCTCACACGCGGAAGGCCCCCAGTTCGAAACTGGGCGGAAACAATATCGTTTTTTTTTTGGTTTACTCTGCAGCGGACAATCTTCTCTCGATTGGTCATTAAAGACCACTCGTCTAGTTTCTGCAAAATTCAACTCTCTGATGAAGCCAACAGATTTATTCGTGGCTTATTAACAAGAAACTCCCCGTCAGGGAATCGAACCCTGGTCTTCTGCATGACAAGCAGAGATACTGTCCACTATACTAACGAGGACTCTTTCAGTATATTTAATTGGCAGGTATCTGGCCGGGGTTAAGAGGAGGTATGCACTATAATTCTGTATTATTGGGGATGAACATCACTCCGGGCCAACGTTGAGAATTTCTCCACTCCTTGGCTGAGAACCACGCCCTAGTACATGTATGTAGGAGCTGACTTCCATCCCAACCTCTTAACAAATGTCTTCAAACTCTTTCATTGTGATCAAAGTCAACTCCTGATGAAGCCGTCAGACCAAGATCATCTGCAAAGAGCAGAGGGCCATATGCCCAATGCTAAACAAGCCGCCGTTTCCGTGGTGTAGTGGTCATCACGTTCGCCTCACACGCGAAAGGTCCCCAGTTCGAAACTGGGCGGAAACACTCCAGGCTGACGTTGAGCTTTTCTCCACTCCTTGGCTGTGAACCACGCCCTTGTACATGTATGTAGGAGCTGACTTCCATCCCAACCTCTTTACAAATGTCTTCAAACTCTTTCATTGTGATCAAAGTCAACTCCTGTTGAAGCCGTCAGACCAAGATCATCTGCAAAGAGCAGATGGCCATATGCCCAATGCTAAACAAGCCGCCGTTTCCGTGGTGTAGTGGTCATCACGTTCGCCTCACACGCGGAAGGCCCCCAGTTCGAAACTGGGCGGAAACAATATCGGGTTTTTTTTGGTTTACTCTGCAGCGGACAATCTTCTCTCGATTGGTCATTAAAGACCACTCGTCTAGTTTCTGCAAAATTCAACTCTCTGATGAAGCCAACAGATTTATTCGTGGCTTATTAACAAGAAACTCCCCGTCAGGGAATCGAACCCTGGTCTTCTGCATGACAAGCAGAGATACTGTCCACTATACTAACGAGGACTCCTTCAGTATATTTAATTGGCAGGTATCTGGCCGGGGTTAAGAGGAGGTATGCACTATAATTCTGTATTATTGGGGATGAACATCACTCCGGGCCAACGTTGAGAATTTCTCCACTCCTTGGCTGAGAACCACGCCCTAGTACATGTATGTAGGAGCTGACTTCCATCCCAACCTCTTAACAAATGTCTTCAAACTCTTTCATTGTGATCAAAGTCAACTCCTGATGAAGCCGTCAGACCAAGATCATCTGCAAAGAGCAGAGGGCCATATGCCCAATGACAAACAAGCCGCCGTTTCCGTGGTGTAGTGGTCATCACGTTTGCCTCACATGCGAAAGGTCCCCAGTTCGAAACTGGGCGCAAACAATATGGGGTTTTTTTTGGTTTACTCTGCAGCGGAATATCTTCTCTCGATTGGTCATTAAAGACCACTCGTCTAGTTTCTGCAAAATTCAACTCTCTGATGAAGCCAACAGATTTATTCGTGGCTTATTAACAAGAAACTCCCCGTCAGGGAATCGAACCCTGGTCTTCTGCGTGACAACCAGAGATACTGTCCACTATACTAACGAGGACTCCTTGAGTATATTTAATTGGCAGGTATCTGGCCGGGGTTAAGAGGAGGTATGCACTATAATTCTGTATTATTGGGGATGAACATCACTCCGGGCCAACGTTGAGAATTTCTCCACTCCTTGGCTGAGAACCACGCCCTAGTACATGTATGTAGGAGCTGACTTCCATCCCAACCTCTTTACAAATGTCTTCAAACTCTTTCATTGTGATCAAAGTCAACTCCTGATGAAGCCGTCAGACCAAGATCATCTGCAAAGAGCAGAGGGTCAATTGCCCAATGCAAAACAATCCGCCGTTTCCGTGGTGTAGTGCTCATCACGTTCGCCTCACACGCGAAAGGTCCCCAGTTCGAAACTGGGCGGAAACAATCCAGGCTGACGTTGAGCTTTTCTCCACTCCTTGGCTGTGAACCATGCCCTTGTACATGTATGTAGGAGCTGACTTCCATCCCAACCTCTTTACAAATGTCTTCAAACTCTTTCATTGTGATCAAAGTCAACTCCTGTTGAAGCCGTCAGACCAAGATCATCTGCAAAGAGCAGAGGGCCATATGCCCAATGCTAAACAAGCCGCCGTTTCCGTGGTGTAGTGGTCATCACGTTCGCCTCACACGCGGAAGGCCCCCAGTTCGAAACTGGGCGGAAACAATATCGGGTTTTTTTTGGTTTACTCTGCAGCGGACAATCTTCTCTCGATTGGTCATTAAAGACCACTCGTCTAGTTTCTGCAAAATTCAACTCTCTGATGAAGCCAACAGATTTATTCGTGGCTTATTAACAAGAAACTCCCCGTCAGGGAATCGAACCCTGGTCTTCTGCGTGACAAGCAGAGATACTGTCCACTATACTAACGAGGACTCCTTCAGTATATTTAATTGGCAGGTATCTGGCCGGGGTTAAGAGGAGGTATGCACTATAATTCTGTATTATTGGGGATGAACATCACTCCGGGCCAACGTTGAGAATTTCTCCACTCCTTGGCTGAGAACCACGCCCTAGTACATGTATGTAGGAGCTGACTTCCATCCCAACCTCTTTACAAATGTCTTCAAACTCTTTCATTGTGATCAAAGTCAACTCCTGATGAAGCCGTCAGACCAAGATCATCTGCAAAGAGCAGAGGGTCAATTGCCCAATGCAAAACAATCCGCCGTTTCCGTGGTGTAGTGGTCATCACGTTCGCCTCACACGCGAAAGGTCCCCAGTTCGAAACTGGGCGGAAACAATCCAGGCTGACGTTGAGCTTTTCTCCACTCCTTGGCTGTGAACCATGCCCTTGTACATGTATGTAGGAGCTGACTTCCATCCCAACCTCTTTACAAATGTCTTCAAACTCTTTCATTGTGATCAAAGTCAACTCCTGTTGAAGCCGTCAGACCAAGATCATCTGCAAAGAGCAGAGGGCCATATGCCCAATGCTAAACAAGCCGCCGTTTCCGTGGTGTAGTGGTCATCACGTTCGCCTCACACGCGGAAGGCCCCCAGTTCGAAACTGGGCGGAAACAATATCGGTTTTTTTTTGGTTTACTCTGCAGCGGACAATCTTCTCTCGATTGGTCATTAAAGACCACTCGTCTAGTTTCTGCAAAATTCAACTCTCTGATGAAGCCAACAGATTTATTCGTGGCTTATTAACAAGAAACTCCCCGTCAGGGAATCGAACCCTGGTCTTCTGCGTGACAAGCAGAGATACTGTCCACTATACTAACGAGGACTCCTTGAGTATATTTAATTGGCAGGTATCTGGCCGGGGTTAAGAGAAGGTATGCACTATAATTCTGTATTATTGGGGATGAACATCACTCCGGGCCAACGTTGAGAATTTCTCCACTCCTTGGCTGAGAACCACGCCCTAGTACATGTATGTAGGAGCTGACTTCCATCCCAACCTTTTAACAAATGTCTTCAAACTCTTTCATTGTGATCAAAGTCAACTCCTGATGAAGCCGTCAGACCAAGATCATCTGCAAAGAGCAGAGGGCCATATGCCCAATGCTAAACAAGCCGCCGTTTCCGTGGTGTAGTGGTCATCACGTTCGCCTCACACGCGAAAGGTCCCCAGTTCGAAACTGGGCGGAAACACTCCAGGCTGACGTTGAGCTTTTCTCCACTCCTTGGCTGTGAACCACGCCCTTGTACATGTATGTAGGAGCTGACTTCCATCCCAACCTCTTTACAAATGTCTTCAAACTCTTTCATTGTGATCAAAGTCAACTCCTGATGAAGCCGTCAGACCAAGATCATCTGCAAAGAGCAGAGGGCCATATGCCCAATGACAAACAAGCCTGCCGTTTCCGTGGTGTAGTGGTAAACACGTTTGCCTCACATGCGAAAGGTCCCCATTTCGAAACTGGGCGGAAACAATATCGGGTTTTTTTTGGTTTACTCTGCAGCGGACAATCTTCTCTCGATTGGTCATTAAAGACCACTCGTCTAGTTTCTGCAAAATTCAACTCTCTGATGAAGCCAACAGATTTATTCGTGGCTTATTAACAAGAAACTCCCCGTCAGGGAATCGAACCCTGGTCTTCTGCGTGACAAGCAGAGATACTGTCCACTATACTAACGAGGACTCCTTGAGTATATTTAATTGGCAGGTATCTGGCCGGGGTTAAGAGGAGGTATGCACTATAATTCTGTATTATTGGGGATGAACATCACTCCGGGCCAACGTTGAGAATTTCTCCACTCCTTGGCTGAGAACCACGCCCTAGTACATGTATGTAGGAGCTGACTTCCATCCCAACCTCTTTACAAATGTCTTCAAACTCTTTCATTGTGATCAAAGTCAACTCCTGATGAAGCCGTCAGACCAAGATCATCTGCAAAGAGCAGAGGGTCAATTGCCCAATGCAAAACAATCCGCCGTTTCCGTGGTGTAGTGGTCATCACGTTCGCCTCACACGCGAAAGGTCCCCAGTTCGAAACTGGGCGGAAACAATCCAGGCTGACGTTGAGCTTCTCTCCACTCCTTGGCTGTGAACCATGCCCTTGTACATGTATGTAGGAGCTGACTTCCATCCCAACCTCTTTACAAATGTCTTCAAACTCTTTCATTGTGATCAAAGTCAACTCCTGTTGAAGCCGTCAGACCAAGATCATCTGCAAAGAGCAGAGGGCCATATGCCCAATGCTAAACAAGCCGCCGTTTCCGTGGTGTAGTGGTCATCACGTTCGCCTCACACGCGGAAGGCCCCCAGTTCGAAACTGGGCGGAAACAATATCGTTTTTTTTTTGGTTTACTCTGCAGCGGACAATCTTCTCTCGATTGGTCATTAAAGACCACTCGTCTAGTTTCTGCAAAATTCAACTCTCTGATGAAGCCAACAGATTTATTCGTGGCTTATTAACAAGAAACTCCCCGTCAGGGAATCGAACCCTGGTCTTCTGCATGACAAGCAGAGATACTGTCCACTATACTAACGAGGACTCTTTCAGTATATTTAATTGGCAGGTATCTGGCCGGGGTTAAGAGGAGGTATGCACTATAATTCTGTATTATTGGGGATGAACATCACTCCGGGCCAACGTTGAGAATTTCTCCACTCCTTGGCTGAGAACCACGCCCTAGTACATGTATGTAGGAGCTGACTTCCATCCCAACCTCTTTACAAATGTCTTCAAACTCTTTCATTGTGATCAAAGTCAACTCCTGATGAAGCCGTCAGACCAAGATCATCTGCAAAGAGCAGAGGGTCAATTGCCCAATGCAAAACAATCCGCCGTTTCCGTGGTGTAGTGGTCATCACGTTCGCCTCACACGCGAAAGGTCCCCAGTTCGAAACTGGGCGGAAACAATCCAGGCTGACGTTGAGCTTCTCTCCACTCCTTGGCTGTGAACCATGCCCTTGTACATGTATGTAGGAGCTGACTTCCATCCCAACCTCTTTACAAATGTCTTCAAACTCTTTCATTGTGATCAAAGTCAACTCCTGTTGAAGCCGTCAGACCAAGATCATCTGCAAAGAGCAGAGGGCCATATGCCCAATGCTAAACAAGCCGCCGTTTCCGTGGTGTAGTGGTCATCACGTTCGCCTCACACGCGGAAGGCCCCCAGTTCGAAACTGGGCGGAAACAATATCGTGTTTTTTTTGGTTTACTCTGCAGCGGACAATCTTCTCTCGATTGGTCATTAAAGACCACTCGTCTAGTTTCTGCAAAATTCAACTCTCTGATGAAGCCAACAGATTTATTCGTGGCTTATTAACAAGAAACTCCCCGTCAGGGAATCGAACCCTGGTCTTCTGCATGACAAGCAGAGATACTGTCCACTATACTAACGAGGACTCTTTCAGTATATTTAATTGGCAGGTATCTGGCCGGGGTTAAGAGGAGGTATGCACTATAATTCTGTATTATTGGGGATGAACATCACTCCGGGCCAACGTTGAGAATTTCTCCACTCCTTGGCTGAGAACCACGCCCTAGTACATGTATGTAGGAGCTGACTTCCATCCCAACCTCTTAACAAATGTCTTCAAACTCTTTCATTGTGATCAAAGTCAACTCCTGATGAAGCCGTCAGACCAAGATCATCTGCAAAGAGCAGAGGGCCATATGCCCAATGCTAAACAAGCCGCCGTTTCCGTGGTGTAGTGGTCATCACGTTCGCCTCACACGCGAAAGGTCCCCAGTTCGAAACTGGGCGGAAACACTCCAGGCTGACGTTGAGCTTTTCTCCACTCCTTGGCTGTGAACCACGCCCTTGTACATGTATGTAGGAGCTGACTTCCATCCCAACCTCTTTACAAATGTCTTCAAACTCTTTCATTGTGATCAAAGTCAACTCCTGTTGAAGCCGTCAGACCAAGATCATCTGCAAAGAGCAGATGGCCATATGCCCAATGCTAAACAAGCCGCCGTTTCCGTGGTGTAGTGGTCATCACGTTCGCCTCACACGCGGAAGGCCCCCAGTTCGAAACTGGGCGGAAACAATATCGGGTTTTTTTTGGTTTACTCTGCAGCGGACAATCTTCTCTCGATTGGTCATTAAAGACCACTCGTCTAGTTTCTGCAAAATTCAACTCTCTGATGAAGCCAACAGATTTATTCGTGGCTTATTAACAAGAAACTCCCCGTCAGGGAATCGAACCCTGGTCTTCTGCATGACAAGCAGAGATACTGTCCACTATACTAACGAGGACTCCTTCAGTATATTTAATTGGCAGGTATCTGGCCGGGGTTAAGAGGAGGTATGCACTATAATTCTGTATTATTGGGGATGAACATCACTCCGGGCCAACGTTGAGAATTTCTCCACTCCTTGGCTGAGAACCACGCCCTAGTACATGTATGTAGGAGCTGACTTCCATCCCAACCTCTTAACAAATGTCTTCAAACTCTTTCATTGTGATCAAAGTCAACTCCTGATGAAGCCGTCAGACCAAGATCATCTGCAAAGAGCAGAGGGCCATATGCCCAATGACAAACAAGCCGCCGTTTCCGTGGTGTAGTGGTCATCACGTTTGCCTCACATGCGAAAGGTCCCCAGTTCGAAACTGGGCGCAAACAATATGGGGTTTTTTTTGGTTTACTCTGCAGCGGAATATCTTCTCTCGATTGGTCATTAAAGACCACTCGTCTAGTTTCTGCAAAATTCAACTCTCTGATGAAGCCAACAGATTTATTCGTGGCTTATTAACAAGAAACTCCCCGTCAGGGAATCGAACCCTGGTCTTCTGCGTGACAACCAGAGATACTGTCCACTATACTAACGAGGACTCCTTGAGTATATTTAATTGGCAGGTATCTGGCCGGGGTTAAGAGGAGGTATGCACTATAATTCTGTATTATTGGGGATGAACATCACTCCGGGCCAACGTTGAGAATTTCTCCACTCCTTGGCTGAGAACCACGCCCTAGTACATGTATGTAGGAGCTGACTTCCATCCCAACCTCTTTACAAATGTCTTCAAACTCTTTCATTGTGATCAAAGTCAACTCCTGATGAAGCCGTCAGACCAAGATCATCTGCAAAGAGCAGAGGGTCAATTGCCCAATGCAAAACAATCCGCCGTTTCCGTGGTGTAGTGCTCATCACGTTCGCCTCACACGCGAAAGGTCCCCAGTTCGAAACTGGGCGGAAACAATCCAGGCTGACGTTGAGCTTTTCTCCACTCCTTGGCTGTGAACCATGCCCTTGTACATGTATGTAGGAGCTGACTTCCATCCCAACCTCTTTACAAATGTCTTCAAACTCTTTCATTGTGATCAAAGTCAACTCCTGTTGAAGCCGTCAGACCAAGATCATCTGCAAAGAGCAGAGGGCCATATGCCCAATGCTAAACAAGCCGCCGTTTCCGTGGTGTAGTGGTCATCACGTTCGCCTCACACGCGGAAGGCCCCCAGTTCGAAACTGGGCGGAAACAATATCGGGTTTTTTTTGGTTTACTCTGCAGCGGACAATCTTCTCTCGATTGGTCATTAAAGACCACTCGTCTAGTTTCTGCAAAATTCAACTCTCTGATGAAGCCAACAGATTTATTCGTGGCTTATTAACAAGAAACTCCCCGTCAGGGAATCGAACCCTGGTCTTCTGCGTGACAAGCAGAGATACTGTCCACTATACTAACGAGGACTCCTTCAGTATATTTAATTGGCAGGTATCTGGCCGGGGTTAAGAGGAGGTATGCACTATAATTCTGTATTATTGGGGATGAACATCACTCCGGGCCAACGTTGAGAATTTCTCCACTCCTTGGCTGAGAACCACGCCCTAGTACATGTATGTAGGAGCTGACTTCCATCCCAACCTCTTTACAAATGTCTTCAAACTCTTTCATTGTGATCAAAGTCAACTCCTGATGAAGCCGTCAGACCAAGATCATCTGCAAAGAGCAGAGGGTCAATTGCCCAATGCAAAACAATCCGCCGTTTCCGTGGTGTAGTGGTCATCACGTTCGCCTCACACGCGAAAGGTCCCCAGTTCGAAACTGGGCGGAAACAATCCAGGCTGACGTTGAGCTTTTCTCCACTCCTTGGCTGTGAACCATGCCCTTGTACATGTATGTAGGAGCTGACTTCCATCCCAACCTCTTTACAAATGTCTTCAAACTCTTTCATTGTGATCAAAGTCAACTCCTGTTGAAGCCGTCAGACCAAGATCATCTGCAAAGAGCAGAGGGCCATATGCCCAATGCTAAACAAGCCGCCGTTTCCGTGGTGTAGTGGTCATCACGTTCGCCTCACACGCGGAAGGCCCCCAGTTCGAAACTGGGCGGAAACAATATCGGTTTTTTTTTGGTTTACTCTGCAGCGGACAATCTTCTCTCGATTGGTCATTAAAGACCACTCGTCTAGTTTCTGCAAAATTCAACTCTCTGATGAAGCCAACAGATTTATTCGTGGCTTATTAACAAGAAACTCCCCGTCAGGGAATCGAACCCTGGTCTTCTGCGTGACAAGCAGAGAAACTGTCCACTATACTAACGAGGACTCCTTGAGTATATTTAATTGGCAGGTATCTGGCCGGGGTTAAGAGAAGGTATGCACTATAATTCTGTATTATTGGGGATGAACATCACTCCGGGCCAACGTTGAGAATTTCTCCACTCCTTGGCTGAGAACCACGCCCTAGTACATGTATGTAGGAGCTGACTTCCATCCCAACCTTTTAACAAATGTCTTCAAACTCTTTCATTGTGATCAAAGTCAACTCCTGATGAAGCCGTCAGACCAAGATCATCTGCAAAGAGCAGAGGGCCATATGCCCAATGCTAAACAAGCCGCCGTTTCCGTGGTGTAGTGGTCATCACGTTCGCCTCACACGCGAAAGGTCCCCAGTTCGAAACTGGGCGGAAACACTCCAGGCTGACGTTGAGCTTTTCTCCACTCCTTGGCTGTGAACCACGCCCTTGTACATGTATGTAGGAGCTGACTTCCATCCCAACCTCTTTACAAATGTCTTCAAACTCTTTCATTGTGATCAAAGTCAACTCCTGATGAAGCCGTCAGACCAAGATCATCTGCAAAGAGCAGAGGGCCATATGCCCAATGACAAACAAGCCTGCCGTTTCCGTGGTGTAGTGGTAAACACGTTTGCCTCACATGCGAAAGGTCCCCATTTCGAAACTGGGCGGAAACAATATCGGGTTTTTTTTGGTTTACTCTGCAGCGGACAATCTTCTCTCGATTGGTCATTAAAGACCACTCGTCTAGTTTCTGCAAAATTCAACTCTCTGATGAAGCCAACAGATTTATTCGTGGCTTATTAACAAGAAACTCCCCGTCAGGGAATCGAACCCTGGTCTTCTGCGTGACAAGCAGAGATACTGTCCACTATACTAACGAGGACTCCTTGAGTATATTTAATTGGCAGGTATCTGGCCGGGGTTAAGAGGAGGTATGCACTATAATTCTGTATTATTGGGGATGAACATCACTCCGGGCCAACGTTGAGAATTTCTCCACTCCTTGGCTGAGAACCACGCCCTAGTACATGTATGTAGGAGCTGACTTCCATCCCAACCTCTTTACAAATGTCTTCAAACTCTTTCATTGTGATCAAAGTCAACTCCTGATGAAGCCGTCAGACCAAGATCATCTGCAAAGAGCAGAGGGTCAATTGCCCAATGCAAAACAATCCGCCGTTTCCGTGGTGTAGTGGTCATCACGTTCGCCTCACACGCGAAAGGTCCCCAGTTCGAAACTGGGCGGAAACAATCCAGGCTGACGTTGAGCTTCTCTCCACTCCTTGGCTGTGAACCATGCCCTTGTACATGTATGTAGGAGCTGACTTCCATCCCAACCTCTTTACAAATGTCTTCAAACTCTTTCATTGTGATCAAAGTCAACTCCTGTTGAAGCCGTCAGACCAAGATCATCTGCAAAGAGCAGAGGGCCATATGCCCAATGCTAAACAAGCCGCCGTTTCCGTGGTGTAGTGGTCATCACGTTCGCCTCACACGCGGAAGGCCCCCAGTTCGAAACTGGGCGGAAACAATATCGTTTTTTTTTTGGTTTACTCTGCAGCGGACAATCTTCTCTCGATTGGTCATTAAAGACCACTCGTCTAGTTTCTGCAAAATTCAACTCTCTGATGAAGCCAACAGATTTATTCGTGGCTTATTAACAAGAAACTCCCCGTCAGGGAATCGAACCCTGGTCTTCTGCATGACAAGCAGAGATACTGTCCACTATACTAACGAGGACTCTTTCAGTATATTTAATTGGCAGGTATCTGGCCGGGGTTAAGAGGAGGTATGCACTATAATTCTGTATTATTGGGGATGAACATCACTCCGGGCCAACGTTGAGAATTTCTCCACTCCTTGGCTGAGAACCACGCCCTAGTACATGTATGTAGGAGCTGACTTCCATCCCAACCTCTTTACAAATGTCTTCAAACTCTTTCATTGTGATCAAAGTCAACTCCTGATGAAGCCGTCAGACCAAGATCATCTGCAAAGAGCAGAGGGTCAATTGCCCAATGCAAAACAATCCGCCGTTTCCGTGGTGTAGTGGTCATCACGTTCGCCTCACACGCGAAAGGTCCCCAGTTCGAAACTGGGCGGAAACAATCCAGGCTGACGTTGAGCTTCTCTCCACTCCTTGGCTGTGAACCATGCCCTTGTACATGTATGTAGGAGCTGACTTCCATCCCAACCTCTTTACAAATGTCTTCAAACTCTTTCATTGTGATCAAAGTCAACTCCTGTTGAAGCCGTCAGACCAAGATCATCTGCAAAGAGCAGAGGGCCATATGCCCAATGCTAAACAAGCCGCCGTTTCCGTGGTGTAGTGGTCATCACGTTCGCCTCACACGCGGAAGGCCCCCAGTTCGAAACTGGGCGGAAACAATATCGTGTTTTTTTTGGTTTACTCTGCAGCGGACAATCTTCTCTCGATTGGTCATTAAAGACCACTCGTCTAGTTTCTGCAAAATTCAACTCTCTGATGAAGCCAACAGATTTATTCGTGGCTTATTAACAAGAAACTCCCCGTCAGGGAATCGAACCCTGGTCTTCTGCATGACAAGCAGAGATACTGTCCACTATACTAACGAGGACTCTTTCAGTATATTTAATTGGCAGGTATCTGGCCGGGGTTAAGAGGAGGTATGCACTATAATTCTGTATTATTGGGGATGAACATCACTCCGGGCCAACGTTGAGAATTTCTCCACTCCTTGGCTGAGAACCACGCCCTAGTACATGTATGTAGGAGCTGACTTCCATCCCAACCTCTTAACAAATGTCTTCAAACTCTTTCATTGTGATCAAAGTCAACTCCTGATGAAGCCGTCAGACCAAGATCATCTGCAAAGAGCAGAGGGCCATATGCCCAATGCTAACCAAGCCGCCGTTTCCGTGGTGTAGTGGTCATCACGTTCGCCTCACACGCGAAAGGTCCCCAGTTCGAAACTGGGCGGAAACACTCCAGGCTGACGTTGAGCTTTTCTCCACTCCTTGGCTGTGAACCACGCCCTTGTACATGTATGTAGGAGCTGACTTCCATCCCAACCTCTTTACAAATGTCTTCAAACTCTTTCATTGTGATCAAAGTCAACTCCTGTTGAAGCCGTCAGACCAAGATCATCTGCAAAGAGCAGATGGCCATATGCCCAATGCTAAACAAGCCGCCGTTTCCGTGGTGTAGTGGTCATCACGTTCGCCTCACACGCGGAAGGCCCCCAGTTCGAAACTGGGCGGAAACAATATCGGGTTTTTTTTGGTTTACTCTGCAGCGGACAATCTTCTCTCGATTGGTCATTAAAGACCACTCGTCTAGTTTCTGCAAAATTCAACTCTCTGATGAAGCCAACAGATTTATTCGTGGCTTATTAACAAGAAACTCCCCGTCAGGGAATCGAACCCTGGTCTTCTGCATGACAAGCAGAGATACTGTCCACTATACTAACGAGGACTCCTTCAGTATATTTAATTGGCAGGTATCTGGCCGGGGTTAAGAGGAGGTATGCACTATAATTCTGTATTATTGGGGATGAACATCACTCCGGGCCAACGTTGAGAATTTCTCCACTCCTTGGCTGAGAACCACGCCCTAGTACATGTATGTAGGAGCTGACTTCCATCCCAACCTCTTAACAAATGTCTTCAAACTCTTTCATTGTGATCAAAGTCAACTCCTGATGAAGCCGTCAGACCAAGATCATCTGCAAAGAGCAGAGGGCCATATGCCCAATGACAAACAAGCCGCCGTTTCCGTGGTGTAGTGGTCATCACGTTTGCCTCACATGCGAAAGGTCCCCAGTTCGAAACTGGGCGCAAACAATATGGGGTTTTTTTTGGTTTACTCTGCAGCGGAATATCTTCTCTCGATTGGTCATTAAAGACCACTCGTCTAGTTTCTGCAAAATTCAACTCTCTGATGAAGCCAACAGATTTATTCGTGGCTTATTAACAAGAAACTCCCCGTCAGGGAATCGAACCCTGGTCTTCTGCGTGACAACCAGAGATACTGTCCACTATACTAACGAGGACTCCTTGAGTATATTTAATTGGCAGGTATCTGGCCGGGGTTAAGAGGAGGTATGCACTATAATTCTGTATTATTGGGGATGAACATCACTCCGGGCCAACGTTGAGAATTTCTCCACTCCTTGGCTGAGAACCACGCCCTAGTACATGTATGTAGGAGCTGACTTCCATCCCAACCTCTTTACAAATGTCTTCAAACTCTTTCATTGTGATCAAAGTCAACTCCTGATGAAGCCGTCAGACCAAGATCATCTGCAAAGAGCAGAGGGCCATATGCCCAATGCTAAACAAGCCGCTGTTTCCGTGGTGTAGTGGTCATCACGTTCGCCTCACACGCGAAAGGTCCCCAGTTCGAAACTGGGCGGAAACACTCCAGGCTGACGTTGAGCTTTTCTCCACTCCTTGGCTGTGAACCACGCCCTTGTACATGTATGTAGGAGCTGACTTCCATCCCAACCTCTTTACAAATGTCTTCAAACTCTTTCATTGTGATCAAAGTCAACTCCTGATGAAGCCGTCAGACCAAGATCATCTGCAAAGAGCAGAGGGCCATATGCCCAATGCTAAACAAGCCGCCGTTTCCGTGGTGTAGTGGTCATCACGTTCGCCTCACACGCGAAAGGTCCCCAGTTCGAAACTGGGCGGAAACAATCCAGGCTGACGTTGAGCTTTTCTCCACTCCTTGGCTGTGAACCATGCCCTTGTACATGTATGTAGGAGCTGACTTCCATCCCAACCTCTTTACAAATGTCTTCAAACTCTTTCATTGTGATCAAAGTCAACTCCTGATGAAGCCGTCAGACCAAGATCATCTGCAAAGAGCAGAGGGCCATATGCCCAATGCTAAACAAGCCGCCGTTTCCGTGGTGTAGTTGTCATCACGTTCGCCTCACACGTGAAAGGTCCCCAGTTCGAAACTGGGCGGAAACACTCCAGTCTGACGTTGAGCTTTTCTCCACTCCTTGGCTGTGAACCACGCCCTTGTACATGTATGTAGGAGCTGACTTCCATCCCAACCTCTTTACAAATGTCTTCAAACTCTTTCATTGTGATCAAAGTCAACTCCTGATGAAGCCGTCAGACCAAGATCATCTGCAAAGAGCAGAGGGCCATATGCCCAATGACAAACAAGCCGCCGTTTCCGTGGTGTAGTGGTAAACACGTTTGCCTCACATGCGAAAGGTCCCCATTTCGAAACTGGGCGGAAACAATATCGGGTTTTTTTTGGTTTACTCTGCAGCGGACAATCTTCTCTCGATTGGTCATTAAAGACCACTCGTCTAGTTTCTGCAAAATTCAACTCTCTGATGAAGCCAACAGATTTATTCGTGGCTTATTAACAAGAAACTCCCCGTCAGGGAATCGAACCCTGGTCTTCTGCGTGACAAGCAGAGATACTGTCCACTATACTAACGAGGACTCCTTGAGTATATTTAATTGGCAGGTATCTGGCCGGGGTTAAGAGGAGGTATGCACTATAATTCTGTATTATTGGGGATGAACATCACTCCGGGCCAACGTTGAGAATTTCTCCACTCCTTGGCTGAGAACCACGCCCTAGTACATGTATGTAGGAGCTGACTTCCATCCCAACCTCTTTACAAATGTCTTCAAACTCTTTCATTGTGATCAAAGTCAACTCCTGATGAAGCCGTCAGACCAAGATCATCTGCAAAGAGCAGAGGGTCAATTGCCCAATGCAAAACAATCCGCCGTTTCCGTGGTGTAGTGGTCATCACGTTCGCCTCACACGCGAAAGGTCCCCAGTTCGAAACTGGGCGGAAACAATCCAGGCTGACGTTGAGCTTCTCTCCACTCCTTGGCTGTGAACCATGCCCTTGTACATGTATGTAGGAGCTGACTTCCATCCCAACCTCTTTACAAATGTCTTCAAACTCTTTCATTGTGATCAAAGTCAACTCCTGTTGAAGCCGTCAGACCAAGATCATCTGCAAAGAGCAGAGGGCCATATGCCCAATGCTAAACAAGCCGCCGTTTCCGTGGTGTAGTGGTCATCACGTTCGCCTCACACGCGGAAGGCCCCCAGTTCGAAACTGGGCGGAAACAATATCGTGTTTTTTTTGGTTTACTCTCCAGCGGACAATCTTCTCTCGATTGGTCATTAAAGACCACTCGTCTAGTTTCTGCAAAATTCAACTCTCTGATGAAGCCAACAGATTTATTCGTGGCTTATTAACAAGAAACTCCCCGTCAGGGAATCGAACCCTGGTCTTCTGCATGACAAGCAGAGATACTGTCCACTATACTAACGAGGACTCTTTCAGTATATTTAATTGGCAGGTATCTGGCCGGGGTTAAGAGGAGGTATGCACTATAATTCTGTATTATTGGGGATGAACATCACTCCGGGCCAACGTTGAGAATTTCTCCACTCCTTGGCTGAGAACCACGCCCTAGTACATGTATGTAGGAGCTGACTTCCATCCCAACCTCTTAACAAATGTCTTCAAACTCTTTCATTGTGATCAAAGTCAACTCCTGATGAAGCCGTCAGACCAAGATCATCTGCAAAGAGCAGAGGGCCATATGCCCAATGCTAAACAAGCCGCCGTTTCCGTGGTGTAGTGGTCATCACGTTCGCCTCACACGCGGAAGGCCCCCAGTTCGAAACTGGGCGGAAACAATATCGTGTTTTTTTTGGTTTACTCTCCAGCGGACAATCTTCTCTCGATTGGTCATTAAAGACCACTCGTCTAGTTTCTGCAAAATTCAACTCTCTGATGAAGCCAACAGATTTATTCGTGGCTTATTAACAAGAAACTCCCCGTCAGGGAATCGAACCCTGGTCTTCTGCATGACAAGCAGAGATACTGTCCACTATACTAACGAGGACTCTTTCAGTATATTTAATTGGCAGGTATCTGGCCGGGGTTAAGAGGAGGTATGCACTATAATTCTGTATTATTGGGGATGAACATCACTCCGGGCCAACGTTGAGAATTTCTCCACTCCTTGGCTGAGAACCACGCCCTAGTACATGTATGTAGGAGCTGACTTCCATCCCAACCTCTTAACAAATGTCTTCAAACTCTTTCATTGTGATCAAAGTCAACTCCTGATGAAGCCGTCAGACCAAGATCATCTGCAAAGAGCAGAGGGCCATATGCCCAATGCTAAACAAGCCGCCGTTTCCGTGGTGTAGTGGTCATCACGTTCGCCTCACACGCGAAAGGTCCCCAGTTCGAAACTGGGCGGAAACACTCCAGGCTGACGTTGAGCTTTTCTCCACTCCTTGGCTGTGAACCACGCCCTTGTACATGTATGTAGGAGCTGACTTCCATCCCAACCTCTTTACAAATGTCTTCAAACTCTTTCATTGTGATCAAAGTCAACTCCTGTTGAAGCCGTCAGACCAAGATCATCTGCAAAGAGCAGATGGCCATATGCCCAATGCTAAACAAGCCGCCGTTTCCGTGGTGTAGTGGTCATCACGTTCGCCTCACACGCGGAAGGCCCCCAGTTCGAAACTGGGCGGAAACAATATCGGGTTTTTTTTGGTTTACTCTGCAGCGGACAATCTTCTCTCGATTGGTCATTAAAGACCACTCGTCTAGTTTCTGCAAAATTCAACTCTCTGATGAAGCCAACAGATTTATTCGTGGCTTATTAACAAGAAACTCCCCGTCAGGGAATCGAACCCTGGTCTTCTGCATGACAAGCAGAGATACTGTCCACTATACTAACGAGGACTCCTTCAGTATATTTAATTGGCAGGTATCTGGCCGGGGTTAAGAGGAGGTATGCACTATAATTCTGTATTATTGGGGATGAACATCACTCCGGGCCAACGTTGAGAATTTCTCCACTCCTTGGCTGAGAACCACGCCCTAGTACATGTATGTAGGAGCTGACTTCCATCCCAACCTCTTAACAAATGTCTTCAAACTCTTTCATTGTGATCAAAGTCAACTCCTGATGAAGCCGTCAGACCAAGATCATCTGCAAAGAGCAGAGGGCCATATGCCCAATGACAAACAAGCCGCCGTTTCCGTGGTGTAGTGGTCATCACGTTTGCCTCACATGCGAAAGGTCCCCAGTTCGAAACTGGGCGCAAACAATATGGGGTTTTTTTTGGTTTACTCTGCAGCGGAATATCTTCTCTCGATTGGTCATTAAAGACCACTCGTCTAGTTTCTGCAAAATTCAACTCTCTGATGAAGCCAACAGATTTATTCGTGGCTTATTAACAAGAAACTCCCCGTCAGGGAATCGAACCCTGGTCTTCTGCGTGACAACCAGAGATACTGTCCACTATACTAACGAGGACTCCTTGAGTATATTTAATTGGCAGGTATCTGGCCGGGGTTAAGAGGAGGTATGCACTATAATTCTGTATTATTGGGGATGAACATCACTCCGGGCCAACGTTGAGAATTTCTCCACTCCTTGGCTGAGAACCACGCCCTAGTACATGTATGTAGGAGCTGACTTCCATCCCAACCTCTTTACAAATGTCTTCAAACTCTTTCATTGTGATCAAAGTCAACTCCTGATGAAGCCGTCAGACCAAGATCATCTGCAAAGAGCAGAGGGCCATATGCCCAATGCTAAACAAGCCGCTGTTTCCGTGGTGTAGTGGTCATCACGTTCGCCTCACACGCGAAAGGTCCCCAGTTCGAAACTGGGCGGAAACACTCCAGGCTGACGTTGAGCTTTTCTCCACTCCTTGGCTGTGAACCACGCCCTTGTACATGTATGTAGGAGCTGACTTCCATCCCAACCTCTTTACAAATGTCTTCAAACTCTTTCATTGTGATCAAAGTCAACTCCTGATGAAGCCGTCAGACCAAGATCATCTGCAAAGAGCAGAGGGCCATATGCCCAATGCTAAACAAGCCGCCGTTTCCGTGGTGTAGTGGTCATCACGTTCGCCTCACACGCGAAAGGTCCCCAGTTCGAAACTGGGCGGAAACAATCCAGGCTGACGTTGAGCTTTTCTCCACTCCTTGGCTGTGAACCATGCCCTTGTACATGTATGTAGGAGCTGACTTCCATCCCAACCTCTTTACAAATGTCTTCAAACTCTTTCATTGTGATCAAAGTCAACTCCTGATGAAGCCGTCAGACCAAGATCATCTGCAAAGAGCAGAGGGCCATATGCCCAATGCTAAACAAGCCGCCGTTTCCGTGGTGTAGTTGTCATCACGTTCGCCTCACACGTGAAAGGTCCCCAGTTCGAAACTGGGCGGAAACACTCCAGTCTGACGTTGAGCTTTTCTCCACTCCTTGGCTGTGAACCACGCCCTTGTACATGTATGTAGGAGCTGACTTCCATCCCAACCTCTTTACAAATGTCTTCAAACTCTTTCATTGTGATCAAAGTCAACTCCTGATGAAGCCGTCAGACCAAGATCATCTGCAAAGAGCAGAGGGCCATATGCCCAATGCCAAACAAGCCGCCGTTTCCGTGGTGTAGTGGTCATCACGTTCGCCTCACACGCGGAAGGCCCCCAGTTCGAATATGGGCGGAAACAATATCGGGTTTTTTTTGGTTTACTCTGCAGCGGAATATCTTCTCTCGATTGGTCATTAAAGACCACTCGTCTAGTTTCTGCAAAATTCAACTCTCTGATGAAGCCAAGAGATTTATTCGTGGCTTATTAACAAGAAACTCCCCGTCAAGGAATCGAACCCTGGTCTTCTGCGTGACAAGCAGAGATACTGTCCACTATACTAACGAGGACTCCTTCAGTATATTTAATTGGCAGGTATCTGGCCGGGGTTAAGAGGAGGTATGCACTATAATTCTGTATTATTGGGGATGAACATCACTCCGGGCCGACGTTGAGAATTTCTCCACTCCTTGGCTGAGAACCACGCCCTTGTACATGTATGTAGGAGCTGACTTCCATCCCAACCTCTTTACAAATGTCTTCAAACTCTTTCATTGTGATCAAAGTCAACTCCTGATGAAGCCGTCAGACCAAGATCATCTGCAAAGAGCAGAGGGCCATATGCCCAATGCAAAACAAGCCGCCGTTTCCGTGGTGTAGTGGTCATCACGTTCGCCTCACACGCGAAAGGTCCCCAGTTCGAAACTGGGCGCAAACAATATGGGGTTTTTTTTGGTTTACTCTGCAGCGGAATATCTTCTCTCGATTGGTCATTAAAGACCACTCGTCTAGTTTCTGCAAAATTCAACTCTCTGATGAAGCCAACAGATTTATTCGTGGCTTATTAACAAGAAACTCCCCGTCAAGGAATCGAACCCTGGTCTTCTGCGTGACAAGCAGAGATACTGTCCACTATACTAACGAGGACTCCTTCAGTATATTTAATTGGCAGGTATCTGGCCGGGGTTAAGAGGAGGTATGCACTATAATTCTGTATTATTGGGGATGAACATCACTCCGGGCCAACGTTGAGAATTTCTCCACTCCTTGGCTGAGAACCACGGTCTCGTACATGTATGTAGGAGCTGACTTCCATCCCAACCTCTTTACAAATGTCTTCAAACTCTTTCATTGTGATCAAAGTCAACTCCTGATCAAGCCGTCAGACCAAGATCATCTGCAAAGAGCAGAGGGCCATATGCCCAATGCCAAACAAGCCGCCGTTTCCGTGGTGTAGTGGTCATCACATTTGCCTCACATGCGAAAGGTCCCCAGTTCGAAACTGGGCGGAAACAATATGGGGTTTTTTTTGGTTTACTCTGCAGCGGAATATCTTCTCTCGATTGGTCATTAAAGACCACTCGTCTAGTTTCTGCAAAATTCAACTCTCTGATGAAGCCAACAGATTTATTCGTGGCTTATTAACAAGAAACTCCCCGTCAGGGAATCGAACCCTGGTCTTCTGCGTGACAACCAGAGATACTGTCCACTATACTAACGAGGACTCCTTGAGTATATTTAATTGGCAGGTATCTGGCCGGGGTTAAGAGGAGGTATGCACTATAATTCTGTATTATTGGGGATGAACATCACTCCGGGCCAACGTTGAGAATTTCTCCACTCCTTGGCTGAGAACCACGCCCTAGTACATGTATGTAGGAGCTGACTTCCATCCCAACCTCTTAACAAATGTCTTCAAACTCTTTCATTGTGATCAAAGTCAACTCCTGATGAAGCCGTCAGACCAAGATCATCTGCAAAGAGCAGAGGGCCATATGCCCAATGACAAACAAGCCGCCGTTTCCGTGGTGTAGTGGTCATCACGTTTGCCTCACATGCGAAAGGTCCCCAGTTCGAAACTGGGCGCAAACAATATGGGGTTTTTTTTGGTTTACTCTGCAGCGGAATATCTTCTCTCGATTGGTCATTAAAGACCACTCGTCTAGTTTCTGCAAAATTCAACTCTCTGATGAAGCCAACAGATTTATTCGTGGCTTATTAACAAGAAACTCCCCGTCAGGGAATCGAACCCTGGTCTTCTGCGTGACAACCAGAGATACTGTCCACTATACTAACGAGGACTCCTTGAGTATATTTAATTGGCAGGTATCTGGCCGGGGTTAAGAGGAGGTATGCACTATAATTCTGTATTATTGGGGATGAACATCACTCCGGGCCAACGTTGAGAATTTCTCCACTCCTTGGCTGAGAACCACGCCCTAGTACATGTATGTAGGAGCTGACTTCCATCCCAACCTCTTTACAAATGTCTTCAAACTCTTTCATTGTGATCAAAGTCAACTCCTGATGAAGCCGTCAGACCAAGATCATCTGCAAAGAGCAGAGGGCCATATGCCCAATGCTAAACAAGCCGCTGTTTCCGTGGTGTAGTGGTCATCACGTTCGCCTCACACGCGAAAGGTCCCCAGTTCGAAACTGGGCGGAAACACTCCAGGCTGACGTTGAGCTTTTCTCCACTCCTTGGCTGTGAACCACGCCCTTGTACATGTATGTAGGAGCTGACTTCCATCCCAACCTCTTTACAAATGTCTTCAAACTCTTTCATTGTGATCAAAGTCAACTCCTGATGAAGCCGTCAGACCAAGATCATCTGCAAAGAGCAGAGGGCCATATGCCCAATGCTAAACAAGCCGCCGTTTCCGTGGTGTAGTGGTCATCACGTTCGCCTCACACGCGAAAGGTCCCCAGTTCGAAACTGGGCGGAAACAATCCAGGCTGACGTTGAGCTTTTCTCCACTCCTTGGCTGTGAACCATGCCCTTGTACATGTATGTAGGAGCTGACTTCCATCCCAACCTCTTTACAAATGTCTTCAAACTCTTTCATTGTGATCAAAGTCAACTCCTGATGAAGCCGTCAGACCAAGATCATCTGCAAAGAGCAGAGGGCCATATGCCCAATGCTAAACAAGCCGCCGTTTCCGTGGTGTAGTTGTCATCACGTTCGCCTCACACGTGAAAGGTCCCCAGTTCGAAACTGGGCGGAAACACTCCAGTCTGACGTTGAGCTTTTCTCCACTCCTTGGCTGTGAACCACGCCCTTGTACATGTATGTAGGAGCTGACTTCCATCCCAACCTCTTTACAAATGTCTTCAAACTCTTTCATTGTGATCAAAGTCAACTCCTGATGAAGCCGTCAGACCAAGATCATCTGCAAAGAGCAGAGGGCCATATGCCCAATGCCAAACAAGCCGCCGTTTCCGTGGTGTAGTGGTCATCACGTTCGCCTCACACGCGGAAGGCCCCCAGTTCGAATATGGGCGGAAACAATATCGGGTTTTTTTTGGTTTACTCTGCAGCGGAATATCTTCTCTCGATTGGTCATTAAAGACCACTCGTCTAGTTTCTGCAAAATTCAACTCTCTGATGAAGCCAAGAGATTTATTTGTGGCTTATTAACAAGAAACTCCCCGTCAAGGAATCGAACCCTGGTCTTCTGCGTGACAAGCAGAGATACTGTCCACTATACTAACGAGGACTCCTTCAGTATATTTAATTGGCAGGTATCTGGCCGGGGTTAAGAGGAGTTATGCACTATAATTCTGTATTATTGGGGATGAACATCACTCCGGGCCGACGTTGAGAATTTCTCCACTCCTTGGCTGAGAACCACGCCCTTGTACATGTATGTAGGAGCTGACTTCCATCCCAACCTCTTTACAAATGTCTTCAAACTCTTTCATTGTGATCAAAGTCAACTCCTGATGAAGCCGTCAGACCAAGATCATCTGCAAAGAGCAGAGGGCCATATGCCCAATGCAAAACAAGCCGCCGTTTCCGTGGTGTAGTGGTCATCACGTTCGCCTCACACGCGAAAGGTCCCCAGTTCGAAACTGGGCGCAAACAATATGGGGTTTTTTTTGGTTTACTCTGCAGCGGAATATCTTCTCTCGATTGGTCATTAAAGACCACTCGTCTAGTTTCTGCAAAATTCAACTCTCTGATGAAGCCAACAGATTTATTCGTGGCTTATTAACAAGAAACTCCCCGTCAAGGAATCGAACCCTGGTCTTCTGCGTGACAAGCAGAGATACTGTCCACTATACTAACGAGGACTCCTTGAGTATATTTAATTGGCAGGTATCTGGCCGGGGTTAAGAGGAGGTATGCACTATAATTCTGTATTATTGGGGATGAACATCACTCCGGGCCAACGTTGAGAATTTCTCCACTCCTTGGCTGAGAACCACGGTCTCGTACATGTATGTAGGAGCTGACTTCCATCCCAACCTCTTTACAAATGTCTTCAAACTCTTTCATTGTGATCAAAGTCAACTCCTGATCAAGCCGTCAGACCAAGATCATCTGCAAAGAGCAGAGGGCCATATGCCCAATGCCAAACAAGCCGCCGTTTCCGTGGTGTAGTGGTCATCACATTTGCCTCACATGCGAAAGGTCCCCAGTTCGAAACTGGGCGGAAACAATATGGGGTTTTTTTTGGTTTACTCTGCAGCGGAATATCTTCTCTCGATTGGTCATTAAAGACCACTCGTCTAGTTTCTGCAAAATTCAACTCTCTGATGAAGCCAACAGATTTATTCGTGGCTTATTAACAAGAAACTCCCCGTCAGGGAATCGAACCCTGGTCTTCTGCGTGACAACCAGAGATACTGTCCACTATACTAACGAGGACTCCTTGAGTATATTTAATTGGCAGGTATCTGGCCGGGGTTAAGAGGAGGTATGCACTATAATTCTGTATTATTGGGGATGAACATCACTCCGGGCCAACGTTGAGAATTTCTCCACTCCTTGGCTGAGAACCACGCCCTAGTACATGTATGTAGGAGCTGACTTCCATCCCAACCTCTTTACAAATGTCTTCAAACTCTTTCATTGTGATCAAAGTCAACTCCTGATGAAGCCGTCAGACCAAGATCATCTGCAAAGAGCAGAGGGCCATATGCCCAATGCTAAACAAGCCGCTGTTTCCGTGGTGTAGTGGTCATCACGTTCGCCTCACACGCGAAAGGTCCCCAGTTCGAAACTGGGCGGAAACACTCCAGGCTGACGTTGAGCTTTTCTCCACTCCTTGGCTGTGAACCACGCCCTTGTACATGTATGTAGGAGCTGACTTCCATCCCAACCTCTTTACAAATGTCTTCAAACTCTTTCATTGTGATCAAAGTCAACTCCTGATGAAGCCGTCAGACCAAGATCATCTGCAAAGAGCAGAGGGCCATATGCCCAATGCAAAACAAGCCGCCGTTTCCGTGGTGTAGTGGTCATCACGTTTGCCTCAAACGCGGAAGGCCCCCCGTTCGAAACTGGGCGGAAACAATATCGGTTTTTTTTTTGTTTACTCTGCAGTGGAATATCTTCTCTCGCTTGGTCATTAAAGACCACTCGTCTAGTACCTGCAAAATTCAACTCTCTGATGAAGCCAACAGATTTATTCGTGGCTTATTAACAAGAAACTCCCCGTCAGGGAATCGAACCCTGGTCTTCTGCGTGACAAGCAGAGATACTGTCCACTATACTAACGAGGACTCCTTGAGTATATTTAATTGGCAGGTATCTGGCCGGGGTTAAGAGGAGGTATGCACTATAATTCTGTATTATTGGGGATGAACATCACTCCGGGCCAACGTTGAGAATTTCTCCACTCCTTGGCTGAGAACCACGCCCTAGTACATGTATGTAGGAGCTGACTTCCATCCCAACCTCTTTACAAATGTCTTCAAACTCTTTCATTGTGATCAAAGTCAACTCCTGATGAAGCCGTCAGACCAAGATCATCTGCAAAGAGCAGAGGGCCATATGCCCAATGCAAAACAAGCCGCCGTTTCCGTGGTGTAGTGGTCATCACGTTCGCCTCACACGCGAAAGGTCCCCAGTTCGAAACTGGGCGGAAACACTCCAGGCTGACGTTGAGCTTTTCTCCACTCCTTGGCTGTGAACCACGCCCTTGTACATGTATGTAGGAGCTGACTTCCATCCCAACCTCTTTACAAATGTCTTCAAACTCTTTCATTGTGATCAAAGTCAACTCCTGATGAAGCCGTCAGACCAAGATCATCTGCAAAGAGCAGAGGGCCATATGCCCAATGCCAAACAAGCCGCCGTTTCCGTGGTGTAGTGGTCATCACGTTCGCCTCACACGCGGAAGGCCCCCAGTTCGAAACTGGGCGGAAACAATATCGGGTTTTTTTTGGTTTACTCTGCAGCGGAATATCTTCTCTCGATTGGTCATTAAAGACCACTCGTCTAGTTTCTGCAAAATTCAACTCTCTGATGAAGCCAAGAGATTTATTCGTGGCTTATTAACAAGAAACTCCCCGTCAAGGAATCGAACCCTGGTCTTCTGCGTGACAAGCAGAGATACTGTCCACTATACTAACGAGGACTCCTTGAGTATATTTAATTGGCAGGTATCTGGCCGGGGTTAAGAGGAGGTATGCACTATAATTCTGTATTATTGGGGATGAACATCACTCCGGGCCAACGTTGAGAATTTCTCCACTCCTTGGCTGAGAACCACGGTCTCGTACATGTATGTAGGAGCTGACTTCCATCCCAACCTCTTTACAAATGTCTTCAAACTCTTTCATTGTGATCAAAGTCAACTCCTGATCAAGCCGTCAGACCAAGATCATCTGCAAAGAGCAGAGGGCCATATGCCCAATGCCAAACAAGCCGCCGTTTCCGTGGTGTAGTGGTCATCACATTTGCCTCACATGCGAAAGGTCCCCAGTTCGAAACTGGGCGGAAACAATATCGGGTTTTTTTTGGTTTACTCTGCAGCGGAATATCTTCTCTCGATTGGTCATTAAAGACCACTCGTCTAGTTTCTGCAAAATTCAACTCTCTGATGAAGCCAACAGATTTATTCGTGGCTTATTAACAAGAAACTCCCCGTCAGGGAATCGAACCCTGGTCTTCTGCGTGACAAGCAGAGATACTGTCCACTATACTAATGAGGACTCCTTCAGTATATTTAATTGGCAGGTATCTGGCCGGGGTTAAGAGGAGGTATGCACTATAATTCTGTATTATTGGGGATGAACATCACTCCGGGCCAACGTTGAGAATTTCTCCACTCCTTGGCTGAGAACCACGCCCTTGTACATGTATGTAGGAGCTGACTTCCATCCCAACCTCTTTACAAATGTCTTCAAACTCTTTCATTGTGATCAAAGTCAACTCCTGATGAAGCCGTCAGACCAAGATCATCTGCAAAGAGCAGAGGGCCATATGCCCAATGCAAAACAAGCCGCCGTTTCCGTGGTGTAGTGATCATCACGTTTGCCTCACACGCGAAAGGTCCCCAGTTCGAAACTGGGCGGAAACAATCCAGGCTGACGTTGAGCTTTTCTCCACTCCTTGGCTGTGAGCCATGCCCTTGTACATGTATGTAGGAGCTGACTTCCATCCCAACCTCTTTACAAATGTCTTCAAACTCTTTCATTGTGATCAAAGTCAACTCCTGATGAAGCCAACAGACCAAGATCATCTGCAAAGAGCAGAGGGCCATATGCCCAATGCAAAACAAGCCGCCGTTTCCGTGGTGTAGTGGTCATCACGTTCTCCTCACACGCGAAAGGTCCCCAGTTCGAAACTGGGCGGAAACAATCCAGGCTGACGTTGAGCTTTTCTCCACTCCTTGGCTGTGAACCATGCCCTTGTACATGTATGTAGGAGCTGACTTCCATCCCAACCTCTTTACAAATGTCTTCAAACTCTTTCATTGTGATCAAAGTCAACTCCTGATGAAGCCGTCAGACCAAGATCATCTGCAAAGAGCAGAGGGCCATATGCCCAATGCTAAACAAGCCGCCGTTTCCGTGGTGTAGTGGTCATCACGTTCGCCTCACACGCGAAAGGTCCCCAGTTCGAAACTGGGCGGAAACACTCCAGGCTGACGTTGAGCTTTTCTCCACTCCTTGGCTGTGAACCACGCCCTTGTACATGTATGTAGGAGCTGACTTCCATCCCAACCTCTTTACAAATGTCTTCAAACTCTTTCATTGTGATCAAAGTCAACTCCTGATCAAGCCGTCAGACCAAGATCATCTGCAAAGAGCAGAGGGCCATATGCCCAATGCCAAACAAGCCGCCGTTTCCGTGGTGTAGTGGTCATCACATTTGCCTCACATGCGAAAGGTCCCCAGTTCGAAACTGGGCGGAAACAATATCGGTTTTTTTTTGGTTTACTCTGCAGCGGATTATCTTCTCTCGATTGGTCATTAAAGACCACTCGTCTAGTTTCTGCAAAATTCAACTCTCTGATGAAGCCAACAGATTTATTCGTGGCTTATTAATAAGGAACTCCCCGTCAGGGAATCGAACCCTGGTCTTCTGCGTGACAAGCAGAGATACTGTCCACTATACTAACGAGGACTCCTTCAGTATATTTAATTGGCAGGTATCTGGCCGGGGTTAAGAGGAGGTATGCACTATAATTCTGTATTATTGGGGATGAACATCACTCCGGGCCAACGTTGAGAATTTCTCCACTCCTTGGCTGAGAACCACGCCCTTGTACATGTATGTAGGAGCTGACTTCCATCCCAACCTCTTTACAAATGTCTTCAAACTCTTTCATTGTGATCAAAGTCAACTCCTGATGAAGCCGTCAGACCAAGATCATCTGCAAAGAGCAGAGGGCCATATGCCCAATGCAAAACAAGCCGCCGTTTCCGTGGTGTAGTGATCATCACGTTCGCCTCACACGCGAAAGGTCCCCAGTTCGAAACTGGGCGGAAACAATCCAGGCTGACGTTGAGCTTTTCTCCACTCCTTGGCTGTGATCCATGCCCTTGTACATGTATGTAGGAGCTGACTTCCATCCCAACCTCTTTACAAATGTCTTCAAACTCTTTCATTGTGATCAAAGTCAACTCCTGATGAAGCCGTCAGACCAAGATCATCTGCAAAGAGCAGAGGGCCATATGCCCAATGCAAAACAAGCCGCCGTTTCCGTGGTGTAGTGGTCATCACGTTTGCCTCAAACGCGGAAGGCCCCCCGTTCGAAACTGGGCGGAAACAATATCGGTTTTTTTTTTGTTTACTCTGCAGTGGAATATCTTCTCTCGCTTGGTCATTAAAGACCACTCGTCTAGTTCCTGCAAAATTCAACTCTCTGATGAAGCCAACAGATTTATTCGTGGCTTATTAACAAGAAACTCCCCGTCAGGGAATCGAACCCTGGTCTTCTGCGTGACAAGCAGAGATACTGTCCACTATACTAACGAGGACTCCTTCAGTATATTTAATTGGCAGGTATCTGGCCGGGGTTAAGAGGAGGTATGCACTATAATTCTGTATTATTGGGGATGAACATCACTCCGGGCCAACGTTGAGAATTTCTCCACTCCTTGGCTGAGAACCACGCCCTAGTACATGTATGTAGGAGCTGACTTCCATCCCAACCTCTTAACAAATGTCTTCAAACTCTTTCATTGTGATCAAAGTCAACTCCTGATGAAGCCGTCAGACCAAGATCATCTGCAAAGAGCAGAGGGCCATATGCCCAATGCTAAACAAGCCGCCGTTTCCGTGGTGTAGTGGTCATCACGTTCGCCTCACACGCGAAAGGTCCCCAGTTCGAAACTGGGCGGAAACAATCCAGGCTGACGTTGAGCTTTTCTCCACTCCTTGGCTGTGAGCCATGCCCTTGTACATGTATGTAGGAGCTGACTTCCATCCCAACCTCTTTACAAATGTCTTCAAACTCTTTCATTGTGATCAAAGTCAACTCCTGATGAAGCCGTCAGACCAAGATCATCTGCAAAGAGCAGAGGGCCATATGCCCAATGCCAAACAAGCCGCCGTTTCCGTGGTGTAGTGGTCATCACGTTCGCCTCACACGCAGAAGGCCCCCAGTTCGAAACTGGGCGGAAACAATATCGGGTTTTTTTTGGTTTACTCTGCAGCGGAATATCTTCTCTCGATTGGTCATTAAAGACCACTCGTCTAGTTTCTGCAAAATTCAACTCTCTGATGAAGCCAACAGATTTATTCGTGGCTTATTAACAAGAAACTCCCCATCAGTGAATCGAACCCTGGTCTTCTGCGTGACAAGCAGAGATACTGTCCACTATACTAACGAGGACTCCTTCAGTATATTTAATTGGCAGGTATCTGGCCGGGGTTAAGAGGAGGTATGCACTATAATTCTGTATTATTGGGGATGAACATCACTCCGGGCCAACGTTGAGAATTTCTCCACTCCTTGGCTGAGAACCACGGTCTCGTACATGTATGTAGGAGCTGACTTCCATCCCAACCTCTTTACAAATGTCTTCAAACTCTTTCATTGTGATCAAAGTCAACTCCTGATCAAGCCGTCAGACCAAGATCATCTGCAAAGAGCAGAGGGCCATATGCCCAATGCCAAACAAGCCGCCGTTTCCGTGGTGTAGTGGTCATCACATTTGCCTCACATGCGAAAGGTCCCCAGTTCGAAACTGGGCGGAAACAATATCGGGTTTTTTTTGGTTTACTCTGCAGCGGAATATCTTCTCTCGATTGGTCATTAAAGACCACTCGTCTAGTTTCTGCAAAATTCAACTCTCTGATGAAGCCAACAGATTTATTCGTGGCTTATTAACAAGAAACTCCCCATCAGGGAATCGAACCCTGGTCTTCTGCGTGACAAGCAGAGATACTGTCCACTATACTAACGAGGACTCCTTCAGTATATTTAATTGGCAGGTATCTGGCCGGGGTTAAGAGGAGGTATGCACTATAATTCTGTATTATTGGGGATGAACATCACTCCGGGCCAACGTTGAGAATTTCTCCACTCCTTGGCTGAGAACCACGCCCTTGTACATGTATGTAGGAGCTGACTTCCATCCCAACCTCTTTACAAATGTCTTCAAACTCTTTCATTGTGATCAAAGTCAACTCCTGATGAAGCCGTCAGACCAAGATCATCTGCAAAGAGCAGAGGGCCATATGCCCAATGCAAAACAAGCCGCCGTTTCCGTGGTGTAGTGATCATCACGTTCGCCTCACACGCGAAAGGTCCCCAGTTCGAAACTGGGCGGAAACAATATCGTTTTTTTTTTGGTTTACTCTGCAGCGGAATATCTTCTCTCGATTGGTCATTAAAGACCACTCGTCTAGTTTCTGCAAAATTCAACTCTCTGATGAAGCCAACAGATTTATTCGTGGCTTATTAACAAGAAACTCCCCGTCAGGGAATCGAACCCTGGTCTTCTGCGTGACAAGCAGAGATACTGTCCACTATACTAACGAGGACTCCTTCAGTATATTTAATTGGCAGGTATCTGGCCGGGGTTAAGAGGAGGTATGCACTATAATTCTGTATTATTGGGGATGAACATCACTCCGGGCCAACGTTGAGAATTTCTCCACTCCTTCGCTGAGAACCACGCCCTTGTACATGTATGTAGGAGCTGACTTCCATCCCAACCTCTTTACAAATGTCTTCAAACTCTTTCATTGTGATCAAAGTCAACTCCTGATGAAGCCGTCAGACCAAGATCATCTGCAAAGAGCAGAGGGCCATATGCCCAATGCAAAACAAGCCGCCGTTTCCGTGATGTAGTGGTCATCACGTTCGCCTCACACGCGAAAGGTCCCCAGTTCGAAACTGGGCGGAAACAATCCAGGCTGACGTTGAGCTTTTCTCCACTCCTTGGCTGTGAGCCATGCCCTTGTACATGTATGTAGGAGCTGACTTCCATCCCAACCTCTTTACAAATGTCTTCAAACTCTTTCATTGTGATCAAAGTCAACTCCTGATGAAGCCGTCAGACCAAGATCATCTGCAAAGAGCAGAGGGCCATATGCCCAATGCAAAACAAGCCGCCGTTTCCGTGGTGTAGTGGTCATCACGTTCTCCTCACACGCGAAAGGTCCCCAGTTCGAAACTGGGCGGAAACAATCCAGGCTGACGTTGAGCTTTTCTCCACTCCTTGGCTGTCATCCATGCCCTTGTACATGTATGTAGGAGCTGACTTCCATCCCAACCTCTTTACAAATGTCTTCAAACTCTTTCATTGTGATCAAAGTCAACTCCTGATGAAGCCGTCAGACCAAGATCATCTGCAAAGAGCAGAGGGCCATATGCCCAATGACAAACAAGCCTGCCGTTTCCGTGGTGTAGTGGTAAACACGTTTGCCTCACATGCGAAAGGTCCCCATTTCGAAACTGGGCGGAAACAATATCGGGTTTTTTTTGGTTTACTCTGCAGCGGACAATCTTCTCTCGATTGGTCATTAAAGACCACTCGTCTAGTTTCTGCAAAATTCAACTCTCTGATGAAGCCAACAGATTTATTCGTGGCTTATTAACAAGAAACTCCCCGTCAGGGAATCGAACCCTGGTCTTCTGCGTGACAAGCAGAGATACTGTCCACTATACTAACGAGGACTCCTTGAGTATATTTAATTGGCAGGTATCTGGCCGGGGTTAAGAGGAGGTATGCACTATAATTCTGTATTATTGGGGATGAACATCACTCCGGGCCAACGTTGAGAATTTCTCCACTCCTTGGCTGAGAACCACGCCCTAGTACATGTATGTAGGAGCTGACTTCCATCCCAACCTCTTTACAAATGTCTTCAAACTCTTTCATTGTGATCAAAGTCAACTCCTGATGAAGCCGTCAGACCAAGATCATCTGCAAAGAGCAGAGGGTCAATTGCCCAATGCAAAACAATCCGCCGTTTCCGTGGTGTAGTGGTCATCACGTTCGCCTCACACGCGAAAGGTCCCCAGTTCGAAACTGGGCGGAAACAATCCAGGCTGACGTTGAGCTTCTCTCCACTCCTTGGCTGTGAACCATGCCCTTGTACATGTATGTAGGAGCTGACTTCCATCCCAACCTCTTTACAAATGTCTTCAAACTCTTTCATTGTGATCAAAGTCAACTCCTGTTGAAGCCGTCAGACCAAGATCATCTGCAAAGAGCAGAGGGCCATATGCCCAATGCTAAACAAGCCGCCGTTTCCGTGGTGTAGTGGTCATCACGTTCGCCTCACACGCGGAAGGCCCCCAGTTCGAAACTGGGCGGAAACAATATCGTTTTTTTTTTGGTTTACTCTGCAGCGGACAATCTTCTCTCGATTGGTCATTAAAGACCACTCGTCTAGTTTCTGCAAAATTCAACTCTCTGATGAAGCCAACAGATTTATTCGTGGCTTATTAACAAGAAACTCCCCGTCAGGGAATCGAACCCTGGTCTTCTGCATGACAAGCAGAGATACTGTCCACTATACTAACGAGGACTCTTTCAGTATATTTAATTGGCAGGTATCTGGCCGGGGTTAAGAGGAGGTATGCACTATAATTCTGTATTATTGGGGATGAACATCACTCCGGGCCAACGTTGAGAATTTCTCCACTCCTTGGCTGAGAACCACGCCCTAGTACATGTATGTAGGAGCTGACTTCCATCCCAACCTCTTTACAAATGTCTTCAAACTCTTTCATTGTGATCAAAGTCAACTCCTGATGAAGCCGTCAGACCAAGATCATCTGCAAAGAGCAGAGGGTCAATTGCCCAATGCAAAACAATCCGCCGTTTCCGTGGTGTAGTGGTCATCACGTTCGCCTCACACGCGAAAGGTCCCCAGTTCGAAACTGGGCGGAAACAATCCAGGCTGACGTTGAGCTTCTCTCCACTCCTTGGCTGTGAACCATGCCCTTGTACATGTATGTAGGAGCTGACTTCCATCCCAACCTCTTTACAAATGTCTTCAAACTCTTTCATTGTGATCAAAGTCAACTCCTGTTGAAGCCGTCAGACCAAGATCATCTGCAAAGAGCAGAGGGCCATATGCCCAATGCTAAACAAGCCGCCGTTTCCGTGGTGTAGTGGTCATCACGTTCGCCTCACACGCGGAAGGCCCCCAGTTCGAAACTGGGCGGAAACAATATCGTGTTTTTTTTGGTTTACTCTGCAGCGGACAATCTTCTCTCGATTGGTCATTAAAGACCACTCGTCTAGTTTCTGCAAAATTCAACTCTCTGATGAAGCCAACAGATTTATTCGTGGCTTATTAACAAGAAACTCCCCGTCAGGGAATCGAACCCTGGTCTTCTGCATGACAAGCAGAGATACTGTCCACTATACTAACGAGGACTCTTTCAGTATATTTAATTGGCAGGTATCTGGCCGGGGTTAAGAGGAGGTATGCACTATAATTCTGTATTATTGGGGATGAACATCACTCCGGGCCAACGTTGAGAATTTCTCCACTCCTTGGCTGAGAACCACGCCCTTGTACATGTATGTAGGAGCTGACTTCCATCCCAACCTCTTTACAAATGTCTTCAAACTCTTTCATTGTGATCAAAGTCAACTCCTGATGAAGCCGTCAGACCAAGATCATCTGCAAAGAGCAGAGGGCCATATGCCCAATGCAAAACAAGCCGCCGTTTCCGTGGTGTAGTGATCATCACGTTCGCCTCACACGCGAAAGGTCCCCAGTTCGAAACTGGGCGGAAACAATCCAGGCTGACGTTGAGCTTTTCTCCACTCCTTGGCTGTGATCCATGCCCTTGTACATGTATGTAGGAGCTGACTTCCATCCCAACCTCTTTACAAATGTCTTCAAACTCTTTCATTGTGATCAAAGTCAACTCCTGATGAAGCCGTCAGACCAAGATCATCTGCAAAGAGCAGAGGGCCATATGCCCAATGCAAAACAAGCCGCCGTTTCCGTGGTGTAGTGGTCATCACGTTTGCCTCAAACGCGGAAGGCCCCCCGTTCGAAACTGGGCGGAAACAATATCGGTTTTTTTTTTGTTTACTCTGCAGTGGAATATCTTCTCTCGCTTGGTCATTAAAGACCACTCGTCTAGTTCCTGCAAAATTCAACTCTCTGATGAAGCCAACAGATTTATTCGTGGCTTATTAACAAGAAACTCCCCGTCAGGGAATCGAACCCTGGTCTTCTGCGTGACAAGCAGAGATACTGTCCACTATACTAACGAGGACTCCTTCAGTATATTTAATTGGCAGGTATCTGGCCGGGGTTAAGAGGAGGTATGCACTATAATTCTGTATTATTGGGGATGAACATCACTCCGGGCCAACGTTGAGAATTTCTCCACTCCTTGGCTGAGAACCACGCCCTAGTACATGTATGTAGGAGCTGACTTCCATCCCAACCTCTTAACAAATGTCTTCAAACTCTTTCATTGTGATCAAAGTCAACTCCTGATGAAGCCGTCAGACCAAGATCATCTGCAAAGAGCAGAGGGCCATATGCCCAATGCTAAACAAGCCGCCGTTTCCGTGGTGTAGTGGTCATCACGTTCGCCTCACACGCGAAAGGTCCCCAGTTCGAAACTGGGCGGAAACAATCCAGGCTGACGTTGAGCTTTTCTCCACTCCTTGGCTGTGAGCCATGCCCTTGTACATGTATGTAGGAGCTGACTTCCATCCCAACCTCTTTACAAATGTCTTCAAACTCTTTCATTGTGATCAAAGTCAACTCCTGATGAAGCCGTCAGACCAAGATCATCTGCAAAGAGCAGAGGGCCATATGCCCAATGCCAAACAAGCCGCCGTTTCCGTGGTGTAGTGGTCATCACGTTCGCCTCACACGCAGAAGGCCCCCAGTTCGAAACTGGGCGGAAACAATATCGGGTTTTTTTTGGTTTACTCTGCAGCGGAATATCTTCTCTCGATTGGTCATTAAAGACCACTCGTCTAGTTTCTGCAAAATTCAACTCTCTGATGAAGCCAACAGATTTATTCGTGGCTTATTAACAAGAAACTCCCCATCAGTGAATCGAACCCTGGTCTTCTGCGTGACAAGCAGAGATACTGTCCACTATACTAACGAGGACTCCTTCAGTATATTTAATTGGCAGGTATCTGGCCGGGGTTAAGAGGAGGTATGCACTATAATTCTGTATTATTGGGGATGAACATCACTCCGGGCCAACGTTGAGAATTTCTCCACTCCTTGGCTGAGAACCACGGTCTCGTACATGTATGTAGGAGCTGACTTCCATCCCAACCTCTTTACAAATGTCTTCAAACTCTTTCATTGTGATCAAAGTCAACTCCTGATCAAGCCGTCAGACCAAGATCATCTGCAAAGAGCAGAGGGCCATATGCCCAATGCCAAACAAGCCGCCGTTTCCGTGGTGTAGTGGTCATCACATTTGCCTCACATGCGAAAGGTCCCCAGTTCGAAACTGGGCGGAAACAATATCGGGTTTTTTTTGGTTTACTCTGCAGCGGAATATCTTCTCTCGATTGGTCATTAAAGACCACTCGTCTAGTTTCTGCAAAATTCAACTCTCTGATGAAGCCAACAGATTTATTCGTGGCTTATTAACAAGAAACTCCCCATCAGGGAATCGAACCCTGGTCTTCTGCGTGACAAGCAGAGATACTGTCCACTATACTAACGAGGACTCCTTCAGTATATTTAATTGGCAGGTATCTGGCCGGGGTTAAGAGGAGGTATGCACTATAATTCTGTATTATTGGGGATGAACATCACTCCGGGCCAACGTTGAGAATTTCTCCACTCCTTGGCTGAGAACCACGCCCTTGTACATGTATGTAGGAGCTGACTTCCATCCCAACCTCTTTACAAATGTCTTCAAACTCTTTCATTGTGATCAAAGTCAACTCCTGATGAAGCCGTCAGACCAAGATCATCTGCAAAGAGCAGAGGGCCATATGCCCAATGCAAAACAAGCCGCCGTTTCCGTGGTGTAGTGATCATCACGTTCGCCTCACACGCGAAAGGTCCCCAGTTCGAAACTGGGCGGAAACAATATCGTTTTTTTTTTGGTTTACTCTGCAGCGGAATATCTTCTCTCGATTGGTCATTAAAGACCACTCGTCTAGTTTCTGCAAAATTCAACTCTCTGATGAAGCCAACAGATTTATTCGTGGCTTATTAACAAGAAACTCCCCGTCAGGGAATCGAACCCTGGTCTTCTGCGTGACAAGCAGAGATACTGTCCACTATACTAACGAGGACTCCTTCAGTATATTTAATTGGCAGGTATCTGGCCGGGGTTAAGAGGAGGTATGCACTATAATTCTGTATTATTGGGGATGAACATCACTCCGGGCCAACGTTGAGAATTTCTCCACTCCTTCGCTGAGAACCACGCCCTTGTACATGTATGTAGGAGCTGACTTCCATCCCAACCTCTTTACAAATGTCTTCAAACTCTTTCATTGTGATCAAAGTCAACTCCTGATGAAGCCGTCAGACCAAGATCATCTGCAAAGAGCAGAGGGCCATATGCCCAATGCAAAACAAGCCGCCGTTTCCGTGATGTAGTGGTCATCACGTTCGCCTCACACGCGAAAGGTCCCCAGTTCGAAACTGGGCGGAAACAATCCAGGCTGACGTTGAGCTTTTCTCCACTCCTTGGCTGTGAGCCATGCCCTTGTACATGTATGTAGGAGCTGACTTCCATCCCAACCTCTTTACAAATGTCTTCAAACTCTTTCATTGTGATCAAAGTCAACTCCTGATGAAGCCGTCAGACCAAGATCATCTGCAAAGAGCAGAGGGCCATATGCCCAATGCAAAACAAGCCGCCGTTTCCGTGGTGTAGTGGTCATCACGTTCTCCTCACACGCGAAAGGTCCCCAGTTCGAAACTGGGCGGAAACAATCCAGGCTGACGTTGAGCTTTTCTCCACTCCTTGGCTGTCATCCATGCCCTTGTACATGTATGTAGGAGCTGACTTCCATCCCAACCTCTTTACAAATGTCTTCAAACTCTTTCATTGTGATCAAAGTCAACTCCTGATGAAGCCGTCAGACCAAGATCATCTGCAAAGAGCAGAGGGCCATATGCCCAATGACAAACAAGCCTGCCGTTTCCGTGGTGTAGTGGTAAACACGTTTGCCTCACATGCGAAAGGTCCCCATTTCGAAACTGGGCGGAAACAATATCGGGTTTTTTTTGGTTTACTCTGCAGCGGACAATCTTCTCTCGATTGGTCATTAAAGACCACTCGTCTAGTTTCTGCAAAATTCAACTCTCTGATGAAGCCAACAGATTTATTCGTGGCTTATTAACAAGAAACTCCCCGTCAGGGAATCGAACCCTGGTCTTCTGCGTGACAAGCAGAGATACTGTCCACTATACTAACGAGGACTCCTTGAGTATATTTAATTGGCAGGTATCTGGCCGGGGTTAAGAGGAGGTATGCACTATAATTCTGTATTATTGGGGATGAACATCACTCCGGGCCAACGTTGAGAATTTCTCCACTCCTTGGCTGAGAACCACGCCCTAGTACATGTATGTAGGAGCTGACTTCCATCCCAACCTCTTTACAAATGTCTTCAAACTCTTTCATTGTGATCAAAGTCAACTCCTGATGAAGCCGTCAGACCAAGATCATCTGCAAAGAGCAGAGGGTCAATTGCCCAATGCAAAACAATCCGCCGTTTCCGTGGTGTAGTGGTCATCACGTTCGCCTCACACGCGAAAGGTCCCCAGTTCGAAACTGGGCGGAAACAATCCAGGCTGACGTTGAGCTTCTCTCCACTCCTTGGCTGTGAACCATGCCCTTGTACATGTATGTAGGAGCTGACTTCCATCCCAACCTCTTTACAAATGTCTTCAAACTCTTTCATTGTGATCAAAGTCAACTCCTGTTGAAGCCGTCAGACCAAGATCATCTGCAAAGAGCAGAGGGCCATATGCCCAATGCTAAACAAGCCGCCGTTTCCGTGGTGTAGTGGTCATCACGTTCGCCTCACACGCGGAAGGCCCCCAGTTCGAAACTGGGCGGAAACAATATCGTTTTTTTTTTGGTTTACTCTGCAGCGGACAATCTTCTCTCGATTGGTCATTAAAGACCACTCGTCTAGTTTCTGCAAAATTCAACTCTCTGATGAAGCCAACAGATTTATTCGTGGCTTATTAACAAGAAACTCCCCGTCAGGGAATCGAACCCTGGTCTTCTGCATGACAAGCAGAGATACTGTCCACTATACTAACGAGGACTCTTTCAGTATATTTAATTGGCAGGTATCTGGCCGGGGTTAAGAGGAGGTATGCACTATAATTCTGTATTATTGGGGATGAACATCACTCCGGGCCAACGTTGAGAATTTCTCCACTCCTTGGCTGAGAACCACGCCCTAGTACATGTATGTAGGAGCTGACTTCCATCCCAACCTCTTTACAAATGTCTTCAAACTCTTTCATTGTGATCAAAGTCAACTCCTGATGAAGCCGTCAGACCAAGATCATCTGCAAAGAGCAGAGGGTCAATTGCCCAATGCAAAACAATCCGCCGTTTCCGTGGTGTAGTGGTCATCACGTTCGCCTCACACGCGAAAGGTCCCCAGTTCGAAACTGGGCGGAAACAATCCAGGCTGACGTTGAGCTTCTCTCCACTCCTTGGCTGTGAACCATGCCCTTGTACATGTATGTAGGAGCTGACTTCCATCCCAACCTCTTTACAAATGTCTTCAAACTCTTTCATTGTGATCAAAGTCAACTCCTGTTGAAGCCGTCAGACCAAGATCATCTGCAAAGAGCAGAGGGCCATATGCCCAATGCTAAACAAGCCGCCGTTTCCGTGGTGTAGTGGTCATCACGTTCGCCTCACACGCGGAAGGCCCCCAGTTCGAAACTGGGCGGAAACAATATCGTGTTTTTTTTGGTTTACTCTGCAGCGGACAATCTTCTCTCGATTGGTCATTAAAGACCACTCGTCTAGTTTCTGCAAAATTCAACTCTCTGATGAAGCCAACAGATTTATTCGTGGCTTATTAACAAGAAACTCCCCGTCAGGGAATCGAACCCTGGTCTTCTGCATGACAAGCAGAGATACTGTCCACTATACTAACGAGGACTCTTTCAGTATATTTAATTGGCAGGTATCTGGCCGGGGTTAAGAGGAGGTATGCACTATAATTCTGTATTATTGGGGATGAACATCACTCCGGGCCAACGTTGAGAATTTCTCCACTCCTTGGCTGAGAACCACGCCCTAGTACATGTATGTAGGAGCTGACTTCCATCCCAACCTCTTAACAAATGTCTTCAAACTCTTTCATTGTGATCAAAGTCAACTCCTGATGAAGCCGTCAGACCAAGATCATCTGCAAAGAGCAGAGGGCCATATGCCCAATGCTAACCAAGCCGCCGTTTCCGTGGTGTAGTGGTCATCACGTTCGCCTCACACGCGAAAGGTCCCCAGTTCGAAACTGGGCGGAAACACTCCAGGCTGACGTTGAGCTTTTCTCCACTCCTTGGCTGTGAACCACGCCCTTGTACATGTATGTAGGAGCTGACTTCCATCCCAACCTCTTTACAAATGTCTTCAAACTCTTTCATTGTGATCAAAGTCAACTCCTGTTGAAGCCGTCAGACCAAGATCATCTGCAAAGAGCAGATGGCCATATGCCCAATGCTAAACAAGCCGCCGTTTCCGTGGTGTAGTGGTCATCACGTTCGCCTCACACGCGGAAGGCCCCCAGTTCGAAACTGGGCGGAAACAATATCGGGTTTTTTTTGGTTTACTCTGCAGCGGACAATCTTCTCTCGATTGGTCATTAAAGACCACTCGTCTAGTTTCTGCAAAATTCAACTCTCTGATGAAGCCAACAGATTTATTCGTGGCTTATTAACAAGAAACTCCCCGTCAGGGAATCGAACCCTGGTCTTCTGCATGACAAGCAGAGATACTGTCCACTATACTAACGAGGACTCCTTCAGTATATTTAATTGGCAGGTATCTGGCCGGGGTTAAGAGGAGGTATGCACTATAATTCTGTATTATTGGGGATGAACATCACTCCGGGCCAACGTTGAGAATTTCTCCACTCCTTGGCTGAGAACCACGCCCTAGTACATGTATGTAGGAGCTGACTTCCATCCCAACCTCTTAACAAATGTCTTCAAACTCTTTCATTGTGATCAAAGTCAACTCCTGATGAAGCCGTCAGACCAAGATCATCTGCAAAGAGCAGAGGGCCATATGCCCAATGACAAACAAGCCGCCGTTTCCGTGGTGTAGTGGTCATCACGTTTGCCTCACATGCGAAAGGTCCCCAGTTCGAAACTGGGCGCAAACAATATGGGGTTTTTTTTGGTTTACTCTGCAGCGGAATATCTTCTCTCGATTGGTCATTAAAGACCACTCGTCTAGTTTCTGCAAAATTCAACTCTCTGATGAAGCCAACAGATTTATTCGTGGCTTATTAACAAGAAACTCCCCGTCAGGGAATCGAACCCTGGTCTTCTGCGTGACAACCAGAGATACTGTCCACTATACTAACGAGGACTCCTTGAGTATATTTAATTGGCAGGTATCTGGCCGGGGTTAAGAGGAGGTATGCACTATAATTCTGTATTATTGGGGATGAACATCACTCCGGGCCAACGTTGAGAATTTCTCCACTCCTTGGCTGAGAACCACGCCCTAGTACATGTATGTAGGAGCTGACTTCCATCCCAACCTCTTTACAAATGTCTTCAAACTCTTTCATTGTGATCAAAGTCAACTCCTGATGAAGCCGTCAGACCAAGATCATCTGCAAAGAGCAGAGGGCCATATGCCCAATGCTAAACAAGCCGCTGTTTCCGTGGTGTAGTGGTCATCACGTTCGCCTCACACGCGAAAGGTCCCCAGTTCGAAACTGGGCGGAAACACTCCAGGCTGACGTTGAGCTTTTCTCCACTCCTTGGCTGTGAACCACGCCCTTGTACATGTATGTAGGAGCTGACTTCCATCCCAACCTCTTTACAAATGTCTTCAAACTCTTTCATTGTGATCAAAGTCAACTCCTGATGAAGCCGTCAGACCAAGATCATCTGCAAAGAGCAGAGGGCCATATGCCCAATGCTAAACAAGCCGCCGTTTCCGTGGTGTAGTGGTCATCACGTTCGCCTCACACGCGAAAGGTCCCCAGTTCGAAACTGGGCGGAAACAATCCAGGCTGACGTTGAGCTTTTCTCCACTCCTTGGCTGTGAACCATGCCCTTGTACATGTATGTAGGAGCTGACTTCCATCCCAACCTCTTTACAAATGTCTTCAAACTCTTTCATTGTGATCAAAGTCAACTCCTGATGAAGCCGTCAGACCAAGATCATCTGCAAAGAGCAGAGGGCCATATGCCCAATGCTAAACAAGCCGCCGTTTCCGTGGTGTAGTTGTCATCACGTTCGCCTCACACGTGAAAGGTCCCCAGTTCGAAACTGGGCGGAAACACTCCAGTCTGACGTTGAGCTTTTCTCCACTCCTTGGCTGTGAACCACGCCCTTGTACATGTATGTAGGAGCTGACTTCCATCCCAACCTCTTTACAAATGTCTTCAAACTCTTTCATTGTGATCAAAGTCAACTCCTGATGAAGCCGTCAGACCAAGATCATCTGCAAAGAGCAGAGGGCCATATGCCCAATGACAAACAAGCCGCCGTTTCCGTGGTGTAGTGGTAAACACGTTTGCCTCACATGCGAAAGGTCCCCATTTCGAAACTGGGCGGAAACAATATCGGGTTTTTTTTGGTTTACTCTGCAGCGGACAATCTTCTCTCGATTGGTCATTAAAGACCACTCGTCTAGTTTCTGCAAAATTCAACTCTCTGATGAAGCCAACAGATTTATTCGTGGCTTATTAACAAGAAACTCCCCGTCAGGGAATCGAACCCTGGTCTTCTGCGTGACAAGCAGAGATACTGTCCACTATACTAACGAGGACTCCTTGAGTATATTTAATTGGCAGGTATCTGGCCGGGGTTAAGAGGAGGTATGCACTATAATTCTGTATTATTGGGGATGAACATCACTCCGGGCCAACGTTGAGAATTTCTCCACTCCTTGGCTGAGAACCACGCCCTAGTACATGTATGTAGGAGCTGACTTCCATCCCAACCTCTTTACAAATGTCTTCAAACTCTTTCATTGTGATCAAAGTCAACTCCTGATGAAGCCGTCAGACCAAGATCATCTGCAAAGAGCAGAGGGTCAATTGCCCAATGCAAAACAATCCGCCGTTTCCGTGGTGTAGTGGTCATCACGTTCGCCTCACACGCGAAAGGTCCCCAGTTCGAAACTGGGCGGAAACAATCCAGGCTGACGTTGAGCTTCTCTCCACTCCTTGGCTGTGAACCATGCCCTTGTACATGTATGTAGGAGCTGACTTCCATCCCAACCTCTTTACAAATGTCTTCAAACTCTTTCATTGTGATCAAAGTCAACTCCTGTTGAAGCCGTCAGACCAAGATCATCTGCAAAGAGCAGAGGGCCATATGCCCAATGCTAAACAAGCCGCCGTTTCCGTGGTGTAGTGGTCATCACGTTCGCCTCACACGCGGAAGGCCCCCAGTTCGAAACTGGGCGGAAACAATATCGTGTTTTTTTTGGTTTACTCTCCAGCGGACAATCTTCTCTCGATTGGTCATTAAAGACCACTCGTCTAGTTTCTGCAAAATTCAACTCTCTGATGAAGCCAACAGATTTATTCGTGGCTTATTAACAAGAAACTCCCCGTCAGGGAATCGAACCCTGGTCTTCTGCATGACAAGCAGAGATACTGTCCACTATACTAACGAGGACTCTTTCAGTATATTTAATTGGCAGGTATCTGGCCGGGGTTAAGAGGAGGTATGCACTATAATTCTGTATTATTGGGGATGAACATCACTCCGGGCCAACGTTGAGAATTTCTCCACTCCTTGGCTGAGAACCACGCCCTAGTACATGTATGTAGGAGCTGACTTCCATCCCAACCTCTTAACAAATGTCTTCAAACTCTTTCATTGTGATCAAAGTCAACTCCTGATGAAGCCGTCAGACCAAGATCATCTGCAAAGAGCAGAGGGCCATATGCCCAATGCTAAACAAGCCGCCGTTTCCGTGGTGTAGTGGTCATCACGTTCGCCTCACACGCGGAAGGCCCCCAGTTCGAAACTGGGCGGAAACAATATCGTGTTTTTTTTGGTTTACTCTCCAGCGGACAATCTTCTCTCGATTGGTCATTAAAGACCACTCGTCTAGTTTCTGCAAAATTCAACTCTCTGATGAAGCCAACAGATTTATTCGTGGCTTATTAACAAGAAACTCCCCGTCAGGGAATCGAACCCTGGTCTTCTGCATGACAAGCAGAGATACTGTCCACTATACTAACGAGGACTCTTTCAGTATATTTAATTGGCAGGTATCTGGCCGGGGTTAAGAGGAGGTATGCACTATAATTCTGTATTATTGGGGATGAACATCACTCCGGGCCAACGTTGAGAATTTCTCCACTCCTTGGCTGAGAACCACGCCCTAGTACATGTATGTAGGAGCTGACTTCCATCCCAACCTCTTAACAAATGTCTTCAAACTCTTTCATTGTGATCAAAGTCAACTCCTGATGAAGCCGTCAGACCAAGATCATCTGCAAAGAGCAGAGGGCCATATGCCCAATGCTAAACAAGCCGCCGTTTCCGTGGTGTAGTGGTCATCACGTTCGCCTCACACGCGAAAGGTCCCCAGTTCGAAACTGGGCGGAAACACTCCAGGCTGACGTTGAGCTTTTCTCCACTCCTTGGCTGTGAACCACGCCCTTGTACATGTATGTAGGAGCTGACTTCCATCCCAACCTCTTTACAAATGTCTTCAAACTCTTTCATTGTGATCAAAGTCAACTCCTGTTGAAGCCGTCAGACCAAGATCATCTGCAAAGAGCAGATGGCCATATGCCCAATGCTAAACAAGCCGCCGTTTCCGTGGTGTAGTGGTCATCACGTTCGCCTCACACGCGGAAGGCCCCCAGTTCGAAACTGGGCGGAAACAATATCGGGTTTTTTTTGGTTTACTCTGCAGCGGACAATCTTCTCTCGATTGGTCATTAAAGACCACTCGTCTAGTTTCTGCAAAATTCAACTCTCTGATGAAGCCAACAGATTTATTCGTGGCTTATTAACAAGAAACTCCCCGTCAGGGAATCGAACCCTGGTCTTCTGCATGACAAGCAGAGATACTGTCCACTATACTAACGAGGACTCCTTCAGTATATTTAATTGGCAGGTATCTGGCCGGGGTTAAGAGGAGGTATGCACTATAATTCTGTATTATTGGGGATGAACATCACTCCGGGCCAACGTTGAGAATTTCTCCACTCCTTGGCTGAGAACCACGCCCTAGTACATGTATGTAGGAGCTGACTTCCATCCCAACCTCTTAACAAATGTCTTCAAACTCTTTCATTGTGATCAAAGTCAACTCCTGATGAAGCCGTCAGACCAAGATCATCTGCAAAGAGCAGAGGGCCATATGCCCAATGACAAACAAGCCGCCGTTTCCGTGGTGTAGTGGTCATCACGTTTGCCTCACATGCGAAAGGTCCCCAGTTCGAAACTGGGCGCAAACAATATGGGGTTTTTTTTGGTTTACTCTGCAGCGGAATATCTTCTCTCGATTGGTCATTAAAGACCACTCGTCTAGTTTCTGCAAAATTCAACTCTCTGATGAAGCCAACAGATTTATTCGTGGCTTATTAACAAGAAACTCCCCGTCAGGGAATCGAACCCTGGTCTTCTGCGTGACAACCAGAGATACTGTCCACTATACTAACGAGGACTCCTTGAGTATATTTAATTGGCAGGTATCTGGCCGGGGTTAAGAGGAGGTATGCACTATAATTCTGTATTATTGGGGATGAACATCACTCCGGGCCAACGTTGAGAATTTCTCCACTCCTTGGCTGAGAACCACGCCCTAGTACATGTATGTAGGAGCTGACTTCCATCCCAACCTCTTTACAAATGTCTTCAAACTCTTTCATTGTGATCAAAGTCAACTCCTGATGAAGCCGTCAGACCAAGATCATCTGCAAAGAGCAGAGGGCCATATGCCCAATGCTAAACAAGCCGCTGTTTCCGTGGTGTAGTGGTCATCACGTTCGCCTCACACGCGAAAGGTCCCCAGTTCGAAACTGGGCGGAAACACTCCAGGCTGACGTTGAGCTTTTCTCCACTCCTTGGCTGTGAACCACGCCCTTGTACATGTATGTAGGAGCTGACTTCCATCCCAACCTCTTTACAAATGTCTTCAAACTCTTTCATTGTGATCAAAGTCAACTCCTGATGAAGCCGTCAGACCAAGATCATCTGCAAAGAGCAGAGGGCCATATGCCCAATGCTAAACAAGCCGCCGTTTCCGTGGTGTAGTGGTCATCACGTTCGCCTCACACGCGAAAGGTCCCCAGTTCGAAACTGGGCGGAAACAATCCAGGCTGACGTTGAGCTTTTCTCCACTCCTTGGCTGTGAACCATGCCCTTGTACATGTATGTAGGAGCTGACTTCCATCCCAACCTCTTTACAAATGTCTTCAAACTCTTTCATTGTGATCAAAGTCAACTCCTGATGAAGCCGTCAGACCAAGATCATCTGCAAAGAGCAGAGGGCCATATGCCCAATGCTAAACAAGCCGCCGTTTCCGTGGTGTAGTTGTCATCACGTTCGCCTCACACGTGAAAGGTCCCCAGTTCGAAACTGGGCGGAAACACTCCAGTCTGACGTTGAGCTTTTCTCCACTCCTTGGCTGTGAACCACGCCCTTGTACATGTATGTAGGAGCTGACTTCCATCCCAACCTCTTTACAAATGTCTTCAAACTCTTTCATTGTGATCAAAGTCAACTCCTGATGAAGCCGTCAGACCAAGATCATCTGCAAAGAGCAGAGGGCCATATGCCCAATGCCAAACAAGCCGCCGTTTCCGTGGTGTAGTGGTCATCACGTTCGCCTCACACGCGGAAGGCCCCCAGTTCGAATATGGGCGGAAACAATATCGGGTTTTTTTTGGTTTACTCTGCAGCGGAATATCTTCTCTCGATTGGTCATTAAAGACCACTCGTCTAGTTTCTGCAAAATTCAACTCTCTGATGAAGCCAAGAGATTTATTCGTGGCTTATTAACAAGAAACTCCCCGTCAAGGAATCGAACCCTGGTCTTCTGCGTGACAAGCAGAGATACTGTCCACTATACTAACGAGGACTCCTTCAGTATATTTAATTGGCAGGTATCTGGCCGGGGTTAAGAGGAGGTATGCACTATAATTCTGTATTATTGGGGATGAACATCACTCCGGGCCGACGTTGAGAATTTCTCCACTCCTTGGCTGAGAACCACGCCCTTGTACATGTATGTAGGAGCTGACTTCCATCCCAACCTCTTTACAAATGTCTTCAAACTCTTTCATTGTGATCAAAGTCAACTCCTGATGAAGCCGTCAGACCAAGATCATCTGCAAAGAGCAGAGGGCCATATGCCCAATGCAAAACAAGCCGCCGTTTCCGTGGTGTAGTGGTCATCACGTTCGCCTCACACGCGAAAGGTCCCCAGTTCGAAACTGGGCGCAAACAATATGGGTTTTTTTTTGGTTTACTCTGCAGCGGAATATCTTCTCTCGATTGGTCATTAAAGACCACTCGTCTAGTTTCTGCAAAATTCAACTCTCTGATGAAGCCAACAGATTTATTCGTGGCTTATTAACAAGAAACTCCCCGTCAAGGAATCGAACCCTGGTCTTCTGCGTGACAAGCAGAGATACTGTCCACTATACTAACGAGGACTCCTTCAGTATATTTAATTGGCAGGTATCTGGCCGGGGTTAAGAGGAGGTATGCACTATAATTCTGTATTATTGGGGATGAACATCACTCCGGGCCAACGTTGAGAATTTCTCCACTCCTTGGCTGAGAACCACGGTCTCGTACATGTATGTAGGAGCTGACTTCCATCCCAACCTCTTTACAAATGTCTTCAAACTCTTTCATTGTGATCAAAGTCAACTCCTGATCAAGCCGTCAGACCAAGATCATCTGCAAAGAGCAGAGGGCCATATGCCCAATGCCAAACAAGCCGCCGTTTCCGTGGTGTAGTGGTCATCACATTTGCCTCACATGCGAAAGGTCCCCAGTTCGAAACTGGGCGGAAACAATATGGGGTTTTTTTTGGTTTACTCTGCAGCGGAATATCTTCTCTCGATTGGTCATTAAAGACCACTCGTCTAGTTTCTGCAAAATTCAACTCTCTGATGAAGCCAACAGATTTATTCGTGGCTTATTAACAAGAAACTCCCCGTCAGGGAATCGAACCCTGGTCTTCTGCGTGACAACCAGAGATACTGTCCACTATACTAACGAGGACTCCTTGAGTATATTTAATTGGCAGGTATCTGGCCGGGGTTAAGAGGAGGTATGCACTATAATTCTGTATTATTGGGGATGAACATCACTCCGGGCCAACGTTGAGAATTTCTCCACTCCTTGGCTGAGAACCACGCCCTAGTACATGTATGTAGGAGCTGACTTCCATCCCAACCTCTTAACAAATGTCTTCAAACTCTTTCATTGTGATCAAAGTCAACTCCTGATGAAGCCGTCAGACCAAGATCATCTGCAAAGAGCAGAGGGCCATATGCCCAATGTCAAACAAGCCGCCGTTTCCGTGGTGTAGTGGTCATCACGTTTGCCTCACATGCGAAAGGTCCCCAGTTCGAAACTGGGCGCAAACAATATGGGGTTTTTTTTGGTTTACTCTGCAGCGGAATATCTTCTCTCGATTGGTCATTAAAGACCACTCGTCTAGTTTCTGCAAAATTCAACTCTCTGATGAAGCCAACAGATTTATTCGTGGCTTATTAACAAGAAACTCCCCGTCAGGGAATCGAACCCTGGTCTTCTGCGTGACAACCAGAGATACTGTCCACTATACTAACGAGGACTCCTTGAGTATATTTAATTGGCAGGTATCTGGCCGGGGTTAAGAGGAGGTATGCACTATAATTCTGTATTATTGGGGATGAACATCACTCCGGGCCAACGTTGAGAATTTCTCCACTCCTTGGCTGAGAACCACGCCCTAGTACATGTATGTAGGAGCTGACTTCCATCCCAACCTCTTTACAAATGTCTTCAAACTCTTTCATTGTGATCAAAGTCAACTCCTGATGAAGCCGTCAGACCAAGATCATCTGCAAAGAGCAGAGGGCCATATGCCCAATGCTAAACAAGCCGCTGTTTCCGTGGTGTAGTGGTCATCACGTTCGCCTCACACGCGAAAGGTCCCCAGTTCGAAACTGGGCGGAAACACTCCAGGCTGACGTTGAGCTTTTCTCCACTCCTTGGCTGTGAACCACGCCCTTGTACATGTATGTAGGAGCTGACTTCCATCCCAACCTCTTTACAAATGTCTTCAAACTCTTTCATTGTGATCAAAGTCAACTCCTGATGAAGCCGTCAGACCAAGATCATCTGCAAAGAGCAGAGGGCCATATGCCCAATGCTAAACAAGCCGCCGTTTCCGTGGTGTAGTGGTCATCACGTTCGCCTCACACGCGAAAGGTCCCCAGTTCGAAACTGGGCGGAAACAATCCAGGCTGACGTTGAGCTTTTCTCCACTCCTTGGCTGTGAACCATGCCCTTGTACATGTATGTAGGAGCTGACTTCCATCCCAACCTCTTTACAAATGTCTTCAAACTCTTTCATTGTGATCAAAGTCAACTCCTGATGAAGCCGTCAGACCAAGATCATCTGCAAAGAGCAGAGGGCCATATGCCCAATGCTAAACAAGCCGCCGTTTCCGTGGTGTAGTTGTCATCACGTTCGCCTCACACGTGAAAGGTCCCCAGTTCGAAACTGGGCGGAAACACTCCAGTCTGACGTTGAGCTTTTCTCCACTCCTTGGCTGTGAACCACGCCCTTGTACATGTATGTAGGAGCTGACTTCCATCCCAACCTCTTTACAAATGTCTTCAAACTCTTTCATTGTGATCAAAGTCAACTCCTGATGAAGCCGTCAGACCAAGATCATCTGCAAAGAGCAGAGGGCCATATGCCCAATGCCAAACAAGCCGCCGTTTCCGTGGTGTAGTGGTCATCACGTTCGCCTCACACGCGGAAGGCCCCCAGTTCGAATATGGGCGGAAACAATATCGGGTTTTTTTTGGTTTACTCTGCAGCGGAATATCTTCTCTCGATTGGTCATTAAAGACCACTCGTCTAGTTTCTGCAAAATTCAACTCTCTGATGAAGCCAAGAGATTTATTTGTGGCTTATTAACAAGAAACTCCCCGTCAAGGAATCGAACCCTGGTCTTCTGCGTGACAAGCAGAGATACTGTCCACTATACTAACGAGGACTCCTTCAGTATATTTAATTGGCAGGTATCTGGCCGGGGTTAAGAGGAGTTATGCACTATAATTCTGTATTATTGGGGATGAACATCACTCCGGGCCGACGTTGAGAATTTCTCCACTCCTTGGCTGAGAACCACGCCCTTGTACATGTATGTAGGAGCTGACTTCCATCCCAACCTCTTTACAAATGTCTTCAAACTCTTTCATTGTGATCAAAGTCAACTCCTGATGAAGCCGTCAGACCAAGATCATCTGCAAAGAGCAGAGGGCCATATGCCCAATGCAAAACAAGCCGCCGTTTCCGTGGTGTAGTGGTCATCACGTTCGCCTCACACGCGAAAGGTCCCCAGTTCGAAACTGGGCGCAAACAATATGGGGTTTTTTTTGGTTTACTCTGCAGCGGAATATCTTCTCTCGATTGGTCATTAAAGACCACTCGTCTAGTTTCTGCAAAATTCAACTCTCTGATGAAGCCAACAGATTTATTCGTGGCTTATTAACAAGAAACTCCCCGTCAAGGAATCGAACCCTGGTCTTCTGCGTGACAAGCAGAGATACTGTCCACTATACTAACGAGGACTCCTTGAGTATATTTAATTGGCAGGTATCTGGCCGGGGTTAAGAGGAGGTATGCACTATAATTCTGTATTATTGGGGATGAACATCACTCCGGGCCAACGTTGAGAATTTCTCCACTCCTTGGCTGAGAACCACGGTCTCGTACATGTATGTAGGAGCTGACTTCCATCCCAACCTCTTTACAAATGTCTTCAAACTCTTTCATTGTGATCAAAGTCAACTCCTGATCAAGCCGTCAGACCAAGATCATCTGCAAAGAGCAGAGGGCCATATGCCCAATGCCAAACAAGCCGCCGTTTCCGTGGTGTAGTGGTCATCACATTTGCCTCACATGCGAAAGGTCCCCAGTTCGAAACTGGGCGGAAACAATATGGGGTTTTTTTTGGTTTACTCTGCAGCGGAATATCTTCTCTCGATTGGTCATTAAAGACCACTCGTCTAGTTTCTGCAAAATTCAACTCTCTGATGAAGCCAACAGATTTATTCGTGGCTTATTAACAAGAAACTCCCCGTCAGGGAATCGAACCCTGGTCTTCTGCGTGACAACCAGAGATACTGTCCACTATACTAACGAGGACTCCTTGAGTATATTTAATTGGCAGGTATCTGGCCGGGGTTAAGAGGAGGTATGCACTATAATTCTGTATTATTGGGGATGAACATCACTCCGGGCCAACGTTGAGAATTTCTCCACTCCTTGGCTGAGAACCACGCCCTAGTACATGTATGTAGGAGCTGACTTCCATCCCAACCTCTTTACAAATGTCTTCAAACTCTTTCATTGTGATCAAAGTCAACTCCTGATGAAGCCGTCAGACCAAGATCATCTGCAAAGAGCAGAGGGCCATATGCCCAATGCTAAACAAGCCGCTGTTTCCGTGGTGTAGTGGTCATCACGTTCGCCTCACACGCGAAAGGTCCCCAGTTCGAAACTGGGCGGAAACACTCCAGGCTGACGTTGAGCTTTTCTCCACTCCTTGGCTGTGAACCACGCCCTTGTACATGTATGTAGGAGCTGACTTCCATCCCAACCTCTTTACAAATGTCTTCAAACTCTTTCATTGTGATCAAAGTCAACTCCTGATGAAGCCGTCAGACCAAGATCATCTGCAAAGAGCAGAGGGCCATATGCCCAATGCAAAACAAGCCGCCGTTTCCGTGGTGTAGTGGTCATCACGTTTGCCTCAAACGCGGAAGGCCCCCCGTTCGAAACTGGGCGGAAACAATATCGGTTTTTTTTTTGTTTACTCTGCAGTGGAATATCTTCTCTCGCTTGGTCATTAAAGACCACTCGTCTAGTACCTGCAAAATTCAACTCTCTGATGAAGCCAACAGATTTATTCGTGGCTTATTAACAAGAAACTCCCCGTCAGGGAATCGAACCCTGGTCTTCTGCGTGACAAGCAGAGATACTGTCCACTATACTAACGAGGACTCCTTGAGTATATTTAATTGGCAGGTATCTGGCCGGGGTTAAGAGGAGGTATGCACTATAATTCTGTATTATTGGGGATGAACATCACTCCGGGCCAACGTTGAGAATTTCTCCACTCCTTGGCTGAGAACCACGCCCTAGTACATGTATGTAGGAGCTGACTTCCATCCCAACCTCTTTACAAATGTCTTCAAACTCTTTCATTGTGATCAAAGTCAACTCCTGATGAAGCCGTCAGACCAAGATCATCTGCAAAGAGCAGAGGGCCATATGCCCAATGCAAAACAAGCCGCCGTTTCCGTGGTGTAGTGGTCATCACGTTCGCCTCACACGCGAAAGGTCCCCAGTTCGAAACTGGGCGGAAACACTCCAGGCTGACGTTGAGCTTTTCTCCACTCCTTGGCTGTGAACCACGCCCTTGTACATGTATGTAGGAGCTGACTTCCATCCCAACCTCTTTACAAATGTCTTCAAACTCTTTCATTGTGATCAAAGTCAACTCCTGATGAAGCCGTCAGACCAAGATCATCTGCAAAGAGCAGAGGGCCATATGCCCAATGCCAAACAAGCCGCCGTTTCCGTGGTGTAGTGGTCATCACGTTCGCCTCACACGCGGAAGGCCCCCAGTTCGAAACTGGGCGGAAACAATATCGGGTTTTTTTTGGTTTACTCTGCAGCGGAATATCTTCTCTCGATTGGTCATTAAAGACCACTCGTCTAGTTTCTGCAAAATTCAACTCTCTGATGAAGCCAAGAGATTTATTCGTGGCTTATTAACAAGAAACTCCCCGTCAAGGAATCGAACCCTGGTCTTCTGCGTGACAAGCAGAGATACTGTCCACTATACTAACGAGGACTCCTTGAGTATATTTAATTGGCAGGTATCTGGCCGGGGTTAAGAGGAGGTATGCACTATAATTCTGTATTATTGGGGATGAACATCACTCCGGGCCAACGTTGAGAATTTCTCCACTCCTTGGCTGAGAACCACGGTCTCGTACATGTATGTAGGAGCTGACTTCCATCCCAACCTCTTTACAAATGTCTTCAAACTCTTTCATTGTGATCAAAGTCAACTCCTGATCAAGCCGTCAGACCAAGATCATCTGCAAAGAGCAGAGGGCCATATGCCCAATGCCAAACAAGCCGCCGTTTCCGTGGTGTAGTGGTCATCATATTTGCCTCACATGCGAAAGGTCCCCAGTTCGAAACTGGGCGGAAACAATATCGGTTTTTTTTTGGTTTACTCTGCAGCGGAATATCTTCTCTCGATTGGTCATTAAAGACCACTCGTCTAGTTTCTGCAAAATTCAACTCTCTGATGAAGCCAACAGATTTATTCGTGGCTTATTAACAAGAAACTCCCCGTCAGGGAATCGAACCCTGGTCTTCTGCGTGACAAGCAGAGATACTGTCCACTATACTAATGAGGACTCCTTCAGTATATTTAATTGGCAGGTATCTGGCCGGGGTTAAGAGGAGGTATGCACTATAATTCTGTATTATTGGGGATGAACATCACTCCGGGCCAACGTTGAGAATTTCTCCACTCCTTGGCTGAGAACCACGCCCTTGTACATGTATGTAGGAGCTGACTTCCATCCCAACCTCTTTACAAATGTCTTCAAACTCTTTCATTGTGATCAAAGTCAACTCCTGATGAAGCCGTCAGACCAAGATCATCTGCAAAGAGCAGAGGGCCATATGCCCAATGCAAAACAAGCCGCCGTTTCCGTGGTGTAGTGATCATCACGTTTGCCTCACACGCGAAAGGTCCCCAGTTCGAAACTGGGCGGAAACAATCCAGGCTGACGTTGAGCTTTTCTCCACTCCTTGGCTGTGAGCCATGCCCTTGTACATGTATGTAGGAGCTGACTTCCATCCCAACCTCTTTACAAATGTCTTCAAACTCTTTCATTGTGATCAAAGTCAACTCCTGATGAAGCCAACAGACCAAGATCATCTGCAAAGAGCAGAGGGCCATATGCCCAATGCAAAACAAGCCGCCGTTTCCGTGGTGTAGTGGTCATCACGTTCTCCTCACACGCGAAAGGTCCCCAGTTCGAAACTGGGCGGAAACAATCCAGGCTGACGTTGAGCTTTTCTCCACTCCTTGGCTGTGAACCATGCCCTTGTACATGTATGTAGGAGCTGACTTCCATCCCAACCTCTTTACAAATGTCTTCAAACTCTTTCATTGTGATCAAAGTCAACTCCTGATGAAGCCGTCAGACCAAGATCATCTGCAAAGAGCAGAGGGCCATATGCCCAATGCTAAACAAGCCGCCGTTTCCGTGGTGTAGTGGTCATCACGTTCGCCTCACACGCGAAAGGTCCCCAGTTCGAAACTGGGCGGAAACACTCCAGGCTGACGTTGAGCTTTTCTCCACTCCTTGGCTGTGAACCACGCCCTTGTACATGTATGTAGGAGCTGACTTCCATCCCAACCTCTTTACAAATGTCTTCAAACTCTTTCATTGTGATCAAAGTCAACTCCTGATCAAGCCGTCAGACCAAGATCATCTGCAAAGAGCAGAGGGCCATATGCCCAATGCCAAACAAGCCGCCGTTTCCGTGGTGTAGTGGTCATCACATTTGCCTCACATGCGAAAGGTCCCCAGTTCGAAACTGGGCGGAAACAATATCGGTTTTTTTTTGGTTTACTCTGCAGCGGATTATCTTCTCTCGATTGGTCATTAAAGACCACTCGTCTAGTTTCTGCAAAATTCAACTCTCTGATGAAGCCAACAGATTTATTCGTGGCTTATTAATAAGGAACTCCCCGTCAGGGAATCGAACCCTGGTCTTCTGCGTGACAAGCAGAGATACTGTCCACTATACTAACGAGGACTCCTTCAGTATATTTAATTGGCAGGTATCTGGCCGGGGTTAAGAGGAGGTATGCACTATAATTCTGTATTATTGGGGATGAACATCACTCCGGGCCAACGTTGAGAATTTCTCCACTCCTTGGCTGAGAACCACGCCCTTGTACATGTATGTAGGAGCTGACTTCCATCCCAACCTCTTTACAAATGTCTTCAAACTCTTTCATTGTGATCAAAGTCAACTCCTGATGAAGCCGTCAGACCAAGATCATCTGCAAAGAGCAGAGGGCCATATGCCCAATGCAAAACAAGCCGCCGTTTCCGTGGTGTAGTGATCATCACGTTCGCCTCACACGCGAAAGGTCCCCAGTTCGAAACTGGGCGGAAACAATCCAGGCTGACGTTGAGCTTTTCTCCACTCCTTGGCTGTGATCCATGCCCTTGTACATGTATGTAGGAGCTGACTTCCATCCCAACCTCTTTACAAATGTCTTCAAACTCTTTCATTGTGATCAAAGTCAACTCCTGATGAAGCCGTCAGACCAAGATCATCTGCAAAGAGCAGAGGGCCATATGCCCAATGCAAAACAAGCCGCCGTTTCCGTGGTGTAGTGGTCATCACGTTTGCCTCAAACGCGGAAGGCCCCCCGTTCGAAACTGGGCGGAAACAATATCGGTTTTTTTTTTGTTTACTCTGCAGTGGAATATCTTCTCTCGCTTGGTCATTAAAGACCACTCGTCTAGTTCCTGCAAAATTCAACTCTCTGATGAAGCCAACAGATTTATTCGTGGCTTATTAACAAGAAACTCCCCGTCAGGGAATCGAACCCTGGTCTTCTGCGTGACAAGCAGAGATACTGTCCACTATACTAACGAGGACTCCTTCAGTATATTTAATTGGCAGGTATCTGGCCGGGGTTAAGAGGAGGTATGCACTATAATTCTGTATTATTGGGGATGAACATCACTCCGGGCCAACGTTGAGAATTTCTCCACTCCTTGGCTGAGAACCACGCCCTAGTACATGTATGTAGGAGCTGACTTCCATCCCAACCTCTTAACAAATGTCTTCAAACTCTTTCATTGTGATCAAAGTCAACTCCTGATGAAGCCGTCAGACCAAGATCATCTGCAAAGAGCAGAGGGCCATATGCCCAATGCTAAACAAGCCGCCGTTTCCGTGGTGTAGTGGTCATCACGTTCGCCTCACACGCGAAAGGTCCCCAGTTCGAAACTGGGCGGAAACAATCCAGGCTGACGTTGAGCTTTTCTCCACTCCTTGGCTGTGAGCCATGCCCTTGTACATGTATGTAGGAGCTGACTTCCATCCCAACCTCTTTACAAATGTCTTCAAACTCTTTCATTGTGATCAAAGTCAACTCCTGATGAAGCCGTCAGACCAAGATCATCTGCAAAGAGCAGAGGGCCATATGCCCAATGCCAAACAAGCCGCCGTTTCCGTGGTGTAGTGGTCATCACGTTCGCCTCACACGCAGAAGGCCCCCAGTTCGAAACTGGGCGGAAACAATATCGGGTTTTTTTTGGTTTACTCTGCAGCGGAATATCTTCTCTCGATTGGTCATTAAAGACCACTCGTCTAGTTTCTGCAAAATTCAACTCTCTGATGAAGCCAACAGATTTATTCGTGGCTTATTAACAAGAAACTCCCCATCAGGGAATCGAACCCTGGTCTTCTGCGTGACAAGCAGAGATACTGTCCACTATACTAACGAGGACTCCTTCAGTATATTTAATTGGCAGGTATCTGGCCGGGGTTAAGAGGAGGTATGCACTATAATTCTGTATTATTGGGGATGAACATCACTCCGGGCCAACGTTGAGAATTTCTCCACTCCTTGGCTGAGAACCACGCCCTTGTACATGTATGTAGGAGCTGACTTCCATCCCAACCTCTTTACAAATGTCTTCAAACTCTTTCATTGTGATCAAAGTCAACTCCTGATGAAGCCGTCAGACCAAGATCATCTGCAAAGAGCAGAGGGCCATATGCCCAATGCAAAACAAGCCGCCGTTTCCGTGGTGTAGTGATCATCACGTTCGCCTCACACGCGAAAGGTCCCCAGTTCGAAACTGGGCGGAAACAATATCGTTTTTTTTTTGGTTTACTCTGCAGCGGAATATCTTCTCTCGATTGGTCATTAAAGACCACTCGTCTAGTTTCTGCAAAATTCAACTCTCTGATGAAGCCAACAGATTTATTCGTGGCTTATTAACAAGAAACTCCCCGTCAGGGAATCGAACCCTGGTCTTCTGCGTGACAAGCAGAGATACTGTCCACTATACTAACGAGGACTCCTTCAGTATATTTAATTGGCAGGTATCTGGCCGGGGTTAAGAGGAGGTATGCACTATAATTCTGTATTATTGGGGATGAACATCACTCCGGGCCAACGTTGAGAATTTCTCCACTCCTTCGCTGAGAACCACGCCCTTGTACATGTATGTAGGAGCTGACTTCCATCCCAACCTCTTTACAAATGTCTTCAAACTCTTTCATTGTGATCAAAGTCAACTCCTGATGAAGCCGTCAGACCAAGATCATCTGCAAAGAGCAGAGGGCCATATGCCCAATGCAAAACAAGCCGCCGTTTCCGTGATGTAGTGGTCATCACGTTCGCCTCACACGCGAAAGGTCCCCAGTTCGAAACTGGGCGGAAACAATCCAGGCTGACGTTGAGCTTTTCTCCACTCCTTGGCTGTGAGCCATGCCCTTGTACATGTATGTAGGAGCTGACTTCCATCCCAACCTCTTTACAAATGTCTTCAAACTCTTTCATTGTGATCAAAGTCAACTCCTGATGAAGCCGTCAGACCAAGATCATCTGCAAAGAGCAGAGGGCCATATGCCCAATGCAAAACAAGCCGCCGTTTCCGTGGTGTAGTGGTCATCACGTTCTCCTCACACGCGAAAGGTCCCCAGTTCGAAACTGGGCGGAAACAATCCAGGCTGACGTTGAGCTTTTCTCCACTCCTTGGCTGTCATCCATGCCCTTGTACATGTATGTAGGAGCTGACTTCCATCCCAACCTCTTTACAAATGTCTTCAAACTCTTTCATTGTGATCAAAGTCAACTCCTGATGAAGCCGTCAGACCAAGATCATCTGCAAAGAGCAGAGGGCCATATGCCCAATGCAAAACAAGCCGCCGTTTCCGTGGTGTAGTGGTCATCACGTTTGCCTCAAACGCGGAAGGCCCCCCGTTCGAAACTGGGCGGAAACAATATCGTTTTTTTTTTTGTTTACTCTGCAGTGGAATATCTTCTCTCGCTTGGTCATTAAAGACCACTCGTCTAGTTCCTGCAAAATTCAACTCTCTGATGAAGCCAACAGATTTATTCGTGGCTTATTAACAAGAAACTCCCCGTCAAGGAATCGAACCCTGGTCTTCTGCGTGACAAGCAGAGATACTGTCCACTATACTAACGAGGACTCCTTGAGTATATTTAATTGGCAGGTATCTGGCCGGGGTTAAGAGGAGGTATGCACTATAATTCTGTATTATTGGGGATGAACATCACTCCGGGCCAACGTTGAGAATTTCTCCACTCCTTGGCTGAGAACCACGGTCTCGTACATGTATGTAGGAGCTGACTTCCATCCCAACCTCTTTACAAATGTCTTCAAACTCTTTCATTGTGATCAAAGTCAACTCCTGATGAAGCCGTCAGACCAAGATCATCTGCAAAGAGCAGAGGGCCATATGCCCAATGCCAAACAAGCCGCCGTTTCCGTGGTGTAGTGGTCATCACATTTGCCTCACATGCGAAAGGTCCCCAGTTCGAAACTGGGCGGAAACAATATCGGGTTTTTTTTGGTTTACTCTGCAGCGGAATATCTTCTCTCGATTGGTCATTAAAGACCACTCGTCTAGTTTCTGCAAAATTCAACTCTCTGATGAAGCCAACAGATTTATTCGTGGCTTATTAACAAGAAACTCCCCGTCAGGGAATCGAACCCTGGTCTTCTGCGTGACAAGCAGAGATACTGTCCACTATACTAACGAGGACTCCTTCAGTATATTTAATTGGCAGGTATCTGGCCGGGGTTAAGAGGAGGTATGCACTATAATTCTGTATTATTGGGGATGAACATCACTCCGGGCCAACGTTGAGAATTTCTCCACTCCTTGGCTGAGAACCACGCCCTTGTACATGTATGTAGGAGCTGACTTCCATCCCAACCTCTTTACAAATGTCTTCAAACTCTTTCATTGTGATCAAAGTCAACTCCTGATGAAGCCGTCAGACCAAGATCATCTGCAAAGAGCAGAGGGCCATATGCCCAATGCAAAACAAGCCGCCGTTTCCGTGGTGTAGTGATCATCACGTTCGCCTCACACGCGAAAGGTCCCCAGTTCGAAACTGGGCGGAAACAATATCGTTTTTTTTTTGGTTTACTCTGCAGCGGAATATCTTCTCTCGATTGGTCATTAAAGACCACTCGTCTAGTTTCTGCAAAATTCAACTCTCTGATGAAGCCAACAGATTTATTCGTGGCTTATTAACAAGAAACTCCCCGTCAGGGAATCGAACCCTGGTCTTCTGCGTGACAAGCAGAGATACTGTCCACTATACTAACGAGGACTCCTTCAGTATATTTAATTGGCAGGTATCTGGCCGGGGTTAAGAGGAGGTATGCACTATAATTCTGTATTATTGGGGATGAACATCACTCCGGGCCAACGTTGAGAATTTCTCCACTCCTTCGCTGAGAACCACGCCCTTGTACATGTATGTAGGAGCTGACTTCCATCCCAACCTCTTTACAAATGTCTTCAAACTCTTTCATTGTGATCAAAGTCAACTCCTGATGAAGCCGTCAGACCAAGATCATCTGCAAAGAGCAGAGGGCCATATGCCCAATGCAAAACAAGCCGCCGTTTCCGTGATGTAGTGGTCATCACGTTCGCCTCACACGCGAAAGGTCCCCAGTTCGAAACTGGGCGGAAACAATCCAGGCTGACGTTGAGCTTTTCTCCACTCCTTGGCTGTGAGCCATGCCCTTGTACATGTATGTAGGAGCTGACTTCCATCCCAACCTCTTTACAAATGTCTTCAAACTCTTTCATTGTGATCAAAGTCAACTCCTGATGAAGCCGTCAGACCAAGATCATCTGCAAAGAGCAGAGGGCCATATGCCCAATGCAAAACAAGCCGCCGTTTCCGTGGTGTAGTGGTCATCACGTTCTCCTCACACGCGAAAGGTCCCCAGTTCGAAACTGGGCGGAAACAATCCAGGCTGACGTTGAGCTTTTCTCCACTCCTTGGCTGTCATCCATGCCCTTGTACATGTATGTAGGAGCTGACTTCCATCCCAACCTCTTTACAAATGTCTTCAAACTCTTTCATTGTGATCAAAGTCAACTCCTGATGAAGCCGTCAGACCAAGATCATCTGCAAAGAGCAGAGGGCCATATGCCCAATGCAAAACAAGCCGCCGTTTCCGTGGTGTAGTGGTCATCACGTTTGCCTCAAACGCGGAAGGCCCCCCGTTCGAAACTGGGCGGAAACAATATCGTTTTTTTTTTTGTTTACTCTGCAGTGGAATATCTTCTCTCGCTTGGTCATTAAAGACCACTCGTCTAGTTCCTGCAAAATTCAACTCTCTGATGAAGCCAACAGATTTATTCGTGGCTTATTAACAAGAAACTCCCCGTCAAGGAATCGAACCCTGGTCTTCTGCGTGACAAGCAGAGATACTGTCCACTATACTAACGAGGACTCCTTGAGTATATTTAATTGGCAGGTATCTGGCCGGGGTTAAGAGGAGGTATGCACTATAATTCTGTATTATTGGGGATGAACATCACTCCGGGCCAACGTTGAGAATTTCTCCACTCCTTGGCTGAGAACCACGGTCTCGTACATGTATGTAGGAGCTGACTTCCATCCCAACCTCTTTACAAATGTCTTCAAACTCTTTCATTGTGATCAAAGTCAACTCCTGATCAAGCCGTCAGACCAAGATCATCTGCAAAGAGCAGAGGGCCATATGCCCAATGCCAAACAAGCCGCCGTTTCCGTGGTGTAGTGGTCATCACATTTGCCTCACATGCGAAAGGTCCCCAGTTCGAAACTGGGCGGAAACAATATCGGGTTTTTTTTGGTTTACTCTGCAGCGGAATATCTTCTCTCGATTGGTCATTAAAGACCACTCGTCTAGTTTCTGCAAAATTCAACTCTCTGATGAAGCCAACAGATTTATTCGTGGCTTATTAACAAGAAACTCCCCGTCAGGGAATCGAACCCTGGTCTTCTGCGTGACAAGCAGAGATACTGTCCACTATACTAACGAGGACTCCTTCAGTATATTTAATTGGCAGGTATCTGGCCGGGGTTAAGAGGAGGTATGCACTATAATTCTGTATTATTGGGGATGAACATCACTCCGGGCCAACGTTGAGAATTTCTCCACTCCTTGGCTGAGAACCACGCCCTTGTACATGTATGTAGGAGCTGACTTCCATCCCAACCTCTTTACAAGTGTCTTCAAACTCTTTCATTGTGATCAAAGTCAACTCCTGATGAAGCCGTCAGACCAAGATCATCTGCAAAGAGCAGAGGGCCATATGCCCAATGCAAAACAAGCCGCCGTTTCCGTGGTGTAGTGATCATCACGTTCGCCTCACACGCGAAAGGTCCCCAGTTCGAAACTGGGCGGAAACAATATCGTTTTTTTTTTGGTTTACTCTGCAGCGGAATATCTTCTCTCGATTGGTCATTAAAGACCACTCGTCTAGTTTCTGCAAAATTCAACTCTCTGATGAAGCCAACAGATTTATTTGTGGCTTATTAACAAGAAACTCCCCGTCAGGGAATCGAACCCTGGTCTTCTGCGTGACAAGCAGAGATACTGTCCACTATACTAACGAGGACTCCTTCAGTATATTTAATTGGCAGGTATCTGGCCGGGGTTAAGAGGAGGTATGCACTATAATTCTGTATTATTGGGGATGAACATCACTCCGGGCCAACGTTGAGAATTTCTCCACTCCTTGGCTGAGAACCACGCCCTAGTACATGTATGTAGGAGCTGACTTCCATCCCAACCTCTTAACAAATGTCTTCAAACTCTTTCATTGTGATCAAAGTCAACTCCTGATGAAGCCGTCAGACCAAGATCATCTGCAAAGAGCAGAGGGCCATATGCCCAATGCTAAACAAGCCGCCGTTTCCGTGGTGTAGTGGTCATCACGTTCGCCTCACACGCGAAAGGTCCCCAGTTCGAAACTGGGCGGAAACAATCCAGGCTGACGTTGAGCTTTTCTCCACTCCTTGGCTGTGAACCATGCCCTTGTACATGTATGTAGGAGCTGACTTCCATCCCAACCTCTTTACAAATGTCTTCAAACTCTTTCATTGTGATCAAAGTCAACTCCTGTTGAAGCCGTCAGACCAAGATCATCTGCAAAGAGCAGAGGGCCATATGCCCAATGCTAAACAAGCCGCCGTTTCCGTGGTGTAGTGGTCATCACGTTCGCCTCACACGCGAAAGGTCCCCAGTTCGAAACTGGGCGGAAACACTCCAGGCTGACGTTGAGCTTTTCTCCACTCCTTGGCTGTGAACCACGCCCTTGTACATGTATGTAGGAGCTGACTTCCATCCCAACCTCTTTACAAATGTCTTCAAACTCTTTCATTGTGATCAAAGTCAACTCCTGATGAAGCCGTCAGACCAAGATCATCTGCAAAGAGCAGAGGGCCATATGCCCAATGCCAAACAAGCCGCCGTTTCCGTGGTGTAGTGGTCATCACGTTCGCCTCACACGCGAAAGGTCCCCAGTTCGAAACTGGGCGGAAACAATATCGTTTTTTTTTTGGTTTACTCTGCAGCGGAATATCTTCTCTCGATTGGTCATTAAAGACCACTCGTCTAGTTTCTGCAAAATTCAACTCTCTGATGAAGCCAACAGATTTATTCGTGGCTTATTAACAAGAAACTCCCCGTCAGGGAATCGAACCCTGGTCTTCTGCGTGACAAGCAGAGATACTGTCCACTATACTAACGAGGACTCCTTCAGTATATTTAATTGGCAGGTATCTGGCCGGGGTTAAGAGGAGGTATGCACTATAATTCTGTATTATTGGGGATGAACATCACTCCGGGCCAACGTTGAGAATTTCTCCACTCCTTCGCTGAGAACCACGCCCTTGTACATGTATGTAGGAGCTGACTTCCATCCCAACCTCTTTACAAATGTCTTCAAACTCTTTCATTGTGATCAAAGTCAACTCCTGATGAAGCCGTCAGACCAAGATCATCTGCAAAGAGCAGAGGGCCATATGCCCAATGCAAAACAAGCCGCCGTTTCCGTGGTGTAGTGGTCATCACGTTCTCCTCACACGCGAAAGGTCCCCAGTTCGAAACTGGGCGGAAACAATCCAGGCTGACGTTGAGCTTTTCTCCACTCCTTGGCTGTGATCCATGCCCTTGTACATGTATGTAGGAGCTGACTTCCATCCCAACCTCTTTACAAATGTCTTCAAACTCTTTCATTGTGATCAAAGTCAACTCCTGATGAAGCCGTCAGACCAAGATCATCTGCAAAGAGCAGAGGGCCATATGCCCAATGCAAAACAAGCCGCCGTTTCCGTGGTGTAGTGGTCATCACGTTCGCCTCACACGCGAAAGGTCCCCAGTTCGAAACTGGGCGGAAACAATCCAGGCTGACGTTGAGCTTTTCTCCACTCCTTGGCTGTGAACCATGCCCTTGTACATGTATGTAGGAGCTGACTTCCATCCCAACCTCTTTACAAATGTCTTCAAACTCTTTCATTGTGATCAAAGTCAACTCCTGATGAAGCCGTCAGACCAAGATCATCTGCAAAGAGCAGAGGGCCATATGCCCAATGCAAAACAAGCCGCCGTTTCCGTGGTGTAGTGGTCATCACGTTCGCCTCACACGCGAAAGGTCCCCAGTTCGAAACTGGGCGGAAACACTCCAGGCTGACGTTGAGCTTTTCTCCACTCCTTGGCTGAGAACCACGCCCTTGTACATGTATGTAGGAGCTGACTTCCATCCCAACCTCTTTACAAATGTCTTCAAACTCTTTCATTGTGATCAAAGTCAACTCCTGATGAAGCCGTCAGACCAAGATCATCTGCAAAGAGCAGAGGGCCATATGCCCAATGCCAAACAAGCCGCCGTTTCCGTGGTGTAGTGGTCATCACGTTTGCCTCAAACGCGGAAGGCCCCCCGTTCGAAACTGGGCGGAAACAATATCGGTTTTTTTTTTGTTTACTCTGCAGTGGAATATCTTCTCTCGCTTGGTCATTAAAGACCACTTGTCTAGTTCCTGCAAAATTCAACTCTCTGATGAAGCCAACAGATTTATTCGTGGCTTATTAACAAGAAACTCCCCGTCAGGGAATCGAACCCTGGTCTTCTGCGTGACAAGCAGAGATACTGTCCACTATACTAACGAGGACTCCTTCAGTATATTTAATTGGCAGGTATCTGGCCGGGGTTAAGAGGAGGTATGCACTATAATTCTGTATTATTGGGGATGAACATCACTCCGGGCCAACGTTGAGAATTTCTCCACTCCTTGGCTGAGAACCACGCCCTAGTACATGTATGTAGGAGCTGACTTCCATCCCAACCTCTTTACAAATGTCTTCAAACTCTTTCATTGTGATCAAAGTCAACTCCTGATGAAGCCGTCAGACCAAGATCATCTGCAAAGAGCAGAGGGTCAATTGCCCAATGCAAAACAATCCGCCGTTTCCGTGGTGTAGTGGTCATCACGTTCGCCTCACACGCGAAAGGTCCCCAGTTCGAAACTGGGCGGAAACACTCCAGGCTGACGTTGAGCTTTTCTCCACTCCTTGGCTGTGAACCACGCCCTTGTACATGTATGTAGGAGCTGACTTCCATCCCAACCTCTTTACAAATGTCTTCAAACTCTTTCATTGTGATCAAAGTCAACTCCTGATGAAGCCGTCAGACCAAGATCATCTGCAAAGAGCAGAGGGCCATATGCCCAATGCCAAACAAGCCGCCGTTTCCGTGGTGTAGTGGTCATCACGTTCGCCTCACACGCGAAAGGTCCCCAGTTCGAAACTGGGCGGAAACAATATCGGTTTTTTTTTGGTTTACTCTGCAGCGGAATATCTTCTCTCGATTGGTCATTAAAGACCACTCGTCTAGTTTCTGCAAAATTCAACTCTCTGATGAAGCCAACAGATTTATTCGTGGCTTATTAACAAGAAACTCCCCGTCAGGGAATCGAACCCTGGTCTTCTGCGTGACAAGCAGAGATACTGTCCACTATACTAACGAGGACTCCTTCAGTATATTTAATTGGCAGGTATCTGGCCGGGGTTAAGAGGAGGTATGCACTATAATTCTGTATTATTGGGGATGAACATCACTCCGGGCCAACGTTGAGAATTTCTCCACTCCTTCGCTGAGAACCACGCCCTTGTACATGTATGTAGGAGCTGACTTCCATCCCAACCTCTTTACAAATGTCTTCAAACTCTTTCATTGTGATCAAAGTCAACTCCTGATGAAGCCGTCAGACCAAGATCATCTGCAAAGAGCAGAGGGCCATATGCCCAATGCAAAACAAGCCGCCGTTTCCGTGGTGTAGTGGTCATCACGTTCGCCTCACACGCGAAAGGTCCCCAGTTCGAAACTGGGCGGAAACAATCCAGGCTGACGTTGAGCTTTTCTCCACTCCTTGGCTGTGAACCATGCCCTTGTACATGTATGTAGGAGCTGACTTCCATCCCAACCTCTTTACAAATGTCTTCAAACTCTTTCATTGTGATCAAAGTCAACTCCTGATGAAGCCGTCAGACCAAGATCATCTGCAAAGAGCAGAGGGCCATATGCCCAATGCAAAACAAGCCGCCGTTTCCGTGGTGTAGTGGTCATCACGTTCGCCTCACACGCGAAAGGTCCCCAGTTCGAAACTGGGCGGAAACAATCCAGGCTGACGTTGAGCTATTCTCCACTCCTTGGCTGTGAACCATGCCCTTGTACATGTATGTAGGAGCTGACTTCCATCCCAACCTCTTTACAAATGTCTTCAAACTCTTTCATTGTGATCAAAGTCAACTCCTGATGAAGCCGTCAGACCAAGATCATCTGCAAAGAGCAGAGGGCCATATGCCCAATGCAAAACAAGCCGCCGTTTCCGTGGTGTAGTGGTCATCACGTTCGCCTCACACGCGAAAGGTCCCCAGTTCGAAACTGGGCGGAAACAATCCAGGCTGACGTTGAGCTTTTCTCCACTCCTTGGCTGTGAACCATGCCCTTGTACATGTATGTAGGAGCTGACTTCCATCCCAACCTCTTTACAAATGTCTTCAAACTCTTTCATTGTGATCAAAGTCAACTCCTGATGAAGCCGTCAGACCAAGATCATCTGCAAAGAGCAGAGGGCCATATGCCCAATGCAAAACAAGCCGCCGTTTCCGTGATGTAGTGGTCATCACGTTCGCCTCACACGCGAAAGGTCCCCAGTTCGAAACTGGGCGGAAACAATCCAGGCTGACGTTGAGCTTTTCTCCACTCCTTGGCTGTGATCCATGCCCTTGTACATGTATGTAGGAGCTGACTTCCATCCCAACCTCTTTACAAATGTCTTCAAACTCTTTCATTGTGATCAAAGTCAACTCCTGATGAAGCCGTCAGACCAAGATCATCTGCAAAGAGCAGAGGGCCATATGCCCAATGCAAAACAAGCCGCCGTTTCCGTGGTGTAGTGGTCATCACGTTCGCCTCACACGCGAAAGGTCCCCAGTTCGAAACTGGGCGGAAACACTCCAGGCTGACGTTGAGCTTTTCTCCACTCCTTGGCTGAGAACCACGCCCTTGTACATGTATGTAGGAGCTGACTTCCATCCCAACCTCTTTACAAATGTCTTCAAACTCTTTCATTGTGATCAAAGTCAACTCCTGATGAAGCCGTCAGACCAAGATCATCTGCAAAGAGCAGAGGGCCATATGCCCAATGCCAAACAAGCCGCCGTTTCCGTGGTGTAGTAGTCATCACGTTCGCCTCACACGCGAAAGGTCCCCAGTTCGAAACTGGGCGGAAACAATATCGGTTTTTTTTTGGTTTACTCTGCAGCGGAATATCTTCTCTCGATTGGTCATTAAAGACCACTCGTCTAGTTTCTGCAAAATTCAACTCTCTGATGAAGCCAACAGATTTATTCGTGGCTTATTAACAAGAAACTCCCCGTCAGGGAATCGAACCCTGGTCTTCTGCGTGACAAGCAGAGATACTGTCCACTATACTAACGAGGACTCCTTCAGTATATTTAATTGGCAGGTATCTGGCCGGGGTTAAGAGGAGGTATGCACTATAATTCTGTATTATTGGGGATGAACATCACTCCGGGCCAACGTTGAGAATTTCTCCACTCCTTGGCTGAGAACCACGGTCTCGTACATGTATGTAGGAGCTGACTTCCATCCCAACCTCTTTACAAATGTCTTCAAACTCTTTCATTGTGATCAAAGTCAACTCCTGATGAAGCCGTCAGACCAAGATCATCTGCAAAGAGCAGAGGGCCATATGCCCAATGCCAAACAAGCCGCCGTTTCCGTGGTGTAGTGGTCATCACGTTCGCCTCACACGCGAAAGGTCCCCAGTTCGAAACTGGGCGGAAACACTCCAGGCTGACGTTGAGCTTTTCTCCACTCCTTGGCTGAGAACCACGCCCTTGTACATGTATGTAGGAGCTGACTTCCATCCCAACCTCTTTACAAATGTCTTCAAACTCTTTCATTGTGATCAAAGTCAACTCCTGATGAAGTCGTCAGACCAAGATCATCTGCAAAGAGCAGAGGGCCATATGCCCAATGCCAAACAAGCCGCCGTTTCCGTGGTGTAGTGGTCATCACGTTCGCCTCACACGCGAAAGGTCCCCAGTTCGAAACTGGGCGGAAACACTCCAGGCTGACGTTGAGCTTTTCTCCACTCCTTGGCTGAGAACCACGCCCTTGTACATGTATGTAGGAGCTGACTTCCATCCCAACCTCTTTACAAATGTCTTCAAACTCTTTCATTGTGATCAAAGTCAACTCCTGATGAAGCCGTCAGACCAAGATCATCTGCAAAGAGCAGAGGGCCATATGCCCAATGCCAAACAAGCCGCCGTTTCCGTGGTGTAGTGGTCATCACGTTCGCCTCACACGCGAAAGGTCCCCAGTTCGAAACTGGGCGGAAACAATATCGGTTTTTTTTTGGTTTACTCTGCAGCGGAATATCTTCTCTCGATTGGTCATTAAAGACCACTCGTCTAGTTTCTGCAAAATTCAACTCTCTGATGAAGCCAACAGATTTATTCGTGGCTTATTAACAAGAAACTCCCCGTCAGGGAATCGAACCCTGGTCTTCTGCGTGACAAGCAGAGATACTGTCCACTATACTAACGAGGACTCCTTCAGTATATTTAATTGGCAGGTATCTGGCCGGGGTTAAGAGGAGGTATGCACTATAATTCTGTATTATTGGGGATGAACATCACTCCGGGCCAACGTTGAGAATTTCTCCACTCCTTGGCTGAGAACCACGGTCTCGTACATGTATGTAGGAGCTGACTTCCATCCCAACCTCTTTACAAATGTCTTCAAACTCTTTCATTGTGATCAAAGTCAACTCCTGATGAAGCCGTCAGACCAAGATCATCTGCAAAGAGCAGAGGGCCATATGCCCAATGCAAAACAAGCCGCCGTTTCCGTGGTGTAGTGGTCATCACGTTCGCCTCACACGCGAAAGGTCCCCAGTTCGAAACTGGGCGGAAACACTCCAGGCTGACGTTGAGCTTTTCTCCACTCCTTGGCTGAGAACCACGCCCTTGTACATGTATGTAGGAGCTGACTTCCATCCCAACCTCTTTACAAATGTCTTCAAACTCTTTCATTGTGATCAAAGTCAACTCCTGATGAAGCCGTCAGACCAAGATCATCTGCAAAGAGCAGAGGGCCATATGCCCAATGCTAAACAAGCCGCCGTTTCCGTGGTGTAGTGGTCATCACGTTCGCCTCACACGCGAAAGGTCCCCAGTTCGAAACTGGGCGGAAACAATCCAGGCTGACGTTGAGCTTTTCTCCACTCCTTGGCTGTGAACCATGCCCTTGTACATGTATGTAGGAGCTGACTTCCATCCCAACCTCTTTACAAATGTCTTCAAACTCTTTCATTGTGATCAAAGTCAACTCCTGTTGAAGCCGTCAGACCAAGATCATCTGCAAAGAGCAGAGGGCCATATGCCCAATGCTAAACAAGCCGCCGTTTCCGTGGTGTAGTGGTCATCACGTTCGCCTCACACGCGAAAGGTCCCCAGTTCGAAACTGGGCGGAAACACTCCAGGCTGACGTTGAGCTTTTCTCCACTCCTTGGCTGTGAACCACGCCCTTGTACATGTATGTAGGAGCTGACTTCCATCCCAACCTCTTTACAAATGTCTTCAAACTCTTTCATTGTGATCAAAGTCAACTCCTGATGAAGCCGTCAGACCAAGATCATCTGCAAAGAGCAGAGGGCCATATGCCCAATGCCAAACAAGCCGCCGTTTCCGTGGTGTAGTGGTCATCACGTTCGCCTCACACGCGAAAGGTCCCCAGTTCGAAACTGGGCGGAAACAATATCGTTTTTTTTTTGGTTTACTCTGCAGCGGAATATCTTCTCTCGATTGGTCATTAAAGACCACTCGTCTAGTTTCTGCAAAATTCAACTCTCTGATGAAGCCAACAGATTTATTCGTGGCTTATTAACAAGAAACTCCCCGTCAGGGAATCGAACCCTGGTCTTCTGCGTGACAAGCAGAGATACTGTCCACTATACTAACGAGGACTCCTTCAGTATATTTAATTGGCAGGTATCTGGCCGGGGTTAAGAGGAGGTATGCACTATAATTCTGTATTATTGGGGATGAACATCACTCCGGGCCAACGTTGAGAATTTCTCCACTCCTTCGCTGAGAACCACGCCCTTGTACATGTATGTAGGAGCTGACTTCCATCCCAACCTCTTTACAAATGTCTTCAAACTCTTTCATTGTGATCAAAGTCAACTCCTGATGAAGCCGTCAGACCAAGATCATCTGCAAAGAGCAGAGGGCCATATGCCCAATGCAAAACAAGCCGCCGTTTCCGTGGTGTAGTGGTCATCACGTTCTCCTCACACGCGAAAGGTCCCCAGTTCGAAACTGGGCGGAAACAATCCAGGCTGACGTTGAGCTTTTCTCCACTCCTTGGCTGTGATCCATGCCCTTGTACATGTATGTAGGAGCTGACTTCCATCCCAACCTCTTTACAAATGTCTTCAAACTCTTTCATTGTGATCAAAGTCAACTCCTGATGAAGCCGTCAGACCAAGATCATCTGCAAAGAGCAGAGGGCCATATGCCCAATGCAAAACAAGCCGCCGTTTCCGTGGTGTAGTGGTCATCACGTTCGCCTCACACGCGAAAGGTCCCCAGTTCGAAACTGGGCGGAAACAATCCAGGCTGACGTTGAGCTTTTCTCCACTCCTTGGCTGTGAACCATGCCCTTGTACATGTATGTAGGAGCTGACTTCCATCCCAACCTCTTTACAAATGTCTTCAAACTCTTTCATTGTGATCAAAGTCAACTCCTGATGAAGCCGTCAGACCAAGATCATCTGCAAAGAGCAGAGGGCCATATGCCCAATGCAAAACAAGCCGCCGTTTCCGTGGTGTAGTGGTCATCACGTTCGCCTCACACGCGAAAGGTCCCCAGTTCGAAACTGGGCGGAAACACTCCAGGCTGACGTTGAGCTTTTCTCCACTCCTTGGCTGAGAACCACGCCCTTGTACATGTATGTAGGAGCTGACTTCCATCCCAACCTCTTTACAAATGTCTTCAAACTCTTTCATTGTGATCAAAGTCAACTCCTGATGAAGCCGTCAGACCAAGATCATCTGCAAAGAGCAGAGGGCCATATGCCCAATGCCAAACAAGCCGCCGTTTCCGTGGTGTAGTGGTCATCACGTTTGCCTCAAACGCGGAAGGCCCCCCGTTCGAAACTGGGCGGAAACAATATCGGTTTTTTTTTTGTTTACTCTGCAGTGGAATATCTTCTCTCGCTTGGTCATTAAAGACCACTTGTCTAGTTCCTGCAAAATTCAACTCTCTGATGAAGCCAACAGATTTATTCGTGGCTTATTAACAAGAAACTCCCCGTCAGGGAATCGAACCCTGGTCTTCTGCGTGACAAGCAGAGATACTGTCCACTATACTAACGAGGACTCCTTCAGTATATTTAATTGGCAGGTATCTGGCCGGGGTTAAGAGGAGGTATGCACTATAATTCTGTATTATTGGGGATGAACATCACTCCGGGCCAACGTTGAGAATTTCTCCACTCCTTGGCTGAGAACCACGCCCTAGTACATGTATGTAGGAGCTGACTTCCATCCCAACCTCTTTACAAATGTCTTCAAACTCTTTCATTGTGATCAAAGTCAACTCCTGATGAAGCCGTCAGACCAAGATCATCTGCAAAGAGCAGAGGGTCAATTGCCCAATGCAAAACAATCCGCCGTTTCCGTGGTGTAGTGGTCATCACGTTCGCCTCACACGCGAAAGGTCCCCAGTTCGAAACTGGGCGGAAACACTCCAGGCTGACGTTGAGCTTTTCTCCACTCCTTGGCTGTGAACCACGCCCTTGTACATGTATGTAGGAGCTGACTTCCATCCCAACCTCTTTACAAATGTCTTCAAACTCTTTCATTGTGATCAAAGTCAACTCCTGATGAAGCCGTCAGACCAAGATCATCTGCAAAGAGCAGAGGGCCATATGCCCAATGCCAAACAAGCCGCCGTTTCCGTGGTGTAGTGGTCATCACGTTCGCCTCACACGCGAAAGGTCCCCAGTTCGAAACTGGGCGGAAACAATATCGTTTTTTTTTTGGTTTACTCTGCAGCGGAATATCTTCTCTCGATTGGTCATTAAAGACCACTCGTCTAGTTTCTGCAAAATTCAACTCTCTGATGAAGCCAACAGATTTATTCGTGGCTTATTAACAAGAAACTCCCCGTCAGGGAATCGAACCCTGGTCTTCTGCGTGACAAGCAGAGATACTGTCCACTATACTAACGAGGACTCCTTCAGTATATTTAATTGGCAGGTATCTGGCCGGGGTTAAGAGGAGGTATGCACTATAATTCTGTATTATTGGGGATGAACATCACTCCGGGCCAACGTTGAGAATTTCTCCACTCCTTCGCTGAGAACCACGCCCTTGTACATGTATGTAGGAGCTGACTTCCATCCCAACCTCTTTACAAATGTCTTCAAACTCTTTCATTGTGATCAAAGTCAACTCCTGATGAAGCCGTCAGACCAAGATCATCTGCAAAGAGCAGAGGGCCATATGCCCAATGCAAAACAAGCCGCCGTTTCCGTGGTGTAGTGGTCATCACGTTCGCCTCACACGCGAAAGGTCCCCAGTTCGAAACTGGGCGGAAACAATCCAGGCTGACGTTGAGCTTTTCTCCACTCCTTGGCTGTGAACCATGCCCTTGTACATGTATGTAGGAGCTGACTTCCATCCCAACCTCTTTACAAATGTCTTCAAACTCTTTCATTGTGATCAAAGTCAACTCCTGATGAAGCCGTCAGACCAAGATCATCTGCAAAGAGCAGAGGGCCATATGCCCAATGCAAAACAAGCCGCCGTTTCCGTGGTGTAGTGGTCATCACGTTCGCCTCACACGCGAAAGGTCCCCAGTTCGAAACTGGGCGGAAACAATCCAGGCTGACGTTGAGCTATTCTCCACTCCTTGGCTGTGAACCATGCCCTTGTACATGTATGTAGGAGCTGACTTCCATCCCAACCTCTTTACAAATGTCTTCAAACTCTTTCATTGTGATCAAAGTCAACTCCTGATGAAGCCGTCAGACCAAGATCATCTGCAAAGAGCAGAGGGCCATATGCCCAATGCAAAACAAGCCGCCGTTTCCGTGGTGTAGTGGTCATCACGTTCGCCTCACACGCGAAAGGTCCCCAGTTCGAAACTGGGCGGAAACAATCCAGGCTGACGTTGAGCTTTTCTCCACTCCTTGGCTGTGAACCATGCCCTTGTACATGTATGTAGGAGCTGACTTCCATCCCAACCTCTTTACAAATGTCTTCAAACTCTTTCATTGTGATCAAAGTCAACTCCTGATGAAGCCGTCAGACCAAGATCATCTGCAAAGAGCAGAGGGCCATATGCCCAATGCAAAACAAGCCGCCGTTTCCGTGATGTAGTGGTCATCACGTTCGCCTCACACGCGAAAGGTCCCCAGTTCGAAACTGGGCGGAAACAATCCAGGCTGACGTTGAGCTTTTCTCCACTCCTTGGCTGTGATCCATGCCCTTGTACATGTATGTAGGAGCTGACTTCCATCCCAACCTCTTTACAAATGTCTTCAAACTCTTTCATTGTGATCAAAGTCAACTCCTGATGAAGCCGTCAGACCAAGATCATCTGCAAAGAGCAGAGGGCCATATGCCCAATGCAAAACAAGCCGCCGTTTCCGTGGTGTAGTGGTCATCACGTTCGCCTCACACGCGAAAGGTCCCCAGTTCGAAACTGGGCGGAAACACTCCAGGCTGACGTTGAGCTTTTCTCCACTCCTTGGCTGAGAACCACGCCCTTGTACATGTATGTAGGAGCTGACTTCCATCCCAACCTCTTTACAAATGTCTTCAAACTCTTTCATTGTGATCAAAGTCAACTCCTGATGAAGCCGTCAGACCAAGATCATCTGCAAAGAGCAGAGGGCCATATGCCCAATGCCAAACAAGCCGCCGTTTCCGTGGTGTAGTAGTCATCACGTTCGCCTCACACGCGAAAGGTCCCCAGTTCGAAACTGGGCGGAAACAATATCGTTTTTTTTTTGGTTTACTCTGCAGCGGAATATCTTCTCTCGATTGGTCATTAAAGACCACTCGTCTAGTTTCTGCAAAATTCAACTCTCTGATGAAGCCAACAGATTTATTCGTGGCTTATTAACAAGAAACTCCCCGTCAGGGAATCGAACCCTGGTCTTCTGCGTGACAAGCAGAGATACTGTCCACTATACTAACGAGGACTCCTTCAGTATATTTAATTGGCAGGTATCTGGCCGGGGTTAAGAGGAGGTATGCACTATAATTCTGTATTATTGGGGATGAACATCACTCCGGGCCAACGTTGAGAATTTCTCCACTCCTTGGCTGAGAACCACGGTCTCGTACATGTATGTAGGAGCTGACTTCCATCCCAACCTCTTTACAAATGTCTTCAAACTCTTTCATTGTGATCAAAGTCAACTCCTGATGAAGCCGTCAGACCAAGATCATCTGCAAAGAGCAGAGGGCCATATGCCCAATGCCAAACAAGCCGCCGTTTCCGTGGTGTAGTGGTCATCACGTTCGCCTCACACGCGAAAGGTCCCCAGTTCGAAACTGGGCGGAAACACTCCAGGCTGACGTTGAGCTTTTCTCCACTCCTTGGCTGAGAACCACGCCCTTGTACATGTATGTAGGAGCTGACTTCCATCCCAACCTCTTTACAAATGTCTTCAAACTCTTTCATTGTGATCAAAGTCAACTCCTGATGAAGTCGTCAGACCAAGATCATCTGCAAAGAGCAGAGGGCCATATGCCCAATGCCAAACAAGCCGCCGTTTCCGTGGTGTAGTGGTCATCACGTTCGCCTCACACGCGAAAGGTCCCCAGTTCGAAACTGGGCGGAAACACTCCAGGCTGACGTTGAGCTTTTCTCCACTCCTTGGCTGAGAACCACGCCCTTGTACATGTATGTAGGAGCTGACTTCCATCCCAACCTCTTTACAAATGTCTTCAAACTCTTTCATTGTGATCAAAGTCAACTCCTGATGAAGCCGTCAGACCAAGATCATCTGCAAAGAGCAGAGGGCCATATGCCCAATGCCAAACAAGCCGCCGTTTCCGTGGTGTAGTGGTCATCACGTTCGCCTCACACGCGAAAGGTCCCCAGTTCGAAACTGGGCGGAAACAATATCGGTTTTTTTTTGGTTTACTCTGCAGCGGAATATCTTCTCTCGATTGGTCATTAAAGACCACTCGTCTAGTTTCTGCAAAATTCAACTCTCTGATGAAGCCAACAGATTTATTCGTGGCTTATTAACAAGAAACTCCCCGTCAGGGAATCGAACCCTGGTCTTCTGCGTGACAAGCAGAGATACTGTCCACTATACTAACGAGGACTCCTTCAGTATATTTAATTGGCAGGTATCTGGCCGGGGTTAAGAGGAGGTATGCACTATAATTCTGTATTATTGGGGATGAACATCACTCCGGGCCAACGTTGAGAATTTCTCCACTCCTTGGCTGAGAACCACGGTCTCGTACATGTATGTAGGAGCTGACTTCCATCCCAACCTCTTTACAAATGTCTTCAAACTCTTTCATTGTGATCAAAGTCAACTCCTGATGAAGCCGTCAGACCAAGATCATCTGCAAAGAGCAGAGGGCCATATGCCCAATGCAAAACAAGCCGCCGTTTCCGTGGTGTAGTGGTCATCACGTTCGCCTCACACGCGAAAGGTCCCCAGTTCGAAACTGGGCGGAAACACTCCAGGCTGACGTTGAGCTTTTCTCCACTCCTTGGCTGAGAACCACGCCCTTGTACATGTATGTAGGAGCTGACTTCCATCCCAACCTCTTTACAAATGTCTTCAAACTCTTTCATTGTGATCAAAGTCAACTCCTGATGAAGCCGTCAGACCAAGATCATCTGCAAAGAGCAGAGGGCCATATGCCCAATGCCAAACAAGCCGCCGTTTCCGTGGTGTAGTAGTCATCACGTTCGCCTCACACGCGAAAGGTCCCCAGTTCGAAACTGGGCGGAAACAATATCGGTTTTTTTTTGGTTTACTCTGCAGCGGAATATCTTCTATCGATTGGTCATTAAAGACCACTCGTCTAGTTTCTGCAAAATTCAACTCTCTGATGAAGCCAACAGATTTATTCGTGGCTTATTAACAAGAAACTCCCCGTCAGGGAATCGAACCCTGGTCTTCTGCGTGACAAGCAGAGATACTGTCCACTATACTAACGAGGACTCCTTCAGTATATTTAATTGGCAGGTATCTGGCCGGGGTTAAGAGGAGGTATGCACTATAATTCTGTATTATTGGGGATGAACATCACTCCGGGCCAACGTTGAGAATTTCTCCACTCCTTCGCTGAGAACCACGCCCTTGTACATGTATGTAGGAGCTGACTTCCATCCCAACCTCTTTACAAATGTCTTCAAACTCTTTCATTGTGATCAAAGTCAACTCCTGATGAAGCCGTCAGACCAAGATCATCTGCAAAGAGCAGAGGGCCATATGCCCAATGCAAAACAAGCCGCCGTTTCCGTGGTGTAGTGGTCATCACGTTCGCCTCACACGCGAAAGGTCCCCAGTTCGAAACTGGGCGGAAACAATCCAGGCTGACGTTGAGCTTTTCTCCACTCCTTGGCTGTGAACCATGCCCTTGTACATGTATGTAGGAGCTGACTTCCATCCCAACCTCTTTACAAATGTCTTCAAACTCTTTCATTGTGATCAAAGTCAACTCCTGATGAAGCCGTCAGACCAAGATCATCTGCAAAGAGCAGAGGGCCATATGCCCAATGCAAAACAAGCCGCCGTTTCCATGTTGTAGTGGTCATCACGTTCGCCTCACACGCGAAAGGTCCCCAGTTCGAAACTGGGCGGAAACAATCCAGGCTGACGTTGAGCTTTTCTCCACTCCTTGGCTGTGAACCATGCCCTTGTACATGTATGTAGGAGCTGACTTCCATCCCAACCTCTTTACAAATGTCTTCAAACTCTTTCATTGTGATCAAAGTCAACTCCTGATGAAGCCGTCAGACCAAGATCATCTGCAAAGAGCAGAGGGCCATATGCCCAATGCAAAACAAGCCGCCGTTTCCGTGGTGTAGTGGTCATCACGTTCGCCTCACACGCGAAAGGTCCCCAGTTCGAAACTGGGCGGAAACAATCCAGGCTGACGTTGAGCTTTTCTCCACTCCTTGGCTGTGAACCATGCCCTTGTACATGTATGTAGGAGCTGACTTCCATCCCAACCTCTTTACAAATGTCTTCAAACTCTTTCATTGTGATCAAAGTCAACTCCTGATGAAGCCGTCAGACCAAGATCATCTGCAAAGAGCAGAGGGCCATATGCCCAATGCAAAACAAGCCGCCGTTTCCGTGGTGTAGTGGTCATCACGTTCGCCTCACACGCGAAAGGTCCCCAGTTCGAAACTGGGCGGAAACAATCCAGGCTGACGTTGAGCTTTTCTCCACTCCTTGGCTGTGAACCATGCCCTTGTACATGTATGTAGGAGCTGACTTCCATCCCAACCTCTTTACAAATGTCTTCAAACTCTTTCATTGTGATCAAAGTCAACTCCTGATGAAGCCGTCAGACCAAGATCATCTGCAAAGAGCAGAGGGCCATATGCCCAATGCAAAACAAGCCGCCGTTTCCGTGATGTAGTGGTCATCACGTTCGCCTCACACGCGAAAGGTCCCCAGTTCGAAACTGGGCGGAAACAATCCAGGCTGACGTTGAGCTTTTCTCCACTCCTTGGCTGTGATCCATGCCCTTGTACATGTATGTAGGAGCTGACTTCCATCCCAACCTCTTTACAAATGTCTTCAAACTCTTTCATTGTGATCAAAGTCAACTCCTGATGAAGCCGTCAGACCAAGATCATCTGCAAAGAGCAGAGGGCCATATGCCCAATGCAAAACAAGCCGCCGTTTCCGTGGTGTAGTGGTCATCACGTTCGCCTCACACGCGAAAGGTCCCCAGTTCGAAACTGGGCGGAAACAATATCGTTTTTTTTTTGGTTTACTCTGCAGCGGAATATCTTCTCTCGATTGGTCATTAAAGACCACTCGTCTAGTTTCTGCAAAATTCAACTCTCTGATGAAGCCAACAGATTTATTCGTGGCTTATTAACAAGAAACTCCCCGTCAGGGAATCGAACCCTGGTCTTCTGCGTGACAAGCAGAGATACTGTCCACTATACTAACGAGGACTCCTTCAGTATATTTAATTGGCAGGTATCTGGCCGGGGTTAAGAGGAGGTATGCACTATAATTCTGTATTATTGGGGATGAACATCACTCCGGGCCAACGTTGAGAATTTCTCCACTCCTTCGCTGAGAACCACGCCCTTGTACATGTATGTAGGAGCTGACTTCCATCCCAACCTCTTTACAAATGTCTTCAAACTCTTTCATTGTGATCAAAGTCAACTCCTGATGAAGCCGTCAGACCAAGATCATCTGCAAAGAGCAGAGGGCCATATGCCCAATGCAAAACAAGCCGCCGTTTCCGTGGTGTAGTGGTCATCACGTTCTCCTCACACGCGAAAGGTCCCCAGTTCGAAACTGGGCGGAAACAATTCAGGCTGACGTTGAGCTTTTCTCCACTCCTTGGCTGTGATCCATGCCCTTGTACATGTATGTAGGAGCTGACTTCCATCCCAACCTCTTTACAAATGTCTTCAAACTCTTTCATTGTGATCAAAGTCAACTCCTGATGAAGCCGTCAGACCAAGATCATCTGCAAAGAGCAGAGGGCCATATGCCCAATGCAAAACAAGCCGCCGTTTCCGTGGTGTAGTGGTCATCACGTTCGCCTCACACGCGAAAGGTCCCCAGTTCGAAACTGGGCGGAAACAATCCAGGCTGACGTTGAGCTTTTCTCCACTCCTTGGCTGTGAACCATGCCCTTGTACATGTATGTAGGAGCTGACTTCCATCCCAACCTCTTTACAAATGTCTTCAAACTCTTTCATTGTGATCAAAGTCAACTCCTGATGAAGCCGTCAGACCAAGATCATCTGCAAAGAGCAGAGGGCCATATGCCCAATGCAAAACAAGCCGCCGTTTCCGTGGTGTAGTGGTCATCACGTTCGCCTCACACGCGAAAGGTCCCCAGTTCGAAACTGGGCGGAAACACTCCAGGCTGACGTTGAGCTTTTCTCCACTCCTTGGCTGAGAACCACGCCCTTGTACATGTATGTAGGAGCTGACTTCCATCCCAACCTCTTTACAAATGTCTTCAAACTCTTTCATTGTGATCAAAGTCAACTCCTGATGAAGCCGTCAGACCAAGATCATCTGCAAAGAGCAGAGGGCCATATGCCCAATGCCAAACAAGCCGCCGTTTCCGTGGTGTAGTGGTCATCACGTTTGCCTCAAACGCGGAAGGCCCCCCGTTCGAAACTGGGCGGAAACAATATCGGTTTTTTTTTTGTTTACTCTGCAGTGGAATATCTTCTCTCGCTTGGTCATTAAAGACCACTTGTCTAGTTCCTGCAAAATTCAACTCTCTGATGAAGCCAACAGATTTATTCGTGGCTTATTAACAAGAAACTCCCCGTCAGGGAATCGAACCCTGGTCTTCTGCGTGACAAGCAGAGATACTGTCCACTATACTAACGAGGACTCCTTCAGTATATTTAATTGGCAGGTATCTGGCCGGGGTTAAGAGGAGGTATGCACTATAATTCTGTATTATTGGGGATGAACATCACTCCGGGCCAACGTTGAGAATTTCTCCACTCCTTGGCTGAGAACCACGCCCTAGTACATGTATGTAGGAGCTGACTTCCATCCCAACCTCTTTACAAATGTCTTCAAACTCTTTCATTGTGATCAAAGTCAACTCCTGATGAAGCCGTCAGACCAAGATCATCTGCAAAGAGCAGAGGGTCAATTGCCCAATGCAAAACAATCCGCCGTTTCCGTGGTGTAGTGGTCATCACGTTCGCCTCACACGCGAAAGGTCCCCAGTTCGAAACTGGGCGGAAACACTCCAGGCTGACGTTGAGCTTTTCTCCACTCCTTGGCTGTGAACCACGCCCTTGTACATGTATGTAGGAGCTGACTTCCATCCCAACCTCTTTACAAATGTCTTCAAACTCTTTCATTGTGATCAAAGTCAACTCCTGATGAAGCCGTCAGACCAAGATCATCTGCAAAGAGCAGAGGGCCATATGCCCAATGCCAAACAAGCCGCCGTTTCCGTGGTGTAGTGGTCATCACGTTCGCCTCACACGCGAAAGGTCCCCAGTTCGAAACTGGGCGGAAACAATATCGTTTTTTTTTTGGTTTACTCTGCAGCGGAATATCTTCTCTCGATTGGTCATTAAAGACCACTCGTCTAGTTTCTGCAAAATTCAACTCTCTGATGAAGCCAACAGATTTATTCGTGGCTTATTAACAAGAAACTCCCCGTCAGGGAATCGAACCCTGGTCTTCTGCGTGACAAGCAGAGATACTGTCCACTATACTAACGAGGACTCCTTCAGTATATTTAATTGGCAGGTATCTGGCCGGGGTTAAGAGGAGGTATGCACTATAATTCTGTATTATTGGGGATGAACATCACTCCGGGCCAACGTTGAGAATTTCTCCACTCCTTCGCTGAGAACCACGCCCTTGTACATGTATGTAGGAGCTGACTTCCATCCCAACCTCTTTACAAATGTCTTCAAACTCTTTCATTGTGATCAAAGTCAACTCCTGATGAAGCCGTCAGACCAAGATCATCTGCAAAGAGCAGAGGGCCATATGCCCAATGCAAAACAAGCCGCCGTTTCCGTGGTGTAGTGGTCATCACGTTCGCCTCACACGCGAAAGGTCCCCAGTTCGAAACTGGGCGGAAACAATCCAGGCTGACGTTGAGCTTTTCTCCACTCCTTGGCTGTGAACCATGCCCTTGTACATGTATGTAGGAGCTGACTTCCATCCCAACCTCTTTACAAATGTCTTCAAACTCTTTCATTGTGATCAAAGTCAACTCCTGATGAAGCCGTCAGACCAAGATCATCTGCAAAGAGCAGAGGGCCATATGCCCAATGCAAAACAAGCCGCCGTTTCCGTGGTGTAGTGGTCATCACGTTCGCCTCACACGCGAAAGGTCCCCAGTTCGAAACTGGGCGGAAACAATCCAGGCTGACGTTGAGCTATTCTCCACTCCTTGGCTGTGAACCATGCCCTTGTACATGTATGTAGGAGCTGACTTCCATCCCAACCTCTTTACAAATGTCTTCAAACTCTTTCATTGTGATCAAAGTCAACTCCTGATGAAGCCGTCAGACCAAGATCATCTGCAAAGAGCAGAGGGCCATATGCCCAATGCAAAACAAGCCGCCGTTTCCGTGGTGTAGTGGTCATCACGTTCGCCTCACACGCGAAAGGTCCCCAGTTCGAAACTGGGCGGAAACAATCCAGGCTGACGTTGAGCTTTTCTCCACTCCTTGGCTGTGAACCATGCCCTTGTACATGTATGTAGGAGCTGACTTCCATCCCAACCTCTTTACAAATGTCTTCAAACTCTTTCATTGTGATCAAAGTCAACTCCTGATGAAGCCGTCAGACCAAGATCATCTGCAAAGAGCAGAGGGCCATATGCCCAATGCAAAACAAGCCGCCGTTTCCGTGATGTAGTGGTCATCACGTTCGCCTCACACGCGAAAGGTCCCCAGTTCGAAACTGGGCGGAAACAATCCAGGCTGACGTTGAGCTTTTCTCCACTCCTTGGCTGTGATCCATGCCCTTGTACATGTATGTAGGAGCTGACTTCCATCCCAACCTCTTTACAAATGTCTTCAAACTCTTTCATTGTGATCAAAGTCAACTCCTGATGAAGCCGTCAGACCAAGATCATCTGCAAAGAGCAGAGGGCCATATGCCCAATGCAAAACAAGCCGCCGTTTCCGTGGTGTAGTGGTCATCACGTTCGCCTCACACGCGAAAGGTCCCCAGTTCGAAACTGGGCGGAAACAATCCAGGCTGACGTTGAGCTTTTCTCCACTCCTTGGCTGTGAACCATGCCCTTGTACATGTATGTAGGAGCTGACTTCCATCCCAACCTCTTTACAAATGTCTTCAAACTCTTTCATTGTGATCAAAGTCAACTCCTGATGAAGCCGTCAGACCAAGATCATCTGCAAAGAGCAGAGGGCCATATGCCCAATGCAAAACAAGCCGCCGTTTCCGTGATGTAGTGGTCATCACGTTCGCCTCACACGCGAAAGGTCCCCAGTTCGAAACTGGGCGGAAACAATCCAGGCTGACGTTGAGCTTTTCTCCACTCCTTGGCTGTGATCCATGCCCTTGTACATGTATGTAGGAGCTGACTTCCATCCCAACCTCTTTACAAATGTCTTCAAACTCTTTCATTGTGATCAAAGTCAACTCCTGATGAAGCCGTCAGACCAAGATCATCTGCAAAGAGCAGAGGGCCATATGCCCAATGCCAAACAAGCCGCCGTTTCCGTGGTGTAGTGGTCATCACGTTCGCCTCACACGCGAAAGGTCCCCAGTTCGAAACTGGGCGGAAACACTCCAGGCTGACGTTGAGCTTTTCTCCACTCCTTGGCTGAGAACCACGCCCTTGTACATGTATGTAGGAGCTGACTTCCATCCCAACCTCTTTACAAATGTCTTCAAACTCTTTCATTGTGATCAAAGTCAACTCCTGATGAAGTCGTCAGACCAAGATCATCTGCAAAGAGCAGAGGGCCATATGCCCAATGCCAAACAAGCCGCCGTTTCCGTGGTGTAGTGGTCATCACGTTCGCCTCACACGCGAAAGGTCCCCAGTTCGAAACTGGGCGGAAACACTCCAGGCTGACGTTGAGCTTTTCTCCACTCCTTGGCTGAGAACCACGCCCTTGTACATGTATGTAGGAGCTGACTTCCATCCCAACCTCTTTACAAATGTCTTCAAACTCTTTCATTGTGATCAAAGTCAACTCCTGATGAAGCCGTCAGACCAAGATAATCTGCAAAGAGCAGAGGGCCATATGCCCAATGCCAAACAAGCCGCCGTTTCCGTGGTGTAGTGGTCATCACGTTCGCCTCACACGCGAAAGGTCCCCAGTTCGAAACTGGGCGGAAACAATATCGGTTTTTTTTTGGTTTACTCTGCAGCGGAATATCTTCTCTCGATTGGTCATTAAAGACCACTCGTCTAGTTTCTGCAAAATTCAACTCTCTGATGAAGCCAACAGATTTATTCGTGGCTTATTAACAAGAAACTCCCCGTCAGGGAATCGAACCCTGGTCTTCTGCGTGACAAGCAGAGATACTGTCCACTATACTAACGAGGACTCCTTCAGTATATTTAATTGGCAGGTATCTGGCCGGGGTTAAGAGGAGGTATGCACTATAATTCTGTATTATTGGGGATGAACATCACTCCGGGCCAACGTTGAGAATTTCTCCACTCCTTGGCTAAGAACCACGGTCTCGTACATGTATGTAGGAGCTGACTTCCATCCCAACCTCTTTACAAATGTCTTCAAACTCTTTCATTGTGATCAAAGTCAACTCCTGATGAAGCCGTCAGACCAAGATCATCTGCAAAGAGCAGAGGGCCATATGCCCAATGCAAAACAAGCCGCCGTTTCCGTGGTGTAGTGGTCATCACGTTCGCCTCACACGCGAAAGGTCCCCAGTTCGAAACTGGGCGGAAACACTCCAGGCTGACGTTGAGCTTTTCTCCACTCCTTGGCTGAGAACCACGCCCTTGTACATGTATGTAGGAGCTGACTTCCATCCCAACCTCTTTACAAATGTCTTCAAACTCTTTCATTGTGATCAAAGTCAACTCCTGATGAAGCCGTCAGACCAAGATCATCTGCAAAGAGCAGAGGGCCATATGCCCAATGCCAAACAAGCCGCCGTTTCCGTGGTGTAGTAGTCATCACGTTCGCCTCACACGCGAAAGGTCCCCAGTTCGAAACTGGGCGGAAACAATATCGGTTTTTTTTTGGTTTACTCTGCAGCGGAATATCTTCTATCGATTGGTCATTAAAGACCACTCGTCTAGTTTCTGCAAAATTCAACTCTCTGATGAAGCCAACAGATTTATTCGTGGCTTATTAACAAGAAACTCCCCGTCAGGGAATCGAACCCTGGTCTTCTGCGTGACAAGCAGAGATACTGTCCACTATACTAACGAGGACTCCTTCAGTATATTTAATTGGCAGGTATCTGGCCGGGGTTAAGAGGAGGTATGCACTATAATTCTGTATTATTGGGGATGAACATCACTCCGGGCCAACGTTGAGAATTTCTCCACTCCTTCGCTGAGAACCACGCCCTTGTACATGTATGTAGGAGCTGACTTCCATCCCAACCTCTTTACAAATGTCTTCAAACTCTTTCATTGTGATCAAAGTCAACTCCTGATGAAGCCGTCAGACCAAGATCATCTGCAAAGAGCAGAGGGCCATATGCCCAATGCAAAACAAGCCGCCGTTTCCGTGGTGTAGTGGTCATCACGTTCGCCTCACACGCGAAAGGTCCCCAGTTCGAAACTGGGCGGAAACAATCCAGGCTGACGTTGAGCTTTTCTCCACTCCTTGGCTGTGAACCATGCCCTTGTACATGTATGTAGGAGCTGACTTCCATCCCAACCTCTTTACAAATGTCTTCAAACTCTTTCATTGTGATCAAAGTCAACTCCTGATGAAGCCGTCAGACCAAGATCATCTGCAAAGAGCAGAGGGCCATATGCCCAATGCAAAACAAGCCGCCGTTTCCGTGGTGTAGTGGTCATCACGTTCGCCTCACACGCGAAAGGTCCCCAGTTCGAAACTGGGCGGAAACAATCCAGGCTGACGTTGAGCTTTTCTCCACTCCTTGGCTGTGAACCATGCCCTTGTACATGTATGTAGGAGCTGACTTCCATCCCAACCTCTTTACAAATGTCTTCAAACTCTTTCATTGTGATCAAAGTCAACTCCTGATGAAGCCGTCAGACCAAGATCATCTGCAAAGAGCAGAGGGCCATATGCCCAATGCAAAACAAGCCGCCGTTTCCGTGGTGTAGTGGTCATCACGTTCGCCTCACACGCGAAAGGTCCCCAGTTCGAAACTGGGCGGAAACAATCCAGGCTGACGTTGAGCTTTTCTCCACTCCTTGGCTGTGAACCATGCCCTTGTACATGTATGTAGGAGCTGACTTCCATCCCAACCTCTTTACAAATGTCTTCAAACTCTTTCATTGTGATCAAAGTCAACTCCTGATGAAGCCGTCAGACCAAGATCATCTGCAAAGAGCAGAGGGCCATATGCCCAATGCAAAACAAGCCGCCGTTTCCGTGGTGTAGTGGTCATCACGTTCGCCTCACACGCGAAAGGTCCCCAGTTCGAAACTGGGCGGAAACAATCCAGGCTGACGTTGAGCTTTTCTCCACTCCTTGGCTGTGAACCATGCCCTTGTACATGTATGTAGGAGCTGACTTCCATCCCAACCTCTTTACAAATGTCTTCAAACTCTTTCATTGTGATCAAAGTCAACTCCTGATGAAGCCGTCAGACCAAGATCATCTGCAAAGAGCAGAGGGCCATATGCCCAATGCAAAACAAGCCGCCGTTTCCGTGATGTAGTGGTCATCACGTTCGCCTCACACGCGAAAGGTCCCCAGTTCGAAACTGGGCGGAAACAATCCAGGCTGACGTTGAGCTTTTCTCCACTCCTTGGCTGTGATCCATGCCCTTGTACATGTATGTAGGAGCTGACTTCCATCCCAACCTCTTTACAAATGTCTTCAAACTCTTTCATTGTGATCAAAGTCAACTCCTGATGAAGCCGTCAGACCAAGATCATCTGCAAAGAGCAGAGGGCCATATGCCTAATGCCAAACAAGCCGCCGTTTCCGTGGTGTAGTAGTCATCACGTTCGCCTCACACGCGAAAGGTCCCCAGTTCGAAACTGGGCGGAAACAATATCGGTTTTTTTTTGGTTTACTCTGCAGCGGAATATCTTCTCTCGATTGGTCATTAAAGACCACTCGTCTAGTTTCTGCAAAATTCAACTCTCTGATGAAGCCAACAGATTTATTCGTGGCTTATTAACAAGAAACTCCCCGTCAGGGAATCGAACCCTGGTCTTCTGCGTGACAAGCAGAGATACTGTCCACTATACTAACGAGGACTCCTTCAGTATATTTAATTGGCAGGTATCTGGCCGGGGTTAAGAGGAGGTATGCACTATAATTCTGTATTATTGGGGATGAACATCACTCCGGGCCAACGTTGAGAATTTCTCCACTCCTTGGCTGAGAACCACGGTCTCGTACATGTATGTAGGAGCTGACTTCCATCCCAACCTCTTTACAAATGTCTTCAAACTCTTTCATTGTGATCAAAGTCAACTCCTGATGAAGCCGTCAGACCAAGATCATCTGCAAAGAGCAGAGGGCCATATGCCCAATGCCAAACAAGCCGCCGTTTCCGTGGTGTAGTGGTCATCACGTTCGCCTCACACGCGAAAGGTCCCCAGTTCGAAACTGGGCGGAAACACTCCAGGCTGACGTTGAGCTTTTCTCCACTCCTTGGCTGAGAACCACGCCCTTGTACATGTATGTAGGAGCTGACTTCCATCCCAACCTCTTTACAAATGTCTTCAAACTCTTTCATTGTGATCAAAGTCAACTCCTGATGAAGCCGTCAGACCAAGATCATCTGCAAAGAGCAGAGGGCCATATGCCCAATGCAAAACAAGCCGCCGTTTCCGTGGTGTAGTGGTCATCACGTTCGCCTCACACGCGAAAGGTCCCCAGTTCGAAACTGGGCGGAAACAATCCAGGCTGACGTTGAGCTTTTCTCCACTCCTTGGCTGTGAACCATGCCCTTGTACATGTATGTAGGAGCTGACTTCCATCCCAACCTCTTTACAAATGTCTTCAAACTCTTTCATTGTGATCAAAGTCAACTCCTGATGAAGCCGTCAGACCAAGATCATCTGCAAAGAGCAGAGGGCCATATGCCCAATGCAAAACAAGCCGCCGTTTCCGTGGTGTAGTGGTCATCACGTTCGCCTCACACGCGAAAGGTCCCCAGTTCGAAACTGGGCGGAAACAATCCAGGCTGACGTTGAGCTTTTCTCCACTCCTTGGCTGTGAACCATGCCCTTGTACATGTATGTAGGAGCTGACTTCCATCCCAACCTCTTTACAAATGTCTTCAAACTCTTTCATTGTGATCAAAGTCAACTCCTGATGAAGCCGTCAGACCAAGATCATCTGCAAAGAGCAGAGGGCCATATGCCCAATGCAAAACAAGCCGCCGTTTCCGTGGTGTAGTGGTCATCACGTTCGCCTCACACGCGAAAGGTCCCCAGTTCGAAACTGGGCGGAAACAATCCAGGCTGACGTTGAGCTTTTCTCCACTCCTTGGCTGTGAACCATGCCCTTGTACATGTATGTAGGAGCTGACTTCCATCCCAACCTCTTTACAAATGTCTTCAAACTCTTTCATTGTGATCAAAGTCAACTCCTGATGAAGCCGTCAGACCAAGATCATCTGCAAAGAGCAGAGGGCCATATGCCCAATGCAAAACAAGCCGCCGTTTCCGTGGTGTAGTGGTCATCACGTTCGCCTCACACGCGAAAGGTCCCCAGTTCGAAACTGGGCGGAAACAATCCAGGCTGACGTTGAGCTTTTCTCCACTCCTTGGCTGTGAACCATGCCCTTGTACATGTATGTAGGAGCTGACTTCCATCCCAACCTCTTTACAAATGTCTTCAAACTCTTTCATTGTGATCAAAGTCAACTCCTGATGAAGCCGTCAGACCAAGATCATCTGCAAAGAGCAGAGGGCCATATGCCCAATGCAAAACAAGCCGCCGTTTCCGTGGTGTAGTGGTCATCACGTTCGCCTCACACGCGAAAGGTCCCCAGTTCGAAACTGGGCGGAAACAATCCAGGCTGACGTTGAGCTTTTCTCCACTCCTTGGCTGTGAACCATGCCCTTGTACATGTATGTAGGAGCTGACTTCCATCCCAACCTCTTTACAAATGTCTTCAAACTCTTTCATTGTGATCAAAGTCAACTCCTGATGAAGCCGTCAGACCAAGATCATCTGCAAAGAGCAGAGGGCCATATGCCCAATGCAAAACAAGCCGCCGTTTCCGTGATGTAGTGGTCATCACGTTCGCCTCACACGCGAAAGGTCCCCAGTTCGAAACTGGGCGGAAACAATCCAGGCTGACGTTGAGCTTTTCTCCACTCCTTGGCTGTGATCCATGCCCTTGTACATGTATGTAGGAGCTGACTTCCATCCCAACCTCTTTACAAATGTCTTCAAACTCTTTCATTGTGATCAAAGTCAACTCCTGATGAAGCCGTCAGACCAAGATCATCTGCAAAGAGCAGAGGGCCATATGCCCAATGCAAAACAAGCCGCCGTTTCCGTGGTGTAGTGGTCATCACGTTCGCCTCACACGCGAAAGGTCCCCAGTTCGAAACTGGGCGGAAACACTCCAGGCTGACGTTGAGCTTTTCTCCACTCCTTGGCTGAGAACCACGCCCTTGTACATGTATGTAGGAGCTGACTTCCATCCCAACCTCTTTACAAATGTCTTCAAACTCTTTCATTGTGATCAAAGTCAACTCCTGATGAAGCCGTCAGACCAAGATCATCTGCAAAGAGCAGAGGGCCATATGCCTAATGCCAAACAAGCCGCCGTTTCCGTGGTGTAGTAGTCATCACGTTCGCCTCACACGCGAAAGGTCCCCAGTTCGAAACTGGGCGGAAACAATATCGGTTTTTTTTTGGTTTACTCTGCAGCGGAATATCTTCTCTCGATTGGTCATTAAAGACCACTCGTCTAGTTTCTGCAAAATTCAACTCTCTGATGAAGCCAACAGATTTATTCGTGGCTTATTAACAAGAAACTCCCCGTCAGGGAATCGAACCCTGGTCTTCTGCGTGACAAGCAGAGATACTGTCCACTATACTAACGAGGACTCCTTCAGTATATTTAATTGGCAGGTATCTGGCCGGGGTTAAGAGGAGGTATGCACTATAATTCTGTATTATTGGGGATGAACATCACTCCGGGCCAACGTTGAGAATTTCTCCACTCCTTGGCTGAGAACCACGGTCTCGTACATGTATGTAGGAGCTGACTTCCATCCCAACCTCTTTACAAATGTCTTCAAACTCTTTCATTGTGATCAAAGTCAACTCCTGATGAAGCCGTCAGACCAAGATCATCTGCAAAGAGCAGAGGGCCATATGCCCAATGCCAAACAAGCCGCGGTTTCCGTGGTGTAGTGGTCATCACGTTCGCCTCACACGCGAAAGGTCCCCAGTTCGAAACTGGGCGGAAACACTTCAGGCTGACGTTGAGCTTTTCTCCACTCCTTGGCTGAGAACCACGCCCTTGTACATGTATGTAGGAGCTGACTTCCATCCCAACCTCTTTACAAATGTCTTCAAACTCTTTCATTGTGATCAAAGTCAACTCCTGATGAAGCCGTCAGACCAAGATCATCTGCAAAGAGCAGAGGGCCATATGCCCAATGCAAAACAAGCCGCCGTTTCCGTGGTGTAGTGGTCATCACGTTCGCCTCACACGCGAAAGGTCCCCAGTTCGAAACTGGGCGGAAACAATCCAGGCTGACGTTGAGCTTTTCTCCACTCCTTGGCTGTGAACCATGCCCTTGTACATGTATGTAGGAGCTGACTTCCATCCCAACCTCTTTACAAATGTCTTCAAACTCTTTCATTGTGATCAAAGTCAACTCCTGATGAAGCCGTCAGACCAAGATCATCTGCAAAGAGCAGAGGGCCATATGCCCAATGCAAAACAAGCCGCCGTTTCCGTGGTGTAGTGGTCATCACGTTCGCCTCACACGCGAAAGGTCCCCAGTTCGAAACTGGGCGGAAACAATCCAGGCTGACGTTGAGCTTTTCTCCACTCCTTGGCTGTGAACCATGCCCTTGTACATGTATGTAGGAGCTGACTTCCATCCCAACCTCTTTACAAATGTCTTCAAACTCTTTCATTGTGATCAAAGTCAACTCCTGATGAAGCCGTCAGACCAAGATCATCTGCAAAGAGCAGAGGGCCATATGCCCAATGCAAAACAAGCCGTTGTTTCCGTGGTGTAGTGGTCATCACGTTCGCCTCACACGCGAAAGGTCCCCAGTTCGAAACTGGGCGGAAACAATCCAGGCTGACGTTGAGCTTTTCTCCACTCCTTGGCTGTGAACCATGCCCTTGTACATGTATGTAGGAGCTGACTTCCATCCCAACCTCTTTACAAATGTCTTCAAACTCTTTCATTGTGATCAAAGTCAACTCCTGATGAAGCCGTCAGACCAAGATCATCTGCAAAGAGCAGAGGGCCATATGCCTAATGCCAAACAAGCCGCCGTTTCCGTGGTGTAGTAGTCATCACGTTCGCCTCACACGCGAAAGGTCCCCAGTTCGAAACTGGGCGGAAACAATATCGGTTTTTTTTTGGTTTACTCTGCAGCGGAATATCTTCTCTCGATTGGTCATTAAAGACCACTCGTCTAGTTTCTGCAAAATTCAACTCTCTGATGAAGCCAACAGATTTATTCGTGGCTTATTAACAAGAAACTCCCCGTCAGGGAATCGAACCCTGGTCTTCTGCGTGACAAGCAGAGATACTGTCCACTATACTAACGAGGACTCCTTCAGTATATTTAATTGGCAGGTATCTGGCCGGGGTTAAGAGGAGGTATGCACTATAATTCTGTATTATTGGGGATGAACATCACTCCGGGCCAACGTTGAGAATTTCTCCACTCCTTGGCTGAGAACCACGGTCTCGTACATGTATGTAGGAGCTGACTTCCATCCCAACCTCTTTACAAATGTCTTCAAACTCTTTCATTGTGATCAAAGTCAACTCCTGATGAAGCCGTCAGACCAAGATCATCTGCAAAGAGCAGAGGGCCATATGCCCAATGCCAAACAAGCCGCGGTTTCCGTGGTGTAGTGGTCATCACGTTCGCCTCACACGCGAAAGGTCCCCAGTTCGAAACTGGGCGGAAACACTTCAGGCTGACGTTGAGCTTTTCTCCACTCCTTGGCTGAGAACCACGCCCTTGTACATGTATGTAGGAGCTGACTTCCATCCCAACCTCTTTACAAATGTCTTCAAACTCTTTCATTGTGATCAAAGTCAACTCCTGATGAAGCCGTCAGACCAAGATCATCTGCAAAGAGCAGAGGGCCATATGCCCAATGCAAAACAAGCCGCCGTTTCCGTGGTGTAGTGGTCATCACGTTCGCCTCACACGCGAAAGGTCCCCAGTTCGAAACTGGGCGGAAACAATCCAGGCTGACGTTGAGCTTTTCTCCACTCCTTGGCTGTGAACCATGCCCTTGTACATGTATGTAGGAGCTGACTTCCATCCCAACCTCTTTACAAATGTCTTCAAACTCTTTCATTGTGATCAAAGTCAACTCCTGATGAAGCCGTCAGACCAAGATCATCTGCAAAGAGCAGAGGGCCATATGCCCAATGCAAAACAAGCCGCCGTTTCCGTGGTGTAGTGGTCATCACGTTCGCCTCACACGCGAAAGGTCCCCAGTTCGAAACTGGGCGGAAACAATCCAGGCTGACGTTGAGCTTTTCTCCACTCCTTGGCTGTGAACCATGCCCTTGTACATGTATGTAGGAGCTGACTTCCATCCCAACCTCTTTACAAATGTCTTCAAACTCTTTCATTGTGATCAAAGTCAACTCCTGATGAAGCCGTCAGACCAAGATCATCTGCAAAGAGCAGAGGGCCATATGCCCAATGCAAAACAAGCCGTTGTTTCCGTGGTGTAGTGGTCATCACGTTCGCCTCACACGCGAAAGGTCCCCAGTTCGAAACTGGGCGGAAACAATCCAGGCTGACGTTGAGCTTTTCTCCACTCCTTGGCTGTGAACCATGCCCTTGTACATGTATGTAGGAGCTGACTTCCATCCCAACCTCTTTACAAATGTCTTCAAACTCTTTCATTGTGATCAAAGTCAACTCCTGATGAAGCCGTCAGACCAAGATCATCTGCAAAGAGCAGAGGGCCATATGCCCAATGCAAAACAAGCCGCCGTTTCCGTGGTGTAGTGGTCATCACGTTCGCCTCACACGCGAAAGGTCCCCAGTTCGAAACTGGGCGGAAACACTCCAGGCTGACGTTGAGCTTTTCTCCACTCCTTGGCTGAGAACCACGCCCTTGTACATGTATGTAGGAGCTGACTTCCATCCCAACCTCTTTACAAATGTCTTCAAACTCTTTCATTGTGATCAAAGTCAACTCCTGATGAAGCCGTCAGACCAAGATCATCTGCAAAGAGCAGAGGGCCATATGCCCAATGCAAAACAAGCCGCCGTTTCCGTGGTGTAGTGGTCATCACGTTCGCCTCACACGCGAAAGGTCCCCAGTTCGAAACTGGGCGGAAACACTCCAGGCTGACGTTGAGCTTTTCTCCACTCCTTGGCTGAGAACCACGCCCTTGTACATGTATGTAGGAGCTGACTTCCATCCCAACCTCTTTACAAATGTCTTCAAACTCTTTCATTGTGATCAAAGTCAACTCCTGATGAAGCCGTCAGACCAAGATCATCTGCAAAGAGCAGAGGGCCATATGCCCAATGCCAAACAAGCCGCCGTTTCCGTGGTGTAGTGGTCATCACGTTTGCCTCAAACGCGGAAGGCCCCCCGTTCGAAACTGGGCGGAAACAATATCGGTTTTTTTTTTGTTTACTCTGCAGTGGAATATCTTCTCTCGCTTGGTCATTAAAGACCACTTGTCTAGTTCCTGCAAAATTCAACTCTCTGATGAAGCCAACAGATTTATTCGTGGCTTATTAACAAGAAACTCCCCGTCAGGGAATCGAACCCTGGTCTTCTGCGTGACAAGCAGAGATACTGTCCACTATACTAACGAGGACTCCTTCAGTATATTTAATTGGCAGGTATCTGGCCGGGGTTAAGAGGAGGTATGCACTATAATTCTGTATTATTGGGGATGAACATCACTCCGGGCCAACGTTGAGAATTTCTCCACTCCTTGGCTGAGAACCACGCCCTAGTACATGTATGTAGGAGCTGACTTCCATCCCAACCTCTTTACAAATGTCTTCAAACTCTTTCATTGTGATCAAAGTCAACTCCTGATGAAGCCGTCAGACCAAGATCATCTGCAAAGAGCAGAGGGTCAATTGCCCAATGCAAAACAATCCGCCGTTTCCGTGGTGTAGTGGTCATCACGTTCGCCTCACACGCGAAAGGTCCCCAGTTCGAAACTGGGCGGAAACACTCCAGGCTGACGTTGAGCTTTTCTCCACTCCTTGGCTGTGAACCACGCCCTTGTACATGTATGTAGGAGCTGACTTCCATCCCAACCTCTTTACAAATGTCTTCAAACTCTTTCATTGTGATCAAAGTCAACTCCTGATGAAGCCGTCAGACCAAGATCATCTGCAAAGAGCAGAGGGCCATATGCCCAATGCCAAACAAGCCGCCGTTTCCGTGGTGTAGTGGTCATCACGTTCGCCTCACACGCGAAAGGTCCCCAGTTCGAAACTGGGCGGAAACAATATCGTTTTTTTTTTGGTTTACTCTGCAGCGGAATATCTTCTCTCGATTGGTCATTAAAGACCACTCGTCTAGTTTCTGCAAAATTCAACTCTCTGATGAAGCCAACAGATTTATTCGTGGCTTATTAACAAGAAACTCCCCGTCAGGGAATCGAACCCTGGTCTTCTGCGTGACAAGCAGAGATACTGTCCACTATACTAACGAGGACTCCTTCAGTATATTTAATTGGCAGGTATCTGGCCGGGGTTAAGAGGAGGTATGCACTATAATTCTGTATTATTGGGGATAAACATCACTCCGGGCCAACGTTGAGAATTTCTCCACTCCTTGGCTGAGAACCACGGTCTCGTACATGTATGTAGGAGCTGACTTCCATCCCAACCTCTTTACAAATGTCTTCAAACTCTTTCATTGTGATCAAAGTCAACTCCTGATGAAGCCGTCAGACCAAGATCATCTGCAAAGAGCAGAGGGCCATATGCCCAATGCCAAACAAGCCGCCGTTTCCGTGGTGTAGTGGTCATCACGTTCGCCTCACACGCGAAAGGTCCCCAGTTCGAAACTGGGCGGAAACAATATCGTTTTTTTTTTGGTTTACTCTGCAGCGGAATATCTTCTCTCGATTGGTCATTAAAGACCACTCGTCTAGTTTCTGCAAAATTCAACTCTCTGATGAAGCCAACAGATTTATTTGTGGCTTATTAACAAGAAACTCCCCGTCAGCGAATCGAACCCTGGTCTTCTGCGTGACAAGCAGAGATACTGTCCACTATACTAACGAGGACTCCTTCAGTATATTTAATTGGCAGGTATCTGGCCGGGGTTAAGAGGAGGTATGCACTATAATTCTGTATTATTGGGGATGAACATCACTCCGGGCCAACGTTGAGAATTTCTCCACTCCTTGGCTGAGAACCACGGTCTCGTACATGTATGTAGGAGCTGACTTCCATCCCAACCTCTTTACAAATGTCTTCAAACTCTTTCATTGTGATCAAAGTCAACTCCTGATGAAGCCGTCAGACCAAGATCATCTGCAAAGAGCAGAGGGCCATATGCCCAATGCCAAACAAGCCGCCGTTTCCGTGGTGTAGTGGTCATCACGTTCGCCTCACACGCGAAAGGTCCCCAGTTCGAAACTGGGCGGAAACACTCCAGGCTGACGTTGAGCTTTTCTCCACTCCTTGGCTGAGAACCACGCCCTTGTACATGTATGTAGGAGCTGACTTCCATCCCAACCTCTTTACAAATGTCTTCAAACTCTTTCATTGTGATCAAAGTCAACTCCTGATGAAGTCGTCAGACCAAGATCATCTGCAAAGAGCAGAGGGCCATATGCCCAATGCCAAACAAGCCGCCGTTTCCGTGGTGTAGTGGTCATCACGTTCGCCTCACACGCGAAAGGTCCCCAGTTCGAAACTGGGCGGAAACACTCCAGGCTGACGTTGAGCTTTTCTCCACTCCTTGGCTGAGAACCACGCCCTTGTACATGTATGTAGGAGCTGACTTCCATCCCAACCTCTTTACAAATGTCTTCAAACTCTTTCATTGTGATCAAAGTCAACTCCTGATGAAGCCGTCAGACCAAGATCATCTGCAAAGAGCAGAGGGCCATATGCCCAATGCCAAACAAGCCGCCGTTTCCGTGGTGTAGTGGTCATCACGTTCGCCTCACACGCGAAAGGTCCCCAGTTCGAAACTGGGCGGAAACAATATCGTTTTTTTTTTGGTTTACTCTGCAGCGGAATATCTTCTCTCGATTGGTCATTAAAGACCACTCGTCTAGTTTCTGCAAAATTCAACTCTCTGATGAAGCCAACAGATTTATTCGTGGCTTATTAACAAGAAACTCCCCGTCAGGGAATCGAACCCTGGTCTTCTGCGTGACAAGCAGAGATACTGTCCACTATACTAACGAGGACTCCTTCAGTATATTTAATTGGCAGGTATCTGGCCGGGGTTAAGAGGAGGTATGCACTATAATTCTGTATTATTGGGGATAAACATCACTCCGGGCCAACGTTGAGAATTTCTCCACTCCTTGGCTGAGAACCACGGTCTCGTACATGTATGTAGGAGCTGACTTCCATCCCAACCTCTTTACAAATGTCTTCAAACTCTTTCATTGTGATCAAAGTCAACTCCTGATGAAGCCGTCAGACCAAGATCATCTGCAAAGAGCAGAGGGCCATATGCCCAATGCCAAACAAGCCGCCGTTTCCGTGGTGTAGTGGTCATCACGTTCGCCTCACACGCGAAAGGTCCCCAGTTCGAAACTGGGCGGAAACAATATCGTTTTTTTTTTGGTTTACTCTGCAGCGGAATATCTTCTCTCGATTGGTCATTAAAGACCACTCGTCTAGTTTCTGCAAAATTCAACTCTCTGATGAAGCCAACAGATTTATTCGTGGCTTATTAACAAGAAACTCCCCGTCAGGGAATCGAACCCTGGTCTTCTGCGTGACAAGCAGAGATACTGTCCACTATACTAACGAGGACTCCTTCAGTATATTTAATTGGCAGGTATCTGGCCGGGGTTAAGAGGAGGTATGCACTATAATTCTGTATTATTGGGGATGAACATCACTCCGGGCCAACGTTGAGAATTTCTCCACTCCTTGGCTGAGAACCACGGTCTCGTACATGTATGTAGGAGCTGACTTCCATCCCAACCTCTTTACAAATGTCTTCAAACTCTTTCATTGTGATCAAAGTCAACTCCTGATGAAGCCGTCAGACCAAGATCATCTGCAAAGAGCAGAGGGCCATATGCCCAATGCCAAACAAGCCGCCGTTTCCGTGGTGTAGTGGTCATCACGTTCGCCTCACACGCGAAAGGTCCCCAGTTCGAAACTGGGCGGAAACACTCCAGGCTGACGTTGAGCTTTTCTCCACTCCTTGGCTGAGAACCACGCCCTTGTACATGTATGTAGGAGCTGACTTCCATCCCAACCTCTTTACAAATGTCTTCAAACTCTTTCATTGTGATCAAAGTCAACTCCTGATGAAGTCGTCAGACCAAGATCATCTGCAAAGAGCAGAGGGCCATATGCCCAATGCCAAACAAGCCGCCGTTTCCGTGGTGTAGTGGTCATCACGTTCGCCTCACACGCGAAAGGTCCCCAGTTCGAAACTGGGCGGAAACACTCCAGGCTGACGTTGAGCTTTTCTCCACTCCTTGGCTGAGAACCACGCCCTTGTACATGTATGTAGGAGCTGACTTCCATCCCAACCTCTTTACAAATGTCTTCAAACTCTTTCATTGTGATCAAAGTCAACTCCTGATGAAGCCGTCAGACCAAGATCATCTGCAAAGAGCAGAGGGCCATATGCCCAATGCCAAACAAGCCGCCGTTTCCGTGGTGTAGTGGTCATCACGTTCGCCTCACACGCGAAAGGTCCCCAGTTCGAAACTGGGCGGAAACAATATCGTTTTTTTTTTGGTTTACTCTGCAGCGGAATATCTTCTCTCGATTGGTCATTAAAGACCACTCGTCTAGTTTCTGCAAAATTCAACTCTCTGATGAAGCCAACAGATTTATTCGTGGCTTATTAACAAGAAACTCCCCGTCAGGGAATCGAACCCTGGTCTTCTGCGTGACAAGCAGAGATACTGTCCACTATACTAACGAGGACTCCTTCAGTATATTTAATTGGCAGGTATCTGGCCGGGGTTAAGAGGAGGTATGCACTATAATTCTGTATTATTGGGGATGAACATCACTCCGGGCCAACGTTGAGAATTTCTCCACTCCTTGGCTGAGAACCACGGTCTCGTACATGTATGTAGGAGCTGACTTCCATCCCAACCTCTTTACAAATGTCTTCAAACTCTTTCATTGTGATCAAAGTCAACTCCTGATGAAGCCGTCAGACCAAGATCATCTGCAAAGAGCAGAGGGCCATATGCCCAATGCAAAACAAGCCGCCGTTTCCGTGGTGTAGTGGTCATCACGTTCGCCTCACACGCGAAAGGTCCCCAGTTCGAAACTGGGCGGAAACACTCCAGGCTGACGTTGAGCTTTTCTCCACTCCTTGGCTGAGAACCACGCCCTTGTACATGTATGTAGGAGCTGACTTCCATCCCAACCTCTTTACAAATGTCTTCAAACTCTTTCATTGTGATCAAAGTCAACTCCTGATGAAGCCGTCAGACCAAGATCATCTGCAAAGAGCAGAGGGCCATATGCCCAATGCCAAACAAGCCGCCGTTTCCGTGGTGTAGTGGTCATCACGTTCGCCTCACACGCGAAAGGTCCCCAGTTCGAAACTGGGCGGAAACACTCCAGGCTGACGTTGAGCTTTTCTCCACTCCTTGGCTGAGAACCACGCCCTTGTACATGTATGTAGGAGCTGACTTCCATCCCAACCTCTTTACAAATGTCTTCAAACTCTTTCATTGTGATCAAAGTCAACTCCTGATGAAGTCGTCAGACCAAGATCATCTGCAAAGAGCAGAGGGCCATATGCCCAATGCCAAACAAGCCGCCGTTTCCGTGGTGTAGTGGTCATCACGTTCGCCTCACACGCGAAAGGTCCCCAGTTCGAAACTGGGCGGAAACAATATCGTTTTTTTTTTGGTTTACTCTGCAGCGGAATATCTTCTCTCGATTGGTCATTAAAGACCACTCGTCTAGTTTCTGCAAAATTCAACTCTCTGATGAAGCCAACAGATTTATTCGTGGCTTATTAACAAGAAACTCCCCGTCAGGGAATCGAACCCTGGTCTTCTGCGTGACAAGCAGAGATACTGTCCACTATACTAACGAGGACTCCTTCAGTATATTTAATTGGCAGGTATCTGGCCGGGGTTAAGAGGAGGTATGCACTATAATTCTGTATTATTGGGGATGAACATCACTCCGGGCCAACGTTGAGAATTTCTCCACTCCTTGGCTGAGAACCACGGTCTCGTACATGTATGTAGGAGCTGACTTCCATCCCAACCTCTTTACAAATGTCTTCAAACTCTTTCATTGTGATCAAAGTCAACTCCTGATGAAGCCGTCAGACCAAGATCATCTGCAAAGAGCAGAGGGCCATATGCCCAATGCAAAACAAGCCGCCGTTTCCGTGGTGTAGTGGTCATCACGTTCGCCTCACACGCGAAAGGTCCCCAGTTCGAAACTGGGCGGAAACACTCCAGGCTGACGTTGAGCTTTTCTCCACTCCTTGGCTGAGAACCACGCCCTTGTACATGTATGTAGGAGCTGACTTCCATCCCAACCTCTTTACAAATGTCTTCAAACTCTTTCATTGTGATCAAAGTCAACTCCTGATGAAGCCGTCAGACCAAGATCATCTGCAAAGAGCAGAGGGCCATATGCCCAATGCCAAACAAGCCGCCGTTTCCGTGGTGTAGTAGTCATCACGTTCGCCTCACACGCGAAAGGTCCCCAGTTCGAAACTGGGCGGAAACAATATCGGTTTTTTTTTGGTTTACTCTGCAGCGGAATATCTTCTATCGATTGGTCATTAAAGACCACTCGTCTAGTTTCTGCAAAATTCAACTCTCTGATGAAGCCAACAGATTTATTCGTGGCTTATTAACAAGAAACTCCCCGTCAGGGAATCGAACCCTGGTCTTCTGCGTGACAAGCAGAGATACTGTCCACTATACTAACGAGGACTCCTTCAGTATATTTAATTGGCAGGTATCTGGCCGGGGTTAAGAGGAGGTATGCACTATAATTCTGTATTATTGGGGATGAACATCACTCCGGGCCAACGTTGAGAATTTCTCCACTCCTTCGCTGAGAACCACGCCCTTGTACATGTATGTAGGAGCTGACTTCCATCCCAACCTCTTTACAAATGTCTTCAAACTCTTTCATTGTGATCAAAGTCAACTCCTGATGAAGCCGTCAGACCAAGATCATCTGCAAAGAGCAGAGGGCCATATGCCCAATGCAAAACAAGCCGCCGTTTCCGTGGTGTAGTGGTCATCACGTTCGCCTCACATGCGAAAGGTCCCCAGTTCGAAACTGGGCGGAAACAATCCAGGCTGACGTTGAGCTTTTCTCCACTCCTTGGCTGTGAACCATGCCCTTGTACATGTATGTAGGAGCTGACTTCCATCCCAACCTCTTTACAAATGTCTTCAAACTCTTTCATTGTGATCAAAGTCAACTCCTGATGAAGCCGTCAGACCAAGATCATCTGCAAAGAGCAGAGGGCCATATGCCCAATGCAAAACAAGCCGCCGTTTCCGTGGTGTAGTGGTCATCACGTTCGCCTCACACGCGAAAGGTCCCCAGTTCGAAACTGGGCGGAAACAATCCAGGCTGACGTTGAGCTTTTCTCCACTCCTTGGCTGTGAACCATGCCCTTGTACATGTATGTAGGAGCTGACTTCCATCCCAACCTCTTTACAAATGTCTTCAAACTCTTTCATTGTGATCAAAGTCAACTCCTGATGAAGCCGTCAGACCAAGATCATCTGCAAAGAGCAGAGGGCCATATGCCCAATGCAAAACAAGCCGCCGTTTCCGTGGTGTAGTGGTCATCACGTTCGCCTCACACGCGAAAGGTCCCCAGTTCGAAACTGGGCGGAAACAATCCAGGCTGACGTTGAGCTTTTCTCCACTCCTTGGCTGTGAACCATGCCCTTGTACATGTATGTAGGAGCTGACTTCCATCCCAACCTCTTTACAAATGTCTTCAAACTCTTTCATTGTGATCAAAGTCAACTCCTGATGAAGCCGTCAGACCAAGATCATCTGCAAAGAGCAGAGGGCCATATGCCCAATGCAAAACAAGCCGCCGTTTCCGTGATGTAGTGGTCATCACGTTCGCCTCACACGCGAATGGTCCCCAGTTCGAAACTGGGCGGAAACAATCCAGGCTGACGTTGAGCTTTTCTCCACTCCTTGGCTGTGATCCATGCCCTTGTACATGTATGTAGGAGCTGACTTCCATCCCAACCTCTTTACAAATGTCTTCAAACTCTTTCATTGTGATCAAAGTCAACTCCTGATGAAGCCGTCAGACCAAGATCATCTGCAAAGAGCAGAGGGCCATATGCCCAATGCAAAACAAGCCGCCGTTTCCGTGGTGTAGTGGTCATCACGTTCGCCTCACACGCGAAAGGTCCCCAGTTCGAAACTGGGCGGAAACACTCCAGGCTGACGTTGAGCTTTTCTCCACTCCTTGGCTGAGAACCACGCCCTTGTACATGTATGTAGGAGCTGACTTCCATCCCAACCTCTTTACAAATGTCTTCAAACTCTTTCATTGTGATCAAAGTCAACTCCTGATGAAGCCGTCAGACCAAGATCATCTGCAAAGAGCAGAGGGCCATATGCCCAATGCAAAACAAGCCGCCGTTTCCGTGGTGTAGTGGTCATCACGTTCGCCTCACACGCGAAAGGTCCCCAGTTCGAAACTGGGCGGAAACAATCCAGGCTGACGTTGAGCTTTTCTCCACTCCTTGGCTGTGAACCATGCCCTTGTACATGTATGTAGGAGCTGACTTCCATCCCAACCTCTTTACAAATGTCTTCAAACTCTTTCATTGTGATCAAAGTCAACTCCTGATGAAGCCGTCAGACCAAGATCATCTGCAAAGAGCAGAGGGCCATATGCCCAATGCAAAACAAGCCGCCGTTTCCGTGGTGTAGTGGTCATCACGTTCGCCTCACACGCGAAAGGTCCCCAGTTCGAAACTGGGCGGAAACAATCCAGGCTGACGTTGAGCTTTTCTCCACTCCTTGGCTGTGAACCATGCCCTTGTACATGTATGTAGGAGCTGACTTCCATCCCAACCTCTTTACAAATGTCTTCAAACTCTTTCATTGTGATCAAAGTCAACTCCTGATGAAGCCGTCAGACCAAGATCATCTGCAAAGAGCAGAGGGCCATATGCCCAATGCAAAACAAGCCGCCGTTTCCGTGGTGTAGTGGTCATCACGTTCGCCTCACACGCGAAAGGTCCCCAGTTCGAAACTGGGCGGAAACAATCCAGGCTGACGTTGAGCTTTTCTCCACTCCTTGGCTGTGAACCATGCCCTTGTACATGTATGTAGGAGCTGACTTCCATCCCAACCTCTTTACAAATGTCTTCAAACTCTTTCATTGTGATCAAAGTCAACTCCTGATGAAGCCGTCAGACCAAGATCATCTGCAAAGAGCAGAGGGCCATATGCCCAATGCAAAACAAGCCGCCGTTTCCGTGGTGTAGTGGTCATCACGTTCGCCTCACACGCGAAAGGTCCCCAGTTCGAAACTGGGCGGAAACAATCCAGGCTGACGTTGAGCTTTTCTCCACTCCTTGGCTGTGAACCATGCCCTTGTACATGTATGTAGGAGCTGACTTCCATCCCAACCTCTTTACAAATGTCTTCAAACTCTTTCATTGTGATCAAAGTCAACTCCTGATGAAGCCGTCAGACCAAGATCATCTGCAAAGAGCAGAGGGCCATATGCCCAATGCAAAACAAGCCGCCGTTTCCGTGATGTAGTGGTCATCACGTTCGCCTCACACGCGAAAGGTCCCCAGTTCGAAACTGGGCGGAAACAATCCAGGCTGACGTTGAGCTTTTCTCCACTCCTTGGCTGTGATCCATGCCCTTGTACATGTATGTAGGAGCTGACTTCCATCCCAACCTCTTTACAAATGTCTTCAAACTCTTTCATTGTGATCAAAGTCAACTCCTGATGAAGCCGTCAGACCAAGATCATCTGCAAAGAGCAGAGGGCCATATGCCCAATGCAAAACAAGCCGCCGTTTCCGTGGTGTAGTGGTCATCACGTTCGCCTAACACGCGAAAGGTCCCCAGTTCGAAACTGGGCGGAAACACTCCAGGCTGACGTTAAGCTTTTCTCCACTCCTTGGCTGAGAACCACGCCCTTGTACATGTATGTAGGAGCTGACTTCCATCCCAACCTCTTTACAAATGTCTTCAAACTCTTTCATTGTGATCAAAGTCAACTCCTGATGAAGCCGTCAGACCAAGATCATCTGCAAAGAGCAGAGGGCCATATGCCCAATGCAAAACAAGCCGCCGTTTCCGTGGTGTAGTGGTCATCACGTTCGCCTCACACGCGAAAGGTCCCCAGTTCGAAACTGGGCGGAAACAATCCAGGCTGACGTTGAGCTTTTCTCCACTCCTTGGCTGTGAACCATGCCCTTGTACATGTATGTAGGAGCTGACTTCCATCCCAACCTCTTTACAAATGTCTTCAAACTCTTTCATTGTGATCAAAGTCAACTCCTGATGAAGCCGTCAGACCAAGATCATCTGCAAAGAGCAGAGGGCCATATGCCCAATGCAAAACAAGCCGCCGTTTCCGTGGTGTAGTGGTCATCACGTTCGCCTCACACGCGAAAGGTCCCCAGTTCGAAACTGGGCGGAAACAATCCAGGCTGACGTTGAGCTTTTCTCCACTCCTTGGCTGTGAACCATGCCCTTGTACATGTATGTAGGAGCTGACTTCCATCCCAACCTCTTTACAAATGTCTTCAAACTCTTTCATTGTGATCAAAGTCAACTCCTGATGAAGCCGTCAGACCAAGATCATCTGCAAAGAGCAGAGGGCCATATGCCCAATGCAAAACAAGCCGCCGTTTCCGTGGTGTAGTGGTCATCACGTTCGCCTCACACGCGAAAGGTCCCCAGTTCGAAACTGGGCGGAAACAATCCAGGCTGACGTTGAGCTTTTCTCCACTCCTTGGCTGTGAACCATGCCCTTGTACATGTATGTAGGAGCTGACTTCCATCCCAACCTCTTTACAAATGTCTTCAAACTCTTTCATTGTGATCAAAGTCAACTCCTGATGAAGCCGTCAGACCAAGATCATCTGCAAAGAGCAGAGGGCCATATGCCCAATGCAAAACAAGCCGCCGTTTCCGTGGTGTAGTGGTCATCACGTTCGCCTCACACGCGAAAGGTCCCCAGTTCGAAACTGGGCGGAAACAATCCAGGCTGACGTTGAGCTTTTCTCCACTCCTTGGCTGTGAACCATGCCCTTGTACATGTATGTAGGAGCTGACTTCCATCCCAACCTCTTTACAAATGTCTTCAAACTCTTTCATTGTGATCAAAGTCAACTCCTGATGAAGCCGTCAGACCAAGATCATCTGCAAAGAGCAGAGGGCCATATGCCCAATGCAAAACAAGCCGCCGTTTCCGTGATGTAGTGGTCATCACGTTCGCCTCACACGCGAAAGGTCCCCAGTTCGAAACTGGGCGGAAACAATCCAGGCTGACGTTGAGCTTTTCTCCACTCCTTGGCTGTGATCCATGCCCTTGTACATGTATGTAGGAGCTGACTTCCATCCCAACCTCTTTACAAATGTCTTCAAACTCTTTCATTGTGATCAAAGTCAACTCCTGATGAAGCCGTCAGACCAAGATCATCTGCAAAGAGCAGAGGGCCATATGCCCAATGCAAAACAAGCCGCCGTTTCCGTGGTGTAGTGGTCATCACGTTCGCCTCACACGCGAAAGGTCCCCAGTTCGAAACTGGGCGGAAACACTCCAGGCTGACGTTGAGCTTTTCTCCACTCCTTGGCTGAGAACCACGCCCTTGTACATGTATGTAGGAGCTGACTTCCATCCCAACCTCTTTACAAATGTCTTCAAACTCTTTCATTGTGATCAAAGTCAACTCCTGATGAAGCCGTCAGACCAAGATCATCTGCAAAGAGCAGAGGGCCATATGCCTAATGCCAAACAAGCCGCCGTTTCCGTGGTGTAGTAGTCATCACGTTCGCCTCACACGCGAAAGGTCCCCAGTTCGAAACTGGGCGGAAACAATATCGGTTTTTTTTTGGTTTACTCTGCAGCGGAATATCTTCTCTCGATTGGTCATTAAAGACCACTCGTCTAGTTTCTGCAAAATTCAACTCTCTGATGAAGCCAACAGATTTATTCGTGGCTTATTAACAAGAAACTCCCCGTCAGGGAATCGAACCCTGGTCTTCTGCGTGACAAGCAGAGATACTGTCCACTATACTAACGAGGACTCCTTCAGTATATTTAATTGGCAGGTATCTGGCCGGGGTTAAGAGGAGGTATGCACTATAATTCTGTATTATTGGGGATGAACATCACTCCGGGCCAACGTTGAGAATTTCTCCACTCCTTGGCTGAGAACCACGCCCTAGTACATGTATGTAGGAGCTGACTTCCATCCCAACCTCTTTACAAATGTCTTCAAACTCTTTCATTGTGATCAAAGTCAACTCCTGATGAAGCCGTCAGACCAAGATCATCTGCAAAGAGCAGAGGGTCAATTGCCCAATGCAAAACAATCCGCCGTTTCCGTGGTGTAGTGGTCATCACGTTCGCCTCACACGCGAAAGGTCCCCAGTTCGAAACTGGGCGGAAACACTCCAGGCTGACGTTGAGCTTTTCTCCACTCCTTGGCTGTGAACCACGCCCTTGTACATGTATGTAGGAGCTGACTTCCATCCCAACCTCTTTACAAATGTCTTCAAACTCTTTCATTGTGATCAAAGTCAACTCCTGATGAAGCCGTCAGACCAAGATCATCTGCAAAGAGCAGAGGGCCATATGCCCAATGCCAAACAAGCCGCCGTTTCCGTGGTGTAGTGGTCATCACGTTCGCCTCACACGCGAAAGGTCCCCAGTTCGAAACTGGGCGGAAACAATATCGTTTTTTTTTTGGTTTACTCTGCAGCGGAATATCTTCTCTCGATTGGTCATTAAAGACCACTCGTCTAGTTTCTGCAAAATTCAACTCTCTGATGAAGCCAACAGATTTATTCGTGGCTTATTAACAAGAAACTCCCCGTCAGGGAATCGAACCCTGGTCTTCTGCGTGACAAGCAGAGATACTGTCCACTATACTAACGAGGACTCCTTCAGTATATTTAATTGGCAGGTATCTGGCCGGGGTTAAGAGGAGGTATGCACTATAATTCTGTATTATTGGGGATGAACATCACTCCGGGCCAACGTTGAGAATTTCTCCACTCCTTGGCTGAGAACCACGGTCTCGTACATGTATGTAGGAGCTGACTTCCATCCCAACCTCTTTACAAATGTCTTCAAACTCTTTCATTGTGATCAAAGTCAACTCCTGATGAAGCCGTCAGACCAAGATCATCTGCAAAGAGCAGAGGGCCATATGCCCAATGCCAAACAAGCCGCCGTTTCCGTGGTGTAGTGGTCATCACGTTCGCCTCACACGCGAAAGGTCCCCAGTTCGAAACTGGGCGGAAACACTCCAGGCTGACGTTGAGCTTTTCTCCACTCCTTGGCTGAGAACCACGCCCTTGTACATGTATGTAGGAGCTGACTTCCATCCCAACCTCTTTACAAATGTCTTCAAACTCTTTCATTGTGATCAAAGTCAACTCCTGATGAAGTCGTCAGACCAAGATCATCTGCAAAGAGCAGAGGGCCATATGCCCAATGCCAAACAAGCCGCCGTTTCCGTGGTGTAGTGGTCATCACGTTCGCCTCACACGCGAAAGGTCCCCAGTTCGAAACTGGGCGGAAACACTCCAGGCTGACGTTGAGCTTTTCTCCACTCCTTGGCTGAGAACCACGCCCTTGTACATGTATGTAGGAGCTGACTTCCATCCCAACCTCTTTACAAATGTCTTCAAACTCTTTCATTGTGATCAAAGTCAACTCCTGATGAAGCCGTCAGACCAAGATCATCTGCAAAGAGCAGAGGGCCATATGCCCAATGCCAAACAAGCCGCCGTTTCCGTGGTGTAGTGGTCATCACGTTCGCCTCACACGCGAAAGGTCCCCAGTTCGAAACTGGGCGGAAACAATATCGTTTTTTTTTTGGTTTACTCTGCAGCGGAATATCTTCTCTCGATTGGTCATTAAAGACCACTCGTCTAGTTTCTGCAAAATTCAACTCTCTGATGAAGCCAACAGATTTATTCGTGGCTTATTAACAAGAAACTCCCCGTCAGGGAATCGAACCCTGGTCTTCTGCGTGACAAGCAGAGATACTGTCCACTATACTAACGAGGACTCCTTCAGTATATTTAATTGGCAGGTATCTGGCCGGGGTTAAGAGGAGGTATGCACTATAATTCTGTATTATTGGGGATGAACATCACTCCGGGCCAACGTTGAGAATTTCTCCACTCCTTGGCTGAGAACCACGGTCTCGTACATGTATGTAGGAGCTGACTTCCATCCCAACCTCTTTACAAATGTCTTCAAACTCTTTCATTGTGATCAAAGTCAACTCCTGATGAAGCCGTCAGACCAAGATCATCTGCAAAGAGCAGAGGGCCATATGCCCAATGCCAAACAAGCCGCCGTTTCCGTGGTGTAGTGGTCATCACGTTCGCCTCACACGCGAAAGGTCCCCAGTTCGAAACTGGGCGGAAACACTCCAGGCTGACGTTGAGCTTTTCTCCACTCCTTGGCTGAGAACCACGCCCTTGTACATGTATGTAGGAGCTGACTTCCATCCCAACCTCTTTACAAATGTCTTCAAACTCTTTCATTGTGATCAAAGTCAACTCCTGATGAAGTCGTCAGACCAAGATCATCTGCAAAGAGCAGAGGGCCATATGCCCAATGCCAAACAAGCCGCCGTTTCCGTGGTGTAGTGGTCATCACGTTCGCCTCACACGCGAAAGGTACCCAGTTCGAAACTGGGCGGAAACACTCCAGGCTGACGTTGAGCTTTTCTCCACTCCTTGGCTGAGAACCACGCCCTTGTACATGTATGTAGGAGCTGACTTCCAACCCAACCTCTTTACAAATGTCTTCAAACTCTTTCATTGTGATCAAAGTCAACTCCTGATGAAGCCGTCAGACCAAGATCATCTGCAAAGAGCAGAGGGCCATATGCCCAATGCCAAACAAGCCGCCGTTTCCGTGGTGTAGTGGTCATCACGTTCGCCTCACACGCGAAAGGTCCCCAGTTCGAAACTGGGCGGAAACAATATCGGTTTTTTTTTGGTTTACTCTGCAGCGGAATATCTTCTCTCGATTGGTCATTAAAGACCACTCGTCTAGTTTCTGCAAAATTCAACTCTCTGATGAAGCCAACAGATTTATTCGTGGCTCATTAACAAGAAACTCCCCGTCAGGGAATCGAACCCTGGTCTTCTGCGTGACAAGCAGAGATACTGTCCACTATACTAACGAGGACTCCTTCAGTATATTTAATTGGCAGGTATCTGGCCGGGGTTAAGAGGAGGTATGCACTATAATTCTGTATTATTGGGGATGAACATCACTCCGGGCCAACGTTGAGAATTTCTCCACTCCTTGGCTGAGAACCACGGTCTCGTACATGTATGTAGGAGCTGACTTCCATCCCAACCTCTTTACAAATGTCTTCAAACTCTTTCATTGTGATCAAAGTCAACTCCTGATGAAGCCGTCAGACCAAGATCATCTGCAAAGAGCAGAGGGCCATATGCCCAATGCCAAACAAGCCGCCGTTTCCGTGGTGTAGTGGTCATCACGTTCGCCTCACACGCGAAAGGTCCCCAGTTCGAAACTGGGCGGAAACACTCCAGGCTGACGTTGAGCTTTTCTCCACTCCTTGGCTGAGAACCACGCCCTTGTACATGTATGTAGGAGCTGACTTCCATCCCAACCTCTTTACAAATGTCTTCAAACTCTTTCATTGTGATCAAAGTCAACTCCTGATGAAGCCGTCAGACCAAGATCATCTGCAAAGAGCAGAGGGCCATATGCCCAATGCCAAACAAGCCGCCGTTTCCGTGGTGTAGTGGTCATCACGTTCGCCTCACACGCGAAAGGTCCCCAGTTCGAAACTGGGCGGAAACAATATCGTTTTTTTTTTGGTTTACTCTGCAGCGGAATATCTTCTCTCGATTGGTCATTAAAGACCACTCGTCTAGTTTCTGCAAAATTCAACTCTCTGATGAAGCCAACAGATTTATTCGTGGCTTATTAACAAGAAACTCCCCGTCAGGGAATCGAACCCTGGTCTTCTGCGTGACAAGCAGAGATACTGTCCACTATACTACTGAGGACTCCTTCAGTATATTTAATTGGCAGGTATCTGGCCGGGGTTAAGAGGAGGTATGCACTATAATTCTGTATTATTGGGGATGAACATCACTCCGGGCCAACGTTGAGAATTTCTCCACTCCTTGGCTGAGAACCACGGTCTCGTACATGTATGTAGGAGCTGACTTCCATCCCAACCTCTTTACAAATGTCTTCAAACTCTTTCATTGTGATCAAAGTCAACTCCTGATGAAGCCGTCAGACCAAGATCATCTGCAAAGAGCAGAGGGCCATATGCCCAATGCCAAACAAGCCGCCGTTTCCGTGGTGTAGTGGTCATCACGTTCGCCTCACACGCGAAAGGTCCCCAGTTCGAAACTGGGCGGAAACACTCCAGGCTGACGTTGAGCTTTTCTCCACTCCTTGGCTGAGAACCACGCCCTTGTACATGTATGTAGGAGCTGACTTCCATCCCAACCTCTTTACAAATGTCTTCAAACTCTTTCATTGTGATCAAAGTCAACTCCTGATGAAGTCGTCAGACCAAGATCATCTGCAAAGAGCAGAGGGCCATATGCCCAATGCCAAACAAGCCGCCGTTTCCGTGGTGTAGTGGTCATCACGTTCGCCTCACACGCGAAAGGTCCCCAGTTCGAAACTGGGCGGAAACACTCCAGGCTGACGTTGAGCTTTTCTCCACTCCTTGGCTGAGAACCACGCCCTTGTACATGTATGTAGGAGCTGACTTCCATCCCAACCTCTTTACAAATGTCTTCAAAGTCTTTCATTGTGATCAAAGTCAACTCCTGATGAAGCCGTCAGACCAAGATCATCTGCAAAGAGCAGAGGGCCATATGCCCAATGCCAAACAAGCCGCCGTTTCCGTGGTGTAGTGGTCATCACGTTCGCCTCACACGCGAAAGGTCCCCAGTTCGAAACTGGGCGGAAACACTCCAGGCTGACGTTGAGCTTTTCTCCACTCCTTGGCTGAGAACCACGCCCTTGTACATGTATGTAGGAGCTGACTTCCATCCCAACCTCTTTACAAATGTCTTCAAACTCTTTCATTGTGATCAAAGTCAACTCCTGATGAAGCTGTCAGACCAAGATCATCTGCAAAGAGCAGAGGGCCATATGCCCAATGCCAAACAAGCCGCCGTTTCCGTGGTGTAGTGGTCATCACGTTCGCCTCACACGCGAAAGGTCCCCAGTTCGAAACTGGGCGGAAACACTCCAGGCTGACGTTGAGCTTTTCTCCACTCCTTGGCTGAGAACCACGCCCTTGTACATGTATGTAGGAGCTGACTTCCATCCCAACCTCTTTACAAATGTCTTCAAACTCTTTCATTGTGATCAAAGTCAACTCCTGATGAAGCCGTCAGACCAAGATCATCTGCAAAGAGCAGAGGGCCATATGCCCAATGCCAAACAAGCCGCCGTTTCCGTGGTGTAGTGGTCATCACGTTCGCCTCACACGCGAAAGGTCCCCAGTTCGAAACTGGGCGGAAACAATATCGTTTTTTTTTTGGTTTACTCTGCAGCGGAATATCTTCTCTCGATTGGTCATTAAAGACCACTCGTCTAGTTTCTGCAAAATTCAACTCTCTGATGAAGCCAACAGATTTATTCGTGGCTTATTAACAAGAAACTCCCCGTCAGGGAATCGAACCCTGGTCTTCTGCGTGACAAGCAGAGATATTGTCCACTATACTAACGAGGACTCCTTCAGTATATTTAATTGGCAGGTATCTGGCCGGGGTTAAGAGGAGGTATGCACTATAATTCTGTATTATTGGGGATGAACATCACTCCGGGCCAACGTTGAGAATTTCTCCACTCCTTGGCTGAGAACCACGGTCTCGTACATGTATGTAGGAGCTGACTTCCATCCCAACCTCTTTACAAATGTCTTCAAACTCTTTCATTGTGATCAAAGTCAACTCCTGATGAAGCCGTCAGACCAAGATCATCTGCAAAGAGCAGAGGGCCATATGCCCAATGCCAAACAAGCCGCCGTTTCCGTGGTGTAGTGGTCATCACGTTCGCCTCACACGCGAAAGGTCCCCAGTTCGAAACTGGGCGGAAACACTCCAGGCTGACGTTGAGCTTTTCTCCACTCCTTGGCTGAGAACCATGCCCTTGTACATGTATGTAGGAGCTGACTTCCATCCCAACCTCTTTACAAATGTCTTCAAACTCTTTCATTGTGATCAAAGTCAACTCCTGATGAAGCCGTCAGACCAAGATCATCTGCAAAGAGCAGAGGGCCATATGCCCAATGCCAAACAAGCCGCCGTTTCCGTGGTGTAGTGGTCATCACGTTCGCCTCACACGCGAAAGGTCCCCAGTTCGAAACTGGGCGGAAACAATATCGTTTTTTTTTTGGTTTACTCTGCAGCGGAATATCTTCTCTCGATTGGTCATTAAAGACCACTCGTCTAGTTTCTGCAAAATTCAACTCTCTGATGAAGCCAACAGATTTATTCGTGGCTCATTAACAAGAAACTCCCCGTCAGGGAATCGAACCCTGGTCTTCTGCGTGACAAGCAGAGATACTGTCCACTATACTAACGAGGACTCCTTCAGTATATTTAATTGGCAGGTATCTGGCCGGGGTTAAGAGGAGGTATGCACTATAATTCTGTATTATTGGGGATGAACATCACTCCGGGCCAACGTTGAGAATTTCTCCACTCCTTGGCTGAGAACCACGGTCTCGTACATGTATGTAGGAGCTGACTTCCATCCCAACCTCTTTACAAATGTCTTCAAACTCTTTCATTGTGATCAAAGTCAACTCCTGATGAAGCCGTCAGACCAAGATCATCTGCAAAGAGCAGAGGGCCATATGCCCAATGCCAAACAAGCCGCCGTTTCCGTGGTGTAGTGGTCATCACGTTCGCCTCACACGCGAAAGGTCCCCAGTTCGAAACTGGGCGGAAACACTCCAGGCTGACGTTGAGCTTTTCTCCACTCCTTGGCTGAGAACCACGCCCTTGTACATGTATGTAGGAGCTGACTTCCAACCCAACCTCTTTACAAATGTCTTCAAACTCTTTCATTGTGATCAAAGTCAACTCCTGATGAAGCCGTCAGACCAAGATCATCTGCAAAGAGCAGACGGCCATATGCCCAATGCCAAACAAGCCGCCGTTTCCGTGGTGTAGTGGTCATCACGTTCGCCTCACACGCGAAAGGTCCCCAGTTCGAAACTGGGCGGAAACAATATCGGTTTTTTTTTGGTTTACTCTGCAGCGGAATATCTTCTCTCGATTGGTCATTAAAGACCACTCGTCTAGTTTCTGCAAAATTCAACTCTCTGATGAAGCCAACAGATTTATTCGTGGCTTATTAACAAGAAACTCCCCGTCAGGGAATCGAACCCTGGTCTTCTGCGTGACAAGCAGAGATACTGTCCACTATACTAACGAGGACTCCTTCAGTATATTTAATTGGCAGGTATCTGGCCGGGGTTAAGAGGAGGTATGCACTATAATTCTGTATTATTGGGGATGAACATCACTCCGGGCCAACGTTGAGAATTTCTCCACTCCTTGGCTGAGAACCACGCCCTAGTACATGTATGTAGGAGCTGACTTCCATCCCAACCTCTTTACAAATGTCTTCAAACTCTTTCATTGTGATCAAAGTCAACTCCTGATGAAGCCGTCAGACCAAGATCATCTGCAAAGAGCAGAGGGTCAATTGCCCAATGCAAAACAATCCGCCGTTTCCGTGGTGTAGTGGTCATCACGTTCGCCTCACACGCGAAAGGTCCCCAGTTCGAAACTGGGCGGAAACACTCCAGGCTGACGTTGAGCTTTTCTCCACTCCTTGGCTGTGAACCACGCCCTTGTACATGTATGTAGGAGCTGACTTCCATCCCAACCTCTTTACAAATGTCTTCAAACTCTTTCATTGTGATCAAAGTCAACTCCTGATGAAGCCGTCAGACCAAGATCATCTGCAAAGAGCAGAGGGCCATATGCCCAATGCCAAACAAGCCGCCGTTTCCGTGGTGTAGTGGTCATCACGTTCGCCTCACACGCGAAAGGTCCCCAGTTCGAAACTGGGCGGAAACAATATCGTTTTTTTTTTGGTTTACTCTGCAGCGGAATATCTTCTCTCGATTGGTCATTAAAGACCACTCGTCTAGTTTCTGCAAAATTCAACTCTCTGATGAAGCCAACAGATTTATTCGTGGCTTATTAACAAGAAACTCCCCGTCAGGGAATCGAACCCTGGTCTTCTGCGTGACAAGCAGAGATACTGTCCACTATACTAACGAGGACTCCTTCAGTATATTTAATTGGCAGGTATCTGGCCGGGGTTAAGAGGAAGTATGCACTATAATTCTGTATTATTGGGGATAAACATCACTCCGGGCCAACGTTGAGAATTTCTCCACTCCTTGGCTGAGAACCACGGTCTCGTACATGTATGTAGCAGCTGACTTCCATCCCAACCTCTTTACAAATGTCTTCAAACTCTTTCATTGTGATCAAAGTCAACTCCTGATGAAGCCGTCAGACCAAGATCATCTGCAAAGAGCAGAGGGCCATATGCCCAATGCCAAACAAGCCGCCGTTTCCGTGGTGTAGTGGTCATCACGTTCGCCTCACACGCGAAAGGTCCCCAGTTCGAAACTGGGCGGAAACAATATCGTTTTTTTTTTGGTTTACTCTGCAGCGGAATATCTTCTCTCGATTGGTCATTAAAGACCACTCGTCTAGTTTCTGCAAAATTCAACTCTCTGATGAAGCCAACAGATTTATTCGTGGCTTATTAACAAGAAACTCCCCGTCAGGGAATCGAACCCTGGTCTTCTGCGTGACAAGCAGAGATACTGTCCACTATACTAACGAGGACTCCTTCAGTATATTTAATTGGCAGGTATCTGGCCGGGGTTAAGAGGAGGTATGCACTATAATTCTGTATTATTGGGGATGAACATCACTCCGGGCCAACGTTGAGAATTTCTCCACTCCTTGGCTGAGAACCACGGTCTCGTACATGTATGTAGGAGCTGACTTCCATCCCAACCTCTTTACAAATGTCTTCAAACTCTTTCATTGTGATCAAAGTCAACTCCTGATGAAGCCGTCAGACCAAGATCATCTGCAAAGAGCAGAGGGCCATATGCCCAATGCCAAACAAGCCGCCGTTTCCGTGGTGTAGTGGTCATCACGTTCGCCTCACACGCGAAAGGTCCCCAGTTCGAAACTGGGCGGAAACACTCCAGGCTGACGTTGAGCTTTTCTCCACTCCTTGGCTGAGAACCACGCCCTTGTACATGTATGTAGGAGCTGACTTCCATCCCAACCTCTTTACAAATGTCTTCAAACTCTTTCATTGTGATCAAAGTCAACTCCTGATGAAGTCGTCAGACCAAGATCATCTGCAAAGAGCAGAGGGCCATATGCCCAATGCCAAACAAGCCGCCGTTTCCGTGGTGTAGTGGTCATCACGTTCGCCTCACACGCGAAAGGTCCCCAGTTCGAAACTGGGCGGAAACACTCCAGGCTGACGTTGAGCTTTTCTCCACTCCTTGGCTGAGAACCACGCCCTTGTACATGTATGTAGGAGCTGACTTCCATCCCAACCTCTTTACAAATGTCTTCAAACTCTTTCATTGTGATCAAAGTCAACTCCTGATGAAGCCGTCAGACCAAGATCATCTGCAAAGAGCAGAGGGCCATATGCCCAATGCCAAACAAGCCGCCGTTTCCGTGGTGTAGTGGTCATCACGTTCGCCTCACACGCGAAAGGTCCCCAGTTCGAAACTGGGCGGAAACAATATCGTTTTTTTTTTGGTTTACTCTGCAGCGGAATATCTTCTCTCGATTGGTCATTAAAGACCACTCGTCTAGTTTCTGCAAAATTCAACTCTCTGATGAAGCCAACAGATTTATTCGTGGCTTATTAACAAGAAACTCCCCGTCAGGGAATCGAACCCTGGTCTTCTGCGTGACAAGCAGAGATACTGTCCACTATACTAACGAGGACTCCTTCAGTATATTTAATTGGCAGGTATCTGGCCGGGGTTAAGAGGAGGTATGCACTATAATTCTGTATTATTGGGGATGAACATCACTCCGGGCCAACGTTGAGAATTTCTCCACTCCTTGGCTGAGAACCACGGTCTCGTACATGTATGTAGGAGCTGACTTCCATCCCAACCTCTTTACAAATGTCTTCAAACTCTTTCATTGTGATCAAAGTCAACTCCTGATGAAGCCGTCAGACCAAGATCATCTGCAAAGAGCAGAGGGCCATATGCCCAATGCCAAACAAGCCGCCGTTTCCGTGGTGTAGTGGTCATCACGTTCGCCTCACACGCGAAAGGTCCCCAGTTCGAAACTGGGCGGAAACACTCCAGGCTGACGTTGAGCTTTTCTCCACTCCTTGGCTGAGAACCACGCCCTTGTACATGTATGTAGGAGCTGACTTCCATCCCAACCTCTTTACAAATGTCTTCAAACTCTTTCATTGTGATCAAAGTCAACTCCTGATGAAGTCGTCAGACCAAGATCATCTGCAAAGAGCAGAGGGCCATATGCCCAATGCCAAACAAGCCGCCGTTTCCGTGGTGTAGTGGTCATCACGTTCGCCTCACACGCGAAAGGTACCCAGTTCGAAACTGGGCGGAAACACTCCAGGCTGACGTTGAGCTTTTCTCCACTCCTTGGCTGAGAACCACGCCCTTGTACATGTATGTAGGAGCTGACTTCCAACCCAACCTCTTTACAAATGTCTTCAAACTCTTTCATTGTGATCAAAGTCAACTCCTGATGAAGCCGTCAGACCAAGATCATCTGCAAAGAGCAGAGGGCCATATGCCCAATGCCAAACAAGCCGCCGTTTCCGTGGTGTAGTGGTCATCACGTTCGCCTCACACGCGAAAGGTCCCCAGTTCGAAACTGGGCGGAAACAATATCGTTTTTTTTTTGGTTTACTCTGCAGCGGAATATCTTCTCTCGATTGGTCATTAAAGACCACTCGTCTAGTTTCTGCAAAATTCAACTCTCTGATGAAGCCAACAGATTTATTCGTGGCTCATTAACAAGAAACTCCCCGTCAGGGAATCGAACCCTGGTCTTCTGCGTGACAAGCAGAGATACTGTCCACTATACTAACGAGGACTCCTTCAGTATATTTAATTGGCAGGTATCTGGCCGGGGTTAAGAGGAGGTATGCACTATAATTCTGTATTATTGGGGATGAACATCACTCCGGGCCAACGTTGAGAATTTCTCCACTCCTTGGCTGAGAACCACGGTCTCGTACATGTATGTAGGAGCTGACTTCCATCCCAACCTCTTTACAAATGTCTTCAAACTCTTTCATTGTGATCAAAGTCAACTCCTGATGAAGCCGTCAGACCAAGATCATCTGCAAAGAGCAGAGGGCCATATGCCCAATGCCAAACAAGCCGCCGTTTCCGTGGTGTAGTGGTCATCACGTTCGCCTCACACGCGAAAGGTCCCCAGTTCGAAACTGGGCGGAAACACTCCAGGCTGACGTTGAGCTTTTCTCCACTCCTTGGCTGAGAACCACGCCCTTGTACATGTATGTAGGAGCTGACTTCCATCCCAACCTCTTTACAAATGTCTTCAAAGTCTTTCATTGTGATCAAAGTCAACTCCTGATGAAGCCGTCAGACCAAGATCATCTGCAAAGAGCAGAGGGCCATATGCCCAATGCCAAACAAGCCGCCGTTTCCGTGGTGTAGTGGTCATCACGTTCGCCTCACACGCGAAAGGTCCCCAGTTCGAAACTGGGCGGAAACACTCCAGGCTGACGTTGAGCTTTTCTCCACTCCTTGGCTGAGAACCACGCCCTTGTACATGTATGTAGGAGCTGACTTCCATCCCAACCTCTTTACAAATGTCTTCAAACTCTTTCATTGTGATCAAAGTCAACTCCTGATGAAGCCGTCAGACCAAGATCATCTGCAAAGAGCAGAGGGCCATATGCCCATTGCCAAACAAGCCGCCGTTTCCGTGGTGTAGTGGTCATCACGTTCGCCTCACACGCGAAAGGTCCCCAGTTCGAAACTGGGCGGAAACAATATCGTTTTTTTTTTGGTTTACTCTGCAGCGGAATATCTTCTCTCGATTGGTCATTAAAGACCACTCGTCTAGTTTCTGCAAAATTCAACTCTCTGATGAAGCCAACAGATTTATTCGTGGCTTATTAACAAGAAACTCCCCGTCAGGGAATCGAACCCTGGTCTTCTGCGTGACAAGCAGAGATACTGTCCACTATACTAACGAGGACTCCTTCAGTATATTTAATTGGCAGGTATCTGGCCGGGGTTAAGAGGAGGTATGCACTATAATTCTGTATTATTGGGGATAAACATCACTCCGGGCCAACGTTGAGAATTTCTCCACTCCTTGGCTGAGAACCACGGTCTCGTACATGTATGTAGGAGCTGACTTCCATCCCAACCTCTTTACAAATGTCTTCAAACTCTTTCATTGTGATCAAAGTCAACTCCTGATGAAGCCGTCAGACCAAGATCATCTGCAAAGAGCAGAGGGCCATATGCCCAATGCCAAACAAGCCGCCGTTTCCGTGGTGTAGTGGTCATCACGTTCGCCTCACACGCGAAAGGTCCCCAGTTCGAAACTGGGCGGAAACACTCCAGGCTGACGTTGAGCTTTTCTCCACTCCTTGGCTGAGAACCACGCCCTTGTACATGTATGTAGGAGCTGACTTCCATCCCAACCTCTTTACAAATGTCTTCAAACTCTTTCATTGTGATCAAAGTCAACTCCTGATGAAGCCGTCAGACCAAGATCATCTGCAAAGAGCAGAGGGCCATATGCCCAATGCCAAACAAGCCGCCGTTTCCGTGGTGTAGTGGTCATCACGTTCGCCTCACACGCGAAAGGTCCCCAGTTCGAAACTGGGCGGAAACACTCCAGGCTGACGTTGAGCTTTTCTCCACTCCTTGGCTGAGAACCACGCCCTTGTACATGTATGTAGGAGCTGACTTCCATCCCAACCTCTTTACAAATGTCTTCAAACTCTTTCATTGTGATCAAAGTCAACTCCTGATGAAGTCGTCAGACCAAGATCATCTGCAAAGAGCAGAGGGCCATATGCCCAATGCCAAACAAGCCGCCGTTTCCGTGGTGTAGTGGTCATCACGTTCGCCTCACACGCGAAAGGTACCCAGTTCGAAACTGGGCGGAAACACTCCAGGCTGACGTTGAGCTTTTCTCCACTCCTTGGCTGAGAACCACGCCCTTGTACATGTATGTAGGAGCTGACTTCCAACCCAACCTCTTTACAAATGTCTTCAAACTCTTTCATTGTGATCAAAGTCAACTCCTGATGAAGCCGTCAGACCAAGATCATCTGCAAAGAGCAGAGGGCCATATGCCCAATGCCAAACAAGCCGCCGTTTCCGTGGTGTAGTGGTCATCACGTTCGCCTCACACGCGAAAGGTCCCCAGTTCGAAACTGGGCGGAAACAATATCGTTTTTTTTTTGGTTTACTCTGCAGCGGAATATCTTCTCTCGATTGGTCATTAAAGACCACTCGTCTAGTTTCTGCAAAATTCAACTCTCTGATGAAGCCAACAGATTTATTCGTGGCTCATTAACAAGAAACTCCCCGTCAGGGAATCGAACCCTGGTCTTCTGCGTGACAAGCAGAGATACTGTCCACTATACTAACGAGGACTCCTTCAGTATATTTAATTGGCAGGTATCTGGCCGGGGTTAAGAGGAGGTATGCACTATAATTCTGTATTATTGGGGATGAACATCACTCCGGGCCAACGTTGAGAATTTCTCCACTCCTTGGCTGAGAACCACGGTCTCGTACATGTATGTAGGAGCTGACTTCCATCCCAACCTCTTTACAAATGTCTTCAAACTCTTTCATTGTGATCAAAGTCAACTCCTGATGAAGCCGTCAGACCAAGATCATCTGCAAAGAGCAGAGGGCCATATGCCCAATGCCAAACAAGCCGCCGTTTCCGTGGTGTAGTGGTCATCACGTTCGCCTCACACGCGAAAGGTCCCCAGTTCGAAACTGGGCGGAAACACTCCAGGCTGACGTTGAGCTTTTCTCCACTCCTTGGCTGAGAACCACGCCCTTGTACATGTATGTAGGAGCTGACTTCCATCCCAACCTCTTTACAAATGTCTTCAAAGTCTTTCATTGTGATCAAAGTCAACTCCTGATGAAGCCGTCAGACCAAGATCATCTGCAAAGAGCAGAGGGCCATATGCCCAATGCCAAACAAGCCGCCGTTTCCGTGGTGTAGTGGTCATCACGTTCGCCTCACACGCGAAAGGTCCCCAGTTCGAAACTGGGCGGAAACACTCCAGGCTGACGTTGAGCTTTTCTCCACTCCTTGGCTGAGAACCACGCCCTTGTACATGTATGTAGGAGCTGACTTCCATCCCAACCTCTTTACAAATGTCTTCAAACTCTTTCATTGTGATCAAAGTCAACTCCTGATGAAGCTGTCAGACCAAGATCATCTGCAAAGAGCAGAGGGCCATATGCCCAATGCCAAACAAGCCGCCGTTTCCGTGGTGTAGTGGTCATCACGTTCGCCTCACACGCGAAAGGTCCCCAGTTCGAAACTGGGCCGAAACACTCCAGGCTGACGTTGAGCTTTTCTCCACTCCTTGGCTGAGAACCACGCCCTTGTACATGTATGTAGGAGCTGACTTCCATCCCAACCTCTTTACAAATGTCTTCAAACTCTTTCATTGTGATCAAAGTCAACTCCTGATGAAGCCGTCAGACCAAGATCATCTGCAAAGAGCAGAGGGCCATATGCCCAATGCCAAACAAGCCGCCGTTTCCGTGGTGTAGTGGTCATCACGTTCGCCTCACACGCGAAAGGTCCCCAGTTCGAAACTGGGCGGAAACAATATCGTTTTTTTTTTGGTTTACTCTGCAGCGGAATATCTTCTCTCGATTGGTCATTAAAGACCACTCGTCTAGTTTCTGCAAAATTCAACTCTCTGATGAAGCCAACAGATTTATTCGTGGCTTATTAACAAGAAACTCCCCGTCAGGGAATCGAACCCTGGTCTTCTGCGTGACAAGCAGAGATATTGTCCACTATACTAACGAGGACTCCTTCAGTATATTTAATTGGCAGGTATCTGGCCGGGGTTAAGAGGAGGTATGCACTATAATTCTGTATTATTGGGGATGAACATCACTCCGGGCCAACGTTGAGAATTTCTCCACTCCTTGGCTGAGAACCACGGTCTCGTACATGTATGTAGGAGCTGACTTCCATCCCAACCTCTTTACAAATGTCTTCAAACTCTTTCATTGTGATCAAAGTCAACTCCTGATGAAGCCGTCAGACCAAGATCATCTGCAAAGAGCAGAGGGCCATATGCCCAATGCCAAACAAGCCGCCGTTTCCGTGGTGTAGTGGTCATCACGTTCGCCTCACACGCGAAAGGTCCCCAGTTCGAAACTGGGCGGAAACAATATCGTTTTTTTTTTGGTTTACTCTGCAGCGGAATATCTTCTCTCGATTGGTCATTAAAGACCACTCGTCTAGTTTCTGCAAAATTCAACTCTCTGATGAAGCCAACAGATTTATTCGTGGCTCATTAACAAGAAACTCCCCGTCAGGGAATCGAACCCTGGTCTTCTGCGTGACAAGCAGAGATACTGTCCACTATACTAACGAGGACTCCTTCAGTATATTTAATTGGCAGGTATCTGGCCGGGGTTAAGAGGAGGTATGCACTATAATTCTGTATTATTGGGGATGAACATCACTCCGGGCCAACGTTGAGAATTTCTCCACTCCTTGGCTGAGAACCACGGTCTCGTACATGTATGTAGGAGCTGACTTCCATCCCAACCTCTTTACAAATGTCTTCAAACTCTTTCATTGTGATCAAAGTCAACTCCTGATGAAGCCGTCAGACCAAGATCATCTGCAAAGAGCAGAGGGCCATATGCCCAATGCCAAACAAGCCGCCGTTTCCGTGGTGTAGTGGTCATCACGTTCGCCTCACACGCGAAAGGTCCCCAGTTCGAAACTGGGCGGAAACACTCCAGGCTGACGTTGAGCTTTTCTCCACTCCTTGGCTGAGAACCACGCCCTTGTACATGTATGTAGGAGCTGACTTCCATCCCAACCTCTTTACAAATGTCTTCAAAGTCTTTCATTGTGATCAAAGTCAACTCCTGATGAAGCCGTCAGACCAAGATCATCTGCAAAGAGCAGAGGGCCATATGCCCAATGCCAAACAAGCCGCCGTTTCCGTGGTGTAGTGGTCATCACGTTCGCCTCACACGCGAAAGGTCCCCAGTTCGAAACTGGGCGGAAACACTCCAGGCTGACGTTGAGCTTTTCTCCACTCCTTGGCTGAGAACCACGCCCTTGTACATGTATGTAGGAGCTGACTTCCATCCCAACCTCTTTACAAATGTCTTCAAACTCTTTCATTGTGATCAAAGTCAACTCCTGATGAAGCTGTCAGACCAAGATCATCTGCAAAGAGCAGAGGGCCATATGCCCAATGCCAAACAAGCCGCCGTTTCCGTGGTGTAGTGGTCATCACGTTCGCCTCACACGCGAAAGGTCCCCAGTTCGAAACTGGGCCGAAACACTCCAGGCTGACGTTGAGCTTTTCTCCACTCCTTGGCTGAGAACCACGCCCTTGTACATGTATGTAGGAGCTGACTTCCATCCCAACCTCTTTACAAATGTCTTCAAACTCTTTCATTGTGATCAAAGTCAACTCCTGATGAAGCCGTCAGACCAAGATCATCTGCAAAGAGCAGAGGGCCATATGCCCAATGCCAAACAAGCCGCCGTTTCCGTGGTGTAGTGGTCATCACGTTCGCCTCACACGCGAAAGGTCCCCAGTTCGAAACTGGGCGGAAACAATATCGTTTTTTTTTTGGTTTACTCTGCAGCGGAATATCTTCTCTCGATTGGTCATTAAAGACCACTCGTCTAGTTTCTGCAAAATTCAACTCTCTGATGAAGCCAACAGATTTATTCGTGGCTTATTAACAAGAAACTCCCCGTCAGGGAATCGAACCCTGGTCTTCTGCGTGACAAGCAGAGATATTGTCCACTATACTAACGAGGACTCCTTCAGTATATTTAATTGGCAGGTATCTGGCCGGGGTTAAGAGGAGGTATGCACTATAATTCTGTATTATTGGGGATGAACATCACTCCGGGCCAACGTTGAGAATTTCTCCACTCCTTGGCTGAGAACCACGGTCTCGTACATGTATGTAGGAGCTGACTTCCATCCCAACCTCTTTACAAATGTCTTCAAACTCTTTCATTGTGATCAAAGTCAACTCCTGATGAAGCCGTCAGACCAAGATCATCTGCAAAGAGCAGAGGGCCATATGCCCAATGCCAAACAAGCCGCCGTTTCCGTGGTGTAGTGGTCATCACGTTCGCCTCACACGCGAAAGGTCCCCAGTTCGAAACTGGGCGGAAACACTCCAGGCTGACGTTGAGCTTTTCTCCACTCCTTGGCTGAGAACCACGCCCTTGTACATGTATGTAGGAGCTGACTTCCAACCCAACCTCTTTACAAATGTCTTCAAACTCTTTCATTGTGATCAAAGTCAACTCCTGATGAAGCCGTCAGACCAAGATCATCTGCAAAGAGCAGACGGCCATATGCCCAATGCCAAACAAGCCGCCGTTTCCGTGGTGTAGTGGTCATCACGTTCGCCTCACACGCGAAAGGTCCCCAGTTCGAAACTGGGCGGAAACACTCCAGGCTGACGTTGAGCTTTTCTCCACTCCTTGGCTGAGAACCACGCCCTTGTACATGTATGTAGGAGCTGACTTCCATCCCAACCTCTTTACAAATGTCTTCAAAGTCTTTCATTGTGATCAAAGTCAACTCCTGATGAAGCCGTCAGACCAAGATCATCTGCAAAGAGCAGAGGGCCATATGCCCAATGCCAAACAAGCCGCCGTTTCCGTGGTGTAGTGGTCATCACGTTCGCCTCACACGCGAAAGGTCCCCAGTTCGAAACTGGGCGGAAACACTCCAGGCTGACGTTGAGCTTTTCTCCACTCCTTGGCTGAGAACCACGCCCTTGTACATGTATGTAGGAGCTGACTTCCATCCCAACCTCTTTACAAATGTCTTCAAACTCTTTCATTGTGATCAAAGTCAACTCCTGATGAAGCCGTCAGACCAAGATCATCTGCAAAGAGCAGAGGGCCATATGCCCATTGCCAAACAAGCCGCCGTTTCCGTGGTGTAGTGGTCATCACGTTCGCCTCACACGCGAAAGGTCCCCAGTTCGAAACTGGGCGGAAACAATATCGTTTTTTTTTTGGTTTACTCTGCAGCGGAATATCTTCTCTCGATTGGTCATTAAAGACCACTCGTCTAGTTTCTGCAAAATTCAACTCTCTGATGAAGCCAACAGATTTATTCGTGGCTTATTAACAAGAAACTCCCCGTCAGGGAATCGAACCCTGGTCTTCTGCGTGACAAGCAGAGATACTGTCCACTATACTAACGAGGACTCCTTCAGTATATTTAATTGGCAGGTATCTGGCCGGGGTTAAGAGGAGGTATGCACTATAATTCTGTATTATTGGGGATAAACATCACTCCGGGCCAACGTTGAGAATTTCTCCACTCCTTGGCTGAGAACCACGGTCTCGTACATGTATGTAGGAGCTGACTTCCATCCCAACCTCTTTACAAATGTCTTCAAACTCTTTCATTGTGATCAAAGTCAACTCCTGATGAAGCCGTCAGACCAAGATCATCTGCAAAGAGCAGAGGGCCATATGCCCAATGCCAAACAAGCCGCCGTTTCCGTGGTGTAGTGGTCATCACGTTCGCCTCACACGCGAAAGGTCCCCAGTTCGAAACTGGGCGGAAACACTCCAGGCTGACGTTGAGCTTTTCTCCACTCCTTGGCTGAGAACCACGCCCTTGTACATGTATGTAGGAGCTGACTTCCATCCCAACCTCTTTACAAATGTCTTCAAACTCTTTCATTGTGATCAAAGTCAACTCCTGATGAAGCCGTCAGACCAAGATCATCTGCAAAGAGCAGAGGGCCATATGCCCAATGCCAAACAAGCCGCCGTTTCCGTGGTGTAGTGGTCATCACGTTCGCCTCACACGCGAAAGGTCCCCAGTTCGAAACTGGGCGGAAACACTCCAGGCTGACGTTGAGCTTTTCTCCACTCCTTGGCTGAGAACCACGCCCTTGTACATGTATGTAGGAGCTGACTTCCATCCCAACCTCTTTACAAATGTCTTCAAACTCTTTCATTGTGATCAAAGTCAACTCCTGATGAAGTCGTCAGACCAAGATCATCTGCAAAGAGCAGAGGGCCATATGCCCAATGCCAAACAAGCCGCCGTTTCCGTGGTGTAGTGGTCATCACGTTCGCCTCACACGCGAAAGGTACCCAGTTCGAAACTGGGCGGAAACACTCCAGGCTGACGTTGAGCTTTTCTCCACTCCTTGGCTGAGAACCACGCCCTTGTACATGTATGTAGGAGCTGACTTCCAACCCAACCTCTTTACAAATGTCTTCAAACTCTTTCATTGTGATCAAAGTCAACTCCTGATGAAGCCGTCAGACCAAGATCATCTGCAAAGAGCAGAGGGCCATATGCCCAATGCCAAACAAGCCGCCGTTTCCGTGGTGTAGTGGTCATCACGTTCGCCTCACACGCGAAAGGTCCCCAGTTCGAAACTGGGCGGAAACAATATCGTTTTTTTTTTGGTTTACTCTGCAGCGGAATATCTTCTCTCGATTGGTCATTAAAGACCACTCGTCTAGTTTCTGCAAAATTCAACTCTCTGATGAAGCCAACAGATTTATTCGTGGCTCATTAACAAGAAACTCCCCGTCAGGGAATCGAACCCTGGTCTTCTGCGTGACAAGCAGAGATACTGTCCACTATACTAACGAGGACTCCTTCAGTATATTTAATTGGCAGGTATCTGGCCGGGGTTAAGAGGAGGTATGCACTATAATTCTGTATTATTGGGGATGAACATCACTCCGGGCCAACGTTGAGAATTTCTCCACTCCTTGGCTGAGAACCACGGTCTCGTACATGTATGTAGGAGCTGACTTCCATCCCAACCTCTTTACAAATGTCTTCAAACTCTTTCATTGTGATCAAAGTCAACTCCTGATGAAGCCGTCAGACCAAGATCATCTGCAAAGAGCAGAGGGCCATATGCCCAATGCCAAACAAGCCGCCGTTTCCGTGGTGTAGTGGTCATCACGTTCGCCTCACACGCGAAAGGTCCCCAGTTCGAAACTGGGCGGAAACACTCCAGGCTGACGTTGAGCTTTTCTCCACTCCTTGGCTGAGAACCACGCCCTTGTACATGTATGTAGGAGCTGACTTCCATCCCAACCTCTTTACAAATGTCTTCAAAGTCTTTCATTGTGATCAAAGTCAACTCCTGATGAAGCCGTCAGACCAAGATCATCTGCAAAGAGCAGAGGGCCATATGCCCAATGCCAAACAAGCCGCCGTTTCCGTGGTGTAGTGGTCATCACGTTCGCCTCACACGCGAAAGGTCCCCAGTTCGAAACTGGGCGGAAACACTCCAGGCTGACGTTGAGCTTTTCTCCACTCCTTGGCTGAGAACCACGCCCTTGTACATGTATGTAGGAGCTGACTTCCATCCCAACCTCTTTACAAATGTCTTCAAACTCTTTCATTGTGATCAAAGTCAACTCCTGATGAAGCTGTCAGACCAAGATCATCTGCAAAGAGCAGAGGGCCATATGCCCAATGCCAAACAAGCCGCCGTTTCCGTGGTGTAGTGGTCATCACGTTCGCCTCACACGCGAAAGGTCCCCAGTTCGAAACTGGGCCGAAACACTCCAGGCTGACGTTGAGCTTTTCTCCACTCCTTGGCTGAGAACCACGCCCTTGTACATGTATGTAGGAGCTGACTTCCATCCCAACCTCTTTACAAATGTCTTCAAACTCTTTCATTGTGATCAAAGTCAACTCCTGATGAAGCCGTCAGACCAAGATCATCTGCAAAGAGCAGAGGGCCATATGCCCAATGCCAAACAAGCCGCCGTTTCCGTGGTGTAGTGGTCATCACGTTCGCCTCACACGCGAAAGGTCCCCAGTTCGAAACTGGGCGGAAACAATATCGTTTTTTTTTTGGTTTACTCTGCAGCGGAATATCTTCTCTCGATTGGTCATTAAAGACCACTCGTCTAGTTTCTGCAAAATTCAACTCTCTGATGAAGCCAACAGATTTATTCGTGGCTTATTAACAAGAAACTCCCCGTCAGGGAATCGAACCCTGGTCTTCTGCGTGACAAGCAGAGATATTGTCCACTATACTAACGAGGACTCCTTCAGTATATTTAATTGGCAGGTATCTGGCCGGGGTTAAGAGGAGGTATGCACTATAATTCTGTATTATTGGGGATGAACATCACTCCGGGCCAACGTTGAGAATTTCTCCACTCCTTGGCTGAGAACCACGGTCTCGTACATGTATGTAGGAGCTGACTTCCATCCCAACCTCTTTACAAATGTCTTCAAACTCTTTCATTGTGATCAAAGTCAACTCCTGATGAAGCCGTCAGACCAAGATCATCTGCAAAGAGCAGAGGGCCATATGCCCAATGCCAAACAAGCCGCCGTTTCCGTGGTGTAGTGGTCATCACGTTCGCCTCACACGCGAAAGGTCCCCAGTTCGAAACTGGGCGGAAACACTCCAGGCTGACGTTGAGCTTTTCTCCACTCCTTGGCTGAGAACCACGCCCTTGTACATGTATGTAGGAGCTGACTTCCAACCCAACCTCTTTACAAATGTCTTCAAACTCTTTCATTGTGATCAAAGTCAACTCCTGATGAAGCCGTCAGACCAAGATCATCTGCAAAGAGCAGACGGCCATATGCCCAATGCCAAACAAGCCGCCGTTTCCGTGGTGTAGTGGTCATCACGTTCGCCTCACACGCGAAAGGTCCCCAGTTCGAAACTGGGCGGAAACACTCCAGGCTGACGTTGAGCTTTTCTCCACTCCTTGGCTGAGAACCACGCCCTTGTACATGTATGTAGGAGCTGACTTCCATCCCAACCTCTTTACAAATGTCTTCAAACTCTTTCATTGTGATCAAAGTCAACTCCTGATGAAGCCGTCAGACCAAGATCATCTGCAAAGAGCAGAGGGCCATATGCCCAATGCCAAACAAGCCGCCGTTTCCGTGGTGTAGTGGTCGTCACGTTCGCCTCACACGCGAAAGGTCCCCAGTTCGAAACTGGGCGGAAACAATATCGTTTTTTTTTTGGTTTACTCTGCAGCGGAATATCTTCTCTCGATTGGTCATTAAAGACCACTCGTCTAGTTTCTGCAAAATTCAACTCTCTGATGAAGCCAACAGATTTATTCGTGGCTCATTAACAAGAAACTCCCCGTCAGGGAATCGAACCCTGGTCTTCTGCGTGACAAGCAGAGATACTGTCCACTATACTAACGAGGACTCCTTCAGTATATTTAATTGGCAGGTATCTGGCCGGGGTTAAGAGGAGGTATGCACTATAATTCTGTATTATTGGGGATGAACATCACTCCGGGCCAACGTTGAGAATTTCTCCACTCCTTGGCTGAGAACCACGGTCTCGTACATGTATGTAGGAGCTGACTTCCATCCCAACCTCTTTACAAATGTCTTCAAACTCTTTCATTGTGATCAAAGTCAACTCCTGATGAAGCCGTCAGACCAAGATCATCTGCAAAGAGCAGAGGGCCATATGCCCATTGCCAAACAAGCCGCCGTTTCCGTGGTGTAGTGGTCATCACGTTCGCCTCACACGCGAAAGGTCCCCAGTTCGAAACTGGGCGGAAACAATATCGGTTTTTTTTTGGTTTACTCTGCAGCGGAATATCTTCTCTCGATTGGTCATTAAAGACCACTCGTCTAGTTTCTGCAAAATTCAACTCTCTGATGAAGCCAACAGATTTATTCGTGGCTTATTAACAAGAAACTCCCCGTCAGGGAATCGAACCCTGGTCTTCTGCGTGACAAGCAGAGATACTGTCCACTATACTAACGAGGACTCCTTCAGTATATTTAATTGGCAGGTATCTGGCCGGGGTTAAGAGGAGGTATGCACTATAATTCTGTATTATTGGGGATGAACATCACTCCGGGCCAACGTTGAGAATTTCTCCACTCCTTGGCTGAGAACCACGGTCTCGTACATGTATGTAGGAGCTGACTTCCATCCCAACCTCTTTACAAATGTCTTCAAACTCTTTCATTGTGATCAAAGTCAACTCCTGATGAAGCCGTCAGACCAAGATCATCTGCAAAGAGCAGAGGGCCATATGCCCAATGCCAAACAAGCTGCCGTTTCCGTGGTGTAGTGGTCATCACGTTCGCCTCACACGCGAAAGGTCCCCAGTTCGAAACTGGGCGGAAACAATATCGTTTTTTTTTTGGTTTACTCTGCAGCGGAATATCTTCTCTCGATTGGTCATTAAAGACCACTCGTCTAGTTTCTGCAAAATTCAACTCTCTGATGAAGCCAACAGATTTATTCGTGGCTTATTAACAAGAAACTCCCCGTCAGGGAATCGAACCCTGGTCTTCTGCGTGACAAGCAGAGATACTGTCCACTATACTAACGAGGACTCCTTCAGTATATTTAATTGGCAGGTATCTGGCCGGGGTTAAGAGGAGGTATGCACTATAATTCTGTATTATTGGGGATGAACATCACTCCGGGCCAACGTTGAGAATTTCTCCACTCCTTGGCTGAGAACCACGGTCTCGTACATGTATGTAGGAGCTGACTTCCATCCCAACCTCTTTACAAATGTCTTCAAACTCTTTCATTGTGATCAAAGTCAACTCCTGATGAAGCCGTCAGACCAAGATCATCTGCAAAGAGCAGAGGGCCATATGCCCAATGCCAAACAAGCCGCCGTTTCCGTGGTGTAGTGGTCATCACGTTCGCCTCACACGCGAAAGGTCCCCAGTTCGAAACTGGGCGGAAACACTCCAGGCTGACGTTGAGCTTTTCTCCACTCCTTGGCTGAGAACCACGCCCTTGTACATGTATGTAGGAGCTGACTTCCATCCCAACCTCTTTACAAATGTCTTCAAACTCTTTCATTGTGATCAAAGTCAACTCCTGATGAAGCCGTCAGACCAAGATCATCTGCAAAGAGCAGAGGGCCATATGCCCAATGCCAAACAAGCCGCCGTTTCCGTGGTGTAGTGGTCATCACGTTCGCCTCACACGCGAAAGGTCCCCAGTTCGAAACTGGGCGGAAACAATATCGTTTTTTTTTTGGTTTACTCTGCAGCGGAATATCTTCTCTCGATTGGTCATTAAAGACCACTCGTCTAGTTTCTGCAAAATTCAACTCTCTGATGAAGCCAACAGATTTATTCGTGGCTTATTAACAAGAAACTCCCCGTCAGGGAATCGAACCCTGGTCTTCTGCGTGACAAGCAGAGATACTGTCCACTATACTAACGAGGACTCCTTCAGTATATTTAATTGGCAGGTATCTGGCCGGGGTTAAGAGGAGGTATGCACTATAATTCTGTATTATTGGGGATGAACATCACTCCGGGCCAACGTTGAGAATTTCTCCACTCCTTGGCTGAGAACCACGCCCTTGTACATGTATGTAGGAGCTGACTTCCATCCCAACCTCTTTACAAATGTCTTCAAACTCTTTCATTGTGATCAAAGTCAAATCCTGATGAAGCCGTCAGACCAAGATCATCTGCAAAGAGCAGAGGGCCATATGCCCAATGCCAAACAAGCCGCCGTTTCCGTGGTGTAGTGGTCATCACGTTCGCCTCACACGCGAAAGGTCCCCAGTTCGAAACTGGGCGGAAACAATATCGTCTTTTTTTTGGTTTACTCTGCAGCGGAATATCTTCTCTCGATTGGTCATTAAAGACCACTCGTCTAGTTTCTGCAAAATTCAACTCTCTGATGAAGCCAACAGATTTATTCGTGGCTTATTAACAAGAAACTCCCCGTCAGGGAATCGAACCCTGGTCTTCTGCGTGACAAGCAGAGATACTGTCCACTATACTAACGAGGACTCCTTCAGTATATTTAATTGGCAGGTATCTGGCCGGGGTTAAGAGGAGGTATGCACTATAATTCTGTATTATTGGGGATGAACATCACTCCGGGCCAACGTTGAGAATTTCTCCACTCCTTGGCTGAGAACCACGGTCTCGTACATGTATGTAGGAGCTGACTTCCATCCCAACCTCTTTACAAATGTCTTCAAACTCTTTCATTGTGATCAAAGTCAACTCCTGATGAAGCCGTCAGACCAAGATCATCTGCAAAGAGCAGAGGGCCATATGCCCAATGCCAAACAAGCCGCCGTTTCCGTGGTGTAGTGGTCATCACGTTCGCCTCACACGCGAAAGGTCCCCAGTTCGAAACTGGGCGGAAACACTCCAGGCTGACGTTGAGCTTTTCTCCACTCCTTGGCTGAGAACCACGCCCTTGTACATGTATGTAGGAGCTGACTTCCAACCCAACCTCTTTACAAATGTCTTCAAACTCTTTCATTGTGATCAAAGTCAACTCCTGATGAAGCCGTCAGACCAAGATCATCTGCAAAGAGCAGAGGGCCATATGCCCAATGCCAAACAAGCCGCCGTTTCCGTGGTGTAGTGGTCATCACGTTCGCCTCACACGCGAAAGGACCCCAGTTCGAAACTGGGCGGAAACACTCCAGGCTGACGTTGAGCTTTTCTCCACTCCTTGGCTGAGAACCATGCCCTTGTACATGTATGTAGGAGCTGACTTCCATCCCAACCTCTTTACAAATGTCTTCAAACTCTTTCATTGTGATCAAAGTCAACTCCTGATGAAGCCGTCAGACCAAGATCATCTGCAAAGAGCAGAGGGCCATATGCCCAATGCCAAACAAGCCGCCGTTTCCGTGGTGTAGTGGTCATCACGTTCGCCTCACACGCGAAAGGTCCCCAGTTCGAAACTGGGCGGAAACAATATCGTTTTTTTTTTGGTTTACTCTGCAGCGGAATATCTTCTCTCGATTGGTCATTAAAGACCACTCGTCTAGTTTCTGCAAAATTCAACTCTCTGATGAAGCCAACAGATTTATTCGTGGCTCATTAACAAGAAACTCCCCGTCAGGGAATCGAACCCTGGTCTTCTGCGTGACAAGCAGAGATACTGTCCACTATACTAACGAGGACTCCTTCAGTATATTTAATTGGCAGGTATCTGGCCGGGGTTAAGAGGAGGTATGCACTATAATTCTGTATTATTGGGGATGAACATCACTCCGGGCCAACGTTGAGAATTTCTCCACTCCTTGGCTGAGAACCACGGTCTCGTACATGTATGTAGGAGCTGACTTCCATCCCAACCTCTTTACAAATGTCTTCAAACTCTTTCATTGTGATCAAAGTCAACTCCTGATGAAGCCGTCAGACCAAGATCATCTGCAAAGAGCAGAGGGCCATATGCCCAATGCCAAACAAGCCGCCGTTTCCGTGGTGTAGTGGTCATCACGTTCGCCTCACACGCGAAAGGTCCCCAGTTCGAAACTGGGCGGAAACACTCCAGGCTGACGTTGAGCTTTTCTCCACTCCTTGGCTGAGAACCACGCCCTTGTACATGTATGTAGGAGCTGACTTCCATCCCAACCTCTTTACAAATGTCTTCAAACTCTTTCATTGTGATCAAAGTCAACTCCTGATGAAGCCGTCAGACCAAGATCATCTGCAAAGAGCAGAGGGCCATATGCCCAATGCCAAACAAGCCGCCGTTTCCGTGGTGTAGTGGTCATCACGTTCGCCTCACACGCGAAAGGTCCCCAGTTCGAAACTGGGCGGAAACACTCCAGGCTGACGTTGAGCTTTTCTCCACTCCTTGGCTGAGAACCACGCCCTTGTACATGTATGTAGGAGCTGACTTCCATCCCAACCTCTTTACAAATGTCTTCAAACTCTTTCATTGTGATCAAAGTCAACTCCTGATGAAGCCGTCAGACCAAGATCATCTGCAAAGAGCAGAGGGCCATATGCCCAATGCCAAACAAGCCGCCGTTTCCGTGGTGTAGTGGTCATCACGTTCGCCTCACACGCGAAAGGTCCCCAGTTCGAAACTGGGCGGAAACAATATCGTTTTTTTTTTGGTTTACTCTGCAGCGGAATATCTTCTCTCGATTGGTCATTAAAGACCACTCGTCTAGTTTCTGCAAAATTCAACTCTCTGATGAAGCCAACAGATTTATTCGTGGCTTATTAACAAGAAACTCCCCGTCAGGGAATCGAACCCTGGTCTTCTGCGTGACAAGCAGAGATACTGTCCACTATACTAACGAGGACTCCTTCAGTATATTTAATTGGCAGGTATCTGGCCGGGGTTAAGAGGAGGTATGCACTATAATTCTGTATTATTGGGGATGAACATCACTCCGGGCCAACGTTGAGAATTTCTCCACTCCTTGGCTGAGAACCACGCCCTTGTACATGTATGTAGGAGCTGACTTCCATCCCAACCTCTTTACAAATGTCTTCAAACTCTTTCATTGTGATCAAAGTCAAATCCTGATGAAGCCGTCAGACCAAGATCATCTGCAAAGAGCAGAGGGCCATATGCCCAATGCCAAACAAGCCGCCGTTTCCGTGGTGTAGTGGTCATCACGTTCGCCTCACACGCGAAAGGTCCCCAGTTCGAAACTGGGCGGAAACAATATCGTCTTTTTTTTGGTTTACTCTGCAGCGGAATATCTTCTCTCGATTGGTCATTAAAGACCACTCGTCTAGTTTCTGCAAAATTCAACTCTCTGATGAAGCCAACAGATTTATTCGTGGCTTATTAACAAGAAACTCCCCGTCAGGGAATCGAACCCTGGTCTTCTGCGTGACAAGCAGAGATACTGTCCACTATACTAACGAGGACTCCTTCAGTATATTTAATTGGCAGGTATCTGGCCGGGGTTAAGAGGAGGTATGCACTATAATTCTGTATTATTGGGGATGAACATCACTCCGGGCCAACGTTGAGAATTTCTCCACTCCTTGGCTGAGAACCACGGTCTCGTACATGTATGTAGGAGCTGACTTCCATCCCAACCTCTTTACAAATGTCTTCAAACTCTTTCATTGTGATCAAAGTCAACTCCTGATGAAGCCGTCAGACCAAGATCATCTGCAAAGAGCAGAGGGCCATATGCCCAATGCCAAACAAGCCGCCGTTTCCGTGGTGTAGTGGTCATCACGTTCGCCTCACACGCGAAAGGTCCCCAGTTCGAAACTGGGCGGAAACACTCCAGGCTGACGTTGAGCTTTTCTCCACTCCTTGGCTGAGAACCACGCCCTTGTACATGTATGTAGGAGCTGACTTCCAACCCAACCTCTTTACAAATGTCTTCAAACTCTTTCATTGTGATCAAAGTCAACTCCTGATGAAGCCGTCAGACCAAGATCATCTGCAAAGAGCAGAGGGCCATATGCCCAATGCCAAACAAGCCGCCGTTTCCGTGGTGTAGTGGTCATCACGTTCGCCTCACACGCGAAAGGTCCCCAGTTCGAAACTGGGCGGAAACACTCCAGGCTGACGTTGAGCTTTTCTCCACTCCTTGGCTGAGAACCATGCCCTTGTACATGTATGTAGGAGCTGACTTCCATCCCAACCTCTTTACAAATGTCTTCAAACTCTTTCATTGTGATCAAAGTCAACTCCTGATGAAGCCGTCAGACCAAGATCATCTGCAAAGAGCAGAGGGCCATATGCCCAATGCCAAACAAGCCGCCGTTTCCGTGGTGTAGTGGTCATCACGTTCGCCTCACACGCGAAAGGTCCCCAGTTCGAAACTGGGCGGAAACAATATCGTTTTTTTTTTGGTTTACTCTGCAGCGGAATATCTTCTCTCGATTGGTCATTAAAGACCACTCGTCTAGTTTCTGCAAAATTCAACTCTCTGATGAAGCCAACAGATTTATTCGTGGCTCATTAACAAGAAACTCCCCGTCAGGGAATCGAACCCTGGTCTTCTGCGTGACAAGCAGAGATACTGTCCACTATACTAACGAGGACTCCTTCAGTATATTTAATTGGCAGGTATCTGGCCGGGGTTAAGAGGAGGTATGCACTATAATTCTGTATTATTGGGGATGAACATCACTCCGGGCCAACGTTGAGAATTTCTCCACTCCTTGGCTGAGAACCACGGTCTCGTACATGTATGTAGGAGCTGACTTCCATCCCAACCTCTTTACAAATGTCTTCAAACTCTTTCATTGTGATCAAAGTCAACTCCTGATGAAGCCGTCAGACCAAGATCATCTGCAAAGAGCAGAGGGCCATATGCCCAATGCCAAACAAGCCGCCGTTTCCGTGGTGTAGTGGTCATCACGTTCGCCTCACACGCGAAAGGTCCCCAGTTCGAAACTGGGCGGAAACACTCCAGGCTGACGTTGAGCTTTTCTCCACTCCTTGGCTGAGAACCACGCCCTTGTACATGTATGTAGGAGCTGACTTCCATCCCAACCTCTTTACAAATGTCTTCAAACTCTTTCATTGTGATCAAAGTCAACTCCTGATGAAGCCGTCAGACCAAGATCATCTGCAAAGAGCAGAGGGCCATATGCCCAATGCCAAACAAGCCGCCGTTTCCGTGGTGTAGTGGTCATCACGTTCGCCTCACACGCGAAAGGTCCCCAGTTCGAAACTGGGCGGAAACAATATCGTTTTTTTTTTGGTTTACTCTGCAGCGGAATATCTTCTCTCGATTGGTCATTAAAGACCACTCGTCTAGTTTCTGCAAAATTCAACTCTCTGATGAAGCCAACAGATTTATTCGTGGCTTATTAACAAGAAACTCCCCGTCAGGGAATCGAACCCTGGTCTTCTGCGTGACAAGCAGAGATACTGTCCACTATACTAACGAGGACTCCTTCAGTATATTTAATTGGCAGGTATCTGGCCGGGGTTAAGAGGAGGTATGCACTATAATTCTGTATTATTGGGGATGAACATCACTCCGGGCCAACGTTGAGAATTTCTCCACTCCTTGGCTGAGAACCACGCCCTTGTACATGTATGTAGGAGCTGACTTCCATCCCAACCTCTTTACAAATGTCTTCAAACTCTTTCATTGTGATCAAAGTCAACTCCTGATGAAGCCGTCAGACCAAGATCATCTGCAAAGAGCAGAGGGCCATATGCCCAATGCCAAACAAGCCGCCGTTTCCGTGGTGTAGTGGTCATCACGTTCGCCTCACACGCGAAAGGTCCCCAGTTCGAAACTGGGCGGAAACAATATCGTTTTTTTTTTGGTTTACTCTGCAGCGGAATATCTTCTCTCGATTGGTCATTAAAGACCACTCGTCTAGTTTCTGCAAAATTCAACTCTCTGATGAAGCCAACAGATTTATTCGTGGCTTATTAACAAGAAACTCCCCGTCAGGGAATCGAACCCTGGTCTTCTGCGTGACAAGCAGAGATACTGTCCACTATACTAACGAGGACTCCTTCAGTATATTTAATTGGCAGGTATCTGGCCGGGGTTAAGAGGAGGTATGCACTATAATTCTGTATTATTGGGGATGAACATCACTCCGGGCCAACGTTGAGAATTTCTCCACTCCTTGGCTGAGAACCACGGTCTCGTACATGTATGTAGGAGCTGACTTCCATCCCAACCTCTTTACAAATGTCTTCAAACTCTTTCATTGTGATCAAAGTCAACTCCTGATGAAGCCGTCAGACCAAGATCATCTGCAAAGAGCAGAGGGCCATATGCCCAATGCCAAACAAGCCGCCGTTTCCGTGGTGTAGTGGTCATCACGTTCGCCTCACACGCGAAAGGTCCCCAGTTCGAAACTGGGCGGAAACATTATCGTTTTTTTTTTGGTTTACTCTGCAGCGGAATATCTTCTCTCGATTGGTCATTAAAGACCACTCGTCTAGTTTCTGCAAAATTAAACTCTCTGATGAAGCCAACAGATTTATTCGTGGCTTATTAACAAGAAACTCCCCGTCAGGGAATCGAACCCTGGTCTTCTGCGTGACAAGCAGAGATACTGTCCACTATACTAACGAGGACTCCTTCAGTATATTTAATTGGCAGGTATCTGGCCGGGGTTAAGAGGAGGTATGCACTATAATTCTGTATTATTGGGGATGAACATCACTCCGGGCCAACGTTGAGAATTTCTCCACTCCTTGGCTGAGAACCACGGTCTCGTACATGTATGTAGGAGCTGACTTCCATCCCAACCTCTTTACAAATGTCTTCAAACTCTTTCATTGTGATCAAAGTCAACTCCTGATGAAGCCGTCAGACCAAGATCATCTGCAAAGAGCAGAGGGCCATATGCCCAATGCCAAACAAGCCGCCGTTTCCGTGGTGTAGTGGTCATCACGTTCGCCTCACACGCGAAAGGTCCCCAGTTCGAAACTGGGCGGAAACACTCCAGGCTGACGTTGAGCTTTTCTCCACTCCTTGGCTGAGAACCACGCCCTTGTACATGTATGTAGGAGCTGACTTCCAACCCAACCTCTTTACAAATGTCTTCAAACTCTTTCATTGTGATCAAAGTCAACTCCTGATGAAGCCGTCAGACCAAGATCATCTGCAAAGAGCAGACGGCCATATGCCCAATGCCAAACAAGCCGCCGTTTCCGTGGTGTAGTGGTCATCACGTTCGCCTCACACGCGAAAGGTCCCCAGTTCGAAACTGGGCGGAAACACTCCAGGCTGACGTTGAGCTTTTCTCCACTCCTTGGCTGAGAACCACGCCCTTGTACATGTATGTAGGAGCTGACTTCCATCCCAACCTCTTTACAAATGTCTTCAAACTCTTTCATTGTGATCAAAGTCAACTCCTGATGAAGCCGTCAGACCAAGATCATCTGCAAAGAGCAGAGGGCCATATGCCCAATGCCAAACAAGCCGCCGTTTCCGTGGTGTAGTGGTCATCACGTTCGCCTCACACGCGAAAGGTCCCCAGTTCGAAACTGGGCGGAAACAATATCGTTTTTTTTTTGGTTTACTCTGCAGCGGAATATCTTCTCTCGATTGGTCATTAAAGACCACTCGTCTAGTTTCTGCAAAATTCAACTCTCTGATGAAGCCAACAGATTTATTCGTGGCTCATTAACAAGAAACTCCCCGTCAGGGAATCGAACCCTGGTCTTCTGCGTGACAAGCAGAGATACTGTCCACTATACTAACGAGGACTCCTTCAGTATATTTAATTGGCAGGTATCTGGCCGGGGTTAAGAGGAGGTATGCACTATAATTCTGTATTATTGGGGATGAACATCACTCCGGGCCAACGTTGAGAATTTCTCCACTCCTTGGCTGAGAACCACGGTCTCGTACATGTATGTAGGAGCTGACTTCCATCCCAACCTCTTTACAAATGTCTTCAAACTCTTTCATTGTGATCAAAGTCAACTCCTGATGAAGCCGTCAGACCAAGATCATCTGCAAAGAGCAGAGGGCCATATGCCCATTGCCAAACAAGCCGCCGTTTCCGTGGTGTAGTGGTCATCACGTTCGCCTCACACGCGAAAGGTCCCCAGTTCGAAACTGGGCGGAAACAATATCGTTTTTTTTTTGGTTTACTCTGCAGCGGAATATCTTCTCTCGATTGGTCATTAAAGACCACTCGTCTAGTTTCTGCAAAATTCAACTCTCTGATGAAGCCAACAGATTTATTCGTGGCTTATTAACAAGAAACTCCCCGTCAGGGAATCGAACCCTGGTCTTCTGCGTGACAAGCAGAGATACTGTCCACTATACTAACGAGGACTCCTTCAGTATATTTAATTGGCAGGTATCTGGCCGGGGTTAAGAGGAGGTATGCACTATAATTCTGTATTATTGGGGATGAACATCACTCCGGGCCAACGTTGAGAATTTCTCCACTCCTTGGCTGAGAACCACGGTCTCGTACATGTATGTAGGAGCTGACTTCCATCCCAACCTCTTTACAAATGTCTTCAAACTCTTTCATTGTGATCAAAGTCAACTCCTGATGAAGCCGTCAGACCAAGATCATCTGCAAAGAGCAGAGGGCCATATGCCCAATGCCAAACAAGCCGCCGTTTCCGTGGTGTAGTGGTCATCACGTTCGCCTCACACGCGAAAGGTCCCCAGTTCGAAACTGGGCGGAAACAATATCGTTTTTTTTTTGGTTTACTCTGCAGCGGAATATCTTCTCTCGATTGGTCATTAAAGACCACTCGTCTAGTTTCTGCAAAATTCAACTCTCTGATGAAGCCAACAGATTTATTCGTGGCTTATTAACAAGAAACTCCCCGTCAGGGAATCGAACCCTGGTCTTCTGCGTGACAAGCAGAGATACTGTCCACTATACTAACGAGGACTCCTTCAGTATATTTAATTGGCAGGTATCTGGCCGGGGTTAAGAGGAGGTATGCACTATAATTCTGTATTATTGGGGATAAACATCACTCCGGGCCAACGTTGAGAATTTCTCCACTCCTTGGCTGAGAACCACGGTCTCGTACATGTATGTAGGAGCTGACTTCCATCCCAACCTCTTTACAAATGTCTTCAAACTCTTTCATTGTGATCAAAGTCAACTCCTGATGAAGCCGTCAGACCAAGATCATCTGCAAAGAGCAGAGGGCCATATGCCCAATGCCAAACAAGCCGCCGTTTCCGTGGTGTAGTGGTCATCACGTTCGCCTCACACGCGAAAGGTCCCCAGTTCGAAACTGGGCGGAAACAATATCGTTTTTTTTTTGGTTTACTCTGCAGCGGAATATCTTCTCTCGATTGGTCATTAAAGACCACTCGTCTAGTTTCTGCAAAATTCAACTCTCTGATGAAGCCAACAGATTTATTCGTGGCTTATTAACAAGAAACTCCCCGTCAGGGAATCGAACCCTGGTCTTCTGCGTGACAAGCAGAGATACTGTCCACTATACTAACGAGGACTCCTTCAGTATATTTAATTGGCAGGTATCTGGCCGGGGTTAAGAGGAGGTATGCACTATAATTCTGTATTATTGGGGATAAACATCACTCCGGGCCAACGTTGAGAATTTCTCCACTCCTTGGCTGAGAACCACGGTCTCGTACATGTATGTAGGAGCTGACTTTCATCCCAACCTCTTTACAAATGTCTTCAAACTCTTTCATTGTGATCAAAGTCAACTCCTGATGAAGCCGTCAGACCAAGATCATCTGCAAAGAGCAGAGGGCCATATGCCCAATGCCAAACAAGCCGCCGTTTCCGTGGTGTAGTGGTCATTACGTTCGCCTCACACGCGAAAGGTCCCCAGTTTGAAACTGGGCGGAAACAATATCGTTTTTTTTTTGGTTTACTCTGCAGCGGAATATCTTCTCTCGATTGGTCATTAAAGACCACTCGTCTAGTTTCTGCAAAATTCAACTCTCTGATGAAGCCAACAGATTTATTCGTGGCTTATTAACAAGAAACTCCCCGTCAGGGAATCGAACCCTGGTCTTCTGCGTGACAAGCAGAGATACTGTCCACTATACTAACGAGGACTCCTTCAGTATATTTAATTGGCAGGTATCTGGCCGGGGTTAAGAGGAGGTATGCACTATAATTCTGTATTATTGGGGATGAACATCACTCCGGGCCAACGTTGAGAATTTCTCCACTCCTTGGCTGAGAACCACGGTCTCGTACATGTATGTAGGAGCTGACTTCCATCCCAACCTCTTTACAAATGTCTTCAAACTCTTTCATTGTGATCAAAGTCAAATCCTGATGAAGCCGTCAGACCAAGATCATCTGCAAAGAGCAGAGGGCCATATGCCCAATGCCAAACAAGCCGCCGTTTCCGTGGTGTAGTGGTCATCACGTTCGCCTCACACGCGAAAGGTCCCCAGTTCGAAACTGGGCGGAAACAATATCGTCTTTTTTTTGGTTTACTCTGCAGCGGAATATCTTCTCTCGATTGGTCATTAAAGACCTCTCGTCTAGTTTCTGCAAAATTCAACTCTCTGATGAAGCCAACAGATTTATGCGTGGCTTATTAACAAGAAACTCCCCGTCAGGGAATCGAACCCTGGTCTTCTGCGTGACAAGCAGAGATACTGTCCACTATACTAACGAGGACTCCTTGAGTATATTTAATTGGCAGGTATCTGGCCGGGGTTAAGAGGAGGTATGCACTATAATTCTGTATTATTGGGGATGAACATCACTCCGGGCCAACGTTGAGAATTTCTCCACTCCTTGGCTGAGAACCACGGTCTCGTACATGTATGTAGGAGCTGACTTCCATCCCAACCTCTTTACAAATGTCTTCAAACTCTTTCATTGTGATCAAAGTCAACTCCTGATGAAGCCGTCAGACCAAGATCATCTGCAAAGAGCAGAGGGCCATATGCCCAATGCCAAACAAGCCGCCGTTTCCGTGGTGTAGTGGTCATCACGTTCGCCTCACACGCGAAAGGTCCCCAGTTCGAAACTGGGCGGAAACACTCCGGGCCAACGTTGAGAATTTCTCCACTCCTTGGCTGAGAACCACGGTCTCGTACATGTATGTAGGAGCTGACTTCCATCCCAACCTCTTTACAAATGTCTTCAAACTCTTTCATTGTGATCAAAGTCAACTCCTGATGAAGCCGTCAGACCAAGATCATCTGCAAAGAGCAGAGGGCCATATGCCCAATGCCAAACAAGCCGCCGTTTCCGTGGTGTAGTGGTCATCACGTTCGCCTCACACGCGAAAGGTCCCCAGTTCGAAACTGGGCGGAAACACTCCAGGCTGACGTTGAGCTTTTCTCCACTCCTTGGCTGAGAACCACGGTCTCGTACATGTATGTAGGAGCTGACTTCCATCCCAACCTCTTTACAAATGTCTTCAAACTCTTTCATTGTGATCAAAGTCAACTCCTGATGAAGCCGTCAGACCAAGATCATCTGCAAAGAGCAGAGGGCCATATGCCCAATGCCAAACAAGCCGCCGTTTCCGTGGTGTAGTGGTCATCACGTTCGCCTCACACGCGAAAGGTCCCCAGTTCGAAACTGGGCGGAAACAATATCGTTTTTTTTTTGGTTTACTCTGCAGCGGAATATCTTCTCTCGATTGGTCATTAAAGACCACTCGTCTAGTTTCTGCAAAATTCAACTCTCTGATGAAGCCAACAGATTTATTCGTGGCTTATTAACAAGAAACTCCCCGTCAGGGAATCGAACCCTGGTCTTCTGCGTGACAAGCAGAGATACTGTCCACTATACTAACGAGGACTCCTTCAGTATATTTAATTGGCAGGTATCTGGCCGGGGTTAAGAGGAGGTATGCACTATAATTCTGTATTATTGGGGATGAACATCACTCCGGGCCAACGTTGAGAATTTCTCCACTCCTTGGCTGAGAACCACGGTCTCGTACATGTATGTAGGAGCTGACTTCCATCCCAACCTCTTTACAAATGTCTTCAAACTCTTTCATTGTGATCAAAGTCAACTCCTGATGAAGCCGTCAGACCAAGATCATCTGCAAAGAGCAGAGGGCCATATGCCCATTGCCAAACAAGCCGCCGTTTCCGTGGTGTAGTGGTCATCACGTTCGCCTCACACGCGAAAGGTCCCCAGTTCGAAACTGGGCGGAAACAATATCGTTTTTTTTTTGGTTTACTCTGCAGCGGAATATCTTCTCTCGATTGGTCATTAAAGACCACTCGTCTAGTTTCTGCAAAATTCAACTCTCTGATGAAGCCAACAGATTTATTCGTGGCTTATTAACAAGAAACTCCCCGTCAGGGAATCGAACCCTGGTCTTCTGCGTGACAAGCAGAGATACTGTCCACTATACTAACGAGGACTCCTTCAGTATATTTAATTGGCAGGTATCTGGCCGGGGTTAAGAGGAGGTATGCACTATAATTCTGTATTATTGGGGATAAACATCACTCCGGGCCAACGTTGAGAATTTCTCCACTCCTTGGCTGAGAACCACGGTCTCGTACATGTATGTAGGAGCTGACTTCCATCCCAACCTCTTTACAAATGTCTTCAAACTCTTTCATTGTGATCAAAGTCAACTCCTGATGAAGCCGTCAGACCAAGATCATCTGCAAAGAGCAGAGGGCCATATGCCCAATGCCAAACAAGCCACCGTTTCCGTGGTGTAGTGGTCATCACGTTCGCCTCACACGCGAAAGGTCCCCAGTTCGAAACTGGGCGGAAACACTCCAGGCTGACGTTGAGCTTTTCTCCACTCCTTGGCTGAGAACCACGCCCTTGTACATGTATGTAGGAGCTGACTTCCATCCCAACCTCTTTACAAATGTCTTCAAACTCTTTCATTGTGATCAAAGTCAACTCCTGATGAAGCCGTCAGACCAAGATCATCTGCAAAGAGCAGAGGGCCATATGCCCAATGCCAAACAAGCCGCCGTTTCCGTGGTGTAGTGGTCATCACGTTCGCCTCACACGCGAAAGGTCCCCAGTTCGAAACTGGGCGGAAACACTCCAGGCTGACGTTGAGCTTTTCTCCACTCCTTGGCTGAGAACCACGGTCTCGTACATGTATGTAGGAGCTGACTTCCATCCCAACCTCTTTACAAATGTCTTCAAACTCTTTCATTGTGATCAAAGTCAACTCCTGATGAAGCCGTCAGACCAAGATCATCTGCAAAGAGCAGAGGGCCATATGCCCAATGCCAAACAAGCCGCCGTTTCCGTGGTGTAGTGGTCATCACGTTCGCCTCACACGTGAAAGGTCCCCAGTTCGAAACTGGGCGGAAACAATATCGTTTTTTTTTTGGTTTACTCTGCAGCGGAATATCTTCTCTCGATTGGTCATTAAAGACCACTCGTCTAGTTTCTGCAAAATTCAACTCTCTGATGAAGCCAACAGATTTATTCGTGGCTTATTAACAAGAAACTCCCCGTCAGGGAATCGAACCCTGGTCTTCTGCGTGACAAGCAGAGATACTGTCCACTATACTAACGAGGACTCCTTCAGTATATTTAATTGGCAGGTATCTGGCCGGGGTTAAGAGGAGGTATGCACTATAATTCTGTATTATTGGGGATGAACATCACTCCGGGCCAACGTTGAGAATTTCTCCACTCCTTGGCTGAGAACCACGGTCTCGTACATGTATGTAGGAGCTGACTTCCATCCCAACCTCTTTACAAATGTCTTCAAACTCTTTCATTGTGATCAAAGTCAAATCCTGATGAAGCCGTCAGACCAAGATCATCTGCAAAGAGCAGAGGGCCATATGCCCAATGCCAAACAAGCCGCCGTTTCCGTGGTGTAGTGGTCATCACGTTCGCCTCACACGCGAAAGGTCCCCAGTTCGAAACTGGGCGGAAACAATATCGTTTTTTTTTTGGTTTACTCTGCAGCGGAATATCTTCTCTCGATTGGTCATTAAAGACCACTCGTCTAGTTTCTGCAAAATTCAACTCTCTGATGAAGCCAACAGATTTATTCGTGGCTTATTAACAAGAAACTCCCCGTCAGGGAATCGAACCCTGGTCTTCTGCGTGACAAGCAGAGATACTGTCCACTATACTAACGAGGACTCCTTCAGTATATTTAATTGGCAGGTATCTGGCCGGGGTTAAGAGGAGGTATGCACTATAATTCTGTATTATTGGGGATAAACATCACTCCGGGCCAACGTTGAGAATTTCTCCACTCCTTGGCTGAGAACCACGGTCTCGTACATGTATGTAGGAGCTGACTTCCATCCCAACCTCTTTACAAATGTCTTCAAACTCTTTCATTGTGATCAAAGTCAACTCCTGATGAAGCCGTCAGACCAAGATCATCTGCAAAGAGCAGAGGGCCATATGCCCAATGCCAAACAAGCCGCCGTTTCCGTGGTGTAGTGGTCATTACGTTCGCCTCACACGCGAAAGGTCCCCAGTTTGAAACTGGGCGGAAACAATATCGTTTTTTTTTTGGTTTACTCTGCAGCGGAATATCTTCTCTCGATTGGTCATTAAAGACCACTCGTCTAGTTTCTGCAAAATTCAACTCTCTGATGAAGCCAACAGATTTATTCGTGGCTTATTAACAAGAAACTCCCCGTCAGGGAATCGAACCCTGGTCTTCTGCGTGACAAGCAGAGATACTGTCCACTATACTAACGAGGACTCCTTCAGTATATTTAATTGGCAGGTATCTGGCCGGGGTTAAGAGGAGGTATGCACTATAATTCTGTATTATTGGGGATGAACATCACTCCGGGCCAACGTTGAGAATTTCTCCACTCCTTGGCTGAGAACCACGGTCTCGTACATGTATGTAGGAGCTGACTTCCATCCCAACCTCTTTACAAATGTCTTCAAACTCTTTCATTGTGATCAAAGTCAAATCCTGATGAAGCCGTCAGACCAAGATCATCTGCAAAGAGCAGAGGGCCATATGCCCAATGCCAAACAAGCCGCCGTTTCCGTGGTGTAGTGGTCATCACGTTCGCCTCACACGCGAAAGGTCCCCAGTTCGAAACTGGGCGGAAACAATATCGTCTTTTTTTTGGTTTACTCTGCAGCGGAATATCTTCTCTCGATTGGTCAATAAAGACCACTCGTCTAGTTTCTGCAAAATTCAACTCTCTGATGAAGCCAACAGATTTATGCGTGGCTTATTAACAAGAAACTCCCCGTCAGGGAATCGAACCCTGGTCTTCTGCGTGACAAGCAGAGATACTGTCCACTATACTAACGAGGACTCCTTGAGTATATTTAATTGGCAAGTATCTGGCCGGGGTTAAGAGGAGGTATGCACTATAATTCTGTATTATTGGGGATGAACATCACTCCGGGCCAACGTTGAGAATTTCTCCACTCCTTGGCTGAGAACCACGGTCTCGTACATGTATGTAGGAGCTGACTTCCATCCCAACCTCTTTACAAATGTCTTCAAACTCTTTCATTGTGATCAAAGTCAACTCCTGATGAAGCCGTCAGACCAAGATCATCTGCAAAGAGCAGAGGGCCATATGCCCAATGCCAAACAAGCCGCCGTTTCCGTGGTGTAGTGGTCATCACGTTCGCCTCACACGCGAAAGGTCCCCAGTTCGAAACTGGGCGGAAACACTCCGGGCCAACGTTGAGAATTTCTCCACTCCTTGGCTGAGAACCACGGTCTCGTACATGTATGTAGGAGCTGACTTCCATCCCAACCTCTTTACAAATGTCTTCAAACTCTTTCATTGTGATCAAAGTCAACTCCTGATGAAGCCGTCAGACCAAGATCATCTGCAAAGAGCAGAGGGCCATATGCCCAATGCCAAACAAGCCGCCGTTTCCGTGGTGTAGTGGTCATCACGTTCGCCTCACACGCGAAAGGTCCCCAGTTCGAAACTGGGCGGAAACACTCCAGGCTGACGTTGAGCTTTTCTCCACTCCTTGGCTGAGAACCACGGTCTCGTACATGTATGTAGGAGCTGACTTCCATCCCAACCTCTTTACAAATGTCTTCAAACTCTTTCATTGTGATCAAAGTCAACTCCTGATGAAGCCGTCAGACCAAGATCATCTGCAAAGAGCAGAGGGCCATATGCCCAATGCCAAACAAGCCGCCGTTTCCGTGGTGTAGTGGTCATCACGTTCGCCTCACACGCGAAAGGTCCCCAGTTCGAAACTGGGCGGAAACAATATCGTTTTTTTTTTGGTTTACTCTGCAGCGGAATATCTTCTCTCGATTGGTCATTAAAGACCACTCGTCTAGTTTCTGCAAAATTCAACTCTCTGATGAAGCCAACAGATTTATTCGTGGCTTATTAACAAGAAACTCCCCGTCAGGGAATCGAACCCTGGTCTTCTGCGTGACAAGCAGAGATACTGTCCACTATACTAACGAGGACTCCTTCAGTATATTTAATTGGCAGGTATCTGGCCGGGGTTAAGAGGAGGTATGCACTATAATTCTGTATTATTGGGGATGAACATCACTCCGGGCCAACGTTGAGAATTTCTCCACTCCTTGGCTGAGAACCACGGTCTCGTACATGTATGTAGGAGCTGACTTCCATCCCAACCTCTTTACAAATGTCTTCAAACTCTTTCATTGTGATCAAAGTCAACTCCTGATGAAGCCGTCAGACCAAGATCATCTGCAAAGAGCAGAGGGCCATATGCCCATTGCCAAACAAGCCGCCGTTTCCGTGGTGTAGTGGTCATCACGTTCGCCTCACACGCGAAAGGTCCCCAGTTCGAAACTGGGCGGAAACAATATCGTTTTTTTTTTGGTTTACTCTGCAGCGGAATATCTTCTCTCGATTGGTCATTAAAGACCACTCGTCTAGTTTCTGCAAAATTCAACTCTCTGATGAAGCCAACAGATTTATTCGTGGCTTATTAACAAGAAACTCCCCGTCAGGGAATCGAACCCTGGTCTTCTGCGTGACAAGCAGAGATACTGTCCACTATACTAACGAGGACTCCTTCAGTATATTTAATTGGCAGGTATCTGGCCGGGGTTAAGAGGAGGTATGCACTATAATTCTGTATTATTGGGGATAAACATCACTCCGGGCCAACGTTGAGAATTTCTCCACTCCTTGGCTGAGAACCACGGTCTCGTACATGTATGTAGGAGCTGACTTCCATCCCAACCTCTTTACAAATGTCTTCAAACTCTTTCATTGTGATCAAAGTCAACTCCTGATGAAGCCGTCAGACCAAGATCATCTGCAAAGAGCAGAGGGCCATATGCCCAATGCCAAACAAGCCGCCGTTTCCGTGGTGTAGTGGTCATCACGTTCGCCTCACACGCGAAAGGTCCCCAGTTCGAAACTGGGCGGAAACACTCCAGGCTGACGTTGAGCTTTTCTCCACTCCTTGGCTGAGAACCACGCCCTTGTACATGTATGTAGGAGCTGACTTCCATCCCAACCTCTTTACAAATGTCTTCAAACTCTTTCATTGTGATCAAAGTCAACTCCTGATGAAGCCGTCAGACCAAGATCATCTGCAAAGAGCAGAGGGCCATATGCCCAATGCCAAACAAGCCGCCGTTTCCGTGGTGTAGTGGTCATCACGTTCGCCTCACACGCGAAAGGTCCCCAGTTCGAAACTGGGCGGAAACACTCCAGGCTGACGTTGAGCTTTTCTCCACTCCTTGGCTGAGAACCACGGTCTCGTACATGTATGTAGGAGCTGACTTCCATCCCAACCTCTTTACAAATGTCTTCAAACTCTTTCATTGTGATCAAAGTCAACTCCTGATGAAGCCGTCAGACCAAGATCATCTGCAAAGAGCAGAGGGCCATATGCCCAATGCCAAACAAGCCGCCGTTTCCGTGGTGTAGTGGTCATCACGTTCGCCTCACACGTGAAAGGTCCCCAGTTCGAAACTGGGCGGAAACAATATCGTTTTTTTTTTGGTTTACTCTGCAGCGGAATATCTTCTCTCGATTGGTCATTAAAGACCACTCGTCTAGTTTCTGCAAAATTCAACTCTCTGATGAAGCCAACAGATTTATTCGTGGCTTATTAACAAGAAACTCCCCGTCAGGGAATCGAACCCTGGTCTTCTGCGTGACAAGCAGAGATACTGTCCACTATACTAACGAGGACTCCTTCAGTATATTTAATTGGCAGGTATCTGGCCGGGGTTAAGAGGAGGTATGCACTATAATTCTGTATTATTGGGGATGAACATCACTCCGGGCCAACGTTGAGAATTTCTCCACTCCTTGGCTGAGAACCACGGTCTCGTACATGTATGTAGGAGCTGACTTCCATCCCAACCTCTTTACAAATGTCTTCAAACTCTTTCATTGTGATCAAAGTCAAATCCTGATGAAGCCGTCAGACCAAGATCATCTGCAAAGAGCAGAGGGCCATATGCCCAATGCCAAACAAGCCGCCGTTTCCGTGGTGTAGTGGTCATCACGTTCGCCTCACACGCGAAAGGTCCCCAGTTCGAAACTGGGCGGAAACAATATCGTTTTTTTTTTGGTTTACTCTGCAGCGGAATATCTTCTCTCGATTGGTCATTAAAGACCACTCGTCTAGTTTCTGCAAAATTCAACTCTCTGATGAAGCCAACAGATTTATTCGTGGCTTATTAACAAGAAACTCCCCGTCAGGGAATCGAACCCTGGTCTTCTGCGTGACAAGCAGAGATACTGTCCACTATACTAACGAGGACTCCTTCAGTATATTTAATTGGCAGGTATCTGGCCGGGGTTAAGAGGAGGTATGCACTCTAATTCTGTATTATTGGGGATAAACATCACTCCGGGCCAACGTTGAGAATTTCTCCACTCCTTGGCTGAGAACCACGGTCTCGTACATGTATGTAGGAGCTGACTTCCATCCCAACCTCTTTACAAATGTCTTCAAACTCTTTCATTGTGATCAAAGTCAACTCCTGATGAAGCCGTCAGACCAAGATCATCTGCAAAGAGCAGAGGGCCATATGCCCAATGCCAAACAAGCCGCCGTTTCCGTGGTGTAGTGGTCATTACGTTCGCCTCACACGCGAAAGGTCCCCAGTTTGAAACTGGGCGGAAACAATATCGTTTTTTTTTTGGTTTACTCTGCAGCGGAATATCTTCTCTCGATTGGTCATTAAAGACCACTCGTCTAGTTTCTGCAAAATTCAACTCTCTGATGAAGCCAACAGATTTATTCGTGGCTTATTAACAAGAAACTCCCCGTCAGGGAATCGAACCCTGGTCTTCTGCGTGACAAGCAGAGATACTGTCCACTATACTAACGAGGACTCCTTCAGTATATTTAATTGGCAGGTATCTGGCCGGGGTTAAGAGGAGGTATGCACTATAATTCTGTATTATTGGGGATGAACATCACTCCGGGCCAACGTTGAGAATTTCTCCACTCCTTGGCTGAGAACCACGGTCTCGTACATGTATGTAGGAGCTGACTTCCATCCCAACCTCTTTACAAATGTCTTCAAACTCTTTCATTGTGATCAAAGTCAAATCCTGATGAAGCCGTCAGACCAAGATCATCTGCAAAGAGCAGAGGGCCATATGCCCAATGCCAAACAAGCCGCCGTTTCCGTGGTGTAGTGGTCATCACGTTCGCCTCACACGCGAAAGGTCCCCAGTTCGAAACTGGGCGGAAACAATATCGTCTTTTTTTTGGTTTACTCTGCAGCGGAATATCTTCTCTCGATTGGTCAATAAAGACCACTCGTCTAGTTTCTGCAAAATTCAACTCTCTGATGAAGCCAACAGATTTATGCGTGGCTTATTAACAAGAAACTCCCCGTCAGGGAATCGAACCCTGGTCTTCTGCGTGACAAGCAGAGATACTGTCCACTATACTAACGAGGACTCCTTGAGTATATTTAATTGGCAAGTATCTGGCCGGGGTTAAGAGGAGGTATGCACTATAATTCTGTATTATTGGGGATGAACATCACTCCAAGCCAACGTTGAGAATTTCTCCACTCCTTGGCTGAGAACCACGGTCTCGTACATGTATGTAGGAGCTGGCTTCCATCCCAACCTCTTTACAAATGTCTTCAAACTCTTTCATTGTGATCAAAGTCAACTCCTGATGAAGCCGTCAGACCAAGATCATCTGCAAAGAGCAGAGGGCCATATGCCCAATGCCAAACAAGCCGCCGTTTCCGTGGTGTAGTGGTCATCACGTTCGCCTCACACTCGAAAGGTCCCCAGTTCGAAACTGGGCGGAAACACTCCAGGCTGACGTTGAGCTTTTCTCCACTCCTTGGCTGAGAACCACGGTCTCGTACATGTATGTAGGAGCTGACTTCCATCCCAACCTCTTTACAAATGTCTTCAAACTCTTTCATTGTGATCAAAGTCAACTCCTGATGAAGCCGTCAGACCAAGATCATCTGCAAAGAGCAGAGGGCCATATGCCTAAAGCTAAACAAGCCGCCGTTTCCGTGGTGTAGTGGTCATCACGTTCGCCTCACACGCGAAAGGTCCCCAGTTCGAAACTGGGCGGAAACACTCCAGGCTGACGTTGAGCTTTTCTCCACTCCTTGGCTGAGAACCACGCCCTTGTACATGTATGTAGGAGCTGACTTCCATCCCAACCTCTTTACAAATGTCTTCAAACTCTTTCATTGTGATCAAAGTCAACTCCTGATGAAGCCGTCAGACCAAGATCATCTGCAAAGAGCAGAGGGTCATATGCCCAATGCCAAACAAGCCGCCGTTTCCGTGGTGTAGTGGTCATCACGTTCGCCTCACACGCGAAAGGTCCCCAGTTCGAAACTGGGCGAAACACTCCAGGCTGACGTTGAGCTTTTCTCCACTCCTTGGCTGAGAACCACGCCCTTGTACATGTATGTAGGAGCTGACTTCCATCCCAACCTCTTTACAAATGTCTTCAAACTCTTTCATTGTGATCAAAGTCAACTCCTGATGAAGCCGTCAGACCAAGATCATCTGCAAAGAGCAGAGGGCCATATGCCCAATGCCAAACAAGCCGCCGTTTCCGTGGTGTAGTGGTCATCACGTTCGCCTCACACGCGAAAGGTCCCCAGTTCGAAACTGGGCGGAAACACTCCAGGCTGACGTTGAGCTTTTCTCCACTCCTTGGCTGAGAACCACGCCCTTGTACATGTATGTAGGAGCTGACTTCCATCCCAACCTCTTTACAAATGTCTTCAAACTCTTTCATTGTGATCAAAGTCAACTCCTGATGAAGCCGTCAGACCAAGATCATCTGCAAAGAGCAGAGGGCCATATGCCCAATGCCAAACAAGCCGCCGTTTCCGTGATGTAGTGGTCATCACGTTCGCCTCACACGCGAAAGGTCCCCAGTTCGAAACTGGGCGGAAACACTCCAGGCTGACGATGAGCTTTTCTCCACTCCTTGGCTGAGAACCACGCCCTTGTACATGTATGTAGGAGCTGACTTCCATCCCAACCTCTTTACAAATGTCTTCAAACTCTTTCATTGTGATCAAAGTCAACTCCTGATGAAGCCGTCAGACCAAGATCATCTGCAAAGAGCAGAGGGCCATATGCCCAATGCCAAACAAGCCGCCGTTTCCGTGGTGTAGTGGTCATCACGTTCGCCTCACACGCGAAAGGTCCCCAGTTCGAAACTGGGCGGAAACACTCCAGGCTGACGTTGAGCTTTTCTCCACTCCTTGGCTGAGAACCACGCCCTTGTACATGTATGTAGGAGCTGACTTCCATCCCAACCTCTTTACAAATGTCTTCAAACTCTTTCATTGTGATCAAAGTCAACTCCTGATGAAGCCGTCAGACCAAGATCATCTGCAAAGAGCAGAGGGCCATATGCCCAATGCCAAACAAGCCGCCGTTTCCGTGGTGTAGTGGTCATCACGTTCGCCTCACACGCGAAAGGTCCCCAGTTCGAAACTGGGCGGAAACACTCCAGGCTGACGTTGAGCTTTTCTCCACTCCTTGGCTGAGAACCACGGTCTCGTACATGTATGTAGGAGCTGACTTCCATCCCAACCTCTTTACAAATGTCTTCAAACTCTTTCATTGTGATCAAAGTCAACTCTTGATGAAGCCGTCAGACCAAGATCATCTGCAAAGAGCAGAGGGCCATATGCCCAATGCCAAACAAGCCGCCGTTTCCGTGGTGTAGTGGTCATCACGTTCGCCTCACACGCGAAAGGTCCCCAGTTCGAAACTGGGCGGAAACAATATCGTTTTTTTTTTGGTTTACTCTGCAGCGGAATATCTTCTCTCGATTGGTCATTAAAGACCACTCGTCTAGTTTCTGCAAAATTCAACTCTCTGATGAAGCCAACAGATTTATTCGTGGCTTATTAACAAGAAACTCCCCGTCAGGGAATCGAACCCTGGTCTTCTGCGTGACAAGCAGAGATACTGTCCACTATACTAACGAGGACTCCTTCAGTATATTTAATTGGCAGGTATCTGGCCGGGGTTAAGAGGAGGTATGCACTATAATTCTGTATTATTGGGGATGAACATCACTCCGGGCCAACGTTGAGAATTTCTCCACTCCTTGGCTGAGAACCACGGTCTCGTACATGTATGTAGGAGCTGACTTCCATCCCAACCTCTTTACAAATGTCTTCAAACTCTTTCATTGTGATCAAAGTCAAATCCTGATGAAGCCGTCAGACCAAGATCATCTGCAAAGAGCAGAGGGCCATATGCCCAATGCCAAACAAGCCGCCGTTTCCGTGGTGTAGTGGTCATCACGTTCGCCTCACACGCGAAAGGTCCCCAGTTCGAAACTGGGCGGAAACAATATCGTCTTTTTTTTGGTTTACTCTGCAGCGGAATATCTTCTCTCGATTGGTCATTAAAGACCTCTCGTCTAGTTTCTGCAAAATTCAACTCTCTGATGAAGCCAACAGATTTATGCGTGGCTTATTAACAAGAAACTCCCCGTCAGGGAATCGAACCCTGGTCTTCTGCGTGACAAGCAGAGATACTGTCCACTATACTAACGAGGACTCCTTGAGTATATTTAATTGGCAGGTATCTGGCCGGGGTTAAGAGGAGGTATGCACTATAATTCTGTATTATTGGGGATGAACATCACTCCGGGCCAACGTTGAGAATTTCTCCACTCCTTGGCTGAGAACCACGGTCTCGTACATGTATGTAGGAGCTGACTTCCATCCCAACCTCTTTACAAATGTCTTCAAACTCTTTCATTGTGATCAAAGTCAACTCCTGATGAAGCCGTCAGACCAAGATCATCTGCAAAGAGCAGAGGGCCATATGCCCAATGCCAAACAAGCCGCCGTTTCCGTGGTGTAGTGGTCATCACGTTCGCCTCACACGCGAAAGGTCCCCAGTTCGAAACTGGGCGGAAACAATATCGGTTATTTTTTGGTTTACTCTGCAGCGGAATATCTTCTCTCGATTGGTCATTAAAGACCACTCGTCTAGTTTCTGCAAAATTCAACTCTCTGATGAAGCCAACAGATTTATTCGTGGCTTATTAACAAGAAACTCCCCGTCAGGGAATCGAACCCTGGTCTTCTGCGTGACAAGCAGAGATACTGTCCACTATACTAACGAGGACTCCTTCAGTATATTTAATTGGCAGGTATCTGGCCGGGGTTAAGAGGAGGTATGCACTATAATTCTGTATTATTGGGGATGAACATCACTCCGGGCCAACGTTGAGAATTTCTCCACTCCTTGGCTGAGAACCACGGTCTCGTACATGTATGTAGGAGCTGACTTCCATCCCAACCTCTTTACAAATGTCTTCAAACTCTTTCATTGTGATCAAAGTCAACTCCTGATGAAGCCGTCAGACCAAGATCATCTGCAAAGAGCAGAGGGCCATATGCCTAAAGCTAAACAAGCCGCCGTTTCCGTGGTGTAGTGGTCATCACGTTCGCCTCACACGCGAAAGGTCCCCAGTTCGAAACTGGGCGGAAACACTCCAGGCTGACGTTGAGCTTTTCTCCACTCCTTGGCTGAGAACCACGCCCTTGTACATGTATGTAGGAGCTGACTTCCATCCCAACCTCTTTACAAATGTCTTCAAACTCTTTCATTGTGATCAAAGTCAACTCCTGATGAAGCCGTCAGACCAAGATCATCTGCAAAGAGCAGAGGGTCATATGCCCAATGCCAAACAAGCCGCCGTTTCCGTGGTGTAGTGGTCATCACGTTCGCCTCACACGCGAAAGGTCCCCAGTTCGAAACTGGGCGAAACACTCCAGGCTGACGTTGAGCTTTTCTCCACTCCTTGGCTGAGAACCACGCCCTTGTACATGTATGTAGGAGCTGACTTCCATCCCAACCTCTTTACAAATGTCTTCAAACTCTTTCATTGTGATCAAAGTCAACTCCTGATGAAGCCGTCAGACCAAGATCATCTGCAAAGAGCAGAGGGCCATATGCCCAATGCCAAACAAGCCGCCGTTTCCGTGGTGTAGTGGTCATCACGTTCGCCTCACACGCGAAAGGTCCCCAGTTCGAAACTGGGCGGAAACACTCCAGGCTGACGTTGAGCTTTTCTCCACTCCTTGGCTGAGAACCACGCCCTTGTACATGTATGTAGGAGCTGACTTCCATCCCAACCTCTTTACAAATGTCTTCAAACTCTTTCATTGTGATCAAAGTCAACTCCTGATGAAGCCGTCAGACCAAGATCATCTGCAAAGAGCAGAGGGCCATATGCCCAATGCCAAACAAGCCGCCGTTTCCGTGGTGAAGTGGTCATCACGTTCGCCTCACACGCGAAAGGTCCCCAGTTCGAAACTGGGCGGAAACACTCCAGGCTGACGTTGAGCTTTTCTCCACTCCTTGGCTGAGAACCACGCCCTTGTACATGTATGTAGGAGCTGACTTCCATCCCAACCTCTTTACAAATGTCTTCAAACTCTTTCATTGTGATCAAAGTCAAATCCTGATGAAGCCGTCAGACCAAGATCATCTGCAAAGAGCAGAGGGCCATATGCCCAATGCCAAACAAGCCGCCGTTTCCGTGGTGTAGTGGTCATCACGTTCGCCTCACACGCGAAAGGTCCCCAGTTCGAAACTGGGCGGAAACACTCCAGGCTGACGATGAGCTTTTCTCCACTCCTTGGCTGAGAACCACGCCCTTGTACATGTATGTAGGAGCTGACTTCCATCCCAACCTCTTTACAAATGTCTTCAAACTCTTTCATTGTGATCAAAGTCAACTCCTGATGAAGCCGTCAGACCAAGATCATCTGCAAAGAGCAGAGGGCCATATGCCCAATGCCAAACAAGCCGCCGTTTCCGTGGTGTAGTGGTCATCACGTTCGCCTCACACGCGAAAGGTCCCCAGTTCGAAACTGGGCGGAAACACTCCAGGCTGACGTTGAGCTTTTCTCCACTCCTTGGCTGAGAACCACGGTCTCGTACATGTATGTAGGAGCTGACTTCCATCCCAACCTCTTTACAAATGTCTTCAAACTCTTTCATTGTGATCAAAGTCAACTCTTGATGAAGCCGTCAGACCAAGATCATCTGCAAAGAGCAGAGGGCCATATGCCCAATGCCAAACAAGCCGCCGTTTCCGTGGTGTAGTGGTCATCACGTTCGCCTCACACGCGAAAGGTCCCCAGTTCGAAACTGGGCGGAAACAATATCGTTTTTTTTTTGGTTTACTCTGCAGCGGAATATCTTCTCTCGATTGGTCATTAAAGACCACTCGTCTAGTTTCTGCAAAATTCAACTCTCTGATGAAGCCAACAGATTTATTCGTGGCTTATTAACAAGAAACTCCCCGTCAGGGAATCGAACCCTGGTCTTCTGCGTGACAAGCAGAGATACTGTCCACTATACTAACGAGGACTCCTTCAGTATATTTAATTGGCAGGTATCTGGCCGGGGTTAAGAGGAGGTATGCACTATAATTCTGTATTATTGGGGATGAACATCACTCCGGGCCAACGTTGAGAATTTCTCCACTCCTTGGCTGAGAACCACGGTCTCGTACATGTATGTAGGAGCTGACTTCCATCCCAACCTCTTTACAAATGTCTTCAAACTCTTTCATTGTGATCAAAGTCAAATCCTGATGAAGCCGTCAGACCAAGATCATCTGCAAAGAGCAGAGGGCCATATGCCCAATGCCAAACAAGCCGCCGTTTCCGTGGTGTAGTGGTCATCACGTTCGCCTCACACGCGAAAGGTCCCCAGTTCGAAACTGGGCGGAAACAATATCGTCTTTTTTTTGGTTTACTCTGCAGCGGAATATCTTCTCTCGATTGGTCATTAAAGACCACTCGTCTAGTTTCTGCAAAATTCAACTCTCTGATGAAGCCAACAGATTTATGCGTGGCTTATTAACAAGAAACTCCCCGTCAGGGAATCGAACCCTGGTCTTCTGCGTGACAAGCAGAGATACTGTCCACTATACTAACGAGGACTCCTTGAGTATATTTAATTGGCAGGTATCTGGCCGGGGTTAAGAGGAGGTATGCACTATAATTCTGTATTATTGGGGATGAACATCACTCCGGGCCAACGTTGAGAATTTCTCCACTCCTTGGCTGAGAACCACGGTCTCGTACATGTATGTAGGAGCTGACTTCCATCCCAACCTATTTACAAATGTCTTCAAACTCTTTCATTGTGATCAAAGTCAACTCCTGATGAAGCCGTCAGACCAAGATCATCTGCAAAGAGCAGAGGGCCATATGCCCATTGCCAAACAAGCCGCCGTTTCCGTGGTGTAGTGGTCATCACGTTCGCCTCACACGCGAAAGGTCCCCAGTTCGAAACTGGGCGGAAACAATATCGTTTTTTTTTTGGTTTACTCTGCAGCGGAATATCTTCTCTCGATTGGTCATTAAAGACCACTCGTCTAGTTTCTGCAAAATTCAACTCTCTGATGAAGCCAACAGATTTATTCGTGGCTTATTAACAAGAAACTCCCCGTCAGGGAATCGAACCCTGGTCTTCTGCGTGACAAGCAGAGATACTGTCCACTATACTAACGAGGACTCCTTCAGTATATTTAATTGGCAGGTATCTGGCCGGGGTTAAGAGGAGGTATGCACTATAATTCTGTATTATTGGGGATAAACATCACTCCGGGCCAACGTTGAGAATTTCTCCACTCCTTGGCTGAGAACCACGGTCTCGTACATGTATGTAGGAGCTGACTTCCATCCCAACCTCTTTACAAATGTCTTCAAACTCTTTCATTGTGATCAAAGTCAACTCCTGATGAAGCCGTCAGACCAAGATCATCTGCAAAGAGCAGAGGGCCATATGCCCAATGCCAAACAAGCCGCCGTTTCCGTGGTGTAGTGGTCATCACGTTCGCCTCACACGCGAAAGGTCCCCAGTTCGAAACTGGGCGGAAACAATATCGTCTTTTTTTTGGTTTACTCTGCAGCGGAATATCTTCTCTCGATTGGTCATTAAAGACCACTCGTCTAGTTTCTGCAAAATTCAACTCTCTGATGAAGCCAACAGATTTATTCGTGGCTTATTAACAAGAAACTCCCCGTCAGGGAATCGAACCCTGGTCTTCTGCGTGACAAGCAGAGATACTGTCCACTATACTAACGAGGACTCCTTCAGTATATTTAATTGGCAGGTATCTGGCCGGGGTTAAGAGGAGGTATGCACTATAATTCTGTATTATTGGGGATAAACATCACTCCGGGCCAACGTTGAGAATTTCTCCACTCCTTGGCTGAGAACCACGGTCTCGTACATGTATGTAGGAGCTGACTTCCATCCCAACCTCTTTACAAATGTCTTCAAACTCTTTCATTGTGATCAAAGTCAACTCCTGATGAAGCCGTCAGACCAAGATCATCTGCAAAGAGCAGAGGGCCATATGCCCAATGCCAAACAAGCCGCCGTTTCCGTGGTGTAGTGGTCATCACGTTCGCCTCACACGCGAAAGGTCCCCAGTTCGAAACTGGGCGGAAACACTCCAGGCTGACGTTGAGCTTTTCTCCACTCCTTGGCTGAGAACCACGCCCTTGTACATGTATGTAGGAGCTGACTTCCATCCCAACCTCTTTACAAATGTCTTCAAACTCTTTCATTGTGATCAAAGTCAACTCCTGATGAAGCCGTCAGACCAAGATCATCTGCAAAGAGCAGAGGGCCATATGCCCAATGCCAAACAAGCCGCCGTTTCCGTGGTGTAGTGGTCATCACGTTCGCCTCACACGCGAAAGGTCCCCAGTTCGAAACTGGGCGGAAACACTCCAGGCTGACGTTGAGCTTTTCTCCACTCCTTGGCTGAGAACCACGGTCTCGTACATGTATGTAGGAGCTGACTTCCATCCCAACCTCTTTACAAATGTCTTCAAACTCTTTCATTGTGATCAAAGTCAACTCTTGATGAAGCCGTCAGACCAAGATCATCTGCAAAGAGCAGAGGGCCATATGCCCAATGCCAAACAAGCCGCCGTTTCCGTGGTGTAGTGGTCATCACGTTCGCCTCACACGCGAAAGGTCCCCAGTTCGAAACTGGGCGGAAACAATATCGTTTTTTTTTTGGTTTACTCTGCAGCGGAATATCTTCTCTCGATTGGTCATTAAAGACCACTCGTCTAGTTTCTGCAAAATTCAACTCTCTGATGAAGCCAACAGATTTATTCGTGGCTTATTAACAAGAAACTCCCCGTCAGGGAATCGAACCCTGGTCTTCTGCGTGACAAGCAGAGATACTGTCCACTATACTAACGAGGACTCCTTCAGTATATTTAATTGGCAGGTATCTGGCCGGGGTTAAGAGGAGGTATGCACTATAATTCTGTATTATTGGGGATGAACATCACTCCGGGCCAACGTTGAGAATTTCTCCACTCCTTGGCTGAGAACCACGGTCTCGTACATGTATGTAGGAGCTGACTTCCATCCCAACCTCTTTACAAATGTCTTCAAACTCTTTCATTGTGATCAAAGTCAAATCCTGATGAAGCCGTCAGACCAAGATCATCTGCAAAGAGCAGAGGGCCATATGCCCAATGCCAAACAAGCCGCCGTTTCCGTGGTGTAGTGGTCATCACGTTCGCCTCACACGCGAAAGGTCCCCAGTTCGAAACTGGGCGGAAACAATATCGTCTTTTTTTTGGTTTACTCTGCAGCGGAATATCTTGTCTCGATTGGTCATTAAAGACCTCTCGTCTAGTTTCTGCAAAATTCAACTCTCTGATGAAGCCAACAGATTTATGCGTGGCTTATTAACAAGAAACTCCCCGTCAGGGAATCGAACCCTGGTCTTCTGCGTGACAAGCAGAGATACTGTCCACTATACTAACGAGGACTCCTTGAGTATATTTAATTGGCAGGTATCTGGCCGGGGTTAAGAGGAGGTATGCACTATAATTCTGTATTATTGGGGATGAACATCACTCCGGGCCAACGTTGAGAATTTCTCCACTCCTTGGCTGAGAACCACGGTCTCGTACATGTATGTAGGAGCTGACTTCCATCCCAACCTCTTTACAAATGTCTTCAAACTCTTTCATTGTGATCAAAGTCAACTCCTGATGAAGCCGTCAGACCAAGATCATCTGCAAAGAGCAGAGGGCCATATGCCCAATGCCAAACAAGCCGCCGTTTCCGTGGTGTAGTGGTCATCACGTTCGCCTCACACGCGAAAGGTCCCCAGTTCGAAACTGGGCGGAAACACTCCAGGCTGACGTTGAGCTTTTCTCCACTCCTTGGCTGAGAACCACGCCCTTGTACATGTATGTAGGAGCTGACTTCCATCCCAACCTCTTTACAAATGTCTTCAAACTCTTTCATTGTGATCAAAGTCAACTCCTGATGAAGCCGTCAGACCAAGATCATCTGCAAAGAGCAGAGGGCCATATGCCCAATGCCAAACAAGCCGCCGTTTCCGTGGTGTAGTGGTCATCACGTTCGCCTCACACGCGAAAGGTCCCCAGTTCGAAACTGGGCGGAAACACTCCAGGCTGACGTTGAGCTTTTCTCCACTCCTTGGCTGAGAACCACGGTCTCGTACATGTATGTAGGAGCTGACTTCCATCCCAACCTCTTTACAAATGTCTTCAAACTCTTTCATTGTGATCAAAGTCAACTCCTGATGAAGCCGTCAGACCAAGATCATCTGCAAAGAGCAGAGGGCCATATGCCTAAAGCTAAACAAGCCGCCGTTTCCGTGGTGTAGTGGTCATCACGTTCGCCTCACACGCGAAAGGTCCCCAGTTCGAAACTGGGCGGAAACACTCCAGGCTGACGTTGAGCTTTTCTCCACTCCTTGGCTGAGAACCACGCCCTTGTACATGTATGTAGGAGCTGACTTCCATCCCAACCTCTTTACAAATGTCTTCAAACTCTTTCATTGTGATCAAAGTCAACTCCTGATGAAGCCGTCAGACCAAGATCATCTGCAAAGAGCAGAGGGTCATATGCCCAATGCCAAACAAGCCGCCGTTTCCGTGGTGTAGTGGTCATCACGTTCGCCTCACACGCGAAAGGTCCCCAGTTCGAAACTGGGCGAAACACTCCAGGCTGACGTTGAGCTTTTCTCCACTCCTTGGCTGAGAACCACGCCCTTGTACATGTATGTAGGAGCTGACTTCCATCCCAACCTCTTTACAAATGTCTTCAAACTCTTTCATTGTGATCAAAGTCAACTCCTGATGAAGCCGTCAGACCAAGATCATCTGCAAAGAGCAGAGGGCCATATGCCCAATGCCAAACAAGCCGCCGTTTCCGTGGTGTAGTGGTCATCACGTTCGCCTCACACGCGAAAGGTCCCCAGTTCGAAACTGGGCGGAAACACTCCAGGCTGACGTTGAGCTTTTCTCCACTCCTTGGCTGAGAACCACGCCCTTGTACATGTATGTAGGAGCTGACTTCCATCCCAACCTCTTTACAAATGTCTTCAAACTCTTTCATTGTGATCAAAGTCAACTCCTGATGAAGCCGTCAGACCAAGATCATCTGCAAAGAGCAGAGGGCCATATGCCCAATGCCAAACAAGCCGCCGTTTCCGTGGTGTAGTGGTCATCACGTTCGCCTCACACGCGAAAGGTCCCCAGTTCGAAACTGGGCGGAAACACTCCAGGCTGACGTTGAGCTTTTCTCCACTCCTTGGCTGAGAACCACGCCCTTGTACATGTATGTAGGAGCTGACTTCCATCCCAACCTCTTTACAAATGTCTTCAAACTCTTTCATTGTGATCAAAGTCAAATCCTGATGAAGCCGTCAGACCAAGATCATCTGCAAAGAGCAGAGGGCCATATGCCCAATGCCAAACAAGCCGCCGTTTCCGTGGTGTAGTGGTCATCACGTTCGCCTCACACGCGAAAGGTCCCCAGTTCGAAACTGGGCGGAAACACTCCAGGCTGACGTTGAGCTTTTCTCCACTCCTTGGCTGAGAACCACGCCCTTGTACATGTATGTAGGAGCTGACTTCCATCCCAACCTCTTTACAAATGTCTTCAAACTCTTTCATTGTGATCAAAGTCAACTCCTGATGAAGCCGTCAGACCAAGATCATCTGCAAAGAGCAGAGGGCCATATGCCCAATGCCAAACAAGCCGCCGTTTCCGTGGTGTAGTGGTCATCACGTTCGCCTCACACGCGAAAGGTCCCCAGTTCGAAACTGGGCGGAAACACTCCAGGCTGACGTTGAGCTTTTCTCCACTCCTTGGCTGAGAACCACGGTCTCGTACATGTATGTAGGAGCTGACTTCCATCCCAACCTCTTTACAAATGTCTTCAAACTCTTTCATTGTGATCAAAGTCAACTCTTGATGAAGCCGTCAGACCAAGATCATCTGCAAAGAGCAGAGGGCCATATGCCCAATGCCAAACAAGCCGCCGTTTCCGTGGTGTAGTGGTCATCACGTTCGCCTCACACGCGAAAGGTCCCCAGTTCGAAACTGGGCGGAAACAATATCGTTTTTTTTTTGGTTTACTCTGCAGCGGAATATCTTCTCTCGATTGGTCATTAAAGACCACTCGTCTAGTTTCTGCAAAATTCAACTCTCTGATGAAGCCAACAGATTTATTCGTGGCTTATTAACAAGAAACTCCCCGTCAGGGAATCGAACCCTGGTCTTCTGCGTGACAAGCAGAGATACTGTCCACTATACTAACGAGGACTCCTTCAGTATATTTAATTGGCAGGTATCTGGCCGGGGTTAAGAGGAGGTATGCACTATAATTCTGTATTATTGGGGATGAACATCACTCCGGGCCAACGTTGAGAATTTCTCCACTCCTTGGCTGAGAACCACGGTCTCGTACATGTATGTAGGAGCTGACTTCCATCCCAACCTCTTTACAAATGTCTTCAAACTCTTTCATTGTGATCAAAGTCAAATCCTGATGAAGCCGTCAGACCAAGATCATCTGCAAAGAGCAGAGGGCCATATGCCCAATGCCAAACAAGCCGCCGTTTCCGTGGTGTAGTGGTCATCACGTTCGCCTCACACGCGAAAGGTCCCCAGTTCGAAACTGGGCGGAAACAATATCGTCTTTTTTTTGGTTTACTCTGCAGCGGAATATCTTCTCTCGATTGGTCATTAAAGACCACTCGTCTAGTTTCTGCAAAATTCAACTCTCTGATGAAGCCAACAGATTTATGCGTGGCTTATTAACAAGAAACTCCCCGTCAGGGAATCGAACCCTGGTCTTCTGCGTGACAAGCAGAGATACTGTCCACTATACTAACGAGGACTCCTTGAGTATATTTAATTGGCAGGTATCTGGCCGGGGTTAAGAGGAGGTATGCACTATAATTCTGTATTATTGGGGATGAACATCACTCCGGGCCAACGTTGAGAATTTCTCCACTCCTTGGCTGAGAACCACGGTCTCGTACATGTATGTAGGAGCTGACTTCCATCCCAACCTCTTTACAAATGTCTTCAAACTCTTTCATTGTGATCAAAGTCAACTCCTGATGAAGCCGTCAGACCAAGATCATCTGCAAAGAGCAGAGGGCCATATGCCCAATGCCAAACAAGCCGCCGTTTCCGTGGTGTAGTGGTCATCACGTTCGCCTCACACGCGAAAGGTCCCCAGTTCGAAACTGGGCGGAAACAATATCGGTTATTTTTTGGTTTACTCTGCAGCGGAATATCTTCTCTCGATTGGTCATTAAAGACCACTCGTCTAGTTTCTGCAAAATTCAACTCTCTGATGAAGCCAACAGATTTATTCGTGGCTTATTAACAAGAAACTCCCCGTCAGGGAATCGAACCCTGGTCTTCTGCGTGACAAGCAGAGATACTGTCCACTATACTAACGAGGACTCCTTGAGTATATTTAATTGGCAGGTATCTGGCCGGGGTTAAGAGGAGGTATGCACTATAATTCTGTATTATTGGGGATGAACATCACTCCGGGCCAACGTTGAGAATTTCTCCACTCCTTGGCTGAGAACCACGGTCTCGTACATGTATGTAGGAGCTGACTTCCATCCCAACCTCTTTACAAATGTCTTCAAACTCTTTCATTGTGATCAAAGTCAACTCCTGATGAAGCCGTCAGACCAAGATCATCTGCAAAGAGCAGAGGGCCATATGCCCAATGCCAAACAAGCCGCCGTTTCCGTGGTGTAGTGGTCATCACGTTCGCCTCACACGCGAAAGGTCCCCAGTTCGAAACTGGGCGGAAACAATATCGGTTATTTTTTGGTTTACTCTGCAGCGGAATATCTTCTCTCGATTGGTCATTAAAGACCACTCGTCTAGTTTCTGCAAAATTCAACTCTCTGATGAAGCCAACAGATTTATTCGTGGCTTATTAACAAGAAACTCCCCGTCAGGGAATCGAACCCTGGTCTTCTGCGTGACAAGCAGAGATACTGTCCACTATACTAACGAGGACTCCTTCAGTATATTTAATTGGCAGGTATCTGGCCGGGGTTAAGAGGAGGTATGCACTATAATTCTGTATTATTGGGGATGAACATCACTCCGGGCCAACGTTGAGAATTTCTCCACTCCTTGGCTGAGAACCACGGTCTCGTACATGTATGTAGGAGCTGACTTCCATCCCAACCTCTTTACAAATGTCTTCAAACTCTTTCATTGTGATCAAAGTCAACTCCTGATGAAGCCGTCAGACCAAGATCATCTGCAAAGAGCAGAGGGCCATATGCCCATTGCCAAACAAGCCGCCGTTTCCGTGGTGTAGTGGTCATCACGTTCGCCTCACACGCGAAAGGTCCCCAGTTCGAAACTGGGCGGAAACAATATCGTTTTTTTTTTGGTTTACTCTGCAGCGGAATATCTTCTCTCGATTGGTCATTAAAGACCACTCGTCTAGTTTCTGCAAAATTCAACTCTCTGATGAAGCCAACAGATTTATTCGTGGCTTATTAACAAGAAACTCCCCGTCAGGGAATCGAACCCTGGTCTTCTGCGTGACAAGCAGAGATACTGTCCACTATACTAACGAGGACTCCTTCAGTATATTTAATTGGCAGGTATCTGGCCGGGGTTAAGAGGAGGTATGCACTATAATTCTGTATTATTGGGGATAAACATCACTCCGGGCCAACGTTGAGAATTTCTCCACTCCTTGGCTGAGAACCACGGTCTCGTACATGTATGTAGGAGCTGACTTCCATCCCAACCTCTTTACAAATGTCTTCAAACTCTTTCATTGTGATCAAAGTCAACTCCTGATGAAGCCGTCAGACCAAGATCATCTGCAAAGAGCAGAGGGCCATATGCCCAATGCCAAACAAGCCGCCGTTTCCGTGGTGTAGTGGTCATCACGTTTGCCTCACACGCGAAAGGTCCCCAGTTCGAAACTGGGCGGAAACACTCCAGGCTGACGTTGAGCTTTTCTCCACTCCTTGGCTGAGAACCACGCCCTTGTACATGTATGTAGGAGCTGACTTCCATCCCAACCTCTTTACAAATGTCTTCAAACTCTTTCATTGTGATCAAAGTCAACTCCTGATGAAGCCGTCAGACCAAGATCATCTGCAAAGAGCAGAGGGCCATATGCCCAATGCCAAACAAGCCGCCGTTTCCGTGGTGTAGTGGTCATCACGTTCGCCTCACACGCGAAAGGTCCCCAGTTCGAAACTGGGCGGAAACACTCCAGGCTGACGTTGAGCTTTTCTCCACTCCTTGGCTGAGAACCACGGTCTCGTACATGTATGTAGGAGCTGACTTCCATCCCAACCTCTTTACAAATGTCTTCAAACTCTTTCATTGTGATCAAAGTCAACTCCTGATGAAGCCGTCAGACCAAGATCATCTGCAAAGAGCAGAGGGCCATATGCCCAATGCCAAACAAGCCGCCGTTTCCGTGGTGTAGTGGTCATCACGTTCGCCTCACACGCGAAAGGTCCCCAGTTCGAAACTGGGCGGAAACAATATCGTTTTTTTTTTGGTTTACTCTGCAGCGGAATATCTTCTCTCGATTGGTCATTAAAGACCACTCGTCTAGTTTCTGCAAAATTCAACTCTCTGATGAAGCCAACGGATTTATTCGTGGCTTATTAACAAGAAACTCCCCGTCAGGGAATCGAACCCTGGTCTTCTGCGTGACAAGCAGAGATACTGTCCACTATACTAACGAGGACTCCTTCAGTATATTTAATTGGCAGGTATCTGGCCGGGGTTAAGAGGAGGTATGCACTATAATTCTGTATTATTGGGGATGAACATCACTCCGGGCCAACGTTGAGAATTTCTCCACTCCTTGGCTGAGAACCACGGTCTCGTACATGTATGTAGGAGCTGACTTCCATCCCAACCTCTTTACAAATGTCTTCAAACTCTTTCATTGTGATCAAAGTCAAATCCTGATGAAGCCGTCAGACCAAGATCATCTGCAAAGAGCAGAGGGCCATATGCCCAATGCCAAACAAGCCGCCGTTTCCGTGGTGTAGTGGTCATCACGTTCGCCTCACACGCGAAAGGTCCCCAGTTCGAAACTGGGCGGAAACAATATCGTCTTTTTTTTGGTTTACTCTGCAGCGGAATATCTTCTCTCGATTGGTCATTAAAGACCACTCGTCTAGTTTCTGCAAAATTCAACTCTCTGATGAAGCCAACAGATTTATGCGTGGCTTATTAACAAGAAACTCCCCGTCAGGGAATCGAACCCTGGTCTTCTGCGTGACAAGCAGAGATACTGTCCACTATACTAACGAGGACTCCTTGAGTATATTTAATTGGCAAGTATCTGGCCGGGGTTAAGAGGAGGTATGCACTATAATTCTGTATTATTGGGGATGAACATCACTCCGGGCCAACGTTGAGAATTTCTCCACTCCTTGGCTGAGAACCACGGTCTCGTACATGTATGTAGGAGCTGACTTCCATCCCAACCTCTTTACAAATGTCTTCAAACTCTTTCATTGTGATCAAAGTCAACTCCTGATGAAGCCGTCAGACCAAGATCATCTGCAAAGAGCAGAGGGCCATATGCCCAATGCCAAACAAGCCGCCGTTTCCGTGGTGTAGTGGTCATCACGTTCGCCTCACACGCGAAAGGTCCCCAGTTCGAAACTGGGCGGAAACACTCCAGGCTGACGTTGAGCTTTTCTCCACTCCTTGGCTGAGAACCACGCCCTTGTACATGTATGTAGGAGCTGACTTCCAACCCAACCTCTTTACAAATGTCTTCAAACTCTTTCATTGTGATCAAAGTCAACTCCTGATGAAGCCGTCAGACCAAGATCATCTGCAAAGAGCAGAGGGCCATATGCCCAATGCCAAACAAGCCGCCGTTTCCGTGGTGTAGTGGTCATCACGTTCGCCTCACACGCGAAAGGTCCCCAGTTCGAAACTGGGCGGAAACACTCCAGGCTGACGTTGAGCTTTTCTCCACTCCTTGGCTGAGAACCATGCCCTTGTACATGTATGTAGGAGCTGACTTCCATCCCAACCTCTTTACAAATGTCTTCAAACTCTTTCATTGTGATCAAAGTCAACTCCTGATGAAGCCGTCAGACCAAGATCATCTGCAAAGAGCAGAGGGCCATATGCCCAATGCCAAACAAGCCGCCGTTTCCGTGGTGTAGTGGTCATCACGTTCGCCTCACACGCGAAAGGTCCCCAGTTCGAAACTGGGCGGAAACAATATCGTTTTTTTTTTGGTTTACTCTGCAGCGGAATATCTTCTCTCGATTGGTCATTAAAGACCACTCGTCTAGTTTCTGCAAAATTCAACTCTCTGATGAAGCCAACAGATTTATTCGTGGCTCATTAACAAGAAACTCCCCGTCAGGGAATCGAACCCTGGTCTTCTGCGTGACAAGCAGAGATACTGTCCACTATACTAACGAGGACTCCTTCAGTATATTTAATTGGCAGGTATCTGGCCGGGGTTAAGAGGAGGTATGCACTATAATTCTGTATTATTGGGGATGAACATCACTCCGGGCCAACGTTGAGAATTTCTCCACTCCTTGGCTGAGAACCACGGTCTCGTACATGTATGTAGGAGCTGACTTCCATCCCAACCTCTTTACAAATGTCTTCAAACTCTTTCATTGTGATCAAAGTCAACTCCTGATGAAGCCGTCAGACCAAGATCATCTGCAAAGAGCAGAGGGCCATATGCCCAATGCCAAACAAGCCGCCGTTTCCGTGGTGTAGTGGTCATCACGTTCGCCTCACACGCGAAAGGTCCCCAGTTCGAAACTGGGCGGAAACACTCCAGGCTGACGTTGAGCTTTTCTCCACTCCTTGGCTGAGAACCACGCCCTTGTACATGTATGTAGGAGCTGACTTCCATCCCAACCTCTTTACAAATGTCTTCAAACTCTTTCATTGTGATCAAAGTCAACTCCTGATGAAGCCGTCAGACCAAGATCATCTGCAAAGAGCAGAGGGCCATATGCCCAATGCCAAACAAGCCGCCGTTTCCGTGGTGTAGTGGTCATCACGTTCGCCTCACACGCGAAAGGTCCCCAGTTCGAAACTGGGCGGAAACACTCCAGGCTGACGTTGAGCTTTTCTCCACTCCTTGGCTGAGAACCACGCCCTTGTACATGTATGTAGGAGCTGACTTCCATCCCAACCTCTTTACAAATGTCTTCAAACTCTTTCATTGTGATCAAAGTCAACTCCTGATGAAGCCGTCAGACCAAGATCATCTGCAAAGAGCAGAGGGCCATATGCCCAATGCCAAACAAGCCAACGTTTCCGTGGTGTAGTGGTCATCACGTTCGCCTCACACGCGAAAGGTCCCCAGTTCGAAACTGGGCGGAAACAATATCGTTTTTTTTTTGGTTTACTCTGCAGCGGAATATCTTCTCTCGATTGGTCATTAAAGACCACTCGTCTAGTTTCTGCAAAATTCAACTCTCTGATGAAGCCAACAGATTTATTCGTGGCTTATTAACAAGAAACTCCCCGTCAGGGAATCGAACCCTGGTCTTCTGCGTGACAAGCAGAGATACTGTCCACTATACTAACGAGGACTCCTTCAGTATATTTAATTGGCAGGTATCTGGCCGGGGTTAAGAGGAGGTATGCACTATAATTCTGTATTATTGGGGATGAACATCACTCCGGGCCAACGTTGAGAATTTCTCCACTCCTTGGCTGAGAACCACGGTCTCGTACATGTATGTAGGAGCTGACTTCCATCCCAACCTCTTTACAAATGTCTTCAAACTCTTTCATTGTGATCAAAGTCAACTCCTGATGAAGCCGTCAGACCAAGATCATCTGCAAAGAGCAGAGGGCCATATGCCCAATGCCAAACAAGCCAACGTTTCCGTGGTGTAGTGGTCATCACGTTCGCCTCACACGCGAAAGGTCCCCAGTTCGAAACTGGGCGGAAACAATATCGTTTTTTTTTTGGTTTACTCTGCAGCGGAATATCTTCTCTCGATTGGTCATTAAAGACCACTCGTCTAGTTTCTGCAAAATTCAACTCTCTGATGAAGCCAACAGATTTATTCGTGGCTTATTAACAAGAAACTCCCCGTCAGGGAATCGAACCCTGGTCTTCTGCGTGACAAGCAGAGATACTGTCCACTATACTAACGAGGACTCCTTCAGTATATTTAATTGGCAGGTATCTGGCCGGGGTTAAGAGGAGGTATGCACTATAATTCTGTATTATTGGGGATGAACATCACTCCGGGCCAACGTTGAGAATTTCTCCACTCCTTGGCTGAGAACCACGGTCTCGTACATGTATGTAGGAGCTGACTTCCATCCCAACCTCTTTACAAATGTCTTCAAACTCTTTCATTGTGATCAAAGTCAAATCCTGATGAAGCCGTCAGACCAAGATCATCTGCAAAGAGCAGAGGGCCATATGCCCAATGCCAAACAAGCCGCCGTTTCCGTGGTGTAGTGGTCATCACGTTCCCCTCACACGCGAAAGGTCCCCAGTTCGAAACTGGGCGGAAACAATATCGTCTTTTTTTTGGTTTACTCTGCAGCGGAATATCTTCTCTCGATTGGTCATTAAAGACCACTCGTCTAGTTTCTGCAAAATTCAACTCTCTGATGAAGCCAACAGATTTATTCGTGGCTTATTAACAAGAAACTCCCCGTCAGGGAATCGAACCCTGGTGTTCTGCGTGACAAGCAGAGATACTGTCCACTATACTAACGAGGACTCCTTGAGTATATTTAATTGGCAGGTATCTGGCCGGGGTTAAGAGGAGGTATGCACTATAATTCTGTATTATTGGGGATGAACATCACTCCTGGCCAACGTTGAGAATTACTCCACTCCTTGGCTGAGAATCACGCCCTAGTACATGTATGTAGGAGCTGACTTCCATCCCAACCTCTTTACAAATGTCTTCAAACTCTTTCATTGTGATCAAAGTCAACTCCTGATGAAGCCGTCAGACCAAGATCATCTGCAAAGAGCAGAGGGCCATATGCCCAATGCAAAACAAGCCGCCGTTTCCGTGGTGTAGTGGTCATCACGTTCGCCTCACACGCGAAAGGTCCCCAGTTCGAAACTGGGCGGAAACACTCCAGGCTGACGTTGAGCTTTTCTCCACTCCTTGGCTGAGAACCACGCCCTTGTACATGTATGTAGGAGCTGACTTCCATCCCAACCTCTTTACAAATGTCTTCAAACTCTTTCATTGTGATCAAAGTCAACTCCTGATGAAGCCGTCAGACCAAGATCATCTGCAAAGAGCAGAGGGCCATATGCCCAATGCCAAACAAGCCGCCGTTTCCGTGGTGTAGTGGTCATCACGTTCGCCTCACACGCGAAAGGTCCCCAGTTCGAAACTGGGCGGAAACAATATCGTTTTTTTTTTGGTTTACTCTGCAGCGGAATATCTTCTCTCGATTGGTCATTAAAGACCACTCGTCTAGTTTCTGCAAAATTTAACTCTCTGATGAAGCCAACAGATTTATTCGTGGCTTATTAACAAGAAACTCCCCGTCAGGGAATCGAACCCTGGTCTTCTGCGTGACAAGCAGAGATACTGTCCACTATACTAACGAGGACTCCTTCAGTATATTTAATTGGCAGGTATCTGGCCGGGGTTAAGAGGAGGTATGCACTATAATTCTGTATTATTGGGGATGAACATCACTCCGGGCCAACGTTGAGAATTTCTCCACTCCTTGGCTGAGAACCACGGTCTCGTACATGTATGTAGGAGCTGACTTCCATCCCAACATCTTTACAAATGTCTTCAAACTCTTTCATTGTGATCAAAGTCAAATCCTGATGAAGCCGTCAGACCAAGATCATCTGCAAAGAGCAGAGGGCCATATGCCCAATGCCAAACAAGCCGCCGTTTCCGTGGTGTAGTGGTCATCACGTTCGCCTCACACGCGAAAGGTCCCCAGTTCGAAACTGGGCGGAAACAATATCGTCTTTTTTTTGGTTTACTCTGCAGCGGAATATCTTCTCTCGATTGGTCATTAAAGACCACTCGTCTAGTTTCTGCAAAATTCAACTCTCTGATGAAGCCAACAGATTTATTCGTGGCTTATTAACAAGAAATTCCCCGTCAGGGAATCGAACCCTGGTCTTTTGCGTGACAAGCAGAGATACTGTCCACTATACTAACGAGGACTCCTTCAGTATATTTAATTGGCAGGTATCTGGCCGGGGTTAAGAGGAGGTATGCACTATAATTCTGTATTATTGGGGATGAACATCACTCCGGGCCAACGTTGAGAATTTCTCCACTCCTTGGCTGAGAACCACGGTCTCGTACATGTATGTAGGAGCTGACTTCCATCCCAACCTCTTTACAAATGTCTTCAAACTCTTTCATTGTGATCAAAGTCAACTCCTGATGAAGCCGTCAGACCAAGATCATCTGCAAAGAGCAGAGGGCCATATGCCCAATGCCAAACAAGCCGCCGTTTCCGTGGTGTAGTGGTCATCACGTTCGCCTCACACGCGAAAGGTCCCCAGTTCGAAACTGGGCGGAAACACTCCAGGCTGACGTTGAGCTTTTCTCCACTCCTTGGCTGAGAACCACGCCCTTGTACATGTATGTAGGAGCTGACTTCCATCCCAACCTCTTTACAAATGTCTTCAAACTCTTTCATTGTGATCAAAGTCAACTCCTGATGAAGCCGTCAGACCAAGATCATCTGCAAAGAGCAGAGGGCCATATGCCCAATGCCAAACAAGCCACCGTTTCCGTGGTGTAGTGGTCATCACGTTCGCCTCACACGCGAAAGGTCCCCAGTTCGAAACTGGGCAGAAACAATATCGTTTTTTTTTTGGTTTACTCTGCAGCGGAATATCTTCTCTCGATTGGTCATTAAAGACCACTCGTCTAGTTTCTGCAAAATTCAACTCTCTGATGAAGCCAACAGATTTATTCGTGGCTTATTAACAAGAAACTCCCCGTCAGGGAATCGAACCCTGGTCTTCTGCGTGACAAGCAGAGATACTGTCCACTATACTAACGAGGACTCCTTCAGTATATTTAATTGGCAGGTATCTGGCCGGGGTTAAGAGGAGGTATGCACTATAATTCTGTATTATTGGGGATGAACATCACTCCGGGCCAACGTTGAGAATTTCTCCACTCCTTGGCTGAGAACCACGGTCTCGTACATGTATGTAGGAGCTGACTTCCATCCCAACCTCTTTACAAATGTCTTCAAACTCTTTCATTGTGATCAAAGTCAAATCCTGATGAAGCCGTCAGACCAAGATCATCTGCAAAGAGCAGAGGGCCATATGCCCAATGCCAAACAAGCCGCCGTTTCCGTGGTGTAGTGGTCATCACGTTCGCCTCACACGCGAAAGGTCCCCAGTTCGAAACTGGGCGGAAACAATATCGTCTTTTTTTTGGTTTACTCTGCAGCGGAATATCTTCTCTCGATTGGTCATTAAAGACCACTCGTCTAGTTTCTGCAAAATTCAACTCTCTGATGAAGCCAACAGATTTATTCGTGGCTTATTAACAAGAAACTCCCCGTCAGGGAATCGAACCCTGGTCTTTTGCGTGACAAGCAGAGATACTGTCCACTATACTAACGAGGACTCCTTGAGTATATTTAATTGGCAGGTATCTGGCCGGGGTTAAGAGGAGGTATGCACTATAATTCTGTATTATTGGGGATGAACATCACTCCGGGCCAACGTTGAGAATTTCTCCACTCCTTGGCTGAGAACCACGGTCTCGTACATGTATGTAGGAGCTGACTTCCATCCCAACCTCTTTACAAATGTCTTCAAACTCTTTCATTGTGATCAAAGTCAAATCCTGATGAAGCCGTCAGACCAAGATCATCTGCAAAGAGCAGAGGGCGATATGCCCAATGCCAAACAAGCCGCCGTTTCCGTGGTGTAGTGGTCATCACGTTCGCCTCACACGCGAAAGGTCCCCAGTTCGAAACTGGGCGGAAACAATATCGTCTTTTTTTTGGTTTACTCTGCAGCGGAATATCTTCTCTCGATTGGTCATTAAAGACCACTCGTCTAGTTTCTGCAAAATTCAACTCTCTGATGAAGCCAACAGATTTATTCGTGGCTTATTAACAAGAAACTCCCCGTCAGGGAATCGAACCCTGGTCTTCTGCGTGACAAGCAGAGATACTGTCCACTATACTAACGAGGACTCCTTGAGTATATTTAATTGGCAAGTATCTGGCCGGGGTTAAGAGGAGGTATGCACTATAATTCTGTATTATTGGGGATGAACATCACTCCGGGCCAACGTTGAGAATTTCTCCACTCCTTGGCTGAGAACCACGGTCTCGTACATGTATGTAGGAGCTGACTTCCATCCCAACCTCTTTACAAATGTCTTCAAACTCTTTCATTGTGATCAAAGTCAACTCCTGATGAAGCCGTCAGACCAAGATCATCTGCAAAGAGCAGAGGGCCATATGCACAATGCTAAACAAGCCGCCGTTTCCGTGGTGTAGTGGTCATCACGTTCGCCTCACACGCGAAAGGTCCCCAGTTCGAAACTGGGCGGAAACACTCCAGGCTGACGTTGAGCTTTTCTCCACTCCTTGGCTGAGAACCACGCCCTTGTACATGTATGTAGGAGCTGACTTCCATCCCAACCTCTTTACAAATGTCTTCAAACTCTTTCATTGTGATCAAAGTCAAATCCTGATGAAGCCGTCAGACCAAGATCATCTGCAAAGAGCAGAGGGCCATATGCCCAATGCCAAACAAGCCGCCGTTTCCGTGGTGTAGTGGTCATCACGTTCGCCTCACACGCGGAAGGCCCCCAGTTCGAAACTGGGCGGAAACAATATCGTCTTTTTTTTGGTTTACTCTGCAGCGGAATATCTTCTCTCGATTGGTCATTAAAGACCACTCGTCTAGTTTCTGCAAAATTCAACTCTCTGATGAAGCCAACAGATTTATTCGTGGCTTATTAACAAGAAATTCCCCGTCAGGGAATCGAACCCTGGTCTTTTGCGTGACAAGCAGAGATACTGTCCACTATACTAACGAGGACTCCTTCAGTATATTTAATTGGCAGGTATCTGGCCGGGGTTAAGAGGAGGTATGCACTATAATTCTGTATTATTGGGGATGAACATCACTCCGGGCCAACGTTGAGAATTTCTCCACTCCTTGGCTGAGAACCACGGTCTCGTACATGTATGTAGGAGCTGACTTCCATCCCAACCTCTTTACAAATGTCTTCAAACTCTTTCATTGTGATCAAAGTCAACTCCTGATGAAGCCGTCAGACCAAGATCATCTGCAAAGAGCAGAGGGCCATATGCCCAATGCCAAACAAGCCGCCGTTTCCGTGGTGTAGTGGTCATCACGTTCGCCTCACACGCGAAAGGTCCCCAGTTCGAAACTGGGCGGAAACACTCCAGGCTGACGTTGAGCTTTTCTCCACTCCTTGGCTGAGAACCACGCCCTTGTACATGTATGTAGGAGCTGACTTCCATCCCAACCTCTTTACAAATGTCTTCAAACTCTTTCATTGTGATCAAAGTCAACTCCTGATGAAGCCGTCAGACCAAGATCATCTGCAAAGAGCAGAGGGCCATATGCCCAATGCCAAACAAGCCACCGTTTCCGTGGTGTAGTGGTCATCACGTTCGCCTCACACGCGAAAGGTCCCCAGTTCGAAACTGGGCAGAAACAATATCGTTTTTTTTTTGGTTTACTCTGCAGCGGAATATCTTCTCTCGATTGGTCATTAAAGACCACTCGTCTAGTTTCTGCAAAATTCAACTCTCTGATGAAGCCAACAGATTTATTCGTGGCTTATTAACAAGAAACTCCCCGTCAGGGAATCGAACCCTGGTCTTCTGCGTGACAAGCAGAGATACTGTCCACTATACTAACGAGGACTCCTTCAGTATATTTAATTGGCAGGTATCTGGCCGGGGTTAAGAGGAGGTATGCACTATAATTCTGTATTATTGGGGATGAACATCACTCCGGGCCAACGTTGAGAATTTCTCCACTCCTTGGCTGAGAACCACGGTCTCGTACATGTATGTAGGAGCTGACTTCCATCCCAACCTCTTTACAAATGTCTTCAAACTCTTTCATTGTGATCAAAGTCAAATCCTGATGAAGCCGTCAGACCAAGATCATCTGCAAAGAGCAGAGGGCCATATGCCCAATGCCAAACAAGCCGCCGTTTCCGTGGTGTAGTGGTCATCACGTTCGCCTCACACGCGAAAGGTCCCCAGTTCGAAACTGGGCGGAAACAATATCGTCTTTTTTTTGGTTTACTCTGCAGCGGAATATCTTCTCTCGATTGGTCATTAAAGACCACTCGTCTAGTTTCTGCAAAATTCAACTCTCTGATGAAGCCAACAGATTTATTCGTGGCTTATTAACAAGAAACTCCCCGTCAGGGAATCGAACCCTGGTCTTTTGCGTGACAAGCAGAGATACTGTCCACTATACTAACGAGGACTCCTTCAGTATATTTAATTGGCAGGTATCTGGCCGGGGTTAAGAGGAGGTATGCACTATAATTCTGTATTATTGGGGATGAACATCACTCCGGGCCAACGTTGAGAATTTCTCCACTCCTTGGCTGAGAACCACGGTCTCGTACATGTATGTAGGAGCTGACTTCCATCCCAACCTCTTTACAAATGTCTTCAAACTCTTTCATTGTGATCAAAGTCAAATCCTGATGAAGCCGTCAGACCAAGATCATCTGCAAAGAGCAGAGGGCCATATGCCCAATGCCAAACAAGCCGCCGTTTCCGTGGTGTAGTGGTCATCACGTTCGCCTCACACGCGAAAGGTCCCCAGTTCGAAACTGGGCGGAAACACTCCAGGCTGACGTTGAGCTTTTCTCCACTCCTTGGCTGAGAACCACGCCCTTGTACATGTATGTAGGAGCTGACTTCCATCCCAACCTCTTTACAAATGTCTTCAAACTCTTTCATTGTGATCAAAGTCAACTCCTGATGAAGCCGTCAGACCAAGATCATCTGCAAAGAGCAGAGGGCCATATGCCCAATGCCAAACAAGCCGCCGTTTCCGTGGTGTAGTGGTCATCACGTTCGCCTCACACGCGAAAGGTCCCCAGTTCGAAACTGGGCGGAAACAATATCGTTTTTTTTTTGGTTTACTCTGCAGCGGAATATCTTCTCTCGATTGGTCATTAAAGACCACTCGTCTAGTTTCTGCAAAATTTAACTCTCTGATGAAGCCAACAGATTTATTCGTGGCTTATTAACAAGAAACTCCCCGTCAGGGAATCGAACCCTGGTCTTCTGCGTGACAAGCAGAGATACTGTCCACTATACTAACGAGGACTCCTTCAGTATATTTAATTGGCAGGTATCTGGCCGGGGTTAAGAGGAGGTATGCACTATAATTCTGTATTATTGGGGATGAACATCACTCCGGGCCAACGTTGAGAATTTCTCCACTCCTTGGCTGAGAACCACGGTCTCGTACATGTATGTAGGAGCTGACTTCCATCCCAACATCTTTACAAATGTCTTCAAACTCTTTCATTGTGATCAAAGTCAAATCCTGATGAAGCCGTCAGACCAAGATCATCTGCAAAGAGCAGAGGGCCATATGCCCAATGCCAAACAAGCCGCCGTTTCCGTGGTGTAGTGGTCATCACGTTCGCCTCACACGCGAAAGGTCCCCAGTTCGAAACTGGGCGGAAACAATATCGTCTTTTTTTTGGTTTACTCTGCAGCGGAATATCTTCTCTCGATTGGTCATTAAAGACCACTCGTCTAGTTTCTGCAAAATTCAACTCTCTGATGAAGCCAACAGATTTATTCGTGGCTTATTAACAAGAAATTCCCCGTCAGGGAATCGAACCCTGGTCTTTTGCGTGACAAGCAGAGATACTGTCCACTATACTAACGAGGACTCCTTCAGTATATTTAATTGGCAGGTATCTGGCCGGGGTTAAGAGGAGGTATGCACTATAATTCTGTATTATTGGGGATGAACATCACTCCGGGCCAACGTTGAGAATTTCTCCACTCCTTGGCTGAGAACCACGGTCTCGTACATGTATGTAGGAGCTGACTTCCATCCCAACCTCTTTACAAATGTCTTCAAACTCTTTCATTGTGATCAAAGTCAACTCCTGATGAAGCCGTCAGACCAAGATCATCTGCAAAGAGCAGAGGGCCATATGCCCAATGCCAAACAAGCCGCCGTTTCCGTGGTGTAGTGGTCATCACGTTCGCCTCACACGCGAAAGGTCCCCAGTTCGAAACTGGGCGGAAACACTCCAGGCTGACGTTGAGCTTTTCTCCACTCCTTGGCTGAGAACCACGCCCTTGTACATGTATGTAGGAGCTGACTTCCATCCCAACCTCTTTACAAATGTCTTCAAACTCTTTCATTGTGATCAAAGTCAACTCCTGATGAAGCCGTCAGACCAAGATCATCTGCAAAGAGCAGAGGGCCATATGCCCAATGCCAAACAAGCCACCGTTTCCGTGGTGTAGTGGTCATCACGTTCGCCTCACACGCGAAAGGTCCCCAGTTCGAAACTGGGCAGAAACAATATCGTTTTTTTTTTGGTTTACTCTGCAGCGGAATATCTTCTCTCGATTGGTCATTAAAGACCACTCGTCTAGTTTCTGCAAAATTCAACTCTCTGATGAAGCCAACAGATTTATTCGTGGCTTATTAACAAGAAACTCCCCGTCAGGGAATCGAACCCTGGTCTTCTGCGTGACAAGCAGAGATACTGTCCACTATACTAACGAGGACTCCTTCAGTATATTTAATTGGCAGGTATCTGGCCGGGGTTAAGAGGAGGGATGCACTATAATTCTGTATTATTGGGGATGAACATCACTCCGGGCCAACGTTGAGAATTTCTCCACTCCTTGGCTGAGAACCACGGTCTCGTACATGTATGTAGGAGCTGACTTCCATCCCAACCTCTTTACAAATGTCTTCAAACTCTTTCATTGTGATCAAAGTCAAATCCTGATGAAGCCGTCAGACCAAGATCATCTGCAAAGAGCAGAGGGCCATATGCCCAATGCCAAACAAGCCGCCGTTTCCGTGGTGTAGTGGTCATCACGTTCGCCTCACACGCGAAAGGTCCCCAGTTCGAAACTGGGCGGAAACAATATCGTCTTTTTTTTGGTTTACTCTGCAGCGGAATATCTTCTCTCGATTGGTCATTAAAGACCACTCGTCTAGTTTCTGCAAAATTCAACTCTCTGATGAAGCCAACAGATTTATTCGTGGCTTATTAACAAGAAACTCCCCGTCAGGGAATCGAACCCTGGTCTTCTGCGTGACAAGCAGAGATACTGTCCACTATACTAACGAGGACTCCTTCAGTATATTTAATTGGCAGGTATCTGGCCGGGGTTAAGAGGAGGTATGCACTATAATTCTGTATTATTGGGGATGAACATCACTCCGGGCCAACGTTGAGAATTTCTCCACTCCTTGGCTGAGAACCACGGTCTCGTACATGTATGTAGGAGCTGACTTCCATCCCAACCTCTTTACAAATGTCTTCAAACTCTTTCATTGTGATCAAAGTCAAATCCTGATGAAGCCGTCAGACCAAGATCATCTGCAAAGAGCAGAGGGCCATATGCCCAATGCCAAACAAGCCGCCGTTTCCGTGGTGTAGTGGTCATCACGTTCGCCTCACACGCGAAAGGTCCCCAGTTCGAAACTGGGCGGAAACAATATCGTCTTTTTTTTGGTTTACTCTGCAGCGGAATATCTTCTCTCGATTGGTCATTAAAGACCACTCGTCTAGTTTCTGCAAAATTCAACTCTCTGATGAAGCCAACAGATTTATTCGTGGCTTATTAACAAGAAACTCCCCGTCAGGGAATCGAACCCTGGTCTTTTGCGTGACAAGCAGAGATACTGTCCACTATACTAACGAGGACTCCTTGAGTATATTTAATTGGCAGGTATCTGGCCGGGGTTAAGAGGAGGTATGCACTATAATTCTGTATTATTGGGGATGAACATCACTCCGGGCCAACGTTGAGAATTTCTCCACTCCTTGGCTGAGAACCACGGTCTCGTACATGTATGTAGGAGCTGACTTCCATCCCAACCTCTTTACAAATGTCTTCAAACTCTTTCATTGTGATCAAAGTCAAATCCTGATGAAGCCGTCAGACCAAGATCATCTGCAAAGAGCAGAGGGCCATATGCCCAATGCCAAACAAGCCGCCGTTTCCGTGGTGTAGTGGTCATCACGTTCGCCTCACACGCGAAAGGTCCCCAGTTCGAAACTGGGCGGAAACACTCCAGGCTGACGTTGAGCTTTTCTCCACTCCTTGGCTGAGAACCACGCCCTTGTACATGTATGTAGGAGCTGACTTCCATCCCAACCTCTTTACAAATGTCTTCAAACTCTTTCATTGTGATCAAAGTCAACTCCTGATGAAGCCGTCAGACCAAGATCATCTGCAAAGAGCAGAGGGCCATATGCCCAATGCCAAACAAGCCACCGTTTCCGTGGTGTAGTGGTCATCACGTTCGCCTCACACGCGAAAGGTCCCCAGTTCGAAACTGGGCAGAAACAATATCGTTTTTTTTTTGGTTTACTCTGCAGCGGAATATCTTCTCTCGATTGGTCATTAAAGACCACTCGTCTAGTTTCTGCAAAATTCAACTCTCTGATGAAGCCAACAGATTTATTCGTGGCTTATTAACAAGAAACTCCCCGTCAGGGAATCGAACCCTGGTCTTCTGCGTGACAAGCAGAGATACTGTCCACTATACTAACGAGGACTCCTTCAGTATATTTAATTGGCAGGTATCTGGCCGGGGTTAAGAGGAGGGATGCACTATAATTCTGTATTATTGGGGATGAACATCACTCCGGGCCAACGTTGAGAATTTCTCCACTCCTTGGCTGAGAACCACGGTCTCGTACATGTATGTAGGAGCTGACTTCCATCCCAACCTCTTTACAAATGTCTTCAAACTCTTTCATTGTGATCAAAGTCAAATCCTGATGAAGCCGTCAGACCAAGATCATCTGCAAAGAGCAGAGGGCCATATGCCCAATGCCAAACAAGCCGCCGTTTCCGTGGTGTAGTGGTCATCACGTTCGCCTCACACGCGAAAGGTCCCCAGTTCGAAACTGGGCGGAAACAATATCGTCTTTTTTTTGGTTTACTCTGCAGCGGAATATCTTCTCTCGATTGGTCATTAAAGACCACTCGTCTAGTTTCTGCAAAATTCAACTCTCTGATGAAGCCAACAGATTTATTCGTGGCTTATTAACAAGAAACTCCCCGTCAGGGAATCGAACCCTGGTCTTCTGCGTGACAAGCAGAGATACTGTCCACTATACTAACGAGGACTCCTTCAGTATATTTAATTGGCAGGTATCTGGCCGGGGTTAAGAGGAGGTATGCACTATAATTCTGTATTATTGGGGATGAACATCACTCCGGGCCAACGTTGAGAATTTCTCCACTCCTTGGCTGAGAACCACGGTCTCGTACATGTATGTAGGAGCTGACTTCCATCCCAACCTCTTTACAAATGTCTTCAAACTCTTTCATTGTGATCAAAGTCAAATCCTGATGAAGCCGTCAGACCAAGATCATCTGCAAAGAGCAGAGGGCCATATGCCCAATGCCAAACAAGCCGCCGTTTCCGTGGTGTAGTGGTCATCACGTTCGCCTCACACGCGAAAGGTCCCCAGTTCGAAACTGGGCGGAAACAATATCGTCTTTTTTTTGGTTTACTCTGCAGCGGAATATCTTCTCTCGATTGGTCATTAAAGACCACTCGTCTAGTTTCTGCAAAATTCAACTCTCTGATGAAGCCAACAGATTTATTCGTGGCTTATTAACAAGAAACTCCCCGTCAGGGAATCGAACCCTGGTCTTTTGCGTGACAAGCAGAGATACTGTCCACTATACTAACGAGGACTCCTTGAGTATATTTAATTGGCAGGTATCTGGCCGGGGTTAAGAGGAGGTATGCACTATAATTCTGTATTATTGGGGATGAACATCACTCCGGGCCAACGTTGAGAATTTCTCCACTCCTTGGCTGAGAACCACGGTCTCGTACATGTATGTAGGAGCTGACTTCCATCCCAACCTCTTTACAAATGTCTTCAAACTCTTTCATTGTGATCAAAGTCAAATCCTGATGAAGCCGTCAGACCAAGATCATCTGCAAAGAGCAGAGGGCCATATGCCCAATGCCAAACAAGCCGCCGTTTCCGTGGTGTAGTGGTCATCACGTTCGCCTCACACGCGAAAGGTCCCCAGTTCGAAACTGGGCGGAAACAATATCGTCTTTTTTTTGGTTTACTCTGCAGCGGAATATCTTCTCTCGATTGGTCATTAAAGACCACTCGTCTAGTTTCTGCAAAATTCAACTCTCTGATGAAGCCAACAGATTTATTCGTGGCTTATTAACAAGAAACTCCCCGTCAGGGAATCGAACCCTGGTCTTCTGCGTGACAAGCAGAGATACTGTCCACTATACTAACGAGGACTCCTTCAGTATATTTAATTGGCAGGTATCTGGCCGGGGTTAAGAGGAGGTATGCACTATAATTCTGTATTATTGGGGATGAACATCACTCCGGGCCAACGTTGAGAATTTCTCCACTCCTTGGCTGAGAACCACGGTCTCGTACATGTATGTAGGAGCTGACTTCCATCCCAACATCTTTACAAATGTCTTCAAACTCTTTCATTGTGATCAAAGTCAAATCCTGATGAAGCCGTCAGACCAAGATCATCTGCAAAGAGCAGAGGGCCATATGCCCAATGCCAAACAAGCCGCCGTTTCCGTGGTGTAGTGGTCATCACGTTCGCCTCACACGCGAAAGGTCCCCAGTTCGAAACTGGGCGGAAACAATATCGTCTTTTTTTTGGTTTACTCTGCAGCGGAATATCTTCTCTCGATTGGTCATTAAAGACCACTCGTCTAGTTTCTGCAAAATTCAACTCTCTGATGAAGCCAACAGATTTATTCGTGGCTTATTAACAAGAAATTCCCCGTCAGGGAATCGAACCCTGGTCTTTTGCGTGACAAGCAGAGATACTGTCCACTATACTAACGAGGACTCCTTCAGTATATTTAATTGGCAGGTATCTGGCCGGGGTTAAGAGGAGGTATGCACTATAATTCTGTATTATTGGGGATGAACATCACTCCGGGCCAACGTTGAGAATTTCTCCACTCCTTGGCTGAGAACCACGGTCTCGTACATGTATGTAGGAGCTGACTTCCATCCCAACCTCTTTACAAATGTCTTCAAACTCTTTCATTGTGATCAAAGTCAACTCCTGATGAAGCCGTCAGACCAAGATCATCTGCAAAGAGCAGAGGGCCATATGCCCAATGCCAAACAAGCCGCCGTTTCCGTGGTGTAGTGGTCATCACGTTCGCCTCACACGCGAAAGGTCCCCAGTTCGAAACTGGGCGGAAACAATATCGTCTTTTTTTTGGTTTACTCTGCAGCGGAATATCTTCTCTCGATTGGTCATTAAAGACCACTCGTCTAGTTTCTGCAAAATTCAACTCTCTGATGAAGCCAACAGATTTATTCGTGGCTTATTAACAAGAAACTCCCCGTCAGGGAATCGAACCCTGGTCTTCTGCGTGACAAGCAGAGATACTGTCCACTATACTAACGAGGACTCCTTCAGTATATTTAATTGGCAGGTATCTGGCCGGGGTTAAGAGGAGGTATGCACTATAATTCTGTATTATTGGGGATGAACATCACTCCGGGCCAACGTTGAGAATTTCTCCACTCCTTGGCTGAGAACCACGGTCTCGTACATGTATGTAGGAGCTGACTTCCATCCCAACCTCTTTACAAATGTCTTCAAACTCTTTCATTGTGATCAAAGTCAAATCCTGATGAAGCCGTCAGACCAAGATCATCTGCAAAGAGCAGAGGGCCATATGCCCAATGCCAAACAAGCCGCCGTTTCCGTGGTGTAGTGGTCATCACGTTCGCCTCACACGCGAAAGGTCCCCAGTTCGAAACTGGGCGGAAACAATATCGTCTTTTTTTTGGTTTACTCTGCAGCGGAATATCTTCTCTCGATTGGTCATTAAAGACCACTCGTCTAGTTTCTGCAAAATTCAACTCTCTGATGAAGCCAACAGATTTATTCGTGGCTTATTAACAAGAAACTCCCCGTCAGGGAATCGAACCCTGGTCTTTTGCGTGACAAGCAGAGATACTGTCCACTATACTAACGAGGACTCCTTGAGTATATTTAATTGGCAGGTATCTGGCCGGGGTTAAGAGGAGGTATGCACTATAATTCTGTATTATTGGGGATGAACATCACTCCGGGCCAACGTTGAGAATTTCTCCACTCCTTGGCTGAGAACCACGGTCTCGTACATGTATGTAGGAGCTGACTTCCATCCCAACCTCTTTACAAATGTCTTCAAACTCTTTCATTGTGATCAAAGTCAAATCCTGATGAAGCCGTCAGACCAAGATCATCTGCAAAGAGCAGAGGGCCATATGCCCAATGCCAAACAAGCCGCCGTTTCCGTGGTGTAGTGGTCATCACGTTCGCCTCACACGCGAAAGGTCCCCAGTTCGAAACTGGGCGGAAACAATATCGTCTTTTTTTTGGTTTACTCTGCAGCGGAATATCTTCTCTCGATTGGTCATTAAAGACCACTCGTCTAGTTTCTGCAAAATTCAACTCTCTGATGAAGCCAACAGATTTATTCGTGGCTTATTAACAAGAAACTCCCCGTCAGGGAATCGAACCCTGGTCTTCTGCGTGACAAGCAGAGATACTGTCCACTATACTAACGAGGACTCCTTGAGTATATTTAATTGGCAAGTATCTGGCCGGGGTTAAGAGGAGGTATGCACTATAATTCTGTATTATTGGGGATGAACATCACTCCGGGCCAACGTTGAGAATTTCTCCACTCCTTGGCTGAGAACCACGGTCTCGTACATGTATGTAGGAGCTGACTTCCATCCCAACCTCTTTACAAATGTCTTCAAACTCTTTCATTGTGATCAAAGTCAACTCCTGATGAAGCCGTCAGACCAAGATCATCTGCAAAGAGCAGAGGGCCATATGCACAATGCTAAACAAGCCGCCGTTTCCGTGGTGTAGTGGTCATCACGTTCGCCTCACACGCGAAAGGTCCCCAGTTCGAAACTGGGCGGAAACACTCCAGGCTGACGTTGAGCTTTTCTCCACTCCTTGGCTGAGAACCACGCCCTTGTACATGTATGTAGGAGCTGACTTCCATCCCAACCTCTTTACAAATGTCTTCAAACTCTTTCATTGTGATCAAAGTCAACTCCTGATGAAGCCGTCAGACCAAGATCATCTGCAAAGAGCAGAGGGCCATATGCCCAATGCCAAACAAGCCGCCGTTTCCGTGGTGTAGTGGTCATCACGTTCGCCTCACACGCGAAAGGTCCCCAGTTCGAAACTGGGCGGAAACAATATCGGTTTTTTTTGGGTTTATATTTAATTGGCAGGTATCTGGCCGGGGTTAAGAGGAGGTATGCACTATAATTCTGTATTATTGGGGATGAACATCACTCCGGGCCAACGTTGAGAATTTCTCCACTCCTTGGCTGAGAACCACGGTCTCGTACATGTATGTAGGAGCTGACTTCCATCCCAACCTCTTTACAAATGTCTTCAAACTCTTTCATTGTGATCAAAGTCAAATCCTGATGAAGCCGTCAGACCAAGATCATCTGCAAAGAGCAGAGGGCCATATGCCCAATGCCAAACAAGCCGCCGTTTCCGTGGTGTAGTGGTCATCACGTTCGCCTCACACGCGAAAGGTCCCCAGTTCGAAACTGGGCGGAAACAATATCGTCTTTTTTTTGGTTTACTCTGCAGCGGAATATCTTCTCTCGATTGGTCATTAAAGACCACTCGTCTAGTTTCTGCAAAATTCAACTCTCTGATGAAGCCAACAGATTTATTCGTGGCTTATTAACAAGAAACTCCCCGTCAGGGAATCGAACCCTGGTCTTCTGCGTGACAAGCAGAGATACTGTCCACTATACTAACGAGGACTCCTTGAGTATATTTAATTGGCAGGTATCTGGCCGGGGTTAAGAGGAGGTATGCACTATAATTCTGTATTATTGGGGATGAACATCACTCCGGGCCAACGTTGAGAATTTCTCCACTCCTTGGCTGAGAACCACGGTCTCGTACATGTATGTAGGAGCTGACTTCCATCCCAACCTCTTTACAAATGTCTTCAAACTCTTTCATTGTGATCAAAGTCAACTCCTGATGAAGCCGTCAGACCAAGATCATCTGCAAAGAGCAGAGGGCCATATGCCCAATGCCAAACAAGCCGCCGTTTCCGTGGTGTAGTGGTCATCACGTTCGCCTCACACGCGAAAGGTCCCCAGTTCGAAACTGGGCGGAAACACTCCAGGCTGACGTTGAGCTTTTCTCCACTCCTTGGCTGAGAACCACGCCCTTGTACATGTATGTAGGAGCTGACTTCCATCCCAACCTCTTTACAAATGTCTTCAAACTCTTTCATTGTGATCAAAGTCAACTCCTGATGAAGCCGTCAGACCAAGATCATCTGCAAAGAGCAGAGGGCCATATGCCCAATGCCAAACAAGCCACCGTTTCCGTGGTGTAGTGGTCATCACGTTCGCCTCACACGCGAAAGGTCCCCAGTTCGAAACTGGGCAGAAACAATATCGTTTTTTTTTTGGTTTACTCTGCAGCGGAATATCTTCTCTCGATTGGTCATTAAAGACCACTCGTCTAGTTTCTGCAAAATTCAACTCTCTGATGAAGCCAACAGATTTATTCGTGGCTTATTAACAAGAAACTCCCCGTCAGGGAATCGAACCCTGGTCTTCTGCGTGACAAGCAGAGATACTGTCCACTATACTAACGAGGACTCCTTCAGTATATTTAATTGGCAGGTATCTGGCCGGGGTTAAGAGGAGGTATGCACTATAATTCTGTATTATTGGGGATGAACATCACTCCGGGCCAACGTTGAGAATTTCTCCACTCCTTGGCTGAGAACCACGGTCTCGTACATGTATGTAGGAGCTGACTTCCATCCCAACCTCTTTACAAATGTCTTCAAACTCTTTCATTGTGATCAAAGTCAAATCCTGATGAAGCCGTCAGACCAAGATCATCTGCAAAGAGCAGAGGGCCATATGCCCAATGCCAAACAAGCCGCCGTTTCCGTGGTGTAGTGGTCATCACGTTCGCCTCACACGCGAAAGGTCCCCAGTTCGAAACTGGGCGGAAACAATATCGTCTTTTTTTTGGTTTACTCTGCAGCGGAATATCTTCTCTCGATTGGTCATTAAAGACCACTCGTCTAGTTTCTGCAAAATTCAACTCTCTGATGAAGCCAACAGATTTATTCGTGGCTTATTAACAAGAAACTCCCCGTCAGGGAATCGAACCCTGGTCTTCTGCGTGACAAGCAGAGATACTGTCCACTATACTAACGAGGACTCCTTCAGTATATTTAATTGGCAGGTATCTGGCCGGGGTTAAGAGGAGGTATGCACTATAATTCTGTATTATTGGGGATGAACATCACTCCGGGCCAACGTTGAGAATTTCTCCACTCCTTGGCTGAGAACCACGGTCTCGTACATGTATGTAGGAGCTGACTTCCATCCCAACCTCTTTACAAATGTCTTCAAACTCTTTCATTGTGATCAAAGTCAAATCCTGATGAAGCCGTCAGACCAAGATCATCTGCAAAGAGCAGAGGGCCATATGCCCAATGCCAAACAAGCCGCCGTTTCCGTGGTGTAGTGGTCATCACGTTCGCCTCACACGCGAAAGGTCCCCAGTTCGAAACTGGGCGGAAACAATATCGTCTTTTTTTTGGTTTACTCTGCAGCGGAATATCTTCTCTCGATTGGTCATTAAAGACCACTCGTCTAGTTTCTGCAAAATTCAACTCTCTGATGAAGCCAACAGATTTATTCGTGGCTTATTAACAAGAAACTCCCCGTCAGGGAATCGAACCCTGGTCTTTTGCGTGACAAGCAGAGATACTGTCCACTATACTAACGAGGACTCCTTGAGTATATTTAATTGGCAGGTATCTGGCCGGGGTTAAGAGGAGGTATGCACTATAATTCTGTATTATTGGGGATGAACATCACTCCGGGCCAACGTTGAGAATTTCTCCACTCCTTGGCTGAGAACCACGGTCTCGTACATGTATGTAGGAGCTGACTTCCATCCCAACCTCTTTACAAATGTCTTCAAACTCTTTCATTGTGATCAAAGTCAAATCCTGATGAAGCCGTCAGACCAAGATCATCTGCAAAGAGCAGAGGGCCATATGCCCAATGCCAAACAAGCCGCCGTTTCCGTGGTGTAGTGGTCATCACGTTCGCCTCACACGCGAAAGGTCCCCAGTTCGAAACTGGGCGGAAACAATATCGTCTTTTTTTTGGTTTACTCTGCAGCGGAATATCTTCTCTCGATTGGTCATTAAAGACCACTCGTCTAGTTTCTGCAAAATTCAACTCTCTGATGAAGCCAACAGATTTATTCGTGGCTTATTAACAAGAAACTCCCCGTCAGGGAATCGAACCCTGGTCTTCTGCGTGACAAGCAGAGATACTGTCCACTATACTAACGAGGACTCCTTGAGTATATTTAATTGGCAGGTATCTGGCCGGGGTTAAGAGGAGGTATGCACTATAATTCTGTATTATTGGGGATGAACATCACTCCGGGCCAACGTTGAGAATTTCTCCACTCCTTGGCTGAGAACCACGGTCTCGTACATGTATGTAGGAGCTGACTTCCATCCCAACCTCTTTACAAATGTCTTCAAACTCTTTCATTGTGATCAAAGTCAACTCCTGATGAAGCCGTCAGACCAAGATCATCTGCAAAGAGCAGAGGGCCATATGCCCAATGCCAAACAAGCCGCCGTTTCCGTGGTGTAGTGGTCATCACGTTCGCCTCACACGCGAAAGGTCCCCAGTTCGAAACTGGGCGGAAACACTCCAGGCTGACGTTGAGCTTTTCTCCACTCCTTGGCTGAGAACCACGCCCTTGTACATGTATGTAGGAGCTGACTTCCATCCCAACCTCTTTACAAATGTCTTCAAACTCTTTCATTGTGATCAAAGTCAACTCCTGATGAAGCCGTCAGACCAAGATCATCTGCAAAGAGCAGAGGGCCATATGCCCAATGCCAAACAAGCCACCGTTTCCGTGGTGTAGTGGTCATCACGTTCGCCTCACACGCGAAAGGTCCCCAGTTCGAAACTGGGCAGAAACAATATCGTTTTTTTTTTGGTTTACTCTGCAGCGGAATATCTTCTCTCGATTGGTCATTAAAGACCACTCGTCTAGTTTCTGCAAAATTCAACTCTCTGATGAAGCCAACAGATTTATTCGTGGCTTATTAACAAGAAACTCCCCGTCAGGGAATCGAACCCTGGTCTTCTGCGTGACAAGCAGAGATACTGTCCACTATACTAACGAGGACTCCTTCAGTATATTTAATTGGCAGGTATCTGGCCGGGGTTAAGAGGAGGTATGCACTATAATTCTGTATTATTGGGGATGAACATCACTCCGGGCCAACGTTGAGAATTTCTCCACTCCTTGGCTGAGAACCACGGTCTCGTACATGTATGTAGGAGCTGACTTCCATCCCAACCTCTTTACAAATGTCTTCAAACTCTTTCATTGTGATCAAAGTCAAATCCTGATGAAGCCGTCAGACCAAGATCATCTGCAAAGAGCAGAGGGCCATATGCCCAATGCCAAACAAGCCGCCGTTTCCGTGGTGTAGTGGTCATCACGTTCGCCTCACACGCGAAAGGTCCCCAGTTCGAAACTGGGCGGAAACAATATCGTCTTTTTTTTGGTTTACTCTGCAGCGGAATATCTTCTCTCGATTGGTCATTAAAGACCACTCGTCTAGTTTCTGCAAAATTCAACTCTCTGATGAAGCCAACAGATTTATTCGTGGCTTATTAACAAGAAACTCCCCGTCAGGGAATCGAACCCTGGTCTTCTGCGTGACAAGCAGAGATACTGTCCACTATACTAACGAGGACTCCTTCAGTATATTTAATTGGCAGGTATCTGGCCGGGGTTAAGAGGAGGTATGCACTATAATTCTGTATTATTGGGGATGAACATCACTCCGGGCCAACGTTGAGAATTTCTCCACTCCTTGGCTGAGAACCACGGTCTCGTACATGTATGTAGGAGCTGACTTCCATCCCAACCTCTTTACAAATGTCTTCAAACTCTTTCATTGTGATCAAAGTCAAATCCTGATGAAGCCGTCAGACCAAGATCATCTGCAAAGAGCAGAGGGCCATATGCCCAATGCCAAACAAGCCGCCGTTTCCGTGGTGTAGTGGTCATCACGTTCGCCTCACACGCGAAAGGTCCCCAGTTCGAAACTGGGCGGAAACAATATCGTCTTTTTTTTGGTTTACTCTGCAGCGGAATATCTTCTCTCGATTGGTCATTAAAGACCACTCGTCTAGTTTCTGCAAAATTCAACTCTCTGATGAAGCCAACAGATTTATTCGTGGCTTATTAACAAGAAACTCCCCGTCAGGGAATCGAACCCTGGTCTTTTGCGTGACAAGCAGAGATACTGTCCACTATACTAACGAGGACTCCTTGAGTATATTTAATTGGCAGGTATCTGGCCGGGGTTAAGAGGAGGTATGCACTATAATTCTGTATTATTGGGGATGAACATCACTCCGGGCCAACGTTGAGAATTTCTCCACTCCTTGGCTGAGAACCACGGTCTCGTACATGTATGTAGGAGCTGACTTCCATCCCAACCTCTTTACAAATGTCTTCAAACTCTTTCATTGTGATCAAAGTCAAATCCTGATGAAGCCGTCAGACCAAGATCATCTGCAAAGAGCAGAGGGCCATATGCCCAATGCCAAACAAGCCGCCGTTTCCGTGGTGTAGTGGTCATCACGTTCGCCTCACACGCGAAAGGTCCCCAGTTCGAAACTGGGCGGAAACAATATCGTCTTTTTTTTGGTTTACTCTGCAGCGGAATATCTTCTCTCGATTGGTCATTAAAGACCACTCGTCTAGTTTCTGCAAAATTCAACTCTCTGATGAAGCCAACAGATTTATTCGTGGCTTATTAACAAGAAACTCCCCGTCAGGGAATCGAACCCTGGTCTTCTGCGTGACAAGCAGAGATACTGTCCACTATACTAACGAGGACTCCTTGAGTATATTTAATTGGCAAGTATCTGGCCGGGGTTAAGAGGAGGTATGCACTATAATTCTGTATTATTGGGGATGAACATCACTCCGGGCCAACGTTGAGAATTTCTCCACTCCTTGGCTGAGAACCACGGTCTCGTACATGTATGTAGGAGCTGACTTCCATCCCAACCTCTTTACAAATGTCTTCAAACTCTTTCATTGTGATCAAAGTCAACTCCTGATGAAGCCGTCAGACCAAGATCATCTGCAAAGAGCAGAGGGCCATATGCACAATGCTAAACAAGCCGCCGTTTCCGTGGTGTAGTGGTCATCACGTTCGCCTCACACGCGAAAGGTCCCCAGTTCGAAACTGGGCGGAAACACTCCAGGCTGACGTTGAGCTTTTCTCCACTCCTTGGCTGAGAACCACGGTCTCGTACATGTATGTAGGAGCTGACTTCCATCCCAACCTCTTTACAAATGTCTTCAAACTCTTTCATTGTGATCAAAGTCAACTCCTGATGAAGCCGTCAGACCAAGATCATCTGCAAAGAGCAGAGGGCCATATGCCCAATGCCAAACAAGCCGCCGTTTCCGTGGTGTAGTGGTCATCACGTTCGCCTCACACGCGAAAGGTCCCCAGTTCGAAACTGGGCGGAAACAATATCGGTTTTTTTTGGGTTTATATTTAATTGGCAGGTATCTGGCCGGGGTTAAGAGGAGGTATGCACTATAATTCTGTATTATTGGGGATGAACATCACTCCGGGCCAACGTTGAGAATTTCTCCACTCCTTGGCTGAGAACCACGGTCTCGTACATGTATGTAGGAGCTGACTTCCATCCCAACCTCTTTACAAATGTCTTCAAACTCTTTCATTGTGATCAAAGTCAAATCCTGATGAAGCCGTCAGACCAAGATCATCTGCAAAGAGCAGAGGGCCATATGCCCAATGCCAAACAAGCCGCCGTTTCCGTGGTGTAGTGGTCATCACGTTCGCCTCACACGCGAAAGGTCCCCAGTTCGAAACTGGGCGGAAACAATATCGTCTTTTTTTTGGTTTACTCTGCAGCGGAATATCTTCTCTCGATTGGTCATTAAAGACCACTCGTCTAGTTTCTGCAAAATTCAACTCTCTGATGAAGCCAACAGATTTATTCGTGGCTTATTAACAAGAAACTCCCCGTCAGGGAATCGAACCCTGGTCTTTTGCGTGACAAGCAGAGATACTGTCCACTATACTAACGAGGACTCCTTGAGTATATTTAATTGGCAGGTATCTGGCCGGGGTTAAGAGGAGGTATGCACTATAATTCTGTATTATTGGGGATGAACATCACTCCGGGCCAACGTTGAGAATTTCTCCACTCCTTGGCTGAGAACCACGGTCTCGTACATGTATGTAGGAGCTGACTTCCATCCCAACCTCTTTACAAATGTCTTCAAACTCTTTCATTGTGATCAAAGTCAAATCCTGATGAAGCCGTCAGACCAAGATCATCTGCAAAGAGCAGAGGGCCATATGCCCAATGCCAAACAAGCCGCCGTTTCCGTGGTGTAGTGGTCATCACGTTCGCCTCACACGCGAAAGGTCCCCAGTTCGAAACTGGGCGGAAACAATATCGTCTTTTTTTTGGTTTACTCTGCAGCGGAATATCTTCTCTCGATTGGTCATTAAAGACCACTCGTCTAGTTTCTGCAAAATTCAACTCTCTGATGAAGCCAACAGATTTATTCGTGGCTTATTATCAAGAAACTCCCCGTCAGGGAATCGAACCCTGGTCTTCTGCATGACAAGCAGAGATACTGTCCACTATACTAACGAGGACTCCTTGAGTATATTTAATTGGCAAGTATCTGGCCGGGGTTAAGAGGAGGTATGCACTATAATTCTGTATTATTGGGGATGAACATCACTCCGGGCCAACGTTGAGAATTTCTCCACTCCTTGGCTGAGAACCACGGTCTCGTACATGTATGTAGGAGCTGACTTCCATCCCAACCTCTTTACAAATGTCTTCAAACTCTTTCATTGTGATCAAAGTCAACTCCTGATGAAGCCGTCAGACCAAGATCATCTGCAAAGAGCAGAGGGCCATATGCCCAATGCTAAACAAGCCGCCGTTTCCGTGGTGTAGTGGTCATCACGTTCGCCTCACACGCGAAAGGTCCCCAGTTCGAAACTGGGCGGAAACACTCCAGGCTGACGTTGAGCTTTTCTCCACTCCTTGGCTGAGAACCACGCCCTTGTACATGTATGTAGGAGCTGACTTCCATCCCAACCTCTTTACAAATGTCTTCAAACTCTTTCATTGTGATCAAAGTCAACTCCTGATGAAGCCGTCAGACCAAGATCATCTGCAAAGAGCAGAGGGCCATATGCCCAATGCCAAACAAGCCGCCGTTTCCGTGGTGTAGTGGTCATCACGTTCGCCTCACACGCGAAAGGTCCCCAGTTCGAAACTGGGCGGAAACAATATCGTTTTTTTTTTGGTTTACTCTGCAGCGGAATATCTTCTCTCGATTGGTCATTAAAGACCACTCGTCTAGTTTCTGCAAAATTTAACTCTCTGATGAAGCCAACAGATTTATTCGTGGCTTATTAACAAGAAACTCCCCGTCAGGGAATCGAACCCTGGTCTTCTGCGTGACAAGCAGAGATACTGTCCACTATACTAACGAGGACTCCTTCAGTATATTTAATTGGCAGGTATCTGGCCGGGGTTAAGAGGAGGTATGCACTATAATTCTGTATTATTGGGGATGAACATCACTCCGGGCCAACGTTGAGAATTTCTCCACTCCTTGGCTGAGAACCACGGTCTCGTACATGTATGTAGGAGCTGACTTCCATCCCAACATCTTTACAAATGTCTTCAAACTCTTTCATTGTGATCAAAGTCAAATCCTGATGAAGCCGTCAGACCAAGATCATCTGCAAAGAGCAGAGGGCCATATGCCCAATGCCAAACAAGCCGCCGTTTCCGTGGTGTAGTGGTCATCACGTTCGCCTCACACGCGAAAGGTCCCCAGTTCGAAACTGGGCGGAAACACTCCAGGCTGACGTTGAGCTTTTCTCCACTCCTTGGCTGAGAACCACGCCCTTGTACATGTATGTAGGAGCTGACTTCCATCCCAACCTCTTTACAAATGTCTTCAAACTCTTTCATTGTGATCAAAGTCAACTCCTGATGAAGCCGTCAGACCAAGATCATCTGCAAAGAGCAGAGGGCCATATGCCCAATGCCAAACAAGCCACCGTTTCCGTGGTGTAGTGGTCATCACGTTCGCCTCACACGCGAAAGGTCCCCAGTTCGAAACTGGGCAGAAACAATATCGTTTTTTTTTTGGTTTACTCTGCAGCGGAATATCTTCTCTCGATTGGTCATTAAAGACCACTCGTCTAGTTTCTGCAAAATTCAACTCTCTGATGAAGCCAACAGATTTATTCGTGGCTTATTAACAAGAAACTCCCCGTCAGGGAATCGAACCCTGGTCTTCTGCGTGACAAGCAGAGATACTGTCCACTATACTAACGAGGACTCCTTCAGTATATTTAATTGGCAGGTATCTGGCCGGGGTTAAGAGGAGGTATGCACTATAATTCTGTATTATTGGGGATGAACATCACTCCGGGCCAACGTTGAGAATTTCTCCACTCCTTGGCTGAGAACCACGGTCTCGTACATGTATGTAGGAGCTGACTTCCATCCCAACCTCTTTACAAATGTCTTCAAACTCTTTCATTGTGATCAAAGTCAAATCCTGATGAAGCCGTCAGACCAAGATCATCTGCAAAGAGCAGAGGGCCATATGCCCAATGCCAAACAAGCCGCCGTTTCCGTGGTGTAGTGGTCATCACGTTCGCCTCACACGCGAAAGGTCCCCAGTTCGAAACTGGGCGGAAACAATATCGTCTTTTTTTTGGTTTACTCTGCAGCGGAATATCTTCTCTCGATTGGTCATTAAAGACCACTCGTCTAGTTTCTGCAAAATTCAACTCTCTGATGAAGCCAACAGATTTATTCGTGGCTTATTAACAAGAAACTCCCCGTCAGGGAATCGAACCCTGGTCTTCTGCGTGACAAGCAGAGATACTGTCCACTATACTAACGAGGACTCCTTCAGTATATTTAATTGGCAGGTATCTGGCCGGGGTTAAGAGGAGGTATGCACTATAATTCTGTATTATTGGGGATGAACATCACTCCGGGCCAACGTTGAGAATTTCTCCACTCCTTGGCTGAGAACCACGGTCTCGTACATGTATGTAGGAGCTGACTTCCATCCCAACCTCTTTACAAATGTCTTCAAACTCTTTCATTGTGATCAAAGTCAAATCCTGATGAAGCCGTCAGACCAAGATCATCTGCAAAGAGCAGAGGGCCATATGCCCAATGCCAAACAAGCCGCCGTTTCCGTGGTGTAGTGGTCATCACGTTCGCCTCACACGCGAAAGGTCCCCAGTTCGAAACTGGGCGGAAACAATATCGTCTTTTTTTTGGTTTACTCTGCAGCGGAATATCTTCTCTCGATTGGTCATTAAAGACCACTCGTCTAGTTTCTGCAAAATTCAACTCTCTGATGAAGCCAACAGATTTATTCGTGGCTTATTAACAAGAAACTCCCCGTCAGGGAATCGAACCCTGGTCTTTTGCGTGACAAGCAGAGATACTGTCCACTATACTAACGAGGACTCCTTGAGTATATTTAATTGGCAGGTATCTGGCCGGGGTTAAGAGGAGGTATGCACTATAATTCTGTATTATTGGGGATGAACATCACTCCGGGCCAACGTTGAGAATTTCTCCACTCCTTGGCTGAGAACCACGGTCTCGTACATGTATGTAGGAGCTGACTTCCATCCCAACCTCTTTACAAATGTCTTCAAACTCTTTCATTGTGATCAAAGTCAAATCCTGATGAAGCCGTCAGACCAAGATCATCTGCAAAGAGCAGAGGGCCATATGCCCAATGCCAAACAAGCCGCCGTTTCCGTGGTGTAGTGGTCATCACGTTCGCCTCACACGCGAAAGGTCCCCAGTTCGAAACTGGGCGGAAACAATATCGTCTTTTTTTTGGTTTACTCTGCAGCGGAATATCTTCTCTCGATTGGTCATTAAAGACCACTCGTCTAGTTTCTGCAAAATTCAACTCTCTGATGAAGCCAACAGATTTATTCGTGGCTTATTAACAAGAAACTCCCCGTCAGGGAATCGAACCCTGGTCTTCTGCGTGACAAGCAGAGATACTGTCCACTATACTAACGAGGACTCCTTGAGTATATTTAATTGGCAGGTATCTGGCCGGGGTTAAGAGGAGGTATGCACTATAATTCTGTATTATTGGGGATGAACATCACTCCGGGCCAACGTTGAGAATTTCTCCACTCCTTGGCTGAGAACCACGGTCTCGTACATGTATGTAGGAGCTGACTTCCATCCCAACCTCTTTACAAATGTCTTCAAACTCTTTCATTGTGATCAAAGTCAACTCCTGATGAAGCCGTCAGACCAAGATCATCTGCAAAGAGCAGAGGGCCATATGCCCAATGCCAAACAAGCCGCCGTTTCCGTGGTGTAGTGGTCATCACGTTCGCCTCACACGCGAAAGGTCCCCAGTTCGAAACTGGGCGGAAACACTCCAGGCTGACGTTGAGCTTTTCTCCACTCCTTGGCTGAGAACCACGCCCTTGTACATGTATGTAGGAGCTGACTTCCATCCCAACCTCTTTACAAATGTCTTCAAACTCTTTCATTGTGATCAAAGTCAACTCCTGATGAAGCCGTCAGACCAAGATCATCTGCAAAGAGCAGAGGGCCATATGCCCAATGCCAAACAAGCCGCCGTTTCCGTGGTGTAGTGGTCATCACGTTCGCCTCACACGCGAAAGGTCCCCAGTTCGAAACTGGGCGGAAACAATATCGTTTTTTTTTTGGTTTACTCTGCAGCGGAATATCTTCTCTCGATTGGTCATTAAAGACCACTCGTCTAGTTTCTGCAAAATTTAACTCTCTGATGAAGCCAACAGATTTATTCGTGGCTTATTAACAAGAAACTCCCCGTCAGGGAATCGAACACTGGTCTTCTGCGTGACAAGCAGAGATACTGTCCACTATACTAACGAGGACTCCTTCAGTATATTTAATTGGCAGGTATCTGGCCGGGGTTAAGAGGAGGTATGCACTATAATTCTGTATTATTGGGGATGAACATCACTCCGGGCCAACGTTGAGAATTTCTCCACTCCTTGGCTGAGAACCACGGTCTCGTACATGTATGTAGGAGCTGACTTCCATCCCAACATCTTTACAAATGTCTTCAAACTCTTTCATTGTGATCAAAGTCAAATCCTGATGAAGCCGTCAGACCAAGATCATCTGCAAAGAGCAGAGGGCCATATGCCCAATGCCAAACAAGCCGCCGTTTCCGTGGTGTAGTGGTCATCACGTTCGCCTCACACGCGAAAGGTCCCCAGTTCGAAACTGGGCGGAAACAATATCGTCTTTTTTTTGGTTTACTCTGCAGCGGAATATCTTCTCTCGATTGGTCATTAAAGACCACTCGTCTAGTTTCTGCAAAATTCAACTCTCTGATGAAGCCAACAGATTTATTCGTGGCTTATTAACAAGAAACTCCCCGTCAGGGAATCGAACCCTGGTCTTTTGCGTGACAAGCAGAGATACTGTCCACTATACTAACGAGGACTCCTTGAGTATATTTAATTGGCAGGTATCTGGCCGGGGTTAAGAGGAGGTATGCACTATAATTCTGTATTATTGGGGATGAACATCACTCCGGGCCAACGTTGAGAATTTCTCCACTCCTTGGCTGAGAACCACGGTCTCGTACATGTATGTAGGAGCTGACTTCCATCCCAACCTCTTTACAAATGTCTTCAAACTCTTTCATTGTGATCAAAGTCAAATCCTGATGAAGCCGTCAGACCAAGATCATCTGCAAAGAGCAGAGGGCCATATGCCCAATGCCAAACAAGCCGCCGTTTCCGTGGTGTAGTGGTCATCACGTTCGCCTCACACGCGAAAGGTCCCCAGTTCGAAACTGGGCAGAAACAATATCGTCTTTTTTTTGGTTTACTCTGCAGCGGAATATCTTCTCTCGATTGGTCATTAAAGACCACTCGTCTAGTTTCTGCAAAATTCAACTCACTGATGAAGCCAACAGATTTATTCGTGGCTTATTAACAAGAAACTCCCCGTCAGGGAATCGAACCCTGGTCTTCTGCGTGACAAGCAGAGATACTGTCCACTATACTAACGAGGACTCCTTCAGTATATTTAATTGGCAGGTATCTGGCCGGGGTTAAGAGGAGGTATGCACTATAATTCTGTATTATTGGGGATGAACATCACTCCGGGCCAACGTTGAGAATTTCTCCACTCCTTGGCTGAGAACCACGGTCTCGTACATGTATGTAGGAGCTGACTTCCATCCCAACCTCTTTACAAATGTCTTCAAACTCTTTCATTGTGATCAAAGTCAAATCCTGATGAAGCCGTCAGACCAAGATCATCTGCAAAGAGCAGAGGGCCATATGCCCAATGCCAAACAAGCCGCCGTTTCCGTGGTGTAGTGGTCATCACGTTCGCCTCACACGCGAAAGGTCCCCAGTTCGAAACTGGGCGGAAACAATATCGTCTTTTTTTTGGTTTACTCTGCAGCGGAATATCTTCTCTCGATTGGTCATTAAAGACCACTCGTCTAGTTTCTGCAAAATTCAACTCTCTGATGAAGCCAACAGATTTATTCGTGGCTTATTAACAAGAAACTCCCCGTCAGGGAATCGAACCCTGGTCTTTTGCGTGACAAGCAGAGATACTGTCCACTATACTAACGAGGACTCATTGAGTATATTTAATTGGCAGGTATCTGGCCGGGGTTAAGAGGAGGTATGCACTATAATTCTGTATTATTGGGGATGAACATCACTCCAGGCCAACGTTGAGAATTTCTCCACTCCTTGGCTGAGAACCACGGTCTCGTACATGTATGTAGGAGCTGACTTCCATCCCAACCTCTTTACAAATGTCTTCAAACTCTTTCATTGTGATCAAAGTCAAATCCTGATGAAGCCGTCAGACCAAGATCATCTGCAAAGAGCAGAGGGCCATATGCCCAATGCCAAACAAGCCGCCGTTTCAGTGGTGTAGTGGTCATCACGTTCGCCTCACACGCGAAAGGTCCCCAGTTCGAAACTGGGCAGAAACAATATCGTCTTTTTTTTGGTTTACTCTGCAGCGGAATATCTTCTCTCGATTGGTCATTAAAGACCACTCGTCTAGTTTCTGCAAAATTCAACTCTCTGATGAAGCCAACAGATTTATTCGTGGCTTATTAACAAGAAACTCCCCGTCAGGGAATCGAACCCTGGTCTTCTGCATGACAAGCAGAGATACTGTCCACTATACTAACGAGGACTCCTTGAGTATATTTAATTGGCAAGTATCTGGCCGGGGTTAAGAGGAGGTATGCACTATAATTCTGTATTATTGGGGATGAACATCACTCCGGGCCAACGTTGAGAATTTCTCCACTCCTTGGCTGAGAACCACGGTCTCGTACATGTATGTAGGAGCTGACTTCCATCCCAACCTCTTTACAAATGTCTTCAAACTCTTTCATTGTGATCAAAGTCAAATCCTGATGAAGCCGTCAGACCAAGATCATCTGCAAAGAGCAGAGGGCCATATGCCCAATGCCAAACAAGCCGCCGTTTCCGTGGTGTAGTGGTCATCACGTTCGCCTCACACGCGAAAGGTCCCCAGTTCGAAACTGGGCGGAAACAATATCGTCTTTTTTTTGGTTTACTCTGCAGCGGTATATCTTCTCTCGATTGGTCATTAAAGACCACTCGTCTAGTTTCTGCAAAATTCAACTCTCTGATGAAGCCAACAGATTTATTCGTGGCTTATTAACAAGAAACTCCCCGTCAGGGAATCGAACCCTGGTCTTCTGCGTGACAAGCAGAGATACTGTCCACTATACTAACGAGGACTCCTTGAGTATATTTAATTGGCAGGTATCTGGCCGGGGTTAAGAGGAGGTATGCACTATAATTCTGTATTATTGGGGATGAACATCACTCCGGGCCAACGTTGAGAATTTCTCCACTCCTTGGCTGAGAACCACGGTCTCGTACATGTATGTAGGAGCTGACTTCCATCCCAACCTCTTTACAAATGTCTTCAAACTCTTTCATTGTGATCAAAGTCAAATCCTGATGAAGCCGTCAGACCAAGATCATCTGCAAAGAGCAGAGGGCCATATGCCCAATGCCAAACAAGCCGCCGTTTCCGTGGTGTAGTGGTCATCACGTTCGCCTCACACGCGAAAGGTCCCCAGTTCGAAACTGGGCGGAAACAATATCGTCTTTTTTTTGGTTTACTCTGCAGCGGAATATCTTCTCTCGATTGGTCATTAAAGACCACTCGTCTAGTTTCTGCAAAATTCAACTCTCTGATGAAGCCAACAGATTTATTCGTGGCTTATTAACAAGAAACTCCCCGTCAGGGAATCGAACCCTGGTCTTTTGCGTGACAAGCAGAGATACTGTCCACTATACTAACGAGGACTCCTTGAGTATATTTAATTGGCAGGTATCTGGCCGGGGTTAAGAGGAGGTATGCACTATAATTCTGTATTATTGGGGATGAACATCACTCCGGGCCAACGTTGAGAATTTCTCCACTCCTTGGCTGAGAACCACGGTCTCGTACATGTATGTAGGAGCTGACTTCCATCCCAACCTCTTTACAAATGTCTTCAAACTCTTTCATTGTGATCAAAGTCAAATCCTGATGAAGCCGTCAGACCAAGATCATCTGCAAAGAGCAGAGGGCCATATGCCCAATGCCAAACAAGCCGCCGTTTCCGTGGTGTAGTGGTCATCACGTTCGCCTCACACGCGAAAGGTCCCCAGTTCGAAACTGGGCGGAAACAATATCGTCTTTTTTTTGGTTTACTCTGCAGCGGAATATCTTCTCTCGATTGGTCATTAAAGACCACTCGTCTAGTTTCTGCAAAATTCAACTCTCTGATGAAGCCAACAGATTTATTCGTGGCTTATTATCAAGAAACTCCCCGTCAGGGAATCGAACCCTGGTCTTCTGCATGACAAGCAGAGATACTGTCCACTATACTAACGAGGACTCCTTGAGTATATTTAATTGGCAAGTATCTGGCCGGGGTTAAGAGGAGGTATGCACTATAATTCTGTATTATTGGGGATGAACATCACTCCGGGCCAACGTTGAGAATTTCTCCACTCCTTGGCTGAGAACCACGGTCTCGTACATGTATGTAGGAGCTGACTTCCATCCCAACCTCTTTACAAATGTCTTCAAACTCTTTCATTGTGATCAAAGTCAACTCCTGATGAAGCCGTCAGACCAAGATCATCTGCAAAGAGCAGAGGGCCATATGCCCAATGCTAAACAAGCCGCCGTTTCCGTGGTGTAGTGGTCATCACGTTCGCCTCACACGCGAAAGGTCCCCAGTTCGAAACTGGGCGGAAACACTCCAGGCTGACGTTGAGCTTTTCTCCACTCCTTGGCTGAGAACCACGCCCTTGTACATGTATGTAGGAGCTGACTTCCATCCCAACCTCTTTACAAATGTCTTCAAACTCTTTCATTGTGATCAAAGTCAACTCCTGATGAAGCCGTCAGACCAAGATCATCTGCAAAGAGCAGAGGGCCATATGCCCAATGCCAAACAAGCCGCCGTTTCCGTGGTGTAGTGGTCATCACGTTCGCCTCACACGCGAAAGGTCCCCAGTTCGAAACTGGGCGGAAACAATATCGTTTTTTTTTTGGTTTACTCTGCAGCGGAATATCTTCTCTCGATTGGTCATTAAAGACCACTCGTCTAGTTTCTGCAAAATTTAACTCTCTGATGAAGCCAACAGATTTATTCGTGGCTTATTAACAAGAAACTCCCCGTCAGGGAATCGAACCCTGGTCTTCTGCGTGACAAGCAGAGATACTGTCCACTATACTAACGAGGACTCCTTCAGTATATTTAATTGGCAGGTATCTGGCCGGGGTTAAGAGGAGGTATGCACTATAATTCTGTATTATTGGGGATGAACATCACTCCGGGCCAACGTTGAGAATTTCTCCACTCCTTGGCTGAGAACCACGGTCTCGTACATGTATGTAGGAGCTGACTTCCATCCCAACATCTTTACAAATGTCTTCAAACTCTTTCATTGTGATCAAAGTCAAATCCTGATGAAGCCGTCAGACCAAGATCATCTGCAAAGAGCAGAGGGCCATATGCCCAATGCCAAACAAGCCGCCGTTTCCGTGGTGTAGTGGTCATCACGTTCGCCTCACACGCGAAAGGTCCCCAGTTCGAAACTGGGCGGAAACACTCCAGGCTGACGTTGAGCTTTTCTCCACTCCTTGGCTGAGAACCACGCCCTTGTACATGTATGTAGGAGCTGACTTCCATCCCAACCTCTTTACAAATGTCTTCAAACTCTTTCATTGTGATCAAAGTCAACTCCTGATGAAGCCGTCAGACCAAGATCATCTGCAAAGAGCAGAGGGCCATATGCCCAATGCCAAACAAGCCACCGTTTCCGTGGTGTAGTGGTCATCACGTTCGCCTCACACGCGAAAGGTCCCCAGTTCGAAACTGGGCAGAAACAATATCGTTTTTTTTTTGGTTTACTCTGCAGCGGAATATCTTCTCTCGATTGGTCATTAAAGACCACTCGTCTAGTTTCTGCAAAATTCAACTCTCTGATGAAGCCAACAGATTTATTCGTGGCTTATTAACAAGAAACTCCCCGTCAGGGAATCGAACCCTGGTCTTCTGCGTGACAAGCAGAGATACTGTCCACTATACTAACGAGGACTCCTTCAGTATATTTAATTGGCAGGTATCTGGCCGGGGTTAAGAGGAGGTATGCACTATAATTCTGTATTATTGGGGATGAACATCACTCCGGGCCAACGTTGAGAATTTCTCCACTCCTTGGCTGAGAACCACGGTCTCGTACATGTATGTAGGAGCTGACTTCCATCCCAACCTCTTTACAAATGTCTTCAAACTCTTTCATTGTGATCAAAGTCAAATCCTGATGAAGCCGTCAGACCAAGATCATCTGCAAAGAGCAGAGGGCCATATGCCCAATGCCAAACAAGCCGCCGTTTCCGTGGTGTAGTGGTCATCACGTTCGCCTCACACGCGAAAGGTCCCCAGTTCGAAACTGGGCGGAAACAATATCGTCTTTTTTTTGGTTTACTCTGCAGCGGAATATCTTCTCTCGATTGGTCATTAAAGACCACTCGTCTAGTTTCTGCAAAATTCAACTCTCTGATGAAGCCAACAGATTTATTCGTGGCTTATTAACAAGAAACTCCCCGTCAGGGAATCGAACCCTGGTCTTCTGCGTGACAAGCAGAGATACTGTCCACTATACTAACGAGGACTCCTTCAGTATATTTAATTGGCAGGTATCTGGCCGGGGTTAAGAGGAGGTATGCACTATAATTCTGTATTATTGGGGATGAACATGACTCCGGGCCAACGTTGAGAATTTCTCCACTCCTTGGCTGAGAACCACGGTCTCGTACATGTATGTAGGAGCTGACTTCCATCCCAACCTCTTTACAAATGTCTTCAAACTCTTTCATTGTGATCAAAGTCAAATCCTGATGAAGCCGTCAGACCAAGATCATCTGCAAAGAGCAGAGGGCCATATGCCCAATGCCAAACAAGCCGCCGTTTCCGTGGTGTAGTGGTCATCACGTTCGCCTCACACGCGAAAGGTCCCCAGTTCGAAACTGGGCGGAAACAATATCGTCTTTTTTTTGGTTTACTCTGCAGCGGAATATCTTCTCTCGATTGGTCATTAAAGACCACTCGTCTAGTTTCTGCAAAATTCAACTCTCTGATGAAGCCAACAGATTTATTCGTGGCTTATTAACAAGAAACTCCCCGTCAGGGAATCGAACCCTGGTCTTTTGCGTGACAAGCAGAGATACTGTCCACTATACTAACGAGGACTCCTTGAGTATATTTAATTGGCAGGTATCTGGCCGGGGTTAAGAGGAGGTATGCACTATAATTCTGTATTATTGGGGATGAACATCACTCCGGGCCAACGTTGAGAATTTCTCCACTCCTTGGCTGAGAACCACGGTCTCGTACATGTATGTAGGAGCTGACTTCCATCCCAACCTCTTTACAAATGTCTTCAAACTCTTTCATTGTGATCAAAGTCAAATCCTGATGAAGCCGTCAGACCAAGATCATCTGCAAAGAGCAGAGGGCCATATGCCCAATGCCAAACAAGCCGCCGTTTCCGTGGTGTAGTGGTCATCACGTTCGCCTCACACGCGAAAGGTCCCCAGTTCGAAACTGGGCGGAAACAATATCGTCTTTTTTTTGGTTTACTCTGCAGCGGAATATCTTCTCTCGATTGGTCATTAAAGACCACTCGTCTAGTTTCTGCAAAATTCAACTCTCTGATGAAGCCAACAGATTTATTCGTGGCTTATTAACAAGAAACTCCCCGTCAGGGAATCGAACCCTGGTCTTCTGCGTGACAAGCAGAGATACTGTCCACTATACTAACGAGGACTCCTTGAGTATATTTAATTGGCAGGTATCTGGCCGGGGTTAAGAGGAGGTATGCACTATAATTCTGTATTATTGGGGATGAACATCACTCCGGGCCAACGTTGAGAATTTCTCCACTCCTTGGCTGAGAACCACGGTCTCGTACATGTATGTAGGAGCTGACTTCCATCCCAACCTCTTTACAAATGTCTTCAAACTCTTTCATTGTGATCAAAGTCAACTCCTGATGAAGCCGTCAGACCAAGATCATCTGCAAAGAGCAGAGGGCCATATGCCCAATGCCAAACAAGCCGCCGTTTCCGTGGTGTAGTGGTCATCACGTTCGCCTCACACGCGAAAGGTCCCCAGTTCGAAACTGGGCGGAAACACTCCAGGCTGACGTTGAGCTTTTCTCCACTCCTTGGCTGAGAACCACGCCCTTGTACATGTATGTAGGAGCTGACTTCCATCCCAACCTCTTTACAAATGTCTTCAAACTCTTTCATTGTGATCAAAGTCAACTCCTGATGAAGCCGTCAGACCAAGATCATCTGCAAAGAGCAGAGGGCCATATGCCCAATGCCAAACAAGCCGCCGTTTCCGTGGTGTAGTGGTCATCACGTTCGCCTCACACGCGAAAGGTCCCCAGTTCGAAACTGGGCGGAAACAATATCGTTTTTTTTTTGGTTTACTCTGCAGCGGAATATCTTCTCTCGATTGGTCATTAAAGACCACTCGTCTAGTTTCTGCAAAATTTAACTCTCTGATGAAGCCAACAGATTTATTCGTGGCTTATTAACAAGAAACTCCCCGTCAGGGAATCGAACACTGGTCTTCTGCGTGACAAGCAGAGATACTGTCCACTATACTAACGAGGACTCCTTCAGTATATTTAATTGGCAGGTATCTGGCCGGGGTTAAGAGGAGGTATGCACTATAATTCTGTATTATTGGGGATGAACATCACTCCGGGCCAACGTTGAGAATTTCTCCACTCCTTGGCTGAGAACCACGGTCTCGTACATGTATGTAGGAGCTGACTTCCATCCCAACATCTTTACAAATGTCTTCAAACTCTTTCATTGTGATCAAAGTCAAATCCTGATGAAGCCGTCAGACCAAGATCATCTGCAAAGAGCAGAGGGCCATATGCCCAATGCCAAACAAGCCGCCGTTTCCGTGGTGTAGTGGTCATCACGTTCGCCTCACACGCGAAAGGTCCCCAGTTCGAAACTGGGCGGAAACAATATCGTCTTTTTTTTGGTTTACTCTGCAGCGGAATATCTTCTCTCGATTGGTCATTAAAGACCACTCGTCTAGTTTCTGCAAAATTCAACTCTCTGATGAAGCCAACAGATTTATTCGTGGCTTATTAACAAGAAACTCCCCGTCAGGGAATCGAACCCTGGTCTTTTGCGTGACAAGCAGAGATACTGTCCACTATACTAACGAGGACTCCTTGAGTATATTTAATTGGCAGGTATCTGGCCGGGGTTAAGAGGAGGTATGCACTATAATTCTGTATTATTGGGGATGAACATCACTCCGGGCCAACGTTGAGAATTTCTCCACTCCTTGGCTGAGAACCACGGTCTCGTACATGTATGTAGGAGCTGACTTCCATCCCAACCTCTTTACAAATGTCTTCAAACTCTTTCATTGTGATCAAAGTCAAATCCTGATGAAGCCGTCAGACCAAGATCATCTGCAAAGAGCAGAGGGCCATATGCCCAATGCCAAACAAGCCGCCGTTTCCGTGGTGTAGTGGTCATCACGTTCGCCTCACACGCGAAAGGTCCCCAGTTCGAAACTGGGCAGAAACAATATCGTCTTTTTTTTGGTTTACTCTGCAGCGGAATATCTTCTCTCGATTGGTCATTAAAGACCACTCGTCTAGTTTCTGCAAAATTCAACTCACTGATGAAGCCAACAGATTTATTCGTGGCTTATTAACAAGAAACTCCCCGTCAGGGAATCGAACCCTGGTCTTCTGCGTGACAAGCAGAGATACTGTCCACTATACTAACGAGGACTCCTTCAGTATATTTAATTGGCAGGTATCTGGCCGGGGTTAAGAGGAGGTATGCACTATAATTCTGTATTATTGGGGATGAACATCACTCCGGGCCAACGTTGAGAATTTCTCCACTCCTTGGCTGAGAACCACGGTCTCGTACATGTATGTAGGAGCTGACTTCCATCCCAACCTCTTTACAAATGTCTTCAAACTCTTTCATTGTGATCAAAGTCAAATCCTGATGAAGCCGTCAGACCAAGATCATCTGCAAAGAGCAGAGGGCCATATGCCCAATGCCAAACAAGCCGCCGTTTCCGTGGTGTAGTGGTCATCACGTTCGCCTCACACGCGAAAGGTCCCCAGTTCGAAACTGGGCGGAAACAATATCGTCTTTTTTTTGGTTTACTCTGCAGCGGAATATCTTCTCTCGATTGGTCATTAAAGACCACTCGTCTAGTTTCTGCAAAATTCAACTCTCTGATGAAGCCAACAGATTTATTCGTGGCTTATTAACAAGAAACTCCCCGTCAGGGAATCGAACCCTGGTCTTTTGCGTGACAAGCAGAGATACTGTCCACTATACTAACGAGGACTCATTGAGTATATTTAATTGGCAGGTATCTGGCCGGGGTTAAGAGGAGGTATGCACTATAATTCTGTATTATTGGGGATGAACATCACTCCGGGCCAACGTTGAGAATTTCTCCACTCCTTGGCTGAGAACCACGGTCTCGTACATGTATGTAGGAGCTGACTTCCATCCCAACCTCTTTACAAATGTCTTCAAACTCTTTCATTGTGATCAAAGTCAAATCCTGATGAAGCCGTCAGACCAAGATCATCTGCAAAGAGCAGAGGGCCATATGCCCAATGCCAAACAAGCCGCCGTTTCCGTGGTGTAGTGGTCATCACGTTCGCCTCACACGCGAAAGGTCCCCAGTTCGAAACTGGGCAGAAACAATATCGTCTTTTTTTTGGTTTACTCTGCAGCGGAATATCTTCTCTCGATTGGTCATTAAAGACCACTCGTCTAGTTTCTGCAAAATTCAACTCTCTGATGAAGCCAACAGATTTATTCGTGGCTTATTAACAAGAAACTCCCCGTCAGGGAATCGAACCCTGGTCTTCTGCATGACAAGCAGAGATACTGTCCACTATACTAACGAGGACTCCTTGAGTATATTTAATTGGCAAGTATCTGGCCGGGGTTAAGAGGAGGTATGCACTATAATTCTGTATTATTGGGGATGAACATCACTCCGGGCCAACGTTGAGAATTTCTCCACTCCTTGGCTGAGAACCACGGTCTCGTACATGTATGTAGGAGCTGACTTCCATCCCAACCTCTTTACAAATGTCTTCAAACTCTTTCATTGTGATCAAAGTCAAATCCTGATGAAGCCGTCAGACCAAGATCATCTGCAAAGAGCAGAGGGCCATATGCCCAATGCCAAACAAGCCGCCGTTTCCGTGGTGTAGTGGTCATCACGTTCGCCTCACACGCGAAAGGTCCCCAGTTCGAAACTGGGCGGAAACAATATCGTCTTTTTTTTGGTTTACTCTGCAGCGGTATATCTTCTCTCGATTGGTCATTAAAGACCACTCGTCTAGTTTCTGCAAAATTCAACTCTCTGATGAAGCCAACAGATTTATTCGTGGCTTATTAACAAGAAACTCCCCGTCAGGGAATCGAACCCTGGTCTTCTGCGTGACAAGCAGAGATACTGTCCACTATACTAACGAGGACTCCTTGAGTATATTTAATTGGCAGGTATCTGGCCGGGGTTAAGAGGAGGTATGCACTATAATTCTGTATTATTGGGGATGAACATCACTCCGGGCCAACGTTGAGAATTTCTCCACTCCTTGGCTGAGAACCACGGTCTCGTACATGTATGTAGGAGCTGACTTCCATCCCAACCTCTTTACAAATGTCTTCAAACTCTTTCATTGTGATCAAAGTCAAATCCTGATGAAGCCGTCAGACCAAGATCATCTGCAAAGAGCAGAGGGCCATATGCCCAATGCCAAACAAGCCGCCGTTTCCGTGGTGTAGTGGTCATCACGTTCGCCTCACACGCGAAAGGTCCCCAGTTCGAAACTGGGCGGAAACAATATCGTCTTTTTTTTGGTTTACTCTGCAGCGGAATATCTTCTCTCGATTGGTCATTAAAGACCACTCGTCTAGTTTCTGCAAAATTCAACTCTCTGATGAAGCCAACAGATTTATTCGTGGCTTATTAACAAGAAACTCCCCGTCAGGGAATCGAACCCTGGTCTTCTGCGTGACAAGCAGAGATACTGTCCACTATACTAACGAGGACTCCTTCAGTATATTTAATTGGCAGGTATCTGGCCGGGGTTAAGAGGAGGTATGCACTATAATTCTGTATTATTGGGGATGAACATCACTCCGGGCCAACGTTGAGAATTTCTCCACTCCTTGGCTGAGAACCACGGTCTCGTACATGTATGTAGGAGCTGACTTCCATCCCAACATCTTTACAAATGTCTTCAAACTCTTTCATTGTGATCAAAGTCAAATCCTGATGAAGCCGTCAGACCAAGATCATCTGCAAAGAGCAGAGGGCCATATGCCCAATGCCAAACAAGCCGCCGTTTCCGTGGTGTAGTGGTCATCACGTTCGCCTCACACGCGAAAGGTCCCCAGTTCGAAACTGGGCGGAAACAATATCGTCTTTTTTTTGGTTTACTCTGCAGCGGAATATCTTCTCTCGATTGGTCATTAAAGACCACTCGTCTAGTTTCTGCAAAATTCAACTCTCTGATGAAGCCAACAGATTTATTCGTGGCTTATTAACAAGAAACTCCCCGTCAGGGAATCGAACCCTGGTCTTTTGCGTGACAAGCAGAGATACTGTCCACTATACTAACGAGGACTCCTTGAGTATATTTAATTGGCAGGTATCTGGCCGGGGTTAAGAGGAGGTATGCACTATAATTCTGTATTATTGGGGATGAACATCACTCCGGGCCAACGTTGAGAATTTCTCCACTCCTTGGCTGAGAACCACGGTCTCGTACATGTATGTAGGAGCTGACTTCCATCCCAACCTCTTTACAAATGTCTTCAAACTCTTTCATTGTGATCAAAGTCAAATCCTGATGAAGCCGTCAGACCAAGATCATCTGCAAAGAGCAGAGGGCCATATGCCCAATGCCAAACAAGCCGCCGTTTCCGTGGTGTAGTGGTCATCACGTTCGCCTCACACGCGAAAGGTCCCCAGTTCGAAACTGGGCGGAAACAATATCGTCTTTTTTTTGGTTTACTCTGCAGCGGAATATCTTCTCTCGATTGGTCATTAAAGACCACTCGTCTAGTTTCTGCAAAATTCAACTCTCTGATGAAGCCAACAGATTTATTCGTGGCTTATTAACAAGAAACTCCCCGTCAGGGAATCGAACCCTGGTCTTCTGCGTGACAAGCAGAGATACTGTCCACTATACTAACGAGGACTCCTTGAGTATATTTAATTGGCAGGTATCTGGCCGGGGTTAAGAGGAGGTATGCACTATAATTCTGTATTATTGGGGATGAACATCACTCCGGGCCAACGTTGAGAATTTCTCCACTCCTTGGCTGAGAACCACGGTCTCGTACATGTATGTAGGAGCTGACTTCCATCCCAACCTCTTTACAAATGTCTTCAAACTCTTTCATTGTGATCAAAGTCAACTCCTGATGAAGCCGTCAGACCAAGATCATCTGCAAAGAGCAGAGGGCCATATGCCCAATGCTAAACAAGCCGCCGTTTCCGTGGTGTAGTGGTCATCACGTTCGCCTCACACGCGAAAGGTCCCCAGTTCGAAACTGGGCGGAAACACTCCAGGCTGACGTTGAGCTTTTCTCCACTCCTTGGCTGAGAACCACGCCCTTGTACATGTATGTAGGAGCTGACTTCCATCCCAACCTCTTTACAAATGTCTTCAAACTCTTTCATTGTGATCAAAGTCAACTCCTGATGAAGCCGTCAGACCAAGATCATCTGCAAAGAGCAGAGGGCCATATGCCCAATGCCAAACAAGCCGCCGTTTCCGTGGTGTAGTGGTCATCACGTTCGCCTCACACGCGAAAGGTCCCCAGTTCGAAACTGGGCGGAAACAATATCGTTTTTTTTTTGGTTTACTCTGCAGCGGAATATCTTCTCTCGATTGGTCATTAAAGACCACTCGTCTAGTTTCTGCAAAATTTAACTCTCTGATGAAGCCAACAGATTTATTCGTGGCTTATTAACAAGAAACTCCCCGTCAGGGAATCGAACACTGGTCTTCTGCGTGACAAGCAGAGATACTGTCCACTATACTAACGAGGACTCCTTCAGTATATTTAATTGGCAGGTATCTGGCCGGGGTTAAGAGGAGGTATGCACTATAATTCTGTATTATTGGGGATGAACATCACTCCGGGCCAACGTTGAGAATTTCTCCACTCCTTGGCTGAGAACCACGGTCTCGTACATGTATGTAGGAGCTGACTTCCATCCCAACATCTTTACAAATGTCTTCAAACTCTTTCATTGTGATCAAAGTCAAATCCTGATGAAGCCGTCAGACCAAGATCATCTGCAAAGAGCAGAGGGCCATATGCCCAATGCCAAACAAGCCGCCGTTTCCGTGGTGTAGTGGTCATCACGTTCGCCTCACACGCGAAAGGTCCCCAGTTCGAAACTGGGCGGAAACAATATCGTCTTTTTTTTGGTTTACTCTGCAGCGGAATATCTTCTCTCGATTGGTCATTAAAGACCACTCGTCTAGTTTCTGCAAAATTCAACTCTCTGATGAAGCCAACAGATTTATTCGTGGCTTATTAACAAGAAACTCCCCGTCAGGGAATCGAACCCTGGTCTTTTGCGTGACAAGCAGAGATACTGTCCACTATACTAACGAGGACTCCTTGAGTATATTTAATTGGCAGGTATCTGGCCGGGGTTAAGAGGAGGTATGCACTATAATTCTGTATTATTGGGGATGAACATCACTCCGGGCCAACGTTGAGAATTTCTCCACTCCTTGGCTGAGAACCACGGTCTCGTACATGTATGTAGGAGCTGACTTCCATCCCAACCTCTTTACAAATGTCTTCAAACTCTTTCATTGTGATCAAAGTCAAATCCTGATGAAGCCGTCAGACCAAGATCATCTGCAAAGAGCAGAGGGCCATATGCCCAATGCCAAACAAGCCGCCGTTTCCGTGGTGTAGTGGTCATCACGTTCGCCTCACACGCGAAAGGTCCCCAGTTCGAAACTGGGCAGAAACAATATCGTCTTTTTTTTGGTTTACTCTGCAGCGGAATATCTTCTCTCGATTGGTCATTAAAGACCACTCGTCTAGTTTCTGCAAAATTTAACTCTCTGATGAAGCCAACAGATTTATTCGTGGCTTATTAACAAGAAACTCCCCGTCAGGGAATCGAACCCTGGTCTTCTGCGTGACAAGCAGAGATACTGTCCACTATACTAACGAGGACTCCTTGAGTATATTTAATTGGCAGGTATCTGGCCGGGGTTAAGAGGAGGTATGCACTATAATTCTGTATTATTGGGGATGAACATCACTCCGGGCCAACGTTGAGAATTTCTCCACTCCTTGGCTGAGAACCACGGTCTCGTACATGTATGTAGGAGCTGACTTCCATCCCAACCTCTTTACAAATGTCTTCAAACTCTTTCATTGTGATCAAAGTCAAATCCTGATGAAGCCGTCAGACCAAGATCATCTGCAAAGAGCAGAGGGCCATATGCCCAATGCCAAACAAGCCGCCGTTTCCGTGGTGTAGTGGTCATCACGTTCGCCTCACACGCGAAAGGTCCCCAGTTCGAAACTGGGCGGAAACAATATCGTCTTTTTTTTGGTTTACTCTGCAGCGGTATATCTTCTCTCGATTGGTCATTAAAGACCACTCGTCTAGTTTCTGCAAAATTCAACTCTCTGATGAAGCCAACAGATTTATTCGTGGCTTATTAACAAGAAACTCCCCGTCAGGGAATCGAACCCTGGTCTTCTGCGTGACAAGCAGAGATACTGTCCACTATACTAACGAGGACTCCTTGAGTATATTTAATTGGCAGGTATCTGGCCGGGGTTAAGAGGAGGTATGCACTATAATTCTGTATTATTGGGGATGAACATCACTCCGGGCCAACGTTGAGAATTTCTCCACTCCTTGGCTGAGAACCACGGTCTCGTACATGTATGTAGGAGCTGACTTCCATCCCAACCTCTTTACAAATGTCTTCAAACTCTTTCATTGTGATCAAAGTCAAATCCTGATGAAGCCGTCAGACCAAGATCATCTGCAAAGAGCAGAGGGCCATATGCCCAATGCCAAACAAGCCGCCGTTTCCGTGGTGTAGTGGTCATCACGTTCGCCTCACACGCGAAAGGTCCCCAGTTCGAAACTGGGCGGAAACAATATCGTCTTTTTTTTGGTTTACTCTGCAGCGGAATATCTTCTCTCGATTGGTCATTAAAGACCACTCGTCTAGTTTCTGCAAAATTCAACTCTCTGATGAAGCCAACAGATTTATTCGTGGCTTATTAACAAGAAACTCCCCGTCAGGGAATCGAACCCTGGTCTTCTGCGTGACAAGCAGAGATACTGTCCACTATACTAACGAGGACTCCTTGAGTATATTTAATTGGCAGGTATCTGGCCGGGGTTAAGAGGAGGTATGCACTATAATTCTGTATTATTGGGGATGAACATCACTCCGGGCCAACGTTGAGAATTTCTCCACTCCTTGGCTGAGAACCACGGTCTCGTACATGTATGTAGGAGCTGACTTCCATCCCAACCTCTTTACAAATGTCTTCAAACTCTTTCATTGTGATCAAAGTCAAATCCTGATGAAGCCGTCAGACCAAGATCATCTGCAAAGAGCAGAGGGCCATATGCCCAATGCCAAACAAGCCGCCGTTTCCGTGGTGTAGTGGTCATCACGTTCGCCTCACACGCGAAAGGTCCCCAGTTCGAAACTGGGCGGAAACAATATCGTCTTTTTTTTGGTTTACTCTGCAGCGGAATATCTTCTCTCGATTGGTCATTAAAGACCACTCGTCTAGTTTCTGCAAAATTCAACTCTCTGATGAAGCCAACAGATTTATTCGTGGCTTATTAACAAGAAACTCCCCGTCAGGGAATCGAACCCTGGTCTTCTGCGTGACAAGCAGAGATACTGTCCACTATACTAACGAGGACTCCTTGAGTATATTTAATTGGCAGGTATCTGGCCGGGGTTAAGAGGAGGTATGCACTATAATTCTGTATTATTGGGGATGAACATCACTCCGGGCCAACGTTGAGAATTTCTCCACTCCTTGGCTGAGAACCACGGTCTCGTACATGTATGTAGGAGCTGACTTCCATCCCAACCTCTTTACAAATGTCTTCAAACTCTTTCATTGTGATCAAAGTCAAATCCTGATGAAGCCGTCAGACCAAGATCATCTGCAAAGAGCAGAGGGCCATATGCCCAATGCCAAACAAGCCGCCGTTTCCGTGGTGTAGTGGTCATCACGTTCGCCTCACACGCGAAAGGTCCCCAGTTCGAAACTGGGCGGAAACAATATCGTCTTTTTTTTGGTTTACTCTGCAGCGGAATATCTTCTCTCGATTGGTCATTAAAGACCACTCGTCTAGTTTCTGCAAAATTCAACTCTCTGATGAAGCCAACAGATTTATTCGTGGCTTATTAACAAGAAACTCCCCGTCAGGGAATCGAACCCTGGTCTTCTGCGTGACAAGCAGAGATACTGTCCACTATACTAACGAGGACTCCTTGAGTATATTTAATTGGCAGGTATCTGGCCGGGGTTAAGAGGAGGTATGCACTATAATTCTGTATTATTGGGGATGAACATCACTCCGGGCCAACGTTGAGAATTTCTCCACTCCTTGGCTGAGAACCACGGTCTCGTACATGTATGTAGGAGCTGACTTCCATCCCAACCTCTTTACAAATGTCTTCAAACTCTTTCATTGTGATCAAAGTCAAATCCTGATGAAGCCGTCAGACCAAGATCATCTGCAAAGAGCAGAGGGCCATATGCCCAATGCCAAACAAGCCGCCGTTTCCGTGGTGTAGTGGTCATCACGTTCGCCTCACACGCGAAAGGTCCCCAGTTCGAAACTGGGCGGAAACAATATCGTTTTTTTTTTGGTTTACTCTGCAGCGGAATATCTTCTCTCGATTGGTCATTAAAGACCACTCGTCTAGTTTCTGCAAAATTCAACTCTCTGATGAAGCCTACAGATTTATTCGTGGCTTATTAACAAGAAACTCCCCGTCAGGGAATCGAACCTTGGTCTTCTGCGTGACAAGCAGAGATACTGTCCACTATACTAACGAGGACTCCTTGAGTATATTTAATTGGCAGGTATCTGGCCGGGGTTAAGAGGAGGTATGCACTATAATTCTGTATTATTGGGGATGAACATCACTCCGGGCCAACGTTGAGAATTTCTCCACTCCTTGGCTGAGAACCACGGTCTCGTACATGTATGTAGGAGCTGACTTCCATCCCAACCTCTTTACAAATGTCTTCAAACTCTTTCATTGTGATCAAAGTCAACTCCTGATGAAGCCGTCAGACCAAGATCATCTGCAAAGAGCAGAGGGCCATATGCCCAATGCCAAACAAGCCGCCGTTTCCGTGGTGTAGTGGTCATCACGTTCGCCTCACACGCGAAAGGTCCCCAGTTCGAAACTGGGCGGAAACACTCCAGGCTGACGTTGAGCTTTTCTCCACTCCTTGGCTGAGAACCACGCCCTTGTACATGTATGTAGGAGCTGACTTCCATCCCAACCTCTTTACAAATGTCTTCAAACTCTTTCATTGTGATCAAAGTCAAATCCTGATGAAGCCGTCAGACCAAGATCATCTGCAAAGAGCAGAGGGCCATATGCCCAATGCCAAACAAGCCGCCGTTTCCGTGGTGTAGTGGTCATCACGTTCGCCTCACAGGCGAAAGGTCCCCAGTTCGAAACTGGGCGGAAACAATATCGTCTTTTTTTTGGTTTACTCTGCAGCGGAATATCTTCTCTCGATTGGTCATTAAAGACCACTCGTCTAGTTTCTGCAAAATTCAACTCTCTGATGAAGCCAACAGATTTATTCGTGGCTTATTAACAAGAAACTCCCCGTCAGGGAATCGAACCCTGGTCTTCTGCGTGACAAGCAGAGATACTGTCCACTATACTAACGAGGACTCCTTGAGTATATTTAATTGGCAGGTATCTGGCCGGGGTTAAGAGGAGGTATGCACTATAATTCTGTATTATTGGGGATGAACATCACTCCGGGCCAACGTTGAGAATTTCTCCACTCCTTGGCTGAGAACCACGGTCTCGTACATGTATGTAGGAGCTGACTTCCATCCCAACCTCTTTACAAATGTCTTCAAACTCTTTCATTGTGATCAAAGTCAACTCCTGATGAAGCCGTCAGACCAAGATCATCTGCAAAGAGCAGAGGGCCATATGCCCAATGCTAAACAAGCCGCCGTTTCCGTGGTGTAGTGGTCATCACGTTCGCCTCACACGCGAAAGGTCCCCAGTTCGAAACTGGGCGGAAACACTCCAGGCTGACGTTGAGCTTTTCTCCACTCCTTGGCTGAGAACCACGCCCTTGTACATGTATGTAGGAGCTGACTTCCATCCCAACCTCTTTACAAATGTCTTCAAACTCTTTCATTGTGATCAAAGTCAACTCCTGATGAAGCCGTCAGACCAAGATCATCTGCAAAGAGCAGAGGGCCATATGCCCAATGCCAAACAAGCCGCCGTTTCCGTGGTGTAGTGGTCATCACGTTCGCCTCACACGCGAAAGGTCCCCAGTTCGAAACTGGGCGGAAACAATATCGTTTTTTTTTTGGTTTACTCTGCAGCGGAATATCTTCTCTCGATTGGTCATTAAAGACCACTCGTCTAGTTTCTGCAAAATTTAACTCTCTGATGAAGCCAACAGATTTATTCGTGGCTTATTAACAAGAAACTCCCCGTCAGGGAATCGAACCCTGGTCTTCTGCGTGACAAGCAGAGATACTGTCCACTATACTAACGAGGACTCCTTCAGTATATTTAATTGGCAGGTATCTGGCCGGGGTTAAGAGGAGGTATGCACTATAATTCTGTATTATTGGGGATGAACATCACTCCGGGCCAACGTTGAGAATTTCTCCACTCCTTGGCTGAGAACCACGGTCTCGTACATGTATGTAGGAGCTGACTTCCATCCCAACCTCTTTACAAATGTCTTCAAACTCTTTCATTGTGATCAAAGTCAACTCCTGATGAAGCCGTCAGACCAAGATCATCTGCAGAGAGCAGAGGGCCATATGCCCAATGCCAAACAAGCCGCCGTTTCCGTGGTGTAGTGGTCATCACGTTCGCCTCACACGCGAAAGGTCCCCAGTTCGAAACTGGGCGGAAACACTCCAGGCTGACGTTGAGCTTTTCTCCACTCCTTGGCTGAGAACCACGCCCTTGTACATGTATGTAGGAGCTGACTTCCATCCCAACCTCTTTACAAATGTCTTCAAACTCTTTCATTGTGATCAAAGTCAACTCCTGATGAAGCCGTCAGACCAAGATCATCTGCAAAGAGCAGAGGGCCATATGCCCAATGCCAAACAAGCCGCCGTTTCCGTGGTGTAGTGGTCATCACGTTCGCCTCACACGCGAAAGGTCCCCAGTTCGAAACTGGGCGGAAACACTCCAGGCTGACGTTGAGCTTTTCTCCACTCCTTGGCTGAGAACCACGCCCTTGTACATGTATGTAGGAGCTGACTTCCATCCCAACCTCTTTACAAATGTCTTCAAACTCTTTCATTGTGATCAAAGTCAACTCCTGATGAAGCCGTCAGACCAAGATCATCTGCAAAGAGCAGAGGGCCATATGCCCAATGCCAAACAAGCCGCCGTTTCCGTGGTGTAGTGGTCATCACGTTCGCCTCACACGCGAAAGGTCCCCAGTTCGAAACTGGGCGGAAACAATATCGTTTTTTTTTTGGTTTACTCTGCAGCGGAATATCTTCTCTCGATTGGTCATTAAAGACCACTCGTCTAGTTTCTGCAAAATTCAACTCTCTGATGAAGCCTACAGATTTATTCGTGGCTTATTAACAAGAAACTCCCCGTCAGGGAATCGAACCTTGGTCTTCTGCGTGACAAGCAGAGATACTGTCCACTATACTAACGAGGACTCCTTGAGTATATTTAATTGGCAGGTATCTGGCCGGGGTTAAGAGGAGGTATGCACTATAATTCTGTATTATTGGGGATGAACATCACTCCGGGCCAACGTTGAGAATTTCTCCACTCCTTGGCTGAGAACCACGGTCTCGTACATGTATGTAGGAGCTGACTTCCATCCCAACCTCTTTACAAATGTCTTCAAACTCTTTCATTGTGATCAAAGTCAAATCCTGATGAAGCCGTCAGACCAAGATCATCTGCAAAGAGCAGAGGGCCATATGCCCAATGCCAAACAAGCCGCCGTTTCCGTGGTGTAGTGGTCATCACGTTCGCCTCACAGGCGAAAGGTCCCCAGTTCGAAACTGGGCGGAAACAATATCGTCTTTTTTTTGGTTTACTCTGCAGCGGAATATCTTCTCTCGATTGGTCATTAAAGACCACTCGTCTAGTTTCTGCAAAATTCAACTCTCTGATGAAGCCAACAGATTTATTCGTGGCTTATTAACAAGAAACTCCCCGTCAGGGAATCGAACCCTGGTCTTCTGCGTGACAAGCAGAGATACTGTCCACTATACTAACGAGGACTCCTTGAGTATATTTAATTGGCAGGTATCTGGCCGGGGTTAAGAGGAGGTATGCACTATAATTCTGTATTATTGGGGATGAACATCACTCCGGGCCAACGTTGAGAATTTCTCCACTCCTTGGCTGAGAACCACGGTCTCGTACATGTATGTAGGAGCTGACTTCCATCCCAACCTCTTTACAAATGTCTTCAAACTCTTTCATTGTGATCAAAGTCAAATCCTGATGAAGCCGTCAGACCAAGATCATCTGCAAAGAGCAGAGGGCCATATGCCCAATGCCAAACAAGCCGCCGTTTCCGTGGTGTAGTGGTCATCACGTTCGCCTCACACGCGAAAGGTCCCCAGTTCGAAACTGGGCGGAAACAATATCGTCTTTTTTTTGGTTTACTCTGCAGCGGAATATCTTCTCTCGATTGGTCATTAAAGACCACTCGTCTAGTTTCTGCAAAATTCAACTCTCTGATGAAGCCAACAGATTTATTCGTGGCTTATTAACAAGAAACTCCCCGTCAGGGAATCGAACCCTGGTCTTCTGCGTGACAAGCAGAGATACTGTCCACTATACTAACGAGGACTCCTTGAGTATATTTAATTGGCAGGTATCTGGCCGGGGTTAAGAGGAGGTATGCACTATAATTCTGTATTATTGGGGATGAACATGACTCCGGGCCAACGTTGAGAATTTCTCCACTCCTTGGCTGAGAACCACGGTCTCGTACATGTATGTAGGAGCTGACTTCCATCCCAACCTCTTTACAAATGTCTTCAAACTCTTTCATTGTGATCAAAGTCAACTCCTGATGAAGCCGTCAGACCAAGATCATCTGCAGAGAGCAGAGGGCCATATGCCCAATGCCAAACAAGCCGCCGTTTCCGTGGTGTAGTGGTCATCACGTTCGCCTCACACGCGAAAGGTCCCCAGTTCGAAACTGGGCGGAAACACTCCAGGCTGACGTTGAGCTTTTCTCCACTCCTTGGCTGAGAACCACGCCCTTGTACATGTATGTAGGAGCTGACTTCCATCCCAACCTCTTTACAAATGTCTTCAAACTCTTTCATTGTGATCAAAGTCAACTCCTGATGAAGCCGTCAGACCAAGATCATCTGCAAAGAGAAGAGGGCCATATGCCCAATGCCAAACAAGCCACCGTTTCCGTGGTGTAGTGGTCATCACGTTCGCCTCACACGCGAAAGGTCCCCAGTTCGAAACTGGGCGGAAACAATATCGTTTTTTTTTTGGTTTACTCTGCAGCGGAATATCTTCTCTCGATTGGTCATTAAAGACCACTCGTCTAGTTTCTGCAAAATTTAACTCTCTGATGAAGCCAACAGATTTATTCGTGGCTTATTAACAAGAAACTCCCCGTCAGGGAATCGAACCCTGGTCTTCTGCGTGACAAGCAGAGATACTGTCCACTATACTAACGAGGACTCCTTCAGTATATTTAATTGGCAGGTATCTGGCCGGGGTTAAGAGGAGGTATGCACTATAATTCTGTATTATTGGGGATGAACATCACTCCGGGCCAACGTTGAGAATTTCTCCACTCCTTGGCTGAGAACCACGGTCTCGTACATGTATGTAGGAGCTGACTTCCATCCCAACCTCTTTACAAATGTCTTCAAACTCTTTCATTGTGATCAAAGTCAACTCCTGATGAAGCCGTCAGACCAAGATCATCTGCAAAGAGAAGAGGGCCATATGCCCAATGCCAAACAAGCCACCGTTTCCGTGGTGTAGTGGTCATCACGTTCGCCTCACACGCGAAAGGTCCCCAGTTCGAAACTGGGCGGAAACAATATCGTTTTTTTTTTGGTTTACTCTGCAGCGGAATATCTTCTCTCGATTGGTCATTAAAGACCACTCGTCTAGTTTCTGCAAAATTTAACTCTCTGATGAAGCCAACAGATTTATTCGTGGCTTATTAACAAGAAACTCCCCGTCAGGGAATCGAACCCTGGTCTTCTGCGTGACAAGCAGAGATACTGTCCACTATACTAACGAGGACTCCTTCAGTATATTTAATTGGCAGGTATCTGTCCGGGGTTAAGAGGAGGTATGCACTATAATTCTGTATTATTGGGGATGAACATCACTCCGGGCCAACGTTGAGAATTTCTCCACTCCTTGGCTGAGAACCACGGTCTCGTACATGTATGTAGGAGCTGACTTCCATCCCAACCTCTTTACAAATGTCTTCAAACTCTTTCATTGTGATCAAAGTCAACTCCTGATGAAGCCGTCAGACCAAGATCATCTGCAAAGAGCAGAGGGCCATATGCACAATGCTAAACAAGCCGCCGTTTCCGTGGTGTAGTGGTCATCACGTTCGCCTCACACGCGAAAGGTCCCCAGTTCGAAACTGGGCGGAAACACTCCAGGCTGACGTTGAGCTTTTCTCCACTCCTTGGCTGAGAACCACGCCCTTGTACATGTATGTAGGAGCTGACTTCCATCCCAACCTCTTTACAAATGTCTTCAAACTCTTTCATTGTGATCAAAGTCAACTCCTGATGAAGCCGTCAGACGAAGATCATCTGCAAAGAGCAGAGGGCCATATGCCCAATGCCAAACAAGCCGCCGTTTCCGTGGTGTAGTGGTCATCACGTTCGCCTCACACGCGAAAGGTCCCCAGTTCGAAACTGGGCGGAAACAATATCGGTTTTTTTTGGGTTTATATTTAATTGGCAGGTATCTGGCCGGGGTTAAGAGGAGGTATGCACTATAATTCTGTATTATTGGGGATGAACATCACTCCGGGCCAACGTTGAGAATTTCTCCACTCCTTGGCTGAGAACCACGGTCTCGTACATGTATGTAGGAGCTGACTTCCATCCCAACCTCTTTACAAATGTCTTCAAACTCTTTCATTGTGATCAAAGTCAAATCCTGATGAAGCCGTCAGACCAAGATCATCTGCAAAGAGCAGAGGGCCATATGCCCAATGCCAAACAAGCCGCCGTTTCCGTGGTGTAGTGGTCATCACGTTCGCCTCACACGCGAAAGGTCCCCAGTTCGAAACTGGGCGGAAACAATATCGTCTTTTTTTTGGTTTACTCTGCAGCGGAATATCTTCTCTCGATTGGTCATTAAAGACCACTCGTCTAGTTTCTGCAAAATTCAACTCTCTGATGAAGCCAACAGATTTATTCGTGGCTTATTAACAAGAAACTCCCCGTCAGGGAATCGAACCCTGGTCTTCTGCGTGACAAGCAGAGATACTGTCCACTATACTAACGAGGACTCCTTGAGTATATTTAATTGGCAGGTATCTGGCCGGGGTTAAGAGGAGGTATGCACTATAATTCTGTATTATTGGGGATGAACATCACTCCGGGCCAACGTTGAGAATTTCTCCACTCCTTGGCTGAGAACCACGGTCTCGTACATGTATGTAGGAGCTGACTTCCATCCCAACCTCTTTACAAATGTCTTCAAACTCTTTCATTGTGATCAAAGTCAAATCCTGATGAAGCCGTCAGACCAAGATCATCTGCAAAGAGCAGAGGGCCATATGCCCAATGCCAAACAAGCCGCCGTTTCCGTGGTGTAGTGGTCATCACGTTCGCCTCACACGCGAAAGGTCCCCAGTTCGAAACTGGGCGGAAACAATATCGTCTTTTTTTTGGTTTACTCTGCAGCGGAATATCTTCTCTCGATTGGTCATTAAAGACCACTCGTCTAGTTTCTGCAAAATTCAACTCTCTGATGAAGCCAACAGATTTATTCGTGGATTATTAACAAGAAACTCCCCGTCAGGGAATCGAACCCTGGTCTTCTGCGTGACAAGCAGAGATACTGTCCACTATACTAACGAGGACTCCTTGAGTATATTTAATTGGCAGGTATCTGGCCGGGGTTAAGAGGAGGTATGCACTATAATTCTGTATTATTGGGGATGAACATCACTCCGGGCCAACGTTGAGAATTTCTCCACTCCTTGGCTGAGAACCACGGTCTCGTACATGTATGTAGGAGCTGACTTCCATCCCAACCTCTTTACAAATGTCTTCAAACTCTTTCATTGTGATCAAAGTCAACTCCTGATGAAGCCGTCAGACCAAGATCATCTGCAGAGAGCAGAGGGCCATATGCCCAATGCCAAACAAGCCGCCGTTTCTGTGGTGTAGTGGTCATCACGTTCGCCTCACACGCGAAAGGTCCCCAGTTCGAAACTGGGCGGAAACACTCCAGGCTGACGTTGAGCTTTTCTCCACTCCTTGGCTGAGAACCACGCCCTTGTACATGTATGTAGGAGCTGACTTCCATCCCAACCTCTTTACAAATGTCTTCAAACTCTTTCATTGTGATCAAAGTCAACTCCTGATGAAGCCGTCAGACCAAGATCATCTGCAAAGAGAAGAGGGCCATATGCCCAATGCCAAACAAGCCACCGTTTCCGTGGTGTAGTGGTCATCACGTTCGCCTCACACGCGAAAGGTCCCCAGTTCGAAACTGGGCGGAAACAATATCGTTTTTTTTTTGGTTTACTCTGCAGCGGAATATCTTCTCTCGATTGGTCATTAAAGACCACTCGTCTAGTTTCTGCAAAATTTAACTCTCTGATGAAGCCAACAGATTTATTCGTGGCTTATTAACAAGAAACTCCCCGTCAGGGAATCGAACCCTGGTCTTCTGCGTGACAAGCAGAGATACTGTCCACTATACTAACGAGGACTCCTTCAGTATATTTAATTGGCAGGTATCTGGCCGGGGTTAAGAGGAGGTATGCACTATAATTCTGTATTATTGGGGATGAACATCACTCCGGGCCAACGTTGAGAATTTCTCCACTCCTTGGCTGAGAACCACGGTCTCGTACATGTATGTAGGAGCTGACTTCCATCCCAACCTCTTTACAAATGTCTTCAAACTCTTTCATTGTGATCAAAGTCAACTCCTGATGAAGCCGTCAGACCAAGATCATCTGCAAAGAGCAGAGGGCCATATGCACAATGCTAAACAAGCCGCCGTTTCCGTGGTGTAGTGGTCATCACGTTCGCCTCACACGCGAAAGGTCCCCAGTTCGAAACTGGGCGGAAACACTCCAGGCTGACGTTGAGCTTTTCTCCACTCCTTGGCTGAGAACCACGCCCTTGTACATGTATGTAGGAGCTGACTTCCATCCCAACCTCTTTACAAATGTCTTCAAACTCTTTCATTGTGATCAAAGTCAACTCCTGATGAAGCCGTCAGACGAAGATCATCTGCAAAGAGCAGAGGGCCATATGCCCAATGCCAAACAAGCCGCCGTTTCCGTGGTGTAGTGGTCATCACGTTCGCCTCACACGCGAAAGGTCCCCAGTTCGAAACTGGGCGGAAACAATATCGGTTTTTTTTGGGTTTATATTTAATTGGCAGGTATCTGGCCGGGGTTAAGAGGAGGTATGCACTATAATTCTGTATTATTGGGGATGAACATCACTCCGGGCCAACGTTGAGAATTTCTCCACTCCTTGGCTGAGAACCACGGTCTCGTACATGTATGTAGGAGCTGACTTCCATCCCAACCTCTTTACAAATGTCTTCAAACTCTTTCATTGTGATCAAAGTCAAATCCTGATGAAGCCGTCAGACCAAGATCATCTGCAAAGAGCAGAGGGCCATATGCCCAATGCCAAACAAGCCGCCGTTTCCGTGGTGTAGTGGTCATCACGTTCGCCTCACACGCGAAAGGTCCCCAGTTCGAAACTGGGCGGAAACAATATCGTCTTTTTTTTGGTTTACTCTGCAGCGGAATATCTTCTCTCGATTGGTCATTAAAGACCACTCGTCTAGTTTCTGCAAAATTCAACTCTCTGATGAAGCCAACAGATTTATTCGTGGCTTATTAACAAGAAACTCCCCGTCAGGGAATCGAACCCTGGTCTTCTGCGTGACAAGCAGAGATACTGTCCACTATACTAACGAGGACTCCTTGAGTATATTTAATTGGCAGGTATCTGGCCGGGGTTAAGAGGAGGTATGCACTATAATTCTGTATTATTGGGGATGAACATCACTCCGGGCCAACGTTGAGAATTTCTCCACTCCTTGGCTGAGAACCACGGTCTCGTACATGTATGTAGGAGCTGACTTCCATCCCAACCTCTTTACAAATGTCTTCAAACTCTTTCATTGTGATCAAAGTCAAATCCTGATGAAGCCGTCAGACCAAGATCATCTGCAAAGAGCAGAGGGCCATATGCCCAATGCCAAACAAGCCGCCGTTTCCGTGGTGTAGTGGTCATCACGTTCGCCTCACACGCGAAAGGTCCCCAGTTCGAAACTGGGCGGAAACAATATCGTCTTTTTTTTGGTTTACTCTGCAGCGGAATATCTTCTCTCGATTGGTCATTAAAGACCACTCGTCTAGTTTCTGCAAAATTCAACTCTCTGATGAAGCCAACAGATTTATTCGTGGATTATTAACAAGAAACTCCCCGTCAGGGAATCGAACCCTGGTCTTCTGCGTGACAAGCAGAGATACTGTCCACTATACTAACGAGGACTCCTTGAGTATATTTAATTGGCAGGTATCTGGCCGGGGTTAAGAGGAGGTATGCACTATAATTCTGTATTATTGGGGATGAACATCACTCCGGGCCAACGTTGAGAATTTCTCCACTCCTTGGCTGAGAACCACGGTCTCGTACATGTATGTAGGAGCTGACTTCCATCCCAACCTCTTTACAAATGTCTTCAAACTCTTTCATTGTGATCAAAGTCAACTCCTGATGAAGCCGTGTGACCAAGATCATCTGCAGAGAGCAGAGGGCCATATGCCCAATGCCAAACAAGCCGCCGTTTCCGTGGTGTAGTGGTCATCACGTTCGCCTCACACGCGAAAGGTCCCCAGTTCGAAACTGGGCGGAAACACTCCAGGCTGACGTTGAGCTTTTCTCCACTCCTTGGCTGAGAACCACGCCCTTGTACATGTATGTAGGAGCTGACTTCCATCCCAACCTCTTTACAAATGTCTTCAAACTCTTTCATTGTGATCAAAGTCAACTCCTGATGAAGCCGTCAGACCAAGATCATCTGCAAAGAGAAGAGGGCCATATGCCCAATGCCAAACAAGCCACCGTTTCCGTGGTGTAGTGGTCATCACGTTCGCCTCACACGCGAAAGGTCCCCAGTTCGAAACTGGGCGGAAACAATATCGTTTTTTTTTTGGTTTACTCTGCAGCGGAATATCTTCTCTCGATTGGTCATTAAAGACCACTCGTCTAGTTTCTGCAAAATTCAACTCTCTGATGAAGCCAACAGATTTATTCGTGGCTTATTAACAAGAAACTCCCCGTCAGGGAATCGAACCCTGGTCTTCTGCGTGACAAGCAGAGATACTGTCCACTATACTAACGAGGACTCCTTGAGTATATTTAATTGGCAGGTATCTGGCCGGGGTTAAGAGGAGGTATGCACTATAATTCTGTATTATTGGGGATGAACATCACTCCGGGCCAACGTTGAGAATTTCTCCACTCCTTGGCTGAGAACCACGGTCTCGTACATGTATGTAGGAGCTGACTTCCATCCCAACCTCTTTACAAATGTCTTCAAACTCTTTCATTGTGATCAAAGTCAACTCCTGATGAAGCCGTCAGACCAAGATCATCTGCAAAGAGCAGAGGGCCATATGCCCAATGCTAAACAAGCCGCTGTTTCCGTGGTGTAGTGGTCATCACGTTCGCCTCACACGCGAAAGGTCCCCAGTTCGAAACTGGGCGGAAACACTCCAGGCTGACGTTGAGCTTTTCTCCACTCCTTGGCTGAGAACCACGCCCTTGTACATGTATGTAGGAGCTGACTTCCATCCCAACCTCTTTACAAATGTCTTCAAACTCTTTCATTGTGATCAAAGTCAACTCCTGATGAAGCCGTCAGACCAAGATCATCTGCAAAGAGCAGAGGGCCATATGCCCAATGCCAAACAAGCCGCCGTTTCCGTGGTGTAGTGGTCATCACGTTCGCCTCACACGCGAAAGGTCCCCAGTTCGAAACTGGGCGGAAACAATATCGTTTTTTTTTTGGTTTACTCTGCAGCGGAATATCTTCTCTCGATTGGTCATTAAAGACCACTCGTCTAGTTTCTGCAAAATTTAACTCTCTGATGAAGCCAACAGATTTATTCGTGGCTTATTAACAAGAAACTCCCCGTCAGGGAATCGAACCCTGGTCTTTTGCGTGACAAGCAGAGATACTGTCCACTATACTAACGAGGACTCCTTGAGTATATTTAATTGGCAGGTATCTGGCCGGGGTTAAGAGGAGGTATGCACTATAATTCTGTATTATTGGGGATGAACATCACTCCGGGCCAACGTTGAGAATTTCTCCACTCCTTGGCTGAGAACCACGGTCTCGTACATGTATGTAGGAGCTGACTTCCATCCCAACCTCTTTACAAATGTCTTCAAACTCTTTCATTGTGATCAAAGTCAAATCCTGATGAAGCCGTCAGACCAAGATCATCTGCAAAGAGCAGAGGGCCATATGCCCAATGCCAAACAAGCCGCCGTTTCCGTGGTGTAGTGGTCATCACGTTCGCCTCACACGCGAAAGGTCCCCAGTTCGAAACTGGGCGGAAACAATATCGTCTTTTTTTTGGTTTACTCTGCAGCGGAATATCTTCTCTCGATTGGTCATTAAAGACCACTCATCTAGTTTCTGCAAAATTCAACTCTCTGATGAAGCCAACAGATTTATTCGTGGCTTATTATCAAGAAACTCCCCGTCAGGGAATCGAACCCTGGTCTTCTGCGTGACAAGCAGAGATACTGTCCACTATACTAACGAGGACTCCTTGAGTATATTTAATTGGCAAGTATCTGGCCGGGGTTAAGAGGAGGTATGCACTATAATTCTGTATTATTGGGGATGAACATCACTCCGGGCCAACGTTGAGAATTTCTCCACTCCTTGGCTGAGAACCACGGTCTCGTACATGTATGTAGGAGCTGACTTCCATCCCAACCTCTTTACAAATGTCTTCAAACTCTTTCATTGTGATCAAAGTCAACTCCTGATGAAGCCGTCAGACCAAGATCATCTGCAAAGAGCAGAGGGCCATATGCCCAATGCTAAACAAGCCGCCGTTTCCGTGGTGTAGTGGTCATCACGTTCGCCTCACACGCGAAAGGTCCCCAGTTCGAAACTGGGCGGAAACACTCCAGGCTGACGTTGAGCTTTTCTCCACTCCTTGGCTGAGAACCACGCCCTTGTACATGTATGTAGGAGCTGACTTCCATCCCAACCTCTTTACAAATGTCTTCAAACTCTTTCATTGTGATCAAAGTCAACTCCTGATGAAGCCGTCAGACCAAGATCATCTGCAAAGAGCAGAGGGCCATATGCCCAATGCCAAACAAGCCGCCGTTTCCGTGGTGTAGTGGTCATCACGTTCGCCTCACACGCGAAAGGTCCCCAGTTCGAAACTGGGCGGAAACAATATCGTTTTTTTTTTGGTTTACTCTGCAGCGGAATATCTTCTCTCGATTGGTCATTAAAGACCACTCGTCTAGTTTCTGCAAAATTTAACTCTCTGATGAAGCCAACAGATTTATTCGTGGCTTATTAACAAGAAACTCCCCGTCAGGGAATCGAACCCTGGTCTTCTGCGTGACAAGCAGAGATACTGTCCACTATACTAACGAGGACTCCTTCAGTATATTTAATTGGCAGGTATCTGGCCGGGGTTAAGAGGAGGTATGCACTATAATTCTGTATTATTGGGGATGAACATCACTCCGGGCCAACGTTGAGAATTTCTCCACTCCTTGGCTGAGAACCACGGTCTCGTACATGTATGTAGGAGCTGACTTCCATCCCAACCTCTTTACAAATGTCTTCAAACTCTTTCATTGTGATCAAAGTCAACTCCTGATGAAGCCGTCAGACCAAGATCATCTGCAGAGAGCAGAGGGCCATATGCCCAATGCCAAACAAGCCGCCGTTTCCGTGGTGTAGTGGTCATCACGTTCGCCTCACACGCGAAAGGTCCCCAGTTCGAAACTGGGCGGAAACACTCCAGGCTGACGTTGAGCTTTTCTCCACTCCTTGGCTGAGAACCACGCCCTTGTACATGTATGTAGGAGCTGACTTCCATCCCAACCTCTTTACAAATGTCTTCAAACTCTTTCATTGTGATCAAAGTCAACTCCTGATGAAGCCGTCAGACCAAGATCATCTGCAAAGAGAAGAGGGCCATATGCCCAATGCCAAACAAGCCACCGTTTCCGTGGTGTAGTGGTCATCACGTTCGCCTCACACGCGAAAGGTCCCCAGTTCGAAACTGGGCGGAAACAATATCGTTTTTTTTTTGGTTTACTCTGCAGCGGAATATCTTCTCTCGATTGGTCATTAAAGACCACTCGTCTAGTTTCTGCAAAATTTAACTCTCTGATGAAGCCAACAGATTTATTCGTGGCTTATTAACAAGAAACTCCCCGTCAGGGAATCGAACCCTGGTCTTCTGCGTGACAAGCAGAGATACTGTCCACTATACTAACGAGGACTCCTTCAGTATATTTAATTGGCAGGTATCTGGCCGGGGTTAAGAGGAGGTATGCACTATAATTCTGTATTATTGGGGATGAACATCACTCCGGGCCAACGTTGAGAATTTCTCCACTCCTTGGCTGAGAACCACGGTCTCGTACATGTATGTAGGAGCTGACTTCCATCCCAACCTCTTTACAAATGTCTTCAAACTCTTTCATTGTGATCAAAGTCAAATCCTGATGAAGCCGTCAGACCAAGATCATCTGCAAAGAGCAGAGGGCCATATGCCCAATGCCAAACAAGCCGCCGTTTCCGTGGTGTAGTGGTCATCACGTTCGCCTCACACGCGAAAGGTCCCCAGTTCGAAACTGGGCGGAAACAATATCGTCTTTTTTTTGGTTTACTCTGCAGCGGAATATCTTCTCTCGATTGGTCATTAAAGACCACTCGTCTAGTTTCTGCAAAATTCAACTCTCTGATGAAGCCAACAGATTTATTCGTGGCTTATTAACAAGAAACTCCCCGTCAGGGAATCGAACCCTGGTCTTTTGCGTGACAAGCAGAGATACTGTCCACTATACTAACGAGGACTCCTTGAGTATATTTAATTGGCAGGTATCTGGCCGGGGTTAAGAGGAGGTATGCACTATAATTCTGTATTATTGGGGATGAACATCACTCCGGGCCAACGTTGAGAATTTCTCCACTCCTTGGCTGAGAACCACGGTCTCGTACATGTATGTAGGAGCTGACTTCCATCCCAACCTCTTTACAAATGTCTTCAAACTCTTTCATTGTGATCAAAGTCAAATCCTGATGAAGCCGTCAGACCAAGATCATCTGCAAAGAGCAGAGGGCCATATGCCCAATGCCAAACAAGCCGCCGTTTCCGTGGTGTAGTGGTCATCACGTTCGCCTCACACGCGAAAGGTCCCCAGTTCGAAACTGGGCGGAAACACTCCAGGCTGACGTTGAGCTTTTCTCCACTCCTTGGCTGAGAACCACGCCCTTGTACATGTATGTAGGAGCTGACTTCCATCCCAACCTCTTTACAAATGTCTTCAAACTCTTTCATTGTGATCAAAGTCAACTCCTGATGAAGCCGTCAGACCAAGATCATCTGCAAAGAGCAGAGGGCCATATGCCCAATGCCAAACAAGCCGCCGTTTCCGTGGTGTAGTGGTCATCACGTTCGCCTCACACGCGAAAGGTCCCCAGTTCGAAACTGGGCGGAAACAATATCGTTTTTTTTTTGGTTTACTCTGCAGCGGAATATCTTCTCTCGATTGGTCATTAAAGACCACTCGTCTAGTTTCTGCAAAATTTAACTCTCTGATGAAGCCAACAGATTTATTCGTGGCTTATTAACAAGAAACTCCCCGTCAGGGAATCGAACCCTGGTCTTTTGCGTGACAAGCAGAGATACTGTCCACTATACTAACGAGGACTCCTTGAGTATATTTAATTGGCAGGTATCTGGCCGGGGTTAAGAGGAGGTATGCACTATAATTCTGTATTATTGGGGATGAACATCACTCCGGGCCAACGTTGAGAATTTCTCCACTCCTTGGCTGAGAACCACGGTCTCGTACATGTATGTAGGAGCTGACTTCCATCCCAACCTCTTTACAAATGTCTTCAAACTCTTTCATTGTGATCAAAGTCAAATCCTGATGAAGCCGTCAGACCAAGATCATCTGCAAAGAGCAGAGGGCCATATGCCCAATGCCAAACAAGCCGCCGTTTCCGTGGTGTAGTGGTCATCACTTTCGCCTCACACGCGAAAGGTCCCCAGTTCGAAACTGGGCGGAAACAATATCGTCTTTTTTTTGGTTTACTCTGCAGCGGAATATCTTCTCTCGATTGGTCATTAAAGACCACTCATCTAGTTTCTGCAAAATTCAACTCTCTGATGAAGCCAACAGATTTATTCGTGGCTTATTATCAAGAAACTCCCCGTCAGGGAATCGAACCCTGGTCTTCTGCGTGACAAGCAGAGATACTGTCCACTATACTAACGAGGACTCCTTGAGTATATTTAATTGGCAAGTATCTGGCCGGGGTTAAGAGGAGGTATGCACTATAATTCTGTATTATTGGGGATGAACATCACTCCGGGCCAACGTTGAGAATTTCTCCACTCCTTGGCTGAGAACCACGGTCTCGTACATGTATGTAGGAGCTGACTTCCATCCCAACCTCTTTACAAATGTCTTCAAACTCTTTCATTGTGATCAAAGTCAACTCCTGATGAAGCCGTCAGACCAAGATCATCTGCAAAGAGCAGAGGGCCATATGCCCAATGCTAAACAAGCCGCCGTTTCCGTGGTGTAGTGGTCATCACGTTCGCCTCACACGCGAAAGGTCCCCAGTTCGAAACTGGGCGGAAACACTCCAGGCTGACGTTGAGCTTTTCTCCACTCCTTGGCTGAGAACCACGCCCTTGTACATGTATGTAGGAGCTGACTTCCATCCCAACCTCTTTACAAATGTCTTCAAACTCTTTCATTGTGATCAAAGTCAACTCCTGATGAAGCCGTCAGACCAAGATCATCTGCAAAGAGCAGAGGGCCATATGCCCAATGCCAAACAAGCCGCCGTTTCCGTGGTGTAGTGGTCATCACGTTCGCCTCACACGCGAAAGGTCCCCAGTTCGAAACTGGGCGGAAACAATATCGTTTTTTTTTTGGTTTACTCTGCAGCGGAATATCTTCTCTCGATTGGTCATTAAAGACCACTCGTCTAGTTTCTGCAAAATTTAACTCTCTGATGAAGCCAACAGATTTATTCGTGGCTTATTAACAAGAAACTCCCCGTCAGGGAATCGAACCCTGGTCTTCTGCGTGACAAGCAGAGATACTGTCCACTATACTAACGAGGACTCCTTCAGTATATTTAATTGGCAGGTATCTGGCCGGGGTTAAGAGGAGGTATGCACTATAATTCTGTATTATTGGGGATGAACATCACTCCGGGCCAACGTTGAGAATTTCTCCACTCCTTGGCTGAGAACCACGGTCTCGTACATGTATGTAGGAGCTGACTTCCATCCCAACATCTTTACAAATGTCTTCAAACTCTTTCATTGTGATCAAAGTCAAATCCTGATGAAGCCGTCAGACCAAGATCATCTGCAAAGAGCAGAGGGCCATATGCCCAATGCCAAACAAGCCGCCGTTTCCGTGGTGTAGTGGTCATCACGTTCGCCTCACACGCGAAAGGTCCCCAGTTCGAAACTGGGCGGAAACAATATCGTCTTTTTTTTGGTTTACTCTGCAGCGGAATATCTTCTCTCGATTGGTCATTAAAGACCACTCGTCTAGTTTCTGCAAAATTCAACTCTCTGATGAAGCCAACAGATTTATTCGTGGCTTATTAACAAGAAACTCCCCGTCAGGGAATCGAACCCTGGTCTTTTGCATGACAAGCAGAGATACTGTCCACTATACTAACGAGGACTCCTTGAGTATATTTAATTGGCAGGTATCTGGCCGGGGTTAAGAGGAGGTATGCACTATAATTCTGTATTATTGGGGATGAACATCACTCCGGGCCAACGTTGAGAATTTCTCCACTCCTTGGCTGAGAACCACGGTCTCGTACATGTATGTAGGAGCTGACTTCCATCCCAACCTCTTTACAAATGTCTTCAAACTCTTTCATTGTGATCAAAGTCAAATCCTGATGAAGCCGTCAGACCAAGATCATCTGCAAAGAGCAGAGGGCCATATGCCCAATGCCAAACAAGCCGCCGTTTCCGTGGTGTAGTGGTCATCACGTTCGCCTCACACGCGAAAGGTCCCCAGTTCGAAACTGGGCGGAAACAATATCGTCTTTTTTTTGGTTTACTCTGCAGCGGAATATCTTCTCTCGATTGGTCATTAAAGACCACTCGTCTAGTTTCTGCAAAATTCAACTCTCTGATGAAGCCAACAGATTTATTCGTGGCTTATTAACAAGAAACTCCCCGTCAGGGAATCGAACCCTGGTCTTCTGCGTGACAAGCAGAGATACTGTCCACTATACTAACGAGGACTCCTTGAGTATATTTAATTGGCAGGTATCTGGCCGGGGTTAAGAGGAGGTATGCACTATAATTCTGTATTATTGGGGATGAACATCACTCCGGGCCAACGTTGAGAATTTCTCCACTCCTTGGCTGAGAACCACGGTCTCGTACATGTATGTAGGAGCTGACTTCCATCCCAACCTCTTTACAAATGTCTTCAAACTCTTTCATTGTGATCAAAGTCAACTCCTGATGAAGCCGTCAGACCAAGATCATCTGCAAAGAGCAGAGGGCCATATGCCCAATGCTAAACAAGCCGCCGTTTCCGTGGTGTAGTGGTCATCACGTTCGCCTCACACGCGAAAGGTCCCCAGTTCGAAACTGGGCGGAAACACTCCAGGCTGACGTTGAGCTTTTCTCCACTCCTTGGCTGAGAACCACGCCCTTGTACATGTATGTAGGAGCTGACTTCCATCCCAACCTCTTTACAAATGTCTTCAAACTCTTTCATTGTGATCAAAGTCAACTCCTGATGAAGCCGTCAGACCAAGATCATCTGCAAAGAGCAGAGGGCCATATGCCCAATGCCAAACAAGCCGCCGTTTCCGTGGTGTAGTGGTCATCACGTTCGCCTCACACGCGAAAGGTCCCCAGTTCGAAACTGGGCGGAAACAATATCGTTTTTTTTTTGGTTTACTCTGCAGCGGAATATCTTCTCTCGATTGGTCATTAAAGACCACTCGTCTAGTTTCTGCAAAATTTAACTCTCTGATGAAGCCAACAGATTTATTCGTGGCTTATTAACAAGAAACTCCCCGTCAGGGAATCGAACACTGGTCTTCTGCGTGACAAGCAGAGATACTGTCCACTATACTAACGAGGACTCCTTCAGTATATTTAATTGGCAGGTATCTGGCCGGGGTTAAGAGGAGGTATGCACTATAATTCTGTATTATTGGGGATGAACATCACTCCGGGCCAACGTTGAGAATTTCTCCACTCCTTGGCTGAGAACCACGGTCTCGTACATGTATGTAGGAGCTGACTTCCATCCCAACATCTTTACAAATGTCTTCAAACTCTTTCATTGTGATCAAAGTCAAATCCTGATGAAGCCGTCAGACCAAGATCATCTGCAAAGAGCAGAGGGCCATATGCCCAATGCCAAACAAGCCGCCGTTTCCGTGGTGTAGTGGTCATCACGTTCGCCTCACACGCGAAAGGTCCCCAGTTCGAAACTGGGCGGAAACAATATCGTCTTTTTTTTGGTTTACTCTGCAGCGGAATATCTTCTCTCGATTGGTCATTAAAGACCACTCGTCTAGTTTCTGCAAAATTCAACTCTCTGATGAAGCCAACAGATTTATTCGTGGCTTATTATCAAGAAACTCCCCGTCAGGGAATCGAACCCTGGTCTTCTGCGTGACAAGCAGAGATACTGTCCACTATACTAACGAGGACTCCTTGAGTATATTTAATTGGCAAGTATCTGGCCGGGGTTAAGAGGAGGTATGCACTATAATTCTGTATTATTGGGGATGAACATCACTCCGGGCCAACGTTGAGAATTTCTCCACTCCTTGGCTGAGAACCACGGTCTCGTACATGTATGTAGGAGCTGACTTCCATCCCAACCTCTTTACAAATGTCTTCAAACTCTTTCATTGTGATCAAAGTCAACTCCTGATGAAGCCGTCAGACCAAGATCATCTGCAAAGAGCAGAGGGCCATATGCCCAATGCTAAACAAGCCGCCGTTTCCGTGGTGTAGTGGTCATCACGTTCGCCTCACACGCGAAAGGTCCCCAGTTCGAAACTGGGCGGAAACACTCCAGGCTGACGTTGAGCTTTTCTCCACTCCTTGGCTGAGAACCACGCCCTTGTACATGTATGTAGGAGCTGACTTCCATCCCAACCTCTTTACAAATGTCTTCAAACTCTTTCATTGTGATCAAAGTCAACTCCTGATGAAGCCGTCAGACCAAGATCATCTGCAAAGAGCAGAGGGCCATATGCCCAATGCCAAACAAGCCGCCGTTTCCGTGGTGTAGTGGTCATCACGTTCGCCTCACACGCGAAAGGTCCCCAGTTCGAAACTGGGCGGAAACAATATCGTTTTTTTTTTGGTTTACTCTGCAGCGGAATATCTTCTCTCGATTGGTCATTAAAGACCACTCGTCTAGTTTCTGCAAAATTTAACTCTCTGATGAAGCCAACAGATTTATTCGTGGCTTATTAACAAGAAACTCCCCGTCAGGGAATCGAACCCTGGTCTTCTGCGTGACAAGCAGAGATACTGTCCACTATACTAACGAGGACTCCTTCAGTATATTTAATTGGCAGGTATCTGGCCGGGGTTAAGAGGAGGTATGCACTATAATTCTGTATTATTGGGGATGAACATCACTCCGGGCCAACGTTGAGAATTTCTCCACTCCTTGGCTGAGAACCACGGTCTCGTACATGTATGTAGGAGCTGACTTCCATCCCAACATCTTTACAAATGTCTTCAAACTCTTTCATTGTGATCAAAGTCAAATCCTGATGAAGCCGTCAGACCAAGATCATCTGCAAAGAGCAGAGGGCCATATGCCCAATGCCAAACAAGCCGCCGTTTCCGTGGTGTAGTGGTCATCACGTTCGCCTCACACGCGAAAGGTCCCCAGTTCGAAACTGGGCGGAAACAATATCGTCTTTTTTTTGGTTTACTCTGCAGCGGAATATCTTCTCTCGATTGGTCATTAAAGACCACTCGTCTAGTTTCTGCAAAATTCAACTCTCTGATGAAGCCAACAGATTTATTCGTGGCTTATTAACAAGAAACTCCCCGTCAGGGAATCGAACCCTGGTCTTTTGCGTGACAAGCAGAGATACTGTCCACTATACTAACGAGGACTCCTTGAGTATATTTAATTGGCAGGTATCTGGCCGGGGTTAAGAGGAGGTATGCACTATAATTCTGTATTATTGGGGATGAACATCACTCCGGGCCAACGTTGAGAATTTCTCCACTCCTTGGCTGAGAACCACGGTCTCGTACATGTATGTAGGAGCTGACTTCCATCCCAACCTCTTTACAAATGTCTTCAAACTCTTTCATTGTGATCAAAGTCAAATCCTGATGAAGCCGTCAGACCAAGATCATCTGCAAAGAGCAGAGGGCCATATGCCCAATGCCAAACAAGCCGCCGTTTCCGTGGTGTAGTGGTCATCACGTTCGCCTCACACGCGAAAGGTCCCCAGTTCGAAACTGGGCGGAAACAATATCGTCTTTTTTTTGGTTTACTCTGCAGCGGAATATCTTCTCTCGATTGGTCATTAAAGACCACTCGTCTAGTTTCTGCAAAATTCAACTCTCTGATGAAGCCAACAGATTTATTCGTGGCTTATTAACAAGAAACTCCCCGTCAGGGAATCGAACCCTGGTCTTCTGCGTGACAAGCAGAGATACTGTCCACTATACTAACGAGGACTCCTTGAGTATATTTAATTGGCAGGTATCTGGCCGGGGTTAAGAGGAGGTATGCACTATAATTCTGTATTATTGGGGATGAACATCACTCCGGGCCAACGTTGAGAATTTCTCCACTCCTTGGCTGAGAACCACGGTCTCGTACATGTATGTAGGAGCTGACTTCCATCCCAACCTCTTTACAAATGTCTTCAAACTCTTTCATTGTGATCAAAGTCAACTCCTGATGAAGCCGTCAGACCAAGATCATCTGCAAAGAGCAGAGGGCCATATGCCCAATGCTAAACAAGCCGCCGTTTCCGTGGTGTAGTGGTCATCACGTTCGCCTCACACGCGAAAGGTCCCCAGTTCGAAACTGGGCGGAAACACTCCAGGCTGACGTTGAGCTTTTCTCCACTCCTTGGCTGAGAACCACGCCCTTGTACATGTATGTAGGAGCTGACTTCCATCCCAACCTCTTTACAAATGTCTTCAAACTCTTTCATTGTGATCAAAGTCAACTCCTGATGAAGCCGTCAGACCAAGATCATCTGCAAAGAGCAGAGGGCCATATGCCCAATGCCAAACAAGCCGCCGTTTCCGTGGTGTAGTGGTCATCACGTTCGCCTCACACGCGAAAGGTCCCCAGTTCGAAACTGGGCGGAAACAATATCGGTTTTTTTTTGGTTTACTCTGCAGCGGAATATCTTCTCTCGATTGGTCATTAAAGACCACTCGTCTAGTTTCTGCAAAATTTAACTCTCTGATGAAGCCAACAGATTTATTCGTGGCTTATTAACAAGAAACTCCCCGTCAGGGAATCGAACACTGGTCTTCTGCGTGACAAGCAGAGATACTGTCCACTATACTAACGAGGACTCCTTCAGTATATTTAATTGGCAGGTATCTGGCCGGGGTTAAGAGGAGGTATGCACTATAATTCTGTATTATTGGGGATGAACATCACTCCGGGCCAACGTTGAGAATTTCTCCACTCCTTGGCTGAGAACCACGGTCTCGTACATGTATGTAGGAGCTGACTTCCATCCCAACATCTTTACAAATGTCTTCAAACTCTTTCATTGTGATCAAAGTCAAATCCTGATGAAGCCGTCAGACCAAGATCATCTGCAAAGAGCAGAGGGCCATATGCCCAATGCCAAACAAGCCGCCGTTTCCGTGGTGTAGTGGTCATCACGTTCGCCTCACACGCGAAAGGTCCCCAGTTCGAAACTGGGCGGAAACAATATCGTCTTTTTTTTGGTTTACTCTGCAGCGGAATATCTTCTCTCGATTGGTCATTAAAGACCACTCGTCTAGTTTCTGCAAAATTCAACTCTCTGATGAAGCCAACAGATTTATTCGTGGCTTATTAACAAGAAACTCCCCGTCAGGGAATCGAACCCTGGTCTTTTGCGTGACAAGCAGAGATACTGTCCACTATACTAACGAGGACTCCTTGAGTATATTTAATTGGCAGGTATCTGGCCGGGGTTAAGAGGAGGTATGCACTATAATTCTGTATTATTGGGGATGAACATCACTCCGGGCCAACGTTGAGAATTTCTCCACTCCTTGGCTGAGAACCACGGTCTCGTACATGTATGTAGGAGCTGACTTCCATCCCAACCTCTTTACAAATGTCTTCAAACTCTTTCATTGTGATCAAAGTCAAATCCTGATGAAGCCGTCAGACCAAGATCATCTGCAAAGAGCAGAGGGCCATATGCCCAATGCCAAACAAGCCGCCGTTTCCGTGGTGTAGTGGTCATCACGTTCGCCTCACACGCGAAAGGTCCCCAGTTCGAAACTGGGCGGAAACAATATCGTCTTTTTTTTGGTTTACTCTGCAGCGGAATATCTTCTCTCGATTGGTCATTAAAGACCACTCGTCTAGTTTCTGCAAAATTCAACTCTCTGATGAAGCCAACAGATTTATTCGTGGCTTATTAACAAGAAACTCCCCGTCAGGGAATCGAACCCTGGTCTTCTGCGTGACAAGCAGAGATACTGTCCACTATACTAACGAGGACTCCTTGAGTATATTTAATTGGCAGGTATCTGGCCGGGGTTAAGAGGAGGTATGCACTATAATTCTGTATTATTGGGGATGAACATCACTCCGGGCCAACGTTGAGAATTTCTCCACTCCTTGGCTGAGAACCACGGTCTCGTACATGTATGTAGGAGCTGACTTCCATCCCAACCTCTTTACAAATGTCTTCAAACTCTTTCATTGTGATCAAAGTCAACTCCTGATGAAGCCGTCAGACCAAGATCATCTGCAAAGAGCAGAGGGCCATATGCCCAATGCTAAACAAGCCGCCGTTTCCGTGGTGTAGTGGTCATCACGTTCGCCTCACACGCGAAAGGTCCCCAGTTCGAAACTGGGCGGAAACACTCCAGGCTGACGTTGAGCTTTTCTCCACTCCTTGGCTGAGAACCACGCCCTTGTACATGTATGTAGGAGCTGACTTCCATCCCAACCTCTTTACAAATGTCTTCAAACTCTTTCATTGTGATCAAAGTCAACTCCTGATGAAGCCGTCAGACCAAGATCATCTGCAAAGAGCAGAGGGCCATATGCCCAATGCCAAACAAGCCGCCGTTTCCGTGGTGTAGTGGTCATCACGTTCGCCTCACACGCGAAAGGTCCCCAGTTCGAAACTGGGCGGAAACAATATCGTTTTTTTTTTGGTTTACTCTGCAGCGGAATATCTTCTCTCGATTGGTCATTAAAGACCACTCGTCTAGTTTCTGCAAAATTTAACTCTCTGATGAAGCCAACAGATTTATTCGTGGCTTATTAACAAGAAACTCCCCGTCAGGGAATCGAACACTGGTCTTCTGCGTGACAAGCAGAGATACTGTCCACTATACTAACGAGGACTCCTTCAGTATATTTAATTGGCAGGTATCTGGCCGGGGTTAAGAGGAGGTATGCACTATAATTCTGTATTATTGGGGATGAACATCACTCCGGGCCAACGTTGAGAATTTCTCCACTCCTTGGCTGAGAACCACGGTCTCGTACATGTATGTAGGAGCTGACTTCCATCCCAACATCTTTACAAATGTCTTCAAACTCTTTCATTGTGATCAAAGTCAAATCCTGATGAAGCCGTCAGACCAAGATCATCTGCAAAGAGCAGAGGGCCATATGCCCAATGCCAAACAAGCCGCCGTTTCCGTGGTGTAGTGGTCATCACGTTCGCCTCACACGCGAAAGGTCCCCAGTTCGAAACTGGGCGGAAACAATATCGTCTTTTTTTTGGTTTACTCTGCAGCGGAATATCTTCTCTCGATTGGTCATTAAAGACCACTCGTCTAGTTTCTGCAAAATTCAACTCTCTGATGAAGCCAACAGATTTATTCGTGGCTTATTAACAAGAAACTCCCCGTCAGCGAATCGAACCCTGGTCTTTTGCGTGACAAGCAGAGATACTGTCCACTATACTAACGAGGACTCCTTGAGTATATTTAATTGGCAGGTATCTGGCCGGGGTTAAGAGGAGGTATGCACTATAATTCTGTATTATTGGGGATGAACATCACTCCGGGCCAACGTTGAGAATTTCTCCACTCCTTGGCTGAGAACCACGGTCTCGTACATGTATGTAGGAGCTGACTTCCATCCCAACCTCTTTACAAATGTCTTCAAACTCTTTCATTGTGATCAAAGTCAAATCCTGATGAAGCCGTCAGACCAAGATCATCTGCAAAGAGCAGAGGGCCATATGCCCAATGCCAAACAAGCCGCCGTTTCCGTGGTGTAGTGGTCATCACGTTCGCCTCACACGCGAAAGGTCCCCAGTTCGAAACTGGGCAGAAACAATATCGTCTTTTTTTTGGTTTACTCTGCAGCGGAATATCTTCTCTCGATTGGTCATTAAAGACCACTCGTCTAGTTTCTGCAAAATTCAACTCTCTGATGAAGCCAACAGATTTATTCGTGGCTTATTAACAAGAAACTCCCCGTCAGGGAATCGAACCCTGGTCTTCTGCGTGACAAGCAGAGATACTGTCCACTATACTAACGAGGACTCCTTGAGTATATTTAATTGGCAGGTATCTGGCCGGGGTTAAGAGGAGGTATGCACTATAATTCTGTATTATTGGGGATGAACATCACTCCGGGCCAACGTTGAGAATTTCTCCACTCCTTGGCTGAGAACCACGGTCTCGTACATGTATGTAGGAGCTGACTTCCATCCCAACCTCTTTACAAATGTCTTCAAACTCTTTCATTGTGATCAAAGTCAAATCCTGATGAAGCCGTCAGACCAAGATCATCTGCAAAGAGCAGAGGGCCATATGCCCAATGCCAAACAAGCCGCCGTTTCCGTGGTGTAGTGGTCATCACGTTCGCCTCACACGCGAAAGGTCCCCAGTTCGAAACTGGGCGGAAACAATATCGTCTTTTTTTTGGTTTACTCTGCAGCGGTATATCTTCTCTCGATTGGTCATTAAAGACCACTCGTCTAGTTTCTGCAAAATTCAACTCTCTGATGAAGCCAACAGATTTATTCGTGGCTTATTAACAAGAAACTCCCCGTCAGGGAATCGAACCCTGGTCTTCTGCGTGACAAGCAGAGATACTGTCCACTATACTAACGAGGACTCCTTGAGTATATTTAATTGGCAGGTATCTGGCCGGGGTTAAGAGGAGGTATGCACTATAATTCTGTATTATTGGGGATGAACATCACTCCGGGCCAACGTTGAGAATTTCTCCACTCCTTGGCTGAGAACCACGGTCTCGTACATGTATGTAGGAGCTGACTTCCATCCCAACCTCTTTACAAATGTCTTCAAACTCTTTCATTGTGATCAAAGTCAAATCCTGATGAAGCCGTCAGACCAAGATCATCTGCAAAGAGCAGAGGGCCATATGCCCAATGCCAAACAAGCCGCCGTTTCCGTGGTGTAGTGGTCATCACGTTCGCCTCACACGCGAAAGGTCCCCAGTTCGAAACTGGGCGGAAACAATATCGTCTTTTTTTTGGTTTACTCTGCAGCGGAATATCTTCTCTCGATTGGTCATTAAAGACCACTCGTCTAGTTTCTGCAAAATTCAACTCTCTGATGAAGCCAACAGATTTATTCGTGGCTTATTAACAAGAAACTCCCCGTCAGGGAATCGAACCCTGGTCTTCTGCGTGACAAGCAGAGATACTGTCCACTATACTAACGAGGACTCCTTGAGTATATTTAATTGGCAGGTATCTGGCCGGGGTTAAGAGGAGGTATGCACTATAATTCTGTATTATTGGGGATGAACATCACTCCGGGCCAACGTTGAGAATTTCTCCACTCCTTGGCTGAGAACCACGGTCTCGTACATGTATGTAGGAGCTGACTTCCATCCCAACATCTTTACAAATGTCTTCAAACTCTTTCATTGTGATCAAAGTCAAATCCTGATGAAGCCGTCAGACCAAGATCATCTGCAAAGAGCAGAGGGCCATATGCCCAATGCCAAACAAGCCGCCGTTTCCGTGGTGTAGTGGTCATCACGTTCGCCTCACACGCGAAAGGTCCCCAGTTCGAAACTGGGCGGAAACAATATCGTCTTTTTTTTGGTTTACTCTGCAGCGGTATATCTTCTCTCGATTGGTCATTAAAGACCACTCGTCTAGTTTCTGCAAAATTCAACTCTCTGATGAAGCCAACAGATTTATTCGTGGCTTATTAACAAGAAACTCCCCGTCAGGGAATCGAACCCTGGTCTTCTGCGTGACAAGCAGAGATACTGTCCACTATACTAACGAGGACTCCTTGAGTATATTTAATTGGCAGGTATCTGGCCGGGGTTAAGAGGAGGTATGCACTATAATTCTGTATTATTGGGGATGAACATCACTCCGGGCCAACGTTGAGAATTTCTCCACTCCTTGGCTGAGAACCACGGTCTCGTACATGTATGTAGGAGCTGACTTCCATCCCAACCTCTTTACAAATGTCTTCAAACTCTTTCATTGTGATCAAAGTCAAATCCTGATGAAGCCGTCAGACCAAGATCATCTGCAAAGAGCAGAGGGCCATATGCCCAATGCCAAACAAGCCGCCGTTTCCGTGGTGTAGTGGTCATCACGTTCGCCTCACACGCGAAAGGTCCCCAGTTCGAAACTGGGCGGAAACAATATCGTCTTTTTTTTGGTTTACTCTGCAGCGGAATATCTTCTCTCGATTGGTCATTAAAGACCACTCGTCTAGTTTCTGCAAAATTCAACTCTCTGATGAAGCCAACAGATTTATTCGTGGCTTATTAACAAGAAACTCCCCGTCAGGGAATCGAACCCTGGTCTTCTGCGTGACAAGCAGAGATACTGTCCACTATACTAACGAGGACTCCTTGAGTATATTTAATTGGCAGGTATCTGGCCGGGGTTAAGAGGAGGTATGCACTATAATTCTGTATTATTGGGGATGAACATCACTCCGGGCCAACGTTGAGAATTTCTCCACTCCTTGGCTGAGAACCACGGTCTCGTACATGTATGTAGGAGCTGACTTCCATCCCAACATCTTTACAAATGTCTTCAAACTCTTTCATTGTGATCAAAGTCAAATCCTGATGAAGCCGTCAGACCAAGATCATCTGCAAAGAGCAGAGGGCCATATGCCCAATGCCAAACAAGCCGCCGTTTCCGTGGTGTAGTGGTCATCACGTTCGCCTCACACGCGAAAGGTCCCCAGTTCGAAACTGGGCGGAAACAATATCGTCTTTTTTTTGGTTTACTCTGCAGCGGTATATCTTCTCTCGATTGGTCATTAAAGACCACTCGTCTAGTTTCTGCAAAATTCAACTCTCTGATGAAGCCAACAGATTTATTCGTGGCTTATTAACAAGAAACTCCCCGTCAGGGAATCGAACCCTGGTCTTCTGCGTGACAAGCAGAGATACTGTCCACTATACTAACGAGGACTCCTTGAGTATATTTAATTGGCAGGTATCTGGCCGGGGTTAAGAGGAGGTATGCACTATAATTCTGTATTATTGGGGATGAACATCACTCCGGGCCAACGTTGAGAATTTCTCCACTCCTTGGCTGAGAACCACGGTCTCGTACATGTATGTAGGAGCTGACTTCCATCCCAACCTCTTTACAAATGTCTTCAAACTCTTTCATTGTGATCAAAGTCAAATCCTGATGAAGCCGTCAGACCAAGATCATCTGCAAAGAGCAGAGGGCCATATGCCCAATGCCAAACAAGCCGCCGTTTCCGTGGTGTAGTGGTCATCACGTTCGCCTCACACGCGAAAGGTCCCCAGTTCGAAACTGGGCGGAAACAATATCGTCTTTTTTTTGGTTTACTCTGCAGCGGAATATCTTCTCTCGATTGGTCATTAAAGACCACTCGTCTAGTTTCTGCAAAATTCAACTCTCTGATGAAGCCAACAGATTTATTCGTGGCTTATTAACAAGAAACTCCCCGTCAGGGAATCGAACCCTGGTCTTCTGCGTGACAAGCAGAGATACTGTCCACTATACTAACGAGGACTCCTTGAGTATATTTAATTGGCAGGTATCTGGCCGGGGTTAAGAGGAGGTATGCACTATAATTCTGTATTATTGGGGATGAACATCACTCCGGGCCAACGTTGAGAATTTCTCCACTCCTTGGCTGAGAACCACGGTCTCGTACATGTATGTAGGAGCTGACTTCCATCCCAACCTCTTTACAAATGTCTTCAAACTCTTTCATTGTGATCAAAGTCAACTCCTGATGAAGCCGTCAGACCAAGATCATCTGCAAAGAGCAGAGGGCCATATGCCCAATGCTAAACAAGCCGCCGTTTCCGTGGTGTAGTGGTCATCACGTTCGCCTCACACGCGAAAGGTCCCCAGTTCGAAACTGGGCGGAAACACTCCAGGCTGACGTTGAGCTTTTCTCCACTCCTTGGCTGAGAACCACGCCCTTGTACATGTATGTAGGAGCTGACTTCCATCCCAACCTCTTTACAAATGTCTTCAAACTCTTTCATTGTGATCAAAGTCAACTCCTGATGAAGCCGTCAGACCAAGATCATCTGCAAAGAGCAGAGGGCCATATGCCCAATGCCAAACAAGCCGCCGTTTCCGTGGTGTAGTGGTCATCACGTTCGCCTCACACGCGAAAGGTCCCCAGTTCGAAACTGGGCGGAAACAATATCGGTTTTTTTTTGGTTTACTCTGCAGCGGAATATCTTCTCTCGATTGGTCATTAAAGACCACTCGTCTAGTTTCTGCAAAATTTAACTCTCTGATGAAGCCAACAGATTTATTCGTGGCTTATTAACAAGAAACTCCCCGTCAGGGAATCGAACACTGGTCTTCTGCGTGACAAGCAGAGATACTGTCCACTATACTAACGAGGACTCCTTCAGTATATTTAATTGGCAGGTATCTGGCCGGGGTTAAGAGGAGGTATGCACTATAATTCTGTATTATTGGGGATGAACATCACTCCGGGCCAACGTTGAGAATTTCTCCACTCCTTGGCTGAGAACCACGGTCTCGTACATGTATGTAGGAGCTGACTTCCATCCCAACATCTTTACAAATGTCTTCAAACTCTTTCATTGTGATCAAAGTCAAATCCTGATGAAGCCGTCAGACCAAGATCATCTGCAAAGAGCAGAGGGCCATATGCCCAATGCCAAACAAGCCGCCGTTTCCGTGGTGTAGTGGTCATCACGTTCGCCTCACACGCGAAAGGTCCCCAGTTCGAAACTGGGCAGAAACAATATCGTCTTTTTTTTGGTTTACTCTGCAGCGGAATATCTTCTCTCGATTGGTCATTAAAGACCACTCGTCTAGTTTCTGCAAAATTCAACTCTCTGATGAAGCCAACAGATTTATTCGTGGCTTATTAACAAGAAACTCCCCGTCAGGGAATCGAACCCTGGTCTTCTGCGTGACAAGCAGAGATACTGTCCACTATACTAACGAGGACTCCTTCAGTATATTTAATTGGCAGGTATCTGGCCGGGGTTAAGAGGAGGTATGCACTATAATTCTGTATTATTGGGGATGAACATCACTCCGGGCCAACGTTGAGAATTTCTCCACTCCTTGGCTGAGAACCACGGTCTCGTACATGTATGTAGGAGCTGACTTCCATCCCAACCTCTTTACAAATGTCTTCAAACTCTTTCATTGTGATCAAAGTCAAATCCTGATGAAGCCGTCAGACCAAGATCATCTGCAAAGAGCAGAGGGCCATATGCCCAATGCCAAACAAGCCGCCGTTTCCGTGGTGTAGTGGTCATCACGTTCGCCTCACACGCGAAAGGTCCCCAGTTCGAAACTGGGCGGAAACAATATCGTCTTTTTTTTGGTTTACTCTGCAGCGGTATATCTTCTCTCGATTGGTCATTAAAGACCACTCGTCTAGTTTCTGCAAAATTCAACTCTCTGATGAAGCCAACAGATTTATTCGTGGCTTATTAACAAGAAACTCCCCGTCAGGGAATCGAACCCTGGTCTTCTGCGTGACAAGCAGAGATACTGTCCACTATACTAACGAGGACTCCTTGAGTATATTTAATTGGCAGGTATCTGGCCGGGGTTAAGAGGAGGTATGCACTATAATTCTGTATTATTGGGGATGAACATCACTCCGGGCCAACGTTGAGAATTTCTCCACTCCTTGGCTGAGAACCACGGTCTCGTACATGTATGTAGGAGCTGACTTCCATCCCAACCTCTTTACAAATGTCTTCAAACTCTTTCATTGTGATCAAAGTCAAATCCTGATGAAGCCGTCAGACCAAGATCATCTGCAAAGAGCAGAGGGCCATATGCCCAATGCCAAACAAGCCGCCGTTTCCGTGGTGTAGTGGTCATCACGTTCGCCTCACACGCGAAAGGTCCCCAGTTCGAAACTGGGCGGAAACAATATCGTCTTTTTTTTGGTTTACTCTGCAGCGGAATATCTTCTCTCGATTGGTCATTAAAGACCACTCGTCTAGTTTCTGCAAAATTCAACTCTCTGATGAAGCCAACAGATTTATTCGTGGCTTATTAACAAGAAACTCCCCGTCAGGGAATCGAACCCTGGTCTTCTGCGTGACAAGCAGAGATACTGTCCACTATACTAACGAGGACTCCTTGAGTATATTTAATTGGCAGGTATCTGGCCGGGGTTAAGAGGAGGTATGCACTATAATTCTGTATTATTGGGGATGAACATCACTCCGGGCCAACGTTGAGAATTTCTTCACTCCTTGGCTGAGAACCACGGTCTCGTACATGTATGTAGGAGCTGACTTCCATCCCAACCTCTTTACAAATGTCTTCAAACTCTTTCATTGTGATCAAAGTCAAATCCTGATGAAGCCGTCAGACCAAGATCATCTGCAAAGAGCAGAGGGCCATATGCCCAATGCCAAACAAGCCGCCGTTTCCGTGGTGTAGTGGTCATCACGTTCGCCTCACACGCGAAAGGTCCCCAGTTCGAAACTGGGCGGAAACAATATCGTCTTTTTTTTGGTTTACTCTGCAGCGGAATATCTTCTCTCGATTGGTCATTAAAGACCACTCGTCTAGTTTCTGCAAAATTCAACTCTCTGATGAAGCCAACAGATTTATTCGTGGCTTATTAACAAGAAACTCCCCGTCAGGGAATCGAACCCTGGTCTTCTGCGTGACAAGCAGAGATACTGTCCACTATACTAACGAGGACTCCTTGAGTATATTTAATTGGCAGGTATCTGGCCGGGGTTAAGAGGAGGTATGCACTATAATTCTGTATTATTGGGGATGAACATCACTCCGGGCCAACGTTGAGAATTTCTCCACTCCTTGGCTGAGAACCACGGTCTCGTACATGTATGTAGGAGCTGACTTCCATCCCAACCTCTTTACAAATGTCTTCAAACTCTTTCATTGTGATCAAAGTCAACTCCTGATGAAGCCGTCAGACCAAGATCATCTGCAAAGAGCAGAGGGCCATATGCCCAATGCCAAACAAGCCGCCGTTTCCGTGGTGTAGTGGTCATCACGTTCGCCTCACACGCGAAAGGTCCCCAGTTCGAAACTGGGCGGAAACAATATCGTTTTTTTTTTGGTTTACTCTGCAGCGGAATATCTTCTCTCGATTGGTCATTAAAGACCACTCGTCTAGTTTCTGCAAAATTCAACTCTCTGATGAAGCCTACAGATTTATTCGTGGCTTATTAACAAGAAACTCCCCGTCAGGGAATCGAACCTTGGTCTTCTGCGTGACAAGCAGAGATACTGTCCACTATACTAACGAGGACTCCTTGAGTATATTTAATTGGCAGGTATCTGGCCGGGGTTAAGAGGAGGTATGCACTATAATTCTGTATTATTGGGGATGAACATCACTCCGGGCCAACGTTGAGAATTTCTCCACTCCTTGGCTGAGAACCACGGTCTCGTACATGTATGTAGGAGCTGACTTCCATCCCAACCTCTTTACAAATGTCTTCAAACTCTTTCATTGTGATCAAAGTCAACTCCTGATGAAGCCGTCAGACCAAGATCATCTGCAAAGAGCAGAGGGCCATATGCCCAATGCCAAACAAGCCGCCGTTTCCGTGGTGTAGTGGTCATCACGTTCGCCTCACACGCGAAAGGTCCCCAGTTCGAAACTGGGCGGAAACACTCCAGGCTGACGTTGAGCTTTTCTCCACTCCTTGGCTGAGAACCACGCCCTTGTACATGTATGTAGGAGCTGACTTCCATCCCAACCTCTTTACAAATGTCTTCAAACTCTTTCATTGTGATCAAAGTCAACTCCTGATGAAGCCGTCAGACCAAGATCATCTGCAAAGAGCAGAGGGCCATATGCCCAATGCCAAACAAGCCGCCGTTTCCGTGGTGTAGTGGTCATCACGTTCGCCTCACACGCGAAAGGTCCCCAGTTCGAAACTGGGCGGAAACAATATCGTTTTTTTTTTGGTTTACTCTGCAGCGGAATATCTTCTCTCGATTGGTCATTAAAGACCACTCGTCTAGTTTCTGCAAAATTCAACTCTCTGATGAAGCCTACAGATTTATTCGTGGCTTATTAACAAGAAACTCCCCGTCAGGGAATCGAACCTTGGTCTTCTGCGTGACAAGCAGAGATACTGTCCACTATACTAACGAGGACTCCTTGAGTATATTTAATTGGCAGGTATCTGGCCGGGGTTAAGAGGAGGTATGCACTATAATTCTGTATTATTGGGGATGAACATCACTCCGGGCCAACGTTGAGAATTTCTCCACTCCTTGGCTGAGAACCACGGTCTCGTACATGTATGTAGGAGCTGACTTCCATCCCAACCTCTTTACAAATGTCTTCAAACTCTTTCATTGTGATCAAAGTCAAATCCTGATGAAGCCGTCAGACCAAGATCATCTGCAAAGAGCAGAGGGCCATATGCCCAATGCCAAACAAGCCGCCGTTTCCGTGGTGTAGTGGTCATCACGTTCGCCTCACACGCGAAAGGTCCCCAGTTCGAAACTGGGCGGAAACAATATCGTCTTTTTTTTGGTTTACTCTGCAGCGGAATATCTTCTCTCGATTGGTCATTAAAGACCACTCGTCTAGTTTCTGCAAAATTCAACTCTCTGATGAAGCCAACAGATTTATTCGTGGCTTATTAACAAGAAACTCCCCGTCAGGGAATCGAACCCTGGTCTTCTGCGTGACAAGCAGAGATACTGTCCACTATACTAACGAGGACTCCTTGAGTATATTTAATTGGCAGGTATCTGGCCGGGGTTAAGAGGAGGTATGCACTATAATTCTGTATTATTGGGGATGAACATCACTCCGGGCCAACGTTGAGAATTTCTCCACTCCTTGGCTGAGAACCACGGTCTCGTACATGTATGTAGGAGCTGACTTCCATCCCAACCTCTTTACAAATGTCTTCAAACTCTTTCATTGTGATCAAAGTCAACTCCTGATGAAGCCGTCAGACCAAGATCATCTGCAAAGAGCAGAGGGCCATATGCCCAATGCCAAACAAGCCGCCGTTTCCGTGGTGTAGTGGTCATCACGTTTGCCTCACACGCGAAAGGTCCCCAGTTCGAAACTGGGCGGAAACACTCCAGGCTGACGTTGAGCTTTTCTCCACTCCTTGGCTGAGAACCACGCCCTTGTACATGTATGTAGGAGCTGACTTCCATCCCAACCTCTTTACAAATGTCTTCAAACTCTTTCATTGTGATCAAAGTCAACTCCTGATGAAGCCGTCAGACCAAGATCATCTGCAAAGAGCAGAGGGCCATATGCCCAATGCCAAACAAGCCGCCGTTTCCGTGGTGTAGTGGTCATCACGTTCGCCTCACACGCGAAAGGTCCCCAGTTCGAAACTGGGCGGAAACAATATCGTTTTTTTTTTGGTTTACTCTGCAGCGGAATATCTTCTCTCGATTGGTCATTAAAGACCACTCGTCTAGTTTCTGCAAAATTTAACTCTCTGATGAAGCCAACAGATTTATTCGTGGCTTATTAACAAGAAACTCCCCGTCAGGGAATCGAACACTGGTCTTCTGCGTGACAAGCAGAGATACTGTCCACTATACTAACGAGGACTCCTTCAGTATATTTAATTGGCAGGTATCTGGCCGGGGTTAAGAGGAGGTATGCACTATAATTCTGTATTATTGGGGATGAACATCACTCCGGGCCAACGTTGAGAATTTCTCCACTCCTTGGCTGAGAACCACGGTCTCGTACATGTATGTAGGAGCTGACTTCCATCCCAACATCTTTACAAATGTCTTCAAACTCTTTCATTGTGATCAAAGTCAAATCCTGATGAAGCCGTCAGACCAAGATCATCTGCAAAGAGCAGAGGGCCATATGCCCAATGCCAAACAAGCCGCCGTTTCCGTGGTGTAGTGGTCATCACGTTCGCCTCACACGCGAAAGGTCCCCAGTTCGAAACTGGGCGGAAACACTCCAGGCTGACGTTGAGCTTTTCTCCACTCCTTGGCTGAGAACCACGCCCTTGTACATGTATGTAGGAGCTGACTTCCATCCCAACCTCTTTACAAATGTCTTCAAACTCTTTCATTGTGATCAAAGTCAACTCCTGATGAAGCCGTCAGACCAAGATCATCTGCAAAGAGCAGAGGGCCATATGCCCAATGCCAAACAAGCCGCCGTTTCCGTGGTGTAGTGGTCATCACGTTCGCCTCACACGCGAAAGGTCCCCAGTTCGAAACTGGGCGGAAACAATATCGTTTTTTTTTTGGTTTACTCTGCAGCGGAATATCTTCTCTCGATTGGTCATTAAAGACCACTCGTCTAGTTTCTGCAAAATTCAACTCTCTGATGAAGCCTACAGATTTATTCGTGGCTTATTAACAAGAAACTCCCCGTCAGGGAATCGAACCTTGGTCTTCTGCGTGACAAGCAGAGATACTGTCCACTATACTAACGAGGACTCCTTGAGTATATTTAATTGGCAGGTATCTGGCCGGGGTTAAGAGGAGGTATGCACTATAATTCTGTATTATTGGGGATGAACATCACTCCGGGCCAACGTTGAGAATTTCTCCACTCCTTGGCTGAGAACCACGGTCTCGTACATGTATGTAGGAGCTGACTTCCATCCCAACCTCTTTACAAATGTCTTCAAACTCTTTCATTGTGATCAAAGTCAAATCCTGATGAAGCCGTCAGACCAAGATCATCTGCAAAGAGCAGAGGGCCATATGCCCAATGCCAAACAAGCCGCCGTTTCCGTGGTGTAGTGGTCATCACGTTCGCCTCACACGCGAAAGGTCCCCAGTTCGAAACTGGGCGGAAACAATATCGTCTTTTTTTTGGTTTACTCTGCAGCGGAATATCTTCTCTCGATTGGTCATTAAAGACCACTCGTCTAGTTTCTGCAAAATTCAACTCTCTGATGAAGCCAACAGATTTATTCGTGGCTTATTAACAAGAAACTCCCAGTCAGGGAATCGAACCCTGGTCTTCTGCGTGACAAGCAGAGATACTGTCCACTATACTAACGAGGACTCCTTGAGTATATTTAATTGGCAGGTATCTGGCCGGGGTTAAGAGGAGGTATGCACTATAATTCTGTATTATTGGGGATGAACATCACTCCGGGCCAACGTTGAGAATTTCTCCACTCCTTGGCTGAGAACCACGGTCTCGTACATGTATGTAGGAGCTGACTTCCATCCCAACCTCTTTACAAATGTCTTCAAACTCTTTCATTGTGATCAAAGTCAACTCCTGATGAAGCCGTCAGACCAAGATCATCTGCAAAGAGCAGAGGGCCATATGCCCAATGCTAAACAAGCCGCCGTTTCCGTGGTGTAGTGGTCATCACGTTCGCCTCACACGCGAAAGGTCCCCAGTTCGAAACTGGGCGGAAACACTCCAGGCTGACGTTGAGCTTTTCTCCACTCCTTGGCTGAGAACCACGCCCTTGTACATGTATGTAGGAGCTGACTTCCATCCCAACCTCTTTACAAATGTCTTCAAACTCTTTCATTGTGATCAAAGTCAACTCCTGATGAAGCCGTCAGACCAAGATCATCTGCAAAGAGCAGAGGGCCATATGCCCAATGCCAAACAAGCCGCCGTTTCCGTGGTGTAGTGGTCATCACGTTCGCCTCACACGCGAAAGGTCCCCAGTTCGAAACTGGGCGGAAACAATATCGTTTTTTTTTTGGTTTACTCTGCAGCGGAATATCTTCTCTCGATTGGTCATTAAAGACCACTCGTCTAGTTTCTGCAAAATTTAACTCTCTGATGAAGCCAACAGATTTATTCGTGGCTTATTAACAAGAAACTCCCCGTCAGGGAATCGAACACTGGTCTTCTGCGTGACAAGCAGAGATACTGTCCACTATACTAACGAGGACTCCTTCAGTATATTTAATTGGCAGGTATCTGGCCGGGGTTAAGAGGAGGTATGCACTATAATTCTGTATTATTGGGGATGAACATCACTCCGGGCCAACGTTGAGAATTTCTCCACTCCTTGGCTGAGAACCACGGTCTCGTACATGTATGTAGGAGCTGACTTCCATCCCAACATCTTTACAAATGTCTTCAAACTCTTTCATTGTGATCAAAGTCAAATCCTGATGAAGCCGTCAGACCAAGATCATCTGCAAAGAGCAGAGGGCCATATGCCCAATGCCAAACAAGCCGCCGTTTCCGTGGTGTAGTGGTCATCACGTTCGCCTCACACGCGAAAGGTCCCCAGTTCGAAACTGGGCGGAAACAATATCGTCTTTTTTTTGGTTTACTCTGCAGCGGAATATCTTCTCTCGATTGGTCATTAAAGACCACTCGTCTAGTTTCTGCAAAATTCAACTCTCTGATGAAGCCAACAGATTTATTCGTGGCTTATTAACAAGAAACTCCCCGTCAGGGAATCGAACCCTGGTCTTTTGCGTGACAAGCAGAGATACTGTCCACTATACTAACGAGGACTCCTTGAGTATATTTAATTGGCAGGTATCTGGCCGGGGTTAAGAGGAGGTATGCACTATAATTCTGTATTATTGGGGATGAACATCACTCCGGGCCAACGTTGAGAATTTCTCCACTCCTTGGCTGAGAACCACGGTCTCGTACATGTATGTAGGAGCTGACTTCCATCCCAACCTCTTTACAAATGTCTTCAAACTCTTTCATTGTGATCAAAGTCAAATCCTGATGAAGCCGTCAGACCAAGATCATCTGCAAAGAGCAGAGGGCCATATGCCCAATGCCAAACAAGCCGCCGTTTCCGTGGTGTAGTGGTCATCACGTTCGCCTCACACGCGAAAGGTCCCCAGTTCGAAACTGGGCAGAAACAATATCGTCTTTTTTTTGGTTTACTCTGCAGCGGAATATCTTCTCTCGATTGGTCATTAAAGACCACTCGTCTAGTTTCTGCAAAATTCAACTCTCTGATGAAGCCAACAGATTTATTCGTGGCTTATTAACAAGAAACTCCCCGTCAGGGAATCGAACCCTGGTCTTCTGCGTGACAAGCAGAGATACTGTCCACTATACTAACGAGGACTCCTTCAGTATATTTAATTGGCAGGTATCTGGCCGGGGTTAAGAGGAGGTATGCACTATAATTCTGTATTATTGGGGATGAACATCACTCCGGGCCAACGTTGAGAATTTCTCCACTCCTTGGCTGAGAACCACGGTCTCGTACATGTATGTAGGAGCTGACTTCCATCCCAACCTCTTTACAAATGTCTTCAAACTCTTTCATTGTGATCAAAGTCAAATCCTGATGAAGCCGTCAGACCAAGATCATCTGCAAAGAGCAGAGGGCCATATGCCCAATGCCAAACAAGCCGCCGTTTCCGTGGTGTAGTGGTCATCACGTTCGCCTCACACGCGAAAGGTCCCCAGTTCGAAACTGGGCGGAAACAATATCGTCTTTTTTTTGGTTTACTCTGCAGCGGTATATCTTCTCTCGATTGGTCATTAAAGACCACTCGTCTAGTTTCTGCAAAATTCAACTCTCTGATGAAGCCAACAGATTTATTCGTGGCTTATTAACAAGAAACTCCCCGTCAGGGAATCGAACCCTGGTCTTCTGCGTGACAAGCAGAGATACTGTCCACTATACTAACGAGGACTCCTTGAGTATATTTAATTGGCAGGTATCTGGCCGGGGTTAAGAGGAGGTATGCACTATAATTCTGTATTATTGGGGATGAACATCACTCCGGGCCAACGTTGAGAATTTCTCCACTCCTTGGCTGAGAACCACGGTCTCGTACATGTATGTAGGAGCTGACTTCCATCCCAACCTCTTTACAAATGTCTTCAAACTCTTTCATTGTGATCAAAGTCAAATCCTGATGAAGCCGTCAGACCAAGATCATCTGCAAAGAGCAGAGGGCCATATGCCCAATGCCAAACAAGCCGCCGTTTCCGTGGTGTAGTGGTCATCACGTTCGCCTCACACGCGAAAGGTCCCCAGTTCGAAACTGGGCGGAAACAATATCGTCTTTTTTTTGGTTTACTCTGCAGCGGAATATCTTCTCTCGATTGGTCATTAAAGACCACTCGTCTAGTTTCTGCAAAATTCAACTCTCTGATGAAGCCAACAGATTTATTCGTGGCTTATTAACAAGAAACTCCCCGTCAGGGAATCGAACCCTGGTCTTCTGCGTGACAAGCAGAGATACTGTCCACTATACTAACGAGGACTCCTTGAGTATATTTAATTGGCAGGTATCTGGCCGGGGTTAAGAGGAGGTATGCACTATAATTCTGTATTATTGGGGATGAACATCACTCCGGGCCAACGTTGAGAATTTCTCCACTCCTTGGCTGAGAACCACGGTCTCGTACATGTATGTAGGAGCTGACTTCCATCCCAACCTCTTTACAAATGTCTTCAAACTCTTTCATTGTGATCAAAGTCAAATCCTGATGAAGCCGTCAGACCAAGATCATCTGCAAAGAGCAGAGGGCCATATGCCCAATGCCAAACAAGCCGCCGTTTCCGTGGTGTAGTGGTCATCACGTTCGCCTCACACGCGAAAGGTCCCCAGTTCGAAACTGGGCGGAAACAATATCGTCTTTTTTTTGGTTTACTCTGCAGCGGAATATCTTCTCTCGATTGGTCATTAAAGACCACTCGTCTAGTTTCTGCAAAATTCAACTCTCTGATGAAGCCAACAGATTTATTCGTGGCTTATTAACAAGAAACTCCCCGTCAGGGAATCGAACCCTGGTCTTCTGCGTGACAAGCAGAGATACTGTCCACTATACTAACGAGGACTCCTTGAGTATATTTAATTGGCAGGTATCTGGCCGGGGTTAAGAGGAGGTATGCACTATAATTCTGTATTATTGGGGATGAACATCACTCCGGGCCAACGTTGAGAATTTCTCCACTCCTTGGCTGAGAACCACGGTCTCGTACATGTATGTAGGAGCTGACTTCCATCCCAACCTCTTTACAAATGTCTTCAAACTCTTTCATTGTGATCAAAGTCAAATCCTGATGAAGCCGTCAGACCAAGATCATCTGCAAAGAGCAGAGGGCCATATGCCCAATGCCAAACAAGCCGCCGTTTCCGTGGTGTAGTGGTCATCACGTTCGCCTCACACGCGAAAGGTCCCCAGTTCGAAACTGGGCGGAAACAATATCGTCTTTTTTTTGGTTTACTCTGCAGCGGAATATCTTCTCTCGATTGGTCATTAAAGACCACTCGTCTAGTTTCTGCAAAATTTAACTCTCTGATGAAGCCAACAGATTTATTCGTGGCTTATTAACAAGAAACTCCCCGTCAGGGAATCGAACCCTGGTCTTCTGCGTGACAAGCAGAGATACTGTCCACTATACTAACGAGGACTCCTTGAGTATATTTAATTGGCAGGTATCTGGCCGGGGTTAAGAGGAGGTATGCACTATAATTCTGTATTATTGGGGATGAACATCACTCCGGGCCAACGTTGAGAATTTCTCCACTCCTTGGCTGAGAACCACGGTCTCGTACATGTATGTAGGAGCTGACTTCCATCCCAACCTCTTTACAAATGTCTTCAAACTCTTTCATTGTGATCAAAGTCAAATCCTGATGAAGCCGTCAGACCAAGATCATCTGCAAAGAGCAGAGGGCCATATGCCCAATGCCAAACAAGCCGCCGTTTCCGTGGTGTAGTGGTCATCACGTTCGCCTCACACGCGAAAGGTCCCCAGTTCGAAACTGGGCGGAAACAATATCGTCTTTTTTTTGGTTTACTCTGCAGCGGAATATCTTCTCTCGATTGGTCATTAAAGACCACTCGTCTAGTTTCTGCAAAATTCAACTCTCTGATGAAGCCAACAGATTTATTCGTGGCTTATTAACAAGAAACTCCCCGTCAGGGAATCGAACCCTGGTCTTCTGCGTGACAAGCAGAGATACTGTCCACTATACTAACGAGGACTCCTTGAGTATATTTAATTGGCAGGTATCTGGCCGGGGTTAAGAGGAGGTATGCACTATAATTCTGTATTATTGGGGATGAACATCACTCCGGGCCAACGTTGAGAATTTCTCCACTCCTTGGCTGAGAACCACGGTCTCGTACATGTATGTAGGAGCTGACTTCCATCCCAACCTCTTTACAAATGTCTTCAAACTCTTTCATTGTGATCAAAGTCAAATCCTGATGAAGCCGTCAGACCAAGATCATCTGCAAAGAGCAGAGGGCCATATGCCCAATGCCAAACAAGCCGCCGTTTCCGTGGTGTAGTGGTCATCACGTTCGCCTCACACGCGAAAGGTCCCCAGTTCGAAACTGGGCGGAAACAATATCGTCTTTTTTTTGGTTTACTCTGCAGCGGAATATCTTCTCTCGATTGGTCATTAAAGACCACTCGTCTAGTTTCTGCAAAATTCAACTCTCTGATGAAGCCAACAGATTTATTCGTGGCTTATTAACAAGAAACTCCCCGTCAGGGAATCGAACCCTGGTCTTCTGCGTGACAAGCAGAGATACTGTCCACTATACTAACGAGGACTCCTTGAGTATATTTAATTGGCAGGTATCTGGCCGGGGTTAAGAGGAGGTATGCACTATAATTCTGTATTATTGGGGATGAACATCACTCCGGGCCAACGTTGAGAATTTCTCCACTCCTTGGCTGAGAACCACGGTCTCGTACATGTATGTAGGAGCTGACTTCCATCCCAACCTCTTTACAAATGTCTTCAAACTCTTTCATTGTGATCAAAGTCAAATCCTGATGAAGCCGTCAGACCAAGATCATCTGCAAAGAGCAGAGGGCCATATGCCCAATGCCAAACAAGCCGCCGTTTCCGTGGTGTAGTGGTCATCACGTTCGCCTCACACGCGAAAGGTCCCCAGTTCGAAACTGGGCGGAAACAATATCGTCTTTTTTTTGGTTTACTCTGCAGCGGAATATCTTCTCTCGATTGGTCATTAAAGACCACTCGTCTAGTTTCTGCAAAATTCAACTCTCTGATGAAGCCAACAGATTTATTCGTGGCTTATTAACAAGAAACTCCCCGTCAGGGAATCGAACCCTGGTCTTCTGCGTGACAAGCAGAGATACTGTCCACTATACTAACGAGGACTCCTTGAGTATATTTAATTGGCAGGTATCTGGCCGGGGTTAAGAGGAGGTATGCACTATAATTCTGTATTATTGGGGATGAACATCACTCCGGGCCAACGTTGAGAATTTCTCCACTCCTTGGCTGAGAACCACGGTCTCGTACATGTATGTAGGAGCTGACTTCCATCCCAACCTCTTTACAAATGTCTTCAAACTCTTTCATTGTGATCAAAGTCAACTCCTGATGAAGCCGTCAGACCAAGATCATCTGCAAAGAGCAGAGGGCCATATGCCCAATGCCAAACAAGCCGCCGTTTCCGTGGTGTAGTGGTCATCACGTTCGCCTCACACGCGAAAGGTCCCCAGTTCGAAACTGGGCGGAAACAATATCGTTTTTTTTTTGGTTTACTCTGCAGCGGAATATCTTCTCTCGATTGGTCATTAAAGACCACTCGTCTAGTTTCTGCAAAATTCAACTCTCTGATGAAGCCTACAGATTTATTCGTGGCTTATTAACAAGAAACTCCCCGTCAGGGAATCGAACCTTGGTCTTCTGCGTGACAAGCAGAGATACTGTCCACTATACTAACGAGGACTCCTTGAGTATATTTAATTGGCAGGTATCTGGCCGGGGTTAAGAGGAGGTATGCACTATAATTCTGTATTATTGGGGATGAACATCACTCCGGGCCAACGTTGAGAATTTCTCCACTCCTTGGCTGAGAACCACGGTCTCGTACATGTATGTAGGAGCTGACTTCCATCCCAACCTCTTTACAAATGTCTTCAAACTCTTTCATTGTGATCAAAGTCAACTCCTGATGAAGCCGTCAGACCAAGATCATCTGCAAAGAGCAGAGGGCCATATGCCCAATGCCAAACAAGCCGCCGTTTCCGTGGTGTAGTGGTCATCACGTTCGCCTCACACGCGAAAGGTCCCCAGTTCGAAACTGGGCGGAAACACTCCAGGCTGACGTTGAGCTTTTCTCCACTCCTTGGCTGAGAACCACGCCCTTGTACATGTATGTAGGAGCTGACTTCCATCCCAACCTCTTTACAAATGTCTTCAAACTCTTTCATTGTGATCAAAGTCAACTCCTGATGAAGCCGTCAGACCAAGATCATCTGCAAAGAGCAGAGGGCCATATGCCCAATGCCAAACAAGCCGCCGTTTCCGTGGTGTAGTGGTCATCACGTTCGCCTCACACGCGAAAGGTCCCCAGTTCGAAAATGGGCGGAAACAATATCGTTTTTTTTTTGGTTTACTCTGCAGCGGAATATCTTCTCTCGATTGGTCATTAAAGACCACTCGTCTAGTTTCTGCAAAATTCAACTCTCTGATGAAGCCTACAGATTTATTCGTGGCTTATTAACAAGAAACTCCCCGTCAGGGAATCGAACCTTGGTCTTCTGCGTGACAAGCAGAGATACTGTCCACTATACTAACGAGGACTCCTTGAGTATATTTAATTGGCAGGTATCTGGCCGGGGTTAAGAGGAGGTATGCACTATAATTCTGTATTATTGGGGATGAACATCACTCCGGGCCAACGTTGAGAATTTCTCCACTCCTTGGCTGAGAACCACGGTCTCGTACATGTATGTAGGAGCTGACTTCCATCCCAACCTCTTTACAAATGTCTTCAAACTCTTTCATTGTGATCAAAGTCAAATCCTGATGAAGCCGTCAGACCAAGATCATCTGCAAAGAGCAGAGGGCCATATGCCCAATGCCAAACAAGCCGCCGTTTCCGTGGTGTAGTGGTCATCACGTTCGCCTCACAGGCGAAAGGTCCCCAGTTCGAAACTGGGCGGAAACAATATCGTTTTTTTTTTGGTTTACTCTGCAGCGGAATATCTTCTCTCGATTGGTCATTAAAGACCACTCGTCTAGTTTCTGCAAAATTTAACTCTCTGATGAAGCCAACAGATTTATTCGTGGCTTATTAACAAGAAACTCCCCGTCAGGGAATCGAACACTGGTCTTCTGCGTGACAAGCAGAGATACTGTCCACTATACTAACGAGGACTCCTTCAGTATATTTAATTGGCAGGTATCTGGCCGGGGTTAAGAGGAGGTATGCACTATAATTCTGTATTATTGGGGATGAACATCACTCCGGGCCAACGTTGAGAATTTCTCCACTCCTTGGCTGAGAACCACGGTCTCGTACATGTATGTAGGAGCTGACTTCCATCCCAACATCTTTACAAATGTCTTCAAACTCTTTCATTGTGATCAAAGTCAAATCCTGATGAAGCCGTCAGACCAAGATCATCTGCAAAGAGCAGAGGGCCATATGCCCAATGCCAAACAAGCCGCCGTTTCCGTGGTGTAGTGGTCATCACGTTCGCCTCACACGCGAAAGGTCCCCAGTTCGAAACTGGGCGGAAACAATATCGTCTTTTTTTTGGTTTACTCTGCAGCGGAATATCTTCTCTCGATTGGTCATTAAAGACCACTCGTCTAGTTTCTGCAAAATTCAACTCTCTGATGAAGCCAACAGATTTATTCGTGGCTTATTAACAAGAAACTCCCCGTCAGGGAATCGAACCCTGGTCTTCTGCGTGACAAGCAGAGATACTGTCCACTATACTAACGAGGACTCCTTCAGTATATTTAATTGGCAGGTATCTGGCCGGGGTTAAGAGGAGGTATGCACTATAATTCTGTATTATTGGGGATGAACATCACTCCGGGCCAACGTTGAGAATTTCTCCACTCCTTGGCTGAGAACCACGGTCTCGTACATGTATGTAGGAGCTGACTTCCATCCCAACATCTTTACAAATGTCTTCAAACTCTTTCATTGTGATCAAAGTCAAATCCTGATGAAGCCGTCAGACCAAGATCATCTGCAAAGAGCAGAGGGCCATATGCCCAATGCCAAACAAGCCGCCGTTTCCGTGGTGTAGTGGTCATCACGTTCGCCTCACACGCGAAAGGTCCCCAGTTCGAAACTGGGCGGAAACAATATCGTCTTTTTTTTGGTTTACTCTGCAGCGGAATATCTTCTCTCGATTGGTCATTAAAGACCACTCGTCTAGTTTCTGCAAAATTCAACTCTCTGATGAAGCCAACAGATTTATTCGTGGCTTATTAACAAGAAACTCCCCGTCAGGGAATCGAACCCTGGTCTTTTGCGTGACAAGCAGAGATACTGTCCACTATACTAACGAGGACTCCTTGAGTATATTTAATTGGCAGGTATCTGGCCGGGGTTAAGAGGAGGTATGCACTATAATTCTGTATTATTGGGGATGAACATCACTCCGGGCCAACGTTGAGAATTTCTCCACTCCTTGGCTGAGAACCACGGTCTCGTACATGTATGTAGGAGCTGACTTCCATCCCAACCTCTTTACAAATGTCTTCAAACTCTTTCATTGTGATCAAAGTCAAATCCTGATGAAGCCGTCAGACCAAGATCATCTGCAAAGAGCAGAGGGCCATATGCCCAATGCCAAACAAGCCGCCGTTTCCGTGGTGTAGTGGTCATCACGTTCGCCTCACACGCGAAAGGTCCCCAGTTCGAAACTGGGCAGAAACAATATCGTCTTTTTTTTGGTTTACTCTGCAGCGGAATATCTTCTCTCGATTGGTCATTAAAGACCACTCGTCTAGTTTCTGCAAAATTCAACTCTCTGATGAAGCCAACAGATTTATTCGTGGCTTATTAACAAGAAACTCCCCGTCAGGGAATCGAACCCTGGTCTTCTGCGTGACAAGCAGAGATACTGTCCACTATACTAACGAGGACTCCTTCAGTATATTTAATTGGCAGGTATCTGGCCGGGGTTAAGAGGAGGTATGCACTATAATTCTGTATTATTGGGGATGAACATCACTCCGGGCCAACGTTGAGAATTTCTCCACTCCTTGGCTGAGAACCACGGTCTCGTACATGTATGTAGGAGCTGACTTCCATCCCAACCTCTTTACAAATGTCTTCAAACTCTTTCATTGTGATCAAAGTCAAATCCTGATGAAGCCGTCAGACCAAGATCATCTGCAAAGAGCAGAGGGCCATATGCCCAATGCCAAACAAGCCGCCGTTTCCGTGGTGTAGTGGTCATCACGTTCGCCTCACACGCGAAAGGTCCCCAGTTCGAAACTGGGCGGAAACAATATCGTCTTTTTTTTGGTTTACTCTGCAGCGGTATATCTTCTCTCGATTGGTCATTAAAGACCACTCGTCTAGTTTCTGCAAAATTCAACTCTCTGATGAAGCCAACAGATTTATTCGTGGCTTATTAACAAGAAACTCCCCGTCAGGGAATCGAACCCTGGTCTTCTGCGTGACAAGCAGAGATACTGTCCACTATACTAACGAGGACTCCTTGAGTATATTTAATTGGCAGGTATCTGGCCGGGGTTAAGAGGAGGTATGCACTATAATTCTGTATTATTGGGGATGAACATCACTCCGGGCCAACGTTGAGAATTTCTCCACTCCTTGGCTGAGAACCACGGTCTCGTACATGTATGTAGGAGCTGACTTCCATCCCAACCTCTTTACAAATGTCTTCAAACTCTTTCATTGTGATCAAAGTCAAATCCTGATGAAGCCGTCAGACCAAGATCATCTGCAAAGAGCAGAGGGCCATATGCCCAATGCCAAACAAGCCGCTGTTTCCGTGGTGTAGTGGTCATCACGTTCGCCTCACACGCGAAAGGTCCCCAGTTCGAAACTGGGCGGAAACAATATCGTCTTTTTTTTGGTTTACTCTGCAGCGGAATATCTTCTCTCGATTGGTCATTAAAGACCACTCGTCTAGTTTCTGCAAAATTCAACTCTCTGATGAAGCCAACAGATTTATTCGTGGCTTATTAACAAGAAACTCCCCTTCAGGGAATCGAACCCTGGTCTTCTGCGTGACAAGCAGAGATACTGTCCACTATACTAACGAGGACTCCTTGAGTATATTTAATTGGCAGGTATCTGGCCGGGGTTAAGAGGAGGTATGCACTATAATTCTGTATTATTGGGGATGAACATCACTCCGGGCCAACGTTGAGAATTTCTCCACTCCTTGGCTGAGAACCACGGTCTCGTACATGTATGTAGGAGCTGACTTCCATCCCAACCTCTTTACAAATGTCTTCAAACTCTTTCATTGTGATCAAAGTCAACTCCTGATGAAGCCGTCAGACCAAGATCATCTGCAAAGAGCAGAGGGCCATATGCCCAATGCCAAACAAGCCGCCGTTTCCGTGGTGTAGTGGTCATCACGTTCGCCTCACACGCGAAAGGTCCCCAGTTCGAAACTGGGCGGAAACACTCCAGGCTGACGTTGAGCTTTTCTCCACTCCTTGGCTGAGAACCACGCCCTTGTACATGTATGTAGGAGCTGACTTCCATCCCAACCTCTTTACAAATGTCTTCAAACTCTTTCATTGTGATCAAAGTCAAATCCTGATGAAGCCGTCAGACCAAGATCATCTGCAAAGAGCAGAGGGCCATATGCCCAATGCCAAACAAGCCGCCGTTTCCGTGGTGTAGTGGTCATCACGTTCGCCTCACACGCGAAAGGTCCCCAGTTCGAAACTGGGCGGAAACAATATCGTCTTTTTTTTGGTTTACTCTGCAGCGGAATATCTTCTCTCGATTGGTCATTAAAGACCACTCGTCTAGTTTCTGCAAAATTCAACTCTCTGATGAAGCCAACAGATTTATTCGTGGCTTATTAACAAGAAACTCCCCGTCAGGGAATCGAACCCTGGTCTTCTGCGTGACAAGCAGAGATACTGTCCACTATACTAACGAGGACTCCTTGAGTATATTTAATTGGCAGGTATCTGGCCGGGGTTAAGAGGAGGTATGCACTATAATTCTGTATTATTGGGGATGAACATCACTCCGGGCCAACGTTGAGAATTTCTCCACTCCTTGGCTGAGAACCACGGTCTCGTACATGTATGTAGGAGCTGACTTCCATCCCAACCTCTTTACAAATGTCTTCAAACTCTTTCATTGTGATCAAAGTCAACTCCTGATGAAGCCGTCAGACCAAGATCATCTGCAAAGAGCAGAGGGCCATATGCCCAATGCCAAACAAGCCGCCGTTTCCGTGGTGTAGTGGTCATCACGTTCGCCTCACACGCGAAAGGTCCCCAGTTCGAAACTGGGCGGAAACACTCCAGGCTGACGTTGAGCTTTTCTCCACTCCTTGGCTGAGAACCACGCCCTTGTACATGTATGTAGGAGCTGACTTCCATCCCAACCTCTTTACAAATGTCTTCAAACTCTTTCATTGTGATCAAAGTCAACTCCTGATGAAGCCGTCAGACCAAGATCATCTGCAAAGAGCAGAGGGCCATATGCCCAATGCCAAACAAGCCGCCGTTTCCGTGGTGTAGTGGTCATCACGTTCGCCTCACACGCGAAAGGTCCCCAGTTCGAAACTGGGCGGAAACAATATCGTTTTTTTTTTGGTTTACTCTGCAGCGGAATATCTTCTCTCGATTGGTCATTAAAGACCACTCGTCTAGTTTCTGCAAAATTTAACTCTCTGATGAAGCCAACAGATTTATTCGTGGCTTATTAACAAGAAACTCCCCGTCAGGGAATCGAACACTGGTCTTCTGCGTGACAAGCAGAGATACTGTCCACTATACTAACGAGGACTCCTTCAGTATATTTAATTGGCAGGTATCTGGCCGGGGTTAAGAGGAGGTATGCACTATAATTCTGTATTATTGGGGATGAACATCACTCCGGGCCAACGTTGAGAATTTCTCCACTCCTTGGCTGAGAACCACGGTCTCGTACATGTATGTAGGAGCTGACTTCCATCCCAACCTCTTTACAAATGTCTTCAAACTCTTTCATTGTGATCAAAGTCAAATCCTGATGAAGCCGTCAGACCAAGATCATCTGCAAAGAGCAGAGGGCCATATGCCCAATGCCAAACAAGCCGCCGTTTCCGTGGTGTAGTGGTCATCACGTTCGCCTCACACGCGAAAGGTCCCCAGTTCGAAACTGGGCGGAAACAATATCGTCTTTTTTTTGGTTTACTCTGCAGCGGTATATCTTCTCTCGATTGGTCATTAAAGACCACTCGTCTAGTTTCTGCAAAATTCAACTCTCTGATGAAGCCAACAGATTTATTCGTGGCTTATTAACAAGAAACTCCCCGTCAGGGAATCGAACCCTGGTCTTCTGCGTGACAAGCAGAGATACTGTCCACTATACTAACGAGGACTCCTTGAGTATATTTAATTGGCAGGTATCTGGCCGGGGTTAAGAGGAGGTATGCACTATAATTCTGTATTATTGGGGATGAACATCACTCCGGGCCAACGTTGAGAATTTCTCCACTCCTTGGCTGAGAACCACGGTCTCGTACATGTATGTAGGAGCTGACTTCCATCCCAACCTCTTTACAAATGTCTTCAAACTCTTTCATTGTGATCAAAGTCAAATCCTGATGAAGCCGTCAGACCAAGATCATCTGCAAAGAGCAGAGGGCCATATGCCCAATGCCAAACAAGCCGCCGTTTCCGTGGTGTAGTGGTCATCACGTTCGCCTCACACGCGAAAGGTCCCCAGTTCGAAACTGGGCGGAAACAATATCGTCTTTTTTTTGGTTTACTCTGCAGCGGAATATCTTCTCTCGATTGGTCATTAAAGACCACTCGTCTAGTTTCTGCAAAATTCAACTCTCTGATGAAGCCAACAGATTTATTCGTGGCTTATTAACAAGAAACTCCCCGTCAGGGAATCGAACCCTGGTCTTCTGCGTGACAAGCAGAGATACTGTCCACTATACTAACGAGGACTCCTTGAGTATATTTAATTGGCAGGTATCTGGCCGGGGTTAAGAGGAGGTATGCACTATAATTCTGTATTATTGGGGATGAACATCACTCCGGGCCAACGTTGAGAATTTCTCCACTCCTTGGCTGAGAACCACGGTCTCGTACATGTATGTAGGAGCTGACTTCCATCCCAACCTCTTTACAAATGTCTTCAAACTCTTTCATTGTGATCAAAGTCAACTCCTGATGAAGCCGTCAGACCAAGATCATCTGCAAAGAGCAGAGGGCCATATGCCCAATGCCAAACAAGCCGCCGTTTCCGTGGTGTAGTGGTCATCACGTTCGCCTCACACGCGAAAGGTCCCCAGTTCGAAACTGGGCGGAAACAATATCGTTTTTTTTTTGGTTTACTCTGCAGCGGAATATCTTCTCTCGATTGGTCATTAAAGACCACTCGTCTAGTTTCTGCAAAATTCAACTCTCTGATGAAGCCTACAGATTTATTCGTGGCTTATTAACAAGAAACTCCCCGTCAGGGAATCGAACCTTGGTCTTCTGCGTGACAAGCAGAGATACTGTCCACTATACTAACGAGGACTCCTTGAGTATATTTAATTGGCAGGTATCTGGCCGGGGTTAAGAGGAGGTATGCACTATAATTCTGTATTATTGGGGATGAACATCACTCCGGGCCAACGTTGAGAATTTCTCCACTCCTTGGCTGAGAACCACGGTCTCGTACATGTATGTAGGAGCTGACTTCCATCCCAACCTCTTTACAAATGTCTTCAAACTCTTTCATTGTGATCAAAGTCAACTCCTGATGAAGCCGTCAGACCAAGATCATCTGCAAAGAGCAGAGGGCCATATGCCCAATGCCAAACAAGCCGCCGTTTCCGTGGTGTAGTGGTCATCACGTTCGCCTCACACGCGAAAGGTCCCCAGTTCGAAACTGGGCGGAAACACTCCAGGCTGACGTTGAGCTTTTCTCCACTCCTTGGCTGAGAACCACGCCCTTGTACATGTATGTAGGAGCTGACTTCCATCCCAACCTCTTTACAAATGTCTTCAAACTCTTTCATTGTGATCAAAGTCAACTCCTGATGAAGCCGTCAGACCAAGATCATCTGCAAAGAGCAGAGGGCCATATGCCCAATGCCAAACAAGCCGCCTTTTCCGTGGTGTAGTGGTCATCACGTTCGCCTCACACGCGAAAGGTCCCCAGTTCGAAACTGGGCGGAAACAATATCGTTTTTTTTTTGGTTTACTCTGCAGCGGAATATCTTCTCTCGATTGGTCATTAAAGACCACTCGTCTAGTTTCTGCAAAATTCAACTCTCTGATGAAGCCTACAGATTTATTCGTGGCTTATTAACAAGAAACTCCCCGTCAGGGAATCGAACCTTGGTCTTCTGCGTGACAAGCAGAGATACTGTCCACTATACTAACGAGGACTCCTTGAGTATATTTAATTGGCAGGTATCTGGCCGGGGTTAAGAGGAGGTATGCACTATAATTCTGTATTATTGGGGATGAACATCACTCCGGGCCAACGTTGAGAATTTCTCCACTCCTTGGCTGAGAACCACGGTCTCGTACATGTATGTAGGAGCTGACTTCCATCCCAACCTCTTTACAAATGTCTTCAAACTCTTTCATTGTGATCAAAGTCAAATCCTGATGAAGCCGTCAGACCAAGATCATCTGCAAAGAGCAGAGGGCCATATGCCCAATGCCAAACAAGCCGCCGTTTCCGTGGTGTAGTGGTCATCACGTTCGCCTCACAGGCGAAAGGTCCCCAGTTCGAAACTGGGCGGAAACAATATCGTCTTTTTTTTGGTTTACTCTGCAGCGGAATATCTTCTCTCGATTGGTCATTAAAGACCACTCGTCTAGTTTCTGCAAAATTCAACTCTCTGATGAAGCCAACAGATTTATTCGTGGCTTATTAACAAGAAACTCCCCGTCAGGGAATCGAACCCTGGTCTTCTGCGTGACAAGCAGAGATACTGTCCACTATACTAACGAGGACTCCTTGAGTATATTTAATTGGCAGGTATCTGGCCGGGGTTAAGAGGAGGTATGCACTATAATTCTGTATTATTGGGGATGAACATCACTCCGGGCCAACGTTGAGAATTTCTCCACTCCTTGGCTGAGAACCACGGTCTCGTACATGTATGTAGGAGCTGACTTCCATCCCAACCTCTTTACAAATGTCTTCAAACTCTTTCATTGTGATCAAAGTCAAATCCTGATGAAGCCGTCAGACCAAGATCATCTGCAAAGAGCAGAGGGCCATATGCCCAATGCCAAACAAGCCGCCGTTTCCGTGGTGTAGTGGTCATCACGTTCGCCTCACACGCGAAAGGTCCCCAGTTCGAAACTGGGCGGAAACAATATCGTCTTTTTTTTGGTTTACTCTGCAGCGGAATATCTTCTCTCGATTGGTCATTAAAGACCACTCGTCTAGTTTCTGCAAAATTCAACTCTCTGATGAAGCCAACAGATTTATTCGTGGCTTATTAACAAGAAACTCCCCGTCAGGGAATCGAACCCTGGTCTTCTGCGTGACAAGCAGAGATACTGTCCACTATACTAACGAGGACTCCTTGAGTATATTTAATTGGCAGGTATCTGGCCGGGGTTAAGAGGAGGTATGCACTATAATTCTGTATTATTGGGGATGAACATCACTCCGGGCCAACGTTGAGAATTTCTCCACTCCTTGGCTGAGAACCACGGTCTCGTACATGTATGTAGGAGCTGACTTCCATCCCAACCTCTTTACAAATGTCTTCAAACTCTTTCATTGTGATCAAAGTCAACTCCTGATGAAGCCGTCAGACCAAGATCATCTGCAGAGAGCAGAGGGCCATTAGCCCAATGCCAAACAAGCCGCCGTTTCCGTGGTGTAGTGGTCATCACGTTCGCCTCACACGCGAAAGGTCCCCAGTTCGAAACTGGGCGGAAACACTCCAGGCTGACGTTGAGCTTTTCTCCACTCCTTGGCTGAGAACCACGCCCTTGTACATGTATGTAGGAGCTGACTTCCATCCCAACCTCTTTACAAATGTCTTCAAACTCTTTCATTGTGATCAAAGTCAACTCCTGATGAAGCCGTCAGACCAAGATCATCTGCAAAGAGCAGAGGGCCATATGCCCAATGCCAAACAAGCCACCGTTTCCGTGGTGTAGTGGTCATCACGTTCGCCTCACACGCGAAAGGTCCCCAGTTCGAAACTGGGCGGAAACAATATCGGTTTTTTTTTGGTTTACTCTGCAGCGGAATATCTTCTCTCGATTGGTCATTAAAGACCACTCGTCTAGTTTCTGCAAAATTTAACTCTCTGATGAAGCCAACAGATTTATTCGTGGCTTATTAACAAGAAACTCCCCGTCAGGGAATCGAACCCTGGTCTTCTGCGTGACAAGCAGAGATACTGTCCACTATACTAACGAGGACTCCTTCAGTATATTTAATTGGCAGGTATCTGGCCGGGGTTAAGAGGAGGTATGCACTATAATTCTGTATTATTGGGGATGAACATCACTCCGGGCCAACGTTGAGAATTTCTCCACTCCTTGGCTGAGAACCACGGTCTCGTACATGTATGTAGGAGCTGACTTCCATCCCAACCTCTTTACAAATGTCTTCAAACTCTTTCATTGTGATCAAAGTCAACTCCTGATGAAGCCGTCAGACCAAGATCATCTGCAAAGAGCAGAGGGCCATATGCCCAATGCCAAACAAGCCGCCGTTTCCGTGGTGTAGTGGTCATCACGTTCGCCTCACACGCGAAAGGTCCCCAGTTCGAAACTGGGCGGAAACACTCCAGGCTGACGTTGAGCTTTTCTCCACTCCTTGGCTGAGAACCACGCCCTTGTACATGTATGTAGGAGCTGACTTCCATCCCAACCTCTTTACAAATGTCTTCAAACTCTTTCATTGTGATCAAAGTCAACTCCTGATGAAGCCGTCAGACCAAGATCATCTGCAAAGAGCAGAGGGCCATATGCCCAATGCCAAACAAGCCGCCGTTTCCGTGGTGTAGTGGTCATCACGTTCGCCTCACACGCGAAAGGTCCCCAGTTCGAAACTGGGCGGAAACAATATCGTTTTTTTTTTGGTTTACTCTGCAGCGGAATATCTTCTCTCGATTGGTCATTAAAGACCACTCGTCTAGTTTCTGCAAAATTTAACTCTCTGATGAAGCCAACAGATTTATTCGTGGCTTATTAACAAGAAACTCCCCGTCAGGGAATCGAACACTGGTCTTCTGCGTGACAAGCAGAGATACTGTCCACTATACTAACGAGGACTCCTTCAGTATATTTAATTGGCAGGTATCTGGCCGGGGTTAAGAGGAGGTATGCACTATAATTCTGTATTATTGGGGATGAACATCACTCCGGGCCAACGTTGAGAATTTCTCCACTCCTTGGCTGAGAACCACGGTCTCGTACATGTATGTAGGAGCTGACTTCCATCCCAACCTCTTTACAAATGTCTTCAAACTCTTTCATTGTGATCAAAGTCAAATCCTGATGAAGCCGTCAGACCAAGATCATCTGCAAAGAGCAGAGGGCCATATGCCCAATGCCAAACAAGCCGCCGTTTCCGTGGTGTAGTGGTCATCACGTTCGCCTCACACGCGAAAGGTCCCCAGTTCGAAACTGGGCGGAAACAATATCGTCTTTTTTTTGGTTTACTCTGCAGCGGTATATCTTCTCTCGATTGGTCATTAAAGACCACTCGTCTAGTTTCTGCAAAATTCAACTCTCTGATGAAGCCAACAGATTTATTCGTGGCTTATTAACAAGAAACTCCCCGTCAGGGAATCGAACCCTGGTCTTCTGCGTGACAAGCAGAGATACTGTCCACTATACTAACGAGGACTCCTTGAGTATATTTAATTGGCAGGTATCTGGCCGGGGTTAAGAGGAGGTATGCACTATAATTCTGTATTATTGGGGATGAACATCACTCCGGGCCAACGTTGAGAATTTCTCCACTCCTTGGCTGAGAACCACGGTCTCGTACATGTATGTAGGAGCTGACTTCCATCCCAACCTCTTTACAAATGTCTTCAAACTCTTTCATTGTGATCAAAGTCAAATCCTGATGAAGCCGTCAGACCAAGATCATCTGCAAAGAGCAGAGGGCCATATGCCCAATGCCAAACAAGCCGCCGTTTCCGTGGTGTAGTGGTCATCACGTTCGCCTCACACGCGAAAGGTCCCCAGTTCGAAACTGGGCGGAAACAATATCGTCTTTTTTTTGGTTTACTCTGCAGCGGAATATCTTCTCTCGATTGGTCATTAAAGACCACTCGTCTAGTTTCTGCAAAATTCAACTCTCTGATGAAGCCAACAGATTTATTCGTGGCTTATTAACAAGAAACTCCCCGTCAGGGAATCGAACCCTGGTCTTCTGCGTGACAAGCAGAGATACTGTCCACTATACTAACGAGGACTCCTTGAGTATATTTAATTGGCAGGTATCTGGCCGGGGTTAAGAGGAGGTATGCACTATAATTCTGTATTATTGGGGATGAACATCACTCCGGGCCAACGTTGAGAATTTCTCCACTCCTTGGCTGAGAACCACGGTCTCGTACATGTATGTAGGAGCTGACTTCCATCCCAACCTCTTTACAAATGTCTTCAAACTCTTTCATTGTGATCAAAGTCAACTCCTGATGAAGCCGTCAGACCAAGATCATCTGCAAAGAGCAGAGGGCCATATGCCCAATGCCAAACAAGCCGCCGTTTCCGTGGTGTAGTGGTCATCACGTTCGCCTCACACGCGAAAGGTCCCCAGTTCGAAACTGGGCGGAAACAATATCGTTTTTTTTTTGGTTTACTCTGCAGCGGAATATCTTCTCTCGATTGGTCATTAAAGACCACTCGTCTAGTTTCTGCAAAATTCAACTCTCTGATGAAGCCTACAGATTTATTCGTGGCTTATTAACAAGAAACTCCCCGTCAGGGAATCGAACCTTGGTCTTCTGCGTGACAAGCAGAGATACTGTCCACTATACTAACGAGGACTCCTTGAGTATATTTAATTGGCAGGTATCTGGCCGGGGTTAAGAGGAGGTATGCACTATAATTCTGTATTATTGGGGATGAACATCACTCCGGGCCAACGTTGAGAATTTCTCCACTCCTTGGCTGAGAACCACGGTCTCGTACATGTATGTAGGAGCTGACTTCCATCCCAACCTCTTTACAAATGTCTTCAAACTCTTTCATTGTGATCAAAGTCAACTCCTGATGAAGCCGTCAGACCAAGATCATCTGCAAAGAGCAGAGGGCCATATGCCCAATGCCAAACAAGCCGCCGTTTCCGTGGTGTAGTGGTCATCACGTTCGCCTCACACGCGAAAGGTCCCCAGTTCGAAACTGGGCGGAAACACTCCAGGCTGACGTTGAGCTTTTCTCCACTCCTTGGCTGAGAACCACGCCCTTGTACATGTATGTAGGAGCTGACTTCCATCCCAACCTCTTTACAAATGTCTTCAAACTCTTTCATTGTGATCAAAGTCAACTCCTGATGAAGCCGTCAGACCAAGATCATCTGCAAAGAGCAGAGGGCCATATGCCCAATGCCAAACAAGCCGCCGTTTCCGTGGTGTAGTGGTCATCACGTTCGCCTCACACGCGAAAGGTCCCCAGTTCGAAAATGGGCGGAAACAATATCGTTTTTTTTTTGGTTTACTCTGCAGCGGAATATCTTCTCTCGATTGGTCATTAAAGACCACTCGTCTAGTTTCTGCAAAATTCAACTCTCTGATGAAGCCTACAGATTTATTCGTGGCTTATTAACAAGAAACTCCCCGTCAGGGAATCGAACCTTGGTCTTCTGCGTGACAAGCAGAGATACTGTCCACTATACTAACGAGGACTCCTTGAGTATATTTAATTGGCAGGTATCTGGCCGGGGTTAAGAGGAGGTATGCACTATAATTCTGTATTATTGGGGATGAACATCACTCCGGGCCAACGTTGAGAATTTCTCCACTCCTTGGCTGAGAACCACGGTCTCGTACATGTATGTAGGAGCTGACTTCCATCCCAACCTCTTTACAAATGTCTTCAAACTCTTTCATTGTGATCAAAGTCAAATCCTGATGAAGCCGTCAGACCAAGATCATCTGCAAAGAGCAGAGGGCCATATGCCCAATGCCAAACAAGCCGCCGTTTCCGTGGTGTAGTGGTCATCACGTTCGCCTCACAGGCGAAAGGTCCCCAGTTCGAAACTGGGCGGAAACAATATCGTCTTTTTTTTGGTTTACTCTGCAGCGGAATATCTTCTCTCGATTGGTCATTAAAGACCACTCGTCTAGTTTCTGCAAAATTCAACTCTCTGATGAAGCCAACAGATTTATTCGTGGCTTATTAACAAGAAACTCCCCGTCAGGGAATCGAACCCTGGTCTTCTGCGTGACAAGCAGAGATACTGTCCACTATACTAACGAGGACTCCTTGAGTATATTTAATTGGCAGGTATCTGGCCGGGGTTAAGAGGAGGTATGCACTATAATTCTGTATTATTGGGGATGAACATCACTCCGGGCCAACGTTGAGAATTTCTCCACTCCTTGGCTGAGAACCACGGTCTCGTACATGTATGTAGGAGCTGACTTCCATCCCAACCTCTTTACAAATGTCTTCAAACTCTTTCATTGTGATCAAAGTCAAATCCTGATGAAGCCGTCAGACCAAGATCATCTGCAAAGAGCAGAGGGCCATATGCCCAATGCCAAACAAGCCGCCGTTTCCGTGGTGTAGTGGTCATCACGTTCGCCTCACACGCGAAAGGTCCCCAGTTCGAAACTGGGCGGAAACAATATCGTCTTTTTTTTGGTTTACTCTGCAGCGGTATATCTTCTCTCGATTGGTCATTAAAGACCACTCGTCTAGTTTCTGCAAAATTCAACTCTCTGATGAAGCCAACAGATTTATTCGTGGCTTATTAACAAGAAACTCCCCGTCAGGGAATCGAACCCTGGTCTTCTGCGTGACAAGCAGAGATACTGTCCACTATACTAACGAGGACTCCTTGAGTATATTTAATTGGCAGGTATCTGGCCGGGGTTAAGAGGAGGTATGCACTATAATTCTGTATTATTGGGGATGAACATCACTCCGGGCCAACGTTGAGAATTTCTCCACTCCTTGGCTGAGAACCACGGTCTTGTACATGTATGTAGGAGCTGACTTCCATCCCAACCTCTTTACAAATGTCTTCAAACTCTTTCATTGTGATCAAAGTCAAATCCTGATGAAGCCGTCAGACCAAGATCATCTGCAAAGAGCAGAGGGCCATATGCCCAATGCCAAACAAGCCGCCGTTTCCGTGGTGTAGTGGTCATCACGTTCGCCTCACACGCGAAAGGTCCCCAGTTCGAAACTGGGCGGAAACAATATCGTCTTTTTTTTGGTTTACTCTGCAGCGGAATATCTTCTCTCGATTGGTCATTAAAGACCACTCGTCTAGTTTCTGCAAAATTCAACTCTCTGATGAAGCCAACAGATTTATTCGTGGCTTATTAACAAGAAACTCCCCGTCAGGGAATCGAACCCTGGTCTTCTGCGTGACAAGCAGAGATACTGTCCACTATACTAACGAGGACTCCTTGAGTATATTTAATTGGCAGGTATCTGGCCGGGGTTAAGAGGAGGTATGCACTATAATTCTGTATTATTGGGGATGAACATCACTCCGGGCCAACGTTGAGAATTTCTCCACTCCTTGGCTGAGAACCACGGTCTCGTACATGTATGTAGGAGCTGACTTCCATCCCAACCTCTTTACAAATGTCTTCAAACTCTTTCATTGTGATCAAAGTCAACTCCTGATGAAGCCGTCAGACCAAGATCATCTGCAAAGAGCAGAGGGCCATATGCCCAATGCCAAACAAGCCGCCGTTTCCGTGGTGTAGTGGTCATCACGTTCGCCTCACACGCGAAAGGTCCCCAGTTCGAAACTGGGCGGAAACAATATCGTTTTTTTTTTGGTTTACTCTGCAGCGGAATATCTTCTCTCGATTGGTCATTAAAGACCACTCGTCTAGTTTCTGCAAAATTCAACTCTCTGATGAAGCCTACAGATTTATTCGTGGCTTATTAACAAGAAACTCCCCGTCAGGGAATCGAACCTTGGTCTTCTGCGTGACAAGCAGAGATACTGTCCACTATACTAACGAGGACTCCTTGAGTATATTTAATTGGCAGGTATCTGGCCGGGGTTAAGAGGAGGTATGCACTATAATTCTGTATTATTGGGGATGAACATCACTCCGGGCCAACGTTGAGAATTTCTCCACTCCTTGGCTGAGAACCACGGTCTCGTACATGTATGTAGGAGCTGACTTCCATCCCAACCTCTTTACAAATGTCTTCAAACTCTTTCATTGTGATCAAAGTCAACTCCTGATGAAGCCGTCAGACCAAGATCATCTGCAAAGAGCAGAGGGCCATATGCCCAATGCCAAACAAGCCGCCGTTTCCGTGGTGTAGTGGTCATCACGTTCGCCTCACACGCGAAAGGTCCCCAGTTCGAAACTGGGCGGAAACACTCCAGGCTGACGTTGAGCTTTTCTCCACTCCTTGGCTGAGAACCACGCCCTTGTACATGTATGTAGGAGCTGACTTCCATCCCAACCTCTTTACAAATGTCTTCAAACTCTTTCATTGTGATCAAAGTCAACTCCTGATGAAGCCGTCAGACCAAGATCATCTGCAAAGAGCAGAGGGCCATATGCCCAATGCCAAACAAGCCGCCGTTTCCGTGGTGTAGTGGTCATCACGTTCGCCTCACACGCGAAAGGTCCCCAGTTCGAAACTGGGCGGAAACAATATCGTTTTTTTTTTGGTTTACTCTGCAGCGGAATATCTTCTCTCGATTGGTCATTAAAGACCACTCGTCTAGTTTCTGCAAAATTCAACTCTCTGATGAAGCCTACAGATTTATTCGTGGCTTATTAACAAGAAACTCCCCGTCAGGGAATCGAACCTTGGTCTTCTGCGTGACAAGCAGAGATACTGTCCACTATACTAACGAGGACTCCTTGAGTATATTTAATTGGCAGGTATCTGGCCGGGGTTAAGAGGAGGTATGCACTATAATTCTGTATTATTGGGGATGAACATCACTCCGGGCCAACGTTGAGAATTTCTCCACTCCTTGGCTGAGAACCACGGTCTCGTACATGTATGTAGGAGCTGACTTCCATCCCAACCTCTTTACAAATGTCTTCAAACTCTTTCATTGTGATCAAAGTCAAATCCTGATGAAGCCGTCAGACCAAGATCATCTGCAAAGAGCAGAGGGCCATATGCCCAATGCCAAACAAGCCGCCGTTTCCGTGGTGTAGTGGTCATCACGTTCGCCTCACAGGCGAAAGGTCCCCAGTTCGAAACTGGGCGGAAACAATATCGTCTTTTTTTTGGTTTACTCTGCAGCGGAATATCTTCTCTCGATTGGTCATTAAAGACCACTCGTCTAGTTTCTGCAAAATTCAACTCTCTGATGAAGCCAACAGATTTATTCGTGGCTTATTAACAAGAAACTCCCCGTCAGGGAATCGAACCCTGGTCTTCTGCGTGACAAGCAGAGATACTGTCCACTATACTAACGAGGACTCCTTGAGTATATTTAATTGGCAGGTATCTGGCCGGGGTTAAGAGGAGGTATGCACTATAATTCTGTATTATTGGGGATGAACATCACTCCGGGCCAACGTTGAGAATTTCTCCACTCCTTGGCTGAGAACCACGGTCTCGTACATGTATGTAGGAGCTGACTTCCATCCCAACCTCTTTACAAATGTCTTCAAACTCTTTCATTGTGATCAAAGTCAAATCCTGATGAAGCCGTCAGACCAAGATCATCTGCAAAGAGCAGAGGGCCATATGCCCAATGCCAAACAAGCCGCCGTTTCCGTGGTGTAGTGGTCATCACGTTCGCCTCACACGCGAAAGGTCCCCAGTTCGAAACTGGGCGGAAACAATATCGTCTTTTTTTTGGTTTACTCTGCAGCGGAATATCTTCTCTCGATTGGTCATTAAAGACCACTCGTCTAGTTTCTGCAAAATTCAACTCTCTGATGAAGCCAACAGATTTATTCGTGGCTTATTAACAAGAAACTCCCCGTCAGGGAATCGAACCCTGGTCTTCTGCGTGACAAGCAGAGATACTGTCCACTATACTAACGAGGACTCCTTGAGTATATTTAATTGGCAGGTATCTGGCCGGGGTTAAGAGGAGGTATGCACTATAATTCTGTATTATTGGGGATGAACATCACTCCGGGCCAACGTTGAGAATTTCTCCACTCCTTGGCTGAGAACCACGGTCTCGTACATGTATGTAGGAGCTGACTTCCATCCCAACCTCTTTACAAATGTCTTCAAACTCTTTCATTGTGATCAAAGTCAACTCCTGATGAAGCCGTCAGACCAAGATCATCTGCAGAGAGCAGAGGGCCATTAGCCCAATGCCGAACAAGCCGCCGTTTCCGTGGTGTAGTGGTCATCACGTTCGCCTCACACGCGAAAGGTCCCCAGTTCGAAACTGGGCGGAAACACTCCAGGCTGACGTTGAGCTTTTCTCCACTCCTTGGCTGAGAACCACGCCCTTGTACATGTATGTAGGAGCTGACTTCCATCCCAACCTCTTTACAAATGTCTTCAAACTCTTTCATTGTGATCAAAGTCAACTCCTGATGAAGCCGTCAGACCAAGATCATCTGCAAAGAGCAGAGGGCCATATGCCCAATGCCAAACAAGCCACCGTTTCCGTGGTGTAGTGGTCATCACGTTCGCCTCACACGCGAAAGGTCCCCAGTTCGAAACTGGGCGGAAACAATATCGGTTTTTTTTTGGTTTACTCTGCAGCGGAATATCTTCTCTCGATTGGTCATTAAAGACCACTCGTCTAGTTTCTGCAAAATTTAACTCTCTGATGAAGCCAACAGATTTATTCGTGGCTTATTAACAAGAAACTCCCCGTCAGGGAATCGAACCCTGGTCTTCTGCGTGACAAGCAGAGATACTGTCCACTATACTAACGAGGACTCCTTCAGTATATTTAATTGGCAGGTATCTGGCCGGGGTTAAGAGGAGGTATGCACTATAATTCTGTATTATTGGGGATGAACATCACTCCGGGCCAACGTTGAGAATTTCTCCACTCCTTGGCTGAGAACCACGGTCTCGTACATGTATGTAGGAGCTGACTTCCATCCCAACCTCTTTACAAATGTCTTCAAACTCTTTCATTGTGATCAAAGTCAACTCCTGATGAAGCCGTCAGACCAAGATCATCTGCAAAGAGCAGAGGGCCATATGCCCAATGCCAAACAAGCCGCCGTTTCCGTGGTGTAGTGGTCATCACGTTCGCCTCACACGCGAAAGGTCCCCAGTTCGAAACTGGGCGGAAACACTCCAGGCTGACGTTGAGCTTTTCTCCACTCCTTGGCTGAGAACCACGCCCTTGTACATGTATGTAGGAGCTGACTTCCATCCCAACCTCTTTACAAATGTCTTCAAACTCTTTCATTGTGATCAAAGTCAACTCCTGATGAAGCCGTCAGACCAAGATCATCTGCAAAGAGCAGAGGGCCATATGCCCAATGCCAAACAAGCCACCGTTTCCGTGGTGTAGTGGTCATCACGTTCGCCTCACACGCGAAAGGTCCCCAGTTCGAAACTGGGCAGAAACAATATCGTTTTTTTTTTGGTTTACTCTGCAGCGGAATATCTTCTCTCGATTGGTCATTAAAGACCACTCGTCTAGTTTCTGCAAAATTCAACTCTCTGATGAAGCCAACAGATTTATTCGTGGCTTATTAACAAGAAACTCCCCGTCAGGGAATCGAACCCTGGTCTTCTGCGTGACAAGCAGAGATACTGTCCACTATACTAACGAGGACTCCTTCAGTATATTTAATTGGCAGGTATCTGGCCGGGGTTAAGAGGAGGTATGCACTATAATTCTGTATTATTGGGGATGAACATCACTCCGGGCCAACGTTGAGAATTTCTCCACTCCTTGGCTGAGAACCACGGTCTCGTACATGTATGTAGGAGCTGACTTCCATCCCAACCTCTTTACAAATGTCTTCAAACTCTTTCATTGTGATCAAAGTCAAATCCTGATGAAGCCGTCAGACCAAGATCATCTGCAAAGAGCAGAGGGCCATATGCCCAATGCCAAACAAGCCGCCGTTTCCGTGGTGTAGTGGTCATCACGTTCGCCTCACAGGCGAAAGGTCCCCAGTTCGAAACTGGGCGGAAACAATATCGTCTTTTTTTTGGTTTACTCTGCAGCGGAATATCTTCTCTCGATTGGTCATTAAAGACCACTCGTCTAGTTTCTGCAAAATTCAACTCTCTGATGAAGCCAACAGATTTATTCGTGGCTTATTAACAAGAAACTCCCCGTCAGGGAATCGAACCCTGGTCTTCTGCGTGACAAGCAGAGATACTGTCCACTATACTAACGAGGACTCCTTGAGTATATTTAATTGGCAGGTATCTGGCCGGGGTTAAGAGGAGGTATGCACTATAATTCTGTATTATTGGGGATGAACATCACTCCGGGCCAACGTTGAGAATTTCTCCACTCCTTGGCTGAGAACCACGGTCTCGTACATGTATGTAGGAGCTGACTTCCATCCCAACCTCTTTACAAATGTCTTCAAACTCTTTCATTGTGATCAAAGTCAAATCCTGATGAAGCCGTCAGACCAAGATCATCTGCAAAGAGCAGAGGGCCATATGCCCAATGCCAAACAAGCCGCCGTTTCCGTGGTGTAGTGGTCATCACGTTCGCCTCACACGCGAAAGGTCCCCAGTTCGAAACTGGGCGGAAACAATATCGTCTTTTTTTTGGTTTACTCTGCAGCGGAATATCTTCTCTCGATTGGTCATTAAAGACCACTCGTCTAGTTTCTGCAAAATTCAACTCTCTGATGAAGCCAACAGATTTATTCGTGGCTTATTAACAAGAAACTCCCCGTCAGGGAATCGAACCCTGGTCTTCTGCGTGACAAGCAGAGATACTGTCCACTATACTAACGAGGACTCCTTGAGTATATTTAATTGGCAGGTATCTGGCCGGGGTTAAGAGGAGGTATGCACTATAATTCTGTATTATTGGGGATGAACATCACTCCGGGCCAACGTTGAGAATTTCTCCACTCCTTGGCTGAGAACCACGGTCTTGTACATGTATGTAGGAGCTGACTTCCATCCCAACCTCTTTACAAATGTCTTCAAACTCTTTCATTGTGATCAAAGTCAAATCCTGATGAAGCCGTCAGACCAAGATCATCTGCAAAGAGCAGAGGGCCATATGCCCAATGCCAAACAAGCCGCCGTTTCCGTGGTGTAGTGGTCATCACGTTCGCCTCACACGCGAAAGGTCCCCAGTTCGAAACTGGGCGGAAACAATATCGTCTTTTTTTTGGTTTACTCTGCAGCGGAATATCTTCTCTCGATTGGTCATTAAAGACCACTCGTCTAGTTTCTGCAAAATTCAACTCTCTGATGAAGCCAACAGATTTATTCGTGGCTTATTAACAAGAAACTCCCCGTCAGGGAATCGAACCCTGGTCTTCTGCGTGACAAGCAGAGATACTGTCCACTATACTAACGAGGACTCCTTGAGTATATTTAATTGGCAGGTATCTGGCCGGGGTTAAGAGGAGGTATGCACTATAATTCTGTATTATTGGGGATGAACATCACTCCGGGCCAACGTTGAGAATTTCTCCACTCCTTGGCTGAGAACCACGGTCTCGTACATGTATGTAGGAGCTGACTTCCATCCCAACCTCTTTACAAATGTCTTCAAACTCTTTCATTGTGATCAAAGTCAACTCCTGATGAAGCCGTCAGACCAAGATCATCTGCAAAGAGCAGAGGGCCATATGCCCAATGCCAAACAAGCCGCCGTTTCCGTGGTGTAGTGGTCATCACGTTCGCCTCACACGCGAAAGGTCCCCAGTTCGAAACTGGGCGGAAACAATATCGTTTTTTTTTTGGTTTACTCTGCAGCGGAATATCTTCTCTCGATTGGTCATTAAAGACCACTCGTCTAGTTTCTGCAAAATTCAACTCTCTGATGAAGCCTACAGATTTATTCGTGGCTTATTAACAAGAAACTCCCCGTCAGGGAATCGAACCTTGGTCTTCTGCGTGACAAGCAGAGATACTGTCCACTATACTAACGAGGACTCCTTGAGTATATTTAATTGGCAGGTATCTGGCCGGGGTTAAGAGGAGGTATGCACTATAATTCTGTATTATTGGGGATGAACATCACTCCGGGCCAACGTTGAGAATTTCTCCACTCCTTGGCTGAGAACCACGGTCTCGTACATGTATGTAGGAGCTGACTTCCATCCCAACCTCTTTACAAATGTCTTCAAACTCTTTCATTGTGATCAAAGTCAACTCCTGATGAAGCCGTCAGACCAAGATCATCTGCAAAGAGCAGAGGGCCATATGCCCAATGCCAAACAAGCCGCCGTTTCCGTGGTGTAGTGGTCATCACGTTCGCCTCACACGCGAAAGGTCCCCAGTTCGAAACTGGGCGGAAACACTCCAGGCTGACGTTGAGCTTTTCTCCACTCCTTGGCTGAGAACCACGCCCTTGTACATGTATGTAGGAGCTGACTTCCATCCCAACCTCTTTACAAATGTCTTCAAACTCTTTCATTGTGATCAAAGTCAACTCCTGATGAAGCCGTCAGACCAAGATCATCTGCAAAGAGCAGAGGGCCATATGCCCAATGCCAAACAAGCCGCCGTTTCCGTGGTGTAGTGGTCATCACGTTCGCCTCACACGCGAAAGGTCCCCAGTTCGAAACTGGGCGGAAACAATATCGTTTTTTTTTTGGTTTACTCTGCAGCGGAATATCTTCTCTCGATTGGTCATTAAAGACCACTCGTCTAGTTTCTGCAAAATTCAACTCTCTGATGAAGCCTACAGATTTATTCGTGGCTTATTAACAAGAAACTCCCCGTCAGGGAATCGAACCTTGGTCTTCTGCGTGACAAGCAGAGATACTGTCCACTATACTAACGAGGACTCCTTGAGTATATTTAATTGGCAGGTATCTGGCCGGGGTTAAGAGGAGGTATGCACTATAATTCTGTATTATTGGGGATGAACATCACTCCGGGCCAACGTTGAGAATTTCTCCACTCCTTGGCTGAGAACCACGGTCTCGTACATGTATGTAGGAGCTGACTTCCATCCCAACCTCTTTACAAATGTCTTCAAACTCTTTCATTGTGATCAAAGTCAAATCCTGATGAAGCCGTCAGACCAAGATCATCTGCAAAGAGCAGAGGGCCATATGCCCAATGCCAAACAAGCCGCCGTTTCCGTGGTGTAGTGGTCATCACGTTCGCCTCACAGGCGAAAGGTCCCCAGTTCGAAACTGGGCGGAAACAATATCGTCTTTTTTTTGGTTTACTCTGCAGCGGAATATCTTCTCTCGATTGGTCATTAAAGACCACTCGTCTAGTTTCTGCAAAATTCAACTCTCTGATGAAGCCAACAGATTTATTCGTGGCTTATTAACAAGAAACTCCCCGTCAGGGAATCGAACCCTGGTCTTCTGCGTGACAAGCAGAGATACTGTCCACTATACTAACGAGGACTCCTTGAGTATATTTAATTGGCAGGTATCTGGCCGGGGTTAAGAGGAGGTATGCACTATAATTCTGTATTATTGGGGATGAACATCACTCCGGGCCAACGTTGAGAATTTCTCCACTCCTTGGCTGAGAACCACGGTCTCGTACATGTATGTAGGAGCTGACTTCCATCCCAACCTCTTTACAAATGTCTTCAAACTCTTTCATTGTGATCAAAGTCAAATCCTGATGAAGCCGTCAGACCAAGATCATCTGCAAAGAGCAGAGGGCCATATGCCCAATGCCAAACAAGCCGCCGTTTCCGTGGTGTAGTGGTCATCACGTTCGCCTCACACGCGAAAGGTCCCCAGTTCGAAACTGGGCGGAAACAATATCGTCTTTTTTTTGGTTTACTCTGCAGCGGAATATCTTCTCTCGATTGGTCATTAAAGACCACTCGTCTAGTTTCTGCAAAATTCAACTCTCTGATGAAGCCAACAGATTTATTCGTGGCTTATTAACAAGAAACTCCCCGTCAGGGAATCGAACCCTGGTCTTCTGCGTGACAAGCAGAGATACTGTCCACTATACTAACGAGGACTCCTTGAGTATATTTAATTGGCAGGTATCTGGCCGGGGTTAAGAGGAGGTATGCACTATAATTCTGTATTATTGGGGATGAACATCACTCCGGGCCAACGTTGAGAATTTCTCCACTCCTTGGCTGAGAACCACGGTCTCGTACATGTATGTAGGAGCTGACTTCCATCCCAACCTCTTTACAAATGTCTTCAAACTCTTTCATTGTGATCAAAGTCAACTCCTGATGAAGCCGTCAGACCAAGATCATCTGCAGAGAGCAGAGGGCCATTAGCCCAATGCCGAACAAGCCGCCGTTTCCGTGGTGTAGTGGTCATCACGTTCGCCTCACACGCGAAAGGTCCCCAGTTCGAAACTGGGCGGAAACACTCCAGGCTGACGTTGAGCTTTTCTCCACTCCTTGGCTGAGAACCACGCCCTTGTACATGTATGTAGGAGCTGACTTCCATCCCAACCTCTTTACAAATGTCTTCAAACTCTTTCATTGTGATCAAAGTCAACTCCTGATGAAGCCGTCAGACCAAGATCATCTGCAAAGAGCAGAGGGCCATATGCCCAATGCCAAACAAGCCACCGTTTCCGTGGTGTAGTGGTCATCACGTTCGCCTCACACGCGAAAGGTCCCCAGTTCGAAACTGGGCGGAAACAATATCGGTTTTTTTTTGGTTTACTCTGCAGCGGAATATCTTCTCTCGATTGGTCATTAAAGACCACTCGTCTAGTTTCTGCAAAATTTAACTCTCTGATGAAGCCAACAGATTTATTCGTGGCTTATTAACAAGAAACTCCCCGTCAGGGAATCGAACCCTGGTCTTCTGCGTGACAAGCAGAGATACTGTCCACTATACTAACGAGGACTCCTTCAGTATATTTAATTGGCAGGTATCTGGCCGGGGTTAAGAGGAGGTATGCACTATAATTCTGTATTATTGGGGATGAACATCACTCCGGGCCAACGTTGAGAATTTCTCCACTCCTTGGCTGAGAACCACGGTCTCGTACATGTATGTAGGAGCTGACTTCCATCCCAACCTCTTTACAAATGTCTTCAAACTCTTTCATTGTGATCAAAGTCAACTCCTGATGAAGCCGTCAGACCAAGATCATCTGCAAAGAGCAGAGGGCCATATGCCCAATGCCAAACAAGCCGCCGTTTCCGTGGTGTAGTGGTCATCACGTTCGCCTCACACGCGAAAGGTCCCCAGTTCGAAACTGGGCGGAAACACTCCAGGCTGACGTTGAGCTTTTCTCCACTCCTTGGCTGAGAACCACGCCCTTGTACATGTATGTAGGAGCTGACTTCCATCCCAACCTCTTTACAAATGTCTTCAAACTCTTTCATTGTGATCAAAGTCAACTCCTGATGAAGCCGTCAGACCAAGATCATCTGCAAAGAGCAGAGGGCCATATGCCCAATGCCAAACAAGCCACCGTTTCCGTGGTGTAGTGGTCATCACGTTCGCCTCACACGCGAAAGGTCCCCAGTTCGAAACTGGGCAGAAACAATATCGTTTTTTTTTTGGTTTACTCTGCAGCGGAATATCTTCTCTCGATTGGTCATTAAAGACCACTCGTCTAGTTTCTGCAAAATTCAACTCTCTGATGAAGCCAACAGATTTATTCGTGGCTTATTAACAAGAAACTCCCCGTCAGGGAATCGAACCCTGGTCTTCTGCGTGACAAGCAGAGATACTGTCCACTATACTAACGAGGACTCCTTCAGTATATTTAATTGGCAGGTATCTGGCCGGGGTTAAGAGGAGGTATGCACTATAATTCTGTATTATTGGGGATGAACATCACTCCGGGCCAACGTTGAGAATTTCTCCACTCCTTGGCTGAGAACCACGGTCTCGTACATGTATGTAGGAGCTGACTTCCATCCCAACCTCTTTACAAATGTCTTCAAACTCTTTCATTGTGATCAAAGTCAAATCCTGATGAAGCCGTCAGACCAAGATCATCTGCAAAGAGCAGAGGGCCATATGCCCAATGCCAAACAAGCCGCCGTTTCCGTGGTGTAGTGGTCATCACGTTCGCCTCACACGCGAAAGGTCCCCAGTTCGAAACTGGGCGGAAACAATATCGTCTTTTTTTTGGTTTACTCTGCAGCGGAATATCTTCTCTCGATTGGTCATTAAAGACCACTCGTCTAGTTTCTGCAAAATTCAACTCTCTGATGAAGCCAACAGATTTATTCGTGGCTTATTAACAAGAAACTCCCCGTCAGGGAATCGAACCCTGGTCTTCTGCGTGACAAGCAGAGATACTGTCCACTATACTAACGAGGACTCCTTCAGTATATTTAATTGGCAGGTATCTGGCCGGGGTTAAGAGGAGGTATGCACTATAATTCTGTATTATTGGGGATGAACATCACTCCGGGCCAACGTTGAGAATTTCTCCACTCCTTGGCTGAGAACCACGGTCTCGTACATGTATGTAGGAGCTGACTTCCATCCCAACCTCTTTACAAATGTCTTCAAACTCTTTCATTGTGATCAAAGTCAAATCCTGATGAAGCCGTCAGACCAAGATCATCTGCAAAGAGCAGAGGGCCATATGCCCAATGCCAAACAAGCCGCCGTTTCCGTGGTGTAGTGGTCATCACGTTCGCCTCACACGCGAAAGGTCCCCAGTTCGAAACTGGGCGGAAACAATATCGTCTTTTTTTTGGTTTACTCTGCAGCGGAATATCTTCTCTCGATTGGTCATTAAAGACCACTCGTCTAGTTTCTGCAAAATTCAACTCTCTGATGAAGCCAACAGATTTATTCGTGGCTTATTAACAAGAAACTCCCCGTCAGGGAATCGAACCCTGGTCTTTTGCGTGACAAGCAGAGATACTGTCCACTATACTAACGAGGACTCCTTGAGTATATTTAATTGGCAGGTATCTGGCCGGGGTTAAGAGGAGGTATGCACTATAATTCTGTATTATTGGGGATGAACATCACTCCGGGCCAACGTTGAGAATTTCTCCACTCCTTGGCTGAGAACCACGGTCTCGTACATGTATGTAGGAGCTGACTTCCATCCCAACCTCTTTACAAATGTCTTCAAACTCTTTCATTGTGATCAAAGTCAAATCCTGATGAAGCCGTCAGACCAAGATCATCTGCAAAGAGCAGAGGGCCATATGCCCAATGCCAAACAAGCCGCCGTTTCCGTGGTGTAGTGGTCATCACGTTCGCCTCACACGCGAAAGGTCCCCAGTTCGAAACTGGGCGGAAACAATATCGTCTTTTTTTTGGTTTACTCTGCAGCGGAATATCTTCTCTCGATTGGTCATTAAAGACCACTCGTCTAGTTTCTGCAAAATTCAACTCTCTGATGAAGCCAACAGATTTATTCGTGGCTTATTATCAAGAAACTCCCCGTCAGGGAATCGAACCCTGGTCTTCTGCGTGACAAGCAGAGATACTGTCCACTATACTAACGAGGACTCCTTGAGTATATTTAATTGGCAAGTATCTGGCCGGGGTTAAGAGGAGGTATGCACTATAATTCTGTATTATTGGGGATGAACATCACTCCGGGCCAACGTTGAGAATTTCTCCACTCCTTGGCTGAGAACCACGGTCTCGTACATGTATGTAGGAGCTGACTTCCATCCCAACCTCTTTACAAATGTCTTCAAACTCTTTCATTGTGATCAAAGTCAACTCCTGATGAAGCCGTCAGACCAAGATCATCTGCAAAGAGCAGAGGGCCATATGCCCAATGCTAAACAAGCCGCCGTTTCCGTGGTGTAGTGGTCATCACGTTCGCCTCACACGCGAAAGGTCCCCAGTTCGAAACTGGGCGGAAACACTCCAGGCTGACGTTGAGCTTTTCTCCACTCCTTGGCTGAGAACCACGCCCTTGTACATGTATGTAGGAGCTGACTTCCATCCCAACCTCTTTACAAATGTCTTCAAACTCTTTCATTGTGATCAAAGTCAACTCCTGATGAAGCCGTCAGACCAAGATCATCTGCAAAGAGCAGAGGTCCATATGCCCAATGCCAAACAAGCCGCCGTTTCCGTGGTGTAGTGGTCATCACGTTCGCCTCACACGCGAAAGGTCCCCAGTTCGAAACTGGGCGGAAACAATATCGTTTTTTTTTTGGTTTACTCTGCAGCGGAATATCTTCTCTCGATTGGTCATTAAAGACCACTCGTCTAGTTTCTGCAAAATTTAACTCTCTGATGAAGCCAACAGATTTATTCGTGGCTTATTAACAAGAAACTCCCCGTCAGGGAATCGAACCCTGGTCTTCTGCGTGACAAGCAGAGATACTGTCCACTATACTAACGAGGACTCCTTCAGTATATTTAATTGGCAGGTATCTGGCCGGGGTTAAGAGGAGGTATGCACTATAATTCTGTATTATTGGGGATGAACATCACTCCGGGCCAACGTTGAGAATTTCTCCACTCCTTGGCTGAGAACCACGGTCTCGTACATGTATGTAGGAGCTGACTTCCATCCCAACATCTTTACAAATGTCTTCAAACTCTTTCATTGTGATCAAAGTCAAATCCTGATGAAGCCGTCAGACCAAGATCATCTGCAAAGAGCAGAGGGCCATATGCCCAATGCCAAACAAGCCGCCGTTTCCGTGGTGTAGTGGTCATCACGTTCGCCTCACACGCGAAAGGTCCCCAGTTCGAAACTGGGCGGAAACAATATCGTCTTTTTTTTGGTTTACTCTGCAGCGGAATATCTTCTCTCGATTGGTCATTAAAGACCACTCGTCTAGTTTCTGCAAAATTCAACTCTCTGATGAAGCCAACAGATTTATTCGTGGCTTATTAACAAGAAACTCCCCGTCAGGGAATCGAACCCTGGTCTTTTGCGTGACAAGCAGAGATACTGTCCACTATACTAACGAGGACTCCTTGAGTATATTTAATTGGCAGGTATCTGGCCGGGGTTAAGAGGAGGTATGCACTATAATTCTGTATTATTGGGGATGAACATCACTCCGGGCCAACGTTGAGAATTTCTCCACTCCTTGGCTGAGAACCACGGTCTCGTACATGTATGTAGGAGCTGACTTCCATCCCAACCTCTTTACAAATGTCTTCAAACTCTTTCATTGTGATCAAAGTCAAATCCTGATGAAGCCGTCAGACCAAGATCATCTGCAAAGAGCAGAGGGCCATATGCCCAATGCCAAACAAGCCGCCGTTTCCGTGGTGTAGTGGTCATCACGTTCGCCTCACACGCGAAAGGTCCCCAGTTCGAAACTGGGCGGAAACAATATCGTCTTTTTTTTGGTTTACTCTGCAGCGGTATATCTTCTCTCGATTGGTCATTAAAGACCACTCGTCTAGTTTCTGCAAAATTCAACTCTCTGATGAAGCCAACAGATTTATTCGTGGCTTATTAACAAGAAACTCCCCGTCAGGGAATCGAACCCTGGTCTTCTGCGTGACAAGCAGAGATACTGTCCACTATACTAACGAGGACTCCTTGAGTATATTTAATTGGCAGGTATCTGGCCGGGGTTAAGAGGAGGTATGCACTATAATTCTGTATTATTGGGGATGAACATCACTCCGGGCCAACGTTGAGAATTTCTCCACTCCTTGGCTGAGAACCACGGTCTCGTACATGTATGTAGGAGCTGACTTCCATCCCAACCTCTTTACAAATGTCTTCAAACTCTTTCATTGTGATCAAAGTCAAATCCTGATGAAGCCGTCAGACCAAGATCATCTGCAAAGAGCAGAGGGCCATATGCCCAATGCCAAACAAGCCGCCGTTTCCGTGGTGTAGTGGTCATCACGTTCGCCTCACACGCGAAAGGTCCCCAGTTCGAAACTGGGCGGAAACAATATCGTCTTTTTTTTGGTTTACTCTGCAGCGGAATATCTTCTCTCGATTGGTCATTAAAGACCACTCGTCTAGTTTCTGCAAAATTCAACTCTCTGATGAAGCCAACAGATTTATTCGTGGCTTATTAACAAGAAACTCCCCGTCAGGGAATCGAACCCTGGTCTTTTGCGTGACAAGCAGAGATACTGTCCACTATACTAACGAGGACTCCTTGAGTATATTTAATTGGCAGGTATCTGGCCGGGGTTAAGAGGAGGTATGCACTATAATTCTGTATTATTGGGGATGAACATCACTCCGGGCCAACGTTGAGAATTTCTCCACTCCTTGGCTGAGAACCACGGTCTCGTACATGTATGTAGGAGCTGACTTCCATCCCAACCTCTTTACAAATGTCTTCAAACTCTTTCATTGTGATCAAAGTCAAATCCTGATGAAGCCGTCAGACCAAGATCATCTGCAAAGAGCAGAGGGCCATATGCCCAATGCCAAACAAGCCGCCGTTTCCGTGGTGTAGTGGTCATCACGTTCGCCTCACACGCGAAAGGTCCCCAGTTCGAAACTGGGCGGAAACAATATCGTCTTTTTTTTGGTTTACTCTGCAGCGGAATATCTTCTCTCGATTGGTCATTAAAGACCACTCGTCTAGTTTCTGCAAAATTCAACTCTCTGATGAAGCCAACAGATTTATTCGTGGCTTATTAACAAGAAACTCCCCGTCAGGGAATCGAACCCTGGTCTTCTGCGTGACAAGCAGAGATACTGTCCACTATACTAACGAGGACTCCTTGAGTATATTTAATTGGCAGGTATCTGGCCGGGGTTAAGAGGAGGTATGCACTATAATTCTGTATTATTGGGGATGAACATCACTCCGGGCCAACGTTGAGAATTTCTCCACTCCTTGGCTGAGAACCACGGTCTCGTACATGTATGTAGGAGCTGACTTCCATCCCAACCTCTTTACAAATGTCTTCAAACTCTTTCATTGTGATCAAAGTCAACTCCTGATGAAGCCGTCAGACCAAGATCATCTGCAAAGAGCAGAGGGCCATATGCCCAATGCTAAACAAGCCGCCGTTTCCGTGGTGTAGTGGTCATCACGTTCGCCTCACACGCGAAAGGTCCCCAGTTCGAAACTGGGCGGAAACACTCCAGGCTGACGTTGAGCTTTTCTCCACTCCTTGGCTGAGAACCACGCCCTTGTACATGTATGTAGGAGCTGACTTCCATCCCAACCTCTTTACAAATGTCTTCAAACTCTTTCATTGTGATCAAAGTCAACTCCTGATGAAGCCGTCAGACCAAGATCATCTGCAAAGAGCAGAGGGCCATATGCCCAATGCCAAACAAGCCGCCGTTTCCGTGGTGTAGTGGTCATCACGTTCGCCTCACACGCGAAAGGTCCCCAGTTCGAAACTGGGCGGAAACAATATCGTTTTTTTTTTGGTTTACTCTGCAGCGGAATATCTTCTCTCGATTGGTCATTAAAGACCACTCGTCTAGTTTCTGCAAAATTTAACTCTCTGATGAAGCCAACAGATTTATTCGTGGCTTATTAACAAGAAACTCCCCGTCAGGGAATCGAACACTGGTCTTCTGCGTGACAAGCAGAGATACTGTCCACTATACTAACGAGGACTCCTTCAGTATATTTAATTGGCAGGTATCTGGCCGGGGTTAAGAGGAGGTATGCACTATAATTCTGTATTATTGGGGATGAACATCACTCCGGGCCAACGTTGAGAATTTCTCCACTCCTTGGCTGAGAACCACGGTCTCGTACATGTATGTAGGAGCTGACTTCCATCCCAACATCTTTACAAATGTCTTCAAACTCTTTCATTGTGATCAAAGTCAAATCCTGATGAAGCCGTCAGACCAAGATCATCTGCAAAGAGCAGAGGGCCATATGCCCAATGCCAAACAAGCCGCCGTTTCCGTGGTGTAGTGGTCATCACGTTCGCCTCACACGCGAAAGGTCCCCAGTTCGAAACTGGGCGGAAACAATATCGTCTTTTTTTTGGTTTACTCTGCAGCGGAATATCTTCTCTCGATTGGTCATTAAAGACCACTCGTCTAGTTTCTGCAAAATTCAACTCTCTGATGAAGCCAACAGATTTATTCGTGGCTTATTAACAAGAAACTCCCCGTCAGGGAATCGAACCCTGGTCTTTTGCGTGACAAGCAGAGATACTGTCCACTATACTAACGAGGACTCCTTGAGTATATTTAATTGGCAGGTATCTGGCCGGGGTTAAGAGGAGGTATGCACTATAATTCTGTATTATTGGGGATGAACATCACTCCGGGCCAACGTTGAGAATTTCTCCACTCCTTGGCTGAGAACCACGGTCTCGTACATGTATGTAGGAGCTGACTTCCATCCCAACCTCTTTACAAATGTCTTCAAACTCTTTCATTGTGATCAAAGTCAAATCCTGATGAAGCCGTCAGACCAAGATCATCTGCAAAGAGCAGAGGGCCATATGCCCAATGCCAAACAAGCCGCCGTTTCCGTGGTGTAGTGGTCATCACGTTCGCCTCACACGCGAAAGGTCCCCAGTTCGAAACTGGGCAGAAACAATATCGTCTTTTTTTTGGTTTACTCTGCAGCGGAATATCTTCTCTCGATTGGTCATTAAAGACCACTCGTCTAGTTTCTGCAAAATTCAACTCTCTGATGAAGCCAACAGATTTATTCGTGGCTTATTAACAAGAAACTCCCCGTCAGGGAATCGAACCCTGGTCTTTTGCGTGACAAGCAGAGATACTGTCCACTATACTAACGAGGACTCCTTGAGTATATTTAATTGGCAGGTATCTGGCCGGGGTTAAGAGGAGGTATGCACTATAATTCTGTATTATTGGGGATGAACATCACTCCGGGCCAACGTTGAGAATTTCTCCACTCCTTGGCTGAGAACCACGGTCTCGTACATGTATGTAGGAGCTGACTTCCATCCCAACATCTTTACAAATGTCTTCAAACTCTTTCATTGTGATCAAAGTCAAATCCTGATGAAGCCGTCAGACCAAGATCATCTGCAAAGAGCAGAGGGCCATATGCCCAATGCCAAACAAGCCGCCGTTTCCGTGGTGTAGTGGTCATCACGTTCGCCTCACACGCGAAAGGTCCCCAGTTCGAAACTGGGCGGAAACAATATCGTCTTTTTTTTGGTTTACTCTGCAGCGGAATATCTTCTCTCGATTGGTCATTAAAGACCACTCGTCTAGTTTCTGCAAAATTCAACTCTCTGATGAAGCCAACAGATTTATTCGTGGCTTATTAACAAGAAACTCCCCGTCAGGGAATCGAACCCTGGTCTTTTGCGTGACAAGCAGAGATACTGTCCACTATACTAACGAGGACTCCTTGAGTATATTTAATTGGCAGGTATCTGGCCGGGGTTAAGAGGAGGTATGCACTATAATTCTGTATTATTGGGGATGAACATCACTCCGGGCCAACGTTGAGAATTTCTCCACTCCTTGGCTGAGAACCACGGTCTCGTACATGTATGTAGGAGCTGACTTCCATCCCAACCTCTTTACAAATGTCTTCAAACTCTTTCATTGTGATCAAAGTCAAATCCTGATGAAGCCGTCAGACCAAGATCATCTGCAAAGAGCAGAGGGCCATATGCCCAATGCCAAACAAGCCGCCGTTTCCGTGGTGTAGTGGTCATCACGTTCGCCTCACACGCGAAAGGTCCCCAGTTCGAAACTGGGCAGAAACAATATCGTCTTTTTTTTGGTTTACTCTGCAGCGGAATATCTTCTCTCGATTGGTCATTAAAGACCACTCGTCTAGTTTCTGCAAAATTCAACTCTCTGATGAAGCCAACAGATTTATTCGTGGCTTATTAACAAGAAACTCCCCGTCAGGGAATCGAACCCTGGTCTTTTGCGTGACAAGCAGAGATACTGTCCACTATACTAACGAGGACTCCTTGAGTATATTTAATTGGCAGGTATCTGGCCGGGGTTAAGAGGAGGTATGCACTATAATTCTGTATTATTGGGGATGAACATCACTCCGGGCCAACGTTGAGAATTTCTCCACTCCTTGGCTGAGAACCACGGTCTCGTACATGTATGTAGGAGCTGACTTCCATCCCAACCTCTTTACAAATGTCTTCAAACTCTTTCATTGTGATCAAAGTCAAATCCTGATGAAGCCGTCAGACCAAGATCATCTGCAAAGAGCAGAGGGCCATATGCCCAATGCCAAACAAGCCGCCGTTTCCGTGGTGTAGTGGTCATCACGTTCGCCTCACACGCGAAAGGTCCCCAGTTCGAAACTGGGCGGAAACAATATCGTCTTTTTTTTGGTTTACTCTGCAGCGGAATATCTTCTCTCGATTGGTCATTAAAGACCACTCGTCTAGTTTCTGCAAAATTCAACTCTCTGATGAAGCCAACAGATTTATTCGTGGCTTATTAACAAGAAACTCCCCGTCAGGGAATCGAACCCTGGTCTTTTGCGTGACAAGCAGAGATACTGTCCACTATACTAACGAGGACTCCTTGAGTATATTTAATTGGCAGGTATCTGGCCGGGGTTAAGAGGAGGTATGCACTATAATTCTGTATTATTGGGGATGAACATCACTCCGGGCCAACGTTGAGAATTTCTCCACTCCTTGGCTGAGAACCACGGTCTCGTACATGTATGTAGGAGCTGACTTCCATCCCAACCTCTTTACAAATGTCTTCAAACTCTTTCATTGTGATCAAAGTCAAATCCTGATGAAGCCGTCAGACCAAGATCATCTGCAAAGAGCAGAGGGCCATATGCCCAATGCCAAACAAGCCGCCGTTTCCGTGGTGTAGTGGTCATCACGTTCGCCTCACACGCGAAAGGTCCCCAGTTCGAAACTGGGCAGAAACAATATCGTCTTTTTTTTGGTTTACTCTGCAGCGGAATATCTTCTCTCGATTGGTCATTAAAGACCACTCGTCTAGTTTCTGCAAAATTCAACTCTCTGATGAAGCCAACAGATTTATTCGTGGCTTATTAACAAGAAACTCCCCGTCAGGGAATCGAACCCTGGTCTTCTGCGTGACAAGCAGAGATACTGTCCACTATACTAACGAGGACTCCTTGAGTATATTTAATTGGCAGGTATCTGGCCGGGGTTAAGAGGAGGTATGCACTATAATTCTGTATTATTGGGGATGAACATCACTCCGGGCCAACGTTGAGAATTTCTCCACTCCTTGGCTGAGAACCACGGTCTCGTACATGTATGTAGGAGCTGACTTCCATCCCAACCTCTTTACAAATGTCTTCAAACTCTTTCATTGTGATCAAAGTCAAATCCTGATGAAGCCGTCAGACCAAGATCATCTGCAAAGAGCAGAGGGCCATATGCCCAATGCCAAACAAGCCGCCGTTTCCGTGGTGTAGTGGTCATCACGTTCGCCTCACACGCGAAAGGTCCCCAGTTCGAAACTGGGCGGAAACAATATCGTCTTTTTTTTGGTTTACTCTGCAGCGGAATATCTTCTCTCGATTGGTCATTAAAGACCACTCGTCTAGTTTCTGCAAAATTCAACTCTCTGATGAAGCCAACAGATTTATTCGTGGCTTATTAACAAGAAACTCCCCGTCAGGGAATCGAACCCTGGTCTTTTGCGTGACAAGCAGAGATACTGTCCACTATACTAACGAGGACTCCTTGAGTATATTTAATTGGCAGGTATCTGGCCGGGGTTAAGAGGAGGTATGCACTATAATTCTGTATTATTGGGGATGAACATCACTCCGGGCCAACGTTGAGAATTTCTCCACTCCTTGGCTGAGAACCACGGTCTCGTACATGTATGTAGGAGCTGACTTCCATCCCAACCTCTTTACAAATGTCTTCAAACTCTTTCATTGTGATCAAAGTCAAATCCTGATGAAGCCGTCAGACCAAGATCATCTGCAAAGAGCAGAGGGCCATATGCCCAATGCCAAACAAGCCGCCGTTTCCGTGGTGTAGTGGTCATCACGTTCGCCTCACACGCGAAAGGTCCCCAGTTCGAAACTGGGCGGAAACAATATCGTCTTTTTTTTGGTTTACTCTGCAGCGGAATATCTTCTCTCGATTGGTCATTAAAGACCACTCGTCTAGTTTCTGCAAAATTCAACTCTCTGATGAAGCCAACAGATTTATTCGTGGCTTATTAACAAGAAACTCCCCGTCAGGGAATCGAACCCTGGTCTTCTGCGTGACAAGCAGAGATACTGTCCACTATACTAACGAGGACTCCTTGAGTATATTTAATTGGCAGGTATCTGGCCGGGGTTAAGAGGAGGTATGCACTATAATTCTGTATTATTGGGGATGAACATCACTCCGGGCCAACGTTGAGAATTTCTCCACTCCTTGGCTGAGAACCACGGTCTCGTACATGTATGTAGGAGCTGACTTCCATCCCAACCTCTTTACAAATGTCTTCAAACTCTTTCATTGTGATCAAAGTCAACTCCTGATGAAGCCGTCAGACCAAGATCATCTGCAAAGAGCAGAGGGCCATATGCCCAATGCTAAACAAGCCGCCGTTTCCGTGGTGTAGTGGTCATCACGTTCGCCTCACACGCGAAAGGTCCCCAGTTCGAAACTGGGCGGAAACACTCCAGGCTGACGTTGAGCTTTTCTCCACTCCTTGGCTGAGAACCACGCCCTTGTACATGTATGTAGGAGCTGACTTCCATCCCAACCTCTTTACAAATGTCTTCAAACTCTTTCATTGTGATCAAAGTCAACTCCTGATGAAGCCGTCAGACCAAGATCATCTGCAAAGAGCAGAGGGCCATATGCCCAATGCCAAACAAGCCGCCGTTTCCGTGGTGTAGTGGTCATCACGTTCGCCTCACACGCGAAAGGTCCCCAGTTCGAAACTGGGCGGAAACAATATCGTTTTTTTTTTGGTTTACTCTGCAGCGGAATATCTTCTCTCGATTGGTCATTAAAGACCACTCGTCTAGTTTCTGCAAAATTTAACTCTCTGATGAAGCCAAAAGATTTATTCGTGGCTTATTAACAAGAAACTCCCCGTCAGGGAATCGAACACTGGTCTTCTGCGTGACAAGCAGAGATACTGTCCACTATACTAACGAGGACTCCTTCAGTATATTTAATTGGCAGGTATCTGGCCGGGGTTAAGAGGAGGTATGCACTATAATTCTGTATTATTGGGGATGAACATCACTCCGGGCCAACGTTGAGAATTTCTCCACTCCTTGGCTGAGAACCACGGTCTCGTACATGTATGTAGGAGCTGACTTCCATCCCAACATCTTTACAAATGTCTTCAAACTCTTTCATTGTGATCAAAGTCAAATCCTGATGAAGCCGTCAGACCAAGATCATCTGCAAAGAGCAGAGGGCCATATGCCCAATGCCAAACAAGCCGCCGTTTCCGTGGTGTAGTGGTCATCACGTTCGCCTCACACGCGAAAGGTCCCCAGTTCGAAACTGGGCGGAAACAATATCGTCTTTTTTTTGGTTTACTCTGCAGCGGAATATCTTCTCTCGATTGGTCATTAAAGACCACTCGTCTAGTTTCTGCAAAATTCAACTCTCTGATGAAGCCAACAGATTTATTCGTGGCTTATTAACAAGAAACTCCCCGTCAGGGAATCGAACCCTGGTCTTTTGCGTGACAAGCAGAGATACTGTCCACTATACTAACGAGGACTCCTTGAGTATATTTAATTGGCAGGTATCTGGCCGGGGTTAAGAGGAGGTATGCACTATAATTCTGTATTATTGGGGATGAACATCACTCCGGGCCAACGTTGAGAATTTCTCCACTCCTTGGCTGAGAACCACGGTCTCGTACATGTATGTAGGAGCTGACTTCCATCCCAACCTCTTTACAAATGTCTTCAAACTCTTTCATTGTGATCAAAGTCAAATCCTGATGAAGCCGTCAGACCAAGATCATCTGCAAAGAGCAGAGGGCCATATGCCCAATGCCAAACAAGCCGCCGTTTCCGTGGTGTAGTGGTCATCACGTTCGCCTCACACGCGAAAGGTCCCCAGTTCGAAACTGGGCAGAAACAATATCGTCTTTTTTTTGGTTTACTCTGCAGCGGAATATCTTCTCTCGATTGGTCATTAAAGACCACTCGTCTAGTTTCTGCAAAATTCAACTCTCTGATGAAGCCAACAGATTTATTCGTGGCTTATTAACAAGAAACTCCCCGTCAGGGAATCGAACCCTGGTCTTTTGCGTGACAAGCAGAGATACTGTCCACTATACTAACGAGGACTCCTTGAGTATATTTAATTGGCAGGTATCTGGCCGGGGTTAAGAGGAGGTATGCACTATAATTCTGTATTATTGGGGATGAACATCACTCCGGGCCAACGTTGAGAATTTCTCCACTCCTTGGCTGAGAACCACGGTCTCGTACATGTATGTAGGAGCTGACTTCCATCCCAACATCTTTACAAATGTCTTCAAACTCTTTCATTGTGATCAAAGTCAAATCCTGATGAAGCCGTCAGACCAAGATCATCTGCAAAGAGCAGAGGGCCATATGCCCAATGCCAAACAAGCCGCCGTTTCCGTGGTGTAGTGGTCATCACGTTCGCCTCACACGCGAAAGGTCCCCAGTTCGAAACTGGGCGGAAACAATATCGTCTTTTTTTTGGTTTACTCTGCAGCGGAATATCTTCTCTCGATTGGTCATTAAAGACCACTCGTCTAGTTTCTGCAAAATTCAACTCTCTGATGAAGCCAACAGATTTATTCGTGGCTTATTAACAAGAAACTCCCCGTCAGGGAATCGAACCCTGGTCTTTTGCGTGACAAGCAGAGATACTGTCCACTATACTAACGAGGACTCCTTGAGTATATTTAATTGGCAGGTATCTGGCCGGGGTTAAGAGGAGGTATGCACTATAATTCTGTATTATTGGGGATGAACATCACTCCGGGCCAACGTTGAGAATTTCTCCACTCCTTGGCTGAGAACCACGGTCTCGTACATGTATGTAGGAGCTGACTTCCATCCCAACCTCTTTACAAATGTCTTCAAACTCTTTCATTGTGATCAAAGTCAAATCCTGATGAAGCCGTCAGACCAAGATCATCTGCAAAGAGCAGAGGGCCATATGCCCAATGCCAAACAAGCCGCCGTTTCCGTGGTGTAGTGGTCATCACGTTCGCCTCACACGCGAAAGGTCCCCAGTTCGAAACTGGGCGGAAACAATATCGTCTTTTTTTTGGTTTACTCTGCAGCGGAATATCTTCTCTCGATTGGTCATTAAAGACCACTCGTCTAGTTTCTGCAAAATTCAACTCTCTGATGAAGCCAACAGATTTATTCGTGGCTTATTAACAAGAAACTCCCCGTCAGGGAATCGAACCCTGGTCTTTTGCGTGACAAGCAGAGATACGGTCCACTATACTAACGAGGACTCCTTGAGTATATTTAATTGGCAGGTATCTGGCCGGGGTTAAGAGGAGGTATGCACTATAATTCTGTATTATTGGGGATGAACATCACTCCGGGCCAACGTTGAGAATTTCTCCACTCCTTGGCTGAGAACCACGGTCTCGTACATGTATGTAGGAGCTGACTTCCATCCCAACCTCTTTACAAATGTCTTCAAACTCTTTCATTGTGATCAAAGTCAAATCCTGATGAAGCCGTCAGACCAAGATCATCTGCAAAGAGCAGAGGGCCATATGCCCAATGCCAAACAAGCCGCCGTTTCCGTGGTGTAGTGGTCATCACGTTCGCCTCACACGCGAAAGGTCCCCAGTTCGAAACTGGGCGGAAACAATATCGTCTTTTTTTTGGTTTACTCTGCAGCGGAATATCTTCTCTCGATTGGTCATTAAAGACCACTCGTCTAGTTTCTGCAAAATTCAACTCTCTGATGAAGCCAACAGATTTATTCGTGGCTTATTAACAAGAAACTCCCCGTCAGGGAATCGAACCCTGGTCTTTTGCGTGACAAGCAGAGATACTGTCCACTATACTAACGAGGACTCCTTGAGTATATTTAATTGGCAGGTATCTGGCCGGGGTTAAGAGGAGGTATGCACTATAATTCTGTATTATTGGGGATGAACATCACTCCGGGCCAACGTTGAGAATTTCTCCACTCCTTGGCTGAGAACCACGGTCTCGTACATGTATGTAGGAGCTGACTTCCATCCCAACCTCTTTACAAATGTCTTCAAACTCTTTCATTGTGATCAAAGTCAAATCCTGATGAAGCCGTCAGACCAAGATCATCTGCAAAGAGCAGAGGGCCATATGCCCAATGCCAAACAAGCCGCCGTTTCCGTGGTGTAGTGGTCATCACGTTCGCCTCACACGCGAAAGGTCCCCAGTTCGAAACTGGGCGGAAACAATATCGTCTTTTTTTTGGTTTACTCTGCAGCGGAATATCTTCTCTCGATTGGTCATTAAAGACCACTCGTCTAGTTTCTGCAAAATTCAACTCTCTGATGAAGCCAACAGATTTATTCGTGGCTTATTAACAAGAAACTCCCCGTCAGGGAATCGAACCCTGGTCTTTTGCGTGACAAGCAGAGATACTGTCCACTATACTAACGAGGACTCCTTGAGTATATTTAATTGGCAGGTATCTGGCCGGGGTTAAGAGGAGGTATGCACTATAATTCTGTATTATTGGGGATGAACATCACTCCGGGCCAACGTTGAGAATTTCTCCACTCCTTGGCTGAGAACCACGGTCTCGTACATGTATGTAGGAGCTGACTTCCATCCCAACCTCTTTACAAATGTCTTCAAACTCTTTCATTGTGATCAAAGTCAAATCCTGATGAAGCCGTCAGACCAAGATCATCTGCAAAGAGCAGAGGGCCATATGCCCAATGCCAAACAAGCCGCCGTTTCCGTGGTGTAGTGGTCATCACGTTCGCCTCACACGCGAAAGGTCCCCAGTTCGAAACTGGGCAGAAACAATATCGTCTTTTTTTTGGTTTACTCTGCAGCGGAATATCTTCTCTCGATTGGTCATTAAAGACCACTCGTCTAGTTTCTGCAAAATTCAACTCTCTGATGAAGCCAACAGATTTATTCGTGGCTTATTAACAAGAAACTCCCCGTCAGGGAATCGAACCCTGGTCTTTTGCGTGACAAGCAGAGATACTGTCCACTATACTAACGAGGACTCCTTGAGTATATTTAATTGGCAGGTATCTGGCCGGGGTTAAGAGGAGGTATGCACTATAATTCTGTATTATTGGGGATGAACATCACTCCGGGCCAACGTTGAGAATTTCTCCACTCCTTGGCTGAGAACCACGGTCTCGTACATGTATGTAGGAGCTGACTTCCATCCCAACCTCTTTACAAATGTCTTCAAACTCTTTCATTGTGATCAAAGTCAAATCCTGATGAAGCCGTCAGACCAAGATCATCTGCAAAGAGCAGAGGGCCATATGCCCAATGCCAAACAAGCCGCCGTTTCCGTGGTGTAGTGGTCATCACGTTCGCCTCACACGCGAAAGGTCCCCAGTTCGAAACTGGGCGGAAACAATATCGTCTTTTTTTTGGTTTACTCTGCAGCGGAATATCTTCTCTCGATTGGTCATTAAAGACCACTCGTCTAGTTTCTGCAAAATTCAACTCTCTGATGAAGCCAACAGATTTATTCGTGGCTTATTAACAAGAAACTCCCCGTCAGGGAATCGAACCCTGGTCTTTTGCGTGACAAGCAGAGATACTGTCCACTATACTAACGAGGACTCCTTGAGTATATTTAATTGGCAGGTATCTGGCCGGGGTTAAGAGGAGGTATGCACTATAATTCTGTATTATTGGGGATGAACATCACTCCGGGCCAACGTTGAGAATTTCTCCACTCCTTGGCTGAGAACCACGGTCTCGTACATGTATGTAGGAGCTGACTTCCATCCCAACCTCTTTACAAATGTCTTCAAACTCTTTCATTGTGATCAAAGTCAAATCCTGATGAAGCCGTCAGACCAAGATCATCTGCAAAGAGCAGAGGGCCATATGCCCAATGCCAAACAAGCCGCCGTTTCCGTGGTGTAGTGGTCATCACGTTCGCCTCACACGCGAAAGGTCCCCAGTTCGAAACTGGGCGGAAACAATATCGTCTTTTTTTTGGTTTACTCTGCAGCGGAATATCTTCTCTCGATTGGTCATTAAAGACCACTCGTCTAGTTTCTGCAAAATTCAACTCTCTGATGAAGCCAACAGATTTATTCGTGGCTTATTAACAAGAAACTCCCCGTCAGGGAATCGAACCCTGGTCTTCTGCGTGACAAGCAGAGATACTGTCCACTATACTAACGAGGACTCCTTGAGTATATTTAATTGGCAGGTATCTGGCCGGGGTTAAGAGGAGGTATGCACTATAATTCTGTATTATTGGGGATGAACATCACTCCGGGCCAACGTTGAGAATTTCTCCACTCCTTGGCTGAGAACCACGGTCTCGTACATGTATGTAGGAGCTGACTTCCATCCCAACCTCTTTACAAATGTCTTCAAACTCTTTCATTGTGATCAAAGTCAACTCCTGATGAAGCCGTCAGACCAAGATCATCTGCAAAGAGCAGAGGGCCATATGCCCAATGCTAAACAAGCCGCCGTTTCCGTGGTGTAGTGGTCATCACGTTCGCCTCACACGCGAAAGGTCCCCAGTTCGAAACTGGGCGGAAACACTCCAGGCTGACGTTGAGCTTTTCTCCACTCCTTGGCTGAGAACCACGCCCTTGTACATGTATGTAGGAGCTGACTTCCATCCCAACCTCTTTACAAATGTCTTCAAACTCTTTCATTGTGATCAAAGTCAACTCCTGATGAAGCCGTCAGACCAAGATCATCTGCAAAGAGCAGAGGGCCATATGCCCAATGCCAAACAAGCCGCCGTTTCCGTGGTGTAGTGGTCATCACGTTCGCCTCACACGCGAAAGGTCCCCAGTTCGAAACTGGGCGGAAACAATATCGTTTTTTTTTTGGTTTACTCTGCAGCGGAATATCTTCTCTCGATTGGTCATTAAAGACCACTCGTCTAGTTTCTGCAAAATTTAACTCTCTGATGAAGCCAACAGATTTATTCGTGGCTTATTAACAAGAAACTCCCCGTCAGGGAATCGAACCCTGGTCTTCTGCGTGACAAGCAGAGATACTGTCCACTATACTAACGAGGACTCCTTGAGTATATTTAATTGGCAGGTATCTGGCCGGGGTTAAGAGGAGGTATGCACTATAATTCTGTATTATTGGGGATGAACATCACTCCGGGCCAACGTTGAGAATTTCTCCACTCCTTGGCTGAGAACCACGGTCTCGTACATGTATGTAGGAGCTGACTTCCATCCCAACCTCTTTACAAATGTCTTCAAACTCTTTCATTGTGATCAAAGTCAAATCCTGATGAAGCCGTCAGACCAAGATCATCTGCAAAGAGCAGAGGGCCATATGCCCAATGCCAAACAAGCCGCCGTTTCCGTGGTGTAGTGGTCATCACGTTCGCCTCACACGCGAAAGGTCCCCAGTTCGAAACTGGGCGGAAACAATATCGTCTTTTTTTTGGTTTACTCTGCAGCGGAATATCTTCTCTCGATTGGTCATTAAAGACCACTCGTCTAGTTTCTGCAAAATTCAACTCTCTGATGAAGCCAACAGATTTATTCGTGGCTTATTAACAAGAAACTCCCCGTCAGGGAATCGAACCCTGGTCTTCTGCGTGACAAGCAGAGATACTGTCCACTATACTAACGAGGACTCCTTGAGTATATTTAATTGGCAGGTATCTGGCCGGGGTTAAGAGGAGGTATGCACTATAATTCTGTATTATTGGGGATGAACATCACTCCGGGCCAACGTTGAGAATTTCTCCACTCCTTGGCTGAGAACCACGGTCTCGTACATGTATGTAGGAGCTGACTTCCATCCCAACCTCTTTACAAATGTCTTCAAACTCTTTCATTGTGATCAAAGTCAACTCCTGATGAAGCCGTCAGACCAAGATCATCTGCAAAGAGCAGAGGGCCATATGCCCAATGCTAAACAAGCCGCCGTTTCCGTGGTGTAGTGGTCATCACGTTCGCCTCACACGCGAAAGGTCCCCAGTTCGAAACTGGGCGGAAACACTCCAGGCTGACGTTGAGCTTTTCTCCACTCCTTGGCTGAGAACCACGCCCTTGTACATGTATGTAGGAGCTGACTTCCATCCCAACCTCTTTACAAATGTCTTCAAACTCTTTCATTGTGATCAAAGTCAACTCCTGATGAAGCCGTCAGACCAAGATCATCTGCAAAGAGCAGAGGGCCATATGCCCAATGCCAAACAAGCCGCCGTTTCCGTGGTGTAGTGGTCATCACGTTCGCCTCACACGCGAAAGGTCCCCAGTTCGAAACTGGGCGGAAACAATATCGTTTTTTTTTTGGTTTACTCTGCAGCGGAATATCTTCTCTCGATTGGTCATTAAAGACCACTCGTCTAGTTTCTGCAAAATTTAACTCTCTGATGAAGCCAACAGATTTATTCGTGGCTTATTAACAAGAAACTCCCCGTCAGGGAATCGAACACTGGTCTTCTGCGTGACAAGCAGAGATACTGTCCACTATACTAACGAGGACTCCTTCAGTATATTTAATTGGCAGGTATCTGGCCGGGGTTAAGAGGAGGTATGCACTATAATTCTGTATTATTGGGGATGAACATCACTCCGGGCCAACGTTGAGAATTTCTCCACTCCTTGGCTGAGAACCACGGTCTCGTACATGTATGTAGGAGCTGACTTCCATCCCAACATCTTTACAAATGTCTTCAAACTCTTTCATTGTGATCAAAGTCAAATCCTGATGAAGCCGTCAGACCAAGATCATCTGCAAAGAGCAGAGGGCCATATGCCCAATGCCAAACAAGCCGCCGTTTCCGTGGTGTAGTGGTCATCACGTTCGCCTCACACGCGAAAGGTCCCCAGTTAGAAACTGGGCGGAAACAATATCGTCTTTTTTTTGGTTTACTCTGCAGCGGAATATCTTCTCTCGATTGGTCATTAAAGACCACTCGTCTAGTTTCTGCAAAATTCAACTCTCTGATGAAGCCAACAGATTTATTCGTGGCTTATTAACAAGAAACTCCCCGTCAGGGAATCGAACCCTGGTCTTTTGCGTGACAAGCAGAGATACTGTCCACTATACTAACGAGGACTCCTTGAGTATATTTAATTGGCAGGTATCTGGCCGGGGTTAAGAGGAGGTATGCACTATAATTCTGTATTATTGGGGATGAACATCACTCCGGGCCAACGTTGAGAATTTCTCCACTCCTTGGCTGAGAACCACGGTCTCGTACATGTATGTAGGAGCTGACTTCCATCCCAACCTCTTTACAAATGTCTTCAAACTCTTTCATTGTGATCAAAGTCAAATCCTGATGAAGCCGTCAGACCAAGATCATCTGCAAAGAGCAGAGGGCCATATGCCCAATGCCAAACAAGCCGCCGTTTCCGTGGTGTAGTGGTCATCACGTTCGCCTCACACGCGAAAGGTCCCCAGTTCGAAACTGGGCAGAAACAATATCGTCTTTTTTTTGGTTTACTCTGCAGCGGAATATCTTCTCTCGATTGGTCATTAAAGACCACTCGTCTAGTTTCTGCAAAATTCAACTCTCTGATGAAGCCAACAGATTTATTCGTGGCTTATTAACAAGAAACTCCCCGTCAGGGAATCGAACCCTGGTCTTTTGCGTGACAAGCAGAGATACTGTCCACTATACTAACGAGGACTCCTTGAGTATATTTAATTGGCAGGTATCTGGCCGGGGTTAAGAGGAGGTATGCACTATAATTCTGTATTATTGGGGATGAACATCACTCCGGGCCAACGTTGAGAATTTCTCCACTCCTTGGCTGAGAACCACGGTCTCGTACATGTATGTAGGAGCTGACTTCCATCCCAACCTCTTTACAAATGTCTTCAAACTCTTTCATTGTGATCAAAGTCAAATCCTGATGAAGCCGTCAGACCAAGATCATCTGCAAAGAGCAGAGGGCCATATGCCCAATGCCAAACAAGCCGCCGTTTCCGTGGTGTAGTGGTCATCACGTTCGCCTCACACGCGAAAGGTCCCCAGTTCGAAACTGGGCGGAAACAATATCGTCTTTTTTTTGGTTTACTCTGCAGCGGAATATCTTCTCTCGATTGGTCATTAAAGACCACTCGTCTAGTTTCTGCAAAATTCAACTCTCTGATGAAGCCAACAGATTTATTCGTGGCTTATTAACAAGAAACTCCCCGTCAGGGAATCGAACCCTGGTCTTCTGCGTGACAAGCAGAGATACTGTCCACTATACTAACGAGGACTCCTTGAGTATATTTAATTGGCAGGTATCTGGCCGGGGTTAAGAGGAGGTATGCACTATAATTCTGTATTATTGGGGATGAACATCACTCCGGGCCAACGTTGAGAATTTCTCCACTCCTTGGCTGAGAACCACGGTCTCGTACATGTATGTAGGAGCTGACTTCCATCCCAACCTCTTTACAAATGTCTTCAAACTCTTTCATTGTGATCAAAGTCAACTCCTGATGAAGCCGTCAGACCAAGATCATCTGCAAAGAGCAGAGGGCCATATGCCCAATGCTAAACAAGCCGCCGTTTCCGTGGTGTAGTGGTCATCACGTTCGCCTCACACGCGAAAGGTCCCCAGTTCGAAACTGGGCGGAAACACTCCAGGCTGACGTTGAGCTTTTCTCCACTCCTTGGCTGAGAACCACGCCCTTGTACATGTATGTAGGAGCTGACTTCCATCCCAACCTCTTTACAAATGTCTTCAAACTCTTTCATTGTGATCAAAGTCAACTCCTGATGAAGCCGTCAGACCAAGATCATCTGCAAAGAGCAGAGGGCCATATGCCCAATGCCAAACAAGCCGCCGTTTCCGTGGTGTAGTGGTCATCACGTTCGCCTCACACGCGAAAGGTCCCCAGTTCGAAACTGGGCGGAAACAATATCGTTTTTTTTTTGGTTTACTCTGCAGCGGAATATCTTCTCTCGATTGGTCATTAAAGACCACTCGTCTAGTTTCTGCAAAATTTAACTCTCTGATGAAGCCAACAGATTTATTCGTGGCTTATTAACAAGAAACTCCCCGTCAGGGAATCGAACCCTGGTCTTCTGCGTGACAAGCAGAGATACTGTCCACTATACTAACGAGGACTCCTTGAGTATATTTAATTGGCAGGTATCTGGCCGGGGTTAAGAGGAGGTATGCACTATAATTCTGTATTATTGGGGATGAACATCACTCCGGGCCAACGTTGAGAATTTCTCCACTCCTTGGCTGAGAACCACGGTCTCGTACATGTATGTAGGAGCTGACTTCCATCCCAACCTCTTTACAAATGTCTTCAAACTCTTTCATTGTGATCAAAGTCAAATCCTGATGAAGCCGTCAGACCAAGATCATCTGCAAAGAGCAGAGGGCCATATGCCCAATGCCAAACAAGCCGCCGTTTCCGTGGTGTAGTGGTCATCACGTTCGCCTCACACGCGAAAGGTCCCCAGTTCGAAACTGGGCAGAAACAATATCGTCTTTTTTTTGGTTTACTCTGCAGCGGAATATCTTCTCTCGATTGGTCATTAAAGACCACTCGTCTAGTTTCTGCAAAATTCAACTCTCTGATGAAGCCAACAGATTTATTCGTGGCTTATTAACAAGAAACTCCCCGTCAGGGAATCGAACCCTGGTCTTTTGCGTGACAAGCAGAGATACTGTCCACTATACTAACGAGGACTCCTTGAGTATATTTAATTGGCAGGTATCTGGCCGGGGTTAAGAGGAGGTATGCACTATAATTCTGTATTATTGGGGATGAACATCACTCCGGGCCAACGTTGAGAATTTCTCCACTCCTTGGCTGAGAACCACGGTCTCGTACATGTATGTAGGAGCTGACTTCCATCCCAACCTCTTTACAAATGTCTTCAAACTCTTTCATTGTGATCAAAGTCAAATCCTGATGAAGCCGTCAGACCAAGATCATCTGCAAAGAGCAGAGGGCCATATGCCCAATGCCAAACAAGCCGCCGTTTCCGTGGTGTAGTGGTCATCACGTTCGCCTCACACGCGAAAGGTCCCCAGTTCGAAACTGGGCGGAAACAATATCGTCTTTTTTTTGGTTTACTCTGCAGCGGAATATCTTCTCTCGATTGGTCATTAAAGACCACTCGTCTAGTTTCTGCAAAATTCAACTCTCTGATGAAGCCAACAGATTTATTCGTGGCTTATTAACAAGAAACTCCCCGTCAGGGAATCGAACCCTGGTCTTTTGCGTGACAAGCAGAGATACTGTCCACTATACTAACGAGGACTCCTTGAGTATATTTAATTGGCAGGTATCTGGCCGGGGTTAAGAGGAGGTATGCACTATAATTCTGTATTATTGGGGATGAACATCACTCCGGGCCAACGTTGAGAATTTCTCCACTCCTTGGCTGAGAACCACGGTCTCGTACATGTATGTAGGAGCTGACTTCCATCCCAACCTCTTTACAAATGTCTTCAAACTCTTTCATTGTGATCAAAGTCAAATCCTGATGAAGCCGTCAGACCAAGATCATCTGCAAAGAGCAGAGGGCCATATGCCCAATGCCAAACAAGCCGCCGTTTCCGTGGTGTAGTGGTCATCACGTTCGCCTCACACGCGAAAGGTCCCCAGTTCGAAACTGGGCGGAAACAATATCGTCTTTTTTTTGGTTTACTCTGCAGCGGAATATCTTCTCTCGATTGGTCATTAAAGACCACTCGTCTAGTTTCTGCAAAATTCAACTCTCTGATGAAGCCAACAGATTTATTCGTGGCTTATTAACAAGAAACTCCCCGTCAGGGAATCGAACCCTGGTCTTCTGCGTGACAAGCAGAGATACTGTCCACTATACTAACGAGGACTCCTTGAGTATATTTAATTGGCAGGTATCTGGCCGGGGTTAAGAGGAGGTATGCACTATAATTCTGTATTATTGGGGATGAACATCACTCCGGGCCAACGTTGAGAATTTCTCCACTCCTTGGCTGAGAACCACGGTCTCGTACATGTATGTAGGAGCTGACTTCCATCCCAACCTCTTTACAAATGTCTTCAAACTCTTTCATTGTGATCAAAGTCAACTCCTGATGAAGCCGTCAGACCAAGATCATCTGCAAAGAGCAGAGGGCCATATGCCCAATGCTAAACAAGCCGCCGTTTCCGTGGTGTAGTGGTCATCACGTTCGCCTCACACGCGAAAGGTCCCCAGTTCGAAACTGGGCGGAAACACTCCAGGCTGACGTTGAGCTTTTCTCCACTCCTTGGCTGAGAACCACGCCCTTGTACATGTATGTAGGAGCTGACTTCCATCCCAACCTCTTTACAAATGTCTTCAAACTCTTTCATTGTGATCAAAGTCAACTCCTGATGAAGCCGTCAGACCAAGATCATCTGCAAAGAGCAGAGGGCCATATGCCCAATGCCAAACAAGCCGCCGTTTCCGTGGTGTAGTGGTCATCACGTTCGCCTCACACGCGAAAGGTCCCCAGTTCGAAACTGGGCGGAAACAATATCGTTTTTTTTTTGGTTTACTCTGCAGCGGAATATCTTCTCTCGATTGGTCATTAAAGACCACTCGTCTAGTTTCTGCAAAATTTAACTCTCTGATGAAGCCAACAGATTTATTCGTGGCTTATTAACAAGAAACTCCCCGTCAGGGAATCGAACCCTGGTCTTCTGCGTGACAAGCAGAGATACTGTCCACTATACTAACGAGGACTCCTTCAGTATATTTAATTGGCAGGTATCTGGCCGGGGTTAAGAGGAGGTATGCACTATAATTCTGTATTATTGGGGATGAACATCACTCCGGGCCAACGTTGAGAATTTCTCCACTCCTTGGCTGAGAACCACGGTCTCGTACATGTATGTAGGAGCTGACTTCCATCCCAACCTCTTTACAAATGTCTTCAAACTCTTTCATTGTGATCAAAGTCAAATCCTGATGAAGCCGTCAGACCAAGATCATCTGCAAAGAGCAGAGGGCCATATGCCCAATGCCAAACAAGCCGCCGTTTCCGTGGTGTAGTGGTCATCACGTTCGCCTCACACGCGAAAGGTCCCCAGTTCGAAACTGGGCAGAAACAATATCGTCTTTTTTTTGGTTTACTCTGCAGCGGAATATCTTCTCTCGATTGGTCATTAAAGACCACTCGTCTAGTTTCTGCAAAATTCAACTCTCTGATGAAGCCAACAGATTTATTCGTGGCTTATTAACAAGAAACTCCCCGTCAGGGAATCGAACCCTGGTCTTTTGCGTGACAAGCAGAGATACTGTCCACTATACTAACGAGGACTCCTTGAGTATATTTAATTGGCAGGTATCTGGCCGGGGTTAAGAGGAGGTATGCACTATAATTCTGTATTATTGGGGATGAACATCACTCCGGGCCAACGTTGAGAATTTCTCCACTCCTTGGCTGAGAACCACGGTCTCGTACATGTATGTAGGAGCTGACTTCCATCCCAACCTCTTTACAAATGTCTTCAAACTCTTTCATTGTGATCAAAGTCAAATCCTGATGAAGCCGTCAGACCAAGATCATCTGCAAAGAGCAGAGGGCCATATGCCCAATGCCAAACAAGCCGCCGTTTCCGTGGTGTAGTGGTCATCACGTTCGCCTCACACGCGAAAGGTCCCCAGTTCGAAACTGGGCGGAAACAATATCGTCTTTTTTTTGGTTTACTCTGCAGCGGAATATCTTCTCTCGATTGGTCATTAAAGACCACTCGTCTAGTTTCTGCAAAATTCAACTCTCTGATGAAGCCAACAGATTTATTCGTGGCTTATTAACAAGAAACTCCCCGTCAGGGAATCGAACCCTGGTCTTTTGCGTGACAAGCAGAGATACTGTCCACTATACTAACGAGGACTCCTTGAGTATATTTAATTGGCAGGTATCTGGCCGGGGTTAAGAGGAGGTATGCACTATAATTCTGTATTATTGGGGATGAACATCACTCCGGGCCAACGTTGAGAATTTCTCCACTCCTTGGCTGAGAACCACGGTCTCGTACATGTATGTAGGAGCTGACTTCCATCCCAACCTCTTTACAAATGTCTTCAAACTCTTTCATTGTGATCAAAGTCAAATCCTGATGAAGCCGTCAGACCAAGATCATCTGCAAAGAGCAGAGGGCCATATGCCCAATGCCAAACAAGCCGCCGTTTCCGTGGTGTAGTGGTCATCACGTTCGCCTCACACGCGAAAGGTCCCCAGTTCGAAACTGGGCGGAAACAATATCGTCTTTTTTTTGGTTTACTCTGCAGCGGAATATCTTCTCTCGATTGGTCATTAAAGACCACTCGTCTAGTTTCTGCAAAATTCAACTCTCTGATGAAGCCAACAGATTTATTCGTGGCTTATTAACAAGAAACTCCCCGTCAGGGAATCGAACCCTGGTCTTCTGCGTGACAAGCAGAGATACTGTCCACTATACTAACGAGGACTCCTTGAGTATATTTAATTGGCAGGTATCTGGCCGGGGTTAAGAGGAGGTATGCACTATAATTCTGTATTATTGGGGATGAACATCACTCCGGGCCAACGTTGAGAATTTCTCCACTCCTTGGCTGAGAACCACGGTCTCGTACATGTATGTAGGAGCTGACTTCCATCCCAACCTCTTTACAAATGTCTTCAAACTCTTTCATTGTGATCAAAGTCAACTCCTGATGAAGCCGTCAGACCAAGATCATCTGCAAAGAGCAGAGGGCCATATGCCCAATGCTAAACAAGCCGCCGTTTCCGTGGTGTAGTGGTCATCACGTTCGCCTCACACGCGAAAGGTCCCCAGTTCGAAACTGGGCGGAAACACTCCAGGCTGACGTTGAGCTTTTCTCCACTCCTTGGCTGAGAACCACGCCCTTGTACATGTATGTAGGAGCTGACTTCCATCCCAACCTCTTTACAAATGTCTTCAAACTCTTTCATTGTGATCAAAGTCAACTCCTGATGAAGCCGTCAGACCAAGATCATCTGCAAAGAGCAGAGGGCCATATGCCCAATGCCAAACAAGCCGCCGTTTCCGTGGTGTAGTGGTCATCACGTTCGCCTCACACGCGAAAGGTCCCCAGTTCGAAACTGGGCGGAAACAATATCGTTTTTTTTTTGGTTTACTCTGCAGCGGAATATCTTCTCTCGATTGGTCATTAAAGACCACTCGTCTAGTTTCTGCAAAATTTAACTCTCTGATGAAGCCAACAGATTTATTCGTGGCTTATTAACAAGAAACTCCCCGTCAGGGAATCGAACCCTGGTCTTCTGCGTGACAAGCAGAGATACTGTCCACTATACTAACGAGGACTCCTTGAGTATATTTAATTGGCAGGTATCTGGCCGGGGTTAAGAGGAGGTATGCACTATAATTCTGTATTATTGGGGATGAACATCACTCCGGGCCAACGTTGAGAATTTCTCCACTCCTTGGCTGAGAACCACGGTCTCGTACATGTATGTAGGAGCTGACTTCCATCCCAACATCTTTACAAATGTCTTCAAACTCTTTCATTGTGATCAAAGTCAAATCCTGATGAAGCCGTCAGACCAAGATCATCTGCAAAGAGCAGAGGGCCATATGCCCAATGCCAAACAAGCCGCCGTTTCCGTGGTGTAGTGGTCATCACGTTCGCCTCACACGCGAAAGGTCCCCAGTTCGAAACTGGGCGGAAACAATATCGTCTTTTTTTTGGTTTACTCTGCAGCGGAATATCTTCTCTCGATTGGTCATTAAAGACCACTCGTCTAGTTTCTGCAAAATTCAACTCTCTGATGAAGCCAACAGATTTATTCGTGGCTTATTAACAAGAAACTCCCCGTCAGGGAATCGAACCCTGGTCTTTTGCGTGACAAGCAGAGATACTGTCCACTATACTAACGAGGACTCCTTGAGTATATTTAATTGGCAGGTATCTGGCCGGGGTTAAGAGGAGGTATGCACTATAATTCTGTATTATTGGGGATGAACATCACTCCGGGCCAACGTTGAGAATTTCTCCACTCCTTGGCTGAGAACCACGGTCTCGTACATGTATGTAGGAGCTGACTTCCATCCCAACCTCTTTACAAATGTCTTCAAACTCTTTCATTGTGATCAAAGTCAAATCCTGATGAAGCCGTCAGACCAAGATCATCTGCAAAGAGCAGAGGGCCATATGCCCAATGCCAAACAAGCCGCCGTTTCCGTGGTGTAGTGGTCATCACGTTCGCCTCACACGCGAAAGGTCCCCAGTTCGAAACTGGGCGGAAACAATATCGTCTTTTTTTTGGTTTACTCTGCAGCGGTATATCTTCTCTCGATTGGTCATTAAAGACCACTCGTCTAGTTTCTGCAAAATTCAACTCTCTGATGAAGCCAACAGATTTATTCGTGGCTTATTAACAAGAAACTCCCCGTCAGGGAATCGAACCCTGGTCTTCTGCGTGACAAGCAGAGATACTGTCCACTATACTAACGAGGACTCCTTGAGTATATTTAATTGGCAGGTATCTGGCCGGGGTTAAGAGGAGGTATGCACTATAATTCTGTATTATTGGGGATGAACATCACTCCGGGCCAACGTTGAGAATTTCTCCACTCCTTGGCTGAGAACCACGGTCTCGTACATGTATGTAGGAGCTGACTTCCATCCCAACCTCTTTACAAATGTCTTCAAACTCTTTCATTGTGATCAAAGTCAAATCCTGATGAAGCCGTCAGACCAAGATCATCTGCAAAGAGCAGAGGGCCATATGCCCAATGCCAAACAAGCCGCCGTTTCCGTGGTGTAGTGGTCATCACGTTCGCCTCACACGCGAAAGGTCCCCAGTTCGAAACTGGGCGGAAACAATATCGTCTTTTTTTTGGTTTACTCTGCAGCGGAATATCTTCTCTCGATTGGTCATTAAAGACCACTCGTCTAGTTTCTGCAAAATTCAACTCTCTGATGAAGCCAACAGATTTATTCGTGGCTTATTAACAAGAAACTCCCCGTCAGGGAATCGAACCCTGGTCTTTTGCGTGACAAGCAGAGATACTGTCCACTATACTAACGAGGACTCCTTGAGTATATTTAATTGGCAGGTATCTGGCCGGGGTTAAGAGGAGGTATGCACTATAATTCTGTATTATTGGGGATGAACATCACTCCGGGCCAACGTTGAGAATTTCTCCACTCCTTGGCTGAGAACCACGGTCTCGTACATGTATGTAGGAGCTGACTTCCATCCCAACCTCTTTACAAATGTCTTCAAACTCTTTCATTGTGATCAAAGTCAAATCCTGATGAAGCCGTCAGACCAAGATCATCTGCAAAGAGCAGAGGGCCATATGCCCAATGCCAAACAAGCCGCCGTTTCCGTGGTGTAGTGGTCATCACGTTCGCCTCACACGCGAAAGGTCCCCAGTTCGAAACTGGGCGGAAACAATATCGTCTTTTTTTTGGTTTACTCTGCAGCGGAATATCTTCTCTCGATTGGTCATTAAAGACCACTCGTCTAGTTTCTGCAAAATTCAACTCTCTGATGAAGCCAACAGATTTATTCGTGGCTTATTAACAAGAAACTCCCCGTCAGGGAATCGAACCCTGGTCTTCTGCGTGACAAGCAGAGATACTGTCCACTATACTAAAGAGGACTCCTTGAGTATATTTAATTGGCAGGTATCTGGCCGGGGTTAAGAGGAGGTATGCACTATAATTCTGTATTATTGGGGATGAACATCACTCCGGGCCAACGTTGAGAATTTCTCCACTCCTTGGCTGAGAACCACGGTCTCGTACATGTATGTAGGAGCTGACTTCCATCCCAACCTCTTTACAAATGTCTTCAAACTCTTTCATTGTGATCAAAGTCAACTCCTGATGAAGCCGTCAGACCAAGATCATCTGCAAAGAGCAGAGGGCCATATGCCCAATGCTAAACAAGCCGCCGTTTCCGTGGTGTAGTGGTCATCACGTTCGCCTCACACGCGAAAGGTCCCCAGTTCGAAACTGGGCGGAAACACTCCAGGCTGACGTTGAGCTTTTCTCCACTCCTTGGCTGAGAACCACGCCCTTGTACATGTATGTAGGAGCTGACTTCCATCCCAACCTCTTTACAAATGTCTTCAAACTCTTTCATTGTGATCAAAGTCAACTCCTGATGAAGCCGTCAGACCAAGATCATCTGCAAAGAGCAGAGGGCCATATGCCCAATGCCAAACAAGCCGCCGTTTCCGTGGTGTAGTAGTCATCACGTTCGCCTCACACGCGAAAGGTCCCCAGTTCGAAACTGGGCGGAAACAATATCGTTTTTTTTTTGGTTTACTCTGCAGCGGAATATCTTCTCTCGATTGGTCATTAAAGACCACTCGTCTAGTTTCTGCAAAATTTAACTCTCTGATGAAGCCAACAGATTTATTCGTGGCTTATTAACAAGAAACTCCCCGTCAGGGAATCGAACACTGGTCTTCTGCGTGACAAGCAGAGATACTGTCCACTATACTAACGAGGACTCCTTCAGTATATTTAATTGGCAGGTATCTGGCCGGGGTTAAGAGGAGGTATGCACTATAATTCTGTATTATTGGGGATGAACATCACTCCGGGCCAACGTTGAGAATTTCTCCACTCCTTGGCTGAGAACCACGGTCTCGTACATGTATGTAGGAGCTGACTTCCATCCCAACATCTTTACAAATGTCTTCAAACTCTTTCATTGTGATCAAAGTCAAATCCTGATGAAGCCGTCAGACCAAGATCATCTGCAAAGAGCAGAGGGCCATATGCCCAATGCCAAACAAGCCGCCGTTTCCGTGGTGTAGTGGTCATCACGTTCGCCTCACACGCGAAAGGTCCCCAGTTCGAATCTGGGCGGAAACAATATCGTCTTTTTTTTGGTTTACTCTGCAGCGGAATATCTTCTCTCGATTGGTCATTAAAGACCACTCGTCTAGTTTCTGCAAAATTCAACTCTCTGATGAAGCCAACAGATTTATTCGTGGCTTATTAACAAGAAACTCCCCGTCAGGGAATCGAACCCTGGTCTTTTGCGTGACAAGCAGAGATACTGTCCACTATACTAACGAGGACTCCTTGAGTATATTTAATTGGCAGGTATCTGGCCGGGGTTAAGAGGAGGTATGCACTATAATTCTGTATTATTGGGGATGAACATCACTCCGGGCCAACGTTGAGAATTTCTCCACTCCTTGGCTGAGAACCACGGTCTCGTACATGTATGTAGGAGCTGACTTCCATCCCAACCTCTTTACAAATGTCTTCAAACTCTTTCATTGTGATCAAAGTCAAATCCTGATGAAGCCGTCAGACCAAGATCATCTGCAAAGAGCAGAGGGCCATATGCCCAATGCCAAACAAGCCGCCGTTTCCGTGGTGTAGTGGTCATCACGTTCGCCTCACACGCGAAAGGTCCCCAGTTCGAAACTGGGCAGAAACAATATCGTCTTTTTTTTGGTTTACTCTGCAGCGGAATATCTTCTCTCGATTGGTCATTAAAGACCACTCGTCTAGTTTCTGCAAAATTCAACTCTCTGATGAAGCCAACAGATTTATTCGTGGCTTATTAACAAGAAACTCCCCGTCAGGGAATCGAACCCTGGTCTTCTGCGTGACAAGCAGAGATACTGTCCACTATACTAACGAGGACTCCTTCAGTATATTTAATTGGCAGGTATCTGGCCGGGGTTAAGAGGAGGTATGCACTATAATTCTGTATTATTGGGGATGAACATCACTCCGGGCCAACGTTGAGAATTTCTCCACTCCTTGGCTGAGAACCACGGTCTCGTACATGTATGTAGGAGCTGACTTCCATCCCAACCTCTTTACAAATGTCTTCAAACTCTTTCATTGTGATCAAAGTCAAATCCTGATGAAGCCGTCAGACCAAGATCATCTGCAAAGAGCAGAGGGCCATATGCCCAATGCCAAACAAGCCGCCGTTTCCGTGGTGTAGTGGTCATCACGTTCGCCTCACACGCGAAAGGTCCCCAGTTCGAAACTGGGCGGAAACAATATCGTCTTTTTTTTGGTTTACTCTGCAGCGGTATATCTTCTCTCGATTGGTCATTAAAGACCACTCGTCTAGTTTCTGCAAAATTCAACTCTCTGATGAAGCCAACAGATTTATTCGTGGCTTATTAACAAGAAACTCCCCGTCAGGGAATCGAACCCTGGTCTTCTGCGTGACAAGCAGAGATACTGTCCACTATACTAACGAGGACTCCTTGAGTATATTTAATTGGCAGGTATCTGGCCGGGGTTAAGAGGAGGTATGCACTATAATTCTGTATTATTGGGGATGAACATCACTCCGGGCCAACGTTGAGAATTTCTCCACTCCTTGGCTGAGAACCACGGTCTCGTACATGTATGTAGGAGCTGACTTCCATCCCAACCTCTTTACAAATGTCTTCAAACTCTTTCATTGTGATCAAAGTCAAATCCTGATGAAGCCGTCAGACCAAGATCATCTGCAAAGAGCAGAGGGCCATATGCCCAATGCCAAACAAGCCGCCGTTTCCGTGGTGTAGTGGTCATCACGTTCGCCTCACACGCGAAAGGTCCCCAGTTCGAAACTGGGCGGAAACAATATCGTCTTTTTTTTGGTTTACTCTGCAGCGGAATATCTTCTCTCGATTGGTCATTAAAGACCACTCGTCTAGTTTCTGCAAAATTCAACTCTCTGATGAAGCCAACAGATTTATTCGTGGCTTATTAACAAGAAACTCCCCGTCAGGGAATCGAACCCTGGTCTTCTGCGTGACAAGCAGAGATACTGTCCACTATACTAACGAGGACTCCTTGAGTATATTTAATTGGCAGGTATCTGGCCGGGGTTAAGAGGAGGTATGCACTATAATTCTGTATTATTGGGGATGAACATCACTCCGGGCCAACGTTGAGAATTTCTCCACTCCTTGGCTGAGAACCACGGTCTCGTACATGTATGTAGGAGCTGACTTCCATCCCAACCTCTTTACAAATGTCTTCAAACTCTTTCATTGTGATCAAAGTCAACTCCTGATGAAGCCGTCAGACCAAGATCATCTGCAAAGAGCAGAGGGCCATATGCCCAATGCCAAACAAGCCGCCGTTTCCGTGGTGTAGTGGTCATCACGTTCGCCTCACACGCGAAAGGTCCCCAGTTCGAAACTGGGCGGAAACACTCCAGGCTGACGTTGAGCTTTTCTCCACTCCTTGGCTGAGAACCACGCCCTTGTACATGTATGTAGGAGCTGACTTCCATCCCAACCTCTTTACAAATGTCTTCAAACTCTTTCATTGTGATCAAAGTCAACTCCTGATGAAGCCGTCAGACCAAGATCATCTGCAAAGAGCAGAGGGCCATATGCCCAATGCCAAACAAGCCGCCGTTTCCGTGGTGTAGTGGTCATCACGTTCGCCTCACACGCGAAAGGTCCCCAGTTCGAAACTGGGCGGAAACAATATCGTTTTTTTTTTGGTTTACTCTGCAGCGGAATATCTTCTCTCGATTGGTCATTAAAGACCACTCGTCTAGTTTCTGCAAAATTTAACTCTCTGATGAAGCCAACAGATTTATTCGTGGCTTATTAACAAGAAACTCCCCGTCAGGGAATCGAACCCTGGTCTTTTGCGTGACAAGCAGAGATACTGTCCACTATACTAACGAGGACTCCTTGAGTATATTTAATTGGCAGGTATCTGGCCGGGGTTAAGAGGAGGTATGCACTATAATTCTGTATTATTGGGGATGAACATCACTCCGGGCCAACGTTGAGAATTTCTCCACTCCTTGGCTGAGAACCACGGTCTCGTACATGTATGTAGGAGCTGACTTCCATCCCAACCTCTTTACAAATGTCTTCAAACTCTTTCATTGTGATCAAAGTCAAATCCTGATGAAGCCGTCAGACCAAGATCATCTGCAAAGAGCAGAGGGCCATATGCCCAATGCCAAACAAGCCGCCGTTTCCGTGGTGTAGTGGTCATCACGTTCGCCTCACACGCGAAAGGTCCCCAGTTCGAAACTGGGCAGAAACAATATCGTCTTTTTTTTGGTTTACTCTGCAGCGGAATATCTTCTCTCGATTGGTCATTAAAGACCACTCGTCTAGTTTCTGCAAAATTCAACTCTCTGATGAAGCCAACAGATTTATTCGTGGCTTATTAACAAGAAACTCCCCGTCAGGGAATCGAACCCTGGTCTTCTGCGTGACAAGCAGAGATACTGTCCACTATACTAACGAGGACTCCTTCAGTATATTTAATTGGCAGGTATCTGGCCGGGGTTAAGAGGAGGTATGCACTATAATTCTGTATTATTGGGGATGAACATCACTCCGGGCCAACGTTGAGAATTTCTCCACTCCTTGGCTGAGAACCACGGTCTCGTACATGTATGTAGGAGCTGACTTCCATCCCAACCTCTTTACAAATGTCTTCAAACTCTTTCATTGTGATCAAAGTCAAATCCTGATGAAGCCGTCAGACCAAGATCATCTGCAAAGAGCAGAGGGCCATATGCCCAATGCCAAACAAGCCGCCGTTTCCGTGGTGTAGTGGTCATCACGTTCGCCTCACACGCGAAAGGTCCCCAGTTCGAAACTGGGCGGAAACAATATCGTCTTTTTTTTGGTTTACTCTGCAGCGGTATATCTTCTCTCGATTGGTCATTAAAGACCACTCGTCTAGTTTCTGCAAAATTCAACTCTCTGATGAAGCCAACAGATTTATTCGTGGCTTATTAACAAGAAACTCCCCGTCAGGGAATCGAACCCTGGTCTTCTGCGTGACAAGCAGAGATACTGTCCACTATACTAACGAGGACTCCTTGAGTATATTTAATTGGCAGGTATCTGGCCGGGGTTAAGAGGAGGTATGCACTATAATTCTGTATTATTGGGGATGAACATCACTCCGGGCCAACGTTGAGAATTTCTCCACTCCTTGGCTGAGAACCACGGTCTCGTACATGTATGTAGGAGCTGACTTCCATCCCAACCTCTTTACAAATGTCTTCAAACTCTTTCATTGTGATCAAAGTCAAATCCTGATGAAGCCGTCAGACCAAGATCATCTGCAAAGAGCAGAGGGCCATATGCCCAATGCCAAACAAGCCGCCGTTTCCGTGGTGTAGTGGTCATCACGTTCGCCTCACACGCGAAAGGTCCCCAGTTCGAAACTGGGCGGAAACAATATCGTCTTTTTTTTGGTTTACTCTGCAGCGGAATATCTTCTCTCGATTGGTCATTAAAGACCACTCGTCTAGTTTCTGCAAAATTCAACTCTCTGATGAAGCCAACAGATTTATTCGTGGCTTATTAACAAGAAACTCCCCGTCAGGGAATCGAACCCTGGTCTTCTGCGTGACAAGCAGAGATACTGTCCACTATACTAACGAGGACTCCTTGAGTATATTTAATTGGCAGGTATCTGGCCGGGGTTAAGAGGAGGTATGCACTATAATTCTGTATTATTGGGGATGAACATCACTCCGGGCCAACGTTGAGAATTTCTCCACTCCTTGGCTGAGAACCACGGTCTCGTACATGTATGTAGGAGCTGACTTCCATCCCAACCTCTTTACAAATGTCTTCAAACTCTTTCATTGTGATCAAAGTCAACTCCTGATGAAGCCGTCAGACCAAGATCATCTGCAAAGAGCAGAGGGCCATATGCCCAATGCCAAACAAGCCGCCGTTTCCGTGGTGTAGTGGTCATCACGTTCGCCTCACACGCGAAAGGTCCCCAGTTCGAAACTGGGCGGAAACAATATCGGTTTTTTTTTGGTTTACTCTGCAGCGGAATATCTTCTCTCGATTGGTCATTAAAGACCACTCGTCTAGTTTCTGCAAAATTCAACTCTCTGATGAAGCCTACAGATTTATTCGTGGCTTATTAACAAGAAACTCCCCGTCAGGGAATCGAACCTTGGTCTTCTGCGTGACAAGCAGAGATACTGTCCACTATACTAACGAGGACTCCTTGAGTATATTTAATTGGCAGGTATCTGGCCGGGGTTAAGAGGAGGTATGCACTATAATTCTGTATTATTGGGGATGAACATCACTCCGGGCCAACGTTGAGAATTTCTCCACTCCTTGGCTGAGAACCACGGTCTCGTACATGTATGTAGGAGCTGACTTCCATCCCAACCTCTTTACAAATGTCTTCAAACTCTTTCATTGTGATCAAAGTCAACTCCTGATGAAGCCGTCAGACCAAGATCATCTGCAAAGAGCAGAGGGCCATATGCCCAATGCCAAACAAGCCGCCGTTTCCGTGGTGTAGTGGTCATCACGTTCGCCTCACACGCGAAAGGTCCCCAGTTCGAAACTGGGCGGAAACACTCCAGGCTGACGTTGAGCTTTTCTCCACTCCTTGGCTGAGAACCACGCCCTTGTACATGTATGTAGGAGCTGACTTCCATCCCAACCTCTTTACAAATGTCTTCAAACTCTTTCATTGTGATCAAAGTCAACTCCTGATGAAGCCGTCAGACCAAGATCATCTGCAAAGAGCAGAGGGCCATATGCCCAATGCCAAACAAGCCGCCGTTTCCGTGGTGTAGTGGTCATCACGTTCGCCTCACACGCGAAAGGTCCCCAGTTCGAAACTGGGCGGAAACAATATCGTTTTTTTTTTGGTTTACTCTGCAGCGGAATATCTTCTCTCGATTGGTCATTAAAGACCACTCGTCTAGTTTCTGCAAAATTCAACTCTCTGATGAAGCCTACAGATTTATTCGTGGCTTATTAACAAGAAACTCCCCGTCAGGGAATCGAACCTTGGTCTTCTGCGTGACAAGCAGAGATACTGTCCACTATACTAACGAGGACTCCTTGAGTATATTTAATTGGCAGGTATCTGGCCGGGGTTAAGAGGAGGTATGCACTATAATTCTGTATTATTGGGGATGAACATCACTCCGGGCCAACGTTGAGAATTTCTCCACTCCTTGGCTGAGAACCACGGTCTCGTACATGTATGTAGGAGCTGACTTCCATCCCAACCTCTTTACAAATGTCTTCAAACTCTTTCATTGTGATCAAAGTCAAATCCTGATGAAGCCGTCAGACCAAGATCATCTGCAAAGAGCAGAGGGCCATATGCCCAATGCCAAACAAGCCGCCGTTTCCGTGGTGTAGTGGTCATCACGTTCGCCTCACAGGCGAAAGGTCCCCAGTTCGAAACTGGGCGGAAACAATATCGTCTTTTTTTTGGTTTACTCTGCAGCGGAATATCTTCTCTCGATTGGTCATTAAAGACCACTCGTCTAGTTTCTGCAAAATTCAACTCTCTGATGAAGCCAACAGATTTATTCGTGGCTTATTAACAAGAAACTCCCCGTCAGGGAATCGAACCCTGGTCTTCTGCGTGACAAGCAGAGATACTGTCCACTATACTAACGAGGACTCCTTGAGTATATTTAATTGGCAGGTATCTGGCCGGGGTTAAGAGGAGGTATGCACTATAATTCTGTATTATTGGGGATGAACATCACTCCGGGCCAACGTTGAGAATTTCTCCACTCCTTGGCTGAGAACCACGGTCTCGTACATGTATGTAGGAGCTGACTTCCATCCCAACCTCTTTACAAATGTCTTCAAACTCTTTCATTGTGATCAAAGTCAAATCCTGATGAAGCCGTCAGACCAAGATCATCTGCAAAGAGCAGAGGGCCATATGCCCAATGCCAAACAAGCCACCGTTTCCGTGGTGTAGTGGTCATCACGTTCGCCTCACACGCGAAAGGTCCCCAGTTCGAAACTGGGCGGAAACAATATCGTTTTTTTTTTGGTTTACTCTGCAGCGGAATATCTTCTCTCGATTGGTCATTAAAGACCACTCGTCTAGTTTCTGCAAAATTTAACTCTCTGATGAAGCCAACAGATTTATTCGTGGCTTATTAACAAGAAACTCCCCGTCAGGGAATCGAACCCTGGTCTTCTGCGTGACAAGCAGAGATACTGTCCACTATACTAACGAGGACTCCTTCAGTATATTTAATTGGCAGGTATCTGGCCGGGGTTAAGAGGAGGTATGCACTATAATTCTGTATTATTGGGGATGAACATCACTCCGGGCCAACGTTGAGAATTTCTCCACTCCTTGGCTGAGAACCACGGTCTCGTACATGTATGTAGGAGCTGACTTCCATCCCAACCTCTTTACAAATGTCTTCAAACTCTTTCATTGTGATCAAAGTCAACTCCTGATGAAGCCGTCAGACCAAGATCATCTGCAAAGAGCAGAGGGCCATATGCCCAATGCTAAACAAGCCGCCGTTTCCGTGGTGTAGTGGTCATCACGTTCGCCTCACACGCGAAAGGTCCCCAGTTCGAAACTGGGCGGAAACACTCCAGGCTGACGTTGAGCTTTTCTCCACTCCTTGGCTGAGAACCACGCCCTTGTACATGTATGTAGGAGCTGACTTCCATCCCAACCTCTTTACAAATGTCTTCAAACTCTTTCATTGTGATCAAAGTCAACTCCTGATGAAGCCGTCAGACCAAGATCATCTGCAAAGAGCAGAGGGCCATATGCCCAATGCCAAACAAGCCGCCGTTTCCGTGGTGTAGTAGTCATCACGTTCGCCTCACACGCGAAAGGTCCCCAGTTCGAAACTGGGCGGAAACAATATCGTTTTTTTTTTGGTTTACTCTGCAGCGGAATATCTTCTCTCGATTGGTCATTAAAGACCACTCGTCTAGTTTCTGCAAAATTTAACTCTCTGATGAAGCCAACAGATTTATTCGTGGCTTATTAACAAGAAACTCCCCGTCAGGGAATCGAACACTGGTCTTCTGCGTGACAAGCAGAGATACTGTCCACTATACTAACGAGGACTCCTTCAGTATATTTAATTGGCAGGTATCTGGCCGGGGTTAAGAGGAGGTATGCACTATAATTCTGTATTATTGGGGATGAACATCACTCCGGGCCAACGTTGAGAATTTCTCCACTCCTTGGCTGAGAACCACGGTCTCGTACATGTATGTAGGAGCTGACTTCCATCCCAACATCTTTACAAATGTCTTCAAACTCTTTCATTGTGATCAAAGTCAAATCCTGATGAAGCCGTCAGACCAAGATCATCTGCAAAGAGCAGAGGGCCATATGCCCAATGCCAAACAAGCCGCCGTTTCCGTGGTGTAGTGGTCATCACGTTCGCCTCACACGCGAAAGGTCCCCAGTTCGAATCTGGGCGGAAACAATATCGTCTTTTTTTTGGTTTACTCTGCAGCGGAATATCTTCTCTCGATTGGTCATTAAAGACCACTCGTCTAGTTTCTGCAAAATTCAACTCTCTGATGAAGCCAACAGATTTATTCGTGGCTTATTAACAAGAAACTCCCCGTCAGGGAATCGAACCCTGGTCTTTTGCGTGACAAGCAGAGATACTGTCCACTATACTAACGAGGACTCCTTGAGTATATTTAATTGGCAGGTATCTGGCCGGGGTTAAGAGGAGGTATGCACTATAATTCTGTATTATTGGGGATGAACATCACTCCGGGCCAACGTTGAGAATTTCTCCACTCCTTGGCTGAGAACCACGGTCTCGTACATGTATGTAGGAGCTGACTTCCATCCCAACCTCTTTACAAATGTCTTCAAACTCTTTCATTGTGATCAAAGTCAAATCCTGATGAAGCCGTCAGACCAAGATCATCTGCAAAGAGCAGAGGGCCATATGCCCAATGCCAAACAAGCCGCCGTTTCCGTGGTGTAGTGGTCATCACGTTCGCCTCACACGCGAAAGGTCCCCAGTTCGAAACTGGGCAGAAACAATATCGTCTTTTTTTTGGTTTACTCTGCAGCGGAATATCTTCTCTCGATTGGTCATTAAAGACCACTCGTCTAGTTTCTGCAAAATTCAACTCTCTGATGAAGCCAACAGATTTATTCGTGGCTTATTAACAAGAAACTCCCCGTCAGGGAATCGAACCCTGGTCTTCTGCGTGACAAGCAGAGATACTGTCCACTATACTAACGAGGACTCCTTCAGTATATTTAATTGGCAGGTATCTGGCCGGGGTTAAGAGGAGGTATGCACTATAATTCTGTATTATTGGGGATGAACATCACTCCGGGCCAACGTTGAGAATTTCTCCACTCCTTGGCTGAGAACCACGGTCTCGTACATGTATGTAGGAGCTGACTTCCATCCCAACCTCTTTACAAATGTCTTCAAACTCTTTCATTGTGATCAAAGTCAAATCCTGATGAAGCCGTCAGACCAAGATCATCTGCAAAGAGCAGAGGGCCATATGCCCAATGCCAAACAAGCCGCCGTTTCCGTGGTGTAGTGGTCATCACGTTCGCCTCACACGCGAAAGGTCCCCAGTTCGAAACTGGGCGGAAACAATATCGTCTTTTTTTTGGTTTACTCTGCAGCGGTATATCTTCTCTCGATTGGTCATTAAAGACCACTCGTCTAGTTTCTGCAAAATTCAACTCTCTGATGAAGCCAACAGATTTATTCGTGGCTTATTAACAAGAAACTCCCCGTCAGGGAATCGAACCCTGGTCTTCTGCGTGACAAGCAGAGATACTGTCCACTATACTAACGAGGACTCCTTGAGTATATTTAATTGGCAGGTATCTGGCCGGGGTTAAGAGGAGGTATGCACTATAATTCTGTATTATTGGGGATGAACATCACTCCGGGCCAACGTTGAGAATTTCTCCACTCCTTGGCTGAGAACCACGGTCTCGTACATGTATGTAGGAGCTGACTTCCATCCCAACCTCTTTACAAATGTCTTCAAACTCTTTCATTGTGATCAAAGTCAAATCCTGATGAAGCCGTCAGACCAAGATCATCTGCAAAGAGCAGAGGGCCATATGCCCAATGCCAAACAAGCCGCCGTTTCCGTGGTGTAGTGGTCATCACGTTCGCCTCACACGCGAAAGGTCCCCAGTTCGAAACTGGGCGGAAACAATATCGTCTTTTTTTTGGTTTACTCTGCAGCGGAATATCTTCTCTCGATTGGTCATTAAAGACCACTCGTCTAGTTTCTGCAAAATTCAACTCTCTGATGAAGCCAACAGATTTATTCGTGGCTTATTAACAAGAAACTCCCCGTCAGGGAATCGAACCCTGGTCTTCTGCGTGACAAGCAGAGATACTGTCCACTATACTAACGAGGACTCCTTGAGTATATTTAATTGGCAGGTATCTGGCCGGGGTTAAGAGGAGGTATGCACTATAATTCTGTATTATTGGGGATGAACATCACTCCGGGCCAACGTTGAGAATTTCTCCACTCCTTGGCTGAGAACCACGGTCTCGTACATGTATGTAGGAGCTGACTTCCATCCCAACCTCTTTACAAATGTCTTCAAACTCTTTCATTGTGATCAAAGTCAACTCCTGATGAAGCCGTCAGACCAAGATCATCTGCAAAGAGCAGAGGGCCATATGCCCAATGCCAAACAAGCCGCCGTTTCCGTGGTGTAGTGGTCATCACGTTCGCCTCACACGCGAAAGGTCCCCAGTTCGAAACTGGGCGGAAACACTCCAGGCTGACGTTGAGCTTTTCTCCACTCCTTGGCTGAGAACCACGCCCTTGTACATGTATGTAGGAGCTGACTTCCATCCCAACCTCTTTACAAATGTCTTCAAACTCTTTCATTGTGATCAAAGTCAACTCCTGATGAAGCCGTCAGACCAAGATCATCTGCAAAGAGCAGAGGGCCATATGCCCAATGCCAAACAAGCCGCCGTTTCCGTGGTGTAGTGGTCATCACGTTCGCCTCACACGCGAAAGGTCCCCAGTTCGAAACTGGGCGGAAACAATATCGTTTTTTTTTTGGTTTACTCTGCAGCGGAATATCTTCTCTCGATTGGTCATTAAAGACCACTCGTCTAGTTTCTGCAAAATTTAACTCTCTGATGAAGCCAACAGATTTATTCGTGGCTTATTAACAAGAAACTCCCCGTCAGGGAATCGAACACTGGTCTTCTGCGTGACAAGCAGAGATACTGTCCACTATACTAACGAGGACTCCTTCAGTATATTTAATTGGCAGGTATCTGGCCGGGGTTAAGAGGAGGTATGCACTATAATTCTGTATTATTGGGGATGAACATCACTCCGGGCCAACGTTGAGAATTTCTCCACTCCTTGGCTGAGAACCACGGTCTCGTACATGTATGTAGGAGCTGACTTCCATCCCAACATCTTTACAAATGTCTTCAAACTCTTTCATTGTGATCAAAGTCAAATCCTGATGAAGCCGTCAGACCAAGATCATCTGCAAAGAGCAGAGGGCCATATGCCCAATGCCAAACAAGCCGCCGTTTCCGTGGTGTAGTGGTCATCACGTTCGCCTCACACGCGAAAGGTCCCCAGTTCGAAACTGGGCGGAAACAATATCGTCTTTTTTTTGGTTTACTCTGCAGCGGAATATCTTCTCTCGATTGGTCATTAAAGACCACTCGTCTAGTTTCTGCAAAATTCAACTCTCTGATGAAGCCAACAGATTTATTCGTGGCTTATTAACAAGAAACTCCCCGTCAGGGAATCGAACCCTGGTCTTTTGCGTGACAAGCAGAGATACTGTCCACTATACTAACGAGGACTCCTTGAGTATATTTAATTGGCAGGTATCTGGCCGGGGTTAAGAGGAGGTATGCACTATAATTCTGTATTATTGGGGATGAACATCACTCCGGGCCAACGTTGAGAATTTCTCCACTACTTGGCTGAGAACCACGGTCTCGTACATGTAGGAGCTGACTTCCATCCCAACCTCTTTACAAATGTCTTCAAACTCTTTCATTGTGATCAAAGTCAACTCCTGATGAAGCCGTCAGACCAAGATCATCTGCAAAGAGCAGAGGGCCATATGCCCAATGCCAAACAAGCCGCCGTTTCCGTGGTGTAGTGGTCATCACGTTCGCCTCACACGCGAAAGGTCCCCAGTTCAAAACTGGGCAGAAACAATATCGTTTTTTTTTTGGTTTACTCTGCAGCGGAATATCTTCTCTCGATTGGTCATTAAAGACCACTCGTCTAGTTTCTGCAAAATTCAACTCTCTGATGAAGCCAACAGATTTATTCGTGGCTTATTAACAAGAAACTCCCCGTCAGGGAATCGAACCCTGGTCTTCTGCGTGACAAGCAGAGATACTGTCCACTATACTAACGAGGACTCCTTGAGTATATTTAATTGGCAGGTATCTGGCCGGGGTTAAGAGGAGGTATGCACTATAATTCTGTATTATTGGGGATGAACATCACTCCGGGCCAACGTTGAGAATTTCTCCACTCCTTGGCTGAGAACCACGGTCTCGTACATGTATGTAGGAGCTGACTTCCATCCCAACCTCTTTACAAATGTCTTCAAACTCTTTCATTGTGATCAAAGTCAACTCCTGATGAAGCCGTCAGACCAAGATCATCTGCAAAGAGCAGAGGGCCATATGCCCAATGCCAAACAAGCCGCCGTTTCCGTGGTGTAGTGGTCATCACGTTCGCCTCACACGCGAAAGGTCCCCAGTTCGAAACTGGGCGGAAACAATATCGGTTTTTTTTTGGTTTACTCTGCAGCGGAATATCTTCTCTCGATTGGTCATTAAAGACCACTCGTCTAGTTTCTGCAAAATTCAACTCTCTGATGAAGCCTACAGATTTATTCGTGGCTTATTAACAAGAAACTCCCCGTCAGGGAATCGAACCTTGGTCTTCTGCGTGACAAGCAGAGATACTGTCCACTATACTAACGAGGACTCCTTGAGTATATTTAATTGGCAGGTATCTGGCCGGGGTTAAGAGGAGGTATGCACTATAATTCTGTATTATTGGGGATGAACATCACTCCGGGCCAACGTTGAGAATTTCTCCACTCCTTGGCTGAGAACCACGGTCTCGTACATGTATGTAGGAGCTGACTTCCATCCCAACCTCTTTACAAATGTCTTCAAACTCTTTCATTGTGATCAAAGTCAACTCCTGATGAAGCCGTCAGACCAAGATCATCTGCAAAGAGCAGAGGGCCATATGCCCAATGCCAAACAAGCCGCCGTTTCCGTGGTGTAGTGGTCATCACGTTCGCCTCACACGCGAAAGGTCCCCAGTTCGAAACTGGGCGGAAACACTCCAGGCTGACGTTGAGCTTTTCTCCACTCCTTGGCTGAGAACCACGCCCTTGTACATGTATGTAGGAGCTGACTTCCATCCCAACCTCTTTACAAATGTCTTCAAACTCTTTCATTGTGATCAAAGTCAACTCCTGATGAAGCCGTCAGACCAAGATCATCTGCAAAGAGCAGAGGGCCATATGCCCAATGCCAAACAAGCCGCCGTTTCCGTGGTGTAGTGGTCATCACGTTCGCCTCACACGCGAAAGGTCCCCAGTTCGAAACTGGGCGGAAACAATATCGTTTTTTTTTTGGTTTACTCTGCAGCGGAATATCTTCTCTCGATTGGTCATTAAAGACCACTCGTCTAGTTTCTGCAAAATTCAACTCTCTGATGAAGCCTACAGATTTATTCGTGGCTTATTAACAAGAAACTCCCCGTCAGGGAATCGAACCTTGGTCTTCTGCGTGACAAGCAGAGATACTGTCCACTATACTAACGAGGACTCCTTGAGTATATTTAATTGGCAGGTATCTGGCCGGGGTTAAGAGGAGGTATGCACTATAATTCTGTATTATTGGGGATGAACATCACTCCGGGCCAACGTTGAGAATTTCTCCACTCCTTGGCTGAGAACCACGGTCTCGTACATGTATGTAGGAGCTGACTTCCATCCCAACCTCTTTACAAATGTCTTCAAACTCTTTCATTGTGATCAAAGTCAAATCCTGATGAAGCCGTCAGACCAAGATCATCTGCAAAGAGCAGAGGGCCATATGCCCAATGCCAAACAAGCCGCCGTTTCCGTGGTGTAGTGGTCATCACGTTCGCCTCACAGGCGAAAGGTCCCCAGTTCGAAACTGGGCGGAAACAATATCGTCTTTTTTTTGGTTTACTCTGCAGCGGAATATCTTCTCTCGATTGGTCATTAAAGACCACTCGTCTAGTTTCTGCAAAATTCAACTCTCTGATGAAGCCAACAGATTTATTCGTGGCTTATTAACAAGAAACTCCCCGTCAGGGAATCGAACCCTGGTCTTCTGCGTGACAAGCAGAGATACTGTCCACTATACTAACGAGGACTCCTTGAGTATATTTAATTGGCAGGTATCTGGCCGGGGTTAAGAGGAGGTATGCACTATAATTCTGTATTATTGGGGATGAACATCACTCCGGGCCAACGTTGAGAATTTCTCCACTCCTTGGCTGAGAACCACGGTCTCGTACATGTATGTAGGAGCTGACTTCCATCCCAACCTCTTTACAAATGTCTTCAAACTCTTTCATTGTGATCAAAGTCAAATCCTGATGAAGCCGTCAGACCAAGATCATCTGCAAAGAGCAGAGGGCCATATGCCCAATGCCAAACAAGCCACCGTTTCCGTGGTGTAGTGGTCATCACGTTCGCCTCACACGCGAAAGGTCCCCAGTTCGAAACTGGGCGGAAACAATATCGTTTTTTTTTTGGTTTACTCTGCAGCGGAATATCTTCTCTCGATTGGTCATTAAAGACCACTCGTCTAGTTTCTGCAAAATTTAACTCTCTGATGAAGCCAACAGATTTATTCGTGGCTTATTAACAAGAAACTCCCCGTCAGGGAATCGAACCCTGGTCTTCTGCGTGACAAGCAGAGATACTGTCCACTATACTAACGAGGACTCCTTCAGTATATTTAATTGGCAGGTATCTGGCCGGGGTTAAGAGGAGGTATGCACTATAATTCTGTATTATTGGGGATGAACATCACTCCGGGCCAACGTTGAGAATTTCTCCACTCCTTGGCTGAGAACCACGGTCTCGTACATGTATGTAGGAGCTGACTTCCATCCCAACCTCTTTACAAATGTCTTCAAACTCTTTCATTGTGATCAAAGTCAACTCCTGATGAAGCCGTCAGACCAAGATCATCTGCAAAGAGCAGAGGGCCATATGCCCAATGCCAAACAAGCCGCCGTTTCCGTGGTGTAGTGGTCATCACGTTCGCCTCACACGCGAAAGGTCCCCAGTTCGAAACTGGGCGGAAACACTCCAGGCTGACGTTGAGCTTTTCTCCACTCCTTGGCTGAGAACCACGCCCTTGTACATGTATGTAGGAGCTGACTTCCATCCCAACCTCTTTACAAATGTCTTCAAACTCTTTCATTGTGATCAAAGTCAACTCCTGATGAAGCCGTCAGACCAAGATCATCTGCAAAGAGCAGAGGGCCATATGCCCAATGCCAAACAAGCCACCGTTTCCGTGGTGTAGTGGTCATCACGTTCGCCTCACACGCGAAAGGTCCCCAGTTCAAAACTGGGCAGAAACAATATCGTTTTTTTTTTGGTTTACTCTGCAGCGGAATATCTTCTCTCGATTGGTCATTAAAGACCACTCGTCTAGTTTCTGCAAAATTCAACTCTCTGATGAAGCCAACAGATTTATTCGTGGCTTATTAACAAGAAACTCCCCGTCAGGGAATCGAACCCTGGTCTTCTGCGTGACAAGCAGAGATACTGTCCACTATACTAACGAGGACTCCTTCAGTATATTTAATTGGCAGGTATCTGGCCGGGGTTAAGAGGAGGTATGCACTATAATTCTGTATTATTGGGGATGAACATCACTCCGGGCCAACGTTGAGAATTTCTCCACTCCTTGGCTGAGAACCACGGTCTCGTACATGTATGTAGGAGCTGACTTCCATCCCAACCTCTTTACAAATGTCTTCAAACTCTTTCATTGTGATCAAAGTCAAATCCTGATGAAGCCGTCAGACCAAGATCATCTGCAAAGAGCAGAGGGCCATATGCCCAATGCCAAACAAGCCGCCGTTTCCGTGGTGTAGTGGTCATCACGTTCGCCTCACACGCGAAAGGTCCCCAGTTCGAAACTGGGCGGAAACAATATCGTCTTTTTTTTGGTTTACTCTGCAGCGGAATATCTTCTCTCGATTGGTCATTAAAGACCACTCGTCTAGTTTCTGCAAAATTCAACTCTCTGATGAAGCCAACAGATTTATTCGTGGCTTATTAACAAGAAACTCCCCGTCAGGGAATCGAACCCTGGTCTTCTGCGTGACAAGCAGAGATACTGTCCACTATACTAACGAGGACTCCTTCAGTATATTTAATTGGCAGGTATCTGGCCGGGGTTAAGAGGAGGTATGCACTATAATTCTGTATTATTGGGGATGAACATCACTCCGGGCCAACGTTGAGAATTTCTCCACTCCTTGGCTGAGAACCACGGTCTCGTACATGTATGTAGGAGCTGACTTCCATCCCAACCTCTTTACAAATGTCTTCAAACTCTTTCATTGTGATCAAAGTCAAATCCTGATGAAGCCGTCAGACCAAGATCATCTGCAAAGAGCAGAGGGCCATATGCCCAATGCCAAACAAGCCGCCGTTTCCGTGGTGTAGTGGTCATCACGTTCGCCTCACACGCGAAAGGTCCCCAGTTCGAAACTGGGCGGAAACAATATCGTCTTTTTTTTGGTTTACTCTGCAGCGGAATATCTTCTCTCGATTGGTCATTAAAGACCACTCGTCTAGTTTCTGCAAAATTCAACTCTCTGATGAAGCCAACAGATTTATTCGTGGCTTATTAACAAGAAACTCCCCGTCAGGGAATCGAACCCTGGTCTTTTGCGTGACAAGCAGAGATACTGTCCACTATACTAACGAGGACTCCTTGAGTATATTTAATTGGCAGGTATCTGGCCGGGGTTAAGAGGAGGTATGCACTATAATTCTGTATTATTGGGGATGAACATCACTCCGGGCCAACGTTGAGAATTTCTCCACTCCTTGGCTGAGAACCACGGTCTCGTACATGTATGTAGGAGCTGACTTCCATCCCAACCTCTTTACAAATGTCTTCAAACTCTTTCATTGTGATCAAAGTCAAATCCTGATGAAGCCGTCAGACCAAGATCATCTGCAAAGAGCAGAGGGCCATATGCCCAATGCCAAACAAGCCGCCGTTTCCGTGGTGTAGTGGTCATCACGTTCGCCTCACACGCGAAAGGTCCCCAGTTCGAAACTGGGCGGAAACAATATCGTCTTTTTTTTGGTTTACTCTGCAGCGGAATATCTTCTCTCGATTGGTCATTAAAGACCACTCGTCTAGTTTCTGCAAAATTCAACTCTCTGATGAAGCCAACAGATTTATTCGTGGCTTATTAACAAGAAACTCCCCGTCAGGGAATCGAACCCTGGTCTTTTGCGTGACAAGCAGAGATACGGTCCACTATACTAACGAGGACTCCTTGAGTATATTTAATTGGCAGGTATCTGGCCGGGGTTAAGAGGAGGTATGCACTATAATTCTGTATTATTGGGGATGAACATCACTCCGGGCCAACGTTGAGAATTTCTCCACTCCTTGGCTGAGAACCACGGTCTCGTACATGTATGTAGGAGCTGACTTCCATCCCAACCTCTTTACAAATGTCTTCAAACTCTTTCATTGTGATCAAAGTCAAATCCTGATGAAGCCGTCAGACCAAGATCATCTGCAAAGAGCAGAGGGCCATATGCCCAATGCCAAACAAGCCGCCGTTTCCGTGGTGTAGTGGTCATCACGTTCGCCTCACACGCGAAAGGTCCCCAGTTCGAAACTGGGCGGAAACAATATCGTCTTTTTTTTGGTTTACTCTGCAGCGGAATATCTTCTCTCGATTGGTCATTAAAGACCACTCGTCTAGTTTCTGCAAAATTCAACTCTCTGATGAAGCCAACAGATTTATTCGTGGCTTATTAACAAGAAACTCCCCGTCAGGGAATCGAACCCTGGTCTTCTGCGTGACAAGCAGAGATACTGTCCACTATACTAACGAGGACTCCTTGAGTATATTTAATTGGCAAGTATCTGGCCGGGGTTAAGAGGAGGTATGCACTATAATTCTGTATTATTGGGGATGAACATCACTCCGGGCCAACGTTGAGAATTTCTCCACTCCTTGGCTGAGAACCACGGTCTCGTACATGTATGTAGGAGCTGACTTCCATCCCAACCTCTTTACAAATGTCTTCAAACTCTTTCATTGTGATCAAAGTCAACTCCTGATGAAGCCGTCAGACCAAGATCATCTGCAAAGAGCAGAGGGCCATATGCCCAATGCTAAACAAGCCGCCGTTTCCGTGGTGTAGTGGTCATCACGTTCGCCTCACACGCGAAAGGTCCCCAGTTCGAAACTGGGCGGAAACACTCCAGGCTGACGTTGAGCTTTTCTCCACTCCTTGGCTGAGAACCACGCCCTTGTACATGTATGTAGGAGCTGACTTCCATCCCAACCTCTTTACAAATGTCTTCAAACTCTTTCATTGTGATCAAAGTCAACTCCTGATGAAGCCGTCAGACCAAGATCATCTGCAAAGAGCAGAGGGCCATATGCCCAATGCCAAACAAGCCGCCGTTTCCGTGGTGTAGTGGTCATCACGTTCGCCTCACACGCGAAAGGTCCCCAGTTCGAAACTGGGCGGAAACAATATCGTTTTTTTTTTGGTTTACTCTGCAGCGGAATATCTTCTCTCGATTGGTCATTAAAGACCACTCGTCTAGTTTCTGCAAAATTTAACTCTCTGATGAAGCCAACAGATTTATTCGTGGCTTATTAACAAGAAACTCCCCGTCAGGGAATCGAACCCTGGTCTTCTGCGTGACAAGCAGAGATACTGTCCACTATACTAACGAGGACTCCTTCAGTATATTTAATTGGCAGGTATCTGGCCGGGGTTAAGAGGAGGTATGCACTATAATTCTGTATTATTGGGGATGAACATCACTCCGGGCCAACGTTGAGAATTTCTCCACTCCTTGGCTGAGAACCACGGTCTCGTACATGTATGTAGGAGCTGACTTCCATCCCAACCTCTTTACAAATGTCTTCAAACTCTTTCATTGTGATCAAAGTCAACTCCTGATGAAGCCGTCAGACCAAGATCATCTGCAAAGAGCAGAGGGCCATATGCCCAATGCCAAACAAGCCGCCGTTTCCGTGGTGTAGTGGTCATCACGTTCGCCTCACACGCGAAAGGTCCCCAGTTCGAAACTGGGCGGAAACAATATCGTTTTTTTTTTGGTTTACTCTGCAGCGGAATATCTTCTCTCGATTGGTCATTAAAGACCACTCGTCTAGTTTCTGCAAAATTCAACTCTCTGATGAAGCCAACAGATTTATTCGTGGCTTATTAACAAGAAACTCCCCGTCAGGGAATCGAACCCTGGTCTTCTGCGTGACAAGCAGAGATACTGTCCACTATACTAACGAGGACTCCTTCAGTATATTTAATTGGCAGGTATCTGGCCGGGGTTAAGAGGAGGTATGCACTATAATTCTGTATTATTGGGGATGAACATCACTCCGGGCCAACGTTGAGAATTTCTCCACTCCTTGGCTGAGAACCACGGTCTCGTACATGTATGTAGGAGCTGACTTCCATCCCAACCTCTTTACAAATGTCTTCAAACTCTTTCATTGTGATCAAAGTCAACTCCTGATGAAGCCGTCAGACCAAGATCATCTGCAAAGAGCAGAGGGCCATATGCCCAATGCCAAACAAGCCGCCGTTTCCGTGGTGTAGTGGTCATCACGTTCGCCTCACACGCGAAAGGTCCCCAGTTCGAAACTGGGCGGAAACAATATCGTTTTTTTTTTGGTTTACTCTGCAGCGGAATATCTTCTCTCGATTGGTCATTAAAGACCACTCGTCTAGTTTCTGCAAAATTCAACTCTCTGATGAAGCCAACAGATTTATTCGTGGCTTATTAACAAGAAACTCCCCGTCAGGGAATCGAACCCTGGTCTTCTGCGTGACAAGCAGAGATACTGTCCACTATACTAACGAGGACTCCTTCAGTATATTTAATTGGCAGGTATCTGGCCGGGGTTAAGAGGAGGTATGCACTATAATTCTGTATTATTGGGGATGAACATCACTCCGGGCCAACGTTGAGAATTTCTCCACTCCTTGGCTGAGAACCACGGTCTCGTACATGTATGTAGGAGCTGACTTCCATCCCAACCTCTTTACAAATGTCTTCAAACTCTTTCATTGTGATCAAAGTCAACTCCTGATGAAGCCGTCAGACCAAGATCATCTGCAAAGAGCAGAGGGCCATATGCCCAATGCCAAACAAGCCGCCGTTTCCGTGGTGTAGTGGTCATCACGTTCGCCTCACACGCGAAAGGTCCCCAGTTCGAAACTGGGCGGAAACAATATCGTTTTTTTTTTGGTTTACTCTGCAGCGGAATATCTTCTCTCGATTGGTCATTAAAGACCACTCGTCTAGTTTCTGCAAAATTCAACTCTCTGATGAAGCCAACAGATTTATTCGTGGCTTATTAACAAGAAACTCCCCGTCAGGGAATCGAACCCTGGTCTTCTGCGTGACAAGCAGAGATACTGTCCACTATACTAACGAGGACTCCTTCAGTATATTTAATTGGCAGGTATCTGGCCGGGGTTAAGAGGAGGTATGCACTATAATTCTGTATTATTGGGGATGAACATCACTCCGGGCCAACGTTGAGAATTTCTCCACTCCTTGGCTGAGAACCACGGTCTCGTACATGTATGTAGGAGCTGACTTCCATCCCAACCTCTTTACAAATGTCTTCAAACTCTTTCATTGTGATCAAAGTCAACTCCTGATGAAGCCGTCAGACCAAGATCATCTGCAAAGAGCAGAGGGCCATATGCCCAATGCCAAACAAGCCGCCGTTTCCGTGGTGTAGTGGTCATCACGTTCGCCTCACACGCGAAAGGTCCCCAGTTCGAAACTGGGCGGAAACAATATCGTTTTTTTTTTGGTTTACTCTGCAGCGGAATATCTTCTCTCGATTGGTCATTAAAGACCACTCGTCTAGTTTCTGCAAAATTCAACTCTCTGATGAAGCCAACAGATTTATTCGTGGCTTATTAACAAGAAACTCCCCGTCAGGGAATCGAACCCTGGTCTTCTGCGTGACAAGCAGAGATACTGTCCACTATACTAACGAGGACTCCTTCAGTATATTTAATTGGCAGGTATCTGGCCGGGGTTAAGAGGAGGTATGCACTATAATTCTGTATTATTGGGGATGAACATCACTCCGGGCCAACGTTGAGAATTTCTCCACTCCTTGGCTGAGAACCACGGTCTCGTACATGTATGTAGGAGCTGACTTCCATCCCAACCTCTTTACAAATGTCTTCAAACTCTTTCATTGTGATCAAAGTCAACTCCTGATGAAGCCGTCAGACCAAGATCATCTGCAAAGAGCAGAGGGCCATATGCCCAATGCAAAGCAAGCCGCCGTTTCCGTGGTGTAGTGGTCATCACGTTCGCCTCACACGCGGAAGGCCCCCAGTTCGAAACTGGGCGGAAACAATATCGGGTTTTTTTTGGTTTACTCTGCAGCGGAATATCTTCTCTCGATTTGGTCATTAAAGACCACTCGTCTAGTTTCTGCAAGATTCAACTCTCTGATGAAGCCAACAGATTTATTCGTGGCTTATTAACAAGAAACTCCCCGTCAGGGAATCGAACCCTGGTCTTCTGCGTGACAAGCAGAGATACTGTCCACTATACTAACGAGGACTCCTTCAGTATATTTAATTGGCAGGTATCTGGCCGGGGTTAAGAGGAGGTATGCACTATAATTCTGTATTATTGGGGATGAACATCACTCCGGGCCAACGTTGAGAATTTCTCCACTCCTTGGCTGAGAACCACGGTCTCGTACATGTATGTAGGAGCTGACTTCCATCCCAACCTCTTTACAAATGTCTTCAAACTCTTTCATTGTGATCAAAGTCAACTCCTGATGAAGCCGTCAGACCAAGATCATCTGCAAAGAGCAGAGGGCCATATGCCCAATGCCAAACAAGCCGCCGTTTCCGTGGTGTAGTGGTCATCACGTTCGCCTCACACGCGAAAGGTCCCCAGTTCGAAACTGGGCGGAAACAATATCGTTTTTTTTTTGGTTTACTCTGCAGCGGAATATCTTCTCTCGATTGGTCATTAAAGACCACTCGTCTAGTTTCTGCAAAATTCAACTCTCTGATGAAGCCAACAGATTTATTCGTGGCTTATTAACAAGAAACTCCCCGTCAGGGAATCGAACCCTGGTCTTCTGCGTGACAAGCAGAGATACTGTCCACTATACTAACGAGGACTCCTTCAGTATATTTAATTGGCAGGTATCTGGCCGGGGTTAAGAGGAGGTATGCACTATAATTCTGTATTATTGGGGATGAACATCACTCCGGGCCAACGTTGAGAATTTCTCCACTCCTTGGCTGAGAACCACGGTCTCGTACATGTATGTAGGAGCTGACTTCCATCCCAACCTCTTTACAAATGTCTTCAAACTCTTTCATTGTGATCAAAGTCAACTCCTGATGAAGCCGTCAGACCAAGATCATCTGCAAAGAGCAGAGGGCCATATGCCCAATGCCAAACAAGCCGCCGTTTCCGTGGTGTAGTGGTCATCACGTTCGCCTCACACGCGAAAGGTCCCCAGTTCGAAACTGGGCGGAAACAATATCGTTTTTTTTTTGGTTTACTCTGCAGCGGAATATCTTCTCTCGATTGGTCATTAAAGACCACTCGTCTAGTTTCTGCAGAATTCAACTCCCTGATGAAGCCAACAGATTTATTCGTGGCTTATTAACAAGAAACTCCCCGTCAGGGAATCGAACCCTGGTCTTCTGCGTGACAAGCAGAGATACTGTCCACTATACTAACAAGGACTCCTTCAGTATATTTAATTGGCAGGTATCTGGCCGGGGTTAAGAGGAGGTATGCACTATAATTCTGTATTATTGGGGATGAACATCACTCCGGGCCAACGTTGAGAATTTCTCCACTCCTTGGCTGAGAACCACGGTCTCGTACATGTATGTAGGAGCTGACTTCCATCCCAACCTCTTTACAAATGTCTTCAAACTCTTTCATTGTGATCAAAGTCAACTCCTGATGAAGCCGTCAGACCAAGATCATCTGCAAAGAGCAGAGGGCCATATGCCCAATGCAAAGCAAGCCGCCGTTTCCGTGGTGTAGTGGTCATCACGTTCGCCTCACACGCGGAAGGCCCCCAGTTCGAAACTGGGCGGAAACAATATCGTTTTTTTTTTGGTTTACTCTGCAGCGGAATATCTTCTCTCGATTGGTCATTAAAGACCACTCGTCTAGTTTCTGCAAAATTTAACTCTCTGATGAAGCCAACAGATTTATTCGTGGCTTATTAACAAGAAACTCCCCGTCAGGGAATCGAACCCTGGTCTTCTGCGTGACAAGCAGAGATACTGTCCACTATACTAACGAGGACTCCTTCAGTATATTTAATTGGCAGGTATCTGGCCGGGGTTAAGAGGAGGTATGCACTATAATTCTGTATTATTGGGGATGAACATCACTCCGGGCCAACGTTGAGAATTTCTCCACTCCTTGGCTGAGAACCACGGTCTCGTACATGTATGTAGGAGCTGACTTCCATCCCAACCTCTTTACAAATGTCTTCAAACTCTTTCATTGTGATCAAAGTCAACTCCTGATGAAGCCGTCAGACCAAGATCATCTGCAAAGAGCAGAGGGCCATATGCCCAATGCCAAACAAGCCGCCGTTTCCGTGGTGTAGTGGTCATCACGTTCGCCTCACACGCGAAAGGTCCCCAGTTCGAAACTGGGCGGAAACAATATCGGTTTTTTTTTGGTTTACTCTGCAGCGGAATATCTTCTCTCGATTGGTCATTAAAGACCACTCGTCTAGTTTCTGCAAAATTCAACTCTCTGATGAAGCCAACAGATTTATTCGTGGCTTATTAACAAGAAACTCCCCGTCAGGGAATCGAACCCTGGTCTTCTGCGTGACAAGCAGAGATACTGTCCACTATACTAACGAGGACTCCTTCAGTATATTTAATTGGCAGGTATCTGGCCGGGGTTAAGAGGAGGTATGCACTATAATTCTGTATTATTGGGGATGAACATCACTCCGGGCCAACGTTGAGAATTTCTCCACTCCTTGGCTGAGAACCACGGTCTCGTACATGTATGTAGGAGCTGACTTCCATCCCAACCTCTTTACAAATGTCTTCAAACTCTTTCATTGTGATCAAAGTCAACTCCTGATGAAGCCGTCAGACCAAGATCATCTGCAAAGAGCAGAGGGCCATATGCCCAATGCCAAACAAGCCGCCGTTTCCGTGGTGTAGTGGTCATCACGTTCGCCTCACACGCGAAAGGTCCCCAGTTCGAAACTGGGCGGAAACAATATCGTTTTTTTTTTGGTTTACTCTGCAGCGGAATATCTTCTCTCGATTGGTCATTAAAGACCACTCGTCTAGTTTCTGCAAAATTCAACTCTCTGATGAAGCCAACAGATTTATTCGTGGCTTATTAACAAGAAACTCCCCGTCAGGGAATCGAACCCTGGTCTTCTGCGTGACAAGCAGAGATACTGTCCACTATACTAACGAGGACTCCTTCAGTATATTTAATTGGCAGGTATCTGGCCGGGGTTAAGAGGAGGTATGCACTATAATTCTGTATTATTGGGGATGAACATCACTCCGGGCCAACGTTGAGAATTTCTCCACTCCTTGGCTGAGAACCACGGTCTCGTACATGTATGTAGGAGCTGACTTCCATCCCAACCTCTTTACAAATGTCTTCAAACTCTTTCATTGTGATCAAAGTCAACTCCTGATGAAGCCGTCAGACCAAGATCATCTGCAAAGAGCAGAGGGCCATATGCCCAATGCCAAACAAGCCGCCGTTTCCGTGGTGTAGTGGTCATCACGTTCGCCTCACACGCGAAAGGTCCCCAGTTCGAAACTGGGCGGAAATAATATCGTTTTTTTTTTGGTTTACTCTGCAGCGGAATATCTTCTCTCGATTGGTCATTAAAGACCACTCGTCTAGTTTCTGCAAAATTCAACTCTCTGATGAAGCCAACAGATTTATTCGTGGCTTATTAACAAGAAACTCCCCGTCAGGGAATCGAACCCTGGTCTTCTGCGTGACAAGCAGAGATACTGTCCACTATACTAACGAGGACTCCTTGAGTATATTTAATTGGCAGGTATCTGTCCGGGGTTAAGAGGAGGTATGCACTATAATTCTGTATTATTGGGGATGAACATCACTCCGGGCCAACGTTGAGAATTTCTCCACTCCTTGGCTGAGAACCACGGTCTCGTACATGTATGTAGGAGCTGACTTCCATCCCAACCTCTTTACAAATGTCTTCAAACTCTTTCATTGTGATCAAAGTCAACTCCTGATGAAGCCGTCAGACCAAGATCATCTGCAAAGAGCAGAGGGCCATATGCCCAATGCCAAACAAGCCGCCGTTTCCGTGGTGTAGTGGTCATCACGTTCGCCTCACACGCGAAAGGTCCCCAGTTCGAAACTGGGCGGAAACAATATCGTTTTTTTTTTGGTTTACTCTGCAGCGGAATATCTTCTCTCGATTGGTCATTAAAGACCACTCGTCTAGTTTCTGCAAAATTCAACTCTCTGATGAAGCCAACAGATTTATTCGTGGCTTATTAACAAGAAACTCCCCGTCAGGGAATCGAACCCTGGTCTTCTGCGTGACAAGCAGAGATACTGTCCACTATACTAACGAGGACTCCTTCAGTATATTTAATTGGCAGGTATCTGGCCGGGGTTAAGAGGAGGTATGCACTATAATTCTGTATTATTGGGGATGAACATCACTCCGGGCCAACGTTGAGAATTTCTCCACTCCTTGGCTGAGAACCACGGTCTCGTACATGTATGTAGGAGCTGACTTCCATCCCAACCTCTTTACAAATGTCTTCAAACTCTTTCATTGTGATCAAAGTCAACTCCTGATGAAGCCGTCAGACCAAGATCATCTGCAAAGAGCAGAGGGCCATATGCCCAATGCAAAGCAAGCCGCCGTTTCCGTGGTGTAGTGGTCATCACGTTCGCCTCACACGCGGAAGGCCCCCAGTTCGAAACTGGGCGGAAACAATATCGGGTTTTTTTTGGTTTACTCTGCAGCGGAATATCTTCTCTCGATTTGGTCATTAAAGACCACTCGTCTAGTTTCTGCAAGATTCAACTCTCTGATGAAGCCAACAGATTTATTCGTGGCTTATTAACAAGAAACTCCCCGTCAGGGAATCGAACCCTGGTCTTCTGCGTGACAAGCAGAGATACTGTCCACTATACTAACGAGGACTCCTTCAGTATATTTAATTGGCAGGTATCTGGCCGGGGTTAAGAGGAGGTATGCACTATAATTCTGTATTATTGGGGATGAACATCACTCCGGGCCAACGTTGAGAATTTCTCCACTCCTTGGCTGAGAACCACGGTCTCGTACATGTATGTAGGAGCTGACTTCCATCCCAACCTCTTTACAAATGTCTTCAAACTCTTTCATTGTGATCAAAGTCAACTCCTGATGAAGCCGTCAGACCAAGATCATCTGCAAAGAGCAGAGGGCCATATGCCCAATGCCAAACAAGCCGCCGTTTCCGTGGTGTAGTGGTCATCACGTTCGCCTCACACGCGAAAGGTCCCCAGTTCGAAACTGGGCGGAAACAATATCGTTTTTTTTTTGGTTTACTCTGCAGCGGAATATCTTCTCTCGATTGGTCATTAAAGACCACTCGTCTAGTTTCTGCAAAATTCAACTCTCTGATGAAGCCAACAGATTTATTCGTGGCTTATTAACAAGAAACTCCCCGTCAGGGAATCGAACCCTGGTCTTCTGCGTGACAAGCAGAGATACTGTCCACTATACTAACGAGGACTCCTTCAGTATATTTAATTGGCAGGTATCTGGCCGGGGTTAAGAGGAGGTATGCACTATAATTCTGTATTATTGGGGATGAACATCACTCCGGGCCAACGTTGAGAATTTCTCCACTCCTTGGCTGAGAACCACGGTCTCGTACATGTATGTAGGAGCTGACCTCCATCCCAACCTCTTTACAAATGTCTTCAAACTCTTTCATTGTGATCAAAGTCAACTCCTGATGAAGCCGTCAGACCAAGATCATCTGCAAAGAGCAGAGGGCCATATGCCCAATGCCAAACAAGCCGCCGTTTCCGTGGTGTAGTGGTCATCACGTTCGCCTCACACGCGAAAGGTCCCCAGTTCGAAACTGGGCGGAAACAATATCGTTTTTTTTTTGGTTTACTCTGCAGCGGAATATCTTCTCTCGATTGGTCATTAAAGACCACTCGTCTAGTTTCTGCAGAATTCAACTCCCTGATGAAGCCAACAGATTTATTCGTGGCTTATTAACAAGAAACTCCCCGTCAGGGAATCGAACCCTGGTCTTCTGCGTGACAAGCAGAGATACTGTCCACTATACTAACAAGGACTCCTTCAGTATATTTAATTGGCAGGTATCTGGCCGGGGTTAAGAGGAGGTATGCACTATAATTCTGTATTATTGGGGATGAACATCACTCCGGGCCAACGTTGAGAATTTCTCCACTCCTTGGCTGAGAACCACGGTCTCGTACATGTATGTAGGAGCTGACTTCCATCCCAACCTCTTTACAAATGTCTTCAAACTCTTTCATTGTGATCAAAGTCAACTCCTGATGAAGCCGTCAGACCAAGATCATCTGCAAAGAGCAGAGGGCCATATGCCCAATGCAAAGCAAGCCGCCGTTTCCGTGGTGTAGTGGTCATCACGTTCGCCTCACACGCGGAAGGCCCCCAGTTCGAAACTGGGCGGAAACAATATCGTTTTTTTTTTGGTTTACTCTGCAGCGGAATATCTTCTCTCGATTGGTCATTAAAGACCACTCGTCTAGTTTCTGCAGAATTCAACTCCCTGATGAAGCCAACAGATTTATTCGTGGCTTATTAACAAGAAACTCCCCGTCAGGGAATCGAACCCTGGTCTTCTGCGTGACAAGCAGAGATACTGTCCACTATACTAACAAGGATTCCTTCAGTATATTTAATTGGCAGGTATCTGGCCGGGGTTAAGAGGAGGTATGCACTATAATTCTGTATTATTGGGGATGAACATCACTCCGGGCCAACGTTGAGAATTTCTCCACTCCTTGGCTGAGAACCACGGTCTCGTACATGTATGTAGGAGCTGACTTCCATCCCAACCTCTTTACAAATGTCTTCAAACTCTTTCATTGTGATCAAAGTCAACTCCTGATGAAGCCGTCAGACCAAGATCATCTGCAAAGAGCAGAGGGCCATATGCCCAATGCAAAGCAAGCCGCCGTTTCCGTGGTGTAGTGGTCATCACGTTCGCCTCACACGCGGAAGGCCCCCAGTTCGAAACTGGGCGGAAACAATATCGGGTTTTTTTTGGTTTACTCTGCAGCGGAATATCTTCTCTCGATTTGGTCATTAAAGACCACTCGTCTAGTTTCTGCAAGATTCAACTCTCTGATGAAGCCAACAGATTTATTCGTGGCTTATTAACAAGAAACTCCCCGTCAGGGAATCGAACCCTGGTCTTCTGCGTGACAAGCAGAGATACTGTCCACTATACTAACGAGGACTCCTTCAGTATATTTAATTGGCAGGTATCTGGCCGGGGTTAAGAGGAGGTATGCACTATAATTCTGTATTATTGGGGATGAACATCACTCCGGGCCAACGTTGAGAATTTCTCCACTCCTTGGCTGAGAACCACGGTCTCGTACATGTATGTAGGAGCTGACTTCCATCCCAACCTCTTTACAAATGTCTTCAAACTCTTTCATTGTGATCAAAGTCAACTCCTGATGAAGCCGTCAGACCAAGATCATCTGCAAAGAGCAGAGGGCCATATGCCCAATGCCAAACAAGCCGCCGTTTCCGTGGTGTAGTGGTCATCACGTTCGCCTCACACGCGAAAGGTCCCCAGTTCGAAACTGGGCGGAAACAATATCGTTTTTTTTTTGGTTTACTCTGCAGCGGAATATCTTCTCTCGATTGGTCATTAAAGACCACTCGTCTAGTTTCTGCAAAATTCAACTCTCTGATGAAGCCAACAGATTTATTCGTGGCTTATTAACAAGAAACTCCCCGTCAGGGAATCGAACCCTGGTCTTCTGCGTGACAAGCAGAGATACTGTCCACTATACTAACGAGGACTCCTTCAGTATATTTAATTGGCAGGTATCTGGCCGGGGTTAAGAGGAGGTATGCACTATAATTCTGTATTATTGGGGATGAACATCACTCCGGGCCAACGTTGAGAATTTCTCCACTCCTTGGCTGAGAACCACGGTCTCGTACATGTATGTAGGAGCTGACTTCCATCCCAACCTCTTTACAAATGTCTTCAAACTCTTTCATTGTGATCAAAGTCAACTCCTGATGAAGCCGTCAGACCAAGATCATCTGCAAAGAGCAGAGGGCCATATGCCCAATGCCAAACAAGCCGCCGTTTCCGTGGTGTAGTGGTCATCACGTTCGCCTCACACGCGAAAGGTCCCCAGTTCGAAACTGGGCGGAAACAATATCGTTTTTTTTTTGGTTTACTCTGCAGCGGAATATCTTCTCTCGATTGGTCATTAAAGACCACTCGTCTAGTTTCTGCAAAATTCAACTCTCTGATGAAGCCAACAGATTTATTCGTGGCTTATTAACAAGAAACTCCCCGTCAGGGAATCGAACCCTGGTCTTCTGCGTGACAAGCAGAGATACTGTCCACTATACTAACGAGGACTCCTTCAGTATATTTAATTGGCAGGTATCTGGCCGGGGTTAAGAGGAGGTATGCACTATAATTCTGTATTATTGGGGATGAACATCACTCCGGGCCAACGTTGAGAATTTCTCCACTCCTTGGCTGAGAACCACGGTCTCGTACATGTATGTAGGAGCTGACTTCCATCCCAACCTCTTTACAAATGTCTTCAAACTCTTTCATTGTGATCAAAGTCAACTCCTGATGAAGCCGTCAGACCAAGATCATCTGCAAAGAGCAGAGGGCCATATGCCCAATGCCAAACAAGCCGCCGTTTCCGTGGTGTAGTGGTCATCACGTTCGCCTCACACGCGAAAGGTCCCCAGTTCGAAACTGGGCGGAAACAATATCGTTTTTTTTTTGGTTTACTCTGCAGCGGAATATCTTCTCTCGATTGGTCATTAAAGACCACTCGTCTAGTTTCTGCAGAATTCAACTCCCTGATGAAGCCAACAGATTTATTCGTGGCTTATTAACAAGAAACTCCCCGTCAGGGAATCGAACCCTGGTCTTCTGCGTGACAAGCAGAGATACTGTCCACTATACTAACAAGGACTCCTTCAGTATATTTAATTGGCAGGTATCTGGCCGGGGTTAAGAGGAGGTATGCACTATAATTCTGTATTATTGGGGATGAACATCACTCCGGGCCAACGTTGAGAATTTCTCCACTCCTTGGCTGAGAACCACGGTCTCGTACATGTATGTAGGAGCTGACTTCCATCCCAACCTCTTTACAAATGTCTTCAAACTCTTTCATTGTGATCAAAGTCAACTCCTGATGAAGCCGTCAGACCAAGATCATCTGCAAAGAGCAGAGGGCCATATGCCCAATGCAAAGCAAGCCGCCGTTTCCGTGGTGTAGTGGTCATCACGTTCGCCTCACACGCGGAAGGCCCCCAGTTCGAAACTGGGCGGAAACAATATCGGGTTTTTTTTGGTTTACTCTGCAGCGGAATATCTTCTCTCGATTTGGTCATTAAAGACCACTCGTCTAGTTTCTGCAAGATTCAACTCTCTGATGAAGCCAACAGATTTATTCGTGGCTTATTAACAAGAAACTCCCCGTCAGGGAATCGAACCCTGGTCTTCTGCGTGACAAGCAGAGATACTGTCCACTATACTAACGAGGACTCCTTCAGTATATTTAATTGGCAGGTATCTGGCCGGGGTTAAGAGGAGGTATGCACTATAATTCTGTATTATTGGGGATGAACATCACTCCGGGCCAACGTTGAGAATTTCTCCACTCCTTGGCTGAGAACCACGGTCTCGTACATGTATGTAGGAGCTGACTTCCATCCCAACCTCTTTACAAATGTCTTCAAACTCTTTCATTGTGATCAAAGTCAACTCCTGATGAAGCCGTCAGACCAAGATCATCTGCAAAGAGCAGAGGGCCATATGCCCAATGCCAAACAAGCCGCCGTTTCCGTGGTGTAGTGGTCATCACGTTCGCCTCACACGCGAAAGGTCCCCAGTTCGAAACTGGGCGGAAACAATATCGTTTTTTTTTTGGTTTACTCTGCAGCGGAATATCTTCTCTCGATTGGTCATTAAAGACCACTCGTCTAGTTTCTGCAAAATTCAACTCTCTGATGAAGCCAACAGATTTATTCGTGGCTTATTAACAAGAAACTCCCCGTCAGGGAATCGAACCCTGGTCTTCTGCGTGACAAGCAGAGATACTGTCCACTATACTAACGAGGACTCCTTCAGTATATTTAATTGGCAGGTATCTGTCCGGGGTTAAGAGGAGGTATGCACTATAATTCTGTATTATTGGGGATGAACATCACTCCGGGCCAACGTTGAGAATTTCTCCACTCCTTGGCTGAGAACCACGGTCTCGTACATGTATGTAGGAGCTGACTTCCATCCCAACCTCTTTACAAATGTCTTCAAACTCTTTCATTGTGATCAAAGTCAACTCCTGATGAAGCCGTCAGACCAAGATCATCTGCAAAGAGCAGAGGGCCATATGCCCAATGCCAAACAAGCCGCCGTTTCCGTGGTGTAGTGGTCATCACGTTCGCCTCACACGCGAAAGGTCCCCAGTTCGAAACTGGGCGGAAACAATATCGTTTTTTTTTTGGTTTACTCTGCAGCGGAATATCTTCTCTCGATTGGTCATTAAAGACCACTCGTCTAGTTTCTGCAAAATTCAACTCTCTGATGAAGCCAACAGATTTATTCGTGGCTTATTAACAAGAAACTCCCCGTCAGGGAATCGAACCCTGGTCTTCTGCGTGACAAGCAGAGATACTGTCCACTATACTAACGAGGACTCCTTCAGCATATTTAATTGGCAGGTATCTGGCCGGGGTTAAGAGGAGGTATGCACTATAATTCTGTATTATTGGGGATGAACATCACTCCGGGCCAACGTTGAGAATTTCTCCACTCCTTGGCTGAGAACCACGGTCTCGTACATGTATGTAGGAGCTGACTTCCATCCCAACCTCTTTACAAATGTCTTCAAACTCTTTCATTGTGATCAAAGTCAACTCCTGATGAAGCCGTCAGACCAAGATCATCTGCAAAGAGCAGAGGGCCATATGCCCAATGCCAAACAAGCCGCCGTTTCCGTGGTGTAGTGGTCATCACGTTCGCCTCACACGCGAAAGGTCCCCAGTTCGAAACTGGGCGGAAACAATATCGTTTTTTTTTTGGTTTACTCTGCAGCGGAATATCTTCTCTCGATTGGTCATTAAAGACCACTCGTCTAGTTTCTGCAAAATTCAACTCTCTGATGAAGCCAACAGATTTATTCGTGGCTTATTAACAAGAAACTCCCCGTCAGGGAATCGAACCCTGGTCTTCTGCGTGACAAGCAGAGATACTGTCCACTATACTAACGAGGACTCCTTCAGTATATTTAATTGGCAGGTATCTGGCCGGGGTTAAGAGGAGGTATGCACTATAATTCTGTATTATTGGGGATGAACATCACTCCGGGCCAACGTTGAGAATTTCTCCACTCCTTGGCTGAGAACCACGGTCTCGTACATGTATGTAGGAGCTGACTTCCATCCCAACCTCTTTACAAATGTCTTCAAACTCTTTCATTGTGATCAAAGTCAACTCCTGATGAAGCCGTCAGACCAAGATCATCTGCAAAGAGCAGAGGGCCATATGCCCAATGCCAAACAAGCCGCCGTTTCCGCGGTGTAGTGGTCATCACGTTCGCCTCACACGCGAAAGGTCCCCAGTTCGAAACTGGGCGGAAACAATATCGTTTTTTTTTTGGTTTACTCTGCAGCGGAATATCTTCTCTCGATTGGTCATTAAAGACCACTCGTCTAGTTTCTGCAGAATTCAACTCCCTGATGAAGCCAACAGATTTATTCGTGGCTTATTAACAAGAAACTCCCCGTCAGGGAATCGAACCCTGGTCTTCTGCGTGACAAGCAGAGATACTGTCCACTATACTAACAAGGACTCCTTCAGTATATTTAATTGGCAGGTATCTGGCCGGGGTTAAGAGGAGGTATGCACTATAATTCTGTATTATTGGGGATGAACATCACTCCGGGCCAACGTTGAGAATTTCTCCACTCCTTGGCTGAGAACCACGGTCTCGTACATGTATGTAGGAGCTGACTTCCATCCCAACCTCTTTACAAATGTCTTCAAACTCTTTCATTGTGATCAAAGTCAACTCCTGATGAAGCCGTCAGACCAAGATCATCTGCAAAGAGCAGAGGGCCATATGCCCAATGCAAAGCAAGCCGCCGTTTCCGTGGTGTAGTGGTCATCACGTTCGCCTCACACGCGGAAGGCCCCCAGTTCGAAACTGGGCGGAAACAATATCGGGTTTTTTTTGGTTTACTCTGCAGCGGAATATCTTCTCTCGATTTGGTCATTAAAGACCACTCGTCTAGTTTCTGCAAGATTCAACTCTCTGATGAAGCCAACAGATTTATTCGTGGCTTATTAACAAGAAACTCCCCGTCAGGGAATCGAACCCTGGTCTTCTGCGTGACAAGCAGAGATACTGTCCACTATACTAACGAGGACTCCTTCAGTATATTTAATTGGCAGGTATCTGGCCGGGGTTAAGAGGAGGTATGCACTATAATTCTGTATTATTGGGGATGAACATCACTCCGGGCCAACGTTGAGAATTTCTCCACTCCTTGGCTGAGAACCACGGTCTCGTACATGTATGTAGGAGCTGACTTCCATCCCAACCTCTTTACAAATGTCTTCAAACTCTTTCATTGTGATCAAAGTCAACTCCTGATGAAGCCGTCAGACCAAGATCATCTGCAAAGAGCAGAGGGCCATATGCCCAATGCCAAACAAGCCGCCGTTTCCGTGGTGTAGTGGTCATCACGTTCGCCTCACACGCGAAAGGTCCCCAGTTCGAAACTGGGCGGAAACAATATCGTTTTTTTTTTGGTTTACTCTGCAGCGGAATATCTTCTCTCGATTGGTCATTAAAGACCACTCGTCTAGTTTCTGCAAAATTCAACTCTCTGATGAAGCCAACAGATTTATTCGTGGCTTATTAACAAGAAACTCCCCGTCAGGGAATCGAACCCTGGTCTTCTGCGTGACAAGCAGAGATACTGTCCACTATACTAACGAGGACTCCTTCAGTATATTTAATTGGCAGGTATCTGGCCGGGGTTAAGAGGAGGTATGCACTATAATTCTGTATTATTGGGGATGAACATCACTCCGGGCCAACGTTGAGAATTTCTCCACTCCTTGGCTGAGAACCACGGTCTCGTACATGTATGTAGGAGCTGACTTCCATCCCAACCTCTTTACAAATGTCTTCAAACTCTTTCATTGTGATCAAAGTCAACTCCTGATGAAGCCGTCAGACCAAGATCATCTGCAAAGAGCAGAGGGCCATATGCCCAATGCCAAACAAGCCGCCGTTTCCGTGGTGTAGTGGTCATCACGTTCGCCTCACACGCGAAAGGTCCCCAGTTCGAAACTGGGCGGAAATAATATCGTTTTTTTTTTGGTTTACTCTGCAGCGGAATATCTTCTCTCGATTGGTCATTAAAGACCACTCGTCTAGTTTCTGCAAAATTCAACTCTCTGATGAAGCCAACAGATTTATTCGTGGCTTATTAACAAGAAACTCCCCGTCAGGGAATCGAACCCTGGTCTTCTGCGTGACAAGCAGAGATACTGTCCACTATACTAACGAGGACTCCTTGAGTATATTTAATTGGCAGGTATCTGTCCGGGGTTAAGAGGAGGTATGCACTATAATTCTGTATTATTGGGGATGAACATCACTCCGGGCCAACGTTGAGAATTTCTCCACTCCTTGGCTGAGAACCACGGTCTCGTACATGTGTGTAGGAGCTGACTTCCATCCCAACCTCTTTACAAATGTCTTCAAACTCTTTCATTGTGATCAAAGTCAACTCCTGATGAAGCCGTCAGACCAAGATCATCTGCAAAGAGCAGAGGGCCATATGCCCAATGCCAAACAAGCCGCCGTTTCCGTGGTGTAGTGGTCATCACGTTCGCCTCACACGCGAAAGGTCCCCAGTTCGAAACTGGGCGGAAACACTCCAGGCTGACGTTGAGCTTTTCTCCACTCCTTGGCTGAGAACCACGCCCTTGTACATGTATGTAGGAGCTGACTTCCATCCCAACCTCTTTACAAATGTCTTCAAAGTCTTTCATTGTGATCAAAGTCAACTCCTGATGAAGCCGTCAGACCAAGATCATCTGCAAAGAGCAGAGGGCCATATGCCCAATGCCAAACAAGCCGCCGTTTCCGTGGTGTAGTGGTCATCACGTTCGCCTCACACGCGAAAGGTCCCCAGTTCGAAACTGGGCGGAAACAATATCGTTTTTTTTTTGGTTTACTCTGCAGCGGAATATCTTCTCTCGATTGGTCATTAAAGACCACTCGTCTAGTTTCTGCAAAATTCAACTCTCTGATGAAGCCAACAGATTTATTCGTGGCTTATTAACAAGAAACTCCCCGTCAGGGAATCGAACCCTGGTCTTTTGCGTGACAAGCAGAGATACGGTCCACTATACTAACGAGGACTCCTTGAGTATATTTAATTGGCAGGTATCTGGCCGGGGTTAAGAGGAGGTATGCACTATAATTCTGTATTATTGGGGATGAACATCACTCCGGGCCAACGTTGAGAATTTCTCCACTCCTTGGCTGAGAACCACGGTCTCGTACATGTATGTAGGAGCTGACTTCCATCCCAACCTCTTTACAAATGTCTTCAAACTCTTTCATTGTGATCAAAGTCAACTCCTGATGAAGCCGTCAGACCAAGATCATCTGCAAAGAGCAGAGGGCCATATGCCCAATGCAAAGCAAGCCGCCGTTTCCGTGGTGTAGTGGTCATCACGTTCGCCTCACACGCGGAAGGCCCCCAGTTCGAAACTGGGCGGAAACAATATCGGGTTTTTTTTGGTTTACTCTGCAGCGGAATATCTTCTCTCGATTTGGTCATTAAAGACCACTCGTCTAGTTTCTGCAAGATTCAACTCTCTGATGAAGCCAACAGATTTATTCGTGGCTTATTAACAAGAAACTCCCCGTCAGGGAATCGAACCCTGGTCTTCTGCGTGACAAGCAGAGATACTGTCCACTATACTAACGAGGACTCCTTGAGTATATTTAATTGGCAGGTATCTGGCCGGGGTTAAGAGGAGGTATGCACTATAATTCTGTATTATTGGGGATGAACATCACTCCGGGCCAACGTTGAGAATTTCTCCACTCCTTGGCTGAGAACCACGGTCTCGTACATGTATGTAGGAGCTGACTTCCATCCCAACCTCTTTACAAATGTCTTCAAACTCTTTCATTGTGATCAAAGTCAACTCCTGATGAAGCCGTCAGACCAAGATCATCTGCAAAGAGCAGAGGGCCATATGCCCAATGCTAAACAAGCCGCCGTTTCCGTGGTGTAGTGGTCATCACGTTTGCCTCACACGCGAAAGGTCCCCAGTTCGAAACTGGGCGGAAACACTCCAGGCTGACGTTGAGCTTTTCTCCACTCCTTGGCTGAGAACCACGCCCTTGTACATGTATGTAGGAGCTGACTTCCATCCCAACCTCTTTACAAATGTCTTCAAACTCTTTCATTGTGATCAAAGTCAACTCCTGATGAAGCCGTCAGACCAAGATCATCTGCAAAGAGCAGAGGGCCATATGCCCAATGCCAAACAAGCCTCCGTTTCCGTGGTGTAGTGGTCATCACGTTCGCCTCACACGCGAAAGGTCCCCAGTTCGAAACTGGGCGGAAACAATATCGTTTTTTTTTTGGTTTACTCTGCAGCGGAATATCTTCTCTCGATTGGTCATTAAAGACCACTCGTCTAGTTTCTGCAAAATTCAACTCTCTGATGAAGCCAACAGATTTATTCGTGGCTTATTAACAAGAAACTCCCCGTCAGGGAATCGAACCCTGGTCTTCTGCGTGACAAGCAGAGATACTGTCCACTATACTAACGAGGACTCCTTGAGTATATTTAATTGGCAGGTATCTGGCCGGGGTTAAGAGGAGGTATGCACTATAATTCTGTATTATTGGGGATGAACATCACTCCGGGCCAACGTTGAGAATTTCTCCACTCCTTGGCTGAGAACCACGGTCTCGTACATGTATGTAGGAGCTGACTTCCATCCCAACCTCTTTACAAATGTCTTCAAACTCTTTCATTGTGATCAAAGTCAACTCCTGATGAAGCCGTCAGACCAAGATCATCTGCAAAGAGCAGAGGGCCATATGCCCAATGCCAAACAAGCCGCCGTTTCCGTGGTGTAGTGGTCATCACGTTCGCCTCACACGCGAAAGGTCCCCAGTTCGAAACTGGGCGGAAACACTCCAGGCTGACGTTGAGCTTTTCTCCACTCCTTGGCTGAGAACCACGCCCTTGTACATGTATGTAGGAGCTGACTTCCATCCCAACCTCTTTACAAATGTCTTCAAAGTCTTTCATTGTGATCAAAGTCAACTCCTGATGAAGCCGTCAGACCAAGATCATCTGCAAAGAGCAGAGGGCCATATGCCCAATGCCAAACAAGCCGCCGTTTCCGTGGTGTAGTGGTCATCACGTTCGCCTCACACGCGAAAGGTCCCCAGTTCGAAACTGGGCGGAAACAATATCGTTTTTTTTTTGGTTTACTCTGCAGCGGAATATCTTCTCTCGATTGGTCATTAAAGACCACTCGTCTAGTTTCTGCAAAATTCAACTCTCTGATGAAGCCAACAGATTTATTCGTGGCTTATTAACAAGAAACTCCCCGTCAGGGAATCGAACCCTGGTCTTCTGCGTGACAAGCAGAGATACTGTCCACTATACTAACGAGGACTCCTTCAGTATATTTAATTGGCAGGTATCTGGCCGGGGTTAAGAGGAGGTATGCACTATAATTCTGTATTATTGGGGATGAACATCACTCCGGGCCAACGTTGAGAATTTCTCCACTCCTTGGCTGAGAACCACGCCCTTGTACATGTATGTAGGAGCTGACTTCCATCCCAACCTCTTTACAAATGTCTTCAAACTCTTTCATTGTGATCAAAGTCAACTCCTGATGAAGCCGTCAGACCAAGATCATCTGCAAAGAGCAGAGGGCCATATGCCCAATGCCAAACAAGCCTCCGTTTCCGTGGTGTAGTGGTCATCACGTTCGCCTCACACGCGAAAGGTCCCCAGTTCGAAACTGGGCGGAAACAATATCGTTTTTTTTTTGGTTTACTCTGCAGCGGAATATCTTCTCTCGATTGGTCATTAAAGACCACTCGTCTAGTTTCTGCAAAATTCAACTCTCTGATGAAGCCAACAGATTTATTCGTGGCTTATTAACAAGAAACTCCCCGTCAGGGAATCGAACCCTGGTCTTCTGCGTGACAAGCAGAGATACTGTCCACTATACTAACGAGGACTCCTTGAGTATATTTAATTGGCAGGTATCTGGCCGGGGTTAAGAGGAGGTATGCACTATAATTCTGTATTATTGGGGATGAACATCACTCCGGGCCAACGTTGAGAATTTCTCCACTCCTTGGCTGAGAACCACGGTCTCGTACATGTATGTAGGAGCTGACTTCCATCCCAACCTCTTTACAAATGTCTTCAAACTCTTTCATTGTGATCAAAGTCAACTCCTGATGAAGCCGTCAGACCAAGATCATCTGCAAAGAGCAGAGGGCCATATGCCCAATGCCAAACAAGCCGCCGTTTCCGTGGTGTAGTGGTCATCACGTTCGCCTCACACGCGAAAGGTCCCCAGTTCGAAACTGGGCGGAAACAATATCGTTTTTTTTTTGGTTTACTCTGCAGCGGAATATCTTCTCTCGATTGGTCATTAAAGACCACTCGTCTAGTTTCTGCAAAATTCAACTCTCTGATGAAGCCAACAGATTTATTCGTGGCTTATTAACAAGAAACTCCCCGTCAGGGAACCGAACCCTGGTCTTCTGCGTGACAAGCAGAGATACTGTCCACTATACTAACGAGGACTCCTTGAGTATATTTAATTGGCAGGTATCTGGCCGGGGTTAAGAGGAGGTATGCACTATAATTCTGTATTATTGGGGATGAACATCACTCCGGGCCAACGTTGAGAATTTCTCCACTCCTTGGCTGAGAACCACGGTCTCGTACATGTATGTAGGAGCTGACTTCCATCCCAACCTCTTTACAAATGTCTTCAAACTCTTTCATTGTGATCAAAGTCAACTCCTGATGAAGCCGTCAGACCAAGATCATCTGCAAAGAGCAGAGGGCCATATGCCCAATGCTAAACAAGCCGCCGTTTCCGTGGTGTAGTGGTCATCACGTTTGCCTCACACGCGAAAGGTCCCCAGTTCGAAACTGGGCGGAAACACTCCAGGCTGACGTTGAGCTTTTCTCCACTCCTTGGCTGAGAACCACGCCCTTGTACATGTATGTAGGAGCTGACTTCCATCCCAACCTCTTTACAAATGTCTTCAAACTCTTTCATTGTGATCAAAGTCAACTCCTGATGAAGCCGTCAGACCAAGATCATCTGCAAAGAGCAGAGGGCCATATGCCCAATGCCAAACAAGCCTCCGTTTCCGTGGTGTAGTGGTCATCACGTTCGCCTCACACGCGAAAGGTCCCCAGTTCGAAACTGGGCGGAAACAATATCGTTTTTTTTTTGGTTTACTCTGCAGCGGAATATCTTCTTTTGATTGGTCATTAAAGACCACTCGTCTAGTTTCTGCAAAATTCAACTCTCTGATGAAGCCAACAGATTTATTCGTGGCTTATTAACAAGAAACTCCCCGTCAGGGAATCGAACCCTGGTCTTCTGCGTGACAAGCAGAGATACTGTCCACTATACTAACGAGGACTCCTTGAGTATATTTAATTGGCAGGTATCTGGCCGGGGTTAAGAGGAGGTATGCACTATAATTCTGTATTATTGGGGATGAACATCACTCCGGGCCAACGTTGAGAATTTCTCCACTCCTTGGCTGAGAACCACGGTCTCGTACATGTATGTAGGAGCTGACTTCCATCCCAACCTCTTTACAAATGTCTTCAAACTCTTTCATTGTGATCAAAGTCAACTCCTGATGAAGCCGTCAGACCAAGATCATCTGCAAAGAGCAGAGGGCCATATGCCCAATGCCAAACAAGCCGCCGTTTCCGTGGTGTAGTGGTCATCACGTTCGCCTCACACGCGAAAGGTCCCCAGTTCGAAACTGGGCGGAAACACTCCAGGCTGACGTTGAGCTTTTCTCCACTCCTTGGCTGAGAACCACGCCCTTGTACATGTATGTAGGAGCTGACTTCCATCCCAACCTCTTTACAAATGTCTTCAAAGTCTTTCATTGTGATCAAAGTCAACTCCTGATGAAGCCGTCAGACCAAGATCATCTGCAAAGAGCAGAGGGCCATATGCCCAATGCCAAACAAGCCGCCGTTTCCGTGGTGTAGTGGTCATCACGTTCGCCTCACACGCGAAAGGTCCCCAGTTCGAAACTGGGCGGAAACAATATCGTTTTTTTTTTGGTTTACTCTGCAGCGGAATATCTTCTCTCGATTGGTCATTAAAGACCACTCGTCTAGTTTCTGCAAAATTCAACTCTCTGATGAAGCCAACAGATTTATTCGTGGCTTATTAACAAGAAACTCCCCGTCAGGGAATCGAACCCTGGTCTTCTGCGTGACAAGCAGAGATACTGTCCACTATACTAACGAGGACTCCTTCAGTATATTTAATTGGCAGGTATCTGGCCGGGGTTAAGAGGAGGTATGCACTATAATTCTGTATTATTGGGGATGAACATCACTCCGGGCCAACGTTGAGAATTTCTCCACTCCTTGGCTGAGAACCACGGTCTCGTACATGTATGTAGGAGCTGACTTCCATCCCAACCTCTTTACAAATGTCTTCAAACTCTTTCATTGTGATCAAAGTCAACTCCTGATGAAGCCGTCAGACCAAGATCATCTGCAAAGAGCAGAGGGCCATATGCCCAATGCCAAACAAGCCGCCGTTTCCGTGGTGTAGTGGTCATCACGTTCGCCTCACACGCGAAAGGTCCCCAGTTCGAAACTGGGCGGAAACAATATCGTTTTTTTTTTGGTTTACTCTGCAGCGGAATATCTTCTCTCGATTGGTCATTAAAGACCACTCGTCTAGTTTCTGCAAAATTCAACTCTCTGATGAAGCCAACAGATTTATTCGTGGCTTATTAACAAGAAACTCCCCGTCAGGGAATCGAACCCTGGTCTTCTGCGTGACAAGCAGAGATACTGTCCACTATACTAACGAGGACTCCTTGAGTATATTTAATTGGCAGGTATCTGGCCGGGGTTAAGAGGAGGTATGCACTATAATTCTGTATTATTGGGGATGAACATCACTCCGGGCCAACGTTGAGAATTTCTCCACTCCTTGGCTGAGAACCACGGTCTCGTACATGTATGTAGGAGCTGACTTCCATCCCAACCTCTTTACAAATGTCTTCAAACTCTTTCATTGTGATCAAAGTCAACTCCTGATGAAGCCGTCAGACCAAGATCATCTGCAAAGAGCAGAGGGCCATATGCCCAATGCTAAACAAGCCGCCGTTTCCGTGGTGTAGTGGTCATCACGTTTGCCTCACACGCGAAAGGTCCCCAGTTCGAAACTGGGCGGAAACACTCCAGGCTGACGTTGAGCTTTTCTCCACTCCTTGGCTGAGAACCACGCCCTTGTACATGTATGTAGGAGCTGACTTCCATCCCAACCTCTTTACAAATGTCTTCAAACTCTTTCATTGTGATCAAAGTCAACTCCTGATGAAGCCGTCAGACCAAGATCATCTGCAAAGAGCAGAGGGCCATATGCCCAATGCCAAACAAGCCGCCGTTTCCGTGGTGTAGTGGTCATCACGTTCGCCTCACACGCGAAAGGTCCCCAGTTCGAAACTGGGCGGAAACAATATCGTTTTTTTTTTGGTTTACTCTGCAGCGGAATATCTTCTCTCGATTGGTCATTAAAGACCACTCGTCTAGTTTCTGCAAAATTCAACTCTCTGATGAAGCCAACAGATTTATTCGTGGCTTATTAACAAGAAACTCCCCGTCAGGGAATCGAACCCTGGTCTTCTGCGTGACAAGCAGAGATACTGTCCACTATACTAACGAGGACTCCTTCAGTATATTTAATTGGCAGGTATCTGGCCGGGGTTAAGAGGAGGTATGCACTATAATTCTGTATTATTGGGGATGAACATCACTCCGGGCCAACGTTGAGAATTTCTCCACTCCTTGGCTGAGAACCACGGTCTCGTACATGTATGTAGGAGCTGACTTCCATCCCAACCTCTTTACAAATGTCTTCAAACTCTTTCATTGTGATCAAAGTCAACTCCTGATGAAGCCGTCAGACCAAGATCATCTGCAAAGAGCAGAGGGCCATATGCCCAATGCCAAACAAGCCGCCGTTTCCGTGGTGTAGTGGTCATCACGTTCGCCTCACACGCGAAAGGTCCCCAGTTCGAAACTGGGCGGAAACAATATCGTTTTTTTTTTGGTTTACTCTGCAGCGGAATATCTTCTCTCGATTGGTCATTAAAGACCACTCGTCTAGTTTCTGCAAAATTCAACTCTCTGATGAAGCCAACAGATTTATTCGTGGCTTATTAACAAGAAACTCCCCGTCAGGGAATCGAACCCTGGTCTTCTGCGTGACAAGCAGAGATACTGTCCACTATACTAACGAGGACTCCTTGAGTATATTTAATTGGCAGGTATCTGGCCGGGGTTAAGAGGAGGTATGCACTATAATTCTGTATTATTGGGGATGAACATCACTCCGGGCCAACGTTGAGAATTTCTCCACTCCTTGGCTGAGAACCACGGTCTCGTACATGTATGTAGGAGCTGACTTCCATCCCAACCTCTTTACAAATGTCTTCAAACTCTTTCATTGTGATCAAAGTCAACTCCTGATGAAGCCGTCAGACCAAGATCATCTGCAAAGAGCAGAGGGCCATATGCCCAATGCTAAACAAGCCGCCGTTTCCGTGGTGTAGTGGTCATCACGTTTGCCTCACACGCGAAAGGTCCCCAGTTCGAAACTGGGCGGAAACACTCCAGGCTGACGTTGAGCTTTTCTCCACTCCTTGGCTGAGAACCACGCCCTTGTACATGTATGTAGGAGCTGACTTCCATCCCAACCTCTTTACAAATGTCTTCAAACTCTTTCATTGTGATCAAAGTCAACTCCTGATGAAGCCGTCAGACCAAGATCATCTGCAAAGAGCAGAGGGCCATATGCCCAATGCCAAACAAGCCGCCGTTTCCGTGGTGTAGTGGTCATCACGTTCGCCTCACACGCGAAAGGTCCCCAGTTCGAAACTGGGCGGAAACAATATCGTTTTTTTTTTGGTTTACTCTGCAGCGGAATATCTTCTCTCGATTGGTCATTAAAGACCACTCGTCTAGTTTCTGCAAAATTCAACTCTCTGATGAAGCCAACAGATTTATTCGTGGCTTATTAACAAGAAACTCCCCGTCAGGGAATCGAACCCTGGTCTTCTGCGTGACAAGCAGAGATACTGTCCACTATACTAACGAGGACTCCTTCAGTATATTTAATTGGCAGGTATCTGGCCGGGGTTAAGAGGAGGTATGCACTATAATTCTGTATTATTGGGGATGAACATCACTCCGGGCCAACGTTGAGAATTTCTCCACTCCTTGGCTGAGAACCACGGTCTCGTACATGTATGTAGGAGCTGACTTCCATCCCAACCTCTTTACAAATGTCTTCAAACTCTTTCATTGTGATCAAAGTCAACTCCTGATGAAGCCGTCAGACCAAGATCATCTGCAAAGAGCAGAGGGCCATATGCCCAATGCCAAACAAGCCGCCGTTTCCGTGGTGTAGTGGTCATCACGTTCGCCTCACACGCGAAAGGTCCCCAGTTCGAAACTGGGCGGAAATAATATCGTTTTTTTTTTGGTTTACTCTGCAGCGGAATATCTTCTCTCGATTGGTCATTAAAGACCACTCGTCTAGTTTCTGCAAAATTCAACTCTCTGATGAAGCCAACAGATTTATTCGTGGCTTATTAACAAGAAACTCCCCGTCAGGGAATCGAACCCTGGTCTTCTGCGTGACAAGCAGAGATACTGTCCACTATACTAACGAGGACTCCTTCAGTATATTTAATTGGCAGGTATCTGGCCGGGGTTAAGAGGAGGTATGCACTATAATTCTGTATTATTGGGGATGAACATCACTCCGGGCCAACGTTGAGAATTTCTCCACTCCTTGGCTGAGAACCACGGTCTCGTACATGTATGTAGGAGCTGACTTCCATCCCAACCTCTTTACAAATGTCTTCAAACTCTTTCATTGTGATCAAAGTCAACTCCTGATGAAGCCGTCAGACCAAGATCATCTGCAAAGAGCAGAGGGCCATATGCCCAATGCAAAGCAAGCCGCCGTTTCCGTGGTGTAGTGGTCATCACGTTCGCCTCACACGCGGAAGGCCCCCAGTTCGAAACTGGGCGGAAACAATATCGGGTTTTTTTTGGTTTACTCTGCAGCGGAATATCTTCTCTCGATTTGGTCATTAAAGACCACTCGTCTAGTTTCTGCAAGATTCAACTCTCTGATGAAGCCAACAGATTTATTTGTGGCTTATTAACAAGAAACTCCCCGTCAGGGAATCGAACCCTGGTCTTCTGCGTGACAAGCAGAGATACTGTCCACTATACTAACGAGGACTCCTTGAGTATATTTAATTGGCAGGTATCTGGCCGGGGTTAAGAGGAGGTATGCACTATAATTCTGTATTATTGGGGATGAACATCACTCCGGGCCAACGTTGAGAATTTCTCCACTCCTTGGCTGAGAACCACGGTCTCGTACATGTATGTAGGAGCTGACTTCCATCCCAACCTCTTTACAAATGTCTTCAAACTCTTTCATTGTGATCAAAGTCAACTCCTGATGAAGCCGTCAGACCAAGATCATCTGCAAAGAGCAGAGGGCCATATGCCCAATGCCAAACAAGCCGCCGTTTCCGTGGTGTAGTGGTCATCACGTTCGCCTCACACGCGAAAGGTCCCCAGTTCGAAACTGGGCGGAAACAATATCGTTTTTTTTTTGGTTTACTCTGCAGCGGAATATCTTCTCTCGATTGGTCATTAAAGACCACTCGTCTAGTTTCTGCAAAATTCAACTCTCTGATGAAGCCAACAGATTTATTCGTGGCTTATTAACAAGAAACTCCCCGTCAGGGAATCGAACCCTGGTCTTCTGCGTGACAAGCAGAGATACTGTCCACTATACTAACGAGGACTCCTTGAGTATATTTAATTGGCAGGTATCTGGCCGGGGTTAAGAGGAGGTATGCACTATAATTCTGTATTATTGGGGATGAACATCACTCCGGGCCAACGTTGAGAATTTCTCCACTCCTTGGCTGAGAACCACGGTCTCGTACATGTATGTAGGAGCTGACTTCCATCCCAACCTCTTTACAAATGTCTTCAAACTCTTTCATTGTGATCAAAGTCAACTCCTGATGAAGCCGTCAGACCAAGATCATCTGCAAAGAGCAGAGGGCCATATGCCCAATGCCAAACAAGCCGCCGTTTCCGTGGTGTAGTGGTCATCACGTTCGCCTCACACGCGAAAGGTCCCCAGTTCGAAACTGGGCGGAAATAATATCGTTTTTTTTTTGGTTTACTCTGCAGCGGAATATCTTCTCTCGATTGGTCATTAAAGACCACTCGTCTAGTTTCTGCAAAATTCAACTCTCTGATGAAGCCAACAGATTTATTCGTGGCTTATTAACAAGAAACTCCCCGTCAGGGAATCGAACCCTGGTCTTCTGCGTGACAAGCAGAGATACTGTCCACTATACTAACGAGGACTCCTTCAGTATATTTAATTGGCAGGTATCTGGCCGGGGTTAAGAGGAGGTATGCACTATAATTCTGTATTATTGGGGATGAACATCACTCCGGGCCAACGTTGAGAATTTCTCCACTCCTTGGCTGAGAACCACGGTCTCGTACATGTATGTAGGAGCTGACTTCCATCCCAACCTCTTTACAAATGTCTTCAAACTCTTTCATTGTGATCAAAGTCAACTCCTGATGAAGCCGTCAGACCAAGATCATCTGCAAAGAGCAGAGGGCCATATGCCCAATGCAAAGCAAGCCGCCGTTTCCGTGGTGTAGTGGTCATCACGTTCGCCTCACACGCGGAAGGCCCCCAGTTCGAAACTGGGCGGAAACAATATCGGGTTTTTTTTGGTTTACTCTGCAGCGGAATATCTTCTCTCGATTTGGTCATTAAAGACCACTCGTCTAGTTTCTGCAAGATTCAACTCTCTGATGAAGCCAACAGATTTATTTGTGGCTTATTAACAAGAAACTCCCCGTCAGGGAATCGAACCCTGGTCTTCTGCGTGACAAGCAGAGATACTGTCCACTATACTAACGAGGACTCCTTGAGTATATTTAATTGGCAGGTATCTGGCCGGGGTTAAGAGGAGGTATGCACTATAATTCTGTATTATTGGGGATGAACATCACTCCGGGCCAACGTTGAGAATTTCTCCACTCCTTGGCTGAGAACCACGGTCTCGTACATGTATGTAGGAGCTGACTTCCATCCCAACCTCTTTACAAATGTCTTCAAACTCTTTCATTGTGATCAAAGTCAACTCCTGATGAAGCCGTCAGACCAAGATCATCTGCAAAGAGCAGAGGGCCATATGCCCAATGCCAAACAAGCCGCCGTTTCCGTGGTGTAGTGGTCATCACGTTCGCCTCACACGCGAAAGGTCCCCAGTTCGAAACTGGGCGGAAACAATATCGTTTTTTTTTTGGTTTACTCTGCAGCGGAATATCTTCTCTCGATTGGTCATTAAAGACCACTCGTCTAGTTTCTGCAAAATTCAACTCTCTGATGAAGCCAACAGATTTATTCGTGGCTTATTAACAAGAAACTCCCCGTCAGGGAATCGAACCCTGGTCTTCTGCGTGACAAGCAGAGATACTGTCCACTATACTAACGAGGACTCCTTCAGTATATTTAATTGGCAGGTATCTGGCCGGGGTTAAGAGGAGGTATGCACTATAATTCTGTATTATTGGGGATGAACATCACTCCGGGCCAACGTTGAGAATTTCTCCACTCCTTGGCTGAGAACCACGGTCTCGTACATGTATGTAGGAGCTGACTTCCATCCCAACCTCTTTACAAATGTCTTCAAACTCTTTCATTGTGATCAAAGTCAACTCCTGATGAAGCCGTCAGACCAAGATCATCTGCAAAGAGCAGAGGGCCATATGCCCAATGCCAAACAAGCCGCCGTTTCCGTGGTGTAGTGGTCATCACGTTCGCCTCACACGCGAAAGGTCCCCAGTTCGAAACTGGGCGGAAACAATATCGTTTTTTTTTTGGTTTACTCTGCAGCGGAATATCTTCTCTCGATTGGTCATTAAAGACCACTCGTCTAGTTTCTGCAAAATTCAACTCTCTGATGAAGCCAACAGATTTATTCGTGGCTTATTAACAAGAAACTCCCCGTCAGGGAATCGAACCCTGGTCTTCTGCGTGACAAGCAGAGATACTGTCCACTATACTAACGAGGACTCCTTGAGTATATTTAATTGGCAGGTATCTGGCCGGGGTTAAGAGGAGGTATGCACTATAATTCTGTATTATTGGGGATGAACATCACTCCGGGCCAACGTTGAGAATTTCTCCACTCCTTGGCTGAGAACCACGGTCTCGTACATGTATGTAGGAGCTGACTTCCATCCCAACCTCTTTACAAATGTCTTCAAACTCTTTCATTGTGATCAAAGTCAACTCCTGATGAAGCCGTCAGACCAAGATCATCTGCAAAGAGCAGAGGGCCATATGCCCAATGCTAAACAAGCCGCCGTTTCCGTGGTGTAGTGGTCATCACGTTTGCCTCACACGCGAAAGGTCCCCAGTTCGAAACTGGGCGGAAACACTCCAGGCTGACGTTGAGCTTTTCTCCACTCCTTGGCTGAGAACCACGCCCTTGTACATGTATGTAGGAGCTGACTTCCATCCCAACCTCTTTACAAATGTCTTCAAACTCTTTCATTGTGATCAAAGTCAACTCCTGATGAAGCCGTCAGACCAAGATCATCTGCAAAGAGCAGAGGGCCATATGCCCAATGCCAAACAAGCCGCCGTTTCCGTGGTGTAGTGGTCATCACGTTCGCCTCACACGCGAAAGGTCCCCAGTTCGAAACTGGGCGGAAACAATATCGTTTTTTTTTTGGTTTACTCTGCAGCGGAATATCTTCTCTCGATTGGTCATTAAAGACCACTCGTCTAGTTTCTGCAAAATTCAACTCTCTGATGAAGCCAACAGATTTATTCGTGGCTTATTAACAAGAAACTCCCCGTCAGGGAATCGAACCCTGGTCTTCTGCGTGACAAGCAGAGATACTGTCCACTATACTAACGAGGACTCCTTGAGTATATTTAATTGGCAGGTATCTGGCCGGGGTTAAGAGGAGGTATGCACTATAATTCTGTATTATTGGGGATGAACATCACTCCGGGCCAACGTTGAGAATTTCTCCACTCCTTGGCTGAGAACCACGGTCTCGTACATGTATGTAGGAGCTGACTTCCATCCCAACCTCTTTACAAATGTCTTCAAACTCTTTCATTGTGATCAAAGTCAACTCCTGATGAAGCCGTCAGACCAAGATCATCTGCAAAGAGCAGAGGGCCATATGCCCAATGCTAAACAAGCCGCCGTTTCCGTGGTGTAGTGGTCATCACGTTTGCCTCACACGCGAAAGGTCCCCAGTTCGAAACTGGGCGGAAACACTCCAGGCTGACGTTGAGCTTTTCTCCACTCCTTGGCTGAGAACCACGCCCTTGTACATGTATGTAGGAGCTGACTTCCATCCCAACCTCTTTACAAATGTCTTCAAACTCTTTCATTGTGATCAAAGTCAACTCCTGATGAAGCCGTCAGACCAAGATCATCTGCAAAGAGCAGAGGGCCATATGCCCAATGCCAAACAAGCCGCCGTTTCCGTGGTGTAGTGGTCATCACGTTCGCCTCACACGCGAAAGGTCCCCAGTTCGAAACTGGGCGGAAACAATATCGTTTTTTTTTTGGTTTACTCTGCAGCGGAATATCTTCTCTCGATTGGTCATTAAAGACCACTCGTCTAGTTTCTGCAAAATTCAACTCTCTGATGAAGCCAACAGATTTATTCGTGGCTTATTAACAAGAAACTCCCCGTCAGGGAATCGAACCCTGGTCTTCTGCGTGACAAGCAGAGATACTGTCCACTATACTAACGAGGACTCCTTCAGTATATTTAATTGGCAGGTATCTGGCCGGGGTTAAGAGGAGGTATGCACTATAATTCTGTATTATTGGGGATGAACATCACTCCGGGCCAACGTTGAGAATTTCTCCACTACTTGGCTGAGAACCACGGTCTCGTACATGTAGGAGCTGACTTCCATCCCAACCTCTTTACAAATGTCTTCAAACTCTTTCATTGTGATCAAAGTCAACTCCTGATGAAGCCGTCAGACCAAGATCATCTGCAAAGAGCAGAGGGCCATATGCCCAATGCAAAGCAAGCCGCCGTTTCCGTGGTGTAGTGGTCATCACGTTCGCCTCACACGCGGAAGGCCCCCAGTTCGAAACTGGGCGGAAACAATATCGGGTTTTTTTTGGTTTACTCTGCAGCGGAATATCTTCTCTCGATTGGTCATTAAAGACCACTCGTCTAGTTTCTGCAAAATTCAACTCTCTGATGAAGCCAACAGATTTATTCGTGGCTTATTAACAAGAAACTCCCCGTCAGGGAATCGAACCCTGGTCTTCTGCGTGACAAGCAGAGATACTGTCCACTATACTAACGAGGACTCCTTCAGTATATTTAATTGGCAGGTATCTGGCCGGGGTTAAGAGGAGGTATGCACTATAATTCTGTATTATTGGGGATGAACATCACTCCGGGCCAACGTTGAGAATTTCTCCACTCCTTGGCTGAGAACCACGGTCTCGTACATGTATGTAGGAGCTGACTTCCATCCCAACCTCTTTACAAATGTCTTCAAACTCTTTCATTGTGATCAAAGTCAACTCCTGATGAAGCCGTCAGACCAAGATCATCTGCAAAGAGCAGAGGGCCATATGCCCAATGCAAAGCAAGCCGCCGTTTCCGTGGTGTAGTGGTCATCACGTTCGCCTCACACGCGGAAGGCCCCCAGTTCGAAACTGGGCGGAAACAATATTGGGTTATTTTTGGTTTACTCTGCAGCGGAATATCTTCTCTCGATTGGTCATTAAAGACCACTCGTCTAGTTTCTGCAAAATTCAACTCTCTGATGAAGCCAACAGATTTATTCGTGGCTTATTAACAAGAAACTCCCCGTCAGGGAATCGAACCCTGGTCTTCTGCGTGACAAGCAGAGATACTGTCCACTATACTAACGAGGACTCCTTCAGTATATTTAATTGGCAGGTATCTGGCCGGGGTTAAGAGGAGGTATGCACTATAATTCTGTATTATTGGGGATGAACATCACTCCGGGCCAACGTTGAGAATTTCTCCACTCCTTGGCTGAGAACCACGGTCTCGTACATGTATGTAGGAGCTGACTTCCATCCCAACCTCTTTACAAATGTCTTCAAACTCTTTCATTGTGATCAAAGTCAACTCCTGATGAAGCCGTCAGACCAAGATCATCTGCAAAGAGCAGAGGGCCATATGCCCAATGCAAAACAAGCCGCCGTTTCCGTGGTGTAGTGGTCATCACGTTCGCATCACACGCGGAAGGCCCCCAGTTCGAAACTGGGCGGAAACAATATCGGGTTTTTTTTGGTTTACTCTGCAGCGGAATATCTTCTCTCGATTTGGTCATTAAAGACCACTCGTCTAGTTTCTGCAAGATTCAACTCTCTGATGAAGCCAACAGATTTATTTGTGGCTTATTAACAAGAAACTCCCCGTCAGGGAATCGAACCCTGGTCTTCTGCGTGACAAGCAGAGATACTGTCCACTATACTAACGAGGACTCCTTGAGTATATTTAATTGGCAGGTATCTGGCCGGGGTTAAGAGGAGGTATGCACTATAATTCTGTATTATTGGGGATGAACATCACTCCGGGCCAACGTTGAGAATTTCTCCACTCCTTGGCTGAGAACCACGGTCTCGTACATGTATGTAGGAGCTGACTTCCATCCCAACCTCTTTACAAATGTCTTCAAACTCTTTCATTGTGATCAAAGTCAACTCCTGATGAAGCCGTCAGACCAAGATCATCTGCAAAGAGCAGAGGGCCATATGCCCAATGCCAAACAAGCCGCCGTTTCCGTGGTGTAGTGGTCATCACGTTCGCCTCACACGCGAAAGGTCCCCAGTTCGAAACTGGGCGGAAATAATATCGTTTTTTTTTTGGTTTACTCTGCAGCGGAATATCTTCTCTCGATTGGTCATTAAAGACCACTCGTCTAGTTTCTGCAAAATTCAACTCTCTGATGAAGCCAACAGATTTATTCGTGGCTTATTAACAAGAAACTCCCCGTCAGGGAATCGAACCCTGGTCTTCTGCGTGACAAGCAGAGATACTGTCCACTATACTAACGAGGACTCCTTGAGTATATTTAATTGGCAGGTATCTGGCCGGGGTTAAGAGGAGGTATGCACTATAATTCTGTATTATTGGGGATGAACATCACTCCGGGCCAACGTTGAGAATTTCTCCACTCCTTGGCTGAGAACCACGGTCTCGTACATGTATGTAGGAGCTGACTTCCATCCCAACCTCTTTACAAATGTCTTCAAACTCTTTCATTGTGATCAAAGTCAACTCCTGATGAAGCCGTCAGACCAAGATCATCTGCAAAGAGCAGAGGGCCATATGCCCAATGCTAAACAAGCCGCCGTTTCCGTGGTGTAGTGGTCATCACGTTTGCCTCACACGCGAAAGGTCCCCAGTTCGAAACTGGGCGGAAACACTCCAGGCTGACGTTGAGCTTTTCTCCACTCCTTGGCTGAGAACCACGCCCTTGTACATGTATGTAGGAGCTGACTTCCATCCCAACCTCTTTACAAATGTCTTCAAACTCTTTCATTGTGATCAAAGTCAACTCCTGATGAAGCCGTCAGACCAAGATCATCTGCAAAGAGCAGAGGGCCATATGCCCAATGCCAAACAAGCCGCCGTTTCCGTGGTGTAGTGGTCATCACGTTCGCCTCACACGCGAAAGGTCCCCAGTTCGAAACTGGGCGGAAACAATATCGTTTTTTTTTTGGTTTACTCTGCAGCGGAATATCTTCTCTCGATTGGTCATTAAAGACCACTCGTCTAGTTTCTGCAAAATTCAACTCTCTGATGAAGCCAACAGATTTATTCGTGGCTTATTAACAAGAAACTCCCCGTCAGGGAATCGAACCCTGGTCTTCTGCGTGACAAGCAGAGATACTGTCCACTATACTAACGAGGACTCCTTCAGTATATTTAATTGGCAGGTATCTGGCCGGGGTTAAGAGGAGGTATGCACTATAATTCTGTATTATTGGGGATGAACATCACTCCGGGCCAACGTTGAGAATTTCTCCACTACTTGGCTGAGAACCACGGTCTCGTACATGTAGGAGCTGACTTCCATCCCAACCTCTTTACAAATGTCTTCAAACTCTTTCATTGTGATCAAAGTCAACTCCTGATGAAGCCGTCAGACCAAGATCATCTGCAAAGAGCAGAGGGCCATATGCCCAATGCAAAGCAAGCCGCCGTTTCCGTGGTGTAGTGGTCATCACGTTCGCCTCACACGCGGAAGGCCCCCAGTTCGAAACTGGGCGGAAACAATATCGGGTTTTTTTTGGTTTACTCTGCAGCGGAATATCTTCTCTCGATTGGTCATTAAAGACCACTCGTCTAGTTTCTGCAAAATTCAACTCTCTGATGAAGCCAACAGATTTATTCGTGGCTTATTAACAAGAAACTCCCCGTCAGGGAATCGAACCCTGGTCTTCTGCGTGACAAGCAGAGATACTGTCCACTATACTAACGAGGACTCCTTCAGTATATTTAATTGGCAGGTATCTGGCCGGGGTTAAGAGGAGGTATGCACTATAATTCTGTATTATTGGGGATGAACATCACTCCGGGCCAACGTTGAGAATTTCTCCACTCCTTGGCTGAGAACCACGGTCTCGTACATGTATGTAGGAGCTGACTTCCATCCCAACCTCTTTACAAATGTCTTCAAACTCTTTCATTGTGATCAAAGTCAACTCCTGATGAAGCCGTCAGACCAAGATCATCTGCAAAGAGCAGAGGGCCATATGCCCAATGCAAAGCAAGCCGCCGTTTCCGTGGTGTAGTGGTCATCACGTTCGCCTCACACGCGGAAGGCCCCCAGTTCGAAACTGGGCGGAAACAATATTGGGTTATTTTTGGTTTACTCTGCAGCGGAATATCTTCTCTCGATTGGTCATTAAAGACCACTCGTCTAGTTTCTGCAAAATTCAACTCTCTGATGAAGCCAACAGATTTATTCGTGGCTTATTAACAAGAAACTCCCCGTCAGGGAATCGAACCCTGGTCTTCTGCGTGACAAGCAGAGATACTGTCCACTATACTAACGAGGACTCCTTCAGTATATTTAATTGGCAGGTATCTGGCCGGGGTTAAGAGGAGGTATGCACTATAATTCTGTATTATTGGGGATGAACATCACTCCGGGCCAACGTTGAGAATTTCTCCACTCCTTGGCTGAGAACCACGGTCTCGTACATGTATGTAGGAGCTGACTTCCATCCCAACCTCTTTACAAATGTCTTCAAACTCTTTCATTGTGATCAAAGTCAACTCCTGATGAAGCCGTCAGACCAAGATCATCTGCAAAGAGCAGAGGGCCATATGCCCAATGCAAAACAAGCCGCCGTTTCCGTGGTGTAGTGGTCATCACGTTCGCATCACACGCGGAAGGCCCCCAGTTCGAAACTGGGCGGAAACAATATCGGGTTTTTTTTGGTTTACTCTGCAGCGGAATATCTTCTCTCGATTTGGTCATTAAAGACCACTCGTCTAGTTTCTGCAAGATTCAACTCTCTGATGAAGCCAACAGATTTATTTGTGGCTTATTAACAAGAAACTCCCCGTCAGGGAATCGAACCCTGGTCTTCTGCGTGACAAGCAGAGATACTGTCCACTATACTAACGAGGACTCCTTGAGTATATTTAATTGGCAGGTATCTGGCCGGGGTTAAGAGGAGGTATGCACTATAATTCTGTATTATTGGGGATGAACATCACTCCGGGCCAACGTTGAGAATTTCTCCACTCCTTGGCTGAGAACCACGGTCTCGTACATGTATGTAGGAGCTGACTTCCATCCCAACCTCTTTACAAATGTCTTCAAACTCTTTCATTGTGATCAAAGTCAACTCCTGATGAAGCCGTCAGACCAAGATCATCTGCAAAGAGCAGAGGGCCATATGCCCAATGCCAAACAAGCCGCCGTTTCCGTGGTGTAGTGGTCATCACGTTCGCCTCACACGCGAAAGGTCCCCAGTTCGAAACTGGGCGGAAATAATATCGTTTTTTTTTTGGTTTACTCTGCAGCGGAATATCTTCTCTCGATTGGTCATTAAAGACCACTCGTCTAGTTTCTGCAAAATTCAACTCTCTGATGAAGCCAACAGATTTATTCGTGGCTTATTAACAAGAAACTCCCCGTCAGGGAATCGAACCCTGGTCTTCTGCGTGACAAGCAGAGATACTGTCCACTATACTAACGAGGACTCCTTCAGTATATTTAATTGGCAGGTATCTGGCCGGGGTTAAGAGGAGGTATGCACTATAATTCTGTATTATTGGGGATGAACATCACTCCGGGCCAACGTTGAGAATTTCTCCACTCCTTGGCTGAGAACCACGGTCTCGTACATGTATGTAGGAGCTGACTTCCATCCCAACCTCTTTACAAATGTCTTCAAACTCTTTCATTGTGATCAAAGTCAACTCCTGATGAAGCCGTCAGACCAAGATCATCTGCAAAGAGCAGAGGGCCATATGCCCAATGCCAAACAAGCCGCCGTTTCCGTGGTGTAGTGGTCATCACGTTCGCCTCACACGCGAAAGGTCCCCAGTTCGAAACTGGGCGGAAATAATATCGTTTTTTTTTTGGTTTACTCTGCAGCGGAATATCTTCTCTCGATTGGTCATTAAAGACCACTCGTCTAGTTTCTGCAAAATTCAACTCTCTGATGAAGCCAACAGATTTATTCGTGGCTTATTAACAAGAAACTCCCCGTCAGGGAATCGAACCCTGGTCTTCTGCGTGACAAGCAGAGATACTGTCCACTATACTAACGAGGACTCCTTCAGTATATTTAATTGGCAGGTATCTGGCCGGGGTTAAGAGGAGGTATGCACTATAATTCTGTATTATTGGGGATGAACATCACTCCGGGCCAACGTTGAGAATTTCTCCACTACTTGGCTGAGAACCACGGTCTCGTACATGTAGGAGCTGACTTCCATCCCAACCTCTTTACAAATGTCTTCAAACTCTTTCATTGTGATCAAAGTCAACTCCTGATGAAGCCGTCAGACCAAGATCATCTGCAAAGAGCAGAGGGCCATATGCCCAATGCAAAGCAAGCCGCCGTTTCCGTGGTGTAGTGGTCATCACGTTCGCCTCACACGCGGAAGGCCCCCAGTTCGAAACTGGGCGGAAACAATATCGGGTTTTTTTTGGTTTACTCTGCAGCGGAATATCTTCTCTCGATTGGTCATTAAAGACCACTCGTCTAGTTTCTGCAAAATTCAACTCTCTGATGAAGCCAACAGATTTATTCGTGGCTTATTAACAAGAAACTCCCCGTCAGGGAATCGAACCCTGGTCTTCTGCGTGACAAGCAGAGATACTGTCCACTATACTAACGAGGACTCCTTCAGTATATTTAATTGGCAGGTATCTGGCCGGGGTTAAGAGGAGGTATGCACTATAATTCTGTATTATTGGGGATGAACATCACTCCGGGCCAACGTTGAGAATTTCTCCACTCCTTGGCTGAGAACCACGGTCTCGTACATGTATGTAGGAGCTGACTTCCATCCCAACCTCTTTACAAATGTCTTCAAACTCTTTCATTGTGATCAAAGTCAACTCCTGATGAAGCCGTCAGACCAAGATCATCTGCAAAGAGCAGAGGGCCATATGCCCAATGCAAAGCAAGCCGCCGTTTCCGTGGTGTAGTGGTCATCACGTTCGCCTCACACGCGGAAGGCCCCCAGTTCGAAACTGGGCGGAAACAATATCGGGTTTTTTTTGGTTTACTCTGCAGCGGAATATCTTCTCTCGATTGGTCATTAAAGACCACTCGTCTAGTTTCTGCAAAATTCAACTCTCTGATGAAGCCAACAGATTTATTCGTGGCTTATTAACAAGAAACTCCCCGTCAGGGAATCGAACCCTGGTCTTCTGCGTGACAAGCAGAGATACTGTTCACTATACTAACGAGGACTCCTTCAGTATATTTAATTGGCAGGTATCTGGCCGGGGTTAAGAGGAGGTATGCACTATAATTCTGTATTATTGGGGATGAACATCACTCCGGGCCAACGTTGAGAATTTCTCCACTCCTTGGCTGAGAACCACGGTCTCGTACATGTATGTAGGAGCTGACTTCCATCCCAACCTCTTTACAAATGTCTTCAAATTCTTTCATTGTGATCGAAGTCAACTCCTGATGAAGCCGTCAGACCAAGATCATCTGCAAAGAGCAGAGGGCCATATGCCCAATGCAAAGCAAGCCGCCGTTTCCGTGGTGTAGTGGTCATCACGTTCGCCTCACACGCGGAAGGCCCCCAGTTCGAAACTGGGCGGAAACAATATCGGGTTTTTTTTGGTTTACTCTGCAGCGGAATATCTTCTCTCGATTGGTCATTAAAGACCACTCGTCTAGTTTCTGCAAGATTCAACTCTCTGATGAAGCCAACAGATTTATTTGTGGCTTATTAACAAGAAACTCCCCGTCAGGGAATCAAACCCTGGTCTTCTGCGTGACAAGCAGAGATACTGTCCACTATACTAACGAGGACTCCTTGAGTATATTTAATTGGCAGGTATCTGGCCGGGGTTAAGAGGAGGTATGCACTATAATTCTGTATTATTGGGGATGAACATCACTCCGGGCCAACGTTGAGAATTTCTCCACTCCTTGGCTGAGAACCACGGTCTCGTACATGTATGTAGGAGCTGACTTCCATCCCAACCTCTTTACAAATGTCTTCAAACTCTTTCATTGTGATCAAAGTCAACTCCTGATGAAGCCGTCAGACCAAGATCATCTGCAAAGAGCAGAGGGCCATATGCCCAATGCCAAACAAGCCGCCGTTTCCGTGGTGTAGTGGTCATCACGTTCGCCTCACACGCGAAAGGTCCCCAGTTCGAAACTGGGCGGAAATAATATCGTTTTTTTTTTGGTTTACTCTGCAGCGGAATATCTTCTCTCGATTGGTCATTAAAGACCACTCGTCTAGTTTCTGCAAAATTCAACTCTCTGATGAAGCCAACAGATTTATTCGTGGCTTATTAACAAGAAACTCCCCGTCAGGGAATCGAACCCTGGTCTTCTGCGTGACAAGCAGAGATACTGTCCACTATACTAACGAGGACTCCTTCAGTATATTTAATTGGCAGGTATCTGGCCGGGGTTAAGAGGAGGTATGCACTATAATTCTGTATTATTGGGGATGAACATCACTCCGGGCCAACGTTGAGAATTTCTCCACTACTTGGCTGAGAACCACGGTCTCGTACATGTAGGAGCTGACTTCCATCCCAACCTCTTTACAAATGTCTTCAAACTCTTTCATTGTGATCAAAGTCAACTCCTGATGAAGCCGTCAGACCAAGATCATCTGCAAAGAGCAGAGGGCCATATGCCCAATGCCAAACAAGCCGCCGTTTCCGTGGTGTAGTGGTCATCACGTTCGCCTCACACGCGAAAGGTCCCCAGTTCGAAACTGGGTGGAAATAATATCGTTTTTTTTTTGGTTTACTCTGCAGCGGAATATCTTCTCTCGATTGGTCATTAAAGACCACTCGTCTAGTTTCTGCAAAATTCAACTCTCTGATGAAGCCAACAGATTTATTCGTGGCTTATTAACAAGAAACTCCCCGTCAGGGAATCGAACCCTGGTCTTCTGCGTGACAAGCAGAGATACTGTCCACTATACTAACGAGGACTCCTTCAGTATATTTAATTGGCAGGTATCTGGCCGGGGTTAAGAGGAGGTATGCACTATAATTCTGTATTATTGGGGATGAACATCACTCCGGGCCAACGTTGAGAATTTCTCCACTACTTGGCTGAGAACCACGGTCTCGTACATGTAGGAGCTGACTTCCATCCCAACCTCTTTACAAATGTCTTCAAACTCTTTCATTGTGATCAAAGTCAACTCCTGATGAAGCCGTCAGACCAAGATCATCTGCAAAGAGCAGAGGGCCATATGCCCAATGCAAAGCAAGCCGCCGTTTCCGTGGTGTAGTGGTCATCACGTTCGCCTCACACGCGGAAGGCCCCCAGTTCGAAACTGGGCGGAAACAATATCGGTTTTTTTTTGGTTTACTCTGCAGCGGAATATCTTCTCTCGATTGGTCATTAAAGACCACTCGTCTAGTTTCTGCAAAATTCAACTCTCTGATGAAGCCAACAGATTTATTCGTGGCTTATTAACAAGAAACTCCCCGTCAGGGAATCGAACCCTGGTCTTCTGCGTGACAAGCAGAGATACTGTCCACTATACTAACGAGGACTCCTTCAGTATATTTAATTGGCAGGTATCTGGCCGGGGTTAAGAGGAGGTATGCACTATAATTCTGTATTATTGGGGATGAACATCACTCCGGGCCAACGTTGAGAATTTCTCCACTACTTGGCTGAGAACCACGGTCTCGTACATGTAGGAGCTGACTTCCATCCCAACCTCTTTACAAATGTCTTCAAACTCTTTCATTGTGATCAAAGTCAACTCCTGATGAAGCCGTCAGACCAAGATCATCTGCAAAGAGCAGAGGGCCATATGCCCAATGCAAAGCAAGCCGCCGTTTCCGTGGTGTAGTGGTCATCACGTTCGCCTCACACGCGGAAGGTCCCCAGTTCGAAACTGGGCGGAAACAATATCGGGTTTTTTTTGGTTTACTCTGCAGCGGAATATCTTCTCTCGATTGGTCATTAAAGACCACTCGTCTAGTTTCTGCAAAATTCAACTCTCTGATGAAGCCAACAGATTTATTCGTGGCTTATTAACAAGAAACTCCCCGTCAGGGAATCGAACCCTGGTCTTCTGCGTGACAAGCAGAGATACTGTCCACTATACTAACGAGGACTCCTTCAGTATATTTAATTGGCAGGTATCTGGCCGGGGTTAAGAGGAGGTATGCACTATAATTCTGTATTATTGGGGATGAACATCACTCCGGGCCAACGTTGAGAATTTCTCCACTCCTTGGCTGAGAACCACGGTCTCGTACATGTATGTAGGAGCTGACTTCCATCCCAACCTCTTTACAAATGTCTTCAAACTCTTTCATTGTGATCAAAGTCAACTCCTGATGAAGCCGTCAGACCAAGATCATCTGCAAAGAGCAGAGGGCCATATGCCCAATGCAAAACAAGCCACCGTTTCCGTGGTGTAGTGGTCATCACGTTCGCCTCACACGCGGAAGGCCCCCAGTTCGAAACTGGGCGGAAACAATATCGGGTTTTTTTTGGTTTACTCTGCAGCGGAATATCTTCTCTCGATTTGGTCATTAAAGACCACTCGTCTAGTTTCTGCAAGATTCAACTCTCTGATGAAGCCAACAGATTTATTTGTGGCTTATTAACAAGAAACTCCCCGTCAGGGAATCGAACCCTGGTCTTCTGCGTGACAAGCAGAGATACTGTCCACTATACTAACGAGGACTCCTTGAGTATATTTAATTGGCAGGTATCTGGCCGGGGTTAAGAGGAGGTATGCACTATAATTCTGTATTATTGGGGATGAACATCACTCCGGGCCAACGTTGAGAATTTCTCCACTCCTTGGCTGAGAACCACGGTCTCGTACATGTATGTAGGAGCTGACTTCCATCCCAACCTCTTTACAAATGTCTTCAAACTCTTTCATTGTGATCAAAGTCAACTCCTGATGAAGCCGTCAGACCAAGATCATCTGCAAAGAGCAGAGGGCCATATGCCCAATGCCAAACAAGCCGCCGTTTCCGTGGTGTAGTGGTCATCACGTTCGCCTCACACGCGAAAGGTCCCCAGTTCGAAACTGGGCGGAAATAATATCGTTTTTTTTTTGGTTTACTCTGCAGCGGAATATCTTCTCTCGATTGGTCATTAAAGACCACTCGTCTAGTTTCTGCAAAATTCAACTCTCTGATGAAGCCAACAGATTTATTCGTGGCTTATTAACAAGAAACTCCCCGTCAGGGAATCGAACCCTGGTCTTCTGCGTGACAAGCAGAGATACTGTCCACTATACTAACGAGGACTCCTTCAGTATATTTAATTGGCAGGTATCTGGCCGGGGTTAAGAGGAGGTATGCACTATAATTCTGTATTATTGGGGATGAACATCACTCCGGGCCAACGTTGAGAATTTCTCCACTACTTGGCTGAGAACCACGGTCTCGTACATGTAGGAGCTGACTTCCATCCCAACCTCTTTACAAATGTCTTCAAACTCTTTCATTGTGATCAAAGTCAACTCCTGATGAAGCCGTCAGACCAAGATCATCTGCAAAGAGCAGAGGGCCATATGCCCAATGCAAAGCAAGCCGCCGTTTCCGTGGTGTAGTGGTCATCACGTTCGCCTCACACGCGGAAGGCCCCCAGTTCGAAACTGGGCGGAAACAATATCGGGTTTTTTTTGGTTTACTCTGCAGCGGAATATCTTCTCTCGATTGGTCATTAAAGACCACTCGTCTAGTTTCTGCAAAATTCAACTCTCTGATGAAGCCAACAGATTTATTCGTGGCTTATTAACAAGAAACTCCCCGTCAGGGAATCGAACCCTGGTCTTCTGCGTGACAAGCAGAGATACTGTCCACTATACTAACGAGGACTCCTTCAGTATATTTAATTGGCAGGTATCTGGCCGGGGTTAAGAGGAGGTATGCACTATAATTCTGTATTATTGGGGATGAACATCACTCCGGGCCAACGTTGAGAATTTCTCCACTCCTTGGCTGAGAACCACGGTCTCGTACATGTATGTAGGAGCTGACTTCCATCCCAACCTCTTTACAAATGTCTTCAAACTCTTTCATTGTGATCAAAGTCAACTCCTGATGAAGCCGTCAGACCAAGATCATCTGCAAAGAGCAGAGGGCCATGTGCCCAATGCAAAGCAAGCCGCCGTTTCCGTGGTGTAGTGGTCATCACGTTCGCCTCACACGCGGAAGGCCCCCAGTTCGAAACTGGGCGGAAACAATATCGGGTTTTTTTTGGTTTACTCTGCAGCGGAATATCTTCTCTCGATTGGTCATTAAAGACCACTCGTCTAGTTTCTGCAAAATTCAACTCTCTGATGAAGCCAACAGATTTATTCGTGGCTTATTAACAAGAAACTCCCCGTCAGGGAATCGAACCCTGGTCTTCTGCGTGACAAGCAGAGATACTGTTCACTATACTAACGAGGACTCCTTCAGTATATTTAATTGGCAGGTATCTGGCCGGGGTTAAGAGGAGGTATGCACTATAATTCTGTATTATTGGGGATGAACATCACTCCGGGCCAACGTTGAGAATTTCTCCACTCCTTGGCTGAGAACCACGGTCTCGTACATGTATGTAGGAGCTGACTTCCATCCCAACCTCTTTACAAATGTCTTCAAATTCTTTCATTGTGATCGAAGTCAACTCCTGATGAAGCCGTCAGACCAAGATCATCTGCAAAGAGCAGAGGGCCATATGCCCAATGCAAAGCAAGCCGCCGTTTCCGTGGTGTAGTGGTCATCACGTTCGCCTCACACGCGGAAGGCCCCCAGTTCGAAACTGGGCGGAAACAATATCGGGTTTTTTTTGGTTTACTCTGCAGCGGAATATCTTCTCTCGATTGGTCATTAAAGACCACTCGTCTAGTTTCTGCAAGATTCAACTCTCTGATGAAGCCAACAGATTTATTTGTGGCTTATTAACAAGAAACTCCCCGTCAGGGAATCAAACCCTGGTCTTCTGCGTGACAAGCAGAGATACTGTCCACTATACTAACGAGGACTCCTTGAGTATATTTAATTGGCAGGTATCTGGCCGGGGTTAAGAGGAGGTATGCACTATAATTCTGTATTATTGGGGATGAACATCACTCCGGGCCAACGTTGAGAATTTCTCCACTCCTTGGCTGAGAACCACGGTCTCGTACATGTATGTAGGAGCTGACTTCCATCCCAACCTCTTTACAAATGTCTTCAAACTCTTTCATTGTGATCAAAGTCAACTCCTGATGAAGCCGTCAGACCAAGATCATCTGCAAAGAGCAGAGGGCCATATGCCCAATGCCAAACAAGCCGCCGTTTCCGTGGTGTAGTGGTCATCACGTTCGCCTCACACGCGAAAGGTCCCCAGTTCGAAACTGGGCGGAAATAATATCGTTTTTTTTTGGTTTACTCTGCAGCGGAATATCTTCTCTCGATTGGTCATTAAAGACCACTCGTCTAGTTTCTGCAAAATTCAACTCTCTGATGAAGCCAACAGATTTATTCGTGGCTTATTAACAAGAAACTCCCCGTCAGGGAATCGAACCCTGGTCTTCTGCGTGACAAGCAGAGATACTGTCCACTATACTAACGAGGACTCCTTCAGTATATTTAATTGGCAGGTATCTGGCCGGGGTTAAGAGGAGGTATGCACTATAATTCTGTATTATTGGGGATGAACATCACTCCGGGCCAACGTTGAGAATTTCTCCACTACTTGGCTGAGAACCACGGTCTCGTACATGTAGGAGCTGACTTCCATCCCAACCTCTTTACAAATGTCTTCAAACTCTTTCATTGTGATCAAAGTCAACTCCTGATGAAGCCGTCAGACCAAGATCATCTGCAAAGAGCAGAGGGCCATATGCCCAATGCCAAACAAGCCGCCGTTTCCGTGGTGTAGTGGTCATCACGTTCGCCTCACACGCGAAAGGTCCCCAGTTCGAAACTGGGTGGAAATAATATCGTTTTTTTTTTGGTTTACTCTGCAGCGGAATATCTTCTCTCGATTGGTCATTAAAGACCACTCGTCTAGTTTCTGCAAAATTCAACTCTCTGATGAAGCCAACAGATTTATTCGTGGCTTATTAACAAGAAACTCCCCGTCAGGGAATCGAACCCTGGTCTTCTGCGTGACAAGCAGAGATACTGTCCACTATACTAACGAGGACTCCTTCAGTATATTTAATTGGCAGGTATCTGGCCGGGGTTAAGAGGAGGTATGCACTATAATTCTGTATTATTGGGGATGAACATCACTCCGGGCCAACGTTGAGAATTTCTCCACTACTTGGCTGAGAACCACGGTCTCGTACATGTAGGAGCTGACTTCCATCCCAACCTCTTTACAAATGTCTTCAAACTCTTTCATTGTGATCAAAGTCAACTCCTGATGAAGCCGTCAGACCAAGATCATCTGCAAAGAGCAGAGGGCCATATGCCCAATGCAAAGCAAGCCGCCGTTTCCGTGGTGTAGTGGTCATCACGTTCGCCTCACACGCGGAAGGCCCCCAGTTCGAAACTGGGCGGAAACAATATCGGTTTTTTTTTGGTTTACTCTGCAGCGGAATATCTTCTCTCGATTGGTCATTAAAGACCACTCGTCTAGTTTCTGCAAAATTCAACTCTCTGATGAAGCCAACAGATTTATTCGTGGCTTATTAACAAGAAACTCCCCGTCAGGGAATCGAACCCTGGTCTTCTGCGTGACAAGCAGAGATACTGTCCACTATACTAACGAGGACTCCTTCAGTATATTTAATTGGCAGGTATCTGGCCGGGGTTAAGAGGAGGTATGCACTATAATTCTGTATTATTGGGGATGAACATCACTCCGGGCCAACGTTGAGAATTTCTCCACTACTTGGCTGAGAACCACGGTCTCGTACATGTAGGAGCTGACTTCCATCCCAACCTCTTTACAAATGTCTTCAAACTCTTTCATTGTGATCAAAGTCAACTCCTGATGAAGCCGTCAGACCAAGATCATCTGCAAAGAGCAGAGGGCCATATGCCCAATGCCAAACAAGCAGCCGTTTCCGTGGTGTAGTGGTCATCACGTTCGCCTCACACGCGAAAGGTCCCCAGTTCGAAACTGGGTGGAAATAATATCGTTTTTTTTTTGGTTTACTCTGCAGCGGAATATCTTCTCTCGATTGGTCATTAAAGACCACTCGTCTAGTTTCTGCAAAATTCAACTCTCTGATGAAGCCAACAGATTTATTCGTGGCTTATTAACAAGAAACTCCCCGTCAGGGAATCGAACCCTGGTCTTCTGCGTGACAAGCAGAGATACTGTCCACTATACTAACGAGGACTCCTTCAGTATATTTAATTGGCAGGTATCTGGCCGGGGTTAAGAGGAGGTATGCACTATAATTCTGTATTATTGGGGATGAACATCACTCCGGGCCAACGTTGAGAATTTCTCCACTACTTGGCTGAGAACCACGGTCTCGTACATGTAGGAGCTGACTTCCATCCCAACCTCTTTACAAATGTCTTCAAACTCTTTCATTGTGATCAAAGTCAACTCCTGATGAAGCCGTCAGACCAAGATCATCTGCAAAGAGCAGAGGGCCATATGCCCAATGCAAAGCAAGCCGCCGTTTCCGTGGTGTAGTGGTCATCACGTTCGCCTCACACGCGGAAGGCCCCCAGTTCGAAACTGGGCGGAAACAATATCGGTTTTTTTTTGGTTTACTCTGCAGCGGAATATCTTCTCTCGATTGGTCATTAAAGACCACTCGTCTAGTTTCTGCAAAATTCAACTCTCTGATGAAGCCAACAGATTTATTCGTGGCTTATTAACAAGAAACTCCCCGTCAGGGAATCGAACCCTGGTCTTCTGCGTGACAAGCAGAGATACTGTCCACTATACTAACGAGGACTCCTTCAGTATATTTAATTGGCAGGTATCTGGCCGGGGTTAAGAGGAGGTATGCACTATAATTCTGTATTATTGGGGATGAACATCACTCCGGGCCAACGTTGAGAATTTCTCCACTACTTGGCTGAGAACCACGGTCTCGTACATGTAGGAGCTGACTTCCATCCCAACCTCTTTACAAATGTCTTCAAACTCTTTCATTGTGATCAAAGTCAACTCCTGATGAAGCCGTCAGACCAAGATCATCTGCAAAGAGCAGAGGGCCATATGCCCAATGCCAAACAAGCAGCCGTTTCCGTGGTGTAGTGGTCATCACGTTCGCCTCACACGCGAAAGGTCCCCAGTTCGAAACTGGGTGGAAATAATATCGTTTTTTTTTTGGTTTACTCTGCAGCGGAATATCTTCTCTCGATTGGTCATTAAAGACCACTCGTCTAGTTTCTGCAAAATTCAACTCTCTGATGAAGCCAACAGATTTATTCGTGGCTTATTAACAAGAAACTCCCCGTCAGGGAATCGAACCCTGGTCTTCTGCGTGACAAGCAGAGATACTGTCCACTATACTAACGAGGACTCCTTCAGTATATTTAATTGGCAGGTATCTGGCCGGGGTTAAGAGGAGGTATGCACTATAATTCTGTATTATTGGGGATGAACATCACTCCGGGCCAACGTTGAGAATTTCTCCACTACTTGGCTGAGAACCACGGTCTCGTACATGTAGGAGCTGACTTCCATCCCAACCTCTTTACAAATGTCTTCAAACTCTTTCATTGTGATCAAAGTCAACTCCTGATGAAGCCGTCAGACCAAGATCATCTGCAAAGAGCAGAGGGCCATATGCCCAATGCAAAGCAAGCCGCCGTTTCCGTGGTGTAGTGGTCATCACGTTCGCCTCACACGCGGAAGGCCCCCAGTTCGAAACTGGGCGGAAACAATATCGGTTTTTTTTTGGTTTACTCTGCAGCGGAATATCTTCTCTCGATTGGTCATTAAAGACCACTCGTCTAGTTTCTGCAAAATTCAACTCTCTGATGAAGCCAACAGATTTATTCGTGGCTTATTAACAAGAAACTCCCCGTCAGGGAATCGAACCCTGGTCTTCTGCGTGACAAGCAGAGATACTGTCCACTATACTAACGAGGACTCCTTCAGTATATTTAATTGGCAGGTATCTGGCCGGGGTTAAGAGGAGGTATGCACTATAATTCTGTATTATTGGGGATGAACATCACTCCGGGCCAACGTTGAGAATTTCTCCACTCCTTGGCTGAGAACCACGGTCTCGTACATGTATGTAGGAGCTGACTTCCATCCCAACCTCTTTACAAATGTCTTCAAACTCTTTCATTGTGATCAAAGTCAACTCCTGATGAAGCCGTCAGACCAAGATCATCTGCAAAGAGCAGAGGGCCATATGCCCAATGCCAAACAAGCCGCCGTTTCCGTGGTGTAGTGGTCATCACGTTCGCCTCACACGCGAAAGGTCCCCAGTTCGAAACTGGGTGGAAATAATATCGTTTTTTTTTTGGTTTACTCTGCAGCGGAATATCTTCTCTCGATTGGTCATTAAAGACCACTCGTCTAGTTTCTGCAAAATTCAACTCTCTGATGAAGCCAACAGATTTATTCGTGGCTTATTAACAAGAAACTCCCCGTCAGGGAATCGAACCCTGGTCTTCTGCGTGACAAGCAGAGATACTGTCCACTATACTAACGAGGACTCCTTCAGTATATTTAATTGGCAGGTATCTGGCCGGGGTTAAGAGGAGGTATGCACTATAATTCTGTATTATTGGGGATGAACATCACTCCGGGCCAACGTTGAGAATTTCTCCACTACTTGGCTGAGAACCACGGTCTCGTACATGTAGGAGCTGACTTCCATCCCAACCTCTTTACAAATGTCTTCAAACTCTTTCATTGTGATCAAAGTCAACTCCTGATGAAGCCGTCAGACCAAGATCATCTGCAAAGAGCAGAGGGCCATATGCCCAATGCAAAGCAAGCCGCCGTTTCCGTGGTGTAGTGGTCATCACGTTCGCCTCACACGCGGAAGGCCCCCAGTTCGAAACTGGGCGGAAACAATATCGGTTTTTTTTTGGTTTACTCTGCAGCGGAATATCTTCTCTCGATTGGTCATTAAAGACCACTCGTCTAGTTTCTGCAAAATTCAACTCTCTGATGAAGCCAACAGATTTATTCGTGGCTTATTAACAAGAAACTCCCCGTCAGGGAATCGAACCCTGGTCTTCTGCGTGACAAGCAGAGATACTGTCCACTATACTAACGAGGACTCCTTCAGTATATTTAATTGGCAGGTATCTGGCCGGGGTTAAGAGGAGGTATGCACTATAATTCTGTATTATTGGGGATGAACATCACTCCGGGCCAACGTTGAGAATTTCTCCACTACTTGGCTGAGAACCACGGTCTCGTACATGTAGGAGCTGACTTCCATCCCAACCTCTTTACAAATGTCTTCAAACTCTTTCATTGTGATCAAAGTCAACTCCTGATGAAGCCGTCAGACCAAGATCATCTGCAAAGAGCAGAGGGCCATATGCCCAATGCCAAACAAGCAGCCGTTTCCGTGGTGTAGTGGTCATCACGTTCGCCTCACACGCGAAAGGTCCCCAGTTCGAAACTGGGTGGAAATAATATCGTTTTTTTTTTGGTTTACTCTGCAGCGGAATATCTTCTCTCGATTGGTCATTAAAGACCACTCGTCTAGTTTCTGCAAAATTCAACTCTCTGATGAAGCCAACAGATTTATTCGTGGCTTATTAACAAGAAACTCCCCGTCAGGGAATCGAACCCTGGTCTTCTGCGTGACAAGCAGAGATACTGTCCACTATACTAACGAGGACTCCTTCAGTATATTTAATTGGCAGGTATCTGGCCGGGGTTAAGAGGAGGTATGCACTATAATTCTGTATTATTGGGGATGAACATCACTCCGGGCCAACGTTGAGAATTTCTCCACTACTTGGCTGAGAACCACGGTCTCGTACATGTAGGAGCTGACTTCCATCCCAACCTCTTTACAAATGTCTTCAAACTCTTTCATTGTGATCAAAGTCAACTCCTGATGAAGCCGTCAGACCAAGATCATCTGCAAAGAGCAGAGGGCCATATGCCCAATGCAAAGCAAGCCGCCGTTTCCGTGGTGTAGTGGTCATCACGTTCGCCTCACACGCGGAAGGCCCCCAGTTCGAAACTGGGCGGAAACAATATCGGTTTTTTTTTGGTTTACTCTGCAGCGGAATATCTTCTCTCGATTGGTCATTAAAGACCACTCGTCTAGTTTCTGCAAAATTCAACTCTCTGATGAAGCCAACAGATTTATTCGTGGCTTATTAACAAGAAACTCCCCGTCAGGGAATCGAACCCTGGTCTTCTGCGTGACAAGCAGAGATACTGTCCACTATACTAACGAGGACTCCTTCAGTATATTTAATTGGCAGGTATCTGGCCGGGGTTAAGAGGAGGTATGCACTATAATTCTGTATTATTGGGGATGAACATCACTCCGGGCCAACGTTGAGAATTTCTCCACTACTTGGCTGAGAACCACGGTCTCGTACATGTAGGAGCTGACTTCCATCCCAACCTCTTTACAAATGTCTTCAAACTCTTTCATTGTGATCAAAGTCAACTCCTGATGAAGCCGTCAGACCAAGATCATCTGCAAAGAGCAGAGGGCCATATGCCCAATGCCAAACAAGCAGCCGTTTCCGTGGTGTAGTGGTCATCACGTTCGCCTCACACGCGAAAGGTCCCCAGTTCGAAACTGGGTGGAAATAATATCGTTTTTTTTTTGGTTTACTCTGCAGCGGAATATCTTCTCTCGATTGGTCATTAAAGACCACTCGTCTAGTTTCTGCAAAATTCAACTCTCTGATGAAGCCAACAGATTTATTCGTGGCTTATTAACAAGAAACTCCCCGTCAGGGAATCGAACCCTGGTCTTCTGCGTGACAAGCAGAGATACTGTCCACTATACTAACGAGGACTCCTTCAGTATATTTAATTGGCAGGTATCTGGCCGGGGTTAAGAGGAGGTATGCACTATAATTCTGTATTATTGGGGATGAACATCACTCCGGGCCAACGTTGAGAATTTCTCCACTACTTGGCTGAGAACCACGGTCTCGTACATGTAGGAGCTGACTTCCATCCCAACCTCTTTACAAATGTCTTCAAACTCTTTCATTGTGATCAAAGTCAACTCCTGATGAAGCCGTCAGACCAAGATCATCTGCAAAGAGCAGAGGGCCATATGCCCAATGCAAAGCAAGCCGCCGTTTCCGTGGTGTAGTGGTCATCACGTTCGCCTCACACGCGGAAGGCCCCCAGTTCGAAACTGGGCGGAAACAATATCGGTTTTTTTTTGGTTTACTCTGCAGCGGAATATCTTCTCTCGATTGGTCATTAAAGACCACTCGTCTAGTTTCTGCAAAATTCAACTCTCTGATGAAGCCAACAGATTTATTCGTGGCTTATTAACAAGAAACTCCCCGTCAGGGAATCGAACCCTGGTCTTCTGCGTGACAAGCAGAGATACTGTCCACTATACTAACGAGGACTCCTTCAGTATATTTAATTGGCAGGTATCTGGCCGGGGTTAAGAGGAGGTATGCACTATAATTCTGTATTATTGGGGATGAACATCACTCCGGGCCAACGTTGAGAATTTCTCCACTCCTTGGCTGAGAACCACGGTCTCGTACATGTATGTAGGAGCTGACTTCCATCCCAACCTCTTTACAAATGTCTTCAAACTCTTTCATTGTGATCAAAGTCAACTCCTGATGAAGCCGTCAGACCAAGATCATCTGCAAAGAGCAGAGGGCCATATGCCCAATGCCAAACAAGCCGCCGTTTCCGTGGTGTAGTGGTCATCACGTTCGCTTCATCACTGAGTGATTGTCTGAATTAACAGTAAACCAACAACATTTCAGGAGGACCTTACAATTTTGATTGAAAAAAATCAATAACTTTTAAGGTTTGTTTTTGGGTGATTCCATTTTCGGACAGAGGTGCCTGAAAGTGAAATCACTGTCTGAATTCAAAGTGAATTCAACAAGAGTTCATCAGGAGCTTCCATGTGTGTGCTCGTGTGCATGCTCTACCCATGGTGGCCCTGAGCTTGTGTGTGAAGTTTGCGGCTGTCAGTCCGAGACAGATCTCCAAGAATTTGTGAAACCGGGAAATGAGTTTGGATTGTGCCTACAACTCTGTCTTGGCTGGTGCAGGGCTGCTGAAATTTGGACCAGCTCCTCCCGGGGCACTCAGGGGGGCCACTGTAGATTTTGGGCCCAATCGGAGGTTCCCCTGGGGAAGCTCCCATTGACTCCCATTCAGTCCGAGTGTGTGTGTGTGTGTGTGCGTGCACGTGTGTGCTTGCGTGCATGCTCTTCCCGTGTTGGCCCTGAGCCTGTGTGTGAAGTTTTCAGAGTGAAGGGCAGTGTTTTTGTGGTAGTGGGGAACTGCGTCCACACTCTGATATTAGTGTGTATTAGATATTAGTGTCAAAGAAAAACCAGTGCTTTCCACTTGCACACATCTCTTTGAACTACTGTTGGTCCCCAAGATTGAGCCTCTTTGCCAACAATGGACCTGTTTACTCACCACTGGAGTGTTAAATCACTGAGTGGTTGTCTGAATTAACAGTAAACCAACAACATTTCAGGAGGGCCTTTCAATTTTTGATTGAAAAAAAATCAATGACTTTTTAGGTTTGTTTTGGGGTGGTTCCATTTTCGGATAGAGGTGCCTAAAAGTGAAAAACAAACCAAGGTTCTGTTTTTCACTCAAAGTGATTTGAGACTTTGGAACAAGTCTCAAATCACTGTCTGAATTTAAAGGAAAATCAACAAGATTTCAGCAGGAGCTTACCTTTTTGATTGGAAAGAAATCATCGATTTTTTGAGGAAAGGGGGCTGGGAAATGGGTAAGGCATTGGACACCCGCAGCTCAACCACTCCCTACCGCAAGAGGGATTACTTGTTGGACAGGGATATAGGGCTGCCTTCCACCTGATTGTGCTACTGACTTTGGTTTCTCTTCAACACGCATAAGTCTTTCGCCTTTTACTAAAGACTTCCGTGGAGAGGAACAACAATGAGTTGACCTTATTTTTTGCCAGGCTCTGCTATTTGGCTGAGCCTCATGTACTTGTAAGAAAAATAAATTAGTAGGATGGAAGAGCCTGTCATTTGAGTAAACTTATTCCTGGAGTCTCTGGTTGAGCTTTGGATCAAGTCTCAAATTACTGTCTGAATTTAGAGTGAAATTAAGATTTAGGCAGGAGCTTACACTTTTGATTGCAAAAAAAACGAATGATTTTTGAGGGCTGTTTGGGGTTGGTTCCATTTTTAGACAGAGGTGCTTAAAAGTGAAATCACTCTCTTAATTATAAGTGAATTCAACAAGAGTTCATCAAGAGCTTACACTTTTGATTGGAAGGAATCAACAAGAGTTCATCAAGAGCTTACACTTTTGATTGGAAGGAATCAACAAGAGTTCATCAAGAGCTTACACTTTTGATTGGAAGGAATCAACAAGAGTTCATCAAGAGCTTACACTTTTGATTGGAAGGAAATCAAAGATTTTTAAGAATACAGGCTGCGTGGGGAGTGGGATGTTAAGTAACAGGCGACTGCCACGCCCATTTGTATGAGCCGCACCCCGACATTTGAGAGATGAGCTAGTCCGTTGGGTCTGGAGGCAAACATTCATGTGTCATCGCTTCTCGGCCTTTTGGCTAAGATCAAGTGTAGTATCTGTTCTTATCAGTTTAATATCTGATATGTCCTCTATATGAGGACTACATATTAAGCCGATTTTTAGCTCTGGGAGATGAAAAAGGGGCTTGCTCTGCTCACTCCAAGCATTGACCCGGTATTGCAGCACTTCCGGGAACGGTGCAACCTTTATCTTGTGAAAAAAATAACTGGTGACCCAATTCATTGGTGTAGTCTAGGTAGTTGCTTTGCCTCTGTGTACAAGTCTCGACTGGCTGAGACTTTTGGCAAGCAACTGATATGTTTACTCATCAATTGTGCCTTTATTTTGCATTTCACACTGATCACTGATTTTAAATTCACTGATCTGTGAGGACGGTGCCATCTGGGAACCGTCACCCCAAGTGCTCTGTTTGGGAATACCACTCCTGTCTCTGTCACTACCAACTTATACTTACCTGGCAGGGGAGATACCATGATCACAAAGGTGGTTCACCCAGGGCGAGGCTCAACCATTGCACTCCGGCTGTGTTGACCACTGCGAATTCCTCAAATGTGGGAATCTCGACTGCATAATTTGTGGTAGTGGGGGACTGCGTCCGCGCTCTCCCCTGATATTAGTGTCAAAGAAAAACCAGTGCTTTCCACTTGGACACATCTCTTTCAACTGCTGTTGGTCCCCAAGATTGAGCCTCTCTGCCAACAATGGACCAGTATACTCACCACTGGAGTTTTAAACCACTGAGTGATTGTCTGAATTAACAGTAAACCAACAACATTTCAGGAGGGCCTTACAATTTTTGATTGAAAAAAAATCAATGACTTTTGAGGTTTGTTTTTGGGTGATTCCATTTTCGGACAGAGGTCCCTGAAAGTGAAATCACTGTCTGAATTCAAAGTGAATTCAACAAGAGTTCATCAGGAGCTTGCACGTGTGTGCTCGTGTGCATGCTCTACCCATGGTGGCCCTGAGCTTGTGTGTGAAGTTTGCAGAGTGCGGCTGTCAGTCCAAGACAGGTCTCCAAGAATTTGTGAAACCGACCACTACAAACCGGGAAATGAGTTTGGATTTTGCCTGCAACTCTGTCTTGGTTGGTGCTGGGCTGCTGAAATTTGGACCAGCTCCCCCCGGGGCCCTCAGGGGGGCCACTGTAGATTTTGGGCCCAATAGGAGGTTCCCCTGGGGAAGCTCCCATTGACTCCCATTCAGTCCGAGTGTGTGTGTGTGTGCGTGCACGTGTGTACTTGCGTGCATGCTCTTCCCGTGGTGGCCCTGAGCCTGTGTGTGAAGTTTTCAGAGTGCAGGGCAGTGTTTTTGTGGTAGTTGGGGACTGCGTCCGCACTCTCCACTGATATTAGTGTCAAAGAAAAACCAGTGCTTTTCACTTGCACACATCTCTTTGAACTACTGTTGGTCCCCAAGATTGAGCTTCTTTGCCAACAATGGACCTGTTTACTCACCACTGGAGTGTTAAATCACTGAATGATTGTCTGAATTCACAGTAAACCAACAACATTTCAGGAGGGCCTTACAATTTTTGATTGAAAAGAAATCATAGATTTTTTGAGGAAAGGGGGCTGGGAAATGGGTTAGGCTTTGGACACACGCAGCTCAACCTCTCCCTTCCGCAAGAGGGATTACTTGTTCCACAGGGATATAGGGCTGCCTTTCACCTGATTGTGCTACTGACTTTGGTTTCTCTTCAATACGCATAAGTCTTTCGCCTTTTACTAAAGACTTCCGTGGAGAGGAACAACAATGAGTTGACCTTATTTTTTGCCAGGCTCTGCTATTTGGCTAAGCCTCATGTACTTGTAAGAAAAATAAATTAGTAGGATGGAAGAGCCTGTCATTTGAGTAAACTTATTCCTGGAGTCTCTGGTTGAGCTTTGGATCAAGTCTCAAATTACTGTCTGAATTTAGAGTGAAATTAAGATTTAGGCAGGAGCTTACACTTTTGATTGCAAAAAAAACGAATGATTTTTGAGGGCTGTTTGGGGTTGGTTCCATTTTTAGACAGAGGTGCCTAAAAGTGAAATCACTCTCTTAATTATAAGTGAATTCAACAAGAGTTCATCAAGAGCTTACACTTTTGATTGGAAGGAATCAACAAGAGTTCATCAAGAGCTTACACTTTTGATTGGAAGGAATCAACAAGAGTTCATCAAGAGCTTACACTTTTGATTGGAAGGAATCAACAAGAGTTCATCAAGAGCTTACACTTTTGATTGGAAGGAAATCAAAGATTTTTAAGAATACAGGCTGCGTGGGGAGTGGGATGTTAAGTAACAGGCGACTGCCACGCCCATTTGTATGAGCCGCACCCCGACATTTGAGAGATGAGCTAGTCCGTTGGGTCTGGAGGCAAACATTCATGTGTCATCGCTTCTCGGCCTTTTGGCTAAGATCACCATGGTAATCCATTTTTGACAACGCAAGGGAAGCGCGTGACGACGGAGGAATGGCCACATCACCCAACGAGCAGCCGATCCCAAAGGTCGGGCTGAGGTATACTCTGAGATTTCGAGCTACCAAAGAAGAAGATCAGGTCCTGTCGAGAGTTTTTTTTGGAAAACAAGTCATCATGGGCCAGCTCAATCTGGTGATACAGGATGTTCTGTGCATTCAGTGGAACCAGCAGGAAAAAGCTTTTGACGTTACCTTCAGGACCGAGGACCTCTACAGAAGAGTATCGGAAATCTGCAGAAAGGAGGCGAAGGTGAGCCCTCTTGCCTACTACGAAGTCCTGAACCTTGACAGACCGAACTTCAGAACAGTGTCAGTCCATATGTACAACCCCTTTGTCACTGATGAAGCTTTAGTTTCCTTTCTGTGCCAGTATGGGGACGTGGCAACATCAGCCCGCCATATAAAAGACCCACTTGGTTTTTGGACCGGACGTCGGCTGTTCCAGGTTCTGCTGAATCCAGATCCGACAGGGCCGGATGGCCTCCAACACCCCCCTGCCTTTTTTAGTCTTGGGGGCGACCGCGGGTATTTGTTCTATAACCGCCAGCCAGCCTTCTGTCGTAAATGCAGACGGTCTGGCCACTCAGAAGCAGGCTGCACGGGGGAAAGCTGCCGCTTTTGTGGGCAAACAGGACACGTGGCCAAGGAATGTGTGGCACCGAAAACTTGCCACGGATGCGGAGGGGCGGACCACCTCTATAGGAGCTGCCCTAGCCGCAGGAGGACTTTTTCCGAGGTTGCAAAACAAACGGGAGTCCTTAACAGAACCACAGTGCAGGAAACAGAATCCGAGACATCGCGGCCTACCAAGGAGGGGCCAGCACAGATGGGGCCTGGAGCAGATACCTTAGAGGGAGGAGGGGGAGCCGCATTGCAGGAGGAAGGAGCAGCATTAGTGGACGAGGCAGCCCAAGCAGCAGACCATAGCGAGATGGAGGAGTTTCCGGAGCTTACGCTTGGTGCATCCTTCCCCACGATGAAGCCAGGGGCACGAAAGGTCTCACAGGTTTTTGGAACACTGACGTGTGAGTATGAAGAGTGTGCAGAGGAGGCATGCAGTAAAAAAACCAAGAGGGAGAAGACGGATGTCGTGGATGAAAAGGAGGGGATTGACGGCAGTAGGAGAGAGGAAGCCGTGAAGCTGGGGAATGCCACTGACGACAGTGGAGCCAGAGAGGACATACAACAGGACCCAAATGGGAATGCTGCAGAAGAGTTGGAGGGACAGTGCACAGGGGAAGGAGCTGCCTTGATGGCCGAAGGGCTGGGGATGGATTTTGAACTCCCCCAAGGCTTGCTCATGTTGTCATCCCCATATGGGGAGGACGTATATGATGGACCTAGTCGACCGGCAAACTCGGCAAACACGGTTCCTCTTTCCTGGGCTGAACAGATGGACAAAGACACCCCGTACACCCAGTAGGGGGAACAAACTTTGCCTGAAATGGGTTCTCTTAAGGTACTGTCATTAAGTACAAGGGGAATGAGGGACAAAGTGAAAAGGAGGGTCGTTTTCGAATTTGTGGCCACACTCCAAGCTGATTACTGAATGGCCTTATTTTCAGTAATGACCATAAATGTCAGGGGTATGAGGAATGTGGTGAAGAGGGCAAGTATTTACCAATACCTGTTTCAGACGCCCTTACATGTTTGCTTTCTGCAGGAAGTGCATCTGAGGGATGGTGGGGATGTCAGGGCCTTTTCGGAGGCCTGGCTCAAGGGTGAGTCCAGATGGGGAGTCGGGGGGGTACACTCCTCAGGGGTCGGAATCCTCTTTGGGAATAAAGAGTTTCAAGTTCGGGACAGTTTTTCAGTGGTCCAGGGGAGGGTCCTGGTGGTGGATGCATTTTGGAGGGGGGTTTCATTTAGATTTATTAATGTGTATGCACCAGCGGAGCCGAAGGGACGTAAGGCCCTATTTATTGCACTAACAGAGGTGTGTGTCACAAACAAGGTGGTGGTTCTAGGGGGGGATTTCAATGTCTCTTTTGAGGGGTCGGGGGATTTTAGTTTGCCGTATTTGACAGATTTGGTGAAGGGGTTCATGCTGAAAGACGGGTACAGGGCTGTGGAGCCAACAGGCGAGGGTACAACATGGTCAAATTCACGGGGTGCACATAGTAGGATTGATTTTGTTTTTGTGCCAGGTGCTGTTGCTGTACGTAAGGCAGTTGTGAGACCAGTGTGGTTCTCTGACCACAACCAACTGGAGGTGGCCTTTTTAGTGGTGGCCCCACGTTTTGGAAAGGGGTACTGGAAGTTAAATTGCAGGGTGTTGGGGGAGGAGGCTTTCCGTAGAGCCGTCATTTCACACTATGAGGGGTGGGTCTTACTGAAGCCCTTCTTTGGCAATATTGTGGACTGGTGGGAATACATAAAGGTAAACATCAGGAGGGTGACGGTTGAATATTGTTCAGAAAGAGCAAGGGAAAAGAGGGGGGGTTTTAGGAGGCTTCAAAAGGAGTTGCATTCTTTAATGGAGGCAGAGAACAAGGGGGGAATAAGGGATAAGCAGAGGGACAGGGAAGTGAGGGAACAATTGGGCCTGTATTTTAAAGGGAAAGCTGATGACTTCCTGAAAAGATGTAGGATGGAATCATTAAATGTGGCAGAGACCTGTACGCCCATGTTTTTTAAACAGGTGAGGGATGCCCGGTCAAGGGTGTGTATTTCCGGGCTACGGGAGAAAGATGGTAACCTTTGTCTCGGATCCAAGAGGCATGGTTGGGATTGCCTCCAAATTTTTTGGGGACACCATGGGGCCACAAGAGGTGGACGGACCAGAACAAGGAGGTTTTTTAAAGGGCCTTGAGGTTAAGGTGCCAGGGGAAGTGGTGGAGGCCTTAGAACGTCCGGTGGGTCTTGCGGAATTGGAGGAAGCTATGAGAGGGTTGGGAGCGGGAAAGGTGCCAGGGATTGATGGGTTACCGAAGGAATTTTATGCAACTTTTTGGGGAATCCTGCGGGAGGATTTTTTAAAAGTTGTGGGGTCAGTGATAGAAGGGGGGCTGTTGGGGAAGACAATGAGGGAGGGGGTGTTGACACTGTTACACAAAAAAGGGGAAAAAGAGGACCTGGGAAATTTCAGGCCAATAACTCTCCTCTGCGTTGATTACAAGATCATCGCCAGAGTGTTGGCTAGACGACTCCGATCGGCTCTACCTCATGTGGTAAATGTGGATCAGACATGCGGGGTGGAGGGGAGACACATCCAATGGAATTTAGGGCTGGTGAGGGATTGTATCCACTGGGCGGAGGAACGTGGGGTGCCTCTCATGCTGGTGGGGTTGGACATGGAAAAGGCGTTTGATAGGGTCAACCAAGGTTTTTTGGCAGCTGTCTTAGAGAGGATGGGTTTCGGACCCATTTTTCGGAGGTGGTTAGGGATTATGTATACAGGGGTTGGAAGTAGGGTGGGAGTGAATGGGCATATGGGGGATCTGGTGCCACAGCAAACAGGGGTGAGGCAAGGGTGTCCACTCTCACCACTGCTTTTTGTTTTATATGTCGAACCTCTAGCTTTAGCTATTAGGGCGGATGCTGAGGTTAAAGGATTGCGCCTTCCAGGAGGGGGAGAAAGAGATTTGAGGATGTCTCAGTATGCAGATGACATGACTCTCTTTTTAACAACGGAGAGCTCCTTGCTTCGTGTTTTGGACATCTTGGAGTCCTTTTCCAAAGTATCCGGGGCAAAGGTCAATGTGGGAAAATCCAAAGTCAAGTATTTTGGACCATGGAAGGGGAGAGGGGGGGTGCAGTTTGGATTGTCAGAGTGCCAGGGTCCAATGAGAATACTGGGGGTGGATTTTGATAAAAGCGAGAGTGGGCGGGTGAATTGGAGAAGGCGACTGGCTGGTGTGAGGTCAAGAATAGGGCTGTGGAAGACCCGACGTTTATCCTTAACTGGGAGGGTTTTGGCAGTCAAGGCGGACATCCTGCCATCAATAATTTACCTGGCGTATGTTTTCCCGCTGCCTCCGGAGTATAGGAGAAGATTAGTGGGGGATGTCTTCTCCTTTGTGTGGGGGGGATATGAGTATGTGAGGAGGGACTGGATGAAGCAAGGCGTAACAGAGGGGGGGAGGGGAGTGCCTGATGTTCCGCTTAAATTAGATGTTCTTTTCTTTTCTTTTTGCTGCAATGGGGTAAGATCCCCCAGTGGGCACTGGTACCACGTGCTGCTCAGGTTTTGGCTGTCCTTTCCCCTGAGGAATTTGGTGAAATGGGAGAATGGGCTGAAAGGGGAAATTATTCCACCACATTACAAGCAGATGATAGGCTGGGCTAAGAGGCACAAGGAGTGTGGGGAAGGGGACCTATGCCTGGATCATAGGAGGCTATACAAGGCCTTAGTGGCAAAACAGGGACCTGTGAGGGTTCTCGGAGTCGGCAGAGACAAGTGGACTTTTACGCAGCACAAGGAGCTGCCAAACCGACTGAAAGACATCAACTGGCTATGCCTACATAAGAGGATGCCTGTGAGGGATACTTTGTACAGGCATGGCCTGTCAAGGCTACGCTCCTGTCCACGGTTAGGTTGCGGCAGAGACGAGGATTTGTGCCATGTTTTTTGGGGATGTGGGTTTGCAAGAGCAATGTGGGGAGAGCTGGGGTTTTTTTTTCCGAGATTGGGGAGACTGTCTTATGAGGTTTTGATGTTGGGTGTGGGATTAAGAGGACGAGGGAGGGAGGGATTTTTGTTGTGGTTAATTCTGTCAATGGGGAAGGCAGCACTTTGGGATGACAGAATGGCCCTTATTAAAAGTAATGAGGGAAACGAGATAGAAAGTATTGTCGCGAGGGTGAGGGAGAAGCTGCGCCAGATGAAAAGGGGGGAGGAGGAAAAGTATGGCTTCCATGCAGCTAAGGAACGATGGAAGGGAGTGTGGCCCTAGGGGGTAGGGTTTGAGTTCTACAAACTGTATTATGTATGAGTTCTGCATTGTATTATCCGTATATTGTATTTTTGCTGGTGTAATGGATGATGTAAGGTTAAGATGTGTAAGATAATAAAAAAAAAAAAAAAAAAAAAAAAAAAAAAAAAAAAAATCTGTTCTTATCAGTTTAATATCTGATATGTCCTCTATATGAGGACTACATATTAAGCCGATTTTTAGCTCTGGGAGATGAAAAAGGGGCTTGCTCTGCTCACTCCAAGCATTGATCCGGTATTGCAGCACTTCTGGGAACGGTGCAACCTTTATCTTGTGAAAAAAATAACTGGTGACCCAATTCATTGGTGTAGTCTAGGTAGTTGGTTTGCCTCTGTGTACAAGTCTCGACTGGCTGAGACTTTTGGCAAGCAACTGATATGTTTACTCATCAATTGTGCCTTAATTTTGCATTTCACACTGATCACTGATTTTAAATTCACTGATCTGTGAGGACGGTGCCATCTGGGAACCGTCACCCCAAGTGCTCTGTTTGGGAATACCACTCCTGTCTCTGTCACTACCAACTTATACTTACCTGGCAGGGGAGATACCATGATCACAAAGGTGGTTCACCCAGGGCGAGGCTCAGCCATTGCACTCCGGCTGTGTTGACCACTGCGAATTCCTCAAATGTGGGAATCTCGACTGCATAATTTGTGGTAGTGGGGGACTGCGTCCGCGCTCTCCCCTGATATTAGTGTCAAAGAAAAACCAGTGCTTTCCACTTGGACACATCTCTTTCAACTACTGTTGGTCCCCAAGATTGAGCCTCTTTGCCAACAATGGACCAGTATACTCACCACTGGAGTGTTAAACCACTGAGTGATTGTCTGAATTAACAGTAAACCAACAACATTTCAGGAGGGCCTTACAATTTTTGATTGAAAAAAAATCAATGACTTTTGAGGTTTGTTTTTGGGTGATTCCATTTTCGGACAGAGGTGCCTGAAAGTGAAATCACTGTCTGAATTCAAAGTGAATTCAACAAGAGTTCATCAGGAGCTTGCACGTGTGTGCTCGTGTGCATGCTCTACCCATGGTGGCCCTGAGCTTGTGTGTGAAGTTTGCAGAGTGCGGCTGTCAGTCCAAGAATTTGTGAAACCGACCACTACAAACCGGGAAATGAGTTTGGATTTTGCCTGCAACTCTGTCTTGGTTGGTGCTGGGCTTCTGAAATTTGGACCAGCTCCTCCTGGGGCCCTCAGGGGGGCCACTGTAGATTTTGGGCCCAATAGGAGGTTCCCCTGGGGAAGCTCCCATTGACTCCCATTCAGTCCGAGTGTGTGTGTGTGTGTGCGTGCACGTGTGTACTTGCGTGCATGCTCTTCCCGTGGTGGCCCTGAGCCTGTGTGTGAAGTTTTCAGAGTGCAGGGCAGTGTTTTTGTGGTAGTTGGGGACTGCGTCCGCACTCTCCACTGATATTAGTGTCAAAGAAAAACCAGTGCTTTTCACTTGCACACATCTCTTTGAACTACTGTTGGTCCCCAAGATTGAGCTTCTTTGCCAACAATGGACCTGTTTACTCACCACTGGAGTGTTAAATCACTGAATGATTGTCTGAATTCACAGAAAAACAACAACATTTCAGGAGGGCCTTACAATTTTTGATTGAAACGAAATCATAGATTTTTTGAGGAAAGGGGGCTGGGAAATGGGTTAGGCTTTGGACACCCGCAGCTCAACCACTCCCTACCGCAAGAGGGATTACTTGTTCCACAGGGATATAGGGCTGCCTTTCACCTGATTGTGCTACTGACTTTGGTTTCTCTTCAATACGCATAAGTCTTTCGCCTTTTACTAAAGACTTCCGTGGAGAGGAACAACAATGAGTTGACCTTATTTTTTGCCAGGCTCTGCTATTTGGCTAAGCCTCATGTACTTGTAAGAAAAAGAAATTAGTATTGTAGTGGCTATTTGTCCATAAACTTAAACAAAACAAATAGTAACTAACTTCTCAAATGGCCACTTGAGGCTAGGTCATGGTTAGGCTTTACGCAGGTTCAGAGGTACCAAAGCAAAGTGATGTCCATAACAAGATTGAGTTTGAGGAGGTTTATTCACACACATAAGCAAGCTCACAGACATTCCTGCTGCCTCTCTCACGCTGGTAAAAAACCATATGCCCTCCTAGCCTGAAGTACCTCCCACCTTGACCTACTTATGCAAATTAACATAACACCATGTGACCAATAAACGACAATACAAGTAAAGCATAAACACAAAATAAACCAAATTAACCTTAACAAGAAAATAAATGAATAAATGAAGCTATAAATTAACTTAAGCCCAAAATAAACAAAAATGAAAATATAGCTCCAACAACCCAGCCCCTAATTGTAACGGTACTTTACCCACAATTAACCTTTATCACAAAGGAGCTATTTTCTAATTGTAGCTTAAGCATTAAACTGAAATCTTCACATCTTTGGATTCTCCACACCTGAAAGAAACAAATAGATGGAAGACAGAGATAGGAGAAAGAATGAGTTGTATAGTCAATTATTTGCCTCCAAGAGAAGACAGAGCTTGGTTATTGGTCTGTCCAGGATGCTGTTCTTCGTTTGGACCTTCACCGAGCGAACCAGTCCTCTGGAGTCAGCTGTGGTGCTTAGAACTCCACGTCCTTCCTTCCTTATACTTGTCACAGGTCCTCTTCTGCAGATAAATCTTCGCACAGCATTGATGCAGGAGTCTGTGTCGAGGGAGTGCTCCACCTCAAGGTGTACTGCGCGGCTACTCATACAAGTAAATATCACTCCATATCGCTTCAGCACAGTTCTACCTCTCCTCACCTCCAATGGTCCAAAATAGTCCACTCCCGTATTTGTAAAGGGTGCGTTATCAGGCACAACTCGTTCCTCCGGTAAGTCGGACATCTTCTGTTCTCCAAGCTTTCCTCTGTACCTTCTGCACACTGTACATTGTGAGAGAATCTTCCTGGCCGCAGAGTTGGCATTTATGATCCAATACTTCTGTCTCAATCTGTGCAGCATGTGATTGCGTCCAGCATGTCCAAGTTGGCAATGGATGTAACGCAATATGAGCTGGGAAACGTGCAAATCCTTTGACAGAATCACAGGATGCTTTACCTCCCACGGCAGTGCAGATTTAAACAGACGTCCACCAACTCTGAGGATGCCATCTTCGATGAAGGGGTCGAGGCGATACAGAGGACTGTCTTTAAAAACAGTCTTGGGGTCACGTTTTAGTGAGGAAATTTCAGTACTGAATCTTTGGTTTTGCGCAAACTGAATTATTGCCTTTTCGGCTTCCTCCAAGCGCTCTGGTGTCAAGCTGGATTTTCCAAGTGCGGCTTTGAATTTTTTAATCTCCTTTCCCACATTCTCATTCTGGTTGACCACATATTCTTTCTTCTTTCGGCTCAAAAGTAAAAGTCTTTCTTTCAGCTCCATCAGCCACGCCACTGATGTTTTAAGCTTTCTCCAGGATGAAAAATAGTGAATGAGCTGACTGAGGGGATTGTCACTGTGTATTGTAACAACATTCACCTTGAGTTCCCTTTTCACCTCCGCATCATCAGATGGAATGGAAGAGGAGTCCAAGTCAAGCTTTGGCCACCTGGTGGGGGGCAAGAGCAAAAAGTCCGGTCCTTTTAGCCATTTTCCTTGAAAACTCCTGAGCTCTTAGTCCTCGAGAAGCTTCATCTGCAGGATTGTCTTTGGTGTTTACATACCTCCACTGATCTTTGTCTGTGGATTCTCTTATGGTGCTGACACGATTGGCAACATATGTGTGAAAGCGCTTTGTTTCATTGAAGATGTACTTGAGAACAGTAGTGCTATCAGTCCAAAAGAATGACCTTTGCAATGGCAACTGTAGCTCTTTCAACAGCATTGTGTTCACTCGAACAGCAAGCACAGCTGCAGCAAGCTCAAGGCGTGGAATGGTTAATTGCTTTAGAGGAGCGACACGAGCCTTGCCTGTGATAAATGAAACATGCACATTGTCAGTGCTCTCCAATCTCAAGTATGAAACAGTGCCATATCCTGTTTGACTGGCATCTGAAAAATGATGCAGTTCTGCTTTCACTTGTGTTCCAAAGGTTTTGGGTTTAATACACCGTTCCACCTTAAATCCACTCATATGCTGAAGTTCAGAGAGCCACTCAGACCAATGTTCGGAGACGTCATGGGGAACTGGCTCATCCCACTTGAAGTTCATTCTGCACAGCTCCTGTAACAGTAACTTGGCAGGTATTATAAAAGGAGACAGAAAACCCAGCGGGTCGTAAAGAGAGCTCACCACAGAAAGGATGCCCCTCCTAGTGTGTGGACGTTCCTGCACTGCAGTCCTGAAGCTGAACGTATCTCCTTGAACACACCATTGCATCCCCAGAGCTCTTTCCACAGGGAGTTGATCTCTGTCCAAATCCATGTTCCCCACACCCACTGCTCTGATGTCACTAGGAATAAGTGCAAACACATTTGAGTTATTTGTGACCCACTTTTGGAGATGGAAGCCGCCCTTTTTACAGAGAGATGTTAATCCATGTATGAGCTCCACTGCATCTTCCTCTGTCACAGTAGACTTAAGACAGTCATCCACGTAGAAATTTGTCTTGACTGTACGGAGGACATCGGGTGAGTATTGCAGTGCATTATCCTCAGCAGTTCTCCTCAGTGCATAGTTTGAGCAGCTTGGTGAGGATACAGCTCCAAACAAATGCACGCACATCCTGTATTCCTCTGGCTCCGCTGTAGCGTCTCCATTGGGCCACCATAGAAAGCGCAAGAAGTTAACGTGCTTATATGGAACCCGGACCTGATGGAACATGGCGTTGATATCAGCCATAACAGCGATGGGCTCTTCTCTAAACCGAAGGAGGACACCAATTAGCGTGTTAGTAAAGTCTGGGCCCTGCAGGAGCTGACTGTTCAATGATGTACCCTTATAAGTACAGCCGCAATCAAACACAACACGCAACTTTCCTTTGGTTGGATGATGTACACCATGGTGGGGAATGTACCACACCTTTCCTTGTTCCAGAGTGGGCTCATTTGTGGGAACCTTTTCTGCATATCCTTGTTTTGACATGTTGTTAAGGAAATCAACGTATTGAGCCTTGAATGAAATATCTCTATTAAATCTCCTCTTCAGGCCTTGGAGTCTTTGTAGTGCGATGCAGCGATTATTTGGCAAAACAGGATTGTCAACTCTGAAAGGTAAGTCAATGTAATAATGTTCATTGTTAAGCACTGTCGTACTCTCCACAATTTTCATGAATTTAATGTCTTCTCTTGACATCTCAAGTTGTTCATCACTTGTTCTTTCAATAAAGTCATGATTATACTGTTGCATCAACATACTTTCCAAGTGTTCCACAGATATGTGATTAGCAGTTACAACAATGCATCCTGATTTGACACCAGTACCTTCAGAGTCTCCAGCACGAAGAGGCCCGTTTATGACCCAGCCAACTCTGGTCCTCACTGCATACGGTCCACCGCATTGACTGTTTATCAGTTCCCATGGCTCCAAAACTTTAGAGGAGTCGGTTCCAATGAGCAAGTCTACATCTGCATCTACTTCATGTAGCCTAATGCTACTCAAATACGCCCATTTGGCAACATCATCCTGACATGGCACATTGACTTTAGATACAGGCATTTTTGTTTGTGTCAGAACAGATGGTAGCTCAATAAAATCATCGGTGTCGAATCAAGACACCTCCAGACCGGTAACTATAGTAGTGTTAATGGTTTTAGTCTGCCCCATTGTCCTCAACACTACATTACAGTTTTTTCCTGATACTCCCAGCCTTTCAGCCATACTTGTAGTACAGAAGGTACCAGAGCTCCCAGGATCCAGGAAAGCATAAGTATGCACAACTTTATTACTTTTCTGACTTTTCACCTGCACAGCCACAATGGAAAAGACAGCAGTATCCTCATCACCAGCCCCAATATGACCACACGTCTGCTGCTTCCCGGATACAGTGCTTACAGTTTCTTTGGAGGTTATCCATGTAGTATCCTTCTCCACATGCAGGACAGATGGGTGTTTCCTGTGACACACTTCACAATCCAAACGACTCCTACAGTCTTTGCTCGTGTGTCCATGTTTCAAGCACCCAAAACAAACGCCCTTCTCCTTTAGAAACTGAATCTTGTCCTGTTGTGTCTTTCTTCTAAACTGAAGGCATTTTTCCAGAGTGTGATTGGTAAGATAGCAGAACATACATTTGAGCTGGTTACTGTGAGCTGTCAAGTTTTCCATTTCTTTATGTCCATCCTTTGGTGCATTAATGCTGGTGGCAAATGTACCACTTTTCCTTTTCTGCTTAACTTGCATGGATAGCTTTGTATAGCTGGCTGGAGAAACATCATTAATATTTCCAAACAGAGGATCTGAAACAATTTTGACTTGTTTTTCAATGAAATTCACAAAATCAACAAACACTGCTCTGTTTCCAGTTTGTTCCAGTATGTCACATGCCACATTTCTCCACTTTTCCCTCAGCTTGTATGGGAGTTTCATTAGGATCGTCCTGAGGTTAGCTGGCATGTCCAACTCCTTCATATACTTTATATGATGTACTATATTGGAGCAACCTCGAAGGAACAAAGCAAATGACTGCAAAGCATTAACATCCTCAGGTTTTATTGAGGGCCAGTTGTTGATTTTGTCCATGTAAGCAGAAGAGATCTTATGTTCACTGCCAAAATGTTCAATCAAAAGCGCTTTTGCTCTTTGATAACCTGGTTCAGAGGGCATATGTTGACAACTTCTTACAATGTCTCTTGGTTGCCCCCTAGTATACTGTTCTAGAAAGTACAGACAATCACTGAAATTTTGAGTTTTATCCTCAATGCAATTTTCAAAGGCTCTGAGAAAAGATTTGAAATACAGGGGATCACCATCAAATACAGGTATATTTCTCATAGGCAGGGCAGAGGCTGTGTTTTGTTGGACCAACAGCGTAGTTATTTCATTTTGACGCTGCATGATGTTCAAAATGTCCAGAGATTTGATGGATTGATTATCATCACAAACATCTTGCAAACCCAGTGATTGTGTACCTTGCCTTTGAAATACAGGAATGACATTAGGTATGGGTAGTTGTTTTACAACATGTTTGGATTGAACACCAACAGGGACAGAATTTAACAAGCGACTGGAGGTAGGTTCAGAGCTTTTATTGGTGGGCACATAGAGTTCAGCATTCGGATTTAGTTCATATGTCCCTTGAGTTTCTGACCTTTTCAAGTAAGAATTCATACCATCTGATGTTTGAGATGCACATCTTGACACATTACCGCCACACTTTGAGCTTACTTCCAGAACCTCCAATTTTGCATTTGTCACCTTTAATTCTGCCTCCAGAGCAAGTTGTTCCTTTTCTCTCCTTAAATGTTCCTGTTTCTTACGTAAGTCCTCTTGTTCAAGTCGTATTTGTTCCTCCTGATCCTCCAAAATATGCCTTTGTTTCAGAGCAGCCATGCGTTCCTGTAACGCTGCTCTTTCTGCTTGCGCTAATATTTTTGCAGATGCACTGGATGAAGTCTTTGAAAGCTTAGAACCAGCCTTTGAACACATTGCAGAACCTTTATTGGATACACTGTCCTCAGGCCCAATATCAGTTGGATTATCAGGTGGTTTAATCGGAAGTTCATATGAATGGCCTGTGTTTGATAACCAACCTTTGACGTCATCAATAAAGCTTGAAAAACACTTTTCCTTTTGTTCAAAATATTTATCTTGTTTCTCCTTCTCATCCTGAGGTATGTCCAGTGACACAAATGACAAATGATGTTGTTTTGCCTCATCAACACATATTATCATTTGATCCAAAAGAGACTTGACTGCATCAATAATGTCTGCAGAATGCATCAACTTATCCATCTGATTCATGCACGATTTGGCTCGTCTGCATTGCATCGATCTCTTTTCCTGACACGTTTGCATAAAAAACATCATTCCTTTAGCAGTAAAACTTGTGCGTCTTCTTGTAGGAAGCGCCGTGTCGCTCGTGGCTTTAGATGCAACGTCAGACATTTTACTCTTTGTTGATGTCGGTCATGTACAGACACAGAGTGTATTGCAAAGACTGAATAAAGCACATACCTTGTGGAACTTTGTTTGTTGCGGTGGTTGCCTTTGTACACGGAGTTGAATGCACGCAGTAGCTGTTGTTGTTGCGCGCGGCCGTGCGCATCACCTGTGAAGGCTTTGGGCCTTTGCGAATTCAAATTGCAGCAAATAATGTCCTCCACTCCGTAGTGCAGCTCCAGCGCTCCAGTAGTGTCACCGTTATCCAGTACGGTGTCCAAGGAAACTTTACACTGTCGGATGGGTCGTATTATTCGATGTTTGCACTGTATCCAGCCCACGCCTCCGTCACTCCTAGGCCCTTTCCTTTGTTTGTCTCCCGCATCCAGGTGAGTAATCCACTTTCCAAACGGTAATCCAGCAAACGACAAGTCCAGTATCCACGTAAACCAACGATATATCCAGGGCGGGTTTTTTACTTAATGTAGTGGTTATTTGTCCATAAACTTAAACAAAACAAATAGTAACTAACTTCTCAAATGGCCACTTGAGGCTAGGTCATGGTTAGGCTTTACGCAGGTTCAGAGGTACCAAAGCAAAGTGATGTCCATAACAAGATTGAGTTTGAGGAGGTTTATTCACACACATAAGCAAGCTCACAGACATTCCTGCTGCCTCTCTCACGCTGGTAAAAAACCATATGCCCTCCTAGCCTGAAGTACCTCCCACCTTGACCTACTTATGCAAATGAACATAACACCATGTGACCAATAAACGACAATACAAGTAAAGCATAAACACAAAATAAACCAAATTAACCTTAACAAGAAAATAAATGAATAAATGAAGCTATAAATTAACTTAAGCCCAAAATAAACAAAAATGAAAATATAGCTCCAACAAGTATGATGGAAGAGCCTGTCATTTGAGTAAACTTATTACTGGAGTCTCTGGTTGAGCTTTGGATCAAGTCTCAAATTACTGTCTGAATTTAGAGCGAAATCAAGATTTAGGCAGGAGCTTACACTTTTGATTGCAAAAAAAACGAATGATTTTTGAGGGCTGTTTGGGGCTGGTTCCATTTTTAGACAAAGGGGCCTAGAAGTGAAATCACTCTCTGAATTATAAGTGAATTCAACAAGAGTTCATCAAAAGCTTACACTTTTGATTGGAAGGAATCAACAAGAGTTCATCAAGAGCTTACACTTTTGATTGGAAGGAATCAACAAGAGTTCATCAAGAGCTTACACTTTTGATTGGAAGGAATCAACAAGAGTTCATCAAGAGCTTACACTTTTGATTGGAAGGAAATCAAAGATTTTTAAGAATACAGGCTGCGTGGGGAGTGGGATGTTAAGTAACAGGCGACTGCCACGCCCATTTGTATGAGCCGCACCCCGACATTTGAGAGATGCGCTAGTCCGTTGGGTCTGGAGGCAAACATTCATGTGTCATCGCTTCTCGGCCTTTTGGCTAAGATCACCATGGTAATCCATTTTTGACAACGCAAGGGAAGCGCGTGACGACGGAGGAATGGCCACATCACCCAACGAGCAGCCGATCCCAAAGGTCGGGCTGAGGTATACTCTGAGATTTCGAGCTACCAAAGAAGAAGATCAGGTCCTGTCGAGAGTTTTTTTTGGAAAACAAGTCATCATGGGCCAGCTCAATCTGGTGATACAGGATGTTCTGTGCATTCAGTGGAACCAGCAGGAAAAAGCTTTTGACGTTACCTTCAGGACCGAGGACATCTACAGAAGAGTATCGGAAATCTGCAGAAAGGAGGCGAAGGTGAGCCCTCTTGCCTACTACGAAGTCCTGAACCTTGACAGACCGAACTTCAGAACAGTGTCAGTCCATATGTACAACCCCTTTGTCACTGATGAAGCTTTAGTTTCCTTTCTGTGCCAGTACGGGGACGTGGCAACATCAGCCCGCCATATAAAAGACCCACTTGGTTTTTGGACCGGACGTCGGCTGTTCCAGGTTCTGCTGAATCCAGATCCGACAGGGCCGGATGGCCTCCAACACCCCCCTGCCTTTTTTAGTCTTGGGGGCGACCGCGGGTATTTGTTCTATAACCGCCAGCCAGCCTTCTGTCGTAAATGCAGACGGTCTGGCCACTCAGAAGCAGGCTGCACGGGGGAAAGCTGCCGGTTTTGTGGGCAAACAGGACACGTGGCCAAGGAATGTGTGGCACCGAAAACTTGCCACGGATGCGGAGGGGCGGACCACCTCTATAGGAGCTGCCCTAGCCGCAGGAGGACTTTTTCCGAGGTTGCAAAACAAACGGGAGTCCTTAACAGAACCACAGTGCAGGAAACAGAATCCGAGACATCGCGGCCTACCAAGGAGGGGCCAGCACAGATGGGGCCTGGAGCAGATACCTTAGAGGGAGGAGGGGGAGCCGCATTGCAGGAGGAAGGAGCAGCATTAGTGGACGAGGCAGCCCAAGCAGCAGACCATAGCGAGATTTAGGAGTTTCCGGAGCTTACGCTTGGTGCATCCTTCCCCACGATGAAGCCAGGGGCACGAAAGGTCTCACAGGTTTTTGGAACACTGACGTGTGAGTATGAAGAGTGTGCAGAGGAGGCATGCAGTAAAAAAACAAAGAGGGAGAAGACGGATGTCGTGGATGAAAAGGAGGGGATTGACGGTAGTAGGAGAGAGGAAGCCGTGAAGCTGGGGAATGCCACTGACGACAGTGGAGCCAGAGAGGACATACAACAGGACCCAAATGGGAATGCTGCAGAAGAGTTGGAGGGACAGTGCACAGGGGAAGGAGCTGCCTTGATGGCCGAAGGGCTGGGGATGGATTTTGAACTCCCCCAAGGCTTGCTCATGTTGTCATCCCCATATGGGGAGGACGTATATGATGGACCTAGTCGACCGGCAAACTCGGCAAACACGGTTCCTCTTTCCTGGGCTGAACAGATGGACAAAGACACCCCGTACACCCAGTAGGGGGAACAAACTTTGCCTGAAATGGGTTCTCTTAAGGTACTGTCATTAAGTACAAGGGGAATGAGGGACAAAGTGAAAAGGAGGGTCGTTTTCGAATTTGTGGCCACACTCCAAGCTGATTACTGAATGGCCTTATTTTCAGTAATGACCATAAATGTCAGGGGTATGAGGAATGTGGTGAAGAGGGCAAGTATTTACCAATACCTGTTTCAGACGCCCTTACATGTTTGCTTTCTGCAGGAAGTGCATCTGAGGGATGGTGGGGATGTCAGGGCCTTTTCGGAGGCCTGGCTCAAGGGTGAGTCCAGATGGGGAGTCGGGGGGGTACACTCCTCAGGGGTCGGAATCCTCTTTGGGAATAAAGAGTTTCAAGTTCGGGACAGTTTTTCAGTGGTCCAGGGGAGGGTCCTGGTGGTGGATGCATTTTGGAGGGGGGTTTCATTTAGATTTATTAATGTGTATGCACCAGCGGAGCCGAAGGGACGTAAGGCCCTATTTATTGCACTAACAGAGGTGTGTGTCACAAACAAGGTGGTGGTTCTAGGGGGGGATTTCAATGTCTCTTTTGAGGGGTCGGGGGATTTTAGTTTGCCGTATTTGACAGATTTGGTGAAGGGGTTCATGCTGAAAGACGGGTACAGGGCTGTGGAGCCAACAGGCGAGGGTACAACATGGTCAAATTCACGGGGTGCACATAGTAGGATTGATTTTGTTTTTGTGCCAGGTGCTGTTGCTGTACGTAAGGCAGTTGTGAGACCAGTGTGGTTCTCTGACCACAACCAACTGGAGGTGGCCTTTTTAGTGGTGGCCCCAAGTTTTGGAAAGGGGTACTGGAAGTTAAATTGCAGGGTTTTGGGGGAGGAGGCTTTCCGTAGAGCCGTCATTTCACACTATGAGGGATGGGTCTTACTGAAGCCCTTCTTTGGCAATATTGTGGACTGGTGGGAATACATAAAGGTAAACATCAGGAGGGTGACGGTTGAATATTGTTCAGAAAGAGCAAGGGAAAAGAGGGGGGGTTTTAGGAGGCTTCAAAAGGAGTTGCATTCTTTAATGGAGGCAGAGAACAAGGGGGGAATAAGGGATAAGCAGAGGGACAGGGAAGTGAGGGAACAATTGGGCCTGTATTTTAAAGGGAAAGCTGATGACTTCCTGAAAAGATGTAGGATGGAATCATTAAATGTGGCAGAGACCTGTACGCCCATGTTTTTTAAACAGGTGAGGGATGCCCGGTCAAGGGTGTGTATTTCCGGGCTACGGGAGAAAGATGGTAACCTTGTCTCGGATCCAAGAGGCATGGTTGGGATTGCCTCCAAATTTTTTGGGGACACCATGGGGCCACAAGAGGTGGACGGACCAGAACAAGGAGGTTTTTTAAAGGGCCTTGAGGTTAAGGTGCCAGGGGAAGTGGTGGAGGCCTTAGAACGTCCGGTGGGTCTTGCGGAATTGGAGGAAGCTATGAGAGGGTTGGGAGCGGGAAAGGTGCCAGGGATTGATGGGTTACCGAAGGAATTTTATGCAACTTTTTGGGGAATCCTGGGGGAGGATTTTTTAAAAGTTGTGGGGTCAGTGATAGAAGGGGGGCTGTTGGGGAAGACAATGAGGGAGGGGGTGTTGACACTGTTACACAAAAAAGGGGAAAAAGAGGACCTGGGAAATTTCAGGCCAATAACTCTCCTCTGCGTTGATTACAAGATCATCGCCAGAGTGTTGGCTAGACGACTCCGATCGGCTCTACCTCATGTGGTAAATGTGGATCAGACATGCGGGGTGGAGGGGAGACACATCCAATGGAATTTAGGGCTGGTGAGGGATTGTATCCACTGGGCGGAGGAACGTGGGGTGCCTCTCATGCTGGTGGGGTTGGACATGGAAAAGGCGTTTGATAGGGTCAACCAAGGTTTTTTGGCAGCTGTCTTAGAGAGGATGGGTTTCGGACCCATTTTTAGGAGGTGGTTAGGGATTATGTATACAGGGGTTGGAAGTAGGGTGGGAGTGAATGGGCATATGGGGGATCTGGTGCCACAGCAAACAGGGGTGAGGCAAGGGTGTCCACTCTCACCACTGCTTTTTGTTTTATATGTCGAACCTCTAGCTTTAGCTATTAGGGCGGATGCTGAGGTTAAAGGATTGCGCCTTCCAGGAGGGGGAGAAAGAGATTTGAGGATGTCTCAGTATGCAGATGACATGACTCTCTTTTTAACAACGGAGAGCTCCTTGCTTCGTGTTTTGGACATCTTGGAGTCCTTTTCCAAAGTATCCGGGGCAAAGGTCAATGTGGGAAAATCCAAAGTCAAGTATTTTGGACCATGGAAGGGGAGAGGGGGGGTGCAGTTTGGATTGTCAGAGTGCCAGGGTCCAACGAGAATACTGGGGGTGGATTTTGATAAAAGCGAGAGTGGGCGGGTGAATTGGAGAAGGCGACTGGCTGGTGTGAGGTCAAGAATAGGGCTGTGGAAGACCCGACGTTTATCCTTAACTGGGAGGGTTTTGGCAGTCAAGGCGGACATCCTGCCATCAATAATTTACCTGGCGTATGTTTTCCCGCTGCCTCCGGAGTATAGGAGAAGATTAGTGGGGGATGTTTTCTCCTTTGTGTGGGGGGGATATGAGTATGTGAGGAGGGACTGGATGAAGCAAGGCGTAACAGAGGGGGGGAGGGGAGTGCCTGATGTTCCGCTTAAATTAGATGTTCTTTTCTTTTCTTTTTGCTGCAATGGGGTAAGATCCCCCAGTGGGCACTGGTACCACGTGCTGCTCAGGTTTTGGCTGTCCTTTCCCCTGAGGAATTTGGTGAAATGGGAGAATGGGCGGCCGAAAGGGGAAATTATTCCACCACATTACAAGCAGATGATAGGCTGGGCTAAGAGGCACAAGGAGTGTGGGGAAGGGGACCTATGCCTGGATCATAGGAGGCTATACAAGGCCTTAGTGGCAAAACAGGGACCTGTGAGGGTTCTCGGAGTCGGCAGAGACAAGTGGACTTTTACGCAGCACAAGGAGCTGCCAAACCGACTGAAAGACATCAACTGGCTATGCCTACATAAGAGGATGCCTGTGAGGGATACTTTGTACAGGCATGGCCTGTCAAGGCTACGCTCCTGTCCACGGTTAGGTTGCGGCAGAGACGAGGATTTGTGCCATGTTTTTTGGGGATGTGGGTTTGCAAGAGCAATGTGGGGAGAGCTGGGGGGTTTTTTTCCGAGATTGGGGAGACTGTCTTATGAGGTTTTGATGTTGGGTGTGGGATTAAGAGGACGAGGGAGGGAGGGATTTTTGTTGTGGTTAATTCTGTCAATGGGGAAGGCAGCACTTTGGGATGACAGAATGGCCCTTATTAAAAGTAATGAGGGAAACGAGATAGAAAGTATTGTCGCGAGGGTGAGGGAGAAGCTGCGCCAGATGAAAAGGGGGGAGGAGGAAAAGTATGGCTTCCATGCAGCTAAGGAACGATGGAAGGGAGTGTGGCCCTAGGGGGTAGGGTTTGAGTTCTACAAACTGTATTATGTATGAGTTCTGCATTGTATTATCCGTATATTGTATTTTTGCTGGTGTAATGGATGATGTAAGGTAAAGATGTGTAAGATAATAAAAATAAAAAATAAAAATCTGTTCTTATCAGTTTAATATCTGATATGTCCTCTATATGAGGACTACATATTAAGCCGGTTTTTAGCTCTGGGAGATGAAAAAGGGGCTTGCTCTGCTCACTCCAAGCATTGACCCGGTATTGCAGCACTTCCGGGAACGGTGCAACCTTTATCTTGTGAAAAAAATAACTGGTGACCCAATTCATTGGTGTAGTCTAGGTAGTTGGTTTGCCTCTGTGTACAAGTCTCGACTGGCTGAGACTTTTGGCAAGTGTTACATGTCCCCATGTTTTGTGTCTCTGCCTTTAACTGTGAGTGGGGGTAGTGTTTTGTTTTTTGTCATGGCTTACAGGTGTGCAGTGCTGGTTGGCTGTTGGCGAGGAGGCGTGGCCGTATAAAACCTGGGGAGAAATCAGCTAACGAGCTGGTGGCCCATATAACCAGCCTGGTTGAGGAACAGAGGACAGAGAGAAAGAGAAAGGAGAGGCTGTGCTTTGTTGTATGGCCTGGCTGAGATTGTTTTGTTTGGGATCTGGTCGAGTGAGACCAAATGGTACTCTACCTCAGTTCTGGAGAAGGGGTAGGTAGTTCTGCCCATGGGTGTACATTTTTCCATCACGTAGGTAAACCTTTGTTACACACACTAAGTTAGCTGGGTGGGGTCACCCCTGTAGTTTTTGCAATAGAGAGGTGAGCTGGTTAGGGATAGATTGTGTTAGGCAGGGAAAGGGGTGTAGAGCAAAAGGGATCTTTTGTTTATTTCCTTACTTTGACCCCAATCCCCCCAATCCCCTTCTCCTCCCTGATTTGGTTATGTGTGTACCTTTTGTTTTGTTGTTGTTTGTTTGTTTGTCACCTACTAAATGTCCCACGGGGACCAAACACAAATTTTACGTGTCAGCACTCATTTGTTTCAGCCGCACCCCCTCCACACTACTTCACTGTCCACTGCTGATTATACAGGGGGCGCCAGCACAGGTTTTTACGTTCCCCACCTGTAAAACAAGTTCCAACCTAGGTAGGAACGTAACAGCAAGCAACTGATATGTTTACTCATCAATTGTGCCTTAATTTTGCATTTCACACTGATCACTGATTTTAAATTCACTGATCTGTGAGGACGGTGCCATCTGGGAACCGTCACCCCAAGTGCTCTGTTTGGGAATACCACTCCTGTCTCTGTCACTACCAACTTATACTTACCTGGCAGGGGAGATACCATGAACGACTTCTCAAGTCGGAAACTATAGAAATGATCCCTGAAAGTATAGTCTTAGTTTGCTTGAGGGTGAAAACGGAATTTGACTTTCAAAAAAACAACTATCACCGATGGTTCTCCTTTTGTTACCACCAGAGTATGTTCCTTTGGTGCTGAGGCAGACTGTGAGGCGCTGGACAGAGGCAAACGAAGCCATGCAGGACTTCTTGGATTGATGGACTGCTATCCGCAGTGTGGACCTCTTGGGAGGTTATCCACAGCATTCCGGAATGCCTTACGGAATAACATTTGATTCTGTGAAAATGCCACCGTTCCAATCTGGACTGTACACTACTTCACCAACAACAAGCCAACGGTCACCAGTGAACTCAAAGGTCTTCTCAATGAGAAGAAAAAAGGCTTCAACTGCAGGGACAGGGGTATATTCGGGTAATCAGCGTGACTTGAAGGACAAGCTCAGGGATTGCTAGGACACCAAATTCCAAGAGAACAATGTGAGGGAGGTGTGAACTGGGTGAGCAGATAACTGGTTTGCAGGCGCGAGGGAGATGACTATTGGGCTTCCTGCGAAGGGTCAATGCGGAAAGGTGTCACAAAATCCCCCTTTGAACTGAAACACAGTAAAATATATCGGATAATTCAGCCATTCTATCAACTAATCAAGTCGAATTTTTGGGGTTATATATAAAAGTCTATTGACGTAGTCTGATAACCACTCAGTCCATATTTCCCACCTCTTTACTCCACTAGGAAGTAAAGAGCGGTCATCAATGGCAGAAAGCTTGTGAACTGATTCACTTCTCTGTGCCCGCTTCACGCCCAGTCGGAAATATCACATTTCATCATCGTGGATAGCGAGGCCATACGATTTTGAAACACACTTCTCAAGTCGGGAACTATAGAAATGATACCTGAAAGTATAGTCTTAGTTTGCTTGAGGGTGAAAACGGAATTTGACTTTCAAAAAAACAACTATCACCGATGGTTCTCCTTTTGTTACCACCAGAGTATGTTCCTTTGGTGCTGAGGCAGACTGTGAGGCGCTGGACAGAGGCAAACGAAGCCATGCAGGACTTCTTGGATTGATGGACTGCTATCCGCAGTGTGGACCTCTTGGGAGGTTATCCACAGCATTCCGGAATGCCTTACGGAATAACATTTGATTCTGTGAAACTGCCACCGTTCCAATCTGGACTGTACACTACTTCACCAACAACAAGCCAACGGTCACCAGTGAACTCAAAGGTCTTCTCAATGAGAAGAAAAAAGGCTTCAACTGCAGGGACAGGGGTATATTCGGGTAATCAGCGTGACTTGAAGGACAAGCTCAGGGATTGCTAGGACACCAAATTCCAAGAGAACAATGTGAGGGAGGTTTGAACTGGGTGAGCAGATAACTGGTTTGCAGGCGCGAGGGAGATGACTATTGGGCTTCCTGCGAAGGGTCAATGCGGAAACGTGTCACAAAATCCCCCTTTGAACTGAAACACAGTAAAATATATCGGATAATTCAGCCATTCTATCAACTAATCAAGTTGAATTTTTGGGGTTATATCTAAAAGTCTATTGACGTAGTCTGATAACCACTCAGTCCATATTTCCCACCTCTTTACTCCACGAGGAAGTAAAGAGCGGTCATCAATGGCAAAAAGCTTGTGAACTGATTCACTTCTCTGTGCCCACTTCACGCCCAGTGGGAAATATCACATTTCATCATCGTGGATAGCGAGGCCATACCATTTTGAAACACACTTCTCAAGTCGGGAACTATAGAAATGATCCCTGAAAGTATAGTCTTAGTTTGCTTGAGGGTGAAAACGGAATTTGACTTTCAAAAAAACAACTATCACCGATGGTTCTCCTTTTGTTACCACCAGAGTATGTTCCTTTGGTGCTGAGGCAGACTGTGAGGCGCTGGACAGAGGCAAACAAAGCCATGCAGGACTTCTTGGATTGATGGACTGCTATCCGCAGTGTGGACCTCTTGGGAGGTTATCCACAGCATTCCGGAATGGCTTACGGAATAACATTTGATTCTGTGAAAATGCCACCGTTCCAATCTGGACTGTAAACTACTTCACCAACAACAAGCCATCGGTCACCAGTGAACTCAAAGGTCTTCTCAATGAGAAGAAAAAAGGCTTCAACTGCAGGGACAGGGGTATATTCGGGTAATCAGCGTGACTTGAAGGACAAGCTCAGGGATTGCTAGGACACCAAATTCCAAGAGAACAATGTGAGGGAGGTGTGAACTGGGTGAGCAGATAACTGGTTTGCAGGCGCGAGGGAGATGACTATTGGGCTTCCTGCGAAGGGTCAATGCGGAAACGTGTCACAAAATCCCCCTTTGAACTGAAACACAGTAAAATATATCGGATAATTCAGCCATTCTATCAACTAATCAAGTCGAATTTTTGGGGTTATATCTAAAAGTCTATTGACGTAGTCTGATAACCACTCGGTCCATATTTCCCACCTCTTTACTCCACGAGGAAGTAAAGAGCGGTCAACATTGGCAGAAAGCTTGTGAACTGATTCACTTCTCTGTGCCCGCTTCACGCCCAGTGGGAAATATCACATTTCATCATCGTGGATAGCGAGGCCATACCATTTTGAAACACACTTCTCAAGTCGGGAACTATAGAAATGATCCCTGAAAGTATAGTCTTAGTTTGCTTGAGGGTGAAAACGGAATTTGACTTTCAAAAAAACAACTATCACCGATGGTTCTCCTTTTGTTACCACCAGAGTATGTTCCTTTGGTGCTGAGGCAGACTGTGAGGCGCTGGACAGAGGCAAACGAAGCCATGCAGGACTTCTTGGATTGATGGACTGCTATCCGCAGTGTGGACCTCTTGGGAGGTTATCCACAGCATTCCGGAATGCCTTACGGAATAACATTTGATTCTGTGAAACTGCCACCGTTCCAATCTGGACTGTACACTACTTCACCAACAACAAGCCAACGGTCACCAGTGAACTCAAAGGTCTTCTCAATGAGAAGAAAAAAGGCTTCAACTGCAGGGACAGGGGTATATTCGGGTAATCAGCGTGACTTGAAGGACAAGCTCAGGGATTGCTAGGACACCAAATTCCAAGAGAACAATGTGAGGGAGGTGTGAACTGGGTGAGCAGATAACTGGTTTGCAGGCGCGAGGGAGATGACTATTGGGCTTCCTGCGAAGGGTCAATGCGGAAAGGTGTCACAAAATCCCCCTTTGAACTGAAACACAGTAAAATATATCGGATAATTCAGCCATTCTATCAACTAATCAAGTCGAATTTTTGGGGTTATATATAAAAGTCTATTGACGTAGTCTGATAACCACTCAGTCCATATTTCCCACCTCTTTACTCCACTAGTGAGTAAAGAGCGGTCATCAATGGCAGAAAGCTTGTGAACTGATTCACTTCTCTGTGCCCGCTTCACGCCCAGTGGGAAATATCACATTTCATCATCGTGGATAGCAAGGCCATACCATTTTGAAACACACTTCTCAAGTCAGAAACTATAGAAATGATCCCTGAAAGTATAGTCTTAGTTTGCTTGAGGGTGAAAATGGAATTTGACTTTCAAAAAAACAACTATCACCGATGGTTCTCCTTTTGTTACCACCAGAGTATGTTCCTTTGGTGCTGAGGCAGACTGTGAGGCGCTGGACAGAGGCAAACGAAGCCATGCAGGACTTCTTGGATTGATGGACTGCTATCCGCAGTGTGGACCTCTTGGGAGGTTATCCACAGCATTCCGGAATGCCTTACGGAATAACATTTGATTCTGTGAAAATGCCACCGTTCCAATCTGGACTGTAAACTACTTCACCAACAACAAGCCATCGGTCACCAGTGAACTCAAAGGTCTTCTCAATGAGAAGAAAAAAGGCTTCAACTGCAGGGACAGGGGTATATTCGGGTAATCAGCGTGACTTGAAGGACAAGCTCAGGGATTGCTAGGACACCAAATTCCAAGAGAACAATGTGAGGGAGGTGTGAACTGGGTGAGCAGATAACTGGTTTGCAGGCGCGAGGGAGATGACTATTGGGCTTCCTGCGAAGGGTCAATGCGGAAAGGTGTCACAAAATCCCCCTTTGAACTGAAACACAGTAAAATATATCGGATAATTCAGCCATTCTATCAACTAATCAAGTCGAATTTTTGGGGTTATATCTAAAAGTCTATTGACGTAGTCTGATAACCACTCGGTCCATATTTCCCACCTCTTTACTCCACGAGGAAGTAAAGAGCGGTCAACATTGGCAGAAAGCTTGTGAACTGATTCACTTCTCTGTGCCCGCTTCACGCCCAGTGGGAAATATCACATTTCATCATCGTGGATAGCGAGGCCATACCATTTTGAAACACACTTCTCAAGTCGGGAACTATAGAAATGATCCCTGAAAGTATAGTCTTAGTTTGCTTGAGGGTGAAAACGGAATTTGACTTTCAAAAAAACAACTATCACCGATGGTTCTCCTTTTGTTACCACCAGAGTATGTTCCTTTGGTGCTGAGGCAGACTGTGAGGCGCTGGACAGAGGCAAACGAAGCCATGCTGGACTTCTTGGATTGATGGACTGCTATCTGCAGTGTGGACCTCTTGGGAGGTTATCCACAGCATTCCGGAATGCCTTACGGAATAACATTTGATTCTGTGAAAATGCCACCGTTCCAATCTGGACTGTACACTACTTCACCAACAACAAGCCAACGGTCACCAGTGAACTCAAAGGTCTTCTCAATGAGAAGAAAAAAGGCTTCAACTGCAGGGACAGGGGTATATTCGGGTAATCAGCGTGACTTGAAGGACAAGCTCAGGGATTGCTAGGACACCAAATTCCAAGAGAACAATGTGAGGGAGGTGTGAACTGGGTGAGCAGATAACTGGTTTGCAGGCGCGAGGGAGATGACTATTGGGCTTCCTGCGAAGGGTCAATGCGGAAACGTGTCACAAAATCCCCCTTTGAACTGAAACACAGTAAAATATATCGGATAATTCAGCCATTCTATCAACTAATCAAGTCGAATTTTTGGGGTTATATCTAAAAGTCTATTGACGTAGTCTGATAACCACTCGGTCCATATTTCCCACCTCTTTACTCCACGAGGAAGTAAAGAGCGGTCAACATTGGCAGAAAGCTTGTGAACTGATTCACTTCTCTGTGCCCGCTTCACGCCCAGTGGGAAATATCACATTTCATCATCGTCGATAGCGAGGCCATACCATTTTGAAACACACTTCTCAAGTCGGGAACTATAGAAATGATCCCTGAAAGTATATCTTAGTTTGCTTGAGGGTGAAAACGGAATTTGACTTTCAAAAAAACAACTATCACCGATGGTTCTCCTTTTGTTACCACCAGAGTATGTTCCTTTGGTGCTGAGGCAGACTGTGAGGCGCTGGACAGAGGCAAACGAAGCCATGCAGGACTTCTTGGATTGATGGACTGCTATCCGCAGTGTGGACCTCTTGGGAGGTTATCCACAGCATTCCGGAATGCCTTACGGAATAACATTTGATTCTGTGAAACTGCCACCGTTCCAATCTGGACTGTACACTACTTCACCAACAACAAGCCAACGGTCACCAGTGAACTCAAAGGTCTTCTCAATGAGAAGAAAAAAGGCTTCAACTGCAGGGACAGGGGTATATTCGGGTAATCAGCGTGACTTGAAGGACAAGCTCAGGGATTGCTAGGACACCAAATTCCAAGAGAACAATGTGAGAGAGGTGTGAACCGGGTGAGCAGATAACTGGTTTGCAGGCGCGAGGGAGATGACTATTGGGCTTCCTGCGAAGGGTCAATGCGGAAAGGTGTCACAAAATCCCCCTTTGAACTGAAACACAGTAAAATATATCGGATAATTCAGCCATTCTATCAACTAATCAAGTCGAATTTTTGGGGTTATATATAAAAGTCTATTGACGTAGTCTGATAACCACTCAGTCCATATTTCCCACCTCTTTACTCCACTAGGAAGTAAAGAGCGGTCATCAATGGCAGAAAGCTTGTGAACTGATTCACTTCTCTGTGCCCGCTTCACGCCCAGTGGGAAATATCACATTTCATCATCGTGGATAGCGAGGCCATACCATTTTCAAACACACTTCTCAAGTCGGGAACTATAGAAATGATCCCTGAAAGTATAGTCTTAGTTTGCTTGAGGGTGAAAACAGAATTTGACTTTCAAAAAAACAACTATCACCGATGGTTCTCCTTTTGTTACCACCAGAGTATGTTCCTTTGGTGCTGAGGCAGACTGTGAGGCGCTGGACAGAGGCAAACGAAGCCATGCAGGACTTCTTGGATTGATGGACTGCTATCCGCAGTGTGGACCTCTTGGGAGGTTATCCACAGCATTCCGGAATGCCTTACGGAATAACATTTGATTCTGTGAAAATGCCACCGTTCCAATCTGGACTGTACACTACTTCACCAACAACAAGCCAACGGTCACCAGTGAACTCAAAGGTCTTCTCAATGAGAAGAAAAAAGGCTTCAACTGCAGGGACAGGGGTATATTCGGGTAATCAGCGTGACTTGAAGGACAAGCTCAGGGATTGCTAGGACACCAAATTCCAAGAGAACAATGTGAGGGAGGTGTGAACTGGGTGAGCAGATAACTGGTTTGCAGGCGCGAGGGAGATGACTATTGGGCTTCCTGCGAAGGGTCAATGCGGAAAGGTGTCACAAAATCCCCCTTTGAACTGAAACACAGTAAAATATATCGGATAATTCAGCCATTCTATCAACTAATCAAGTCGAATTTTTGGGGTTATATATAAAAGTCTATTGACGTAGTCTGATAACCACTCAGTCCATATTTCCCACCTCTTTACTCCACGAGGAAGTAAAGAGCGGTCAACATTGGCAGAAAGCTTGTGAACTGATTCACTTCTCTGTGCCCGCTTCACGCCCAGTGGGAAATATCACATTTCATCATCGTGGATAGTGAGGCCATACGATTTTGAAACACACTTCTCAAGTCGGGAACTATAGAAATGATCCCTGAAAGTATAGTCTTAGTTTGCTTGAGGGTGAAAACGGAATTTGACTTTCAAAAAAACAACTATCACCGATGGTTCTCCTTTTGTTACCACCAGAGTATGTTCCTTTGGTGCTGAGGCAGACTGTGAGGCGCTGGACAGAGGCAAACGAAGCCATGCAGGACTTCTTGGATTGATGGACTGCTATCCGCAGTGTGGACCTCTTGGGAGGTTATCCACAGCATTCCGGAATGCCTTACGGAATAACATTTGATTCTGTGAAAATGCCACCGTTCCAATCTGGACTGTAAACTACTTCACCAACAACAAGCCATCGGTCACCAGTGAACTCAAAGGTCTTCTCAATGAGAAGAAAAAAGGCTTCAACTGCAGGGACAGGGGTATATTCGGGTAATCAGCGTGACTTGAAGGACAAGCTCAGGGATTGCTAGGACACCAAATTCCAAGAGAACAATGTGAGGGAGGTGTGAACTGGGTGAGCAGATAACTGGTTTGCAGGCGCGAGGGAGATGACTATTGGGCTTCCTGCGAAGGGTCAATGCGGAAAGGTGTCACAAAATCCCCCTTTGAACTGAAACACAGTAAAATATATCGGATAATTCAGCCATTCTATCAACTAATCAAGTCGAATTTTTGGGGTTATATATAAAAGTCTATTGACGTAGTCTGATAACCACTCAGTCCATATTTCCCACCTCTTTACTCCACTAGGAAGTAAAGAGCGGTCATCAATGGCAGAAAGCTTGTGAACTGATTCACTTCTCTGTGCCCGCTTCACGCCCAGTGGGAAATATCACATTTCATCATCGTGGATAGCGAGGCCATACCATTTTCAAACACACTTCTCAAGTCGGGAACTATAGAAATGATCCCTGAAAGTATAGTCTTAGTTTGCTTGAGGGTGAAAACAGAATTTGACTTTCAAAAAAACAACTATCACCGATGGTTCTCCTTTTGTTACCACCAGAGTATGTTCCTTTGGTGCTGAGGCAGACTGTGAGGCGCTGGACAGAGGCAAACGAAGCCATGCTGGACTTCTTGGATTGATGGACTGCTATCTGCAGTGTGGACCTCTTGGGAGGTTATCCACAGCATTCCGGAATGCCTTACGGAATAACATTTGATTCTGTGAAAATGCCACCGTTCCAATCTGGACTGTACACTACTTCACCAACAACAAGCCAACGGTCACCAGTGAACTCAAAGGTCTTCTCAATGAGAAGAAAAAAGGCTTCAACTGCAGGGACAGGGGTATATTCGGGTAATCAGCGTGACTTGAAGGACAAGCTCAGGGATTGCTAGGACACCAAATTCCAAGAGAACAATGTGAGGGAGGTGTGAACTGGGTGAGCAGATAACTGGTTTGCAGGCGCGAGGGAGATGACTATTGGGCTTCCTGCGAAGGGTCAATGCGGAAAGGTGTCACAAAATCCCCCTTTGAACTGAAACACAGTAAAATATATCGGATAATTCAGCCATTCTATCAACTAATCAAGTCGAATTTTTGGGGTTATATATAAAAGTCTATTGACGTAGTCTGATAACCACTCAGTCCATATTTCCCACCTCTTTACTCCACTAGGAAGTAAAGAGCGGTCATCAATGGCAGAAAGCTTGTGAACTGATTCACTTCTCTGTGCCCGCTTCACGCCCAGTGGGAAATATCACATTTCATCATCGTGGATAGCGAGGCCATACCATTTTCAAACACACTTCTCAAGTCGGGAACTATAGAAATGATCCCTGAAAGTATAGTCTTAGTTTGCTTGAGGGTGAAAACAGAATTTGACTTTCAAAAAAACAACTATCACCGATGGTTCTCCTTTTGTTACCACCAGAGTATGTTCCTTTGGTGCTGAGGCAGACTGTGAGGCGCTGGACAGAGGCAAACGAAGCCATGCAGGACTTCTTGGATTGATGGACTGCTATCCGCAGTGTGGACCTCTTGGGAGGTTATCCACAGCATTCCGGAATGCCTTACGGAATAACATTTGATTCTGTGAAAATGCCACCGTTCCAATCTGGACTGTACACTACTTCACCAACAACAAGCCAACGGTCACCAGTGAACTCAAAGGTCTTCTCAATGAGAAGAAAAAAGGCTTCAACTGCAGGGACAGGGGTATATTCGGGTAATCAGCGTGACTTGAAGGACAAGCTCAGGGATTGCTAGGACACCAAATTCCAAGAGAACAATGTGAGGGAGGTGTGAACTGGGTGAGCAGATAACTGGTTTGCAGGCGCGAGGGAGATGACTATTGGGCTTCCTGCGAAGGGTCAATGCGGAAAGGTGTCACAAAATCCCCCTTTGAACTGAAACACAGTAAAATATATCGGATAATTCAGCCATTCTATCAACTAATCAAGTCGAATTTTTGGGGTTATATCTAAAAGTCTATTGACGTAGTCTGATAACCACTCAGTCCATATTTCCCACCTCTTTACTCCACGAGGAAGTAAAGAGCGGTCAACATTGGCAGAAAGCTTGTGAACTGATTCACTTCTCTGTGCCCGCTTCACGCCCAGTGGGAAATATCACATTTCATCATCGTGGATAGTGAGGCCATACGATTTTGAAACACACTTCTCAAGTCGGGAACTATAGAAATGATCCCTGAAAGTATAGTCTTAGTTTGCTTGAGGGTGAAAACGGAATTTGACTTTCAAAAAAACAACTATCACCGATGGTTCTCCTTTTGTTACCACCAGAGTATGTTCCTTTGGTGCTGAGGCAGACTGTGAGGCGCTGGACAGAGGCAAACGAAGCCATGCAGGACTTCTTGGATTGATGGACTGCTATCCGCAGTGTGGACCTCTTGGGAGGTTATCCACAGCATTCCGGAATGCCTTACGGAATAACATTTGATTCTGTGAAAATGCCACCGTTCCAATCTGGACTGTAAACTACTTCACCAACAACAAGCCATCGGTCACCAGTGAACTCAAAGGTCTTCTCAATGAGAAGAAAAAAGGCTTCAACTGCAGGGACAGGGGTATATTTGGGTAATCAGCGTGACTTGAAGGACAAGCTCAGGGATTGCTAGGACACCAAATTCCAAGAGAACAATGTGAGGGAGGTGTGAACTGGGTGAGCAGATAACTGGTTTGCAGGCGCGAGGGAGATGACTATTGGGCTTCCTGCGAAGGGTCAATGCGGAAACGTGTCACAAAATCCCCCTTTGAACTGAAACACAGTAAAATATATCGGATAATTCAGCCATTCTATCAACTAATCAAGTCGAATTTTTGGGGTCATATCTAAAAGTCTATTGACGTAGTCTGATAACCACTCGGTCCATATTTCCCACCTCTTTACTCCACGAGGAAGTAAAGAGCGGTCAACATTGGCAGAAAGCTTGTGAACTGATTCACTTCTCTGTGCCCGCTTCACGCCCAGTGGGAAATATCACATTTCATCATCGTGGATAGCGAGGCCATACCATTTTGAAACACACTTCTCAAGTCGGGAACTATAGAAATGATCCCTGAAAGTATAGTCTTAGTTTGCTTGAGGGTGAAAACGGAATTTGACTTTCAAAAAAACAACTATCACCGATGGTTCTCCTTTTGTTACCACCAGAGTATGTTCCTTTGGTGCTGAGGCAGACTGTGAGGCGCTGGACAGAGGCAAACGAAGCCATGCAGGACTTCTTGGATTGATGGACTGCTATCCGCAGTGTGGACCTCTTGGGAGGTTATCCACAGCATTCCGGAATGCCTTACGGAATAACATTTGATTCTGTGAAACTGCCACCGTTCCAATCTGGACTGTACACTACTTCACCAACAACAAGCCAACGGTCACCAGTGAACTCAAAGGTCTTCTCAATGAGAAGAAAAAAGGCTTCAACTGCAGGGACAGGGGTATATTCGGGTAATCAGCGTGACTTGAAGGACAAGCTCAGGGATTGCTAGGACACCAAATTCCAAGAGAACAATGTGAGGGAGGTGTGAACCGGGTGAGCAGATAACTGGTTTGCAGGCGCGAGGGAGATGACTATTGGGCTTCCTGCGAAGGGTCAATGCGGAAAGGTGTCACAAAATCCCCCTTTGAACTGAAACACAGTAAAATATATCGGATAATTCAGCCATTCTATCAACTAATCAAGTCGAATTTTTGGGGTTATATCTAAAAGTCTATTGACGTAGTCTGATAACCACTCGGTCCATATTTCCCACCTCTTTACTCCACGAGGAAGTAAAGAGCGGTCAACATTGGCAGAAAGCTTGTGAACTGATTCACTTCTCTGTGCCCGCTTCACGCCCAGTGGGAAATATCACATTTCATCATCGTGGATAGCGAGGCCATACCATTTTGAAACACACTTCTCAAGTCGGGAACTATAGAAATGATCCCTGAAAGTATAGTCTTAGTTTGCTTGAGGGTGAAAACGGAATTTGACTTTCAAAAAAACAACTATCACCGATGGTTCTTTTGTTACCACCAGAGTATGTTCCTTTGGTGCTGAGGCAGACTGTGAGGCGCTGGACAGAGGCAAACGAAGCCATGCAGGACTTCTTGGATTGATGGACTGCTATCCGCAGTGTGGACCTCTTGGGAGGTTATCCACAGCATTCCGGAATGCCTTACGGAATAACATTTGATTCTGTGAAACTGCCACCGTTCCAATCTGGACTGTACACTACTTCACCAACAACAAGCCAACGGTCACCAGTGAACTCAAAGGTCTTCTCAATGAGAAGAAAAAAGGCTTCAACTGCAGGGACAGGGGTATATTCGGGTAATCAGCGTGACTTGAAGGACAAGCTCAGGGATTGCTAGGACACCAAATTCCAAGAGAACAATGTGAGGGAGGTGTGAACCGGGTGAGCAGATAACTGGTTTGCAGGCGCGAGGGAGATGACTATTGGGCTTCCTGCGAAGGGTCAATGCGGAAAGGTGTCACAAAATCCCCCTTTGAACTGAAACACAGTAAAATATATCGGATAATTCAGCCATTCTATCAACTAATCAAGTCGAATTTTTGGGGTTATATATAAAAGTCTATTGACGTAGTCTGATAACCACTCAGTCCATATTTCCCACCTCTTTACTCCACTAGGAAGTAAAGAGCGGTCATCAATGGCAGAAAGCTTGTGAACTGATTCACTTCTCTGTGCCCGCTTCACGCCCAGTGGGAAATATCACATTTCATCATCGTGGATAGCGAGGCCATACCATTTTGAAACACACTTCTCAAGTCGGGAACTATAGAAATGATCCCTGAAAGTATAGTCTTAGTTTGCTTGAGGGTGAAAACGGAATTTGACTTTCAAAAAAACAACTATCACCGATGGTTCTCCTTTTGTTACCACCAGAGTATGTTCCTTTGGTGCTGAGGCAGACTGTGAGGCGCTGGACAGAGGCAAACGAAGCCATGCAAGACTTCTTGGATTGATGGACTGCTATCCGCAGTGTGGACCTCTTGGGAGGTTATCCACAGCATTCCGGAATGCCTTACGGAATAACATTTGATTCTGTGAAAATGCCACCGTTCCAATCTGGACTGTACACTACTTCACCAACAACAAGCCAACGGTCACCAGTGAACTCAAAGGTCTTCTCAATGAGAAGAAAAAAGGCTTCAACTGCAGGGACAGGGGTATATTCGGGTAATCAGCGTGACTTGAAGGACAAGCTCAGGGATTGCTAGGACACCAAATTCCAAGAGAACAATGTGAGGGAGGTGTGAACTGGCTGAGCAGATAACTGGTTTGCAGGCGCGAGGGAGATGACTATTGGGCTTCCTGCGAAGGGTCAATGCGGAAAGGTGTCACAAAATCCCCCTTTGAACTGAAACACAGTAAAATATATCGGATAATTCAGCCATTCTATCAACTAATCAAGTACAATTTTTGGGGTTATATATAAAAGTCTATTGACGTAGTCTGATAACCACTCAGTCCATATTTCCCACCTCTTTACTCCACGAGGAAGTAAAGAGCGGTCATCAATAACAAAAAGCTTGTGAACTGATTCACTTCTCTGTGCCCGCGTCACGCCCAGTGGGAAATATCACATTTCGTCATCGTGGATAGCGAGGCCATACCATTTTGAAACACACTTCTCAAGTCGGGAACTATAGAAATGATCCCTGAAAGTATAGTCTTAGTTTGCTTGAGGGTGAAAACGGAATTTGACTTTCAAAAAAACAACTATCACCGATGGTTCTCCTTTTGTTACCACCAGAGTATGTTCCTTTGGTGCTGAGGCAGACTGTGAGGCGCTGGACAGAGGCAAACGAAGCCATGCAGGACTTCTTGGATTGATGGACTGCTATCCGCAGTGTGGACCTCTTGGGAGGTTATCCACAGCATTCCGGAATGCCTTACGGAATAACATTTGATTCTGTGAAACTGCCACCGTTCCAATCTGGACTGTACACTACTTCACCAACAACAAGCCAACGGTCACCAGTGAACTCAAAGGTCTTCTCAATGAGAAGAAAAAAGGCTTCAACTGCAGGGACAGGGGTATATTCGGGTAATCAGCGTGACTTGAAGGACAAGCTCAGGGATTGCTAGGACACCAAATTCCAAGAGAACAATGTGAGGGAGGTGTGAACCGGGTGAGCAGATAACTGGTTTGCAGGCGCGAGGGAGATGACTATTGGGCTTCCTGCGAAGGGTCAATGCGGAAAGGTGTCACAAAATCCCCCTTTGAACTGAAACACAGTAAAATATATCGGATAATTCAGCCATTCTATCAACTAATCAAGTCGAATTTTTGGGGTTATATATAAAAGTCTATTGACGTAGTCTGATAACCACTCAGTCCATATTTCCCACCTCTTTACTCCACTAGGAAGTAAAGAGCGGTCATCAATGGCAGAAAGCTTGTGAACTGATTCACTTCTCTGTGCCCGCTTCACGCCCAGTGGGAAATATCACATTTCATCATCGTGGATAGCGAGGCCATACCATTTTGAAACACACTTCTCAAGTCGGGAACTATAGAAATGATCCCTGAAAGTATAGTCTTAGTTTGCTTGAGGGTGAAAACGGAATTTGACTTTCAAAAAAACAACTATCACCGATGGTTCTCCTTTTGTTACCACCAGAGTATGTTCCTTTGGTGCTGAGGCAGACTGTGAGGCGCTGGACAGAGGCAAACGAAGCCATGCAAGACTTCTTGGATTGATGGACTGCTATCCGCAGTGTGGACCTCTTGGGAGGTTATCCACAGCATTCCGGAATGCCTTACGGAATAACATTTGATTCTGTGAAAATGCCACCGTTCCAATCTGGACTGTACACTACTTCACCAACAACAAGCCAACGGTCACCAGTGAACTCAAAGGTCTTCTCAATGAGAAGAAAAAAGGCTTCAACTGCAGGGACAGGGGTATATTCGGGTAATCAGCGTGACTTGAAGGACAAGCTCAGGGATTGCTAGGACACCAAATTCCAAGAGAACAATGTGAGGGAGGTGTGAACTGGCTGAGCAGATAACTGGTTTGCAGGCGCGAGGGAGATGACTATTGGGCTTCCTGCGAAGGGTCAATGCGGAAAGGTGTCACAAAATCCCCCTTTGAACTGAAACACAGTAAAATATATCGGATAATTCAGCCATTCTATCAACTAATCAAGTACAATTTTTGGGGTTATATATAAAAGTCTATTGACGTAGTCTGATAACCACTCAGTCCATATTTCCCACCTCTTTACTCCACGAGGAAGTAAAGAGCGGTCATCAATAACAAAAAGCTTGTGAACTGATTCACTTCTCTGTGCCCGCGTCACGCCCAGTGGGAAATATCACATTTCGTCATCGTGGATAGCGAGGCCATACCATTTTGAAACACACTTCTCAAGTCGGGAACTATAGAAATGATCCCTGAAAGTATAGTCTTAGTTTGCTTGAGGGTGAAAACGGAATTTGACTTTCAAAAAAACAACTATCACCGATGGTTCTCCTTTTGTTACCACCAGAGTATGTTCCTTTGGTGCTGAGGCAGACTGTGAGGCGCTGGACAGAGGCAAACGAAGCCATGCAGGACTTCTTGGATTGATGGACTGCTATCCGCAGTGTGGACCTCTTGGGAGGTTATCCACAGCATTCCGGAATGCCTTACGGAATAACATTTGATTCTGTGAAACTGCCACCGTTCCAATCTGGACTGTACACTACTTCACCAACAACAAGCCAACGGTCACCAGTGAACTCAAAGGTCTTCTCAATGAGAAGAAAAAAGGCTTCAACTGCAGGGACAGGGGTATATTCGGGTAATCAGCGTGACTTGAAGGACAAGCTCAGGGATTGCTAGGACACCAAATTCCAAGAGAACAATGTGAGGGAGGTGTGAACCGGGTGAGCAGATAACTGGTTTGCAGGCGCGAGGGAGATGACTATTGGGCTTCCTGCGAAGGGTCAATGCGGAAAGGTGTCACAAAATCCCCCTTTGAACTGAAACACAGTAAAATATATCGGATAATTCAGCCATTCTATCAACTAATCAAGTCGAATTTTTGGGGTTATATATAAAAGTCTATTGACGTAGTCTGATAACCACTCAGTCCATATTTCCCACCTCTTTACTCCACTAGGAAGTAAAGAGCGGTCATCAATGGCAGAAAGCTTGTGAACTGATTCACTTCTCTGTGCCCGCTTCACGCCCAGTGGGAAATATCACATTTCATCATCGTGGATAGCGAGGCCATACCATTTTGAAACACACTTCTCAAGTCGGGAACTATAGAAATGATCCCTGAAAGTATAGTCTTAGTTTGCTTGAGGGTGAAAACGGAATTTGACTTTCAAAAAAACAACTATCACCGATGGTTCTCCTTTTGTTACCACCAGAGTATGTTCCTTTGGTGCTGAGGCAGACTGTGAGGCGCTGGACAGAGGCAAACGAAGCCATGCAAGACTTCTTGGATTGATGGACTGCTATCCGCAGTGTGGACCTCTTGGGAGGTTATCCACAGCATTCCGGAATGCCTTACGGAATAACATTTGATTCTGTGAAAATGCCACCGTTCCAATCTGGACTGTACACTACTTCACCAACAACAAGCCAACGGTCACCAGTGAACTCAAAGGTCTTCTCAATGAGAAGAAAAAAGGCTTCAACTGCAGGGACAGGGGTATATTCGGGTAATCAGCGTGACTTGAAGGACAAGCTCAGGGATTGCTAGGACACCAAATTCCAAGAGAACAATGTGAGGGAGGTGTGAACTGGCTGAGCAGATAACTGGTTTGCAGGCGCGAGGGAGATGACTATTGGGCTTCCTGCGAAGGGTCAATGCGGAAAGGTGTCACAAAATCCCCCTTTGAACTGAAACACAGTAAAATATATCGGATAATTCAGCCATTCTATCAACTAATCAAGTACAATTTTTGGGGTTATATATAAAAGTCTATTGACGTAGTCTGATAACCACTCAGTCCATATTTCCCACCTCTTTACTCCACTAGGAAGTAAAGAGCGGTCATCAATGGCAGAAAGCTTGTGAACTGATTCACTTCTCTGTGCCCGCTTCACGCCCAGTGGGAAATATCACATTTCATCATCGTGGATAGCGAGGCCATACCATTTTGAAACACACTTCTCAAGTCAGAAACTATAGAAATGATCCCTGAAAGTATAGTCTTAGTTTGCTTGAGGGTGAAAATGGAATTTGACTTTCAAAAAAACAACTATCACCGATGGTTCTCCTTTTGTTACCACCAGAGTATGTTCCTTTGGTGCTGAGGCAGACTGTGAGGCGCTGGACAGAGGCAAACGAAGCCATGCTGGACTTCTTGGATTGATGGACTGCTATCTGCAGTGTGGACCTCTTGGGAGGTTATCCACAGCATTCCGGAATGCCTTACGGAATAACATTTGATTCTGTGAAAATGCCACCGTTCCAATCTGGACTGTACACTACTTCACCAACAACAAGCCAACGGTCACCAGTGAACTCAAAGGTCTTCTCAATGAGAAGAAAAAAGGCTTCAACTGCAGGGACAGGGGTATATTCGGGTAATCAGCGTGACTTGAAGGACAAGCTCAGGGATTGCTAGGACACCAAATTCCAAGAGAACAATGTGAGGGAGGTGTGAACTGGCTGAGCAGATAACTGGTTTGCAGGCGCGAGGGAGATGACTATTGGGCTTCCTGCGAAGGGTCAATGCGGAAAGGTGTCACAAAATCCCCCTTTGAACTGAAACACAGTAAAATATATCGGATAATTCAGCCATTCTATCAACTAATCAAGTCGAATTTTTGGGGTTATATATAAAAGTCTATTGACGTAGTCTGATAACCACTCAGTCCATATTTCCCACCTCTTTACTCCACTAGGAAGTAAAGAGCGGTCATCAATGGCAGAAAGCTTGTGAACTGATTCACTTCTCTGTGCCCGCTTCACGCCCAGTGGGAAATATCACATTTCATCATCGTGGATAGCGAGGCCATACCATTTTCAAACACACTTCTCAAGTCGGGAACTATAGAAATGATCCCTGAAAGTATAGTCTTAGTTTGCTTGAGGGTGAAAACAGAATTTGACTTTCAAAAAAACAACTATCACCGATGGTTCTCCTTTTGTTACCACCAGAGTATGTTCCTTTGGTGCTGAGGCAGACTGTGAGGCGCTGGACAGAGGCAAACGAAGCCATGCTGGACTTCTTGGATTGATGGACTGCTATCTGCAGTGTGGACCTCTTGGGAGGTTATCCACAGCATTCCGGAATGCCTTACGGAATAACATTTGATTCTGTGAAAATGCCACCGTTCCAATCTGGATTGTACACTACTTCACCAACAACAAGCCAACGGTCACCAGTGAACTCAAAGGTCTTCTCAATGAGAAGAAAAAAGGCTTCAACTGCAGGGACAGGGGTATATTCGGGTAATCAGCGTGACTTGAAGGACAAGCTCAGGGATTGCTAGGACACCAAATTCCAAGAGAACAATGTGAGGGAGGTGTGAACTGGGTGAGCAGATAACTGGTTTGCAGGCGCGAGGGAGATGACTATTGGGCTTCCTGCGAAGGGTCAATGCGGAAAGGTGTCACAAAATCCCCCTTTGAACTGAAACACAGTAAAATATATCGGATAATTCAGCCATTCTATCAACTAATCAAGTCGAATTTTTGGGGTTATATATAAAAGTCTATTGACGTAGTCTGATAACCACTCAGTCCATATTTCCCACCTCTTTACTCCACGAGGAAGTAAAGAGCGGTCATCAATAACAAAAAGCTTGTGAACTGATTCACTTCTCTGTGCCCGCGTCACGCCCAGTGGGAAATATCACATTTCATCATCGTGGATAGCGAGGCCATACCATTTTGAAACACACTTCTCAAGTCGGGAACTATAGAAATGATCCCTGAAAGTATAGTCTTAGTTTGCTTGAGGGTGAAAACGGAATTTGACTTTCAAAAAAACAACTATCACCGATGGTTCTCCTTTTGTTACCACCAGAGTATGTTCCTTTGGTGCTGAGGCAGACTGTGAGGCGCTGGACAGAGGCAAACGAAGCCATGCAGGACTTCTTGGATTGATGGACTGCTATCCGCAGTGTGGACCTCTTGGGAGGTTATCCACAGCATTCCGGAATGCCTTACGGAATAACATTTGATTCTGTGAAACTGCCACCGTTCCAATCTGGACTGTACACTACTTCACCAACAACAAGCCAACGGTCACCAGTGAACTCAAAGGTCTTCTCAATGAGAAGAAAAAAGGCTTCAACTGCAGGGACAGGGGTATATTCGGGTAATCAGCGTGACTTGAAGGACAAGCTCAGGGATTGCTAGGACACCAAATTCCAAGAGAACAATGTGAGGGAGGTGTGAACCGGGTGAGCAGATAACTGGTTTGCAGGCGCGAGGGAGATGACTATTGGGCTTCCTGCGAAGGGTCAATGCGGAAAGGTGTCACAAAATCCCCCTTTGAACTGAAACACAGTAAAATATATCGGATAATTCAGCCATTCTATCAACTAATCAAGTCGAATTTTTGGGGTTATATATAAAAGTCTATTGACGTAGTCTGATAACCACTCAGTCCATATTTCCCACCTCTTTACTCCACTAGGAAGTAAAGAGCGGTCATCAATGGCAGAAAGCTTGTGAACTGATTCACTTCTCTGTGCCCGCTTCACGCCCAGTGGGAAATATCACATTTCATCATCGTGGATAGCGAGGCCATACCATTTTGAAACACACTTCTCAAGTCGGGAACTATAGAAATGATCCCTGAAAGTATAGTCTTAGTTTGCTTGAGGGTGAAAACGGAATTTGACTTTCAAAAAAACAACTATCACCGATGGTTCTCCTTTTGTTACCACCAGAGTATGTTCCTTTGGTGCTGAGGCAGACTGTGAGGCGCTGGACAGAGGCAAACGAAGCCATGCAAGACTTCTTGGATTGATGGACTGCTATCCGCAGTGTGGACCTCTTGGGAGGTTATCCACAGCATTCCGGAATGCCTTACGGAATAACATTTGATTCTGTGAAAATGCCACCGTTCCAATCTGGACTGTACACTACTTCACCAACAACAAGCCAACGGTCACCAGTGAACTCAAAGGTCTTCTCAATGAGAAGAAAAAAGGCTTCAACTGCAGGGACAGGGGTATATTCGGGTAATCAGCGTGACTTGAAGGACAAGCTCAGGGATTGCTAGGACACCAAATTCCAAGAGAACAATGTGAGGGAGGTGTGAACTGGCTGAGCAGATAACTGGTTTGCAGGCGCGAGGGAGATGACTATTGGGCTTCCTGCGAAGGGTCAATGCGGAAAGGTGTCACAAAATCCCCCTTTGAACTGAAACACAGTAAAATATATCGGATAATTCAGCCATTCTATCAACTAATCAAGTACAATTTTTGGGGTTATATATAAAAGTCTATTGACGTAGTCTGATAACCACTCAGTCCATATTTCCCACCTCTTTACTCCACGAGGAAGTAAAGAGCGGTCATCAATAACAAAAAGCTTGTGAACTGATTCACTTCTCTGTGCCCGCGTCACGCCCAGTGGGAAATATCACATTTCGTCATCGTGGATAGCGAGGCCATACCATTTTGAAACACACTTCTCAAGTCGGGAACTATAGAAATGATCCCTGAAAGTATAGTCTTAGTTTGCTTGAGGGTGAAAACGGAATTTGACTTTCAAAAAAACAACTATCACCGATGGTTCTCCTTTTGTTACCACCAGAGTATGTTCCTTTGGTGCTGAGGCAGACTGTGAGGCGCTGGACAGAGGCAAACGAAGCCATGCAGGACTTCTTGGATTGATGGACTGCTATCCGCAGTGTGGACCTCTTGGGAGGTTATCCACAGCATTCCGGAATGCCTTACGGAATAACATTTGATTCTGTGAAACTGCCACCGTTCCAATCTGGACTGTACACTACTTCACCAACAACAAGCCAACGGTCACCAGTGAACTCAAAGGTCTTCTCAATGAGAAGAAAAAAGGCTTCAACTGCAGGGACAGGGGTATATTCGGGTAATCAGCGTGACTTGAAGGACAAGCTCAGGGATTGCTAGGACACCAAATTCCAAGAGAACAATGTGAGGGAGGTGTGAACCGGGTGAGCAGATAACTGGTTTGCAGGCGCGAGGGAGATGACTATTGGGCTTCCTGCGAAGGGTCAATGCGGAAAGGTGTCACAAAATCCCCCTTTGAACTGAAACACAGTAAAATATATCGGATAATTCAGCCATTCTATCAACTAATCAAGTCGAATTTTTGGGGTTATATATAAAAGTCTATTGACGTAGTCTGATAACCACTCAGTCCATATTTCCCACCTCTTTACTCCACTAGGAAGTAAAGAGCGGTCATCAATGGCAGAAAGCTTGTGAACTGATTCACTTCTCTGTGCCCGCTTCACGCCCAGTGGGAAATATCACATTTCATCATCGTGGATAGCGAGGCCATACCATTTTGAAACACACTTCTCAAGTCGGGAACTATAGAAATGATCCCTGAAAGTATAGTCTTAGTTTGCTTGAGGGTGAAAACGGAATTTGACTTTCAAAAAAACAACTATCACCGATGGTTCTCCTTTTGTTACCACCAGAGTATGTTCCTTTGGTGCTGAGGCAGACTGTGAGGCGCTGGACAGAGGCAAACGAAGCCATGCAAGACTTCTTGGATTGATGGACTGCTATCCGCAGTGTGGACCTCTTGGGAGGTTATCCACAGCATTCCGGAATGCCTTACGGAATAACATTTGATTCTGTGAAAATGCCACCGTTCCAATCTGGACTGTACACTACTTCACCAACAACAAGCCAACGGTCACCAGTGAACTCAAAGGTCTTCTCAATGAGAAGAAAAAAGGCTTCAACTGCAGGGACAGGGGTATATTCGGGTAATCAGCGTGACTTGAAGGACAAGCTCAGGGATTGCTAGGACACCAAATTCCAAGAGAACAATGTGAGGGAGGTGTGAACTGGCTGAGCAGATAACTGGTTTGCAGGCGCGAGGGAGATGACTATTGGGCTTCCTGCGAAGGGTCAATGCGGAAAGGTGTCACAAAATCCCCCTTTGAACTGAAACACAGTAAAATATATCGGATAATTCAGCCATTCTATCAACTAATCAAGTCGAATTTTTGGGGTTATATATAAAAGTCTATTGACGTAGTCTGATAACCACTCAGTCCATATTTCCCACCTCTTTACTCCACTAGGAAGTAAAGAGCGGTCATCAATGGCAGAAAGCTTGTGAACTGATTCACTTCTCTGTGCCCGCTTCACGCCCAGTGGGAAATATCACATTTCATCATCGTGGATAGCGAGGCCATACCATTTTGAAAGACACTTCTCAAGTCAGAAACTATAGAAATGATCCCTGAAAGTATAGTCTTAGTTTGCTTGAGGGTGAAAATGGAATTTGACTTTCAAAAAAACAACTATCACCGATGGTTCTCCTTTTGTTACCACCAGAGTATGTTCCTTTGGTGCTGAGGCAGACTGTGAGGCGCTGGACAGAGGCAAACGAAGCCATGCTGGACTTCTTGGATTGATGGACTGCTATCTGCAGTGTGGACCTCTTGGGAGGTTATCCACAGCATTCCGGAATGCCTTACGGAATAACATTTGATTCTGTGAAAATGCCACCGTTCCAATCTGGACTGTACACTACTTCACCAACAACAAGCCAACGGTCACCAGTGAACTCAAAGGTCTTCTCAATGAGAAGAAAAAAGGCTTCAACTGCAGGGACAGGGGTATATTCGGGTAATCAGCGTGACTTGAAGGACAAGCTCAGGGATTGCTAGGACACCAAATTCCAAGAGAACAATGTGAGGGAGGTGTGAACTGGCTGAGCAGATAACTGGTTTGCAGGCGCGAGGGAGATGACTATTGGGCTTCCTGCGAAGGGTCAATGCGGAAAGGTGTCACAAAATCCCCCTTTGAACTGAAACACAGTAAAATATATCGGATAATTCAGCCATTCTATCAACTAATCAAGTCGAATTTTTGGGGTTATATATAAAAGTCTATTGACGTAGTCTGATAACCACTCAGTCCATATTTCCCACCTCTTTACTCCACTAGGAAGTAAAGAGCGGTCATCAATGGCAGAAAGCTTGTGAACTGATTCACTTCTCTGTGCCCGCTTCACGCCCAGTGGGAAATATCACATTTCATCATCGTGGATAGCGAGGCCATACCATTTTGAAACACACTTCTCAAGTCAGAAACTATAGAAATGATCCCTGAAAGTATAGTCTTAGTTTGCTTGAGGGTGAAAATGGAATTTGACTTTCAAAAAAACAACTATCACCGATGGTTCTCCTTTTGTTACCACCAGAGTATGTTCCTTTGGTGCTGAGGCAGACTGTGAGGCGCTGGACAGAGGCAAACGAAGCCATGCAGGACTTCTTGGATTGATGGACTGCTATCCGCAGTGTGGACCTCTTGGGAGGTTATCCACAGCATTCCGGAATGCCTTACGGAATAACATTTGATTCTGTGAAAATGCCACCGTTCCAATCTGGACTGTACACTACTTCACCAACAACAAGCCAACGGTCACCAGTGAACTCAAAGGTCTTCTCAATGAGAAGAAAAAAGGCTTCAACTGCAGGGACAGGGGTATATTCGGGTAATCAGCGTGACTTGAAGGACAAGCTCAGGGATTGCTAGGACACCAAATTCCAAGAGAACAATGTGAGGGAGGTGTGAACTGGCTGAGCAGATAACTGGTTTGCAGGCGCGAGGGAGATGACTATTGGGCTTCCTGCGAAGGGTCAATGCGGAAAGGTGTCACAAAATCCCCCTTTGAACTGAAACACAGTAAAATATATCGGATAATTCAGCCATTCTATCAACTAATCAAGTCGAATTTTTGGGGTTGTATATAAAAGTCTATTGACATAGTCTGATAACCACTCAGTCCATATTTCCCACCTCTTTACTCCACTAGGAAGTAAAGAGCGGTCATCAATGGCAGAAAGCTTGTGAACTGATTCACTTCTCTGTGCCCGCTTCACGCCCAGTGGGAAATATCACATTTCATCATCGTGGATAGCGAGCCCATACCATTTTGAAACACACTTCTCAAGTCGGGAACTATAGAAATGATCCCTGAAAGTATAGTCTTAGTTTGCTTGAGGGTGAAAACGGAATTTGACTTTCAAAAAAACAACTATCACCGATGGTTCTCCTTTTGTTACCACCAGAGTATGTTCCTTTGGTGCTGAGGCAGACTGTGAGGCGCTGGACAGAGGCAAACGAAGCCATGCAGGACTTCTTGGATTGATGGACTGCTATCCGCAGTGTGGACCTCTTGGGAGGTTATCCACAGCATTCCGGAATGCCTTACGGAATAACATTTGATTCTGTGAAAATGCCACCGTTCCAATCTGGACTGTACACTACTTCACCAACAACAAGCCAACGGTCACCAGTGAACTCAAAGGTCTTCTCAATGAGAAGAAAAAAGGCTTCAACTGCAGGGACAGGGGTATATTCGGGTAATCAGCGTGACTTGAAGGACAAGCTCAGGGATTGCTAGGACACCAAATTCCAAGAGAACAATGTGAGGGAGGTGTGAACTGGCTGAGCAGATAACTGGTTTGCAGGCGCGAGGGAGATGACTATTGGGCTTCCTGCGAAGGGTCAATGCGGAAAGGTGTCACAAAATCCCCCTTTGAACTGAAACACAGTAAAATATATCGGATAATTCAGCCATTCTATCAACTAATCAAGTCGAATTTTTGGGGTTATATATAAAAGTCTATTGACGTAGTCTGATAACCACTCAGTCCATATTTCCCACCTCTTTACTCCACTAGGAAGTAAAGAGCGGTCATCAATGGCAGAAAGCTTGTGAACTGATTCACTTCTCTGTGCCCGCTTCACGCCCAGTGGGAAATATCACATTTCATCATCGTGGATAGCGAGGCCATACCATTTTGAAACACACTTCTCAAGTCGGGAACTATAGAAATGATCCCTGAAAGTATAGTCTTAGTTTGCTTGAGGGTGAAAACGGAATTTGACTTTCAAAAAAACAACTATCACCGATGGTTCTCCTTTTGTTACCACCAGAGTATGTTCCTTTGGTGCTGAGGCAGACTGTGAGGCGCTGGACAGAGGCAAACGAAGCCATGCAAGACTTCTTGGATTGATGGACTGCTATCCGCAGTGTGGACCTCTTGGGAGGTTATCCACAGCATTCCGGAATGCCTTACGGAATAACATTTGATTCTGTGAAAATGCCACCGTTCCAATCTGGACTGTACACTACTTCACCAACAACAAGCCAACGGTCACCAGTGAACTCAAAGGTCTTCTCAATGAGAAGAAAAAAGGCTTCAACTGCAGGGACAGGGGTATATTCGGGTAATCAGCGTGACTTGAAGGACAAGCTCAGGGATTGCTAGGACACCAAATTCCAAGAGAACAATGTGAGGGAGGTGTGAACTGGCTGAGCAGATAACTGGTTTGCAGGCGCGAGGGAGATGACTATTGGGCTTCCTGCGAAGGGTCAATGCGGAAAGGTGTCACAAAATCCCCCTTTGAACTGAAACACAGTAAAATATATCGGATTATTCAGCCATTCTATCAACTAATCAAGTCGAATTTTTGGGGTTATATATAAAAGTCTATTGACGTAGTCTGATAACCACTCAGTCCATATTTCCCACCTCTTTACTCCACTAGGAAGTAAAGAGCGGTCATCAATGGCAGAAAGCTTGTGAACTGATTCACTTCTCTGTGCCCGCTTCACGCCCAGTGGGAAATATCACATTTCATCATCGTGGATAGCGAGGCCATACCATTTTGAAACACACTTCTCAAGTCAGAAACTATAGAAATGATCCCTGAAAGTATAGTCTTAGTTTGCTTGAGGGTGAAAATGGAATTTGACTTTCAAAAAAACAACTATCACCGATGGTTCTCCTTTTGTTACCACCAGAGTATGTTCCTTTGGTGCTGAGGCAGACTGTGAGGCGCTGGACAGAGGCAAACGAAGCCATGCTGGACTTCTTGGATTGATGGACTGCTATCTGCAGTGTGGACCTCTTGGGAGGTTATCCACAGCATTCCGGAATGCCTTACGGAATAACATTTGATTCTGTGAAAATGCCACCGTTCCAATCTGGACTGTACACTACTTCACCAACAACAAGCCAACGGTCACCAGTGAACTCAAAGGTCTTCTCAATGAGAAGAAAAAAGGCTTCAACTGCAGGGACAGGGGTATATTCGGGTAATCAGCGTGACTTGAAGGACAAGCTCAGGGATTGCTAGGACACCAAATTCCAAGAGAACAATGTGAGGGAGGTGTGAACTGGCTGAGCAGATAACTGGTTTGCAGGCGCGAGGGAGATGACTATTGGGCTTCCTGCGAAGGGTCAATGCGGAAAGGTGTCACAAAATCCCCCTTTGAACTGAAACACAGTAAAATATATCGGATAATTCAGCCATTCTATCAACTAATCAAGTCGAATTTTTGGGGTTATATATAAAAGTCTATTGACGTAGTCTGATAACCACTCAGTCCATATTTCCCACCTCTTTACTCCACTAGGAAGTAAAGAGCGGTCATCAATGGCAGAAAGCTTGTGAACTGATTCACTTCTCTGTGCCCGCTTCACGCCCAGTGGGAAATATCACATTTCATCATCGTGGATAGCGAGGCCATACCATTTTGAAACACACTTCTCAAGTCAGAAACTATAGAAATGATCCCTGAAAGTATAGTCTTAGTTTGCTTGAGGGTGAAAATGGAATTTGACTTTCAAAAAAACAACTATCACCGATGGTTCTCCTTTTGTTACCACCAGAGTATGTTCCTTTGGTGCTGAGGCAGACTGTGAGGCGCTGGACAGAGGCAAACGAAGCCATGCAGGACTTCTTGGATTGATGGACTGCTATCCGCAGTGTGGACCTCTTGGGAGGTTATCCACAGCATTCCGGAATGCCTTACGGAATAACATTTGATTCTGTGAAAATGCCACCGTTCCAATCTGGACTGTACACTACTTCACCAACAACAAGCCAACGGTCACCAGTGAACTCAAAGGTCTTCTCAATGAGAAGAAAAAAGGCTTCAACTGCAGGGACAGGGGTATATTCGGGTAATCAGCGTGACTTGAAGGACAAGCTCAGGGATTGCTAGGACACCAAATTCCAAGAGAACAATGTGAGGGAGGTGTGAACTGGCTGAGCAGATAACTGGTTTGCAGGCGCGAGGGAGATGACTATTGGGCTTCCTGCGAAGGGTCAATGCGGAAAGGTGTCACAAAATCCCCCTTTGAACTGAAACACAGTAAAATATATCGGATAATTCAGCCATTCTATCAACTAATCAAGTCGAATTTTTGGGGTTGTATATAAAAGTCTATTGACGTAGTCTGATAACCACTCAGTCCATATTTCCCACCTCTTTACTCCACTAGGAAGTAAAGAGCGGTCATCAATGGCAGAAAGCTTGTGAACTGATTCACTTCTCTGTGCCCGCTTCACGCCCAGTGGGAAATATCACATTTCATCATCGTGGATAGCGAGCCCATACCATTTTGAAACACACTTCTCAAGTCGGGAACTATAGAAATGATCCCTGAAAGTATAGTCTTAGTTTGCTTGAGGGTGAAAACGGAATTTGACTTTCAAAAAAACAACTATCACCGATGGTTCTCCTTTTGTTACCACCAGAGTATGTTCCTTTGGTGCTGAGGCAGACTGTGAGGCGCTGGACAGAGGCAAACGAAGCCATGCAGGACTTCTTGGATTGATGGACTGCTATCCGCAGTGTGGACCTCTTGGGAGGTTATCCACAGCATTCCGGAATGCCTTACGGAATAACATTTGATTCTGTGAAAATGCCACCGTTCCAATCTGGACTGTACACTACTTCACCAACAACAAGCCAACGGTCACCAGTGAACTCAAAGGTCTTCTCAATGAGAAGAAAAAAGGCTTCAACTGCAGGGACAGGGGTATATTCGGGTAATCAGCGTGACTTGAAGGACAAGCTCAGGGATTGCTAGGACACCAAATTCCAAGAGAACAATGTGAGGGAGGTGTGAACTGGCTGAGCAGATAACTGGTTTGCAGGCGCGAGGGAGATGACTATTGGGCTTCCTGCGAAGGGTCAATGCGGAAAGGTGTCACAAAATCCCCCTTTGAACTGAAACACAGTAAAATATATCGGATAATTCAGCCATTCTATCAACTAATCAAGTCGATTTTTTGGGGTTATATATAAAAGTCTATTGACGTAGTCTGATAACCACTCAGTCCATATTTCCCACCTCTTTACTCCACTAGGAAGTAAAGAGCGGTCATCAATGGCAGAAAGCTTGTGAACTGATTCACTTCTCTGTGCCCGCTTCACGCCCAGTGGGAAATATCACATTTCATCATCGTGGATAGCGAGGCCATACCATTTTGAAACACACTTCTCAAGTCAGAAACTATAGAAATGATCCCTGAAAGTATAGTCTTAGTTTGCTTGAGGGTGAAAATGGAATTTGACTTTCAAAAAAACAACTATCACCGATGGTTCTCCTTTTGTTACCACCAGAGTATGTTCCTTTGGTGCTGAGGCAGACTGTGAGGCGCTGGACAGAGGCAAACGAAGCCATGCAGGACTTCTTGGATTGATGGACTGCTATCCGCAGTGTGGACCTCTTGGGAGGTTATCCACAGCATTCCGGAATGCCTTACGGAATAACATTTGATTCTGTGAAAATGCCACCGTTCCAATCTGGACTGTACACTACTTCACCAACAACAAGCCAACGGTCACCAGTGAACTCAAAGGTCTTCTCAATGAGAAGAAAAAAGGCTTCAACTGCAGGGACAGGGGTATATTCGGGTAATCAGCGTGACTTGAAGGACAAGCTCAGGGATTGCTAGGACACCAAATTCCAAGAGAACAATGTGAGGGAGGTGTGAACTGGCTGAGCAGATAACTGGTTTGCAGGCGCGAGGGAGATGACTATTGGGCTTCCTGCGAAGGGTCAATGCGGAAAGGTGTCACAAAATCCCCCTTTGAACTGAAACACAGTAAAATATATCGGATAATTCAGCCATTCTATCAACTAATCAAGTACAATTTTTGGGGTTATATATAAAAGTCTATTGACGTAGTCTGATAACCACTCAGTCCATATTTCCCACCTCTTTACTCCACTAGGAAGTAAAGAGCGGTCATCAATGGCAGAAAGCTTGTGAACTGATTCACTTCTCTGTGCCCGCTTCACGCCCAGTGGGAAATATCACATTTCATCATCGTGGATAGCGAGGCCATACCATTTTGAAACACACTTCTCAAGTCAGAAACTATAGAAATGATCCCTGAAAGTATAGTCTTAGTTTGCTTGAGGGTGAAAATGGAATTTGACTTTCAAAAAAACAACTATCACCGATGGTTCTCCTTTTGTTACCACCAGAGTATGTTCCTTTGGTGCTGAGGCAGACTGTGAGGCGCTGGACAGAGGCAAACGAAGCCATGCTGGACTTCTTGGATTGATGGACTGCTATCTGCAGTGTGGACCTCTTGGGAGGTTATCCACAGCATTCCGGAATGCCTTACGGAATAACATTTGATTCTGTGAAAATGCCACCGTTCCAATCTGGACTGTACACTACTTCACCAACAACAAGCCAACGGTCACCAGTGAACTCAAAGGTCTTCTCAATGAGAAGAAAAAAGGCTTCAACTGCAGGGACAGGGGTATATTCGGGTAATCAGCGTGACTTGAAGGACAAGCTCAGGGATTGCTAGGACACCAAATTCCAAGAGAACAATGTGAGGGAGGTGTGAACTGGCTGAGCAGATAACTGGTTTGCAGGCGCGAGGGAGATGACTATTGGGCTTCCTGCGAAGGGTCAATGCGGAAAGGTGTCACAAAATCCCCCTTTGAACTGAAACACAGTAAAATATATCGGATAATTCAGCCATTCTATCAACTAATCAAGTCGAATTTTTGGGGTTATATATAAAAGTCTATTGACGTAGTCTGATAACCACTCAGTCCATATTTCCCACCTCTTTACTCCACTAGGAAGTAAAGAGCGGTCATCAATGGCAGAAAGCTTGTGAACTGATTCACTTCTCTGTGCCCGCTTCACGCCCAGTGGGAAATATCACATTTCATCATCGTGGATGGCGAGGCCATACCATTTTCAAACACACTTCTCAAGTCGGGAACTATAGAAATGATCCCTGAAAGTATAGTCTTAGTTTGCTTGAGGGTGAAAACAGAATTTGACTTTCAAAAAAACAACTATCACCGATGGTTCTCCTTTTGTTACCACCAGAGTATGTTCCTTTGGTGCTGAGGCAGACTGTGAGGCGCTGGACAGAGGCAAACGAAGCCATGCTGGACTTCTTGGATTGATGGACTGCTATCTGCAGTGTGGACCTCTTGGGAGGTTATCCACAGCATTCCGGAATGCCTTACGGAATAACATTTGATTCTGTGAAAATGCCACCGTTCCAATCTGGACTGTACACTACTTCACCAACAACAAGCCAACGGTCACCAGTGAACTCAAAGGTCTTCTCAATGAGAAGAAAAAAGGCTTCAACTGCAGGGACAGGGGTATATTCGGGTAATCAGCGTGACTTGAAGGACAAGCTCAGGGATTGCTAGGACACCAAATTCCAAGAGAACAATGTGAGGGAGGTGTGAACTGGGTGAGCAGATAACTGGTTTGCAGGCGCGAGGGAGATGACTATTGGGCTTCCTGCGAAGGGTCAATGCGGAAAGGTGTCACAAAATCCCCCTTTGAACTGAAACACAGTAAAATATATCGGATAATTCAGCCATTCTATCAACTAATCAAGTCGAATTTTTGGGGTTATATATAAAAGTCTATTGACGTAGTCTGATAACCACTCAGTCCATATTTCCCACCTCTTTACTCCACGAGGAAGTAAAGAGCGGTCATCAATAACAAAAAGCTTGTGAACTGATTCACTTCTCTGTGCCCGCGTCACGCCCAGTGGGAAATATCACATTTCGTCATCGTGGATAGCGAGGCCATACCATTTTGAAACACACTTCTCAAGTCGGGAACTATAGAAATGATCCCTGAAAGTATAGTCTTAGTTTGCTTGAGGGTGAAAACGGAATTTGACTTTCAAAAAAACAACTATCACCGATGGTTCTCCTTTTGTTACCACCAGAGTATGTTCCTTTGGTGCTGAGGCAGACTGTGAGGCGCTGGACAGAGGCAAACGAAGCCATGCAGGACTTCTTGGATTGATGGACTGCTATCCGCAGTGTGGACCTCTTGGGAGGTTATCCACAGCATTCCGGAATGCCTTACGGAATAACATTTGATTCTGTGAAACTGCCACCGTTCCAATCTGGACTGTACACTACTTCACCAACAACAAGCCAACGGTCACCAGTGAACTCAAAGGTCTTCTCAATGAGAAGAAAAAAGGCTTCAACTGCAGGGACAGGGGTATATTCGGGTAATCAGCGTGACTTGAAGGACAAGCTCAGGGATTGCTAGGACACCAAATTCCAAGAGAACAATGTGAGGGAGGTGTGAACCGGGTGAGCAGATAACTGGTTTGCAGGCGCGAGGGAGATGACTATTGGGCTTCCTGCGAAGGGTCAATGCGGAAAGGTGTCACAAAATCCCCCTTTGAACTGAAACACAGTAAAATATATCGGATAATTCAGCCATTCTATCAACTAATCAAGTCGAATTTTTGGGGTTATATATAAAAGTCTATTGACGTAGTCTGATAACCACTCAGTCCATATTTCCCACCTCTTTACTCCACTAGGAAGTAAAGAGCGGTCATCAATGGCAGAAAGCTTGTGAACTGATTCACTTCTCTGTGCCCGCTTCACGCCCAGTGGGAAATATCACATTTCATCATCGTGGATAGCGAGGCCATACCATTTTGAAACACACTTCTCAAGTCGGGAACTATAGAAATGATCCCTGAAAGTATAGTCTTAGTTTGCTTGAGGGTGAAAACGGAATTTGACTTTCAAAAAAACAACTATCACCGATGGTTCTCCTTTTGTTACCACCAGAGTATGTTCCTTTGGTGCTGAGGCAGACTGTGAGGCGCTGGACAGAGGCAAACGAAGCCATGCAAGACTTCTTGGATTGATGGACTGCTATCCGCAGTGTGGACCTCTTGGGAGGTTATCCACAGCATTCCGGAATGCCTTACGGAATAACATTTGATTCTGTGAAAATGCCACCGTTCCAATCTGGACTGTACACTACTTCACCAACAACAAGCCAACGGTCACCAGTGAACTCAAAGGTCTTCTCAATGAGAAGAAAAAAGGCTTCAACTGCAGGGACAGGGGTATATTCGGGTAATCAGCGTGACTTGAAGGACAAGCTCAGGGATTGCTAGGACACCAAATTCCAAGAGAACAATGTGAGGGAGGTGTGAACTGGCTGAGCAGATAACTGGTTTGCAGGCGCGAGGGAGATGACTATTGGGCTTCCTGCGAAGGGTCAATGCGGAAAGGTGTCACAAAATCCCCCTTTGAACTGAAACACAGTAAAATATATCGGATAATTCAGCCATTCTATCAACTAATCAAGTACAATTTTTGGGGTTATATATAAAAGTCTATTGACGTAGTCTGATAACCACTCAGTCCATATTTCCCACCTCTTTACTCCACGAGGAAGTAAAGAGCGGTCATCAATAACAAAAAGCTTGTGAACTGATTCACTTCTCTGTGCCCGCGTCACGCCCAGTGGGAAATATCACATTTCGTCATCGTGGATAGCGAGGCCATACCATTTTGAAACACACTTCTCAAGTCGGGAACTATAGAAATGATCCCTGAAAGTATAGTCTTAGTTTGCTTGAGGGTGAAAACGGAATTTGACTTTCAAAAAAACAACTATCACCGATGGTTCTCCTTTTGTTACCACCAGAGTATGTTCCTTTGGTGCTGAGGCAGACTGTGAGGCGCTGGACAGAGGCAAACGAAGCCATGCAGGACTTCTTGGATTGATGGACTGCTATCCGCAGTGTGGACCTCTTGGGAGGTTATCCACAGCATTCCGGAATGCCTTACGGAATAACATTTGATTCTGTGAAACTGCCACCGTTCCAATCTGGACTGTACACTACTTCACCAACAACAAGCCAACGGTCACCAGTGAACTCAAAGGTCTTCTCAATGAGAAGAAAAAAGGCTTCAACTGCAGGGACAGGGGTATATTCGGGTAATCAGCGTGACTTGAAGGACAAGCTCAGGGATTGCTAGGACACCAAATTCCAAGAGAACAATGTGAGGGAGGTGTGAACCGGGTGAGCAGATAACTGGTTTGCAGGCGCGAGGGAGATGACTATTGGGCTTCCTGCGAAGGGTCAATGCGGAAAGGTGTCACAAAATCCCCCTTTGAACTGAAACACAGTAAAATATATCGGATAATTCAGCCATTCTATCAACTAATCAAGTCGAATTTTTGGGGTTATATATAAAAGTCTATTGACGTAGTCTGATAACCACTCAGTCCATATTTCCCACCTCTTTACTCCACTAGGAAGTAAAGAGCGGTCATCAATGGCAGAAAGCTTGTGAACTGATTCACTTCTCTGTGCCCGCTTCACGCCCAGTGGGAAATATCACATTTCATCATCGTGGATAGCGAGGCCATACCATTTTGAAACACACTTCTCAAGTCGGGAACTATAGAAATGATCCCTGAAAGTATAGTCTTAGTTTGCTTGAGGGTGAAAACGGAATTTGACTTTCAAAAAAACAACTATCACCGATGGTTCTCCTTTTGTTACCACCAGAGTATGTTCCTTTGGTGCTGAGGCAGACTGTGAGGCGCTGGACAGAGGCAAACGAAGCCATGCAAGACTTCTTGGATTGATGGACTGCTATCCGCAGTGTGGACCTCTTGGGAGGTTATCCACAGCATTCCGGAATGCCTTACGGAATAACATTTGATTCTGTGAAAATGCCACCGTTCCAATCTGGACTGTACACTACTTCACCAACAACAAGCCAACGGTCACCAGTGAACTCAAAGGTCTTCTCAATGAGAAGAAAAAAGGCTTCAACTGCAGGGACAGGGGTATATTCGGGTAATCAGCGTGACTTGAAGGACAAGCTCAGGGATTGCTAGGACACCAAATTCCAAGAGAACAATGTGAGGGAGGTGTGAACTGGCTGAGCAGATAACTGGTTTGCAGGCGCGAGGGAGATGACTATTGGGCTTCCTGCGAAGGGTCAATGCGGAAAGGTGTCACAAAATCCCCCTTTGAACTGAAACACAGTAAAATATATCGGATAATTCAGCCATTCTATCAACTAATCAAGTACAATTTTTGGGGTTATATATAAAAGTCTATTGACGTAGTCTGATAACCACTCAGTCCATATTTCCCACCTCTTTACTCCACTAGGAAGTAAAGAGCGGTCATCAATGGCAGAAAGCTTGTGAACTGATTCACTTCTCTGTGCCCGCTTCACGCCCAGTGGGAAATATCACATTTCATCATCGTGGATAGCGAGGCCATACCATTTTGAAACACACTTCTCAAGTCAGAAACTATAGAAATGATCCCTGAAAGTATAGTCTTAGTTTGCTTGAGGGTGAAAATGGAATTTGACTTTCAAAAAAACAACTATCACCGATGGTTCTCCTTTTGTTACCACCAGAGTATGTTCCTTTGGTGCTGAGGCAGACTGTGAGGCGCTGGACAGAGGCAAACGAAGCCATGCTGGACTTCTTGGATTGATGGACTGCTATCTGCAGTGTGGACCTCTTGGGAGGTTATCCACAGCATTCCGGAATGCCTTACGGAATAACATTTGATTCTGTGAAAATGCCACCGTTCCAATCTGGACTGTACACTACTTCACCAACAACAAGCCAACGGTCACCAGTGAACTCAAAGGTCTTCTCAATGAGAAGAAAAAAGGCTTCAACTGCAGGGACAGGGGTATATTCGGGTAATCAGCGTGACTTGAAGGACAAGCTCAGGGATTGCTAGGACACCAAATTCCAAGAGAACAATGTGAGGGAGGTGTGAACTGGCTGAGCAGATAACTGGTTTGCAGGCGCGAGGGAGATGACTATTGGGCTTCCTGCGAAGGGTCAATGCGGAAAGGTGTCACAAAATCCCCCTTTGAACTGAAACACAGTAAAATATATCGGATAATTCAGCCATTCTATCAACTAATCAAGTCGAATTTTTGGGGTTATATATAAAAGTCTATTGACGTAGTCTGATAACCACTCAGTCCATATTTCCCACCTCTTTACTCCACTAGGAAGTAAAGAGCGGTCATCAATGGCAGAAAGCTTGTGAACTGATTCACTTCTCTGTGCCCGCTTCACGCCCAGTGGGAAATATCACATTTCATCATCGTGGATAGCGAGGCCATACCATTTTGAAACACACTTCTCAAGTCAGAAACTATAGAAATGATCCCTGAAAGTATAGTCTTAGTTTGCTTGAGGGTGAAAATGGAATTTGACTTTCAAAAAAACAACTATCACCGATGGTTCTCCTTTTGTTACCACCAGAGTATGTTCCTTTGGTGCTGAGGCAGACTGTGAGGCGCTGGACAGAGGCAAACGAAGCCATGCAGGACTTCTTGGATTGATGGACTGCTATCCGCAGTGTGGACCTCTTGGGAGGTTATCCACAGCATTCCGGAATGCCTTACGGAATAACATTTGATTCTGTGAAAATGCCACCGTTCCAATCTGGACTGTACACTACTTCACCAACAACAAGCCAACGGTCACCAGTGAACTCAAAGGTCTTCTCAATGAGAAGAAAAAAGGCTTCAACTGCAGGGACAGGGGTATATTCGGGTAATCAGCGTGACTTGAAGGACAAGCTCAGGGATTGCTAGGACACCAAATTCCAAGAGAACAATGTGAGGGAGGTGTGAACTGGCTGAGCAGATAACTGGTTTGCAGGCGCGAGGGAGATGACTATTGGGCTTCCTGCGAAGGGTCAATGCGGAAAGGTGTCACAAAATCCCCCTTTGAACTGAAACACAGTAAAATATATCGGATAATTCAGCCATTCTATCAACTAATCAAGTCGAATTTTTGGGGTTGTATATAAAAGTCTATTGACGTAGTCTGATAACCACTCAGTCCATATTTCCCACCTCTTTACTCCACTAGGAAGTAAAGAGCGGTCATCAATGGCAGAAAGCTTGTGAACTGATTCACTTCTCTGTGCCCGCTTCACGCCCAGTGGGAAATATCACATTTCATCATCGTGGATAGCGAGCCCATACCATTTTGAAACACACTTCTCAAGTCGGGAACTATAGAAATGATCCCTGAAAGTATAGTCTTAGTTTGCTTGAGGGTGAAAACGGAATTTGACTTTCAAAAAAACAACTATCACCGATGGTTCTCCTTTTGTTACCACCAGAGTATGTTCCTTTGGTGCTGAGGCAGACTGTGAGGCGCTGGACAGAGGCAAACGAAGCCATGCAGGACTTCTTGGATTGATGGACTGCTATCCGCAGTGTGGACCTCTTGGGAGGTTATCCACAGCATTCCGGAATGCCTTACGGAATAACATTTGATTCTGTGAAAATGCCACCGTTCCAATCTGGACTGTACACTACTTCACCAACAACAAGCCAACGGTCACCAGTGAACTCAAAGGTCTTCTCAATGAGAAGAAAAAAGGCTTCAACTGCAGGGACAGGGGTATATTCGGGTAATCAGCGTGACTTGAAGGACAAGCTCAGGGATTGCTAGGACACCAAATTCCAAGAGAACAATGTGAGGGAGGTGTGAACTGGCTGAGCAGATAACTGGTTTGCAGGCGCGAGGGAGATGACTATTGGGCTTCCTGCGAAGGGTCAATGCGGAAAGGTGTCACAAAATCCCCCTTTGAACTGAAACACAGTAAAATATATCGGATAATTCAGCCATTCTATCAACTAATCAAGTCGAATTTTTGGGGTTGTATATAAAAGTCTATTGACGTAGTCTGATAACCACTCAGTCCATATTTCCCACCTCTTTACTCCACTAGGAAGTAAAGAGCGGTCATCAATGGCAGAAAGCTTGTGAACTGATTCACTTCTCTGTGCCCGCTTCACGCCCAGTGGGAAATATCACATTTCATCATCGTGGATAGCGAGCCCATACCATTTTGAAACACACTTCTCAAGTCGGGAACTATAGAAATGATCCCTGAAAGTATAGTCTTAGTTTGCTTGAGGGTGAAAACGGAATTTGACTTTCAAAAAAACAACTATCACCGATGGTTCTCCTTTTGTTACCACCAGAGTATGTTCCTTTGGTGCTGAGGCAGACTGTGAGGCGCTGGACAGAGGCAAACGAAGCCATGCAGGACTTCTTGGATTGATGGACTGCTATCCGCAGTGTGGACCTCTTGGGAGGTTATCCACAGCATTCCGGAATGCCTTACGGAATAACATTTGATTCTGTGAAAATGCCACCGTTCCAATCTGGACTGTACACTACTTCACCAACAACAAGCCAACGGTCACCAGTGAACTCAAAGGTCTTCTCAATGAGAAGAAAAAAGGCTTCAACTGCAGGGACAGGGGTATATTCGGGTAATCAGCGTGACTTGAAGGACAAGCTCAGGGATTGCTAGGACACCAAATTCCAAGAGAACAATGTGAGGGAGGTGTGAACTGGCTGAGCAGATAACTGGTTTGCAGGCGCGAGGGAGATGACTATTGGGCTTCCTGCGAAGGGTCAATGCGGAAAGGTGTCACAAAATCCCCCTTTGAACTGAAACACAGTAAAATATATCGGATAATTCAGCCATTCTATCAACTAATCAAGTCGATTTTTTGGGGTTATATATAAAAGTCTATTGACGTAGTCTGATAACCACTCAGTCCATATTTCCCACCTCTTTACTCCACTAGGAAGTAAAGAGCGGTCATCAATGGCAGAAAGCTTGTGAACTGATTCACTTCTCTGTGCCCGCTTCACGCCCAGTGGGAAATATCACATTTCATCATCGTGGATAGCGAGGCCATACCATTTTGAAACACACTTCTCAAGTCAGAAACTATAGAAATGATCCCTGAAAGTATAGTCTTAGTTTGCTTGAGGGTGAAAATGGAATTTGACTTTCAAAAAAACAACTATCACCGATGGTTCTCCTTTTGTTACCACCAGAGTATGTTCCTTTGGTGCTGAGGCAGACTGTGAGGCGCTGGACAGAGGCAAACGAAGCCATGCAGGACTTCTTGGATTGATGGACTGCTATCCGCAGTGTGGACCTCTTGGGAGGTTATCCACAGCATTCCGGAATGCCTTACGGAATAACATTTGATTCTGTGAAAATGCCACCGTTCCAATCTGGACTGTACACTACTTCACCAACAACAAGCCAACGGTCACCAGTGAACTCAAAGGTCTTCTCAATGAGAAGAAAAAAGGCTTCAACTGCAGGGACAGGGGTATATTCGGGTAATCAGCGTGACTTGAAGGACAAGCTCAGGGATTGCTAGGACACCAAATTCCAAGAGAACAATGTGAGGGAGGTGTGAACTGGCTGAGCAGATAACTGGTTTGCAGGCGCGAGGGAGATGACTATTGGGCTTCCTGCGAAGGGTCAATGCGGAAAGGTGTCACAAAATCCCCCTTTGAACTGAAACACAGTAAAATATATCGGATAATTCAGCCATTCTATCAACTAATCAAGTCGAATTTTTGGGGTTGTATATAAAAGTCTATTGACGTAGTCTGATAACCACTCAGTCCATATTTCCCACCTCTTTACTCCACTAGGAAGTAAAGAGCGGTCATCAATGGCAGAAAGCTTGTGAACTGATTCACTTCTCTGTGCCCGCTTCACGCCCAGTGGGAAATATCACATTTCATCATCGTGGATAGCGAGCCCATACCATTTTGAAACACACTTCTCAAGTCGGGAACTATAGAAATGATCCCTGAAAGTATAGTCTTAGTTTGCTTGAGGGTGAAAACGGAATTTGACTTTCAAAAAAACAACTATCACCGATGGTTCTCCTTTTGTTACCACCAGAGTATGTTCCTTTGGTGCTGAGGCAGACTGTGAGGCGCTGGACAGAGGCAAACGAAGCCATGCAGGACTTCTTGGATTGATGGACTGCTATCCGCAGTGTGGACCTCTTGGGAGGTTATCCACAGCATTCCGGAATGCCTTACGGAATAACATTTGATTCTGTGAAAATGCCACCGTTCCAATCTGGACTGTACACTACTTCACCAACAACAAGCCAACGGTCACCAGTGAACTCAAAGGTCTTCTCAATGAGAAGAAAAAAGGCTTCAACTGCAGGGACAGGGGTATATTCGGGTAATCAGCGTGACTTGAAGGACAAGCTCAGGGATTGCTAGGACACCAAATTCCAAGAGAACAATGTGAGGGAGGTGTGAACTGGCTGAGCAGATAACTGGTTTGCAGGCGCGAGGGAGATGACTATTGGGCTTCCTGCGAAGGGTCAATGCGGAAAGGTGTCACAAAATCCCCCTTTGAACTGAAACACAGTAAAATATATCGGATAATTCAGCCATTCTATCAACTAATCAAGTCGATTTTTTGGGGTTATATATAAAAGTCTATTGACGTAGTCTGATAACCACTCAGTCCATATTTCCCACCTCTTTACTCCACTAGGAAGTAAAGAGCGGTCATCAATGGCAGAAAGCTTGTGAACTGATTCACTTCTCTGTGCCCGCTTCACGCCCAGTGGGAAATATCACATTTCATCATCGTGGATAGCGAGCCCATACCATTTTGAAACACACTTCTCAAGTCGGGAACTATAGAAATGATCCCTGAAAGTATAGTCTTAGTTTGCTTGAGGGTGAAAACGGAATTTGACTTTCAAAAAAACAACTATCACCGATGGTTCTCCTTTTGTTACCACCAGAGTATGTTCCTTTGGTGCTGAGGCAGACTGTGAGGCGCTGGACAGAGGCAAACGAAGCCATGCAGGACTTCTTGGATTGATGGACTGCTATCCGCAGTGTGGACCTCTTGGGAGGTTATCCACAGCATTCCGGAATGCCTTACGGAATAACATTTGATTCTGTGAAAATGCCACCGTTCCAATCTGGACTGTACACTACTTCACCAACAACAAGCCAACGGTCACCAGTGAACTCAAAGGTCTTCTCAATGAGAAGAAAAAAGGCTGGATGGACTGTGTTAGGATATTCCTTATCCACCCGAGTTGGTTGATGAGAAGAATCCACTACAGAATCCAATTAGTTAAAAAGTTTAACATTTATTTAGAAGAGAAAAAGTTGTACATGAGCAATTCTCCGCAGATATATCTGGAGACAATGAAATACGCATCGCAAGCAAATCCCTTCCAAAGTCCGCCTGCCTTCTGACACTGACCTGTTTTAATCCCTCTGGTGCCCTTGAACGTTGGTTCAACCAAGTTCATCCTTCTGTCACAAATGCCTTCCCCGAACAATGAGTGTCTGGTACTCTCTCCTGCAGCCTTCGGCCTTGCTCTGAAAATGGGTTCAAACTGGCTCTCCCTTCGGTCGCAGGTGTGTTATCTCAGATTATATTTTATCTTCATTTTTCCTGTGCTCTCTCTCCGTCGTCGTTTAATGAGCGCAGTGTTTCCTTTTTCTGTGCTTTTGACCAATTTGTTTCTGATCATGGTTAGTGGTACGGCCAGTCGGATCATTGCACATCTCCCAATTGTTTTGGTTTGGATTCTGGACAAAAGCCTCTGTCCCCCGCAATAATAACATAACCCCGCCCGGGCCCATACCCCGATCAATGTCCCTCTGGTTGTGATGTTGCACCAGTCGGCCGGGACCTGTCCTACGTTGATTGTGGGGGAAGTATGAGTGAAGTTGAAACACTGATAACGACGCGGTTCGCCTCTGAATGGAGTGAACGGGCCAGGCTTTGTCTTGTTATGTATCGTTGGGAGGAGAGACGCCAGGGTGGTACAATTTGGAGGGGTTGCCTGCCGAGTTAGCCCCAGCATACAATTATAACCCCAGGCATCTTCCGGATGCAGAGGGGCCGGCTCCGTGGTAAGTTGTGGTCGACCCGAGGCGCATGCTATACAGTTACCCTGCCCATGTTCTACCGCGTTTTGGGACAGCCATCGAAGCCACAGATTGTCGTCTTTATAGCCGGTGGCCTGTTCGAGTATATCTAAGGGTTTTAGTTGAGAGTAGGCAATAGCCATAGCGAGTGCCCCCTGTCTGTCTGGAGGAGGTGTGGGTCTCCCTGGACGAGAGGCCGGAGGGTCAACAAAAACAAGCCGCAGTATCCCCTGGGCGTCCTCCCCTGTCCGTTCAAGCCCCAAAGTGAAGTAGAAATCCCCATATTTCGGATTTCTGCTAGGGGGTGCACTATAAAATCCTGCTAGTGTGAGACTAACCCGGTTGATCGAGATGGTGCTTTGGGGTTTTCTGGAAAAGGTAACATTGGACCACCACGAAGGGTCGGAGTAGGGTCCGTATGGGGCCCAGTTAGCGCCAGTATATTTTGCTACGTGTCCCCATGATCCACACCTCTCACTTTCTTTGTGTAGGTACCGCGCCCGCGCACACACACTATGGAAATACGGATATGCGCACAGGTACAAATTGCACTTTGTCCATGATGCGTGATTCCGATAGCAATGTATCACGTCGCATAAATCAAACTCAAAGGTCATCGTGCTTCCTCTAACGTACCGTAAGATCTTCGCCTTTCTATCGCATGGCCACCCCTTCTTGAAATCGCGGCGTGTGCGGAGGATGGTGGGCGTTGCCATGGGGGTGACGTGTGAGCCTTCAAAAAACTAGAGTATACCCCACACTATGGCAATCGAGATTAGTACCATGAAGCCCATACATTTCCAGCCCCCCAACGCGTGGAGTCCTCTACCCCTGGAGCCGTTGCCCATCATGCCGGTCTGTTGTGATACTGATGGAGGAGGGCCTCCCCCCGGACCTTTAAACCTCTTACCTTACACCACGCCCTGTCTTTTCGTGTCTGACTTTGAGAAGGGACCCCCAAGTGTTGGTTCTGTCGCTTACTGTGGCTCGCTCCCTTTCCACTAGATTACACAAACAACTCACAGAAAGATATACCCAAAAACAACCCAAGCTATATAGTATCAACACTGTAATAACACTCAAACAAACAAGGTGGAACCTGTGGCAGCTAAGTATATAAGAGCTAATGCAATAACAACCGTTACCCCCCCCATAGCAATTATGGAAATATTAAGCTCAACATTCTCTATTTCAACTAAACTAACTGCGGAGAATTGAGAAAGATAGAACATAGGAGAGGAGAGGATAGCATTGTGCATTTCTTCGTCGCTGGTCTTCTTTCGTTGTAGACAGTCAACACAGAACACCATGCACTGGGTGTCTGTCGGTCACTGCCCGCCAAGAGCACGTCCGGGCACTATCCAGTGCCCAGTTCCGTCTCTTTCTGCTGCGTTGTCAGGATGTCCTGAAGAGTGCGACCCGGTTCGTCCGCGGGGGCGCACTGGCTCCAGTGGTACCAGGTGTCCCCTTTCCCTCTCAGCCTCACAGCGTGTGAGGTTCTCTCCTCCACCTGGTATGGTCCTGTCCACCGTGGCTCCGACCACTTCCTCTTAATGACCCTCAGGAGGACCCAGGCTGTTGTGTGGGGATCAGGGGTGTTCTGCCCTCCGGTTCTGTCTTGCACCTGGACCGCAAAATCTGAAACGAGAGCTCGTAGTTCGTTATATTGACTTGCATACTCACCTGTTGGTGTCTCCGGGTCAGGCTGGAGCTTCCAGCCTGCGCTTGGTCCGGGAAACTGTCTTCCAGTGGTCAGCTCGTAAGGGGTGAAACCTGTACCCTGATTGACTGAGCTTCTGATGGCCATTAATGCAAGTGGGAGGGCTTATACCCAGGTTAAATTTGTCTGTGCACAGATTTTAGCCAATTTTTGTTTTAAGTTTTGGTTCATGCGTTCTACTTTCCCTTGGGATTGGGGGTGATATACTGTACCAAAAGCATGTTTCAGACCCAACATTCTCTCCACTTCTTGCAGGTCATGATTTTTGAAGTGTGTGCCGTTGTCAGACCTGACTTTCTCAGGGAACCCATGTCTTGGTATGTAATGGTTTATCAAACATTTGATAACGGATTTACTGTCCTCCTTTTTTGTGGGCCACGCCTCTGGCCAGCCGGTCAAGGCGTCCACGCATACCAGGAGATACCTTTTACCTTCGCATTGGGTGATCATGTGAGTGTAGTCGATGACTATTTCCCATCCCGGCACCAATGTCAACGGAAACACCCCCATCTCCGGCTTCACCGTCGGTTTTGGGTTAAACGTGATGCATATTTTACAGGTCTTAACATATTCACGTGTCATGTCTGCCAAAAACGGATGCCACCAGTGACAAAGATTCCTATTCATCTGTTTGTGTCCCACATGTGCCATCCTGTGTGCCTCCTGCAAACACCTGTTTCTGATTTCAGGTGGTAGCACTGGACGACCGTCCGGGGACCTCCAGAGGCCTCCAGCCTCCGTAGCCCCTCTTTGTTTCCACACCGTTTTCTCCTGTGGAGACGCCCCCTTTTGGGCTTCTGCAATTTGCTCCTCATTAAGTTGTGGCCCCAACTGTCCCTCTTCTTCTGCACTTACCATTTGGAGCCCCATTTGGTAACCTGCAGCCTGTTTTGCAGCTTGATCTGCTGCCTGGTTTCCCTTTGCCACCGTGCTGTTGGACTGCTCGTGTCCTTTACACTTTATAATGGCCACTGTGCTTGGTAGAGCCAAGGCTGCCGCCAAGTCTTTCATTTCTGGTTCGTGTTTAATCGGTTTTCCTCCAGCCGTCAGAAAACCTGTTCTTAACCACTGCCCCAGCTCCACGTGAGCTGCTCCTACCGCAGTCAGTATAGATGTTTACTGCCTTCCCTTCTGCCAGCTGTAGCGCTCTTATCAGCGCGAGTACCTCCGCTCTCTGTGCTGACTGTTGATCCTGAATTCTTCCCGCTTCCAGAACCTCTGTTCCTGCCCCATTACTTCTGACTACCGCGTATCCGGACTGCAACCCATGTTGTGGATGTCTGAAGCAGCTGCCATCAGTGAACAATTGCCAATCAAAGTGTGTCAGTGGTGTGCTTTTTAAGTCGGTTCGTGCTTTTGCTTCCAGCTCCACCTTGTACTCACATTGGTGTGGTTCCCCCTCTCCCATGTGATCAGCCATGTTGATGCCTTCATGTGTGAAGGTGAGGTTTGGAGCTTCTAACAGCTTGCTCAGCCTTCTTTGTCTTAGTGACGTCATCGTGAAAGTTTGTGAGTTTACATAAGCTACTATGCTGTGTGTTGTTAGCACGTGTAGTGGGTGGCCCATGACTATGTGTGCTGTTTTCATTAATAGCTTTGCAACCCCTGCTGCGTGTTGTGTGCATTCATGTTGTCGTTTTTCCATGTTGTCCATCATGGCACTGATATACAGAAGCACCTTCCTTTTACCCTCCCCCTTTTTCTGAAACAAAACCCCATTTACTACCCCTGTTGTTTCAGAAACGTCCAGGTAAAACGGCGCGCTGTAATCTGGAACTGCAAGGTCTGCGGCCTGCGCCAGCTCTGTTTTTAGTGTAATAAATGCCTCCTCCGCCTCTTGGTCCCATTCGAGTTTAGCAGTGAGGTTCCTCATCCCCTTCTTGTTTACCTTTGCACGTAGAATCTGAGTGAGATTTGAATAACGCGGAATGAATTGTCTGCTGAACCCCGTGAGTCCTAGGAAGGAAAGCATTTCCTTTATATTCTGTGGACGCGAATGGTGGAGAATACTGGACCTGTGCGCGGCTGAGAGCCCTGAGCCGCTTCCTGACAGCACTCTCCCCAGAAACGAAACCTGCCGCCTGGCGACCTGCAACTTTGACTTACTGACCTTGAAACCGGTCGTGGCCAACCAGCGTAAGATGGTGTCTGTTGCTTCCACACAGGATTCAGCTGAAGTGGATGCGAGGAGGATATCGTCGACGTATTGGATCAGCGTTGTGCCCTCTGGGAGCGGACAACCTGTCAATGCTTGTTTTAACACTTGATTGAAAATACCAGGTGAAAGAGCAAATCCTTGCGGTAGCCGAGTATAACGTAGTTGCTTGTTCCCATATGTGAATGAGAATACATCCCGCATGTTTTCCTGTAGGGGTACGCAAAAGAACGCGTTTTCCAAATCAATGCACGTGAACCATTGTTGTTGTGGTGTTAGACTAGTCAACGCAGTGTATGGGTTCGGGATGGGTACCGTTGTCGTTACCAGCATGTCGTTTATCTTTCTGAGATCATGTGCCATGCAATATTTACCAGTTGCTGCCTTTTCTACCGGGAGAATGGGCGTGTTCCAGGCGGACTGAGAGGGCTCCAGTACTCCTGACTTAATGAGTCCCTCTATAGTGTCCCTGATCCCCTCTGCCGCGGCTGGCTTGTGAGGGTATTGGGACTGCCAAATGGGGGGTCGCTTTTGAATTTCAAACGTTACTGGTTTACATGTGTTACAAAAACCTACGTCAGTCGGGCCTTCGGACCAGAGGTAGTCTGGAAGTTTGGTCGGTCTTCTCCCTTCCGTGGTCTCTGGACACCTGTTTGTGCGTTAAAATGACAGTGTTAGTCGCTTTCCCTGAGATTCTGTACATCTTAGCGGAAGGAGAAAAACAAACATCAGGCAGTTGAGTGCACACCCAGTCATCTAGCAGCACTGCTCGTTTAGTCATTGGACCCAAGTCTTTAGCCTGATGTTTGGGATGCAGAGCCAGCGATACATGTGGCACCGCCTCTTGGCTCATTAAATACCATTTCAATTGATCAGGAGAGAGGATAACAGCTGCGGCTACCCCTTCTGGGCCCACATAGAGGTTTTGGGACGTCACCTCCCACTCAGTGCTCTCTAAGTGCCCCATAAATTCATCCCAGTAGCAATCATCCCCTTGTCTATCATAGAACAATGTTACATGAGGCGGGTCAGGAGGAGAAACATACGGATCAAGAAGAGTTATCCAAGGCTTCCACTTTTGGTAAAGAGCCATCACCCCTGGGATGTCAGGACACTCAGGCTTTAGGAGGCCCCAGTAAATGTCTGCGCACTGTTGTTGTTGCAGTGGCTGCATCACCCACTGGCCATTAGTCTGTCCATTGTCATTGCAATGCAACACAGTTCCATCCAGCAATGTGACACTCAGTCCGTCCGGGCCGCACAAGATTGAAGCCCCTGTCTTGATGAGAAGATCCCTTCCCATAATATTCACTGGAACTTGAGGTGAGACAACACAAGAGTGAGTCAATGTCTGATTTCCAACTTTCACCGGTAGGGGGACTGTTATAGGCAGTTTCTGTGACACCCCGGAGAATCCCATAACGCTGACACTGTCTTTGGACATAGCAGACGAGCCCGCTGCTTGTATGGTGGAGTATGTGCCCCCAGTGTCAACGAGAAACGGCAGTTGTTGTTGCAGTACCGTGAGTGACAGCATGGGGTCTGCCCTGCCCTTGCTGTCGGAGTCTCCCATCGGGGTGTGTCACTGAGAGGCATCCGCCTCATAGCCCCAGTCCTCCAGTGCAGGGTATTGTCCCCTAGGTGGCGCAGCATGTGGATTGGGGGCCCAAGCCCCCCGAGACGGGACAGCCGCCTCTTTCTCCTCCCCCACCGTATGATCCTCTCCGACCAGCACCACCCTTGTAATTACTTCTGTAACCTCCCCGATAACCGCCCCCTCGGTTTGGGCCCCACCCCTGGGCTGTCCCATACGACGTCTCCTCCCATGGTGGGAGTGGATACAAATCTGGGGCGTTACCTTCAGCTGGGGCAGCCTGGACTGTCATCTGTCGCTCGTCTTTCCCTTTCTGCTTCTTTTCGCTCACTTCCTGTTTGACCTTAGTGAGCTGAAGCCTAAGAAGCTGAGCCTGTAATTCTTTTAGCTGCTTCTCTTCCCCTGTCGCTTCCTCAGTCGCGTCCTGTAAATGGTGCAGTAAATGTCTTTCCCACACAGCAGATTCACTTCCTGGCAAGTCTGGATTAGTGATCATTTTAGCTTTTACCCCCTCTCGTACTCCCTCCAGCACCGCCTGTCTGAACCATTCTCTCTGTATGCCCTCCGTTCCCGGATGATGGCTAGTGCTTTTTACCCAGGTCTCTTTACATTCGTCCAAATACGCGCGCGGGGTTTTCTTCGCGTCCCATGGTAATTTCGGTATTTTAGTCGACATTAGAAGTGGCCATTTCTTGCGCATTGCGTCCCCGATCTCTGTCGCGAAATACAAAAATCTGTCGTCATCGGCTTGTCGGGTCACCCCCGCTCTGTTTTCCACGTCCGCTAAATCATGTGCGGTCATGCATCTGGCTGCTACAGCCCTAAAGTCGCCGAGCGCCAGCGTGTGTCCGTTAGTAAGCGTATCGAGTTGTTTTAGCCACTTATCTCCCCCTTCAGATGGTGCAGGCATTTGCGCGACTAGAGCGGACACGTCTCCCAGCGACCACGGCTTGTATTTATTAACACCTCGAGAAGACATGAATAACGGATACATTTTTCCCGGTTCCCCGTGAATCTCTGGGTCGCTGTTATCCCCGCATTCCCCGTTTTGCTCCTCCTGAGCCGAGGCAGAGCCTTTTTTTCCTCTCTCCCCCATGTCTGGTGATTCCCCGTATCTCAATTGTGTTTTCACCTGCTCATTCGCCCCGGCTAAATACTTTCCCTTATCCGCCTTATTTCTCCGCTGTCCCTACTCCCCGGAGTGCGTGAGTCCGTCCATTCTTTAAACCCCTCCCGATTTTGACGCGCTTCGAAAGGCCGGCTTTCCCCTGTTGCCCCGACAACCCCGCAGTGGTACACTTTCTTCAACTTCCAACTCTCCCCCCGTTATATTTAATACAGGATACAACCCAGCAGGTGCAGAAGCCGAATTCACACCGTTTATTTCAACATCGTATGCCGGTGGTCTTTCCTCATTACACCGTTCCTGGTTATTTCTCCCCACGGCTTTACTTTTTATCCAGTACGAAAACAATGCGGACCTCATGTCCTCCACATCCTCCATCTCTTTACGAAGTTTTCCTTTTTTCAACACACTCGCCTTCTCGCGCTTCGACTCAAGCTCCTTCTTTTCTTCTCTACAATCTCTCTCCTTCTCCCACAAAATCTGCGCCAGTGACAGCCTGTCTGCCAAACTAACGCCTTTCTTTTCTAACAACTTTCTCACTGCGTTCCGTGCGCTCCACAGCCTCATGCTTCTTTTTCCCGGTGGTTTCTCCACCCACCGCCACCAACAACAGCCTCAGCTGGTCGTTTATTATTTTCCATCGATACCCCGGCGCTGGCCCCCAGCCGCCGTCAACAGTTTCCCGATCATATTCATCTTCCATTCCAACAACAGTTCCCAGTTATATCGCTTGAACCCGCTCGGACAGCTGGTCACCTCAGTATGACACAGTAAATGTTCTCCGCAGCTCCAGCAAGCTTCCCCGTTTGTTCTGAGAACTTATGTTATACTTCCAGAATTCTTTTATTGTAACGAAGGTTTATTTTAACCCTTCGAAATCAATGCATTATAACGGAAGTTTATCTTAACCTTCCGAGAATCAATGTATTACAACGGAAGTTTATCTTAACCTTCCGAGAATCAATGTATTACACCGAAAGTTTATGTTAACCTCTCGGTCATCAATGTATTACACCGAAAGTTTATATTAACCTCTATGTTCTCAGTTTCCCCTCTTTTTTTTTTTTTTTTTTCTTCACTCTCCTGCTTGCTTGCACCCACACACACACACAGACACACGAGCTGCACCCTCAGAGACTTCAGCCCAGGATTTATGGAGCTTTTACTCCTAGGGACTCTAACCCTGGGATTCGGGGGTCCTCAAATCCCCAGGACTCCAACCTAGCTACTTCAGCCCTCGTCAGGGTCTGATGGGGTTGCCAAACCAAAGACCAGTTTTCGGGGGTCCTCAAATCCCCAGGACACTCACCTAGCGACTTCAGCCCTCGTCAGGGTCTGATGGGGTTGCCAAACCAAAGACCAGTTTTCGGGGGTCCTCAAATCCCCAGGACACTCACCTAGCGACTTCAGTCCTCGTCAGGAACTGATGGGGTGGCCAAACCAAAGACTAGGATTCAAAATCCTTTTATTTGTGTCAGATCATTGATCCCTTGGTACTCGCCGGTACCCACCAAACCCAATAGGATCCCTGATCCTTTCGTTTGTGTCGGATAGAAGATCCCTTGGTACTCGCCGGTACCTACTAAACCCAATAGTACTCGCCGGCACTATTGTTGTGCACTTTTACCGGTTTCCTTAATATTAACTTTAGCGAATTGCTCATGTATCAATTTGGTTCCTTCACCACCAATCCACAGCGTACTCCTTATTTTAGATTAATCAATATGCAGAATTAGATGTAACAGGTTTCTGCTTACCTTGTTTTGAGCCCGGCCTGGGAGTACGCAGTGTTCAGCAGGTGAAAGCTCTTGGACCGAATTCCCCCCTGCAGGGAAACTCCTATCCCGGACGAGCCCCCAAAATTGTTAGGATATTCCTTATCCACCCGAGTTGGTTGACGAGAAGAATCCACTACAGGAAATTAGTTAAAAAGTTTAACATTTATTTAGAAGAGAAAAAGTTGTACATGAGCAATTCTCCACAGATATATCTGGAGACAATGAAATACGCATCGCAAGCAAATCCCTTCCAAAGTCCGCCTGCCTTCTGACACTGACCTGTTTTAATCCCTCTGGTGCCCTTGAACGTTGGTTCAACCCAGTTCATCCTTCTGTGACAAATGCCTTCCCCGAACAATGAGTGTCTGGTACTCTCTCCTGCAGCCTTCGGCCTTGCTCTGAAAATGGGTTCAAACTGGCTCTCCCTTCGGTCGCAGGTGTGTTATCTCAGATAATATTTTATCTTCATTTTTCCTGTGCTCTCTCTTCCACCATTCACATTGTCTGCCTTATAAGGACCGATCCGGTCACGCCATCTGTCCTACAAGCGGACATCTATTCTACAAGCTAAAAAGTAAATACAAGAAGACACACACAGAGAACCCCACATCCCACATACCTCAAGATGCTGATATTTTATTTTCTCATTTGAAGGTGTGCATTGCTGCTGTCAAGCGACTGAGGAAAAGATCGATGAGGATTGGTGGTCGTCATCGATTTGTTGTTATTGATGAGACCAAATTTGCCCACAAACGAAAGGTGGGCTATATATTTGTATGCATCTGTACAAATTTTAGATCAAGATTTTATAAGGAGTAATATTTTATACTTTATCTGTCAGTGCACGTGGGAAGGACACACGTTAAGATGTAATACAGTCCAAACCTTATTAAATATTGTGTTTTCTCATTTACTTTTAGTACCATCGTGGTCGATTTGGCAACACTTGGCGCCGTGAACGGCAGTGGGTCTTTGGGATGTTGGAGGTCGACAGGAATTCCAGAAGACCCATTCTGAGACTCGTCAGGGATCGCAGAAGGAAGACACTTATAGGTCATATTAGATGTCAAACCCAGAACATCCATCCTCAGTGACGAATGGCGTGCCTACAAAGGGCAACTTTCCCAGTATGGGTATGATCATTATTCCGTCTGCCATAAAAACAACTTTGTGGACCGAGAGACTGGTGCTCATACTCAGCATATTAAGTGTGCATGGCAAAGCTACAAACTGGAAGTATGGCGCCACAGAGGGAATCGTACTCCTGAATCACTCAAGCTTCATCTTAAGATGATAGTGTGGCACCACTGGTTGGGTGTACGCCATTACAATGGTGTGTTGGGCAGACTTTTCCATGATGTGAAAAAACAAGTAAAAAATAAAATCTGACTCTCTACAATGTCTGCTGGTATTTATGCATCTATGTCGTGTCAGACTCATATGTTCTCTCCTGAGCAGATACTTGCTTGTGTGTCACTTTGGATAAAAATCATAACCAAATGTTTTGTGTTGGAATACATAAAGGAAACACTACCTCTTGACTTGTTTGTTGCTTTTGTTAAGGTATTTATATCATCTGACAGTGTAATAACACTTAATGACATTTTAACGAAACATTCAAATTGTTCCACTTTACTTGAATTCAAAGAAAACAGTTATGACACAATTATAAACTGGTTTGACTATGTAATAACATATAATGACATATTAATTGAAGAATCTAATTGTTCCACTTTACTTGAATTCAAAGAAAACAGTCGTGACACTGTTATAAAGTCATTTGGCAGTGTAGTTACACTTAACGACATCTTAAAGAAAGGGACAACATTTATGACACAGTTGTAATGGTTTTGTGACAGCGAGTGTCAAAACCATCGATATAGGACGGTTTAATGTCGCTCTAAGATATGAAACCAAACGTTTTTCTTAAGTTTGACAGTGAGGTCTGCTATGACATGTTTATGACAGGTTTTGTTGTCTTGGCTTATGTCAAGTTGTCTTAACAAGGACATCTCAAACAATGTCACCTTTGCATCAAAAGTGACACAACTTACCGAATGACACTTAACGACAACTGTAATAAGTATTCATTGATATTTATGACAGCTGTCATGTCATGGTTATGACAATGTTATGTCAGCCTTATGAACACCCATTCAAGTAAAGTGTTACCCCGTAAGCTTTTTCACTTCTCTCTGAAAGCTGCCGAGCGCCGCAGATTGTACACCTACAAATTACAAAAAGAATATCACATTGTTGAAGAGATGCATGTTTAGTAGAGATGAGCGAGTACAGCATTATCTGTATCTGTATCTGTTGAACCATATGAATTATCTGTATCCGTATCCGTACTCGGACTGGGCGGGGCCTAACCCGAAAATGGGCGGGGCCTAACCCGGAAGTAGGAAGGATTTACCCCGTAAATTGTCGGGTTAAGCCTTTCTGCGTTTAAAACAGCATTCCTTCTTAATTCTTATCACTGATGATCATGAGAGAGAGAGAGGAAGTGTGTGTGTGGCTTAATTTGTAATATTAATATTTAGTTATTCAACACAACTAGTCAACGTCAGACACTGAGTGCGTGAAGAGAGCCAGCAGACGGTAAAAAAAACAGATTAGAGAGAGAGAGAGAGAGAGAGAGAGAGAGAGACAAACAGACAGAGAGAGAGAGGTCAGTGCGTGAAGTAAAAAAAAAACTGGTTAGAGCAGAGACGCAATGCGAGTCGCATTCTTAAGCACCACGTCTTAACAAGCCCCACGTTTACCTGAACTCTACTAGTTAAGAACAACAAACCGAAGTAAAAAAAAATAAAGGCGAAGAAATCGTTTAAATTTATCGGGAAAGACCCGTGAACCTGGTGAGTGAGCCGAGCGGGACGCAGCAACACAAACAGTATGTGTGTAGTGGAGGGGCGCTGTGACTACCAGCCAATCACAGAACGCAGACACAGACAGCTACCCAATGAGGAATTTTATTCAATCCGAGCACAGATATTGACTCGTATTACTCGTATAATACTCGTACTCTGCAAAAGTGCTTTATCCGTACCGGATACTCGTTTAAGCCGAGTATCCGGCTCATCTCTAATGTTTAGTGTTGTTTAAACGTTGGATATATAAGGAATTTAGACAATATCATCAAAAATGATTCCGTTTCATGGTTGCTAAATTAGTGTTGATCAACATTTAACAATTGGCATACTTTTGTTTGTAATTTAGCCGTTGAAATACAGGTGCTAACCCAACATGTTAGAATTGCCAGTGAAGAAAAGTAAAATTATCTTCAGGTTTTAGGAACCTCTCTTGCCAATGCTAAGAACTGCTTCAATTTTAGAAAAAGAAACTTCTGATTATCTTTGACACGTTTTAAAGGATTAGGAAAAAGATGAAAAGCAGCTTACGGCCATACCTCTCTGGTTCCGCCCGATCTCGTCTGATCTCGGAAGCTAAGCAGAGCAGGGCCTGGTTAGTACCTGGATGGAAGACCGCCTGGGAATCCCAGGTGCCGTAAGCTTTTTCACTTCTCTCTCTGAAAGCCGCCCAGCGCCGTAGATTGTACACCTACACAATTGTAAAAAAAAATTCACATTGTAGAAGAGATGCAATAGGAAGAAGATGAAAGGTGGCTTACGTCCATACCATCGTCAGGCCATTTGAGGTGGCGGGGACTGCAATGGCCATTCACCGATTGGCTGGGACTCCTGGGCGGGTCTTCTCTAGTCCATCCAATTTTCGGCATGGGATGTCACAGCCTTCTTTGCATACCCTTATTTAACCCACACAAAGATGCCAACGGCAGGCGTGTCATAATTCATTGACGCATTATAAAGGATTAGGAAAAAGATGAAAAGCAGCTTACGGCCATACCTCTCTGGTTCCGCCCGATCTCGTCTGATCTCGGAAGCTAAGCAGAGCAGGGCCTGGTTAGTACCTGGATGGAAGACCGCCTGGGAATACCAGGTGCCGTAAGCTTTTTCACTTCTCTCTCCGAAAGCCGCCGAGCGCCGCAGATTGTACACCTACAAATTACAAAAAGAATATCACATTGTTGAAGAGATGCATGTTTAGTGTTGTTTTAACGTTGGATATGAAAGGAAATTAGACAATATTATCCAAAATGATTCCGTTTCATGATTGCTAAATTAGTGTTGATCAACATTTACGATTGGCATACTATTTTTTGTAATTTAGCCGTTGAAATACAGGTGCTAACCCAACATGTTAGAATTGCCAGTGAAGAAAAGTAAAGTTACCTTCAGGCTTTAGGAACCTCTCTTGCCAATGCTAAGAACTGCTTCAATTTTAGAAAAAGAAACTTCTGATTATCTTTGACACGTTTTAAAGGATTAGGAAAAAGATGAAAAGCAGCTTACGGCCATACCTCTCTGGTTCCGCCCGATCTCGTCTGATCTCGGAAGCTAAGCAGAGCAGGGCCTGATTAGTACCTGGATGGAAGACCGCCTGGGAATCCCAGGTGCCGTAAGCTTTTTCACTTCTCTCTCTGAAAGCCGCCCAGCGCCGTAGATTGTACACCTACAAATTACAAAAAGAATATCACATTGTTGAAGAGATGCATGTTTAGTGTTGTTTTAACGTTGGATATGAAAGGAAATTAGACAATATTATCCAAAATGATTCCGTTTCATGATTGCTAAATTAGTGTTGATCAACATTTACGATTGGCATACTATTTTTTGTAATTTAGCCGTTGAAATACAGGTGCTAACCCAACATGTTAGAATTGCCAGTGAAGAAAAGTAAAGTTACCTTCAGGCTTTAGGAACCTCTCTTGCCAATGCTAAGAACTGCTTCAATTTTAGAAAAAGAAACTTCTGATTATCTTTGACACGTTTTAAAGGATTAGGAAAAAGATGAAAAGCAGCTTACGGCCATACCTCTCTGGTTCCGCCCGATCTCGTCTGATCTCGGAAGCTAAGCAGAGCAGGGCCTGGTTAGTACCTGGATGGAAGACCGCCTGGGAATCCCAGGTGCCGTAAGCTTTTTCACTTCTCTCTCTGAAAGCCGCCCAGCGCCGTAGATTGTACACCTACACAATTGTAAAAAAAATTTCACATTGTAGAAGAGATGCAATAGGAAGAAGATGAAAGGTGGCTTACGTCCATACCATCGTCAGGCCATTTGAGGTGGCGGGGACTGCAATGGCCATTCACCGATTGGCTGGGACTCCTGGGCGGGTCTTCTCTAGTCCATCCAATTTTCGGCATGGGATGTCACAGCCTTCTTTGCATACCCTTATTTAACCCACACAAAGATGCCAACGGCAGGCGTGTCATAATTCATTGACGCATTATAAAGGATTAGGAAAAAGATGAAAAGCAGCTTACGGCCATACCTCTCTGGTTCCGCCCGAGCTCGTCTGATCTCGGAAGCTAAGCAGAGCAGGGCCTGGTTAGTACCTGGATGGAAGACCGCCTGGGAATCCCAGGTGCCGTAAGCTTTTTCACTTCTCTCTCTGAAAGCCGCCCAGCGCCGTAGATTGCACACCTACACAATTGTAAAAAAAAATTCACATTGTAGAAGACATGCAATAGGAAGAAGATGAAAGGTGGCTTACGTCCATACCATCGTCAGGCCATTTGAGGTGGCGGGGACTGCAATGGCCATTCACCGATTGGCTGGGACTCCTGGGCGGGTCTTCTCTAGTCCATCCAATTTTCGGCATGGGATGTCACAGCCTTCTTTGCATACCCTTATTTAACCCACACAAAGATGCCAACGGCAGGCGTGTCATAATTCATTGACGCATTATAAAGGATTAGGAAAAAGATGAAAAGCAGCTTACGGCCATACCTCTCTGGTTCCGCCCGATCTCGTCTGATCTCGGAAGCTAAGCAGAGCAGGGCCTGGTTAGTACCTGGATGGAAGACCGCCTGGGAATACCAGGTGCCGTAAGCTTTTTCACTTCTCTCTCCGAAAGCCGCCGAGCGCCGCAGATTGTACACCTACAAATTACAAAAAGAATATCACATTGTTGAAGAGATGCATGTTTAGTGTTGTTTTAACGTTGGATATGAAAGGAAATTAGACAATATTATCCAAAATGATTCCGTTTCATGATTGCTAAATTAGTGTTGATCAACATTTACGATTGGCATACTATTTTTTGTAATTTAGCCGTTGAAATACAGGTGCTAACCCAACATGTTAGAATTGCCAGTGAAGAAAAGTAAAGTTACCTTCAGGCTTTAGGAACCTCTCTTGCCAATGCTAAGAACTGCTTCAATTTTAGAAAAAGAAACTTCTGATTATCTTTGACACGTTTTAAAGGATTAGGAAAAAGATGAAAAGCAGCTTACGGCCATACCTCTCTGGTTCCGCCCGATCTCGTCTGATCTCGGAAGCTAAGCAGAGCAGGGCCTGATTAGTACCTGGATGGAAGACCGCCTGGGAATCCCAGGTGCCGTAAGCTTTTTCACTTCTCTCTCTGAAAGCCGCCCAGCGCCGTAGATTGTACACCTACAAATTACAAAAAGAATATCACATTGTTGAAGAGATGCATGTTTAGTGTTGTTTTAACGTTGGATATGAAAGGAAATTAGACAATATTATCCAAAATGATTCCGTTTCATGATTGCTAAATTAGTGTTGATCAACATTTACGATTGGCATACTATTTTTTGTAATTTAGCCGTTGAAATACAGGTGCTAACCCAACATGTTAGAATTGCCAGTGAAGAAAAGTAAAGTTACCTTCAGGCTTTAGGAACCTCTCTTGCCAATGCTAAGAACTGCTTCAATTTTAGAAAAAGAAACTTCTGATTATCTTTGACACGTTTTAAAGGATTAGGAAAAAGATGAAAAGCAGCTTACGGCCATACCTCTCTGGTTCCGCCCGATCTCGTCTGATCTCGGAAGCTAAGCAGAGCAGGGCCTGGTTAGTACCTGGATGGAAGACCGCCTGGGAATCCCAGGTGCCGTAAGCTTTTTCACTTCTCTCTCTGAAAGCCGCCCAGCGCCGTAGATTGTACACCTACACAATTGTAAAAAAAATTTCACATTGTAGAAGAGATGCAATAGGAAGAAGATGAAAGGTGGCTTACGTCCATACCATCGTCAGGCCATTTGAGGTGGCGGGGACTGCAATGGCCATTCACCGATTGGCTGGGACTCCTGGGCGGGTCTTCTCTAGTCCATCCAATTTTCGGCATGGGATGTCACAGCCTTCTTTGCATACCCTTATTTAACCCACACAAAGATGCCAACGGCAGGCGTGTCATAATTCATTGACGCATTATAAAGGATTAGGAAAAAGATGAAAAGCAGCTTACGGCCATACCTCTCTGGTTCCGCCCGAGCTCGTCTGATCTCGGAAGCTAAGCAGAGCAGGGCCTGGTTAGTACCTGGATGGAAGACCGCCTGGGAATCCCAGGTGCCGTAAGCTTTTTCACTTCTCTCTCTGAAAGCCGCCCAGCGCCGTAGATTGCACACCTACACAATTGTAAAAAAAAATTCACATTGTAGAAGACATGCAATAGGAAGAAGATGAAAGGTGGCTTACGTCCATACCATCGTCAGGCCATTTGAGGTGGCGGGGACTGCAATGGCCATTCACCGATTGGCTGGGACTCCTGGGCGGGTCTTCTCTAGTCCATCCAATTTTCGGCATGGGATGTCACAGCCTTCTTTGCATACCCTTATTTAACCCACACAAAGATGCCAACGGCAGGCGTGTCATAATTCATTGACGCATTATAAAGGATTAGGAAAAAGATGAAAAGCAGCTTACGGCCATACCTCTCTGGTTCCGCCCGATCTCGTCTGATCTCGGAAGCTAAGCAGAGCAGGGCCTGGTTAGTACCTGGATGGAAGACCGCCTGGGAATCCCAGGTGCCGTAAGCTTTTTCACTTCTCTCTCCGAAAGCCGCCGAGCGCGGCAGATTGTACAGCTGTTTTAACGTTGGATATGAAAGGAAATTAGACAATATTATCCAAAATGATTCCGTTTCATGATTGCTAAATCAGTGTTGATCAACATTTACGATTGGCATACTATTGTTTGTAATTTAGCCGTTGAAATACAGGTGCTAACCCAACATGTTAGAATTGCCAGTGAAGAAAAGTAAAGTTACCTTCAGGCTTTAGGAACCTCTCTTGCCAATGCTAAGAACTGCTTCAATTTTAGAAAAAGAAACTTCTGATTAACTTTGACACGTTTTAAAGGATTAGGAAAAAGATGAAAAGCAGCTTACGGCCATACCTCTCTGGTTCCGCCCGATCTCGTCTGATCTCGGAAGCTAAGCAGAGCAGGGCCTGGTTAGTACCTGGATGGAAGACCGCCTGGGAATCCCAGGTGCCGTAAGCTTTTTCACTTCTCTCTCCGAAAGCCGCCGAGCGCCGCAGATTGTACACCTACAAATTACAAAAAGAATATCACATTGTTGAAGAGATGCATGTTTAGTGTTGTTTTAACGTTGGATATGAAAGGAAATTAGACAATATTATCCAAAATGATTCCGTTTCATGATTGCTAAATCAGTGTTGATCAACATTTACGATTGGCATACTATTGTTTGTAATTTAGCCGTTGAAATACAGGTGCTAACCCAACATGTTAGAATTGCCAGTGAAGAAAAGTAAAGTTACCTTCAGGCTTTAGGAACCTCTCTTGCCAATGCTAAGAACTGCTTCAATTTTAGAAAAAGAAACTTCTGATTAACTTTGACACGTTTTAAAGGATTAGGAAAAAGATGAAAAGCAGCTTACGGCCATACCTTTCTGGTTCCGCCCGATCTCGTCTGATCTCGGAAGCTAAGCAGAGCAGGGCCTGGTTAGTACCTGGATGGAAGACCGCCTGGGAATCCCAAGTGCCGTAAGCTTTTTCACTTCTCTCTCCGAAAGCCGCCGAGCGCCGCAGATTGTACACCTACAAATTACAAAAAGAATATCACATTGTTGAAGAGATGCATGTTTAGTGTTGTTTTAACGTTGGATATGAAAGGAAATTAGACAATATTATCCAAAATGATTCCGTTTCATGATTGCTAAATCAGTGTTGATCAACATTTACGATTGGCATACTATTGTTTGTAATTTAGCCGTTGAAATACAGGTGCTAACCCAACATGTTAGAATTGCCAGTGAAGAAAAGTAAAGTTACCTTCAGGCTTTAGGAACCTCTCTTGCCAATGCTAAGAACTGCTTCAATTTTAGAAAAAGAAACTTCTGATTAACTTTGACACGTTTTAAAGGATTAGGAAAGAGATGAAAAGCAGCTTACGGCCATACCTCTCTGGTTCCGCCCGATCTCGTCTGATCTCGGAAGCTAAGCAGAGCAGGGCCTGGTTAGTACCTGGATGGAAGACCGCCTGGGAATCCCAGGTGCCGTAAGCTTTTTCACTTCTCTCTCTGAAAGCCGCCCAGCGCCGTAGATTGTACACCTACACAATTGTAAAAAAAATTTCACATTGTAGAAGAGATGCAATAGGAAGAAGATGAAAGGTGGCTTACGTCCATACCATCGTCAGGCCATTTGAGGTGGCGGGGACTGCAATGGCCATTCACCGATTGGCTGGGACCCCTGGGCGGGTCTTCTCTAGTCCATCCAATTTTCGGCATGGGATGTCACAGCCTTCTTTGCATACCCTTATTTAACCCACACAAAGATGCCAACGGCAGGCGTGTCATAATTCATTGACGCATTATAAAGGATTAGGAAAAAGATAAAAAGCAGCTTACGGCCATACCTCTCTGGTTCCGCCCGATCTCGTCTGATCTCGGAAGCTAAGCAGAGCAGGGCCTGGTTAGTACCTGGATGGAAGACCGCCTGGGAATCCCAGGTGCCGTAAGCTTTTTCACTTCTCTCTCTGAAAGCCGCCCAGCGCCGTAGATTGTACACCTACACAATTGTAAAAAAAATTTCACATTGTAGAAGACATGCAATAGGAAGAAAATGAAAGGTGGCTTACGTCCATACCATCGTCAGGCCATTTGAGGTGGCGGGGACTGCAATGGCCATTCACCGATTGGCTGGGACCCCTGGGCGGGTCTTCTCTAGTCCATCCAATTTTCGGCATGGGATGTCACAGCCTTCTTTGCATACCCTTATTTAACCCACACAAAGATGCCAACGGCAGGCGTGTCATAATTCATTGACGCATTATAAAGGATTAGGAAAAAGATAAAAAGCAGCTTACGGCCATACCTCTCTGGTTCCGCCCGATCTCGTCTGATCTCGGAAGCTAAGCAGAGCAGGGCCTGGTTAGTACCTGGATGGAAGACCGCCTGGGAATCCCAGGTGCCGTAAGCTTTTTCACTTCTCTCTCCGAAAGCCGCCGAGCGCGGCAGATTGTACAGCTGTTTTAACGTTGGATATGAAAGGAAATTAGACAATATTATCCAAAATGATTCCGTTTCATGATTGCTAAATCAGTGTTGATCAACATTTACGATTGGCATACTATTGTTTGTAATTTAGCCGTTGAAATACAGGTGCTAACCCAACATGTTAGAATTGCCAGTGAAGAAAAGTAAAGTTACCTTCAGGCTTTAGGAACCTCTCTTGCCAATGCTAAGAACTGCTTCAATTTTAGAAAAAGAAACTTCTGATTAACTTTGACACGTTTTAAAGGATTAGGAAAGAGATGAAAAGCAGCTTACGGCCATACCTCTCTGGTTCCGCCCGATCTCGTCTGATCTCGGAAGCTAAGCAGAGCAGGGCCTGGTTAGTACCTGGATGGAAGACCGCCTGGGAATCCCAGGTGCCGTAAGCTTTTTCACTTCTCTCTCTGAAAGCCGCCCAGCGCCGTAGATTGTACACCTACACAATTGTAAAAAAAATTTCACATTGTAGAAGAGATGCAATAGGAAGAAGATGAAAGGTGGCTTACGTCCATACCATCGTCAGGCCATTTGAGGTGGCGGGGACTGCAATGGCCATTCACCGATTGGCTGGGACCCCTGGGCGGGTCTTCTCTAGTCCATCCAATTTTCGGCATGGGATGTCACAGCCTTCTTTGCATACCCTTATTTAACCCACACAAAGATGCCAACGGCAGGCGTGTCATAATTCATTGACGCATTATAAAGGATTAGGAAAAAGATAAAAAGCAGCTTACGGCCATACCTCTCTGGTTCCGCCCGATCTCGTCTGATCTCGGAAGCTAAGCAGAGCAGGGCCTGGTTAGTACCTGGATGGAAGACCGCCTGGGAATCCCAGGTGCCGTAAGCTTTTTCACTTCTCTCTCTGAAAGCCGCCCAGCGCCGTAGATTGTACACCTACACAATTGTAAAAAAAATTTCACATTGTAGAAGAGATGCAATAGGAAGAAGATGAAAGGTGGCTTACGTCCATACCATCGTCAGGCCATTTGAGGTGGCGGGGACTGCAATGGCCATTCACCGATTGGCTGGGACTCCTGGGCGGGTCTTCTCTAGTCCATCCAATTTTCGGCATGGGATGTCACAGCCTTCTTTGCATACCCTTATTTAACCCACACAAAGATGCCAACGGCAGGCGTGTCATAATTCATTGACGCATTATAAAGGATTAGGAAAAAGATGAAAAGCAGCTTACGGCCATACCTCTCTGGTTCCGCCCGAGCTCGTCTGATCTCGGAAGCTAAGCAGAGCAGGGCCTGGTTAGTACCTGGATGGAAGACCGCCTGGGAATCCCAGGTGCCGTAAGCTTTTTCACTTCTCTCTCTGAAAGCCGCCCAGCGCCGTAGATTGCACACCTACACAATTGTAAAAAAAAATTCACATTGTAGAAGACATGCAATAGGAAGAAGATGAAAGGTGGCTTACGTCCATACCATCGTCAGGCCATTTGAGGTGGCGGGGACTGCAATGGCCATTCACCGATTGGCTGGGACTCCTGGGCGGGTCTTCTCTAGTCCATCCAATTTTCGGCATGGGATGTCACAGCCTTCTTTGCATACCCTTATTTAACCCACACAAAGATGCCAACGGCAGGCGTGTCATAATTCATTGACGCATTATAAAGGATTAGGAAAAAGATGAAAAGCAGCTTACGGCCATACCTCTCTGGTTCCGCCCGATCTCGTCTGATCTCGGAAGCTAAGCAGAGCAGGGCCTGGTTAGTACCTGGATGGAAGACCGCCTGGGAATCCCAGGTGCCGTAAGCTTTTTCACTTCTCTCTCCGAAAGCCGCCGAGCGCGGCAGATTGTACAGCTGTTTTAACGTTGGATATGAAAGGAAATTAGACAATATTATCCAAAATGATTCCGTTTCATGATTGCTAAATCAGTGTTGATCAACATTTACGATTGGCATACTATTGTTTGTAATTTAGCCGTTGAAATACAGGTGCTAACCCAACATGTTAGAATTGCCAGTGAAGAAAAGTAAAGTTACCTTCAGGCTTTAGGAACCTCTCTTGCCAATGCTAAGAACTGCTTCAATTTTAGAAAAAGAAACTTCTGATTATCTTTGACACGTTTTAAAGGATTAGGAAAAAGATGAAAAGCAGCTTACGGCCATACCTCTCTGGTTCCGCCCGATCTCGTCTGATCTCGGAAGCTAAGCAGAGCAGGGCCTGATTAGTACCTGGATGGAAGACCGCCTGGGAATCCCAGGTGCCGTAAGCTTTTTCACTTCTCTCTCTGAAAGCCGCCCAGCGCCGTAGATTGTACACCTACAAATTACAAAAAGAATATCACATTGTTGAAGAGATGCATGTTTAGTGTTGTTTTAACGTTGGATATGAAAGGAAATTAGACAATATTATCCAAAATGATTCCGTTTCATGATTGCTAAATTAGTGTTGATCAACATTTACGATTGGCATACTATTTTTTGTAATTTAGCCGTTGAAATACAGGTGCTAACCCAACATGTTAGAATTGCCAGTGAAGAAAAGTAAAGTTACCTTCAGGCTTTAGGAACCTCTCTTGCCAATGCTAAGAACTGCTTCAATTTTAGAAAAAGAAACTTCTGATTATCTTTGACACGTTTTAAAGGATTAGGAAAAAGATGAAAAGCAGCTTACGGCCATACCTCTCTGGTTCCGCCCGATCTCGTCTGATCTCGGAAGCTAAGCAGAGCAGGGCCTGGTTAGTACCTGGATGGAAGACCGCCTGGGAATCCCAGGTGCCGTAAGCTTTTTCACTTCTCTCTCTGAAAGCCGCCCAGCGCCGTAGATTGTACACCTACACAATTGTAAAAAAAATTTCACATTGTAGAAGAGATGCAATAGGAAGAAGATGAAAGGTGGCTTACGTCCATACCATCGTCAGGCCATTTGAGGTGGCGGGGACTGCAATGGCCATTCACCGATTGGCTGGGACTCCTGGGCGGGTCTTCTCTAGTCCATCCAATTTTCGGCATGGGATGTCACAGCCTTCTTTGCATACCCTTATTTAACCCACACAAAGATGCCAACGGCAGGCGTGTCATAATTCATTGACGCATTATAAAGGATTAGGAAAAAGATGAAAAGCAGCTTACGGCCATACCTCTCTGGTTCCGCCCGAGCTCGTCTGATCTCGGAAGCTAAGCAGAGCAGGGCCTGGTTAGTACCTGGATGGAAGACCGCCTGGGAATCCCAGGTGCCGTAAGCTTTTTCACTTCTCTCTCTGAAAGCCGCCCAGCGCCGTAGATTGCACACCTACACAATTGTAAAAAAAAATTCACATTGTAGAAGACATGCAATAGGAAGAAGATGAAAGGTGGCTTACGTCCATACCATCGTCAGGCCATTTGAGGTGGCGGGGACTGCAATGGCCATTCACCGATTGGCTGGGACTCCTGGGCGGGTCTTCTCTAGTCCATCCAATTTTCGGCATGGGATGTCACAGCCTTCTTTGCATACCCTTATTTAACCCACACAAAGATGCCAACGGCAGGCGTGTCATAATTCATTGACGCATTATAAAGGATTAGGAAAAAGATGAAAAGCAGCTTACGGCCATACCTCTCTGGTTCCGCCCGATCTCGTCTGATCTCGGAAGCTAAGCAGAGCAGGGCCTGGTTAGTACCTGGATGGAAGACCGCCTGGGAATACCAGGTGCCGTAAGCTTTTTCACTTCTCTCTCCGAAAGCCGCCGAGCGCCGCAGATTGTACACCTACAAATTACAAAAAGAATATCACATTGTTGAAGAGATGCATGTTTAGTGTTGTTTTAACGTTGGATATGAAAGGAAATTAGACAATATTATCCAAAATGATTCCGTTTCATGATTGCTAAATTAGTGTTGATCAACATTTACGATTGGCATACTATTTTTTGTAATTTAGCCGTTGAAATACAGGTGCTAACCCAACATGTTAGAATTGCCAGTGAAGAAAAGTAAAGTTACCTTCAGGCTTTAGGAACCTCTCTTGCCAATGCTAAGAACTGCTTCAATTTTAGAAAAAGAAACTTCTGATTATCTTTGACACGTTTTAAAGGATTAGGAAAAAGATGAAAAGCAGCTTACGGCCATACCTCTCTGGTTCCGCCCGATCTCGTCTGATCTCGGAAGCTAAGCAGAGCAGGGCCTGATTAGTACCTGGATGGAAGACCGCCTGGGAATCCCAGGTGCCGTAAGCTTTTTCACTTCTCTCTCTGAAAGCCGCCCAGCGCCGTAGATTGTACACCTACAAATTACAAAAAGAATATCACATTGTTGAAGAGATGCATGTTTAGTGTTGTTTTAACGTTGGATATGAAAGGAAATTAGACAATATTATCCAAAATGATTCCGTTTCATGATTGCTAAATTAGTGTTGATCAACATTTACGATTGGCATACTATTTTTTGTAATTTAGCCGTTGAAATACAGGTGCTAACCCAACATGTTAGAATTGCCAGTGAAGAAAAGTAAAGTTACCTTCAGGCTTTAGGAACCTCTCTTGCCAATGCTAAGAACTGCTTCAATTTTAGAAAAAGAAACTTCTGATTATCTTTGACACGTTTTAAAGGATTAGGAAAAAGATGAAAAGCAGCTTACGGCCATACCTCTCTGGTTCCGCCCGATCTCGTCTGATCTCGGAAGCTAAGCAGAGCAGGGCCTGGTTAGTACCTGGATGGAAGACCGCCTGGGAATCCCAGGTGCCGTAAGCTTTTTCACTTCTCTCTCTGAAAGCCGCCCAGCGCCGTAGATTGTACACCTACACAATTGTAAAAAAAATTTCACATTGTAGAAGAGATGCAATAGGAAGAAGATGAAAGGTGGCTTACGTCCATACCATCGTCAGGCCATTTGAGGTGGCGGGGACTGCAATGGCCATTCACCGATTGGCTGGGACTCCTGGGCGGGTCTTCTCTAGTCCATCCAATTTTCGGCATGGGATGTCACAGCCTTCTTTGCATACCCTTATTTAACCCACACAAAGATGCCAACGGCAGGCGTGTCATAATTCATTGACGCATTATAAAGGATTAGGAAAAAGATGAAAAGCAGCTTACGGCCATACCTCTCTGGTTCCGCCCGAGCTCGTCTGATCTCGGAAGCTAAGCAGAGCAGGGCCTGGTTAGTACCTGGATGGAAGACCGCCTGGGAATCCCAGGTGCCGTAAGCTTTTTCACTTCTCTCTCTGAAAGCCGCCCAGCGCCGTAGATTGCACACCTACACAATTGTAAAAAAAAATTCACATTGTAGAAGACATGCAATAGGAAGAAGATGAAAGGTGGCTTACGTCCATACCATCGTCAGGCCATTTGAGGTGGCGGGGACTGCAATGGCCATTCACCGATTGGCTGGGACTCCTGGGCGGGTCTTCTCTAGTCCATCCAATTTTCGGCATGGGATGTCACAGCCTTCTTTGCATACCCTTATTTAACCCACACAAAGATGCCAACGGCAGGCGTGTCATAATTCATTGACGCATTATAAAGGATTAGGAAAAAGATGAAAAGCAGCTTACGGCCATACCTCTCTGGTTCCGCCCGATCTCGTCTGATCTCGGAAGCTAAGCAGAGCAGGGCCTGGTTAGTACCTGGATGGAAGACCGCCTGGGAATCCCAGGTGCCGTAAGCTTTTTCACTTCTCTCTCCGAAAGCCGCCGAGCGCGGCAGATTGTACAGCTGTTTTAACGTTGGATATGAAAGGAAATTAGACAATATTATCCAAAATGATTCCGTTTCATGATTGCTAAATCAGTGTTGATCAACATTTACGATTGGCATACTATTGTTTGTAATTTAGCCGTTGAAATACAGGTGCTAACCCAACATGTTAGAATTGCCAGTGAAGAAAAGTAAAGTTACCTTCAGGCTTTAGGAACCTCTCTTGCCAATGCTAAGAACTGCTTCAATTTTAGAAAAAGAAACTTCTGATTAACTTTGACACGTTTTAAAGGATTAGGAAAAAGATGAAAAGCAGCTTACGGCCATACCTCTCTGGTTCCGCCCGATCTCGTCTGATCTCGGAAGCTAAGCAGAGCAGGGCCTGGTTAGTACCTGGATGGAAGACCGCCTGGGAATCCCAGGTGCCGTAAGCTTTTTCACTTCTCTCTCCGAAAGCCGCCGAGCGCCGCAGATTGTACACCTACAAATTACAAAAAGAATATCACATTGTTGAAGAGATGCATGTTTAGTGTTGTTTTAACGTTGGATATGAAAGGAAATTAGACAATATTATCCAAAATGATTCCGTTTCATGATTGCTAAATCAGTGTTGATCAACATTTACGATTGGCATACTATTGTTTGTAATTTAGCCGTTGAAATACAGGTGCTAACCCAACATGTTAGAATTGCCAGTGAAGAAAAGTAAAGTTACCTTCAGGCTTTAGGAACCTCTCTTGCCAATGCTAAGAACTGCTTCAATTTTAGAAAAAGAAACTTCTGATTAACTTTGACACGTTTTAAAGGATTAGGAAAAAGATGAAAAGCAGCTTACGGCCATACCTTTCTGGTTCCGCCCGATCTCGTCTGATCTCGGAAGCTAAGCAGAGCAGGGCCTGGTTAGTACCTGGATGGAAGACCGCCTGGGAATCCCAAGTGCCGTAAGCTTTTTCACTTCTCTCTCCGAAAGCCGCCGAGCGCCGCAGATTGTACACCTACAAATTACAAAAAGAATATCACATTGTTGAAGAGATGCATGTTTAGTGTTGTTTTAACGTTGGATATGAAAGGAAATTAGACAATATTATCCAAAATGATTCCGTTTCATGATTGCTAAATCAGTGTTGATCAACATTTACGATTGGCATACTATTGTTTGTAATTTAGCCGTTGAAATACAGGTGCTAACCCAACATGTTAGAATTGCCAGTGAAGAAAAGTAAAGTTACCTTCAGGCTTTAGGAACCTCTCTTGCCAATGCTAAGAACTGCTTCAATTTTAGAAAAAGAAACTTCTGATTAACTTTGACACGTTTTAAAGGATTAGGAAAGAGATGAAAAGCAGCTTACGGCCATACCTCTCTGGTTCCGCCCGATCTCGTCTGATCTCGGAAGCTAAGCAGAGCAGGGCCTGGTTAGTACCTGGATGGAAGACCGCCTGGGAATCCCAGGTGCCGTAAGCTTTTTCACTTCTCTCTCTGAAAGCCGCCCAGCGCCGTAGATTGTACACCTACACAATTGTAAAAAAAATTTCACATTGTAGAAGAGATGCAATAGGAAGAAGATGAAAGGTGGCTTACGTCCATACCATCGTCAGGCCATTTGAGGTGGCGGGGACTGCAATGGCCATTCACCGATTGGCTGGGACCCCTGGGCGGGTCTTCTCTAGTCCATCCAATTTTCGGCATGGGATGTCACAGCCTTCTTTGCATACCCTTATTTAACCCACACAAAGATGCCAACGGCAGGCGTGTCATAATTCATTGACGCATTATAAAGGATTAGGAAAAAGATAAAAAGCAGCTTACGGCCATACCTCTCTGGTTCCGCCCGATCTCGTCTGATCTCGGAAGCTAAGCAGAGCAGGGCCTGGTTAGTACCTGGATGGAAGACCGCCTGGGAATCCCAGGTGCCGTAAGCTTTTTCACTTCTCTCTCTGAAAGCCGCCCAGCGCCGTAGATTGTACACCTACACAATTGTAAAAAAAATTTCACATTGTAGAAGACATGCAATAGGAAGAAAATGAAAGGTGGCTTACGTCCATACCATCGTCAGGCCATTTGAGGTGGCGGGGACTGCAATGGCCATTCACCGATTGGCTGGGACCCCTGGGCGGGTCTTCTCTAGTCCATCCAATTTTCGGCATGGGATGTCACAGCCTTCTTTGCATACCCTTATTTAACCCACACAAAGATGCCAACGGCAGGCGTGTCATAATTCATTGACGCATTATAAAGGATTAGGAAAAAGATAAAAAGCAGCTTACGGCCATACCTCTCTGGTTCCGCCCGATCTCGTCTGATCTCGGAAGCTAAGCAGAGCAGGGCCTGGTTAGTACCTGGATGGAAGACCGCCTGGGAATCCCAGGTGCCGTAAGCTTTTTCACTTCTCTCTCCGAAAGCCGCCGAGCGCGGCAGATTGTACAGCTGTTTTAACGTTGGATATGAAAGGAAATTAGACAATATTATCCAAAATGATTCCGTTTCATGATTGCTAAATCAGTGTTGATCAACATTTACGATTGGCATACTATTGTTTGTAATTTAGCCGTTGAAATACAGGTGCTAACCCAACATGTTAGAATTGCCAGTGAAGAAAAGTAAAGTTACCTTCAGGCTTTAGGAACCTCTCTTGCCAATGCTAAGAACTGCTTCAATTTTAGAAAAAGAAACTTCTGATTAACTTTGACACGTTTTAAAGGATTAGGAAAGAGATGAAAAGCAGCTTACGGCCATACCTCTCTGGTTCCGCCCGATCTCGTCTGATCTCGGAAGCTAAGCAGAGCAGGGCCTGGTTAGTACCTGGATGGAAGACCGCCTGGGAATCCCAGGTGCCGTAAGCTTTTTCACTTCTCTCTCTGAAAGCCGCCCAGCGCCGTAGATTGTACACCTACACAATTGTAAAAAAAATTTCACATTGTAGAAGAGATGCAATAGGAAGAAGATGAAAGGTGGCTTACGTCCATACCATCGTCAGGCCATTTGAGGTGGCGGGGACTGCAATGGCCATTCACCGATTGGCTGGGACCCCTGGGCGGGTCTTCTCTAGTCCATCCAATTTTCGGCATGGGATGTCACAGCCTTCTTTGCATACCCTTATTTAACCCACACAAAGATGCCAACGGCAGGCGTGTCATAATTCATTGACGCATTATAAAGGATTAGGAAAAAGATAAAAAGCAGCTTACGGCCATACCTCTCTGGTTCCGCCCGATCTCGTCTGATCTCGGAAGCTAAGCAGAGCAGGGCCTGGTTAGTACCTGGATGGAAGACCGCCTGGGAATCCCAGGTGCCGTAAGCTTTTTCACTTCTCTCTCTGAAAGCCGCCCAGCGCCGTAGATTGTACACCTACACAATTGTAAAAAAAATTTCACATTGTAGAAGAGATGCAATAGGAAGAAGATGAAAGGTGGCTTACGTCCATACCATCGTCAGGCCATTTGAGGTGGCGGGGACTGCAATGGCCATTCACCGATTGGCTGGGACTCCTGGGCGGGTCTTCTCTAGTCCATCCAATTTTCGGCATGGGATGTCACAGCCTTCTTTGCATACCCTTATTTAACCCACACAAAGATGCCAACGGCAGGCGTGTCATAATTCATTGACGCATTATAAAGGATTAGGAAAAAGATGAAAAGCAGCTTACGGCCATACCTCTCTGGTTCCGCCCGAGCTCGTCTGATCTCGGAAGCTAAGCAGAGCAGGGCCTGGTTAGTACCTGGATGGAAGACCGCCTGGGAATCCCAGGTGCCGTAAGCTTTTTCACTTCTCTCTCTGAAAGCCGCCCAGCGCCGTAGATTGCACACCTACACAATTGTAAAAAAAAATTCACATTGTAGAAGACATGCAATAGGAAGAAGATGAAAGGTGGCTTACGTCCATACCATCGTCAGGCCATTTGAGGTGGCGGGGACTGCAATGGCCATTCACCGATTGGCTGGGACTCCTGGGCGGGTCTTCTCTAGTCCATCCAATTTTCGGCATGGGATGTCACAGCCTTCTTTGCATACCCTTATTTAACCCACACAAAGATGCCAACGGCAGGCGTGTCATAATTCATTGACGCATTATAAAGGATTAGGAAAAAGATGAAAAGCAGCTTACGGCCATACCTCTCTGGTTCCGCCCGATCTCGTCTGATCTCGGAAGCTAAGCAGAGCAGGGCCTGGTTAGTACCTGGATGGAAGACCGCCTGGGAATCCCAGGTGCCGTAAGCTTTTTCACTTCTCTCTCCGAAAGCCGCCGAGCGCGGCAGATTGTACAGCTGTTTTAACGTTGGATATGAAAGGAAATTAGACAATATTATCCAAAATGATTCCGTTTCATGATTGCTAAATCAGTGTTGATCAACATTTACGATTGGCATACTATTGTTTGTAATTTAGCCGTTGAAATACAGGTGCTAACCCAACATGTTAGAATTGCCAGTGAAGAAAAGTAAAGTTACCTTCAGGCTTTAGGAACCTCTCTTGCCAATGCTAAGAACTGCTTCAATTTTAGAAAAAGAAACTTCTGATTAACTTTGACACGTTTTAAAGGATTAGGAAAAAGATGAAAAGCAGCTTACGGCCATACCTCTCTGGTTCCGCCCGATCTCGTCTGATCTCGGAAGCTAAGCAGAGCAGGGCCTGGTTAGTACCTGGATGGAAGACCGCCTGGGAATCCCAGGTGCCGTAAGCTTTTTCACTTCTCTCTCCGAAAGCCGCCGAGCGCCGCAGATTGTACACCTACAAATTACAAAAAGAATATCACATTGTTGAAGAGATGCATGTTTAGTGTTGTTTTAACGTTGGATATGAAAGGAAATTAGACAATATTATCCAAAATGATTCCGTTTCATGATTGCTAAATCAGTGTTGATCAACATTTACGATTGGCATACTATTGTTTGTAATTTAGCCGTTGAAATACAGGTGCTAACCCAACATGTTAGAATTGCCAGTGAAGAAAAGTAAAGTTACCTTCAGGCTTTAGGAACCTCTCTTGCCAATGCTAAGAACTGCTTCAATTTTAGAAAAAGAAACTTCTGATTAACTTTGACACGTTTTAAAGGATTAGGAAAAAGATGAAAAGCAGCTTACGGCCATACCTTTCTGGTTCCGCCCGATCTCGTCTGATCTCGGAAGCTAAGCAGAGCAGGGCCTGGTTAGTACCTGGATGGAAGACCGCCTGGGAATCCCAAGTGCCGTAAGCTTTTTCACTTCTCTCTCCGAAAGCCGCCGAGCGCCGCAGATTGTACACCTACAAATTACAAAAAGAATATCACATTGTTGAAGAGATGCATGTTTAGTGTTGTTTTAACGTTGGATATGAAAGGAAATTAGACAATATTATCCAAAATGATTCCGTTTCATGATTGCTAAATCAGTGTTGATCAACATTTACGATTGGCATACTATTGTTTGTAATTTAGCCGTTGAAATACAGGTGCTAACCCAACATGTTAGAATTGCCAGTGAAGAAAAGTAAAGTTACCTTCAGGCTTTAGGAACCTCTCTTGCCAATGCTAAGAACTGCTTCAATTTTAGAAAAAGAAACTTCTGATTAACTTTGACACGTTTTAAAGGATTAGGAAAGAGATGAAAAGCAGCTTACGGCCATACCTCTCTGGTTCCGCCCGATCTCGTCTGATCTCGGAAGCTAAGCAGAGCAGGGCCTGGTTAGTACCTGGATGGAAGACCGCCTGGGAATCCCAGGTGCCGTAAGCTTTTTCACTTCTCTCTCTGAAAGCCGCCCAGCGCCGTAGATTGTACACCTACACAATTGTAAAAAAAATTTCACATTGTAGAAGAGATGCAATAGGAAGAAGATGAAAGGTGGCTTACGTCCATACCATCGTCAGGCCATTTGAGGTGGCGGGGACTGCAATGGCCATTCACCGATTGGCTGGGACCCCTGGGCGGGTCTTCTCTAGTCCATCCAATTTTCGGCATGGGATGTCACAGCCTTCTTTGCATACCCTTATTTAACCCACACAAAGATGCCAACGGCAGGCGTGTCATAATTCATTGACGCATTATAAAGGATTAGGAAAAAGATAAAAAGCAGCTTACGGCCATACCTCTCTGGTTCCGCCCGATCTCGTCTGATCTCGGAAGCTAAGCAGAGCAGGGCCTGGTTAGTACCTGGATGGAAGACCGCCTGGGAATCCCAGGTGCCGTAAGCTTTTTCACTTCTCTCTCTGAAAGCCGCCCAGCGCCGTAGATTGTACACCTACACAATTGTAAAAAAAATTTCACATTGTAGAAGACATGCAATAGGAAGAAAATGAAAGGTGGCTTACGTCCATACCATCGTCAGGCCATTTGAGGTGGCGGGGACTGCAATGGCCATTCACCGATTGGCTGGGACCCCTGGGCGGGTCTTCTCTAGTCCATCCAATTTTCGGCATGGGATGTCACAGCCTTCTTTGCATACCCTTATTTAACCCACACAAAGATGCCAACGGCAGGCGTGTCATAATTCATTGACGCATTATAAAGGATTAGGAAAAAGATAAAAAGCAGCTTACGGCCATACCTCTCTGGTTCCGCCCGATCTCGTCTGATCTCGGAAGCTAAGCAGAGCAGGGCCTGGTTAGTACCTGGATGGAAGACCGCCTGGGAATCCCAGGTGCCGTAAGCTTTTTCACTTCTCTCTCCGAAAGCCGCCGAGCGCGGCAGATTGTACAGCTGTTTTAACGTTGGATATGAAAGGAAATTAGACAATATTATCCAAAATGATTCCGTTTCATGATTGCTAAATCAGTGTTGATCAACATTTACGATTGGCATACTATTGTTTGTAATTTAGCCGTTGAAATACAGGTGCTAACCCAACATGTTAGAATTGCCAGTGAAGAAAAGTAAAGTTACCTTCAGGCTTTAGGAACCTCTCTTGCCAATGCTAAGAACTGCTTCAATTTTAGAAAAAGAAACTTCTGATTATCTTTGACACGTTTTAAAGGATTAGGAAAAAGATGAAAAGCAGCTTACGGCCATACCTCTCTGGTTCAGCCCGATCTCGTCTGATCTCGGAAGCTAAGCAGAGCAGGGCCTGGTTAGTACCTGGATGGAAGACCGCCTGGGAATCCCAGGTGCCGTAAGCTTTTTCACTTCTCTCTCTGAAAGCCGCCCAGCGCCGTAGATTGTACACCTACACAATTGTAAAAAAAATTTCACATTGTAGAAGACATGCAATAGGAAGAAAATGAAAGGTGGCTTACGTCCATACCATCGTCAGGCCATTTGAGGTGGCGGGGACTGCAATGGCCATTCACCGATTGGCTGGGACCCCTGGGCGGGTCTTCTCTAGTCCATCCAATTTTCGGCATGGGATGTCACAGCCTTCTTTGCATACCCTTATTTAACCCACACAAAGATGCCAACGGCAGGCGTGTCATAATTCATTGACGCATTATAAAGGATTAGGAAAAAGATAAAAAGCAGCTCACGGCCATACCTCTCTGGTTCCGCCCGATCTCGTCTGATCTCGGAAGCTAAGCAGAGCAGGGCCTGGTTAGTACCTGGATGGAAGACCGCCTGGGAATCCCAGGTGCCGTAAGCTTTTTCACTTCTCTCTCCGAAAGCCGCCGAGCGCCGCAGATTGTACACCTGTTTTAACGTTGGATATGAAAGGAAATTAGACAATATTATCCAAAATGATTCCGTTTCATGATTGCTAAATCAGTGTTGATCAACATCTACGATTGGCATACTATTGTTTGTAATTTAGCCGTTGAAATACAGGTGCTAACCCAACATGTTAGAATTGCCAGTGAAGAAAAGTAAAGTTACCTTCAGGCTTTAGGAACCTCTCTTGCCAATGCTAAGAACTGCTTCAATTTTAGAAAAAGAAACTTCTGATTAACTTTGACACGTTTTAAAGGATTAGGAAAAAGATGAAAAGCAGCTTACGGCCATACCTCTCTGGTTCCGCCCGATCTCGTCTGATCTCGGAAGCTAAGCAGAGCAGGGCCTGGTTAGTACCTGGATGGAAGACCGCCTGGGAATCCCAGGTGCCGTAAGCTTTTTCACTTCTCTCTCCGAAAGCCGCCGAGCGCCGCAGATTGTACACCTACAAATTACAAAAAGAATATCACATTGTTGAAGAGATGCATGTTTAGTGTTGTTTTAACGTTGGATATGAAAGGAAATTAGACAATATTATCCAAAATGATTCCGTTTCATGATTGCTAAATCAGTGTTGATCAACATTTACGATTGGCATACTATTGTTTGTAATTTAGCCGTTGAAATACAGGTGCTAACCCAACATGTTAGAATTGCCAGTGAAGAAAAGTAAAGTTACCTTCAGGCTTTAGGAACCTCTCTTGCCAATGCTAAGAACTGCTTCAATTTTAGAAAAAGAAACTTCTGATTAACTTTGACACGTTTTAAAGGATTAGGAAAAAGATGAAAAGCAGCTTACGGCCATACCTCTCTGGTTCCGCCCGATCTCGTCTGATCTCGGAAGCTAAGCAGAGCAGGGCCTGGTTAGTACCTGGATGGAAGACCGCCTGGGAATCCCAGGTGCCGTAAGCTTTTTCACTTCTCTCTCCGAAAGCCGCCGAGCGCGGCAGATTGTACACCTGTTTTAACGTTGGATATGAAAGGAAATTAGACAATATTATCCAAAATGATTCCGTTTCATGATTGCTAAATCAGTGTTGATCAACATCTACGATTGGCATACTATTGTTTGTAATTTAGCCGTTGAAATACAGGTGCTAACCCAACATGTTAGAATTGCCAGTGAAGAAAAGTAAAGTTACCTTCAGGCTTTAGGAACCTCTCTTGCCAATGCTAAAAACTGCTTCAATTTTAGAAAAAGAAACTTCTGATTAACTTTGACACGTTTTAAAGGATTAGGAAAAAGATGAAAAGCAGCTTACGGCCATACCTCTCTGGTTCAGCCCGATCTCGTCTGATCTCGGAAGCTAAGCAGAGCAGGGCCTGGTTAGTACCTGGATGGAAGACCGCCTGGGAATCCCAGGTGCCGTAAGCTTTTTCACTTCTCTCTCTGAAAGCCGCCCAGCGCAGTAGATTGTACACCTACACAATTGTAAAAAAAAATTTACATTGTAGAAGAGATGCAATAGGAAGAAGATGAAAGGTGTCTTACGTCCATACCATCGTCAGGCCATTTGAGGTGGCGGGGACTGCAATGGCCATTCACCGATTGGCTGGGACCCCTGGGCGGGTCTTCTCTAGTCCATCCAATTTTCGGCATGGGATGTCACAGCCTTCTTTGCATACCCTTATTTAACCCACACAAAGATGCCAACGGCAGGCGTGTCATAATTCATTGACGCATTATAAAGGATTAGGAAAAAGATAAAAAGCAGCTTACGGCCATACCTCTCTGGTTCCGCCCGATCTCGTCTGATCTCGGAAGCTAAGCAGAGCAGGGCCTGGTTAGTACCTGGATGGAAGACCGCCTGGGAATCCCAGGTGCCGTAAGCTTTTTCACTTCTCTCTCCGAAAGCCGCCGAGCGCCGCAGATTGTACACCTGTTTTAACGTTGGATATGAAAGGAAATTAGACAATATTATCCAAAATGATTCCGTTTCATGATTGCTAAATCAGTGTTGATCAACATCTACGATTGGCATACTATTGTTTGTAATTTAGCCGTTGAAATACAGGTGCTAACCCAACATGTTAGAATTGCCAGTGAAGAAAAGTAAAGTTACCTTCAGGCTTTAGGAACCTCTCTTGCCAATGCTAAGAACTGCTTCAATTTTAGAAAAAGAAACTTCTGATTAACTTTGACACGTTTTAAAGGATTAGGAAAAAGATGAAAAGCAGCTTACGGCCATACCTCTCTGGTTCCGCCCGATCTCGTCTGATCTCGGAAGCTAAGCAGAGCAGGGCCTGGTTAGTACCTGGATGGAAGACCGCCTGGGAATCCCAGGTGCCGTAAGCTTTTTCACTTCTCTCTCCGAAAGCCGCCGAGCGCCGCAGATTGTACACCTACAAATTACAAAAAGAATATCACATTGTTGAAGAGATGCATGTTTAGTGTTGTTTTAACGTTGGATATGAAAGGAAATTAGACAATATTATCCAAAATGATTCCGTTTCATGATTGCTAAATCAGTGTTGATCAACATTTACGATTGGCATACTATTGTTTGTAATTTAGCCGTTGAAATACAGGTGCTAACCCAACATGTTAGAATTGCCAGTGAAGAAAAGTAAAGTTACCTTCAGGCTTTAGGAACCTCTCTTGCCAATGCTAAGAACTGCTTCAATTTTAGAAAAAGAAACTTCTGATTAACTTTGACACGTTTTAAAGGATTAGGAAAAAGATGAAAAGCAGCTTACGGCCATACCTCTCTGGTTCCGCCCGATCTCGTCTGATCTCGGAAGCTAAGCAGAGCAGGGCCTGGTTAGTACCTGGATGGAAGACCGCCTGGGAATCCCAGGTGCCGTAAGCTTTTTCACTTCTCTCTCCGAAAGCCGCCGAGCGCGGCAGATTGTACACCTGTTTTAACGTTGGATATGAAAGGAAATTAGACAATATTATCCAAAATGATTCCGTTTCATGATTGCTAAATCAGTGTTGATCAACATCTACGATTGGCATACTATTGTTTGTAATTTAGCCGTTGAAATACAGGTGCTAACCCAACATGTTAGAATTGCCAGTGAAGAAAAGTAAAGTTACCTTCAGGCTTTAGGAACCTCTCTTGCCAATGCTAAAAACTGCTTCAAATTTAGAAAAAGAAACTTCTGATTAACTTTGACACGTTTTAAAGGATTAGGAATAAGATGAAAAGCAGCTTACGGCCATACCTCTCTGGTTCAGCCCGATCTCGTCTGATCTCGGAAGCTAAGCAGAGCAGGGCCTGGTTAGTACCTGGATGGAAGACCGCCTGGGAATCCCAGGTGCCGTAAGCTTTTTCACTTCTCTCTCTGAAAGCCGCCCAGCGCAGTAGATTGTACACCTACACAATTGTAAAAAAAAATTTACATTGTAGAAGAGATGCAATAGGAAGAAGATGAAAGGTGGCTTACGTCCATACCATCGTCAGGCCATTTGAGGTGGCGGGGACTGCAATGGCCATTCACCGATTGGCTGGGACCCCTGGGCGGGTCTTCTCTAGTCCATCCAATTTTCGGCATGGGATGTCACAGCCTTCTTTGCATACCCTTATTTAACCCACACAAAGATGCCAACGGCAGGCGTGTCATAATTCATTGACGCATTATAAAGGATTAGGAAAAAGATAAAAAGCAGCTTACGGCCATACCTCTCTGGTTCCGCCCGATCTCGTCTGATCTCGGAAGCTAAGCAGAGCAGGGCCTGGTTAGTACCTGGATGGAAGACCGCCTGGGAATCCCAGGTGCCGTAAGCTTTTTCACTTCTCTCTCCGAAAGCCGCCGAGCGCCGCAGATTGTACACCTACAAATTACAAAAAGAATATCACATTGTTGAAGAGATGCATGTTTAGTGTTGTTTTAACGTTGGATATGAAAGGAAATTAGACAATATTATCCAAAATGATTCCGTTTCATGATTGCTAAATTAGTGTTGATCAACATTTACGATTGGCATACTATTGTTTGTAATTTAGCCGTTGAAATACAGGTGCTAACCCAACATGTTAGAATTGCCAGTGAAGAAAAGTAAAGTTACCTTCAGGCTTTAGGAACCTCTCTTGCCAATGCTAAGAACTGCTTCAATTTTAGAAAAAGAAACTTCTGATTAACTTTGACACGTTTTAAAGGATTAGGAAAAAGATGAAAAGCAGCTTACGGCCATACCTCTCTGGTTCCGCCCGATCTCGTCTGATCTCGGAAGCTAAGCAGAGCAGGGCCTGGTTAGTACCTGGATGGAAGACCGCCTGGGAATCCCAGGTGCCGTAAGCTTTTTCACTTCTCTCTCCGAAAGCCGCCGAGCGCGGCAGATTGTACACCTGTTTTAACGTTGGATATGAAAGGAAATTAGACAATATTATCCAAAATGATTCCGTTTCATGATTGCTAAATCAGTGTTGATCAACATCTACGATTGGCATACTATTGTTTGTAATTTAGCCGTTGAAATACAGGTGCTAACCCAACATGTTAGAATTGCCAGTGAAGAAAAGTAAAGTTACCTTCAGGCTTTAGGAACCTCTCTTGCCAATGCTAAAAACTGCTTCAATTTTAGAAAAAGAAACTTCTGATTAACTTTGACACGTTTTAAAGGATTAGGAAAAAGATGAAAAGCAGCTTACGGCCATACCTCTCTGGTTCAGCCCGATCTCGTCTGATCTCGGAAGCTAAGCAGAGCAGGGCCTGGTTAGTACCTGGATGGAAGACCGCCTGGGAATCCCAGGTGCCGTAAGCTTTTTCACTTCTCTCTCTGAAAGCCGCCCAGCGCAGTAGATTGTACACCTACACAATTGTAAATAAAAATTTACATTGTAGAAGAGATGCAATAGGAAGAAGATGAAAGGTGGCTTACGTCCATACCATCGTCAGGCCATTTGAGGTGGCGGGGACTGCAATGGCCATTCACCGATTGGCTGGGACCCCTGGGCGGGTCTTCTCTAGTCCATCCAATTTTCGGCATGGGATGTCACAGCCTTCTTTGCATACCCTTATTTAACCCACACAAAGATGCCAACGGCAGGCGTGTCATAATTCATTGACGCATTATAAAGGATTAGGAAAAAGATAAAAAGCAGCTTACGGCCATACCTCTCTGGTTCCGCCCGATCTCGTCTGATCTCGGAAGCTAAGCAGAGCAGGGCCTGGTTAGTACCTGGATGGAAGACCGCCTGGGAATCCCAGGTGCCGTAAGCTTTTTCACTTCTCTCTCCGAAATGAGCCCGGCAGATTGTACACCTGTTTTAACGTTGGATATGAAAGGAAATTAGACAATATTATCCAAAATGATTCCGTTTCATGATTGCTAAATTAGTGTTGATCAACATTTACGATTGGCATACTATTGTTTGTAATTTAGCCGTTGAAATACAGGTGCTAACCCAACATGTTAGAATTGCCAGTGAAGAAAAGTAAAGTTACCTTCAGGCTTTAGGAACCTCTCTTGCCAATGCTAAGAACTGCTTCAATTTTAGAAAAAGAAACTTCTGATTAACTTTGACACGTTTTAAAGGATTAGGAAAAAGATGAAAAGCAGCTTACGGCCATACCTCTCTGGTTCCGCCCGATCTCGTCTGATCTCGGAAGCTAAGCAGAGCAGGGCCTGGTTAGTACCTGGATGGAAGACCGCCTGGGAATCCCAGGTGCCGTAAGCTTTTTCACTTCTCTCTCTGAAAGCCGCCCAGCGCCGTAGATTGTACACCTACACAATTGTAAAAAAAATTTCACATTGTAGAAGACATGCAATAGGAAGAAAATGAAAGGTGGCTTACGTCCATACCATCGTCAGGCCATTTGAGGTGGCGGGGACTGCAATGGCCATTCACCGATTGGCTGGGACCCCTGGGCGGGTCTTCTCTAGTCCATCCAATTTTCGGCATGGGATGTCACAGCCTTCTTTGCATACCCTTATTTAACCCACACAAAGATGCCAACGGCAGGCGTGTCATAATTCATTGACGCATTATAAAGGATTAGGGAAAAGATAAAAAGCAAGCTCACGGCCATACCTCTCTGGTTCCGCCCGATCTCGTCTGATCTCGGAAGCTAAGCAGAGCAGGGCCTGGTTAGTACCTGGATGGAAGACCGCCTGGGAATCCCAGGTGCCGTAAGCTTTTTCACTTCTCTCTCCGAAAGCCGCCGAGCGCCGCAGATTGTACACCTGTTTTAACGTTGGATATGAAAGGAAATTAGACAATATTATCCAAAATGATTCCGTTTCATGATTGCTAAATCAGTGTTGATCAACATCTACGATTGGCATACTATTGTTTGTAATTTAGCCGTTGAAATACAGGTGCTAACCCAACATGTTAGAATTGCCAGTGAAGAAAAGTAAAGTTACCTTCAGGCTTTAGGAACCTCTCTTGCCAATGCTAAGAACTGCTTCAATTTTAGAAAAAGAAACTTCTGATTAACTTTGACACGTTTTAAAGGATTAGGAAAAAGATGAAAAGCAGCTTACGGCCATACCTCTCTGGTTCCGCCCGATCTCGTCTGATCTCGGAAGCTAAGCAGAGCAGGGCCTGGTTAGTACCTGGATGGAAGACCGCCTGGGAATCCCAGGTGCCGTAAGCTTTTTCACTTCTCTCTCTGAAAGCCGCCCAGCGCCGTAGCTTGTACACCTACACAATTGTAAAAAGTTTATCACATTGTAGAAGAGATGCAATAGGAAGAAGATGAAAGGTGGCTTACGTCCATACCATCGTCAGGCCATTTGAGGTGGCGGGGACTGCAATGGCCATTCACCGATTGGCTGGGACTCCTGGGCGGGTCTTCTCTAGTCCATCCAATTTTCGGCATGGGATGTCACAGCCTTCTTTGCATACCCTTATTTAACCCACACAAAGATGCCAACGGCAGGCGTGTCATAATTCATTGACGCATTATAAAGGATTAGGAAAAAGATAAAAAGCAGCTTACGGCCATACCTCTCTGGTTCGGCTCGATCTCGTCTGATCTCGGAAGCTAAGCAGAGCAGGGCCTGGTTAGTACCTGGATGGAAGACCGCCTGGGAATCTCAGGTGCCGTAAGCTTTTTCACTTCTCTCTCCGAAAGCCGCCGAGCGCCGCAGATTGTACACCTGTTTTAACGTTGGATATGAAAGGCAATTAGACAAAATTATCCAAAATGATTCCGTTTCATGGTTGCTAAATTAGTGTTGATCAACATTTACGATTGGCATACTATTGTTTGTAATTTAGCCGTTGAAATACAGGTGCTAACCCAACATGTTAGAATTGCCAGTGAAGAAAAGTAAAGTTACCTTCAGGCTTTAGGAACCTCTCTTGCCAATGCTAAGAACTGCTTCAATTTTAGAAAAAGAAACTTCTGATTAACTTTGACACGTTTTAAAGGATTAGGAAAAAGATGAAAAGCAGCTTACGGCCATACCTCTCTGGTTCCGCCCGATCTCGTCTGATCTCGGAAGCTAAGCAGAGCAGGGCCTGGTTAGTACCTGGATGGAAGACCGCCTGGGAATCCCAGGTGCCGTAAGCTTTTTCACTTCTCTCTCCGAAAGCCGCCGAGCGCCGCAGATTGTACACCTACAAATTACAAAAAGAATATCACATTGTTGAAGAGATGCATGTTTAGTGTTGTTTTAACGTTGGATATGAAAGGAAATTAGACAATATTATCCAAAATGATTCCGTTTCATGATTGCTAAATCAGTGTTGATCAACATTTACGATTGGCATACTATTGTTTGTAATTTAGCCGTTGAAATACAGGTGCTAACCCAACATGTTAGAATTGCCAGTGAAGAAAAGTAAAGTTACCTTCAGGCTTTAGGAACCTCTCTTGCCAATGCTAAGAACTGCTTCAATTTTAGAAAAAGAAACTTCTGATTAACTTTGACACGTTTTAAAGGATTAGGAAAAAGATGAAAAGCAGCTTACGGCCATACCTCTCTGGTTCCGCCCGATCTCGTCTGATCTCGGAAGCTAAGCAGAGCAGGGCCTGGTTAGTACCTGGATGGAAGACCGCCTGGGAATCCCAGGTGCCGTAAGCTTTTTCACTTCTCTCTCCGAAAGCCGCCGAGCGCGGCAGATTGTACACCTGTTTTAACGTTGGATATGAAAGGAAATTAGACAATATTATCCAAAATGATTCCGTTTCATGATTGCTAAATTAGTGTTGATCAACATTTACGATTGGCATACTATTGTTTGTAATTTAGCCGTTGAAATACAGGTGCTAACCCAACATGTTAGAATTGCCAGTGAAGAAAAGTAAAGTTACCTTCAGGCTTTAGGAACCTCTCTTGCCAATGCTAAGAACTGCTTCAATTTTAGAAAAAGAAACTTCTGATTAACTTTGACACGTTTTAAAGGATTAGGAAAAAGATGAAAAGCAGCTTACGGCCATACCTCTCTGGTTCCGCCCGATCTCGTCTGATCTCGGAAGCTAAGCAGAGCAGGGCCTGGTTAGTACCTGGATGGAAGACCGCCTGGGAATCCCAGGTGCCGTAAGCTTTTTCACTTCTCTCTCTGAAAGCCGCCCAGCGCCGTAGATTGTACACCTACACAATTGTAAAAAAAATTTCACATTGTAGAAGACATGCAATAGGAAGAAAATGAAAGGTGGCTTACGTCCATACCATCGTCAGGCCATTTGAGGTGGCGGGGACTGCAATGGCCATTCACCGATTGGCTGGGACCCCTGGGCGGGTCTTCTCTAGTCCATCCAATTTTCGGCATGGGATGTCACAGCCTTCTTTGCATACCCTTATTTAACCCACACAAAGATGCCAACGGCAGGCGTGTCATAATTCATTGACGCATTATAAAGGATTAGGGAAAAGATAAAAAGCAAGCTCACGGCCATACCTCTCTGGTTCCGCCCGATCTCGTCTGATCTCGGAAGCTAAGCAGAGCAGGGCCTGGTTAGTACCTGGATGGAAGACCGCCTGGGAATCCCAGGTGCCGTAAGCTTTTTCACTTCTCTCTCCGAAAGCCGCCGAGCGCCGCAGATTGTACACCTGTTTTAACGTTGGATATGAAAGGAAATTAGACAATATTATCCAAAATGATTCCGTTTCATGATTGCTAAATCAGTGTTGATCAACATCTACGATTGGCATACTATTGTTTGTAATTTAGCCGTTGAAATACAGGTGCTAACCCAACATGTTAGAATTGCCAGTGAAGAAAAGTAAAGTTACCTTCAGGCTTTAGGAACCTCTCTTGCCAATGCTAAGAACTGCTTCAATTTTAGAAAAAGAAACTTCTGATTATCTTTGACACGTTTTAAAGGATTAGGAAAAAGATGAAAAGCAGCTTACGGCCATACCTCTCTGGTTCCGCCCGATCTCGTCTGATCTCGGAAGCTAAGCAGAGCAGGGCCTGGTTAGTACCTGGATGGAAGACCGCCTGGGAATCCCAGGTGCCGTAAGCTTTTTCACTTCTCTCTCCGAAAGCCGCCGAGCGCCGCAGATTGTACACCTGTTTTAACGTTGGATATGAAAGGAAATTAGACAATATTATCCAAAATGATTCCGTTTCATGATTGCTAAATCAGTGTTGATCAACATCTACGATTGGCATACTATTGTTTGTAATTTAGCCGTTGAAATACAGGTGCTAACCCAACATGTTAGAATTGCCAGTGAAGAAAAGTAAAGTTACCTTCAGGCTTTAGGAACCTCTCTTGCCAATGCTAAGAACTGCTTCAATTTTAGAAAAAGAAACTTCTGATTAACTTTGACACGTTTTAAAGGATTAGGAAAAAGATAAAAAGCAGCTTACGGCCATACCTCTCTGGTTCCGCCCGATCTCGTCTGATCTCGGAAGCTAAGCAGAGCAGGGCCTGGTTAGTACCTGGATGGAAGACCGCCTGGGAATCCCAGGTGCCGTAAGCTTTTTCACTTCTCTCTCTGAAAGCCGCCCAGCGCAGTAGATTGTACACCTACACAATTGTAAAAAAAAATTTACATTGTAGAAGAGATGCAATAGGAAGAAGATGAAAGGTGGCTTACGTCCATACCATCGTCAGGCCATTTGAGGTGGCGGGGACTGCAATGGCCATTCACCGATTGGCTGGGACCCCTGGGCGGGTCTTCTCTAGTCCATCCAATTTTCGGCATGGGATGTCACAGCCTTCTTTGCATACCCTTATTTAACCCACACAAAGATGCCAACGGCAGGCGTGTCATAATTCATTGACGCATTATAAAGGATTAGGGAAAAGATAAAAAGCAAGCTCACGGCCATACCTCTCTGGTTCCGCCCGATCTCGTCTGATCTCGGAAGCTAAGCAGAGCAGGGCCTGGTTAGTACCTGGATGGAAGACCGCCTGGGAATCCCAGGTGCCGTAAGCTTTTTCACTTCTCTCTCCGAAAGCCGCCGAGCGCCGCAGATTGTACACCTGTTTTAACGTTGGATATGAAAGGAAATTAGACAATATTATCCAAAATGATTCCGTTTCATGATTGCTAAATCAGTGTTGATCAACATCTACGATTGGCATACTATTGTTTGTAATTTAGCCGTTGAAATACAGGTGCTAACCCAACATGTTAGAATTGCCAGTGAAGAAAAGTAAAGTTACCTTCAGGCTTTAGGAACCTCTCTTGCCAATGCTAAGAACTGCTTCAATTTTAGAAAAAGAAACTTCTGATTAACTTTGACACGTTTTAAAGGATTAGGAAAAAGATGAAAAGCAGCTTACGGCCATACCTCTCTGGTTCCGCCCGATCTCGTCTGATCTCGGAAGCTAAGCAGAGCAGGGCCTGGTTAGTACCTGGATGGAAGACCGCCTGGGAATCCCAGGTGCCGTAAGGTTTTTCACTTCTCTCTCTGAAAGCCGCCCAGCGCCGTAGCTTGTACACCTACACAATTGTAAAAAGTTTATCACATTGTAGAAGAGATGCAATAGGAAGAAGATGAAAGGTGGCTTACGTCCATACCATCGTCAGGCCATTTGAGGTGGCGGGGACTGCAATGGCCATTCACCGATTGGCTGGGACTCCTGGGCGGGTCTTCTCTAGTCCATCCAATTTTCGGCATGGGATGTCACAGCCTTCTTTGCATACCCTTATTTAACCCACACAAAGATGCCAACGGCAGGCGTGTCATAATTCATTGACGCATTATAAAGGATTAGGAAAAAGATAAAAAGCAGCTTACGGCCATACCTCTCTGGTTCCGCTCGATCTCGTCTGATCTCGGAAGCTAAGCAGAGCAGGGCCTGGTTAGTACCTGGATGGAAGACCGCCTGGGAATCTCAGGTGCCGTAAGCTTTTTCACTTCTCTCTCCGAAAGCCGCCGAGCGCCGCAGATTGTACACCTGTTTTAACGTTGGATATGAAAGGCAATTAGACAAAATTATCCAAAATGATTCCGTTTCATGGTTGCTAAATTAGTGTTGATCAACATTTACGATTGGCATACTATTGTTTGTAATTTAGCCGTTGAAATACAGGTGCTAACCCAACATGTTAGAATTGCCAGTGAAGAAAAGTAAAGTTACCTTCAGGCTTTAGGAACCTCTCTTGCCAATGCTAAGAACTGCTTCAATTTTAGAAAAAGAAACTTCTGATTATCTTTGACACGTTTTAAAGGATTAGGAAAAAGATGAAAAGCAGCTTACGGCCATACCTCTCTGGTTCCGCCCGATCTCGTCTGATCTCGGAAGCTAAGCAGAGCAGGGCCTGGTTAGTACCTGGATGGAAGACCGCCTGGGAATCCCAGGTGCCGTAAGCTTTTTCACTTCTCTCTCCGAAAGCCGCCGAGCGCCGCAGATTGTACACCTACAAATTACAAAAAGAATATCACATTGTTGAAGAGATGCATGTTTAGTGTTGTTTTAACGTTGGATATGAAAGGAAATTAGACAATATTATCCAAAATGATTCCGTTTCATGATTGCTAAATTAGTGTTGATCAACATTTACGATTGGCATACTATTGTTTGTAATTTAGCCGTTGAAATACAGGTGCTAACCCAACATGTTAGAATTGCCAGTGAAGAAAAGTAAAGTTACCTTCAGGCTTTAGGAACCTCTCTTGCCAATGCTAAGAACTGCTTCAATTTTAGAAAAAGAAACTTCTGATTAACTTTGACACGTTTTAAAGGATTAGGAAAAAGATGAAAAGCAGCTTACGGCCATACCTCTCTGGTTCCGCCCGATCTCGTCTGATCTCGGAAGCTAAGCAGAGCAGGGCCTGGTTAGTACCTGGATGGAAGACCGCCTGGGAATCCCAGGTGCCGTAAGCTTTTTCACTTCTCTCTCTGAAAGCCGCCCAGCGCCGTAGATTGTACACCTACACAATTGTAAAAAAAATTTCACATTGTAGAAGACATGCAATAGGAAGAAAATGAAAGGTGGCTTACGTCCATACCATCGTCAGGCCATTTGAGGTGGCGGGGACTGCAATGGCCATTCACCGATTGGCTGGGACCCCTGGGCGGGTCTTCTCTAGTCCATCCAATTTTCGGCATGGGATGTCACAGCCTTCTTTGCATACCCTTATTTAACCCACACAAAGATGCCAACGGCAGGCGTGTCATAATTCATTGACGCATTATAAAGGATTAGGGAAAAGATAAAAAGCAAGCTCACGGCCATACCTCTCTGGTTCCGCCCGATCTCGTCTGATCTCGGAAGCTAAGCAGAGCAGGGCCTGGTTAGTACCTGGATGGAAGACCGCCTGGGAATCCCAGGTGCCGTAAGCTTTTTCACTTCTCTCTCCGAAAGCCGCCGAGCGCCGCAGATTGTACACCTGTTTTAACGTTGGATATGAAAGGAAATTAGACAATATTATCCAAAATGATTCCGTTTCATGATTGCTAAATCAGTGTTGATCAACATCTACGATTGGCATACTATTGTTTGTAATTTAGCCGTTGAAATACAGGTGCTAACCCAACATGTTAGAATTGCCAGTGAAGAAAAGTAAAGTTACCTTCAGGCTTTAGGAACCTCTCTTGCCAATGCTAAGAACTGCTTCAATTTTAGAAAAAGAAACTTCTGATTATCTTTGACACGTTTTAAAGGATTAGGAAAAAGATGAAAAGCAGCTTACGGCCATACCTCTCTGGTTCCGCCCGATCTCGTCTGATCTCGGAAGCTAAGCAGAGCAGGGCCTGGTTAGTACCTGGATGGAAGACCGCCTGGGAATCCCAGGTGCCGTAAGCTTTTTCACTTCTCTCTCCGAAAGCCGCCGAGCGCCGCAGATTGTACACCTGTTTTAACGTTGGATATGAAAGGAAATTAGACAATATTATCCAAAATGATTCCGTTTCATGATTGCTAAATCAGTGTTGATCAACATCTACGATTGGCATACTATTGTTTGTAATTTAGCCGTTGAAATACAGGTGCTAACCCAACATGTTAGAATTGCCAGTGAAGAAAAGTAAAGTTACCTTCAGGCTTTAGGAACCTCTCTTGCCAATGCTAAGAACTGCTTCAATTTTAGAAAAAGAAACTTCTGATTAACTTTGACACGTTTTAAAGGATTAGGAAAAAGATAAAAAGCAGCTTACGGCCATACCTCTCTGGTTCCGCCCGATCTCGTCTGATCTCGGAAGCTAAGCAGAGCAGGGCCTGGTTAGTACCTGGATGGAAGACCGCCTGGGAATCCCAGGTGCCGTAAGCTTTTTCACTTCTCTCTCTGAAAGCCGCCCAGCGCAGTAGATTGTACACCTACACAATTGTAAAAAAAAATTTACATTGTAGAAGAGATGCAATAGGAAGAAGATGAAAGGTGGCTTACGTCCATACCATCGTCAGGCCATTTGAGGTGGCGGGGACTGCAATGGCCATTCACCGATTGGCTGGGACCCCTGGGCGGGTCTTCTCTAGTCCATCCAATTTTCGGCATGGGATGTCACAGCCTTCTTTGCATACCCTTATTTAACCCACACAAAGATGCCAACGGCAGGCGTGTCATAATTCATTGACGCATTATAAAGGATTAGGGAAAAGATAAAAAGCAAGCTCACGGCCATACCTCTCTGGTTCCGCCCGATCTCGTCTGATCTCGGAAGCTAAGCAGAGCAGGGCCTGGTTAGTACCTGGATGGAAGACCGCCTGGGAATCCCAGGTGCCGTAAGCTTTTTCACTTCTCTCTCCGAAAGCCGCCGAGCGCCGCAGATTGTACACCTGTTTTAACGTTGGATATGAAAGGAAATTAGACAATATTATCCAAAATGATTCCGTTTCATGATTGCTAAATCAGTGTTGATCAACATCTACGATTGGCATACTATTGTTTGTAATTTAGCCGTTGAAATACAGGTGCTAACCCAACATGTTAGAATTGCCAGTGAAGAAAAGTAAAGTTACCTTCAGGCTTTAGGAACCTCTCTTGCCAATGCTAAGAACTGCTTCAATTTTAGAAAAAGAAACTTCTGATTAACTTTGACACGTTTTAAAGGATTAGGAAAAAGATGAAAAGCAGCTTACGGCCATACCTCTCTGGTTCCGCCCGATCTCGTCTGATCTCGGAAGCTAAGCAGAGCAGGGCCTGGTTAGTACCTGGATGGAAGACCGCCTGGGAATCCCAGGTGCCGTAAGGTTTTTCACTTCTCTCTCTGAAAGCCGCCCAGCGCCGTAGCTTGTACACCTACACAATTGTAAAAAGTTTATCACATTGTAGAAGAGATGCAATAGGAAGAAGATGAAAGGTGGCTTACGTCCATACCATCGTCAGGCCATTTGAGGTGGCGGGGACTGCAATGGCCATTCACCGATTGGCTGGGACTCCTGGGCGGGTCTTCTCTAGTCCATCCAATTTTCGGCATGGGATGTCACAGCCTTCTTTGCATACCCTTATTTAACCCACACAAAGATGCCAACGGCAGGCGTGTCATAATTCATTGACGCATTATAAAGGATTAGGAAAAAGATAAAAAGCAGCTTACGGCCATACCTCTCTGGTTCCGCTCGATCTCGTCTGATCTCGGAAGCTAAGCAGAGCAGGGCCTGGTTAGTACCTGGATGGAAGACCGCCTGGGAATCTCAGGTGCCGTAAGCTTTTTCACTTCTCTCTCCGAAAGCCGCCGAGCGCCGCAGATTGTACACCTGTTTTAACGTTGGATATGAAAGGCAATTAGACAAAATTATCCAAAATGATTCCGTTTCATGGTTGCTAAATTAGTGTTGATCAACATTTACGATTGGCATACTATTGTTTGTAATTTAGCCGTTGAAATACAGGTGCTAACCCAACATGTTAGAATTGCCAGTGAAGAAAAGTAAAGTTACCTTCAGGCTTTAGGAACCTCTCTTGCCAATGCTAAGAACTGCTTCAATTTTAGAAAAAGAAACTTCTGATTATCTTTGACACGTTTTAAAGGATTAGGAAAAAGATGAAAAGCAGCTTACGGCCATACCTCTCTGGTTCCGCCCGATCTCGTCTGATCTCGGAAGCTAAGCAGAGCAGGGCCTGGTTAGTACCTGGATGGAAGACCGCCTGGGAATCCCAGGTGCCGTAAGCTTTTTCACTTCTCTCTCCGAAAGCCGCCGAGCGCCGCAGATTGTACACCTACAAATTACAAAAAGAATATCACATTGTTGAAGAGATGCATGTTTAGTGTTGTTTTAACGTTGGATATGAAAGGAAATTAGACAATATTATCCAAAATGATTCCGTTTCATGATTGCTAAATTAGTGTTGATCAACATTTACGATTGGCATACTATTGTTTGTAATTTAGCCGTTGAAATACAGGTGCTAACCCAACATGTTAGAATTGCCAGTGAAGAAAAGTAAAGTTACCTTCAGGCTTTAGGAACCTCTCTTGCCAATGCTAAGAACTGCTTCAATTTTAGAAAAAGAAACTTCTGATTATCTTTGACACGTTTTAAAGGATTAGGAAAAAGATGAAAAGCAGCTTACGGCCATACCTCTCTGGTTCCGCCCGATCTCGTCTGATCTCGGAAGCTAAGCAGAGCAGGGCCTGGTTAGTACCTGGATGGAAGACCGCCTGGGAATCCCAGGTGCCGTAAGCTTTTTCACTTCTCTCTCCGAAAGCCGCCCAGCGCCGTAGATTGTACACCTGTTTTAAAGTTGGATATGAAAGGAAATTAGACAATATTATCCAAAATGATTCCGTTTCATGATTGCTAAATTAGTGTTGATCAACATTTACGATTGGCATACTATTGTTTGTAATTTAGCCGTTGAAATACAGGTGCTAACCCAACATGTTAGAATTGCCAGTGAAGAAAAGTAAAGTTACCTTCAGGCTTTAGGAACCTCTCTTGCCAATGCTAAGAACTGCTTCAATTTTAGAAAAAGAAACTTCTGATTATCTTTGACACGTTTTAAAGGATTAGGAAAAAGATGAAAAGCAGCTTACGGCCATACCTCTCTGGTTCCGCCCGATCTCGTCTGATCTCGGAAGCTAAGCAGAGCAGGGCCTGGTTAGTACCTGGATGGAAGACCGCCTGGGAATCCCAGGTGCCGTAAGCTTTTTCACTTCTCTCTCTGAAAGCCGCCCAGCGCAGTAGATTGTACACCTACACAATTGTAAAAAAAAATTTACATTGTAGAAGAGATGCAATAGGAAGAAGATGAAAGGTGGCTTACGTCCATACCATCGTCAGGCCATTTGAGGTGGCGGGGACTGCAATGGCCATTCACCGATTGGCTGGGACCCCTGGGCGGGTCTTCTCTAGTCCATCCAATTTTCGGCATGGGATGTCACAGCCTTCTTTGCATACCCTTATTTAACCCACACAAAGATGCCAACGGCAGGCGTGTCATAATTCATTGACGCATTATAAAGGATTAGGGAAAAGATAAAAAGCAAGCTCACGGCCATACCTCTCTGGTTCCGCCCGATCTCGTCTGATCTCGGAAGCTAAGCAGAGCAGGGCCTGGTTAGTACCTGGATGGAAGACCGCCTGGGAATCCCAGGTGCCGTAAGCTTTTTCACTTCTCTCTCCGAAAGCCGCCGAGCGCCGCAGATTGTACACCTGTTTTAACGTTGGATATGAAAGGAAATTAGACAATATTATCCAAAATGATTCCGTTTCATGATTGCTAAATCAGTGTTGATCAACATCTACGATTGGCATACTATTGTTTGTAATTTAGCCGTTGAAATACAGGTGCTAACCCAACATGTTAGAATTGCCAGTGAAGAAAAGTAAAGTTACCTTCAGGCTTTAGGAACCTCTCTTGCCAATGCTAAGAACTGCTTCAATTTTAGAAAAAGAAACTTCTGATTAACTTTGACACGTTTTAAAGGATTAGGAAAAAGATGAAAAGCAGCTTACGGCCATACCTCTCTGGTTCCGCCCGATCTCGTCTGATCTCGGAAGCTAAGCAGAGCAGGGCCTGGTTAGTACCTGGATGGAAGACCGCCTGGGAATCCCAGGTGCCGTAAGGTTTTTCACTTCTCTCTCTGAAAGCCGCCCAGCGCCGTAGCTTGTACACCTACACAATTGTAAAAAGTTTATCACATTGTAGAAGAGATGCAATAGGAAGAAGATGAAAGGTGGCTTACGTCCATACCATCGTCAGGCCATTTGAGGTGGCGGGGACTGCAATGGCCATTCACCGATTGGCTGGGACTCCTGGGCGGGTCTTCTCTAGTCCATCCAATTTTCGGCATGGGATGTCACAGCCTTCTTTGCATACCCTTATTTAACCCACACAAAGATGCCAACGGCAGGCGTGTCATAATTCATTGACGCATTATAAAGGATTAGGAAAAAGATAAAAAGCAGCTTACGGCCATACCTCTCTGGTTCCGCTCGATCTCGTCTGATCTCGGAAGCTAAGCAGAGCAGGGCCTGGTTAGTACCTGGATGGAAGACCGCCTGGGAATCTCAGGTGCCGTAAGCTTTTTCACTTCTCTCTCCGAAAGCCGCCGAGCGCCGCAGATTGTACACCTGTTTTAACGTTGGATATGAAAGGCAATTAGACAAAATTATCCAAAATGATTCCGTTTCATGGTTGCTAAATTAGTGTTGATCAACATTTACGATTGGCATACTATTGTTTGTAATTTAGCCGTTGAAATACAGGTGCTAACCCAACATGTTAGAATTGCCAGTGAAGAAAAGTAAAGTTACCTTCAGGCTTTAGGAACCTCTCTTGCCAATGCTAAGAACTGCTTCAATTTTAGAAAAAGAAACTTCTGATTATCTTTGACACGTTTTAAAGGATTAGGAAAAAGATGAAAAGCAGCTTACGGCCATACCTCTCTGGTTCCGCCCGATCTCGTCTGATCTCGGAAGCTAAGCAGAGCAGGGCCTGGTTAGTACCTGGATGGAAGACCGCCTGGGAATCCCAGGTGCCGTAAGCTTTTTCACTTCTCTCTCCGAAAGCCGCCGAGCGCCGCAGATTGTACACCTACAAATTACAAAAAGAATATCACATTGTTGAAGAGATGCATGTTTAGTGTTGTTTTAACGTTGGATATGAAAGGAAATTAGACAATATTATCCAAAATGATTCCGTTTCATGATTGCTAAATTAGTGTTGATCAACATTTACGATTGGCATACTATTGTTTGTAATTTAGCCGTTGAAATACAGGTGCTAACCCAACATGTTAGAATTGCCAGTGAAGAAAAGTAAAGTTACCTTCAGGCTTTAGGAACCTCTCTTGCCAATGCTAAGAACTGCTTCAATTTTAGAAAAAGAAACTTCTGATTATCTTTGACACGTTTTAAAGGATTAGGAAAAAGATGAAAAGCAGCTTACGGCCATACCTCTCTGGTTCCGCCCGATCTCGTCTGATCTCGGAAGCTAAGCAGAGCAGGGCCTGGTTAGTACCTGGATGGAAGACCGCCTGGGAATCCCAGGTGCCGTAAGCTTTTTCACTTCTCTCTCCGAAAGCCGCCCAGCGCCGTAGATTGTACACCTGTTTTAAAGTTGGATATGAAAGGAAATTAGACAATATTATCCAAAATGATTCCGTTTCATGATTGCTAAATTAGTGTTGATCAACATTTACGATTGGCATACTATTGTTTGTAATTTAGCCGTTGAAATACAGGTGCTAACCCAACATGTTAGAATTGCCAGTGAAGAAAAGTAAAGTTACCTTCAGGCTTTAGGAACCTCTCTTGCCAATGCTAAGAACTGCTTCAATTTTAGAAAAAGAAACTTCTGATTATCTTTGACACGTTTTAAAGGATTAGGAAAAAGATGAAAAGCAGCTTACGGCCATACCTCTCTGGTTCCGCCCGATCTCGTCTGATCTCGGAAGCTAAGCAGAGCAGGGCCTGGTTAGTACCTGGATGGAAGACCGCCTGGGAATCCCAGGTGCCGTAAGCTTTTTCACTTCTCTCTCCGAAAGCCGCCGAGCGCCGCAGATTGTACACCTACAAATTACAAAAAGAATATCACATTGTTGAAGAGATGCATGTTTAGTGTTGTTTTAACGTTGGATATGAAAGGAAATTAGACAATATTATCCAAAATGATTCCGTTTCATGATTGCTAAATTAGTGTTGATCAACATTTACGATTGGCATACTATTGTTTGTAATTTAGCCGTTGAAATACAGGTGCTAACCCAACATGTTAGAATTGCCAGTGAAGAAAAGTAAAGTTACCTTCAGGCTTTAGGAACCTCTCTTGCCAATGCTAAGAACTGCTTCAATTTTAGAAAAAGAAACTTCTGATTATCTTTGACACGTTTTAAAGGATTAGGAAAAAGATGAAAAGCAGCTTACGGCCATACCTCTCTGGTTCCGCCCGATCTCGTCTGATCTCGGAAGCTAAGCAGAGCAGGGCCTGGTTAGTACCTGGATGGAAGACCGCCTGGGAATCCCAGGTGCCGTAAGCTTTTTCACTTCTCTCTCTGAAAGCCGCCCAGCGCAGTAGATTGTACACCTACACAATTGTAAAAAAAAATTTACATTGTAGAAGAGATGCAATAGGAAGAAGATGAAAGGTGGCTTACGTCCATACCATCGTCAGGCCATTTGAGGTGGCGGGGACTGCAATGGCCATTCACCGATTGGCTGGGACCCCTGGGCGGGTCTTCTCTAGTCCATCCAATTTTCGGCATGGGATGTCACAGCCTTCTTTGCATACCCTTATTTAACCCACACAAAGATGCCAACGGCAGGCGTGTCATAATTCATTGACGCATTATAAAGGATTAGGGAAAAGATAAAAAGCAAGCTCACGGCCATACCTCTCTGGTTCCGCCCTATCTCGTCTGATCTCGGAAGCTAAGCAGAGCAGGGCCTGGTTAGTACCTGGATGGAAGACCGCCTGGGAATCCCAGGTGCCGTAAGCTTTTTCACTTCTCTCTCCGAAAGCCGCCGAGCGCCGCAGATTGTACACCTGTTTTAACGTTGGATATGAAAGGAAATTAGACAATATTATCCAAAATGATTCCGTTTCATGATTGCTAAATCAGTGTTGATCAACATCTACGATTGGCATACTATTGTTTGTAATTTAGCCGTTGAAATACAGGTGCTAACCCAACATGTTAGAATTGCCAGTGAAGAAAAGTAAAGTTACCTTCAGGCTTTAGGAACCTCTCTTGCCAATGCTAAGAACTGCTTCAATTTTAGAAAAAGAAACTTCTGATTAACTTTGACACGTTTTAAAGGATTAGGAAAAAGATGAAAAGCAGCTTACGGCCATACCTCTCTGGTTCCGCCCGATCTCGTCTGATCTCGGAAGCTAAGCAGAGCAGGGCCTGGTTAGTAACTGGATGGAAGACCGCCTGGGAATCCCAGGTGCCGTAAGGTTTTTCACTTCTCTCTCTGAAAGCCGCCCAGCGCCGTAGCTTGTACACCTACACAATTGTAAAAAGTTTATCACATTGTAGAAGAGATGCAATAGGAAGAAGATGAAAGGTGGCTTACGTCCATACCATCGTCAGGCCATTTGAGGTGGCGGGGACTGCAATGGCCATTCACCGATTGGCTGGGACTCCTGGGCGGGTCTTCTCTAGTCCATCCAATTTTCGGCATGGGATGTCACAGCCTTCTTTGCATACCCTTATTTAACCCACACAAAGATGCCAACGGCAGGCGTGTCATAATTCATTGACGCATTATAAAGGATTAGGAAAAAGATAAAAAGCAGCTTACGGCCATACCTCTCTGGTTCCGCTCGATCTCGTCTGATCTCGGAAGCTAAGCAGAGCAGGGCCTGGTTAGTACCTGGATGGAAGACCGCCTGGGAATCTCAGGTGCCGTAAGCTTTTTCACTTCTCTCTCCGAAAGCCGCCGAGCGCCGCAGATTGTACACCTGTTTTAACGTTGGATATGAAAGGCAATTAGACAAAATTATCCAAAATGATTCCGTTTCATGGTTGCTAAATTAGTGTTGATCAACATTTACGATTGGCATACTATTGTTTGTAATTTAGCCGTTGAAATACAGGTGCTAACCCAACATGTTAGAATTGCCAGTGAAGAAAAGTAAAGTTACCTTCAGGCTTTAGGAACCTCTCTTGCCAATGCTAAGAACTGCTTCAATTTTAGAAAAAGAAACTTGTGATTATCTTTGACACGTTTTAAAGGATTAGGAAAAAGATGAAAAGCAGCTTACGGCCATACCTCTCTGGTTCCGCCCGATCTCGTCTGATCTCGGAAGCTAAGCAGAGCAGGGCCTGGTTAGTACCTGGATGGAAGACCGCCTGGGAATCCCAGGTGCCGTAAGCTTTTTCACTTCTCTCTCCGAAAGCCGCCGAGCGCCGCAGATTGTACACCTACAAATTACAAAAAGAATATCACATTGTTGAAGAGATGCATGTTTAGTGTTGTTTTAACGTTGGATATGAAAGGAAATTAGACAATATTATCCAAAATGATTCCGTTTCATGATTGCTAAATTAGTGTTGATCAACATTTACGATTGGCATACTATTGTTTGTAATTTAGCCGTTGAAATACAGGTGCTAACCCAACATGTTAGAATTGCCAGTGAAGAAAAGTAAAGTTACCTTCAGGCTTTAGGAACCTCTCTTGCCAATGCTAAGAACTGCTTCAATTTTAGAAAAAGAAACTTCTGATTATCTTTGACACGTTTTAAAGGATTAGGAAAAAGATGAAAAGCAGCTTACGGCCATACCTCTCTGGTTCCGCCCGATCTCGTCTGATCTCGGAAGCTAAGCAGAGCAGGGCCTGGTTAGTACCTGGATGGAAGACCGCCTGGGAATCCCAGGTGCCGTAAGCTTTTTCACTTCTCTCTCCGAAAGCCGCCGAGCGCCGCAGATTGTACACCTACAAATTACAAAAAGAATATCACATTGTTGAAGAGATGCATGTTTAGTGTTGTTTTAACGTTGGATATGAAAGGAAATTAGACAATATTATCCAAAATGATTCCGTTTCATGATTGCTAAATTAGTGTTGATCAACATTTACGATTGGCATACTATTGTTTGTAATTTAGCCGTTGAAATACAGGTGCTAACCCAACATGTTAGAATTGCCAGTGAAGAAAAGTAAAGTTACCTTCAGGCTTTAGGAACCTCTCTTGCCAATGCTAAGAACTGCTTCAATTTTAGAAAAAGAAACTTGTGATTATCTTTGACACGTTTTAAAGGATTAGGAAAAAGATGAAAAGCAGCTTACGGCCATACCTCTCTGGTTCCGCCCGATCTCGTCTGATCTCGGAAGCTAAGCAGAGCAGGGCCTGGTTAGTACCTGGATGGAAGACCGCCTGGGAATCCCAGGTGCCGTAAGCTTTTTCACTTCTCTCTCCGAAAGCCGCCGAGCGCCGCAGATTGTACACCTACAAATTACAAAAAGAATATCACATTGTTGAAGAGATGCATGTTTAGTGTTGTTTTAACGTTGGATACGAAAGGAAATTAGACAATATTATCCAAAATGATTCCGTTTCATGATTGCTAAATTAGTGTTGATCAACATTTACGATTGGCATACTATTGTTTGTAATTTAGCCGTTGAAATACAGGTGCTAACCCAACATGTTAGAATTGCCAGTGAAGAAAAGTAAAGTTACCTTCAGGCTTTAGCAACCTCTCTTGCCAATGCTAAGAACTGCTTCAATTTTAGAAAAAGAAACTTCTGATTATCTTTGACACGTTTTAAAGGATTAGGAAAAAGATGAAAAGCAGCTTACGGCCATACCTCTCTGGTTCCGCCCGATCTCGTCTGATCTCGGAAGCTAAGCAGAGCAGGGCCTGGTTAGTACCTGGATGGAAGACCGCCTGGGAATCCCAGGTGCCGTAAGCTTTTTCACTTCTCTCTCCGAAAGCCGCCCAGCGCCGTAGATTGTACACCTGTTTTAAAGTTGGATATGAAAGGAAATTAGACAATATTATCCAAAATGATTCCGTTTCATGATTGCTAAATTAGTGTTGATCAACATTTACGATTGGCATACTATTGTTTGTAATTTAGCCGTTGAAATACAGGTGCTAACCCAACATGTTAGAATTGCCAGTGAAGAAAAGTAAAGTTACCTTCAGGCTTTAGGAACCTCTCTTGCCAATGCTAAGAACTGCTTCAATTTTAGAAAAAGAAACTTCTGATTATCTTTGACACGTTTTAAAGGATTAGGAAAAAGATGAAAAGCAGCTTACGGCCATACCTCTCTGGTTCCGCCCGATCTCGTCTGATCTCGGAAGCTAAGCAGAGCAGGGCCTGGTTAGTACCTGGATGGAAGACCGCCTGGGAATCCCAGGTGCCGTAAGCTTTTTCACTTCTCTCTCCGAAAGCCGCCGAGCGCCGCAGATTGTACACCTACAAATTACAAAAAGAATATCACATTGTTGAAGAGATGCATGTTTAGTGTTGTTTTAACGTTGGATATGAAAGGAAATTAGACAATATTATCCAAAATGATTCCGTTTCATGATTGCTAAATTAGTGTTGATCAACATTTACGATTGGCATACTATTGTTTGTAATTTAGCCGTTGAAATACAGGTGCTAACCCAACATGTTAGAATTGCCAGTGAAGAAAAGTAAAGTTACCTTCAGGCTTTAGGAACCTCTCTTGCCAATGCTAAGAACTGCTTCAATTTTAGAAAAAGAAACTTCTGATTATCTTTGACACGTTTTAAAGGATTAGGAAAAAGATGAAAAGCAGCTTACGGCCATACCTCTCTGGTTCCGCCCGATCTCGTCTGATCTCGGAAGCTAAGCAGAGCAGGGCCTGGTTAGTACCTGGATGGAAGACCGCCTGGGAATCCCAGGTGCCGTAAGCTTTTTCACTTCTCTCTCCGAAAGCCGCCGAGCGCCGCAGATTGTACACCTACAAATTACAAAAAGAATATCACATTGTTGAAGAGATGCATGTTTAGTGTTGTTTTAACGTTGGATATGAAAGGAAATTAGACAATATTATCCAAAATGATTCCGTTTCATGATTGCTAAATTAGTGTTGATCAACATTTACGATTGGCATACTATTGTTTGTAATTTAGCCGTTGAAATACAGGTGCTAACCCAACATGTTAGAATTGCCAGTGAAGAAAAGTAAAGTTACCTTCAGGCTTTAGGAACCTCTCTTGCCAATGCTAAGAACTGCTTCAATTTTAGAAAAAGAAACTTCTGATTATCTTTGACACGTTTTAAAGGATTAGGAAAAAGATGAAAAGCAGCTTACGGCCATACCTCTCTGGTTCCGCCCGATCTCGTCTGATCTCGGAAGCTAAGCAGAGCAGGGCCTGGTTAGTACCTGGATGGAAGACCGCCTGGGAATCCCAGGTGCCGTAAGCTTTTTCACTTCTCTCTCCGAAAGCCGCCGAGCGCCGCAGATTGTACACCTACAAATTACAAAAAGAATATCACATTGTTGAAGAGATGCATGTTTAGTGTTGTTTTAACGTTGGATATGAAAGGAAATTAGACAATATTATCCAAAATGATTCCGTTTCATGATTGCTAAATTAGTGTTGATCAACATTTACGATTGGCATACTATTGTTTGTAATTTAGCCGTTGAAATACAGGTGCTAACCCAACATGTTAGAATTGCCAGTGAAGAAAAGTAAAGTTACCTTCAGGCTTTAGGAACCTCTCTTGCCAATGCTAAGAACTGCTTCAATTTTAGAAAAAGAAACTTGTGATTATCTTTGACACGTTTTAAAGGATTAGGAAAAAGATGAAAAGCAGCTTACGGCCATACCTCTCTGGTTCCGCCCGATCTCGTCTGATCTCGGAAGCTAAGCAGAGCAGGGCCTGGTTAGTACCTGGATGGAAGACCGCCTGGGAATCCCAGGTGCCGTAAGCTTTTTCACTTCTCTCTCCGAAAGCCGCCGAGCGCCGCAGATTGTACACCTACAAATTACAAAAAGAATATCACATTGTTGAAGAGATGCATGTTTAGTGTTGTTTTAACGTTGGATACGAAAGGAAATTAGACAATATTATCCAAAATGATTCCGTTTCATGATTGCTAAATTAGTGTTGATCAACATTTACGATTGGCATACTATTGTTTGTAATTTAGCCGTTGAAATACAGGTGCTAACCCAACATGTTAGAATTGCCAGTGAAGAAAAGTAAAGTTACCTTCAGGCTTTAGCAACCTCTCTTGCCAATGCTAAGAACTGCTTCAATTTTAGAAAAAGAAACTTCTGATTATCTTTGACACGTTTTAAAGGATTAGGAAAAAGATGAAAAGCAGCTTACGGCCATACCTCTCTGGTTCCGCCCGATCTCGTCTGATCTCGGAAGCTAAGCAGAGCAGGGCCTGGTTAGTACCTGGATGGAAGACCGCCTGGGAATCCCAGGTGCCGTAAGCTTTTTCACTTCTCTCTCCGAAAGCCGCCCAGCGCCGTAGATTGTACACCTGTTTTAAAGTTGGATATGAAAGGAAATTAGACAATATTATCCAAAATGATTCCGTTTCATGATTGCTAAATTAGTGTTGATCAACATTTACGATTGGCATACTATTGTTTGTAATTTAGCCGTTGAAATACAGGTGCTAACCCAACATGTTAGAATTGCCAGTGAAGAAAAGTAAAGTTACCTTCAGGCTTTAGGAACCTCTCTTGCCAATGCTAAGAACTGCTTCAATTTTAGAAAAAGAAACTTCTGATTATCTTTGACACGTTTTAAAGGATTAGGAAAAAGATGAAAAGCAGCTTACGGCCATACCTCTCTGGTTCCGCCCGATCTCGTCTGATCTCGGAAGCTAAGCAGAGCAGGGCCTGGTTAGTACCTGGATGGAAGACCGCCTGGGAATCCCAGGTGCCGTAAGCTTTTTCACTTCTCTCTCCGAAAGCCGCCGAGCGCCGCAGATTGTACACCTACAAATTACAAAAAGAATATCACATTGTTGAAGAGATGCATGTTTAGTGTTGTTTTAACGTTGGATATGAAAGGAAATTAGACAATATTATCCAAAATGATTCCGTTTCATGATTGCTAAATTAGTGTTGATCAACATTTACGATTGGCATACTATTGTTTGTAATTTAGCCGTTGAAATACAGGTGCTAACCCAACATGTTAGAATTGCCAGTGAAGAAAAGTAAAGTTACCTTCAGGCTTTAGGAACCTCTCTTGCCAATGCTAAGAACTGCTTCAATTTTAGAAAAAGAAACTTCTGATTATCTTTGACACGTTTTAAAGGATTAGGAAAAAGATGAAAAGCAGCTTACGGCCATACCTCTCTGGTTCCGCCCGATCTCGTCTGATCTCGGAAGCTAAGCAGAGCAGGGCCTGGTTAGTACCTGGATGGAAGACCGCCTGGGAATCCCAGGTGCCGTAAGCTTTTTCACTTCTCTCTCCGAAAGCCGCCGAGCGCCGCAGATTGTACACCTACAAATTACAAAAAGAATATCACATTGTTGAAGAGATGCATGTTTAGTGTTGTTTTAACGTTGGATATGAAAGGAAATTAGACAATATTATCCAAAATGATTCCGTTTCATGATTGCTAAATTAGTGTTGATCAACATTTACGATTGGCATACTATTGTTTGTAATTTAGCCGTTGAAATACAGGTGCTAACCCAACATGTTAGAATTGCCAGTGAAGAAAAGTAAAGTTACCTTCAGGCTTTAGGAACCTCTCTTGCCAATGCTAAGAACTGCTTCAATTTTAGAAAAAGAAACTTCTGATTATCTTTGACACGTTTTAAAGGATTAGGAAAAAGATGAAAAGCAGCTTACGGCCATACCTCTCTGGTTCCGCCCGATCTCGTCTGATCTCGGAAGCTAAGCAGAGCAGGGCCTGGTTAGTACCTGGATGGAAGACCGCCTGGGAATCCCAGGTGCCGTAAGCTTTTTCACTTCTCTCTCCGAAAGCCGCCGAGCGCCGCAGATTGTACACCTACAAATTACAAAAAGAATATCACATTGTTGAAGAGATGCATGTTTAGTGTTGTTTTAACGTTGGATATGAAAGGAAATTAGACAATATTATCCAAAATGATTCCGTTTCATGATTGCTAAATTAGTGTTGATCAACATTTACGATTGGCATACTATTGTTTGTAATTTAGCCGTTGAAATACAGGTGCTAACCCAACATGTTAGAATTGCCAGTGAAGAAAAGTAAAGTTACCTTCAGGCTTTAGGAACCTCTCTTGCCAATGCTAAGAACTGCTTCAATTTTAGAAAAAGAAACTTCTGATTATCTTTGACACGTTTTAAAGGATTAGGAAAAAGATGAAAAGCAGCTTACGGCCATACCTCTCTGGTTCCGCCCGATCTCGTCTGATCTCGGAAGCTAAGCAGAGCAGGGCCTGGTTAGTACCTGGATGGAAGACCGCCTGGGAATCCCAGGTGCCGTAAGCTTTTTCACTTCTCTCTCCGAAAGCCGCCCAGCGCCGTAGATTGTACACCTGTTTTAAAGTTGGATATGAAAGGAAATTAGACAATATTATCCAAAATGATTCCGTTTCATGATTGCTAAATTAGTGTTGATCAACATTTACGATTGGCATACTATTGTTTGTAATTTAGCCGTTGAAATACAGGTGCTAACCCAACATGTTAGAATTGCCAGTGAAGAAAAGTAAAGTTACCTTCAGGCTTTAGGAACCTCTCTTGCCAATGCTAAGAACTGCTTCAATTTTAGAAAAAGAAACTTCTGATTATCTTTGACACGTTTTAAAGGATTAGGAAAAAGATGAAAAGCAGCTTACGGCCATACCTCTCTGGTTCCGCCCGATCTCGTCTGATCTCGGAAGCTAAGCAGAGCAGGGCCTGGTTAGTACCTGGATGGAAGACCGCCTGGGAATCCCAGGTGCCGTAAGCTTTTTCACTTCTCTCTCCGAAAGCCGCCGAGCGCCGCAGATTGTACACCTACAAATTACAAAAAGAATATCACATTGTTGAAGAGATGCATGTTTAGTGTTGTTTTAACGTTGGATATGAAAGGAAATTAGACAATATTATCCAAAATGATTCCGTTTCATGATTGCTAAATTAGTGTTGATCAACATTTACGATTGGCATACTATTGTTTGTAATTTAGCCGTTGAAATACAGGTGCTAACCCAACATGTTAGAATTGCCAGTGAAGAAAAGTAAAGTTACCTTCAGGCTTTAGGAACCTCTCTTGCCAATGCTAAGAACTGCTTCAATTTTAGAAAAAGAAACTTCTGATTATCTTTGACACGTTTTAAAGGATTAGGAAAAAGATGAAAAGCAGCTTACGGCCATACCTCTCTGGTTCCGCCCGATCTCGTCTGATCTCGGAAGCTAAGCAGAGCAGGGCCTGGTTAGTACCTGGATGGAAGACCGCCTGGGAATCCCAGGTGCCGTAAGCTTTTTCACTTCTCTCTCCGAAAGCCGCCGAGCGCCGCAGATTGTACACCTGTTTTAACGTTGGATATGAAAGGAAATTAGACAATATTATCCAAAATGATTCCGTTTCATGATTGCTAAATCAGTGTTGATCAACATCTACGATTGGCATACTATTGTTTGTAATTTAGCCGTTGAAATACAGGTGCTAACCCAACATGTTAGAATTGCCAGTGAAGAAAAGTAAAGTTACCTTCAGGCTTTAGGAACCTCTCTTGCCAATGCTAAGAACTGCTTCAATTTTAGAAAAAGAAACTTCTGATTAACTTTGACACGTTTTAAAGGATTAGGAAAAAGATGAAAAGCAGCTTACGGCCATACCTCTCTGGTTCCGCCCGATCTCGTCTGATCTCGGAAGCTAAGCAGAGCAGGGCCTGGTTAGTACCTGGATGGAAGACCGCCTGGGAATCCCAGGTGCCGTAAGCTTTTTCACTTCTCTCTCTGAAAGCCGCCCAGCGCAGTAGATTGTACACCTACACAATTGTAAAAAAAAATTTACATTGTAGAAGAGATGCAATAGGAAGAAGATGAAAGGTGGCTTACGTCCATACCATCGTCAGGCCATTTGAGGTGGCGGGGACTGCAATGGCCATTCACCGATTGGCTGGGACCCCTGGGCGGGTCTTCTCTAGTCCATCCAATTTTCGGCATGGGATGTCACAGCCTTCTTTGCATACCCTTATTTAACCCACACAAAGATGCCAACGGCAGGCGTGTCATAATTCATTGACGCATTATAAAGGATTAGGGAAAAGATAAAAAGCAAGCTCACGGCCATACCTCTCTGGTTCCGCCCGATCTCGTCTGATCTCGGAAGCTAAGCAGAGCAGGGCCTGGTTAGTACCTGGATGGAAGACCGCCTGGGAATCCCAGGTGCCGTAAGCTTTTTCACTTCTCTCTCCGAAAGCCGCCGAGCGCCGCAGATTGTACACCTGTTTTAACGTTGGATATGAAAGGAAATTAGACAATATTATCCAAAATGATTCCGTTTCATGATTGCTAAATCAGTGTTGATCAACATCTACGATTGGCATACTATTGTTTGTAATTTAGCCGTTGAAATACAGGTGCTAACCCAACATGTTAGAATTGCCAGTGAAGAAAAGTAAAGTTACCTTCAGGCTTTAGGAACCTCTCTTGCCAATGCTAAGAACTGCTTCAATTTTAGAAAAAGAAACTTCTGATTAACTTTGACACGTTTTAAAGGATTAGGAAAAAGATGAAAAGCAGCTTACGGCCATACCTCTCTGGTTCCGCCCGATCTCGTCTGATCTCGGAAGCTAAGCAGAGCAGGGCCTGGTTAGTACCTGGATGGAAGACCGCCTGGGAATCCCAGGTGCCGTAAGGTTTTTCACTTCTCTCTCTGAAAGCCGCCCAGCGCCGTAGCTTGTACACCTACACAATTGTAAAAAGTTTATCACATTGTAGAAGAGATGCAATAGGAAGAAGATGAAAGGTGGCTTACGTCCATACCATCGTCAGGCCATTTGAGGTGGCGGGGACTGCAATGGCCATTCACCGATTGGCTGGGACTCCTGGGCGGGTCTTCTCTAGTCCATCCAATTTTCGGCATGGGATGTCACAGCCTTCTTTGCATACCCTTATTTAACCCACACAAAGATGCCAACGGCAGGCGTGTCATAATTCATTGACGCATTATAAAGGATTAGGAAAAAGATAAAAAGCAGCTTACGGCCATACCTCTCTGGTTCCGCTCGATCTCGTCTGATCTCGGAAGCTAAGCAGAGCAGGGCCTGGTTAGTACCTGGATGGAAGACCGCCTGGGAATCTCAGGTGCCGTAAGCTTTTTCACTTCTCTCTCCGAAAGCCGCCGAGCGCCGCAGATTGTACACCTGTTTTAACGTTGGATATGAAAGGCAATTAGACAAAATTATCCAAAATGATTCCGTTTCATGGTTGCTAAATTAGTGTTGATCAACATTTACGATTGGCATACTATTGTTTGTAATTTAGCCGTTGAAATACAGGTGCTAACCCAACATGTTAGAATTGCCAGTGAAGAAAAGTAAAGTTACCTTCAGGCTTTAGGAACCTCTCTTGCCAATGCTAAGAACTGCTTCAATTTTAGAAAAAGAAACTTCTGATTATCTTTGACACGTTTTAAAGGATTAGGAAAAAGATGAAAAGCAGCTTACGGCCATACCTCTCTGGTTCCGCCCGATCTCGTCTGATCTCGGAAGCTAAGCAGAGCAGGGCCTGGTTAGTACCTGGATGGAAGACCGCCTGGGAATCCCAGGTGCCGTAAGCTTTTTCACTTCTCTCTCCGAAAGCCGCCGAGCGCCGCAGATTGTACACCTACAAATTACAAAAAGAATATCACATTGTTGAAGAGATGCATGTTTAGTGTTGTTTTAACGTTGGATATGAAAGGAAATTAGACAATATTATCCAAAATGATTCCGTTTCATGATTGCTAAATTAGTGTTGATCAACATTTACGATTGGCATACTATTGTTTGTAATTTAGCCGTTGAAATACAGGTGCTAACCCAACATGTTAGAATTGCCAGTGAAGAAAAGTAAAGTTACCTTCAGGCTTTAGGAACCTCTCTTGCCAATGCTAAGAACTGCTTCAATTTTAGAAAAAGAAACTTCTGATTATCTTTGACACGTTTTAAAGGATTAGGAAAAAGATGAAAAGCAGCTTACGGCCATACCTCTCTGGTTCCGCCCGATCTCGTCTGATCTCGGAAGCTAAGCAGAGCAGGGCCTGGTTAGTACCTGGATGGAAGACCGCCTGGGAATCCCAGGTGCCGTAAGCTTTTTCACTTCTCTCTCCGAAAGCCGCCGAGCGCCGCAGATTGTACACCTGTTTTAACGTTGGATATGAAAGGCAATTAGACAAAATTATCCAAAATGATTCCGTTTCATGGTTGCTAAATTAGTGTTGATCAACATTTACGATTGGCATACTATTGTTTGTAATTTAGCCGTTGAAATACAGGTGCTAACCCAACATGTTAGAATTGCCAGTGAAGAAAAGTAAAGTTACCTTCAGGCTTTAGGAACCTCTCTTGCCAATGCTAAGAACTGCTTCAATTTTAGAAAAAGAAACTTCTGATTATCTTTGACACGTTTTAAAGGATTAGGAAAAAGATGAAAAGCAGCTTACGGCCATACCTCTCTGGTTCCGCCCGATCTCGTCTGATCTCGGAAGCTAAGCAGAGCAGGGCCTGGTTAGTACCTGGATGGAAGACCGCCTGGGAATCCCAGGTGCCGTAAGCTTTTTCACTTCTCTCTCCGAAAGCCGCCGAGCGCCGCAGATTGTACACCTACAAATTACAAAAAGAATATCACATTGTTGAAGAGATGCATGTTTAGTGTTGTTTTAACGTTGGATATGAAAGGAAATTAGACAATATTATCCAAAATGATTCCGTTTCATGATTGCTAAATTAGTGTTGATCAACATTTACGATTGGCATACTATTGTTTGTAATTTAGCCGTTGAAATACAGGTGCTAACCCAACATGTTAGAATTGCCAGTGAAGAAAAGTAAAGTTACCTTCAGGCTTTAGGAACCTCTCTTGCCAATGCTAAGAACTGCTTCAATTTTAGAAAAAGAAACTTCTGATTATCTTTGACACGTTTTAAAGGATTAGGAAAAAGATGAAAAGCAGCTTACGGCCATACCTCTCTGGTTCCGCCCGATCTCGTCTGATCTCGGAAGCTAAGCAGAGCAGGGCCTGGTTAGTACCTGGATGGAAGACCGCCTGGGAATCCCAGGTGCCGTAAGCTTTTTCACTTCTCTCTCCGAAAGCCGCCGAGCGCCGCAGATTGTACACCTACAAATTACAAAAAGAATATCACATTGTTGAAGAGATGCATGTTTAGTGTTGTTTTAACGTTGGATATGAAAGGAAATTAGACAATATTATCCAAAATGATTCCGTTTCATGATTGCTAAATTAGTGTTGATCAACATTTACGATTGGCATACTATTGTTTGTAATTTAGCCGTTGAAATACAGGTGCTAACCCAACATGTTAGAATTGCCAGTGAAGAAAAGTAAAGTTACCTTCAGGCTTTAGGAACCTCTCTTGCCAATGCTAAGAACTGCTTCAATTTTAGAAAAAGAAACTTCTGATTAACTTTGACACGTTTTAAAGGATTAGGAAAAAGATAAAAAGCAGCTTACGGCCATACCTCTCTGGTTCCGCCCGATCTCGTCTGATCTCGGAAGCTAAGCAGAGCAGGGCCTGGTTAGTACCTGGATGGAAGACCGCCTGGGAATCCCAGGTGCCGTAAGCTTTTTCACTTCTCTCTCTGAAAGCCGCCCAGCGCAGTAGATTGTACACCTACACAATTGTAAAAAAAAATTTACATTGTAGAAGAGATGCAATAGGAAGAAGATGAAAGGTGGCTTACGTCCATACCATCGTCAGGCCATTTGAGGTGGCGGGGACTGCAATGGCCATTCACCGATTGGCTGGGACCCCTGGGCGGGTCTTCTCTAGTCCATCCAATTTTCGGCATGGGATGTCACAGCCTTCTTTGCATACCCTTATTTAACCCACACAAAGATGCCAACGGCAGGCGTGTCATAATTCATTGACGCATTATAAAGGATTAGGGAAAAGATAAAAAGCAAGCTCACGGCCATACCTCTCTGGTTCCGCCCGATCTCGTCTGATCTCGGAAGCTAAGCAGAGCAGGGCCTGGTTAGTACCTGGATGGAAGACCGCCTGGGAATCCCAGGTGCCGTAAGCTTTTTCACTTCTCTCTCCGAAAGCCGCCGAGCGCCGCAGATTGTACACCTGTTTTAACGTTGGATATGAAAGGAAATTAGACAATATTATCCAAAATGATTCCGTTTCATGATTGCTAAATCAGTGTTGATCAACATCTACGATTGGCATACTATTGTTTGTAATTTAGCCGTTGAAATACAGGTGCTAACCCAACATGTTAGAATTGCCAGTGAAGAAAAGTAAAGTTACCTTCAGGCTTTAGGAACCTCTCTTGCCAATGCTAAGAACTGCTTCAATTTTAGAAAAAGAAACTTCTGATTAACTTTGACACGTTTTAAAGGATTAGGAAAAAGATGAAAAGCAGCTTACGGCCATACCTCTCTGGTTCCGCCCGATCTCGTCTGATCTCGGAAGCTAAGCAGAGCAGGGCCTGGTTAGTACCTGGATGGAAGACCGCCTGGGAATCCCAGGTGCCGTAAGGTTTTTCACTTCTCTCTCTGAAAGCCGCCCAGCGCCGTAGCTTGTACACCTACACAATTGTAAAAAGTTTATCACATTGTAGAAGAGATGCAATAGGAAGAAGATGAAAGGTGGCTTACGTCCATACCATCGTCAGGCCATTTGAGGTGGCGGGGACTGCAATGGCCATTCACCGATTGGCTGGGACTCCTGGGCGGGTCTTCTCTAGTCCATCCAATTTTCGGCATGGGATGTCACAGCCTTCTTTGCATACCCTTATTTAACCCACACAAAGATGCCAACGGCAGGCGTGTCATAATTCATTGACGCATTATAAAGGATTAGGAAAAAGATAAAAAGCAGCTTACGGCCATACCTCTCTGGTTCCGCTCGATCTCGTCTGATCTCGGAAGCTAAGCAGAGCAGGGCCTGGTTAGTACCTGGATGGAAGACCGCCTGGGAATCTCAGGTGCCGTAAGCTTTTTCACTTCTCTCTCCGAAAGCCGCCGAGCGCCGCAGATTGTACACCTGTTTTAACGTTGGATATGAAAGGCAATTAGACAAAATTATCCAAAATGATTCCGTTTCATGGTTGCTAAATTAGTGTTGATCAACATTTACGATTGGCATACTATTGTTTGTAATTTAGCCGTTGAAATACAGGTGCTAACCCAACATGTTAGAATTGCCAGTGAAGAAAAGTAAAGTTACCTTCAGGCTTTAGGAACCTCTCTTGCCAATGCTAAGAACTGCTTCAATTTTAGAAAAAGAAACTTCTGATTATCTTTGACACGTTTTAAAGGATTAGGAAAAAGATGAAAAGCAGCTTACGGCCATACCTCTCTGGTTCCGCCCGATCTCGTCTGATCTCGGAAGCTAAGCAGAGCAGGGCCTGGTTAGTACCTGGATGGAAGACCGCCTGGGAATCCCAGGTGCCGTAAGCTTTTTCACTTCTCTCTCCGAAAGCCGCCGAGCGCCGCAGATTGTACACCTACAAATTACAAAAAGAATATCACATTGTTGAAGAGATGCATGTTTAGTGTTGTTTTAACGTTGGATATGAAAGGAAATTAGACAATATTATCCAAAATGATTCCGTTTCATGATTGCTAAATTAGTGTTGATCAACATTTACGATTGGCATACTATTGTTTGTAATTTAGCCGTTGAAATACAGGTGCTAACCCAACATGTTAGAATTGCCAGTGAAGAAAAGTAAAGTTACCTTCAGGCTTTAGGAACCTCTCTTGCCAATGCTAAGAACTGCTTCAATTTTAGAAAAAGAAACTTCTGATTATCTTTGACACGTTTTAAAGGATTAGGAAAAAGATGAAAAGCAGCTTACGGCCATACCTCTCTGGTTCCGCCCGATCTCGTCTGATCTCGGAAGCTAAGCAGAGCAGGGCCTGGTTAGTACCTGGATGGAAGACCGCCTGGGAATCCCAGGTGCCGTAAGCTTTTTCACTTCTCTCTCCGAAAGCCGCCCAGCGCCGTAGATTGTACACCTGTTTTAAAGTTGGATATGAAAGGAAATTAGACAATATTATCCAAAATGATTCCGTTTCATGATTGCTAAATTAGTGTTGATCAACATTTACGATTGGCATACTATTGTTTGTAATTTAGCCGTTGAAATACAGGTGCTAACCCAACATGTTAGAATTGCCAGTGAAGAAAAGTAAAGTTACCTTCAGGCTTTAGGAACCTCTCTTGCCAATGCTAAGAACTGCTTCAATTTTAGAAAAAGAAACTTCTGATTATCTTTGACACGTTTTAAAGGATTAGGAAAAAGATGAAAAGCAGCTTACGGCCATACCTCTCTGGTTCCGCCCGATCTCGTCTGATCTCGGAAGCTAAGCAGAGCAGGGCCTGGTTAGTACCTGGATGGAAGACCGCCTGGGAATCCCAGGTGCCGTAAGCTTTTTCACTTCTCTCTCTGAAAGCCGCCCAGCGCAGTAGATTGTACACCTACACAATTGTAAAAAAAAATTTACATTGTAGAAGAGATGCAATAGGAAGAAGATGAAAGGTGGCTTACGTCCATACCATCGTCAGGCCATTTGAGGTGGCGGGGACTGCAATGGCCATTCACCGATTGGCTGGGACCCCTGGGCGGGTCTTCTCTAGTCCATCCAATTTTCGGCATGGGATGTCACAGCCTTCTTTGCATACCCTTATTTAACCCACACAAAGATGCCAACGGCAGGCGTGTCATAATTCATTGACGCATTATAAAGGATTAGGGAAAAGATAAAAAGCAAGCTCACGGCCATACCTCTCTGGTTCCGCCCGATCTCGTCTGATCTCGGAAGCTAAGCAGAGCAGGGCCTGGTTAGTACCTGGATGGAAGACCGCCTGGGAATCCCAGGTGCCGTAAGCTTTTTCACTTCTCTCTCCGAAAGCCGCCGAGCGCCGCAGATTGTACACCTGTTTTAACGTTGGATATGAAAGGAAATTAGACAATATTATCCAAAATGATTCCGTTTCATGATTGCTAAATCAGTGTTGATCAACATCTACGATTGGCATACTATTGTTTGTAATTTAGCCGTTGAAATACAGGTGCTAACCCAACATGTTAGAATTGCCAGTGAAGAAAAGTAAAGTTACCTTCAGGCTTTAGGAACCTCTCTTGCCAATGCTAAGAACTGCTTCAATTTTAGAAAAAGAAACTTCTGATTAACTTTGACACGTTTTAAAGGATTAGGAAAAAGATGAAAAGCAGCTTACGGCCATACCTCTCTGGTTCCGCCCGATCTCGTCTGATCTCGGAAGCTAAGCAGAGCAGGGCCTGGTTAGTACCTGGATGGAAGACCGCCTGGGAATCCCAGGTGCCGTAAGGTTTTTCACTTCTCTCTCTGAAAGCCGCCCAGCGCCGTAGCTTGTACACCTACACAATTGTAAAAAGTTTATCACATTGTAGAAGAGATGCAATAGGAAGAAGATGAAAGGTGGCTTACGTCCATACCATCGTCAGGCCATTTGAGGTGGCGGGGACTGCAATGGCCATTCACCGATTGGCTGGGACTCCTGGGCGGGTCTTCTCTAGTCCATCCAATTTTCGGCATGGGATGTCACAGCCTTCTTTGCATACCCTTATTTAACCCACACAAAGATGCCAACGGCAGGCGTGTCATAATTCATTGACGCATTATAAAGGATTAGGAAAAAGATAAAAAGCAGCTTACGGCCATACCTCTCTGGTTCCGCTCGATCTCGTCTGATCTCGGAAGCTAAGCAGAGCAGGGCCTGGTTAGTACCTGGATGGAAGACCGCCTGGGAATCTCAGGTGCCGTAAGCTTTTTCACTTCTCTCTCCGAAAGCCGCCGAGCGCCGCAGATTGTACACCTGTTTTAACGTTGGATATGAAAGGCAATTAGACAAAATTATCCAAAATGATTCCGTTTCATGGTTGCTAAATTAGTGTTGATCAACATTTACGATTGGCATACTATTGTTTGTAATTTAGCCGTTGAAATACAGGTGCTAACCCAACATGTTAGAATTGCCAGTGAAGAAAAGTAAAGTTACCTTCAGGCTTTAGGAACCTCTCTTGCCAATGCTAAGAACTGCTTCAATTTTAGAAAAAGAAACTTCTGATTATCTTTGACACGTTTTAAAGGATTAGGAAAAAGATGAAAAGCAGCTTACGGCCATACCTCTCTGGTTCCGCCCGATCTCGTCTGATCTCGGAAGCTAAGCAGAGCAGGGCCTGGTTAGTACCTGGATGGAAGACCGCCTGGGAATCCCAGGTGCCGTAAGCTTTTTCACTTCTCTCTCCGAAAGCCGCCGAGCGCCGCAGATTGTACACCTACAAATTACAAAAAGAATATCACATTGTTGAAGAGATGCATGTTTAGTGTTGTTTTAACGTTGGATATGAAAGGAAATTAGACAATATTATCCAAAATGATTCCGTTTCATGATTGCTAAATTAGTGTTGATCAACATTTACGATTGGCATACTATTGTTTGTAATTTAGCCGTTGAAATACAGGTGCTAACCCAACATGTTAGAATTGCCAGTGAAGAAAAGTAAAGTTACCTTCAGGCTTTAGGAACCTCTCTTGCCAATGCTAAGAACTGCTTCAATTTTAGAAAAAGAAACTTCTGATTATCTTTGACACGTTTTAAAGGATTAGGAAAAAGATGAAAAGCAGCTTACGGCCATACCTCTCTGGTTCCGCCCGATCTCGTCTGATCTCGGAAGCTAAGCAGAGCAGGGCCTGGTTAGTACCTGGATGGAAGACCGCCTGGGAATCCCAGGTGCCGTAAGCTTTTTCACTTCTCTCTCCGAAAGCCGCCCAGCGCCGTAGATTGTACACCTGTTTTAAAGTTGGATATGAAAGGAAATTAGACAATATTATCCAAAATGATTCCGTTTCATGATTGCTAAATTAGTGTTGATCAACATTTACGATTGGCATACTATTGTTTGTAATTTAGCCGTTGAAATACAGGTGCTAACCCAACATGTTAGAATTGCCAGTGAAGAAAAGTAAAGTTACCTTCAGGCTTTAGGAACCTCTCTTGCCAATGCTAAGAACTGCTTCAATTTTAGAAAAAGAAACTTCTGATTATCTTTGACACGTTTTAAAGGATTAGGAAAAAGATGAAAAGCAGCTTACGGCCATACCTCTCTGGTTCCGCCCGATCTCGTCTGATCTCGGAAGCTAAGCAGAGCAGGGCCTGGTTAGTACCTGGATGGAAGACCGCCTGGGAATCCCAGGTGCCGTAAGCTTTTTCACTTCTCTCTCCGAAAGCCGCCGAGCGCCGCAGATTGTACACCTACAAATTACAAAAAGAATATCACATTGTTGAAGAGATGCATGTTTAGTGTTGTTTTAACGTTGGATATGAAAGGAAATTAGACAATATTATCCAAAATGATTCCGTTTCATGATTGCTAAATTAGTGTTGATCAACATTTACGATTGGCATACTATTGTTTGTAATTTAGCCGTTGAAATACAGGTGCTAACCCAACATGTTAGAATTGCCAGTGAAGAAAAGTAAAGTTACCTTCAGGCTTTAGGAACCTCTCTTGCCAATGCTAAGAACTGCTTCAATTTTAGAAAAAGAAACTTCTGATTATCTTTGACACGTTTTAAAGGATTAGGAAAAAGATGAAAAGCAGCTTACGGCCATACCTCTCTGGTTCCGCCCGATCTCGTCTGATCTCGGAAGCTAAGCAGAGCAGGGCCTGGTTAGTACCTGGATGGAAGACCGCCTGGGAATCCCAGGTGCCGTAAGCTTTTTCACTTCTCTCTCTGAAAGCCGCCCAGCGCAGTAGATTGTACACCTACACAATTGTAAAAAAAAATTTACATTGTAGAAGAGATGCAATAGGAAGAAGATGAAAGGTGGCTTACGTCCATACCATCGTCAGGCCATTTGAGGTGGCGGGGACTGCAATGGCCATTCACCGATTGGCTGGGACCCCTGGGCGGGTCTTCTCTAGTCCATCCAATTTTCGGCATGGGATGTCACAGCCTTCTTTGCATACCCTTATTTAACCCACACAAAGATGCCAACGGCAGGCGTGTCATAATTCATTGACGCATTATAAAGGATTAGGGAAAAGATAAAAAGCAAGCTCACGGCCATACCTCTCTGGTTCCGCCCTATCTCGTCTGATCTCGGAAGCTAAGCAGAGCAGGGCCTGGTTAGTACCTGGATGGAAGACCGCCTGGGAATCCCAGGTGCCGTAAGCTTTTTCACTTCTCTCTCCGAAAGCCGCCGAGCGCCGCAGATTGTACACCTGTTTTAACGTTGGATATGAAAGGAAATTAGACAATATTATCCAAAATGATTCCGTTTCATGATTGCTAAATCAGTGTTGATCAACATCTACGATTGGCATACTATTGTTTGTAATTTAGCCGTTGAAATACAGGTGCTAACCCAACATGTTAGAATTGCCAGTGAAGAAAAGTAAAGTTACCTTCAGGCTTTAGGAACCTCTCTTGCCAATGCTAAGAACTGCTTCAATTTTAGAAAAAGAAACTTCTGATTAACTTTGACACGTTTTAAAGGATTAGGAAAAAGATGAAAAGCAGCTTACGGCCATACCTCTCTGGTTCCGCCCGATCTCGTCTGATCTCGGAAGCTAAGCAGAGCAGGGCCTGGTTAGTACCTGGATGGAAGACCGCCTGGGAATCCCAGGTGCCGTAAGGTTTTTCACTTCTCTCTCTGAAAGCCGCCCAGCGCCGTAGCTTGTACACCTACACAATTGTAAAAAGTTTATCACATTGTAGAAGAGATGCAATAGGAAGAAGATGAAAGGTGGCTTACGTCCATACCATCGTCAGGCCATTTGAGGTGGCGGGGACTGCAATGGCCATTCACCGATTGGCTGGGACTCCTGGGCGGGTCTTCTCTAGTCCATCCAATTTTCGGCATGGGATGTCACAGCCTTCTTTGCATACCCTTATTTAACCCACACAAAGATGCCAACGGCAGGCGTGTCATAATTCATTGACGCATTATAAAGGATTAGGAAAAAGATAAAAAGCAGCTTACGGCCATACCTCTCTGGTTCCGCTCGATCTCGTCTGATCTCGGAAGCTAAGCAGAGCAGGGCCTGGTTAGTACCTGGATGGAAGACCGCCTGGGAATCTCAGGTGCCGTAAGCTTTTTCACTTCTCTCTCCGAAAGCCGCCGAGCGCCGCAGATTGTACACCTGTTTTAACGTTGGATATGAAAGGCAATTAGACAAAATTATCCAAAATGATTCCGTTTCATGGTTGCTAAATTAGTGTTGATCAACATTTACGATTGGCATACTATTGTTTGTAATTTAGCCGTTGAAATACAGGTGCTAACCCAACATGTTAGAATTGCCAGTGAAGAAAAGTAAAGTTACCTTCAGGCTTTAGGAACCTCTCTTGCCAATGCTAAGAACTGCTTCAATTTTAGAAAAAGAAACTTCTGATTATCTTTGACACGTTTTAAAGGATTAGGAAAAAGATGAAAAGCAGCTTACGGCCATACCTCTCTGGTTCCGCCCGATCTCGTCTGATCTCGGAAGCTAAGCAGAGCAGGGCCTGGTTAGTACCTGGATGGAAGACCGCCTGGGAATCCCAGGTGCCGTAAGCTTTTTCACTTCTCTCTCCGAAAGCCGCCCAGCGCCGTAGATTGTACACCTGTTTTAAAGTTGGATATGAAAGGAAATTAGACAATATTATCCAAAATGATTCCGTTTCATGATTGCTAAATTAGTGTTGATCAACATTTACGATTGGCATACTATTGTTTGTAATTTAGCCGTTGAAATACAGGTGCTAACCCAACATGTTAGAATTGCCAGTGAAGAAAAGTAAAGTTACCTTCAGGCTTTAGGAACCTCTCTTGCCAATGCTAAGAACTGCTTCAATTTTAGAAAAAGAAACTTCTGATTATCTTTGACACGTTTTAAAGGATTAGGAAAAAGATGAAAAGCAGCTTACGGCCATACCTCTCTGGTTCCGCCCGATCTCGTCTGATCTCGGAAGCTAAGCAGAGCAGGGCCTGGTTAGTACCTGGATGGAAGACCGCCTGGGAATCCCAGGTGCCGTAAGCTTTTTCACTTCTCTCTCCGAAAGCCGCCGAGCGCCGCAGATTGTACACCTACAAATTACAAAAAGAATATCACATTGTTGAAGAGATGCATGTTTAGTGTTGTTTTAACGTTGGATATGAAAGGAAATTAGACAATATTATCCAAAATGATTCCGTTTCATGATTGCTAAATTAGTGTTGATCAACATTTACGATTGGCATACTATTGTTTGTAATTTAGCCGTTGAAATACAGGTGCTAACCCAACATGTTAGAATTGCCAGTGAAGAAAAGTAAAGTTACCTTCAGGCTTTAGGAACCTCTCTTGCCAATGCTAAGAACTGCTTCAATTTTAGAAAAAGAAACTTGTGATTATCTTTGACACGTTTTAAAGGATTAGGAAAAAGATGAAAAGCAGCTTACGGCCATACCTCTCTGGTTCCGCCCGATCTCGTCTGATCTCGGAAGCTAAGCAGAGCAGGGCCTGGTTAGTACCTGGATGGAAGACCGCCTGGGAATCCCAGGTGCCGTAAGCTTTTTCACTTCTCTCTCCGAAAGCCGCCGAGCGCCGCAGATTGTACACCTACAAATTACAAAAAGAATATCACATTGTTGAAGAGATGCATGTTTAGTGTTGTTTTAACGTTGGATACGAAAGGAAATTAGACAATATTATCCAAAATGATTCCGTTTCATGATTGCTAAATTAGTGTTGATCAACATTTACGATTGGCATACTATTGTTTGTAATTTAGCCGTTGAAATACAGGTGCTAACCCAACATGTTAGAATTGCCAGTGAAGAAAAGTAAAGTTACCTTCAGGCTTTAGCAACCTCTCTTGCCAATGCTAAGAACTGCTTCAATTTTAGAAAAAGAAACTTCTGATTATCTTTGACACGTTTTAAAGGATTAGGAAAAAGATGAAAAGCAGCTTACGGCCATACCTCTCTGGTTCCGCCCGATCTCGTCTGATCTCGGAAGCTAAGCAGAGCAGGGCCTGGTTAGTACCTGGATGGAAGACCGCCTGGGAATCCCAGGTGCCGTAAGCTTTTTCACTTCTCTCTCCGAAAGCCGCCCAGCGCCGTAGATTGTACACCTGTTTTAAAGTTGGATATGAAAGGAAATTAGACAATATTATCCAAAATGATTCCGTTTCATGATTGCTAAATTAGTGTTGATCAACATTTACGATTGGCATACTATTGTTTGTAATTTAGCCGTTGAAATACAGGTGCTAACCCAACATGTTAGAATTGCCAGTGAAGAAAAGTAAAGTTACCTTCAGGCTTTAGGAACCTCTCTTGCCAATGCTAAGAACTGCTTCAATTTTAGAAAAAGAAACTTCTGATTATCTTTGACACGTTTTAAAGGATTAGGAAAAAGATGAAAAGCAGCTTACGGCCATACCTCTCTGGTTCCGCCCGATCTCGTCTGATCTCGGAAGCTAAGCAGAGCAGGGCCTGGTTAGTACCTGGATGGAAGACCGCCTGGGAATCCCAGGTGCCGTAAGCTTTTTCACTTCTCTCTCTGAAAGCCGCCCAGCGCAGTAGATTGTACACCTACACAATTGTAAAAAAAAATTTACATTGTAGAAGAGATGCAATAGGAAGAAGATGAAAGGTGGCTTACGTCCATACCATCGTCAGGCCATTTGAGGTGGCGGGGACTGCAATGGCCATTCACCGATTGGCTGGGACCCCTGGGCGGGTCTTCTCTAGTCCATCCAATTTTCGGCATGGGATGTCACAGCCTTCTTTGCATACCCTTATTTAACCCACACAAAGATGCCAACGGCAGGCGTGTCATAATTCATTGACGCATTATAAAGGATTAGGGAAAAGATAAAAAGCAAGCTCACGGCCATACCTCTCTGGTTCCGCCCGATCTCGTCTGATCTCGGAAGCTAAGCAGAGCAGGGCCTGGTTAGTACCTGGATGGAAGACCGCCTGGGAATCCCAGGTGCCGTAAGCTTTTTCACTTCTCTCTCCGAAAGCCGCCGAGCGCCGCAGATTGTACACCTGTTTTAACGTTGGATATGAAAGGAAATTAGACAATATTATCCAAAATGATTCCGTTTCATGATTGCTAAATCAGTGTTGATCAACATCTACGATTGGCATACTATTGTTTGTAATTTAGCCGTTGAAATACAGGTGCTAACCCAACATGTTAGAATTGCCAGTGAAGAAAAGTAAAGTTACCTTCAGGCTTTAGGAACCTCTCTTGCCAATGCTAAGAACTGCTTCAATTTTAGAAAAAGAAACTTCTGATTAACTTTGACACGTTTTAAAGGATTAGGAAAAAGATGAAAAGCAGCTTACGGCCATACCTCTCTGGTTCCGCCCGATCTCGTCTGATCTCGGAAGCTAAGCAGAGCAGGGCCTGGTTAGTACCTGGATGGAAGACCGCCTGGGAATCCCAGGTGCCGTAAGGTTTTTCACTTCTCTCTCTGAAAGCCGCCCAGCGCCGTAGCTTGTACACCTACACAATTGTAAAAAGTTTATCACATTGTAGAAGAGATGCAATAGGAAGAAGATGAAAGGTGGCTTACGTCCATACCATCGTCAGGCCATTTGAGGTGGCGGGGACTGCAATGGCCATTCACCGATTGGCTGGGACTCCTGGGCGGGTCTTCTCTAGTCCATCCAATTTTCGGCATGGGATGTCACAGCCTTCTTTGCATACCCTTATTTAACCCACACAAAGATGCCAACGGCAGGCGTGTCATAATTCATTGACGCATTATAAAGGATTAGGAAAAAGATAAAAAGCAGCTTACGGCCATACCTCTCTGGTTCCGCTCGATCTCGTCTGATCTCGGAAGCTAAGCAGAGCAGGGCCTGGTTAGTACCTGGATGGAAGACCGCCTGGGAATCTCAGGTGCCGTAAGCTTTTTCACTTCTCTCTCCGAAAGCCGCCGAGCGCCGCAGATTGTACACCTGTTTTAACGTTGGATATGAAAGGCAATTAGACAAAATTATCCAAAATGATTCCGTTTCATGGTTGCTAAATTAGTGTTGATCAACATTTACGATTGGCATACTATTGTTTGTAATTTAGCCGTTGAAATACAGGTGCTAACCCAACATGTTAGAATTGCCAGTGAAGAAAAGTAAAGTTACCTTCAGGCTTTAGGAACCTCTCTTGCCAATGCTAAGAACTGCTTCAATTTTAGAAAAAGAAACTTCTGATTATCTTTGACACGTTTTAAAGGATTAGGAAAAAGATGAAAAGCAGCTTACGGCCATACCTCTCTGGTTCCGCCCGATCTCGTCTGATCTCGGAAGCTAAGCAGAGCAGGGCCTGGTTAGTACCTGGATGGAAGACCGCCTGGGAATCCCAGGTGCCGTAAGCTTTTTCACTTCTCTCTCCGAAAGCCGCCGAGCGCCGCAGATTGTACACCTACAAATTACAAAAAGAATATCACATTGTTGAAGAGATGCATGTTTAGTGTTGTTTTAACGTTGGATATGAAAGGAAATTAGACAATATTATCCAAAATGATTCCGTTTCATGATTGCTAAATTAGTGTTGATCAACATTTACGATTGGCATACTATTGTTTGTAATTTAGCCGTTGAAATACAGGTGCTAACCCAACATGTTAGAATTGCCAGTGAAGAAAAGTAAAGTTACCTTCAGGCTTTAGGAACCTCTCTTGCCAATGCTAAGAACTGCTTCAATTTTAGAAAAAGAAACTTCTGATTATCTTTGACACGTTTTAAAGGATTAGGAAAAAGATGAAAAGCAGCTTACGGCCATACCTCTCTGGTTCCGCCCGATCTCGTCTGATCTCGGAAGCTAAGCAGAGCAGGGCCTGGTTAGTACCTGGATGGAAGACCGCCTGGGAATCCCAGGTGCCGTAAGCTTTTTCACTTCTCTCTCCGAAAGCCGCCCAGCGCCGTAGATTGTACACCTGTTTTAAAGTTGGATATGAAAGGAAATTAGACAATATTATCCAAAATGATTCCGTTTCATGATTGCTAAATTAGTGTTGATCAACATTTACGATTGGCATACTATTGTTTGTAATTTAGCCGTTGAAATACAGGTGCTAACCCAACATGTTAGAATTGCCAGTGAAGAAAAGTAAAGTTACCTTCAGGCTTTAGGAACCTCTCTTGCCAATGCTAAGAACTGCTTCAATTTTAGAAAAAGAAACTTCTGATTATCTTTGACACGTTTTAAAGGATTAGGAAAAAGATGAAAAGCAGCTTACGGCCATACCTCTCTGGTTCCGCCCGATCTCGTCTGATCTCGGAAGCTAAGCAGAGCAGGGCCTGGTTAGTACCTGGATGGAAGACCGCCTGGGAATCCCAGGTGCCGTAAGCTTTTTCACTTCTCTCTCCGAAAGCCGCCGAGCGCCGCAGATTGTACACCTACAAATTACAAAAAGAATATCACATTGTTGAAGAGATGCATGTTTAGTGTTGTTTTAACGTTGGATATGAAAGGAAATTAGACAATATTATCCAAAATGATTCCGTTTCATGATTGCTAAATTAGTGTTGATCAACATTTACGATTGGCATACTATTGTTTGTAATTTAGCCGTTGAAATACAGGTGCTAACCCAACATGTTAGAATTGCCAGTGAAGAAAAGTAAAGTTACCTTCAGGCTTTAGGAACCTCTCTTGCCAATGCTAAGAACTGCTTCAATTTTAGAAAAAGAAACTTCTGATTATCTTTGACACGTTTTAAAGGATTAGGAAAAAGATGAAAAGCAGCTTACGGCCATACCTCTCTGGTTCCGCCCGATCTCGTCTGATCTCGGAAGCTAAGCAGAGCAGGGCCTGGTTAGTACCTGGATGGAAGACCGCCTGGGAATCCCAGGTGCCGTAAGCTTTTTCACTTCTCTCTCTGAAAGCCGCCCAGCGCAGTAGATTGTACACCTACACAATTGTAAAAAAAAATTTACATTGTAGAAGAGATGCAATAGGAAGAAGATGAAAGGTGGCTTACGTCCATACCATCGTCAGGCCATTTGAGGTGGCGGGGACTGCAATGGCCATTCACCGATTGGCTGGGACCCCTGGGCGGGTCTTCTCTAGTCCATCCAATTTTCGGCATGGGATGTCACAGCCTTCTTTGCATACCCTTATTTAACCCACACAAAGATGCCAACGGCAGGCGTGTCATAATTCATTGACGCATTATAAAGGATTAGGGAAAAGATAAAAAGCAAGCTCACGGCCATACCTCTCTGGTTCCGCCCTATCTCGTCTGATCTCGGAAGCTAAGCAGAGCAGGGCCTGGTTAGTACCTGGATGGAAGACCGCCTGGGAATCCCAGGTGCCGTAAGCTTTTTCACTTCTCTCTCCGAAAGCCGCCGAGCGCCGCAGATTGTACACCTGTTTTAACGTTGGATATGAAAGGAAATTAGACAATATTATCCAAAATGATTCCGTTTCATGATTGCTAAATCAGTGTTGATCAACATCTACGATTGGCATACTATTGTTTGTAATTTAGCCGTTGAAATACAGGTGCTAACCCAACATGTTAGAATTGCCAGTGAAGAAAAGTAAAGTTACCTTCAGGCTTTAGGAACCTCTCTTGCCAATGCTAAGAACTGCTTCAATTTTAGAAAAAGAAACTTCTGATTAACTTTGACACGTTTTAAAGGATTAGGAAAAAGATGAAAAGCAGCTTACGGCCATACCTCTCTGGTTCCGCCCGATCTCGTCTGATCTCGGAAGCTAAGCAGAGCAGGGCCTGGTTAGTACCTGGATGGAAGACCGCCTGGGAATCCCAGGTGCCGTAAGGTTTTTCACTTCTCTCTCTGAAAGCCGCCCAGCGCCGTAGCTTGTACACCTACACAATTGTAAAAAGTTTATCACATTGTAGAAGAGATGCAATAGGAAGAAGATGAAAGGTGGCTTACGTCCATACCATCGTCAGGCCATTTGAGGTGGCGGGGACTGCAATGGCCATTCACCGATTGGCTGGGACTCCTGGGCGGGTCTTCTCTAGTCCATCCAATTTTCGGCATGGGATGTCACAGCCTTCTTTGCATACCCTTATTTAACCCACACAAAGATGCCAACGGCAGGCGTGTCATAATTCATTGACGCATTATAAAGGATTAGGAAAAAGATAAAAAGCAGCTTACGGCCATACCTCTCTGGTTCCGCTCGATCTCGTCTGATCTCGGAAGCTAAGCAGAGCAGGGCCTGGTTAGTACCTGGATGGAAGACCGCCTGGGAATCTCAGGTGCCGTAAGCTTTTTCACTTCTCTCTCCGAAAGCCGCCGAGCGCCGCAGATTGTACACCTGTTTTAACGTTGGATATGAAAGGCAATTAGACAAAATTATCCAAAATGATTCCGTTTCATGGTTGCTAAATTAGTGTTGATCAACATTTACGATTGGCATACTATTGTTTGTAATTTAGCCGTTGAAATACAGGTGCTAACCCAACATGTTAGAATTGCCAGTGAAGAAAAGTAAAGTTACCTTCAGGCTTTAGGAACCTCTCTTGCCAATGCTAAGAACTGCTTCAATTTTAGAAAAAGAAACTTCTGATTATCTTTGACACGTTTTAAAGGATTAGGAAAAAGATGAAAAGCAGCTTACGGCCATACCTCTCTGGTTCCGCCCGATCTCGTCTGATCTCGGAAGCTAAGCAGAGCAGGGCCTGGTTAGTACCTGGATGGAAGACCGCCTGGGAATCCCAGGTGCCGTAAGCTTTTTCACTTCTCTCTCCGAAAGCCGCCCAGCGCCGTAGATTGTACACCTGTTTTAAAGTTGGATATGAAAGGAAATTAGACAATATTATCCAAAATGATTCCGTTTCATGATTGCTAAATTAGTGTTGATCAACATTTACGATTGGCATACTATTGTTTGTAATTTAGCCGTTGAAATACAGGTGCTAACCCAACATGTTAGAATTGCCAGTGAAGAAAAGTAAAGTTACCTTCAGGCTTTAGGAACCTCTCTTGCCAATGCTAAGAACTGCTTCAATTTTAGAAAAAGAAACTTCTGATTATCTTTGACACGTTTTAAAGGATTAGGAAAAAGATGAAAAGCAGCTTACGGCCATACCTCTCTGGTTCCGCCCGATCTCGTCTGATCTCGGAAGCTAAGCAGAGCAGGGCCTGGTTAGTACCTGGATGGAAGACCGCCTGGGAATCCCAGGTGCCGTAAGCTTTTTCACTTCTCTCTCCGAAAGCCGCCGAGCGCCGCAGATTGTACACCTACAAATTACAAAAAGAATATCACATTGTTGAAGAGATGCATGTTTAGTGTTGTTTTAACGTTGGATATGAAAGGAAATTAGACAATATTATCCAAAATGATTCCGTTTCATGATTGCTAAATTAGTGTTGATCAACATTTACGATTGGCATACTATTGTTTGTAATTTAGCCGTTGAAATACAGGTGCTAACCCAACATGTTAGAATTGCCAGTGAAGAAAAGTAAAGTTACCTTCAGGCTTTAGGAACCTCTCTTGCCAATGCTAAGAACTGCTTCAATTTTAGAAAAAGAAACTTGTGATTATCTTTGACACGTTTTAAAGGATTAGGAAAAAGATGAAAAGCAGCTTACGGCCATACCTCTCTGGTTCCGCCCGATCTCGTCTGATCTCGGAAGCTAAGCAGAGCAGGGCCTGGTTAGTACCTGGATGGAAGACCGCCTGGGAATCCCAGGTGCCGTAAGCTTTTTCACTTCTCTCTCCGAAAGCCGCCGAGCGCCGCAGATTGTACACCTACAAATTACAAAAAGAATATCACATTGTTGAAGAGATGCATGTTTAGTGTTGTTTTAACGTTGGATACGAAAGGAAATTAGACAATATTATCCAAAATGATTCCGTTTCATGATTGCTAAATTAGTGTTGATCAACATTTACGATTGGCATACTATTGTTTGTAATTTAGCCGTTGAAATACAGGTGCTAACCCAACATGTTAGAATTGCCAGTGAAGAAAAGTAAAGTTACCTTCAGGCTTTAGCAACCTCTCTTGCCAATGCTAAGAACTGCTTCAATTTTAGAAAAAGAAACTTCTGATTATCTTTGACACGTTTTAAAGGATTAGGAAAAAGATGAAAAGCAGCTTACGGCCATACCTCTCTGGTTCCGCCCGATCTCGTCTGATCTCGGAAGCTAAGCAGAGCAGGGCCTGGTTAGTACCTGGATGGAAGACCGCCTGGGAATCCCAGGTGCCGTAAGCTTTTTCACTTCTCTCTCCGAAAGCCGCCCAGCGCCGTAGATTGTACACCTGTTTTAAAGTTGGATATGAAAGGAAATTAGACAATATTATCCAAAATGATTCCGTTTCATGATTGCTAAATTAGTGTTGATCAACATTTACGATTGGCATACTATTGTTTGTAATTTAGCCGTTGAAATACAGGTGCTAACCCAACATGTTAGAATTGCCAGTGAAGAAAAGTAAAGTTACCTTCAGGCTTTAGGAACCTCTCTTGCCAATGCTAAGAACTGCTTCAATTTTAGAAAAAGAAACTTCTGATTATCTTTGACACGTTTTAAAGGATTAGGAAAAAGATGAAAAGCAGCTTACGGCCATACCTCTCTGGTTCCGCCCGATCTCGTCTGATCTCGGAAGCTAAGCAGAGCAGGGCCTGGTTAGTACCTGGATGGAAGACCGCCTGGGAATCCCAGGTGCCGTAAGCTTTTTCACTTCTCTCTCCGAAAGCCGCCGAGCGCCGCAGATTGTACACCTACAAATTACAAAAAGAATATCACATTGTTGAAGAGATGCATGTTTAGTGTTGTTTTAACGTTGGATATGAAAGGAAATTAGACAATATTATCCAAAATGATTCCGTTTCATGATTGCTAAATTAGTGTTGATCAACATTTACGATTGGCATACTATTGTTTGTAATTTAGCCGTTGAAATACAGGTGCTAACCCAACATGTTAGAATTGCCAGTGAAGAAAAGTAAAGTTACCTTCAGGCTTTAGGAACCTCTCTTGCCAATGCTAAGAACTGCTTCAATTTTAGAAAAAGAAACTTCTGATTATCTTTGACACGTTTTAAAGGATTAGGAAAAAGATGAAAAGCAGCTTACGGCCATACCTCTCTGGTTCCGCCCGATCTCGTCTGATCTCGGAAGCTAAGCAGAGCAGGGCCTGGTTAGTACCTGGATGGAAGACCGCCTGGGAATCCCAGGTGCCGTAAGCTTTTTCACTTCTCTCTCCGAAAGCCGCCGAGCGCCGCAGATTGTACACCTACAAATTACAAAAAGAATATCACATTGTTGAAGAGATGCATGTTTAGTGTTGTTTTAACGTTGGATATGAAAGGAAATTAGACAATATTATCCAAAATGATTCCGTTTCATGATTGCTAAATTAGTGTTGATCAACATTTACGATTGGCATACTATTGTTTGTAATTTAGCCGTTGAAATACAGGTGCTAACCCAACATGTTAGAATTGCCAGTGAAGAAAAGTAAAGTTACCTTCAGGCTTTAGGAACCTCTCTTGCCAATGCTAAGAACTGCTTCAATTTTAGAAAAAGAAACTTCTGATTATCTTTGACACGTTTTAAAGGATTAGGAAAAAGATGAAAAGCAGCTTACGGCCATACCTCTCTGGTTCCGCCCGATCTCGTCTGATCTCGGAAGCTAAGCAGAGCAGGGCCTGGTTAGTACCTGGATGGAAGACCGCCTGGGAATCCCAGGTGCCGTAAGCTTTTTCACTTCTCTCTCCGAAAGCCGCCGAGCGCCGCAGATTGTACACCTACAAATTACAAAAAGAATATCACATTGTTGAAGAGATGCATGTTTAGTGTTGTTTTAACGTTGGATATGAAAGGAAATTAGACAATATTATCCAAAATGATTACGTTTCATGATTGCTAAATTAGTGTTGATCAACATTTACGATTGGCATACTATTGTTTGTAATTTAGCCGTTGAAATACAGGTGCTAACCCAACATGTTAGAATTGCCAGTGAAGAAAAGTAAAGTTACCTTCAGGCTTTAGGAACCTCTCTTGCCAATGCTAAGAACTGCTTCAATTTTAGAAAAAGAAACTTCTGATTATCTTTGACACGTTTTAAAGGATTAGGAAAAAGATGAAAAGCAGCTTACGGCCATACCTCTCTGGTTCCGCCCGATCTCGTCTGATCTCGGAAGCTAAGCAGAGCAGGGCCTGGTTAGTACCTGGATGGAAGACCGCCTGGGAATCCCAGGTGCCGAAAGCTTTTTCACTTCTCTCTCCGAAAGCCGCCGAGCGCCGCAGATTGTACACCTACAAATTACAAAAAGAATATCACATTGTTGAAGAGATGCATGTTTAGTGTTGTTTTAACGTTGGATATGAAAGGAAATTAGACAATATTATCCAAAATGATTCCGTTTCATGATTGCTAAATTAGTGTTGATCAACATTTACGATTGGCATACTATTGTTTGTAATTTAGCCGTTGAAATACAGGTGCTAACCCAACATGTTAGAATTGCCAGTGAAGAAAAGTAAAGTTACCTTCAGGCTTTAGGAACCTCTCTTGCCAATGCTAAGAACTGCTTCAATTTTAGAAAAAGAAACTTCTGATTATCTTTGACACGTTTTAAAGGATTAGGAAAAAGATGAAAAGCAGCTTACGGCCATACCTCTCTGGTTCCGCCCGATCTCGTCTGATCTCGGAAGCTAAGCAGAGCAGGGCCTGGTTAGTACCTGGATGGAAGACCGCCTGGGAATCCCAGGTGCCGTAAGCTTTTTCACTTCTCTCTCCGAAAGCCGCCGAGCGCCGCAGATTGTACACCTACAAATTACAAAAAGAATATCACATTGTTGAAGAGATGCATGTTTAGTGTTGTTTTAACGTTGGATATGAAAGGAAATTAGACAATATTATCCAAAATGATTCCGTTTCATGATTGCTAAATTAGTGTTGATCAACATTTACGATTGGCATACTATTGTTTGTAATTTAGCCGTTGAAATACAGGTGCTAACCCAACATGTTAGAATTGCCAGTGAAGAAAAGTAAAGTTACCTTCAGGCTTTAGGAACCTCTCTTGCCAATGCTAAGAACTGCTTCAATTTTAGAAAAAGAAACTTCTGATTATCTTTGACACGTTTTAAAGGATTAGGAAAAAGATGAAAAGCAGCTTACGGCCATACCTCTCTGGTTCCGCCCGATCTCGTCTGATCTCGGAAGCTAAGCAGAGCAGGGCCTGGTTAGTACCTGGATGGAAGACCGCCTGGGAATCCCAGGTGCCGTAAGCTTTTTCACTTCTCTCTCCGAAAGCCGCCGAGCGCCGCAGATTGTACACCTACAAATTACAAAAAGAATATCACATTGTTGAAGAGATGCATGTTTAGTGTTGTTTTAACGTTGGATATGAAAGGAAATTAGACAATATTATCCAAAATGATTCCGTTTCATGATTGCTAAATTAGTGTTGATCAACATTTACGATTGGCATACTATTGTTTGTAATTTAGCCGTTGAAATACAGGTGCTAACCCAACATGTTAGAATTGCCAGTGAAGAAAAGTAAAGTTACCTTCAGGCTTTAGGAACCTCTCTTGCCAATGCTAAGAACTGCTTCAATTTTAGAAAAAGAAACTTCTGATTATCTTTGACACGTTTTAAAGGATTAGGAAAAAGATGAAAAGCAGCTTACGGCCATACCTCTCTGGTTCCGCCCGATCTCGTCTGATCTCGGAAGCTAAGCAGAGCAGGGCCTGGTTAGTACCTGGATGGAAGACCGCCTGGGAATCCCAGGTGCCGAAAGCTTTTTCACTTCTCTCTCCGAAAGCCGCCGAGCGCCGCAGATTGTACACCTACAAATTACAAAAAGAATATCACATTGTTGAAGAGATGCATGTTTAGTGTTGTTTTAACGTTGGATATGAAAGGAAATTAGACAATATTATCCAAAATGATTCCGTTTCATGATTGCTAAATTAGTGTTGATCAACATTTACGATTGGCATACTATTGTTTGTAATTTAGCCGTTGAAATACAGGTGCTAACCCAACATGTTAGAATTGCCAGTGAAGAAAAGTAAAGTTACCTTCAGGCTTTAGGAACCTCTCTTGCCAATGCTAAGAACTGCTTCAATTTTAGAAAAAGAAACTTCTGATTATCTTTGACACGTTTTAAAGGATTAGGAAAAAGATGAAAAGCAGCTTACGGCCATACCTCTCTGGTTCCGCCCGATCTCGTCTGATCTCGGAAGCTAAGCAGAGCAGGGCCTGGTTAGTACCTGGATGGAAGACCGCCTGGGAATCCCAGGTGCCGTAAGCTTTTTCACTTCTCTCTCCGAAAGCCGCCCAGCGCCGTAGATTGTACACCTGTTTTAAAGTTGGATATGAAAGGAAATTAGACAATATTATCCAAAATGATTCCGTTTCATGATTGCTAAATTAGTGTTGATCAACATTTACGATTGGCATACTATTGTTTGTAATTTAGCCGTTGAAATACAGGTGCTAACCCAACATGTTAGAATTGCCAGTGAAGAAAAGTAAAGTTACCTTCAGGCTTTAGGAACCTCTCTTGCCAATGCTAAGAACTGCTTCAATTTTAGAAAAAGAAACTTCTGATTAACTTTGACACGTTTTAAAGGATTAGGAAAAAGATGAAAAGCAGCTTACGGCCATACCTCTCTGGTTCCGCCCGATCTCGTCTGATCTCGGAAGCTAAGCAGAGCAGGGCCTGGTTAGTACCTGGATGGAAGACCGCCTGGGAATCCCAGGTGCCGTAAGGTTTTTCACTTCTCTCTCTGAAAGCCGCCCAGCGCCGTAGCTTGTACACCTACACAATTGTAAAAAGTTTATCACATTGTAGAAGAGATGCAATAGGAAGAAGATGAAAGGTGGCTTACGTCCATACCATCGTCAGGCCATTTGAGGTGGCGGGGACTGCAATGGCCATTCACCGATTGGCTGGGACTCCTGGGCGGGTCTTCTCTAGTCCATCCAATTTTCGGCATGGGATGTCACAGCCTTCTTTGCATACCCTTATTTAACCCACACAAAGATGCCAACGGCAGGCGTGTCATAATTCATTGACGCATTATAAAGGATTAGGAAAAAGATAAAAAGCAGCTTACGGCCATACCTCTCTGGTTCCGCTCGATCTCGTCTGATCTCGGAAGCTAAGCAGAGCAGGGCCTGGTTAGTACCTGGATGGAAGACCGCCTGGGAATCTCAGGTGCCGTAAGCTTTTTCACTTCTCTCTCCGAAAGCCGCCGAGCGCCGCAGATTGTACACCTGTTTTAACGTTGGATATGAAAGGCAATTAGACAAAATTATCCAAAATGATTCCGTTTCATGGTTGCTAAATTAGTGTTGATCAACATTTACGATTGGCATACTATTGTTTGTAATTTAGCCGTTGAAATACAGGTGCTAACCCAACATGTTAGAATTGCCAGTGAAGAAAAGTAAAGTTACCTTCAGGCTTTAGGAACCTCTCTTGCCAATGCTAAGAACTGCTTCAATTTTAGAAAAAGAAACTTCTGATTATCTTTGACACGTTTTAAAGGATTAGGAAAAAGATGAAAAGCAGCTTACGGCCATACCTCTCTGGTTCCGCCCGATCTCGTCTGATCTCGGAAGCTAAGCAGAGCAGGGCCTGGTTAGTACCTGGATGGAAGACCGCCTGGGAATCCCAGGTGCCGTAAGCTTTTTCACTTCTCTCACCGAAAGCCGCCGAGCGCCGCAGATTGTACACCTACAAATTACAAAAAGAATATCACATTGTTGAAGAGATGCATGTTTAGTGTTGTTTTAACGTTGGATATGAAAGGAAATTAGACAATATTATCCAAAATGATTCCGTTTCATGATTGCTAAATTAGTGTTGATCAACATTTACGATTGGCATACTATTGTTTGTAATTTAGCCGTTGAAATACAGGTGCTAACCCAACATGTTAGAATTGCCAGTGAAGAAAAGTAAAGTTACCTTCAGGCTTTAGGAACCTCTCTTGCCAATGCTAAGAACTGCTTCAATTTTAGAAAAAGAAACTTCTGATTATCTTTGACACGTTTTAAAGGATTAGGAAAAAGATGAAAAGCAGCTTACGGCCATACCTCTCTGGTTCCGCCCGATCTCGTCTGATCTCGGAAGCTAAGCAGAGCAGGGCCTGGTTAGTACCTGGATGGAAGACCGCCTGGGAATCCCAGGTGCCGTAAGCTTTTTCACTTCTCTCTCCGAAAGCCGCCCAGCGCCGTAGATTGTACACCTGTTTTAAAGTTGGATATGAAAGGAAATTAGACAATATTATCCAAAATGATTCCGTTTCATGATTGCTAAATTAGTGTTGATCAACATTTACGATTGGCATACTATTGTTTGTAATTTAGCCGTTGAAATACAGGTGCTAACCCAACATGTTAGAATTGCCAGTGAAGAAAAGTAAAGTTACCTTCAGGCTTTAGGAACCTCTCTTGCCAATGCTAAGAACTGCTTCAATTTTAGAAAAAGAAACTTCTGATTATCTTTGACACGTTTTAAAGGATTAGGAAAAAGATGAAAAGCAGCTTACGGCCATACCTCTCTGGTTCCGCCCGATCTCGTCTGATCTCGGAAGCTAAGCAGAGCAGGGCCTGGTTAGTACCTGGATGGAAGACCGCCTGGGAATCCCAGGTGCCGTAAGCTTTTTCACTTCTCTCTCCGAAAGCCGCCCAGCGCCGTAGATTGTACACCTGTTTTAAAGTTGGATATGAAAGGAAATTAGACAATATTATCCAAAATGATTCCGTTTCATGATTGCTAAATTAGTGTTGATCAACATTTACGATTGGCATACTATTGTTTGTAATTTAGCCGTTGAAATACAGGTGCTAACCCAACATGTTAGAATTGCCAGTGAAGAAAAGTAAAGTTACCTTCAGGCTTTAGGAACCTCTCTTGCCAATGCTAAGAACTGCTTCAATTTTAGAAAAAGAAACTTCTGATTATCTTTGACACGTTTTAAAGGATTAGGAAAAAGATGAAAAGCAGCTTACGGCCATACCTCTCTGGTTCCGCCCGATCTCGTCTGATCTCGGAAGCTAAGCAGAGCAGGGCCTGGTTAGTACCTGGATGGAAGACCGCCTGGGAATCCCAGGTGCCGTAAGCTTTTTCACTTCTCTCTCCGAAAGCCGCCGAGCGCCGCAGATTGTACACCTACAAATTACAAAAAGAATATCACATTGTTGAAGAGATGCATGTTTAGTGTTGTTTTAACGTTGGATATGAAAGGAAATTAGACAATATTATCCAAAATGATTCCGTTTCATGATTGCTAAATTAGTGTTGATCAACATTTACGATTGGCATACTATTGTTTGTAATTTAGCCGTTGAAATACAGGTGCTAACCCAACATGTTAGAATTGCCAGTGAAGAAAAGTAAAGTTACCTTCAGGCTTTAGGAACCTCTCTTGCCAATGCTAAGAACTGCTTCAATTTTAGAAAAAGAAACTTCTGATTATCTTTGACACGTTTTAAAGGATTAGGAAAAAGATGAAAAGCAGCTTACGGCCATACCTCTCTGGTTCCGCCCGATCTCGTCTGATCTCGGAAGCTAAGCAGAGCAGGGCCTGGTTAGTACCTGGATGGAAGACCGCCTGGGAATCCCAGGTGCCGTAAGCTTTTTCACTTCTCTCTCCGAAAGCCGCCCAGCGCCGTAGATTGTACACCTGTTTTAAAGTTGGATATGAAAGGAAATTAGACAATATTATCCAAAATGATTCCGTTTCATGATTGCTAAATTAGTGTTGATCAACATTTACGATTGGCATACTATTGTTTGTAATTTAGCCGTTGAAATACAGGTGCTAACCCAACATGTTAGAATTGCCAGTGAAGAAAAGTAAAGTTACCTTCAGGCTTTAGGAACCTCTCTTGCCAATGCTAAGAACTGCTTCAATTTTAGAAAAAGAAACTTCTGATTAACTTTGACACGTTTTAAAGGATTAGGAAAAAGATGAAAAGCAGCTTACGGCCATACCTCTCTGGTTCCGCCCGATCTCGTCTGATCTCGGAAGCTAAGCAGAGCAGGGCCTGGTTAGTACCTGGATGGAAGACCGCCTGGGAATCCCAGGTGCCGTAAGGTTTTTCACTTCTCTCTCTGAAAGCCGCCCAGCGCCGTAGCTTGTACACCTACACAATTGTAAAAAGTTTATCACATTGTAGAAGAGATGCAATAGGAAGAAGATGAAAGGTGGCTTACGTCCATACCATCGTCAGGCCATTTGAGGTGGCGGGGACTGCAATGGCCATTCACCGATTGGCTGGGACTCCTGGGCGGGTCTTCTCTAGTCCATCCAATTTTCGGCATGGGATGTCACAGCCTTCTTTGCATACCCTTATTTAACCCACACAAAGATGCCAACGGCAGGCGTGTCATAATTCATTGACGCATTATAAAGGATTAGGAAAAAGATAAAAAGCAGCTTACGGCCATACCTCTCTGGTTCCGCTCGATCTCGTCTGATCTCGGAAGCTAAGCAGAGCAGGGCCTGGTTAGTACCTGGATGGAAGACCGCCTGGGAATCTCAGGTGCCGTAAGCTTTTTCACTTCTCTCTCCGAAAGCCGCCGAGCGCCGCAGATTGTACACCTGTTTTAACGTTGGATATGAAAGGCAATTAGACAAAATTATCCAAAATGATTCCGTTTCATGGTTGCTAAATTAGTGTTGATCAACATTTACGATTGGCATACTATTGTTTGTAATTTAGCCGTTGAAATACAGGTGCTAACCCAACATGTTAGAATTGCCAGTGAAGAAAAGTAAAGTTACCTTCAGGCTTTAGGAACCTCTCTTGCCAATGCTAAGAACTGCTTCAATTTTAGAAAAAGAAACTTCTGATTATCTTTGACACGTTTTAAAGGATTAGGAAAAAGATGAAAAGCAGCTTACGGCCATACCTCTCTGGTTCCGCCCGATCTCGTCTGATCTCGGAAGCTAAGCAGAGCAGGGCCTGGTTAGTACCTGGATGGAAGACCGCCTGGGAATCCCAGGTGCCGTAAGCTTTTTCACTTCTCTCACCGAAAGCCGCCGAGCGCCGCAGATTGTACACCTACAAATTACAAAAAGAATATCACATTGTTGAAGAGATGCATGTTTAGTGTTGTTTTAACGTTGGATATGAAAGGAAATTAGACAATATTATCCAAAATGATTCCGTTTCATGATTGCTAAATTAGTGTTGATCAACATTTACGATTGGCATACTATTGTTTGTAATTTAGCCGTTGAAATACAGGTGCTAACCCAACATGTTAGAATTGCCAGTGAAGAAAAGTAAAGTTACCTTCAGGCTTTAGGAACCTCTCTTGCCAATGCTAAGAACTGCTTCAATTTTAGAAAAAGAAACTTCTGATTATCTTTGACACGTTTTAAAGGATTAGGAAAAAGATGAAAAGCAGCTTACGGCCATACCTCTCTGGTTCCGCCCGATCTCGTCTGATCTCGGAAGCTAAGCAGAGCAGGGCCTGGTTAGTACCTGGATGGAAGACCGCCTGGGAATCCCAGGTGCCGTAAGCTTTTTCACTTCTCTCTCCGAAAGCCGCCCAGCGCCGTAGATTGTACACCTGTTTTAAAGTTGGATATGAAAGGAAATTAGACAATATTATCCAAAATGATTCCGTTTCATGATTGCTAAATTAGTGTTGATCAACATTTACGATTGGCATACTATTGTTTGTAATTTAGCCGTTGAAATACAGGTGCTAACCCAACATGTTAGAATTGCCAGTGAAGAAAAGTAAAGTTACCTTCAGGCTTTAGGAACCTCTCTTGCCAATGCTAAGAACTGCTTCAATTTTAGAAAAAGAAACTTCTGATTATCTTTGACACGTTTTAAAGGATTAGGAAAAAGATGAAAAGCAGCTTACGGCCATACCTCTCTGGTTCCGCCCGATCTCGTCTGATCTCGGAAGCTAAGCAGAGCAGGGCCTGGTTAGTACCTGGATGGAAGACCGCCTGGGAATCCCAGGTGCCGTAAGCTTTTTCACTTCTCTCTCCGAAAGCCGCCCAGCGCCGTAGATTGTACACCTGTTTTAAAGTTGGATATGAAAGGAAATTAGACAATATTATCCAAAATGATTCCGTTTCATGATTGCTAAATTAGTGTTGATCAACATTTACGATTGGCATACTATTGTTTGTAATTTAGCCGTTGAAATACAGGTGCTAACCCAACATGTTAGAATTGCCAGTGAAGAAAAGTAAAGTTACCTTCAGGCTTTAGGAACCTCTCTTGCCAATGCTAAGAACTGCTTCAATTTTAGAAAAAGAAACTTCTGATTATCTTTGACACGTTTTAAAGGATTAGGAAAAAGATGAAAAGCAGCTTACGGCCATACCTCTCTGGTTCCGCCCGATCTCGTCTGATCTCGGAAGCTAAGCAGAGCAGGGCCTGGTTAGTACCTGGATGGAAGACCGCCTGGGAATCCCAGGTGCCGTAAGCTTTTTCACTTCTCTCTCCGAAAGCCGCCCAGCGCCGTAGATTGTACACCTGTTTTAAAGTTGGATATGAAAGGAAATTAGACAATATTATCCAAAATGATTCCGTTTCATGATTGCTAAATTAGTGTTGATCAACATTTACGATTGGCATACTATTGTTTGTAATTTAGCCGTTGAAATACAGGTGCTAACCCAACATGTTAGAATTGCCAGTGAAGAAAAGTAAAGTTACCTTCAGGCTTTAGGAACCTCTCTTGCCAATGCTAAGAACTGCTTCAATTTTAGAAAAAGAAACTTCTGATTATCTTTGACACGTTTTAAAGGATTAGGAAAAAGATGAAAAGCAGCTTACGGCCATACCTCTCTGGTTCCGCCCGATCTCGTCTGATCTCGGAAGCTAAGCAGAGCAGGGCCTGGTTAGTACCTGGATGGAAGACCGCCTGGGAATCCCAGGTGCCGTAAGCTTTTTCACTTCTCTCTCCGAAAGCCGCCCAGCGCCGTAGATTGTACACCTGTTTTAAAGTTGGATATGAAAGGAAATTAGACAATATTATCCAAAATGATTCCGTTTCATGATTGCTAAATTAGTGTTGATCAACATTTACGATTGGCATACTATTGTTTGTAATTTAGCCGTTGAAATACAGGTGCTAACCCAACATGTTAGAATTGCCAGTGAAGAAAAGTAAAGTTACCTTCAGGCTTTAGGAACCTCTCTTGCCAATGCTAAGAACTGCTTCAATTTTAGAAAAAGAAACTTCTGATTATCTTTGACACGTTTTAAAGGATTAGGAAAAAGATGAAAAGCAGCTTACGGCCATACCTCTCTGGTTCCGCCCGATCTCGTCTGATCTCGGAAGCTAAGCAGAGCAGGGCCTGGTTAGTACCTGGATGGAAGACCGCCTGGGAATCCCAGGTGCCGTAAGCTTTTTCACTTCTCTCTCCGAAAGCCGCCCAGCGCCGTAGATTGTACACCTGTTTTAAAGTTGGATATGAAAGGAAATTAGACAATATTATCCAAAATGATTCCGTTTCATGATTGCTAAATTAGTGTTGATCAACATTTACGATTGGCATACTATTGTTTGTAATTTAGCCGTTGAAATACAGGTGCTAACCCAACATGTTAGAATTGCCAGTGAAGAAAAGTAAAGTTACCTTCAGGCTTTAGGAACCTCTCTTGCCAATGCTAAGAACTGCTTCAATTTTAGAAAAAGAAACTTCTGATTATCTTTGACACGTTTTAAAGGATTAGGAAAAAGATGAAAAGCAGCTTACGGCCATACCTCTCTGGTTCCGCCCGATCTCGTCTGATCTCGGAAGCTAAGCAGAGCAGGGCCTGGTTAGTACCTGGATGGAAGACCGCCTGGGAATCCCAGGTGCCGTAAGCTTTTTCACTTCTCTCTCCGAAAGCCGCCCAGCGCCGTAGATTGTACACCTGTTTTAAAGTTGGATATGAAAGGAAATTAGACAATATTATCCAAAATGATTCCGTTTCATGATTGCTAAATTAGTGTTGATCAACATTTACGATTGGCATACTATTGTTTGTAATTTAGCCGTTGAAATACAGGTGCTAACCCAACATGTTAGAATTGCCAGTGAAGAAAAGTAAAGTTACCTTCAGGCTTTAGGAACCTCTCTTGCCAATGCTAAGAACTGCTTCAATTTTAGAAAAAGAAACTTCTGATTATCTTTGACACGTTTTAAAGGATTAGGAAAAAGATGAAAAGCAGCTTACGGCCATACCTCTCTGGTTCCGCCCGATCTCGTCTGATCTCGGAAGCTAAGCAGAGCAGGGCCTGGTTAGTACCTGGATGGAAGACCGCCTGGGAATCCCAGGTGCCGTAAGCTTTTTCACTTCTCTCTCCGAAAGCCGCCGAGCGCCGCAGATTGTACACCTACAAATTACAAAAAGAATATCACATTGTTGAAGAGATGCATGTTTAGTGTTGTTTTAACGTTGGATATGAAAGGAAATTAGACAATATTATCCAAAATGATTCCGTTTCATGATTGCTAAATTAGTGTTGATCAACATTTACGATTGGCATACTATTGTTTGTAATTTAGCCGTTGAAATACAGGTGCTAACCCAACATGTTAGAATTGCCAGTGAAGAAAAGTAAAGTTACCTTCAGGCTTTAGGAACCTCTCTTGCCAATGCTAAGAACTGCTTCAATTTTAGAAAAAGAAACTTCTGATTATCTTTGACACGTTTTAAAGGATTAGGAAAAAGATGAAAAGCAGCTTACGGCCATACCTCTCTGGTTCCGCCCGATCTCGTCTGATCTCGGAAGCTAAGCAGAGCAGGGCCTGGTTAGTACCTGGATGGAAGACCGCCTGGGAATCCCAGGTGCCGTAAGCTTTTTCACTTCTCTCTCCGAAAGCCGCCCAGCGCCGTAGATTGTACACCTGTTTTAAAGTTGGATATGAAAGGAAATTAGACAATATTATCCAAAATGATTCCGTTTCATGATTGCTAAATTAGTGTTGATCAACATTTACGATTGGCATACTATTGTTTGTAATTTAGCCGTTGAAATACAGGTGCTAACCCAACATGTTAGAATTGCCAGTGAAGAAAAGTAAAGTTACCTTCAGGCTTTAGGAACCTCTCTTGCCAATGCTAAGAACTGCTTCAATTTTAGAAAAAGAAACTTCTGATTAACTTTGACACGTTTTAAAGGATTAGGAAAAAGATGAAAAGCAGCTTACGGCCATACCTCTCTGGTTCCGCCCGATCTCGTCTGATCTCGGAAGCTAAGCAGAGCAGGGCCTGGTTAGTACCTGGATGGAAGACCGCCTGGGAATCCCAGGTGCCGTAAGGTTTTTCACTTCTCTCTCTGAAAGCCGCCCAGCGCCGTAGCTTGTACACCTACACAATTGTAAAAAGTTTATCACATTGTAGAAGAGATGCAATAGGAAGAAGATGAAAGGTGGCTTACGTCCATACCATCGTCAGGCCATTTGAGGTGGCGGGGACTGCAATGGCCATTCACCGATTGGCTGGGACTCCTGGGCGGGTCTTCTCTAGTCCATCCAATTTTCGGCATGGGATGTCACAGCCTTCTTTGCATACCCTTATTTAACCCACACAAAGATGCCAACGGCAGGCGTGTCATAATTCATTGACGCATTATAAAGGATTAGGAAAAAGATAAAAAGCAGCTTACGGCCATACCTCTCTGGTTCCGCTCGATCTCGTCTGATCTCGGAAGCTAAGCAGAGCAGGGCCTGGTTAGTACCTGGATGGAAGACCGCCTGGGAATCTCAGGTGCCGTAAGCTTTTTCACTTCTCTCTCCGAAAGCCGCCGAGCGCCGCAGATTGTACACCTGTTTTAACGTTGGATATGAAAGGAAATTAGACAATATTATCCAAAATGATTCCGTTTCATGGTTGCTAAATTAGTGTTGATCAACATTTACGATTGGCATACTATTGTTTGTAATTTAGCCGTTGAAATACAGGTGCTAACCCAACATGTTAGAATTGCCAGTGAAGAAAAGTAAAGTTACCTTCAGGCTTTAGGAACCTCTCTTGCCAATGCTAAGAACTGCTTCAATTTTAGAAAAAGAAACTTCTGATTATCTTTGACACGTTTTAAAGGATTAGGAAAAAGATGAAAAGCAGCTTACGGCCATACCTCTCTGGTTCCGCCCGATCTCGTCTGATCTCGGAAGCTAAGCAGAGCAGGGCCTGGTTAGTACCTGGATGGAAGACCGCCTGGGAATCCCAGGTGCCGTAAGCTTTTTCACTTCTCTCTCCGAAAGCCGCCCAGCGCCGTAGATTGTACACCTGTTTTAAAGTTGGATATGAAAGGAAATTAGACAATATTATCCAAAATGATTCCGTTTCATGATTGCTAAATTAGTGTTGATCAACATTTACGATTGGCATACTATTGTTTGTAATTTAGCCGTTGAAATACAGGTGCTAACCCAACATGTTAGAATTGCCAGTGAAGAAAAGTAAAGTTACCTTCAGGCTTTAGGAACCTCTCTTGCCAATGCTAAGAACTGCTTCAATTTTAGAAAAAGAAACTTCTGATTATCTTTGACACGTTTTAAAGGATTAGGAAAAAGATGAAAAGCAGCTTACGGCCATACCTCTCTGGTTCCGCCCGATCTCGTCTGATCTCGGAAGCTAAGCAGAGCAGGGCCTGGTTAGTACCTGGATGGAAGACCGCCTGGGAATCCCAGGTGCCGTAAGCTTTTTCACTTCTCTCTCCGAAAGCCGCCCAGCGCCGTAGATTGTACACCTGTTTTAAAGTTGGATATGAAAGGAAATTAGACAATATTATCCAAAATGATTCCGTTTCATGATTGCTAAATTAGTGTTGATCAACATTTACGATTGGCATACTATTGTTTGTAATTTAGCCGTTGAAATACAGGTGCTAACCCAACATGTTAGAATTGCCAGTGAAGAAAAGTAAAGTTACCTTCAGGCTTTAGGAACCTCTCTTGCCAATGCTAAGAACTGCTTCAATTTTAGAAAAAGAAACTTCTGATTATCTTTGACACGTTTTAAAGGATTAGGAAAAAGATGAAAAGCAGCTTACGGCCATACCTCTCTGGTTCCGCCCGATCTCGTCTGATCTCGGAAGCTAAGCAGAGCAGGGCCTGGTTAGTACCTGGATGGAAGACCGCCTGGGAATCCCAGGTGCCGTAAGCTTTTTCACTTCTCTCTCCGAAAGCCGCCCAGCGCCGTAGATTGTACACCTGTTTTAAAGTTGGATATGAAAGGAAATTAGACAATATTATCCAAAATGATTCCGTTTCATGATTGCTAAATTAGTGTTGATCAACATTTACGATTGGCATACTATTGTTTGTAATTTAGCCGTTGAAATACAGGTGCTAACCCAACATGTTAGAATTGCCAGTGAAGAAAAGTAAAGTTACCTTCAGGCTTTAGGAACCTCTCTTGCCAATGCTAAGAACTGCTTCAATTTTAGAAAAAGAAACTTCTGATTATCTTTGACACGTTTTAAAGGATTAGGAAAAAGATGAAAAGCAGCTTACGGCCATACCTCTCTGGTTCCGCCCGATCTCGTCTGATCTCGGAAGCTAAGCAGAGCAGGGCCTGGTTAGTACCTGGATGGAAGACCGCCTGGGAATCCCAGGTGCCGTAAGCTTTTTCACTTCTCTCTCCGAAAGCCGCCCAGCGCCGTAGATTGTACACCTGTTTTAAAGTTGGATATGAAAGGAAATTAGACAATATTATCCAAAATGATTCCGTTTCATGATTGCTAAATTAGTGTTGATCAACATTTACGATTGGCATACTATTGTTTGTAATTTAGCCGTTGAAATACAGGTGCTAACCCAACATGTTAGAATTGCCAGTGAAGAAAAGTAAAGTTACCTTCAGGCTTTAGGAACCTCTCTTGCCAATGCTAAGAACTGCTTCAATTTTAGAAAAAGAAACTTCTGATTATCTTTGACACGTTTTAAAGGATTAGGAAAAAGATGAAAAGCAGCTTACGGCCATACCTCTCTGGTTCCGCCCGATCTCGTCTGATCTCGGAAGCTAAGCAGAGCAGGGCCTGGTTAGTACCTGGATGGAAGACCGCCTGGGAATCCCAGGTGCCGTAAGCTTTTTCACTTCTCTCTCCGAAAGCCGCCGAGCGCCGCAGATTGTACACCTACAAATTACAAAAAGAATATCACATTGTTGAAGAGATGCATGTTTAGTGTTGTTTTAACGTTGGATATGAAAGGAAATTAGACAATATTATCCAAAATGATTCCGTTTCATGATTGCTAAATTAGTGTTGATCAACATTTACGATTGGCATACTATTGTTTGTAATTTAGCCGTTGAAATACAGGTGCTAACCCAACATGTTAGAATTGCCAGTGAAGAAAAGTAAAGTTACCTTCAGGCTTTAGGAACCTCTCTTGCCAATGCTAAGAACTGCTTCAATTTTAGAAAAAGAAACTTGTGATTATCTTTGACACGTTTTAAAGGATTAGGAAAAAGATGAAAAGCAGCTTACGGCCATACCTCTCTGGTTCCGCCCGATCTTGTCTGATCTCGGAAGCTAAGCAGAGCAGGGCCTGGTTAGTACCTGGATGGAAGACCGCCTGGGAATCCCAGGTGCCGTAAGCTTTTTCACTTCTCTCTCCGAAAGCCGCCGAGCGCCGCAGATTGTACACCTACAAATTACAAAAAGAATATCACATTGTTGAAGAGATGCATGTTTAGTGTTGTTTTAACGTTGGATACGAAAGGAAATTAGACAATATTATCCAAAATGATTCCGTTTCATGATTGCTAAATTAGTGTTGATCAACATTTACGATTGGCATACTATTGTTTGTAATTTAGCCGTTGAAATACAGGTGCTAACCCAACATGTTAGAATTGCCAGTGAAGAAAAGTAAAGTTACCTTCAGGCTTTAGGAACCTCTCTTGCCAATGCTAAGAACTGCTTCAATTTTAGAAAAAGAAACTTCTGATTATCTTTGACACGTTTTAAAGGATTAGGAAAAAGATGAAAAGCAGCTTACGGCCATACCTCTCTGGTTCCGCCCGATCTCGTCTGATCTCGGAAGCTAAGCAGAGCAGGGCCTGGTTAGTACCTGGATGGAAGACCGCCTGGGAATCCCAGGTGCCGTAAGCTTTTTCACTTCTCTCTCCGAAAGCCGCCCAGTGCCGTAGATTGTACACCTGTTTTAAAGTTGGATATGAAAGGAAATTAGACAATATTATCCAAAATGATTCCGTTTCATGATTGCTAAATTAGTGTTGATCAACATTTACGATTGGCATACTATTGTTTGTAATTTAGCCGTTGAAATACAGGTGCTAACCCAACATGTTAGAATTGCCAGTGAAGAAAAGTAAAGTTACCTTCAGGCTTTAGGAACCTCTCTTGCCAATGCTAAGAACTGCTTCAATTTTAGAAAAAGAAACTTCTGATTATCTTTGACACGTTTTAAAGGATTAGGAAAAAGATAAAAAGCAGCTTACGGCCATACCTCTCTGGTTCCGCCCGATCTCGTCTGATCTCGGAAGCTAAGCAGAGCAGGGCCTGGTTAGTACCTGGATGGAAGACCGCCTGGGAATCCCAGGTGCCGTAAGCTTTTTCACTTCTCTCTCTGAAAGCCGCCCAGCGCAGTAGATTGTACACCTACACAATTGTAAAAAAAAATTTACATTGTAGAAGAGATGCAATAGGAAGAAGATGAAAGGTGGCTTACGTCCATACCATCGTCAGGCCATTTGAGGTGGCGGGGACTGCAATGGCCATTCACCGATTGGCTGGGACCCCTGGGCGGGTCTTCTCTAGTCCATCCAATTTTCGGCATGGGATGTCACAGCCTTCTTTGCATACCCTTATTTAACCCACACAAAGATGCCAACGGCAGGCGTGTCATAATTCATTGACGCATTATAAAGGATTAGGGAAAAGATAAAAAGCAAGCTCACGGCCATACCTCTCTGGTTCCGCCCGATCTCGTCTGATCTCGGAAGCTAAGCAGAGCAGGGCCTGGTTAGTACCTGGATGGAAGACCGCCTGGGAATCCCAGGTGCCGTAAGCTTTTTCACTTCTCTCTCCGAAAGCCGCCGAGCGCCGCAGATTGTACACCTGTTTTAACGTTGGATATGAAAGGAAATTAGACAATATTATCCAAAATGATTCCGTTTCATGATTGCTAAATCAGTGTTGATCAACATCTACGATTGGCATACTATTGTTTGTAATTTAGCCGTTGAAATACAGGTGCTAACCCAACATGTTAGAATTGCCAGTGAAGAAAAGTAAAGTTACCTTCAGGCTTTAGGAACCTCTCTTGCCAATGCTAAGAACTGCTTCAATTTTAGAAAAAGAAACTTCTGATTAACTTTGACACGTTTTAAAGGATTAGGAAAAAGATGAAAAGCAGCTTACGGCCATACCTCTCTGGTTCCGCCCGATCTCGTCTGATCTCGGAAGCTAAGCAGAGCAGGGCCTGGTTAGTACCTGGATGGAAGACCGCCTGGGAATCCCAGGTGCCGTAAGGTTTTTCACTTCTCTCTCTGAAAGCCGCCCAGCGCCGTAGCTTGTACACCTACACAATTGTAAAAAGTTTATCACATTGTAGAAGAGATGCAATAGGAAGAAGATGAAAGGTGGCTTACGTCCATACCATCGTCAGGCCATTTGAGGTGGCGGGGACTGCAATGGCCATTCACCGATTGGCTGGGACTCCTGGGCGGGTCTTCTCTAGTCCATCCAATTTTCGGCATGGGATGTCACAGCCTTCTTTGCATACCCTTATTTAACCCACACAAAGATGCCAACGGCAGGCGTGTCATAATTCATTGACGCATTATAAAGGATTAGGAAAAAGATAAAAAGCAGCTTACGGCCATACCTCTCTGGTTCCGCTCGATCTCGTCTGATCTCGGAAGCTAAGCAGAGCAGGGCCTGGTTAGTACCTGGATGGAAGACCGCCTGGGAATCTCAGGTGCCGTAAGCTTTTTCACTTCTCTCTCCGAAAGCCGCCGAGCGCCGCAGATTGTACACCTGTTTTAACGTTGGATATGAAAGGCAATTAGACAAAATTATCCAAAATGATTCCGTTTCATGGTTGCTAAATTAGTGTTGATCAACATTTACGATTGGCATACTATTGTTTGTAATTTAGCCGTTGAAATACAGGTGCTAACCCAACATGTTAGAATTGCCAGTGAAGAAAAGTAAAGTTACCTTCAGGCTTTAGGAACCTCTCTTGCCAATGCTAAGAACTGCTTCAATTTTAGAAAAAGAAACTTCTGATTATCTTTGACACGTTTTAAAGGATTAGGAAAAAGATGAAAAGCAGCTTACGGCCATACCTCTCTGGTTCCGCCCGATCTCGTCTGATCTCGGAAGCTAAGCAGAGCAGGGCCTGGTTAGTACCTGGATGGAAGACCGCCTGGGAATCCCAGGTGCCGTAAGCTTTTTCACTTCTCTCACCGAAAGCCGCCGAGCGCCGCAGATTGTACACCTACAAATTACAAAAAGAATATCACATTGTTGAAGAGATGCATGTTTAGTGTTGTTTTAACGTTGGATATGAAAGGAAATTAGACAATATTATCCAAAATGATTCCGTTTCATGATTGCTAAATTAGTGTTGATCAACATTTACGATTGGCATACTATTGTTTGTAATTTAGCCGTTGAAATACAGGTGCTAACCCAACATGTTAGAATTGCCAGTGAAGAAAAGTAAAGTTACCTTCAGGCTTTAGGAACCTCTCTTGCCAATGCTAAGAACTGCTTCAATTTTAGAAAAAGAAACTTCTGATTATCTTTGACACGTTTTAAAGGATTAGGAAAAAGATGAAAAGCAGCTTACGGCCATACCTCTCTGGTTCCGCCCGATCTCGTCTGATCTCGGAAGCTAAGCAGAGCAGGGCCTGGTTAGTACCTGGATGGAAGACCGCCTGGGAATCCCAGGTGCCGTAAGCTTTTTCACTTCTCTCTCCGAAAGCCGCCCAGCGCCGTAGATTGTACACCTGTTTTAAAGTTGGATATGAAAGGAAATTAGACAATATTATCCAAAATGATTCCGTTTCATGATTGCTAAATTAGTGTTGATCAACATTTACGATTGGCATACTATTGTTTGTAATTTAGCCGTTGAAATACAGGTGCTAACCCAACATGTTAGAATTGCCAGTGAAGAAAAGTAAAGTTACCTTCAGGCTTTAGGAACCTCTCTTGCCAATGCTAAGAACTGCTTCAATTTTAGAAAAAGAAACTTCTGATTATCTTTGACACGTTTTAAAGGATTAGGAAAAAGATGAAAAGCAGCTTACGGCCATACCTCTCTGGTTCCGCCCGATCTCGTCTGATCTCGGAAGCTAAGCAGAGCAGGGCCTGGTTAGTACCTGGATGGAAGACCGCCTGGGAATCCCAGGTGCCGTAAGCTTTTTCACTTCTCTCTCCGAAAGCCGCCCAGCGCCGTAGATTGTACACCTGTTTTAAAGTTGGATATGAAAGGAAATTAGACAATATTATCCAAAATGATTCCGTTTCATGATTGCTAAATTAGTGTTGATCAACATTTACGATTGGCATACTATTGTTTGTAATTTAGCCGTTGAAATACAGGTGCTAACCCAACATGTTAGAATTGCCAGTGAAGAAAAGTAAAGTTACCTTCAGGCTTTAGGAACCTCTCTTGCCAATGCTAAGAACTGCTTCAATTTTAGAAAAAGAAACTTCTGATTATCTTTGACACGTTTTAAAGGATTAGGAAAAAGATGAAAAGCAGCTTACGGCCATACCTCTCTGGTTCCGCCCGATCTCGTCTGATCTCGGAAGCTAAGCAGAGCAGGGCCTGGTTAGTACCTGGATGGAAGACCGCCTGGGAATCCCAGGTGCCGTAAGCTTTTTCACTTCTCTCTCCGAAAGCCGCCCAGCGCCGTAGATTGTACACCTGTTTTAAAGTTGGATATGAAAGGAAATTAGACAATATTATCCAAAATGATTCCGTTTCATGATTGCTAAATTAGTGTTGATCAACATTTACGATTGGCATACTATTGTTTGTAATTTAGCCGTTGAAATACAGGTGCTAACCCAACATGTTAGAATTGCCAGTGAAGAAAAGTAAAGTTACCTTCAGGCTTTAGGAACCTCTCTTGCCAATGCTAAGAACTGCTTCAATTTTAGAAAAAGAAACTTCTGATTATCTTTGACACGTTTTAAAGGATTAGGAAAAAGATGAAAAGCAGCTTACGGCCATACCTCTCTGGTTCCGCCCGATCTCGTCTGATCTCGGAAGCTAAGCAGAGCAGGGCCTGGTTAGTACCTGGATGGAAGACCGCCTGGGAATCCCAGGTGCCGTAAGCTTTTTCACTTCTCTCTCCGAAAGCCGCCCAGCGCCGTAGATTGTACACCTGTTTTAAAGTTGGATATGAAAGGAAATTAGACAATATTATCCAAAATGATTCCGTTTCATGATTGCTAAATTAGTGTTGATCAACATTTACGATTGGCATACTATTGTTTGTAATTTAGCCGTTGAAATACAGGTGCTAACCCAACATGTTAGAATTGCCAGTGAAGAAAAGTAAAGTTACCTTCAGGCTTTAGGAACCTCTCTTGCCAATGCTAAGAACTGCTTCAATTTTAGAAAAAGAAACTTCTGATTATCTTTGACACGTTTTAAAGGATTAGGAAAAAGATGAAAAGCAGCTTACGGCCATACCTCTCTGGTTCCGCCCGATCTCGTCTGATCTCGGAAGCTAAGCAGAGCAGGGCCTGGTTAGTACCTGGATGGAAGACCGCCTGGGAATCCCAGGTGCCGTAAGCTTTTTCACTTCTCTCTCCGAAAGCCGCCGAGCGCCGCAGATTGTACACCTACAAATTACAAAAAGAATATCACATTGTTGAAGAGATGCATGTTTAGTGTTGTTTTAACGTTGGATATGAAAGGAAATTAGACAATATTATCCAAAATGATTCCGTTTCATGATTGCTAAATTAGTGTTGATCAACATTTACGATTGGCATACTATTGTTTGTAATTTAGCCGTTGAAATACAGGTGCTAACCCAACATGTTAGAATTGCCAGTGAAGAAAAGTAAAGTTACCTTCAGGCTTTAGGAACCTCTCTTGCCAATGCTAAGAACTGCTTCAATTTTAGAAAAAGAAACTTCTGATTATCTTTGACACGTTTTAAAGGATTAGGAAAAAGATGAAAAGCAGCTTACGGCCATACCTCTCTGGTTCCGCCCGATCTCGTCTGATCTCGGAAGCTAAGCAGAGCAGGGCCTGGTTAGTACCTGGATGGAAGACCGCCTGGGAATCCCAGGTGCCGTAAGCTTTTTCACTTCTCTCTCCGAAAGCCGCCCAGCGCCGTAGATTGTACACCTGTTTTAAAGTTGGATATGAAAGGAAATTAGACAATATTATCCAAAATGATTCCGTTTCATGATTGCTAAATTAGTGTTGATCAACATTTACGATTGGCATACTATTGTTTGTAATTTAGCCGTTGAAATACAGGTGCTAACCCAACATGTTAGAATTGCCAGTGAAGAAAAGTAAAGTTACCTTCAGGCTTTAGGAACCTCTCTTGCCAATGCTAAGAACTGCTTCAATTTTAGAAAAAGAAACTTCTGATTAACTTTGACACGTTTTAAAGGATTAGGAAAAAGATGAAAAGCAGCTTACGGCCATACCTCTCTGGTTCCGCCCGATCTCGTCTGATCTCGGAAGCTAAGCAGAGCAGGGCCTGGTTAGTACCTGGATGGAAGACCGCCTGGGAATCCCAGGTGCCGTAAGGTTTTTCACTTCTCTCTCTGAAAGCCGCCCAGCGCCGTAGCTTGTACACCTACACAATTGTAAAAAGTTTATCACATTGTAGAAGAGATGCAATAGGAAGAAGATGAAAGGTGGCTTACGTCCATACCATCGTCAGGCCATTTGAGGTGGCGGGGACTGCAATGGCCATTCACCGATTGGCTGGGACTCCTGGGCGGGTCTTCTCTAGTCCATCCAATTTTCGGCATGGGATGTCACAGCCTTCTTTGCATACCCTTATTTAACCCACACAAAGATGCCAACGGCAGGCGTGTCATAATTCATTGACGCATTATAAAGGATTAGGAAAAAGATAAAAAGCAGCTTACGGCCATACCTCTCTGGTTCCGCTCGATCTCGTCTGATCTCGGAAGCTAAGCAGAGCAGGGCCTGGTTAGTACCTGGATGGAAGACCGCCTGGGAATCTCAGGTGCCGTAAGCTTTTTCACTTCTCTCTCCGAAAGCCGCCGAGCGCCGCAGATTGTACACCTGTTTTAACGTTGGATATGAAAGGCAATTAGACAAAATTATCCAAAATGATTCCGTTTCATGGTTGCTAAATTAGTGTTGATCAACATTTACGATTGGCATACTATTGTTTGTAATTTAGCCGTTGAAATACAGGTGCTAACCCAACATGTTAGAATTGCCAGTGAAGAAAAGTAAAGTTACCTTCAGGCTTTAGGAACCTCTCTTGCCAATGCTAAGAACTGCTTCAATTTTAGAAAAAGAAACTTCTGATTATCTTTGACACGTTTTAAAGGATTAGGAAAAAGATGAAAAGCAGCTTACGGCCATACCTCTCTGGTTCCGCCCGATCTCGTCTGATCTCGGAAGCTAAGCAGAGCAGGGCCTGGTTAGTACCTGGATGGAAGACCGCCTGGGAATCCCAGGTGCCGTAAGCTTTTTCACTTCTCTCACCGAAAGCCGCCGAGCGCCGCAGATTGTACACCTACAAATTACAAAAAGAATATCACATTGTTGAAGAGATGCATGTTTAGTGTTGTTTTAACGTTGGATATGAAAGGAAATTAGACAATATTATCCAAAATGATTCCGTTTCATGATTGCTAAATTAGTGTTGATCAACATTTACGATTGGCATACTATTGTTTGTAATTTAGCCGTTGAAATACAGGTGCTAACCCAACATGTTAGAATTGCCAGTGAAGAAAAGTAAAGTTACCTTCAGGCTTTAGGAACCTCTCTTGCCAATGCTAAGAACTGCTTCAATTTTAGAAAAAGAAACTTCTGATTATCTTTGACACGTTTTAAAGGATTAGGAAAAAGATGAAAAGCAGCTTACGGCCATACCTCTCTGGTTCCGCCCGATCTCGTCTGATCTCGGAAGCTAAGCAGAGCAGGGCCTGGTTAGTACCTGGATGGAAGACCGCCTGGGAATCCCAGGTGCCGTAAGCTTTTTCACTTCTCTCTCCGAAAGCCGCCCAGCGCCGTAGATTGTACACCTGTTTTAAAGTTGGATATGAAAGGAAATTAGACAATATTATCCAAAATGATTCCGTTTCATGATTGCTAAATTAGTGTTGATCAACATTTACGATTGGCATACTATTGTTTGTAATTTAGCCGTTGAAATACAGGTGCTAACCCAACATGTTAGAATTGCCAGTGAAGAAAAGTAAAGTTACCTTCAGGCTTTAGGAACCTCTCTTGCCAATGCTAAGAACTGCTTCAATTTTAGAAAAAGAAACTTCTGATTATCTTTGACACGTTTTAAAGGATTAGGAAAAAGATGAAAAGCAGCTTACGGCCATACCTCTCTGGTTCCGCCCGATCTCGTCTGATCTCGGAAGCTAAGCAGAGCAGGGCCTGGTTAGTACCTGGATGGAAGACCGCCTGGGAATCCCAGGTGCCGTAAGCTTTTTCACTTCTCTCTCCGAAAGCCGCCCAGCGCCGTAGATTGTACACCTGTTTTAAAGTTGGATATGAAAGGAAATTAGACAATATTATCCAAAATGATTCCGTTTCATGATTGCTAAATTAGTGTTGATCAACATTTACGATTGGCATACTATTGTTTGTAATTTAGCCGTTGAAATACAGGTGCTAACCCAACATGTTAGAATTGCCAGTGAAGAAAAGTAAAGTTACCTTCAGGCTTTAGGAACCTCTCTTGCCAATGCTAAGAACTGCTTCAATTTTAGAAAAAGAAACTTCTGATTATCTTTGACACGTTTTAAAGGATTAGGAAAAAGATGAAAAGCAGCTTACGGCCATACCTCTCTGGTTCCGCCCGATCTCGTCTGATCTCGGAAGCTAAGCAGAGCAGGGCCTGGTTAGTACCTGGATGGAAGACCGCCTGGGAATCCCAGGTGCCGTAAGCTTTTTCACTTCTCTCACCGAAAGCCGCCGAGCGCCGCAGATTGTACACCTACAAATTACAAAAAGAATATCACATTGTTGAAGAGATGCATGTTTAGTGTTGTTTTAACGTTGGATATGAAAGGAAATTAGACAATATTATCCAAAATGATTCCGTTTCATGATTGCTAAATTAGTGTTGATCAACATTTACGATTGGCATACTATTGTTTGTAATTTAGCCGTTGAAATACAGGTGCTAACCCAACATGTTAGAATTGCCAGTGAAGAAAAGTAAAGTTACCTTCAGGCTTTAGGAACCTCTCTTGCCAATGCTAAGAACTGCTTCAATTTTAGAAAAAGAAACTTCTGATTATCTTTGACACGTTTTAAAGGATTAGGAAAAAGATAAAAAGCAGCTTACGGCCATACCTCTCTGGTTCCGCCCGATCTCGTCTGATCTCGGAAGCTAAGCAGAGCAGGGCCTGGTTAGTACCTGGATGGAAGACCGCCTGGGAATCCCAGGTGCCGTAAGCTTTTTCACTTCTCTCTCTGAAAGCCGCCCAGCGCAGTAGATTGTACACCTACACAATTGTAAAAAAAAATTTACATTGTAGAAGAGATGCAATAGGAAGAAGATGAAAGGTGGCTTACGTCCATACCATCGTCAGGCCATTTGAGGTGGCGGGGACTGCAATGGCCATTCACCGATTGGCTGGGACCCCTGGGCGGGTCTTCTCTAGTCCATCCAATTTTCGGCATGGGATGTCACAGCCTTCTTTGCATACCCTTATTTAACCCACACAAAGATGCCAACGGCAGGCGTGTCATAATTCATTGACGCATTATAAAGGATTAGGGAAAAGATAAAAAGCAAGCTCACGGCCATACCTCTCTGGTTCCGCCCGATCTCGTCTGATCTCGGAAGCTAAGCAGAGCAGGGCCTGGTTAGTACCTGGATGGAAGACCGCCTGGGAATCCCAGGTGCCGTAAGCTTTTTCACTTCTCTCTCCGAAAGCCGCCGAGCGCCGCAGATTGTACACCTGTTTTAACGTTGGATATGAAAGGAAATTAGACAATATTATCCAAAATGATTCCGTTTCATGATTGCTAAATCAGTGTTGATCAACATCTACGATTGGCATACTATTGTTTGTAATTTAGCCGTTGAAATACAGGTGCTAACCCAACATGTTAGAATTGCCAGTGAAGAAAAGTAAAGTTACCTTCAGGCTTTAGGAACCTCTCTTGCCAATGCTAAGAACTGCTTCAATTTTAGAAAAAGAAACTTCTGATTAACTTTGACACGTTTTAAAGGATTAGGAAAAAGATGAAAAGCAGCTTACGGCCATACCTCTCTGGTTCCGCCCGATCTCGTCTGATCTCGGAAGCTAAGCAGAGCAGGGCCTGGTTAGTACCTGGATGGAAGACCGCCTGGGAATCCCAGGTGCCGTAAGGTTTTTCACTTCTCTCTCTGAAAGCCGCCCAGCGCCGTAGCTTGTACACCTACACAATTGTAAAAAGTTTATCACATTGTAGAAGAGATGCAATAGGAAGAAGATGAAAGGTGGCTTACGTCCATACCATCGTCAGGCCATTTGAGGTGGCGGGGACTGCAATGGCCATTCACCGATTGGCTGGGACTCCTGGGCGGGTCTTCTCTAGTCCATCCAATTTTCGGCATGGGATGTCACAGCCTTCTTTGCATACCCTTATTTAACCCACACAAAGATGCCAACGGCAGGCGTGTCATAATTCATTGACGCATTATAAAGGATTAGGAAAAAGATAAAAAGCAGCTTACGGCCATACCTCTCTGGTTCCGCTCGATCTCGTCTGATCTCGGAAGCTAAGCAGAGCAGGGCCTGGTTAGTACCTGGATGGAAGACCGCCTGGGAATCTCAGGTGCCGTAAGCTTTTTCACTTCTCTCTCCGAAAGCCGCCGAGCGCCGCAGATTGTACACCTGTTTTAACGTTGGATATGAAAGGCAATTAGACAAAATTATCCAAAATGATTCCGTTTCATGGTTGCTAAATTAGTGTTGATCAACATTTACGATTGGCATACTATTGTTTGTAATTTAGCCGTTGAAATACAGGTGCTAACCCAACATGTTAGAATTGCCAGTGAAGAAAAGTAAAGTTACCTTCAGGCTTTAGGAACCTCTCTTGCCAATGCTAAGAACTGCTTCAATTTTAGAAAAAGAAACTTCTGATTATCTTTGACACGTTTTAAAGGATTAGGAAAAAGATGAAAAGCAGCTTACGGCCATACCTCTCTGGTTCCGCCCGATCTCGTCTGATCTCGGAAGCTAAGCAGAGCAGGGCCTGGTTAGTACCTGGATGGAAGACCGCCTGGGAATCCCAGGTGCCGTAAGCTTTTTCACTTCTCTCTCCGAAAGCCGCCGAGCGCCGCAGATTGTACACCTACAAATTACAAAAAGAATATCACATTGTTGAAGAGATGCATGTTTAGTGTTGTTTTAACGTTGGATATGAAAGGAAATTAGACAATATTATCCAAAATGATTCCGTTTCATGATTGCTAAATTAGTGTTGATCAACATTTACGATTGGCATACTATTGTTTGTAATTTAGCCGTTGAAATACAGGTGCTAACCCAACATGTTAGAATTGCCAGTGAAGAAAAGTAAAGTTACCTTCAGGCTTTAGGAACCTCTCTTGCCAATGCTAAGAACTGCTTCAATTTTAGAAAAAGAAACTTCTGATTATCTTTGACACGTTTTAAAGGATTAGGAAAAAGATGAAAAGCAGCTTACGGCCATACCTCTCTGGTTCCGCCCGATCTCGTCTGATCTCGGAAGCTAAGCAGAGCAGGGCCTGGTTAGTACCTGGATGGAAGACCGCCTGGGAATCCCAGGTGCCGTAAGCTTTTTCACTTCTCTCTCCGAAAGCCGCCCAGCGCCGTAGATTGTACACCTGTTTTAAAGTTGGATATGAAAGGAAATTAGACAATATTATCCAAAATGATTCCGTTTCATGATTGCTAAATTAGTGTTGATCAACATTTACGATTGGCATACTATTGTTTGTAATTTAGCCGTTGAAATACAGGTGCTAACCCAACATGTTAGAATTGCCAGTGAAGAAAAGTAAAGTTACCTTCAGGCTTTAGGAACCTCTCTTGCCAATGCTAAGAACTGCTTCAATTTTAGAAAAAGAAACTTCTGATTATCTTTGACACGTTTTAAAGGATTAGGAAAAAGATGAAAAGCAGCTTACGGCCATACCTCTCTGGTTCCGCCCGATCTCGTCTGATCTCGGAAGCTAAGCAGAGCAGGGCCTGGTTAGTACCTGGATGGAAGACCGCCTGGGAATCCCAGGTGCCGTAAGCTTTTTCACTTCTCTCTCCGAAAGCCGCCCAGCGCCGTAGATTGTACACCTGTTTTAAAGTTGGATATGAAAGGAAATTAGACAATATTATCCAAAATGATTCCGTTTCATGATTGCTAAATTAGTGTTGATCAACATTTACGATTGGCATACTATTGTTTGTAATTTAGCCGTTGAAATACAGGTGCTAACCCAACATGTTAGAATTGCCAGTGAAGAAAAGTAAAGTTACCTTCAGGCTTTAGGAACCTCTCTTGCCAATGCTAAGAACTGCTTCAATTTTAGAAAAAGAAACTTCTGATTATCTTTGACACGTTTTAAAGGATTAGGAAAAAGATGAAAAGCAGCTTACGGCCATACCTCTCTGGTTCCGCCCGATCTCGTCTGATCTCGGAAGCTAAGCAGAGCAGGGCCTGGTTAGTACCTGGATGGAAGACCGCCTGGGAATCCCAGGTGCCGTAAGCTTTTTCACTTCTCTCACCGAAAGCCGCCGAGCGCCGCAGATTGTACACCTACAAATTACAAAAAGAATATCACATTGTTGAAGAGATGCATGTTTAGTGTTGTTTTAACGTTGGATATGAAAGGAAATTAGACAATATTATCCAAAATGATTCCGTTTCATGATTGCTAAATTAGTGTTGATCAACATTTACGATTGGCATACTATTGTTTGTAATTTAGCCGTTGAAATACAGGTGCTAACCCAACATGTTAGAATTGCCAGTGAAGAAAAGTAAAGTTACCTTCAGGCTTTAGGAACCTCTCTTGCCAATGCTAAGAACTGCTTCAATTTTAGAAAAAGAAACTTCTGATTATCTTTGACACGTTTTAAAGGATTAGGAAAAAGATGAAAAGCAGCTTACGGCCATACCTCTCTGGTTCCGCCCGATCTCGTCTGATCTCGGAAGCTAAGCAGAGCAGGGCCTGGTTAGTACCTGGATGGAAGACCGCCTGGGAATCCCAGGTGCCGTAAGCTTTTTCACTTCTCTCTCCGAAAGCCGCCCAGCGCCGTAGATTGTACACCTGTTTTAAAGTTGGATATGAAAGGAAATTAGACAATATTATCCAAAATGATTCCGTTTCATGATTGCTAAATTAGTGTTGATCAACATTTACGATTGGCATACTATTGTTTGTAATTTAGCCGTTGAAATACAGGTGCTAACCCAACATGTTAGAATTGCCAGTGAAGAAAAGTAAAGTTACCTTCAGGCTTTAGGAACCTCTCTTGCCAATGCTAAGAACTGCTTCAATTTTAGAAAAAGAAACTTCTGATTATCTTTGACACGTTTTAAAGGATTAGGAAAAAGATGAAAAGCAGCTTACGGCCATACCTCTCTGGTTCCGCCCGATCTCGTCTGATCTCGGAAGCTAAGCAGAGCAGGGCCTGGTTAGTACCTGGATGGAAGACCGCCTGGGAATCCCAGGTGCCGTAAGCTTTTTCACTTCTCTCTCCGAAAGCCGCCGAGCGCCGCAGATTGTACACCTACAAATTACAAAAAGAATATCACATTGTTGAAGAGATGCATGTTTAGTGTTGTTTTAACGTTGGATATGAAAGGAAATTAGACAATATTATCCAAAATGATTCCGTTTCATGATTGCTAAATTAGTGTTGATCAACATTTACGATTGGCATACTATTGTTTGTAATTTAGCCGTTGAAATACAGGTGCTAACCCAACATGTTAGAATTGCCAGTGAAGAAAAGTAAAGTTACCTTCAGGCTTTAGGAACCTCTCTTGCCAATGCTAAGAACTGCTTCAATTTTAGAAAAAGAAACTTCTGATTATCTTTGACACGTTTTAAAGGATTAGGAAAAAGATGAAAAGCAGCTTACGGCCATACCTCTCTGGTTCCGCCCGATCTCGTCTGATCTCGGAAGCTAAGCAGAGCAGGGCCTGGTTAGTACCTGGATGGAAGACCGCCTGGGAATCCCAGGTGCCGTAAGCTTTTTCACTTCTCTCTCCGAAAGCCGCCCAGCGCCGTAGATTATACACCTGTTTTAAAGTTGGATATGAAAGGAAATTAGACAATATTATCCAAAATGATTCCGTTTCATGATTGCTAAATTAGTGTTGATCAACATTTACGATTGGCATACTATTGTTTGTAATTTAGCCGTTGAAATACAGGTGCTAACCCAACATGTTAGAATTGCCAGTGAAGAAAAGTAAAGTTACCTTCAGGCTTTAGGAACCTCTCTTGCCAATGCTAAGAACTGCTTCAATTTTAGAAAAAGAAACTTCTGATTATCTTTGACACGTTTTAAAGGATTAGGAAAAAGATGAAAAGCAGCTTACGGCCATACCTCTCTGGTTCCGCCCGATCTCGTCTGATCTCGGAAGCTAAGCAGAGCAGGGCCTGGTTAGTACCTGGATGGAAGACCGCCTGGGAATCCCAGGTGCCGTAAGCTTTTTCACTTCTCTCTCCGAAAGCCGCCCAGCGCCGTAGATTGTACACCTGTTTTAAAGTTGGATATGAAAGGAAATTAGACAATATTATCCAAAATGATTCCGTTTCATGATTGCTAAATTAGTGTTGATCAACATTTACGATTGGCATACTATTGTTTGTAATTTAGCCGTTGAAATACAGGTGCTAACCCAACATGTTAGAATTGCCAGTGAAGAAAAGTAAAGTTACCTTCAGGCTTTAGGAACCTCTCTTGCCAATGCTAAGAACTGCTTCAATTTTAGAAAAAGAAACTTCTGATTATCTTTGACACGTTTTAAAGGATTAGGAAAAAGATGAAAAGCAGCTTACGGCCATACCTCTCTGGTTCCGCCCGATCTCGTCTGATCTCGGAAGCTAAGCAGAGCAGGGCCTGGTTAGTACCTGGATGGAAGACCGCCTGGGAATCCCAGGTGCCGTAAGCTTTTTCACTTCTCTCACCGAAAGCCGCCGAGCGCCGCAGATTGTACACCTACAAATTACAAAAAGAATATCACATTGTTGAAGAGATGCATGTTTAGTGTTGTTTTAACGTTGGATATGAAAGGAAATTAGACAATATTATCCAAAATGATTCCGTTTCATGATTGCTAAATTAGTGTTGATCAACATTTACGATTGGCATACTATTGTTTGTAATTTAGCCGTTGAAATACAGGTGCTAACCCAACATGTTAGAATTGCCAGTGAAGAAAAGTAAAGTTACCTTCAGGCTTTAGGAACCTCTCTTGCCAATGCTAAGAACTGCTTCAATTTTAGAAAAAGAAACTTCTGATTATCTTTGACACGTTTTAAAGGATTAGGAAAAAGATGAAAAGCAGCTTACGGCCATACCTCTCTGGTTCCGCCCGATCTCGTCTGATCTCGGAAGCTAAGCAGAGCAGGGCCTGGTTAGTACCTGGATGGAAGACCGCCTGGGAATCCCAGGTGCCGTAAGCTTTTTCACTTCTCTCTCCGAAAGCCGCCCAGCGCCGTAGATTGTACACCTGTTTTAAAGTTGGATATGAAAGGAAATTAGACAATATTATCCAAAATGATTCCGTTTCATGATTGCTAAATTAGTGTTGATCAACATTTACGATTGGCATACTATTGTTTGTAATTTAGCCGTTGAAATACAGGTGCTAACCCAACATGTTAGAATTGCCAGTGAAGAAAAGTAAAGTTACCTTCAGGCTTTAGGAACCTCTCTTGCCAATGCTAAGAACTGCTTCAATTTTAGAAAAAGAAACTTCTGATTATCTTTGACACGTTTTAAAGGATTAGGAAAAAGATGAAAAGCAGCTTACGGCCATACCTCTCTGGTTCCGCCCGATCTCGTCTGATCTCGGAAGCTAAGCAGAGCAGGGCCTGGTTAGTACCTGGATGGAAGACCGCCTGGGAATCCCAGGTGCCGTAAGCTTTTTCACTTCTCTCTCCGAAAGCCGCCGAGCGCCGCAGATTGTACACCTACAAATTACAAAAAGAATATCACATTGTTGAAGAGATGCATGTTTAGTGTTGTTTTAACGTTGGATATGAAAGGAAATTAGACAATATTATCCAAAATGATTCCGTTTCATGATTGCTAAATTAGTGTTGATCAACATTTACGATTGGCATACTATTGTTTGTAATTTAGCCGTTGAAATACAGGTGCTAACCCAACATGTTAGAATTGCCAGTGAAGAAAAGTAAAGTTACCTTCAGGCTTTAGGAACCTCTCTTGCCAATGCTAAGAACTGCTTCAATTTTAGAAAAAGAAACTTCTGATTATCTTTGACACGTTTTAAAGGATTAGGAAAAAGATGAAAAGCAGCTTACGGCCATACCTCTCTGGTTCCGCCCGATCTCGTCTGATCTCGGAAGCTAAGCAGAGCAGGGCCTGGTTAGTACCTGGATGGAAGACCGCCTGGGAATCTCAGGTGCCGTAAGCTTTTTCACTTCTCTCTCCGAAAGCCGCCCAGCGCCGTAGATTATACACCTGTTTTAAAGTTGGATATGAAAGGAAATTAGACAATATTATCCAAAATGATTCCGTTTCATGATTGCTAAATTAGTGTTGATCAACATTTACGATTGGCATACTATTGTTTGTAATTTAGCCGTTGAAATACAGGTGCTAACCCAACATGTTAGAATTGCCAGTGAAGAAAAGTAAAGTTACCTTCAGGCTTTAGGAACCTCTCTTGCCAATGCTAAGAACTGCTTCAATTTTAGAAAAAGAAACTTCTGATTATCTTTGACACGTTTTAAAGGATTAGGAAAAAGATGAAAAGCAGCTTACGGCCATACCTCTCTGGTTCCGCCCGATCTCGTCTGATCTCGGAAGCTAAGCAGAGCAGGGCCTGGTTAGTACCTGGATGGAAGACCGCCTGGGAATCCCAGGTGCCGTAAGCTTTTTCACTTCTCTCTCCGAAAGCCGCCGAGCGCCGCAGATTGTACACCTACAAATTACAAAAAGAATATCACATTGTTGAAGAGATGCATGTTTAGTGTTGTTTTAACGTTGGATATGAAAGGAAATTAGACAATATTATCCAAAATGATTCCGTTTCATGATTGCTAAATTAGTGTTGATCAACATTTACGATTGGCATACTATTGTTTGTAATTTAGCCGTTGAAATACAGGTGCTAACCCAACATGTTAGAATTGCCAGTGAAGAAAAGTAAAGTTACCTTCAGGCTTTAGGAACCTCTCTTGCCAATGCTAAGAACTGCTTCAATTTTAGAAAAAGAAACTTCTGATTATCTTTGACACGTTTTAAAGGATTAGGAAAAAGATGAAAAGCAGCTTACGGCCATACCTCTCTGGTTCCGCCCGATCTCGTCTGATCTCGGAAGCTAAGCAGAGCAGGGCCTGGTTAGTACCTGGATGGAAGACCGCCTGGGAATCCCAGGTGCCGTAAGCTTTTTCACTTCTCTCTCCGAAAGCCGCCCAGCGCCGTAGATTGTACACCTGTTTTAAAGTTGGATATGAAAGGAAATTAGACAATATTATCCAAAATGATTCCGTTTCATGATTGCTAAATTAGTGTTGATCAACATTTACGATTGGCATACTATTGTTTGTAATTTAGCCGTTGAAATACAGGTGCTAACCCAACATGTTAGAATTGCCAGTGAAGAAAAGTAAAGTTACCTTCAGGCTTTAGGAACCTCTCTTGCCAATGCTAAGAACTGCTTCAATTTTAGAAAAAGAAACTTCTGATTATCTTTGACACGTTTTAAAGGATTAGGAAAAAGATGAAAAGCAGCTTACGGCCATACCTCTCTGGTTCCGCCCGATCTCGTCTGATCTCGGAAGCTAAGCAGAGCAGGGCCTGGTTAGTACCTGGATGGAAGACCGCCTGGGAATCCCAGGTGCCGTAAGCTTTTTCACTTCTCTCTCCGAAAGCCGCCGAGCGCCGCAGATTGTACACCTACAAATTACAAAAAGAATATCACATTGTTGAAGAGATGCATGTTTAGTGTTGTTTTAACGTTGGATATGAAAGGAAATTAGACAATATTATCCAAAATGATTCCGTTTCATGATTGCTAAATTAGTGTTGATCAACATTTACGATTGGCATACTATTGTTTGTAATTTAGCCGTTGAAATACAGGTGCTAACCCAACATGTTAGAATTGCCAGTGAAGAAAAGTAAAGTTACCTTCAGGCTTTAGGAACCTCTCTTGCCAATGCTAAGAACTGCTTCAATTTTAGAAAAAGAAACTTCTGATTATCTTTGACACGTTTTAAAGGATTAGGAAAAAGATGAAAAGCAGCTTACGGCCATACCTCTCTGGTTCCGCCCGATCTCGTCTGATCTCGGAAGCTAAGCAGAGCAGGGCCTGGTTAGTACCTGGATGGAAGACCGCCTGGGAATCCCAGGTGCCGTAAGCTTTTTCACTTCTCTCTCCGAAAGCCGCCCAGCGCCGTAGATTGTACACCTGTTTTAAAGTTGGATATGAAAGGAAATTAGACAATATTATCCAAAATGATTCCGTTTCATGATTGCTAAATTAGTGTTGATCAACATTTACGATTGGCATACTATTGTTTGTAATTTAGCCGTTGAAATACAGGTGCTAACCCAACATGTTAGAATTGCCAGTGAAGAAAAGTAAAGTTACCTTCAGGCTTTAGGAACCTCTCTTGCCAATGCTAAGAACTGCTTCAATTTTAGAAAAAGAAACTTCTGATTATCTTTGACACGTTTTAAAGGATTAGGAAAAAGATGAAAAGCAGCTTACGGCCATACCTCTCTGGTTCCGCCCGATCTCGTCTGATCTCGGAAGCTAAGCAGAGCAGGGCCTGGTTAGTACCTGGATGGAAGACCGCCTGGGAATCCCAGGTGCCGTAAGCTTTTTCACTTCTCTCTCCGAAAGCCGCCGAGCGCCGCAGATTGTACACCTACAAATTACAAAAAGAATATCACATTGTTGAAGAGATGCATGTTTAGTGTTGTTTTAACGTTGGATATGAAAGGAAATTAGACAATATTATCCAAAATGATTCCGTTTCATGATTGCTAAATTAGTGTTGATCAACATTTACGATTGGCATACTATTGTTTGTAATTTAGCCGTTGAAATACAGGTGCTAACCCAACATGTTAGAATTGCCAGTGAAGAAAAGTAAAGTTACCTTCAGGCTTTAGGAACCTCTCTTGCCAATGCTAAGAACTGCTTCAATTTTAGAAAAAGAAACTTCTGATTATCTTTGACACGTTTTAAAGGATTAGGAAAAAGATGAAAAGCAGCTTACGGCCATACCTCTCTGGTTCCGCCCGATCTCGTCTGATCTCGGAAGCTAAGCAGAGCAGGGCCTGGTTAGTACCTGGATGGAAGACCGCCTGGGAATCCCAGGTGCCGTAAGCTTTTTCACTTCTCTCTCCGAAAGCCGCCGAGCGCCGCAGATTGTACACCTACAAATTACAAAAAGAATATCACATTGTTGAAGAGATGCATGTTTAGTGTTGTTTTAACGTTGGATATGAAAGGAAATTAGACAATATTATCCAAAATGATTCCGTTTCATGATTGCTAAATTAGTGTTGATCAACATTTACGATTGGCATACTATTGTTTGTAATTTAGCCGTTGAAATACAGGTGCTAACCCAACATGTTAGAATTGCCAGTGAAGAAAAGTAAAGTTACCTTCAGGCTTTAGGAACCTCTCTTGCCAATGCTAAGAACTGCTTCAATTTTAGAAAAAGAAACTTCTGATTATCTTTGACACGTTTTAAAGGATTAGGAAAAAGATGAAAAGCAGCTTACGGCCATACCTCTCTGGTTCCGCCCGATCTCGTCTGATCTCGGAAGCTAAGCAGAGCAGGGCCTGGTTAGTACCTGGATGGAAGACCGCCTGGGAATCCCAGGTGCCGAAAGCTTTTTCACTTCTCTCTCCGAAAGCCGCCGAGCGCCGCAGATTGTACACCTACAAATTACAAAAAGAATATCACATTGTTGAAGAGATGCATGTTTAGTGTTGTTTTAACGTTGGATATGAAAGGAAATTAGACAATATTATCCAAAATGATTCCGTTTCATGATTGCTAAATTAGTGTTGATCAACATTTACGATTGGCATACTATTGTTTGTAATTTAGCCGTTGAAATACAGGTGCTAACCCAACATGTTAGAATTGCCAGTGAAGAAAAGTAAAGTTACCTTCAGGCTTTAGGAACCTCTCTTGCCAATGCTAAGAACTGCTTCAATTTTAGAAAAAGAAACTTCTGATTATCTTTGACACGTTTTAAAGGATTAGGAAAAAGATGAAAAGCAGCTTACGGCCATACCTCTCTGGTTCCGCCCGATCTCGTCTGATCTCGGAAGCTAAGCAGAGCAGGGCCTGGTTAGTACCTGGATGGAAGACCGCCTGGGAATCGCAGGTGCCGTAAGCTTTTTCACTTCTCTCTCCGAAAGCCGCCGAGCGCCGCAGATTGTACACCTACAAATTACAAAAAGAATATCACATTGTTGAAGAGATGCATGTTTAGTGTTGTTTTAACGTTGGATATGAAAGGAAATTAGACAATATTATCCAAAATGATTCCGTTTCATGATTGCTAAATTAGTGTTGATCAACATTTACGATTGGCATACTATTGTTTGTAATTTAGCCGTTGAAATACAGGTGCTAACCCAACATGTTAGAATTGCCAGTGAAGAAAAGTAAAGTTACCTTCAGGCTTTAGGAACCTCTCTTGCCAATGCTAAGAACTGCTTCAATTTTAGAAAAAGAAACTTCTGATTATCTTTGACACGTTTTAAAGGATTAGGAAAAAGATGAAAAGCAGCTTACGGCCATACCTCTCTGGTTCCGCCCGATCTCGTCTGATCTCGGAAGCTAAGCAGAGCAGGGCCTGGTTAGTACCTGGATGGAAGACCGCCTGGGAATCCCAGGTGCCGTAAGCTTTTTCACTTCTCTCTCCGAAAGCCGCCCAGCGCCGTAGATTGTACACCTGTTTTAAAGTTGGATATGAAAGGAAATTAGACAATATTATCCAAAATGATTCCGTTTCATGATTGCTAAATTAGTGTTGATCAACATTTACGATTGGCATACTATTGTTTGTAATTTAGCCGTTGAAATACAGGTGCTAACCCAACATGTTAGAATTGCCAGTGAAGAAAAGTAAAGTTACCTTCAGGCTTTAGGAACCTCTCTTGCCAATGCTAAGAACTGCTTCAATTTTAGAAAAAGAAACTTCTGATTATCTTTGACACGTTTTAAAGGATTAGGAAAAAGATGAAAAGCAGCTTACGGCCATACCTCTCTGGTTCCGCCCGATCTCGTCTGATCTCGGAAGCTAAGCAGAGCAGGGCCTGGTTAGTACCTGGATGGAAGACCGCCTGGGAATCCCAGGTGCCGTAAGCTTTTTCACTTCTCTCTCCGAAAGCCGCCGAGCGCCGCAGATTGTACACCTACAAATTACAAAAAGAATATCACATTGTTGAAGAGATGCATGTTTAGTGTTGTTTTAACGTTGGATATGAAAGGAAATTAGACAATATTATCCAAAATGATTCCGTTTCATGATTGCTAAATTAGTGTTGATCAACATTTACGATTGGCATACTATTGTTTGTAATTTAGCCGTTGAAATACAGGTGCTAACCCAACATGTTAGAATTGCCAGTGAAGAAAAGTAAAGTTACCTTCAGGCTTTAGGAACCTCTCTTGCCAATGCTAAGAACTGCTTCAATTTTAGAAAAAGAAACTTCTGATTATCTTTGACACGTTTTAAAGGATTAGGAAAAAGATGAAAAGCAGCTTACGGCCATACCTCTCTGGTTCCGCCCGATCTCGTCTGATCTCGGAAGCTAAGCAGAGCAGGGCCTGGTTAGTACCTGGATGGAAGACCGCCTGGGAATCCCAGGTGCCGTAAGCTTTTTCACTTCTCTCTCCGAAAGCCGCCCAGCGCCGTAGATTGTACACCTGTTTTAAAGTTGGATATGAAAGGAAATTAGACAATATTATCCAAAATGATTCCGTTTCATGATTGCTAAATTAGTGTTGATCAACATTTACGATTGGCATACTATTGTTTGTAATTTAGCCGTTGAAATACAGGTGCTAACCCAACATGTTAGAATTGCCAGTGAAGAAAAGTAAAGTTACCTTCAGGCTTTAGGAACCTCTCTTGCCAATGCTAAGAACTGCTTCAATTTTAGAAAAAGAAACTTCTGATTATCTTTGACACGTTTTAAAGGATTAGGAAAAAGATGAAAAGCAGCTTACGGCCATACCTCTCTGGTTCCGCCCGATCTCGTCTGATCTCGGAAGCTAAGCAGAGCAGGGCCTGGTTAGTACCTGGATGGAAGACCGCCTGGGAATCCCAGGTGCCGTAAGCTTTTTCACTTCTCTCTCCGAAAGCCGCCGAGCGCCGCAGATTGTACACCTACAAATTACAAAAAGAATATCACATTGTTGAAGAGATGCATGTTTAGTGTTGTTTTAACGTTGGATATGAAAGGAAATTAGACAATATTATCCAAAATGATTCCGTTTCATGATTGCTAAATTAGTGTTGATCAACATTTACGATTGGCATACTATTGTTTGTAATTTAGCCGTTGAAATACAGGTGCTAACCCAACATGTTAGAATTGCCAGTGAAGAAAAGTAAAGTTACCTTCAGGCTTTAGGAACCTCTCTTGCCAATGCTAAGAACTGCTTCAATTTTAGAAAAAGAAACTTCTGATTATCTTTGACACGTTTTAAAGGATTAGGAAAAAGATGAAAAGCAGCTTACGGCCATACCTCTCTGGTTCCGCCCGATCTCGTCTGATCTCGGAAGCTAAGCAGAGCAGGGCCTGGTTAGTACCTGGATGGAAGACCGCCTGGGAATCCCAGGTGCCGTAAGCTTTTTCACTTCTCTCTCCGAAGGCCGCCGAGCGCCGCAGATTGTACACCTACAAATTACAAAAAGAATATCACATTGTTGAAGAGATGCATGTTTAGTGTTGTTTTAACGTTGGATATGAAAGGAAATTAGACAATATTATCCAAAATGATTCCGTTTCATGATTGCTAAATTAGTGTTGATCAACATTTACGATTGGCATACTATTGTTTGTAATTTAGCCGTTGAAATACAGGTGCTAACCCAACATGTTAGAATTGCCAGTGAAGAAAAGTAAAGTTACCTTCAGGCTTTAGGAACCTCTCTTGCCAATGCTAAGAACTGCTTCAATTTTAGAAAAAGAAACTTCTGATTATCTTTGACACGTTTTAAAGGATTAGGAAAAAGATGAAAAGCAGCTTACGGCCATACCTCTCTGGTTCCGCCCGATCTCGTCTGATCTCGGAAGCTAAGCAGAGCAGGGCCTGGTTAGTACCTGGATGGAAGACCGCCTGGGAATCCCAGGTGCCGAAAGCTTTTTCACTTCTCTCTCCGAAAGCCGCCGAGCGCCGCAGATTGTACACCTACAAATTACAAAAAGAATATCACATTGTTGAAGAGATGCATGTTTAGTGTTGTTTTAACGTTGGATATGAAAGGAAATTAGACAATATTATCCAAAATGATTCCGTTTCATGATTGCTAAATTAGTGTTGATCAACATTTACGATTGGCATACTATTGTTTGTAATTTAGCCGTTGAAATACAGGTGCTAACCCAACATGTTAGAATTGCCAGTGAAGAAAAGTAAAGTTACCTTCAGGCTTTAGGAACCTCTCTTGCCAATGCTAAGAACTGCTTCAATTTTAGAAAAAGAAACTTCTGATTATCTTTGACACGTTTTAAAGGATTAGGAAAAAGATGAAAAGCAGCTTACGGCCATACCTCTCTGGTTCCGCCCGATCTCGTCTGATCTCGGAAGCTAAGCAGAGCAGGGCCTGGTTAGTACCTGGATGGAAGACCGCCTGGGAATCGCAGGTGCCGTAAGCTTTTTCACTTCTCTCTCCGAAAGCCGCCGAGCGCCGCAGATTGTACACCTACAAATTACAAAAAGAATATCACATTGTTGAAGAGATGCATGTTTAGTGTTGTTTTAACGTTGGATATGAAAGGAAATTAGACAATATTATCCAAAATGATTCCGTTTCATGATTGCTAAATTAGTGTTGATCAACATTTACGATTGGCATACTATTGTTTGTAATTTAGCCGTTGAAATACAGGTGCTAACCCAACATGTTAGAATTGCCAGTGAAGAAAAGTAAAGTTACCTTCAGGCTTTAGGAACCTCTCTTGCCAATGCTAAGAACTGCTTCAATTTTAGAAAAAGAAACTTCTGATTATCTTTGACACGTTTTAAAGGATTAGGAAAAAGATGAAAAGCAGCTTACGGCCATACCTCTCTGGTTCCGCCCGATCTCGTCTGATCTCGGAAGCTAAGCAGAGCAGGGCCTGGTTAGTACCTGGATGGAAGACCGCCTGGGAATCGCAGGTGCCGTAAGCTTTTTCACTTCTCTCTCCGAAAGCCGCCGAGCGCCGCAGATTGTACACCTACAAATTACAAAAAGAATATCACATTGTTGAAGAGATGCATGTTTAGTGTTGTTTTAACGTTGGATATGAAAGGAAATTAGACAATATTATCCAAAATGATTCCGTTTCATGATTGCTAAATTAGTGTTGATCAACATTTACGATTGGCATACTATTGTTTGTAATTTAGCCGTTGAAATACAGGTGCTAACCCAACATGTTAGAATTGCCAGTGAAGAAAAGTAAAGTTACCTTCAGGCTTTAGGAACCTCTCTTGCCAATGCTAAGAACTGCTTCAATTTTAGAAAAAGAAACTTGTGATTATCTTTGACACGTTTTAAAGGATTAGGAAAAAGATGAAAAGCAGCTTACGGCCATACCTCTCTGGTTCCGCCCGATCTCGTCTGATCTCGGAAGCTAAGCAGAGCAGGGCCTGGTTAGTACCTGGATGGAAGACCGCCTGGGAATCCCAGGTGCCGTAAGCTTTTTCACTTCTCTCTCCGAAAGCCGCCGAGCGCCGCAGATTGTACACCTACAAATTACAAAAAGAATATCACATTGTTGAAGAGATGCATGTTTAGTGTTGTTTTAACGTTGGATACGAAAGGAAATTAGACAATATTATCCAAAATGATTCCGTTTCATGATTGCTAAATTAGTGTTGATCAACATTTACGATTGGCATACTATTGTTTGTAATTTAGCCGTTGAAATACAGGTGCTAACCCAACATGTTAGAATTGCCAGTGAAGAAAAGTAAAGTTACCTTCAGGCTTTAGGAACCTCTCTTGCCAATGCTAAGAACTGCTTCAATTTTAGAAAAAGAAACTTCTGATTATCTTTGACACGTTTTAAAGGATTAGGAAAAAGATGAAAAGCAGCTTACGGCCATACCTCTCTGGTTCCGCCCGATCTCGTCTGATCTCGGAAGCTAAGCAGAGCAGGGCCTGGTTAGTACCTGGATGGAAGACCGCCTGGGAATCCCAGGTGCCGTAAGCTTTTTCACTTCTCTCTCCGAAAGCCGCCGAGCGCCGCAGATTGTACACCTACAAATTACAAAAAGAATATCACATTGTTGAAGAGATGCATGTTTAGTGTTGTTTTAACGTTGGATATGAAAGGAAATTAGACAATATTATCCAAAATGATTCCGTTTCATGATTGCTAAATTAGTGTTGATCAACATTTACGATTGGCATACTATTGTTTGTAATTTAGCCGTTGAAATACAGGTGCTAACCCAACATGTTAGAATTGCCAGTGAAGAAAAGTAAAGTTACCTTCAGGCTTTAGGAACCTCTCTTGCCAATGCTAAGAACTGCTTCAATTTTAGAAAAAGAAACTTCTGATTATCTTTGACACGTTTTAAAGGATTAGGAAAAAGATGAAAAGCAGCTTACGGCCATACCTCTCTGGTTCCGCCCGATCTCGTCTGATCTCGGAAGCTAAGCAGAGCAGGGCCTGGTTAGTACCTGGATGGAAGACCGCCTGGGAATCCCAGGTGCCGTAAGCTTTTTCACTTCTCTCTCCGAAAGCCGCCCAGCGCCGTAGATTGTACACCTGTTTTAAAGTTGGATATGAAAGGAAATTAGACAATATTATCCAAAATGATTCCGTTTCATGATTGCTAAATTAGTGTTGATCAACATTTACGATTGGCATACTATTGTTTGTAATTTAGCCGTTGAAATACAGGTGCTAACCCAACATGTTAGAATTGCCAGTGAAGAAAAGTAAAGTTACCTTCAGGCTTTAGGAACCTCTCTTGCCAATGCTAAGAACTGCTTCAATTTTAGAAAAAGAAACTTCTGATTATCTTTGACACGTTTTAAAGGATTAGGAAAAAGATGAAAAGCAGCTTACGGCCATACCTCTCTGGTTCCGCCCGATCTCGTCTGATCTCGGAAGCTAAGCAGAGCAGGGCCTGGTTAGTACCTGGATGGAAGACCGCCTGGGAATCCCAGGTGCCGTAAGCTTTTTCACTTCTCTCTCCGAAAGCCGCCGAGCGCCGCAGATTGTACACCTACAAATTACAAAAAGAATATCACATTGTTGAAGAGATGCATGTTTAGTGTTGTTTTAACGTTGGATATGAAAGGAAATTAGACAATATTATCCAAAATGATTCCGTTTCATGATTGCTAAATTAGTGTTGATCAACATTTACGATTGGCATACTATTGTTTGTAATTTAGCCGTTGAAATACAGGTGCTAACCCAACATGTTAGAATTGCCAGTGAAGAAAAGTAAAGTTACCTTCAGGCTTTAGGAACCTCTCTTGCCAATGCTAAGAACTGCTTCAATTTTAGAAAAAGAAACTTCTGATTATCTTTGACACGTTTTAAAGGATTAGGAAAAAGATGAAAAGCAGCTTACGGCCATACCTCTCTGGTTCCGCCCGATCTCGTCTGATCTCGGAAGCTAAGCAGAGCAGGGCCTGGTTAGTACCTGGATGGAAGACCGCCTGGGAATCCCAGGTGCCGTAAGCTTTTTCACTTCTCTCTCCGAAAGCCGCCGAGCGCCGCAGATTGTACACCTACAAATTACAAAAAGAATATCACATTGTTGAAGAGATGCATGTTTAGTGTTGTTTTAACGTTGGATATGAAAGGAAATTAGACAATATTATCCAAAATGATTCCGTTTCATGATTGCTAAATTAGTGTTGATCAACATTTACGATTGGCATACTATTGTTTGTAATTTAGCCGTTGAAATACAGGTGCTAACCCAACATGTTAGAATTGCCAGTGAAGAAAAGTAAAGTTACCTTCAGGCTTTAGGAACCTCTCTTGCCAATGCTAAGAACTGCTTCAATTTTAGAAAAAGAAACTTCTGATTATCTTTGACACGTTTTAAAGGATTAGGAAAAAGATGAAAAGCAGCTTACGGCCATACCTCTCTGGTTCCGCCCGATCTCGTCTGATCTCGGAAGCTAAGCAGAGCAGGGCCTGGTTAGTACCTGGATGGAAGACCGCCTGGGAATCCCAGGTGCCGAAAGCTTTTTCACTTCTCTCTCCGAAAGCCGCCGAGCGCCGCAGATTGTACACCTACAAATTACAAAAAGAATATCACATTGTTGAAGAGATGCATGTTTAGTGTTGTTTTAACGTTGGATATGAAAGGAAATTAGACAATATTATCCAAAATGATTCCGTTTCATGATTGCTAAATTAGTGTTGATCAACATTTACGATTGGCATACTATTGTTTGTAATTTAGCCGTTGAAATACAGGTGCTAACCCAACATGTTAGAATTGCCAGTGAAGAAAAGTAAAGTTACCTTCAGGCTTTAGGAACCTCTCTTGCCAATGCTAAGAACTGCTTCAATTTTAGAAAAAGAAACTTCTGATTATCTTTGACACGTTTTAAAGGATTAGGAAAAAGATGAAAAGCAGCTTACGGCCATACCTCTCTGGTTCCGCCCGATCTCGTCTGATCTCGGAAGCTAAGCAGAGCAGGGCCTGGTTAGTACCTGGATGGAAGACCGCCTGGGAATCGCAGGTGCCGTAAGCTTTTTCACTTCTCTCTCCGAAAGCCGCCGAGCGCCGCAGATTGTACACCTACAAATTACAAAAAGAATATCACATTGTTGAAGAGATGCATGTTTAGTGTTGTTTTAACGTTGGATATGAAAGGAAATTAGACAATATTATCCAAAATGATTCCGTTTCATGATTGCTAAATTAGTGTTGATCAACATTTACGATTGGCATACTATTGTTTGTAATTTAGCCGTTGAAATACAGGTGCTAACCCAACATGTTAGAATTGCCAGTGAAGAAAAGTAAAGTTACCTTCAGGCTTTAGGAACCTCTCTTGCCAATGCTAAGAACTGCTTCAATTTTAGAAAAAGAAACTTCTGATTATCTTTGACACGTTTTAAAGGATTAGGAAAAAGATGAAAAGCAGCTTACGGCCATACCTCTCTGGTTCCGCCCGATCTCGTCTGATCTCGGAAGCTAAGCAGAGCAGGGCCTGGTTAGTACCTGGATGGAAGACCGCCTGGGAATCGCAGGTGCCGTAAGCTTTTTCACTTCTCTCTCCGAAAGCCGCCGAGCGCCGCAGATTGTACACCTACAAATTACAAAAAGAATATCACATTGTTGAAGAGATGCATGTTTAGTGTTGTTTTAACGTTGGATATGAAAGGAAATTAGACAATATTATCCAAAATGATTCCGTTTCATGATTGCTAAATTAGTGTTGATCAACATTTACGATTGGCATACTATTGTTTGTAATTTAGCCGTTGAAATACAGGTGCTAACCCAACATGTTAGAATTGCCAGTGAAGAAAAGTAAAGTTACCTTCAGGCTTTAGGAACCTCTCTTGCCAATGCTAAGAACTGCTTCAATTTTAGAAAAAGAAACTTGTGATTATCTTTGACACGTTTTAAAGGATTAGGAAAAAGATGAAAAGCAGCTTACGGCCATACCTCTCTGGTTCCGCCCGATCTCGTCTGATCTCGGAAGCTAAGCAGAGCAGGGCCTGGTTAGTACCTGGATGGAAGACCGCCTGGGAATCCCAGGTGCCGTAAGCTTTTTCACTTCTCTCTCTGAAAGCCGCCCAGCGCCGTAGATTGTACACCTACACAATTGTAAAAAAAAATTCACATTGTAGAAGAGATGCAATAGGAAGAAGATGAAAGGTGGCTTACGTCCATACCATCGTCAGGCCATTTGAGGTGGCGGGGACTGCAATGGCCATTCACCGATTGGCTGGGACCCCTGGGCGGGTCTTCTCTAGTCCATCCAATTTTCGGCATGGGATGTCACAGCCTTCTTTGCATACCCTTATTTAACCCACACAAAGATGCCAACGGCAGGCGTGTCATAATTCATTGACGCATTATAAAGGATTAGGAAAAAGATGAAAAGCAGCTTACGGCCATACCTCTCTGGTTCCGCCCGATCTCGTCTGATCTCGGAAGCTAAGCAGAGCAGGGCCTGGTTAGTACCTGGATGGAAGACCGCCTGGGAATCCCAGGTGCCGTAAGCTTTTTCACTTCTCTCTCCGAAAGCCGCCGAGCGCCGCAGATTGTACACCTACAAATTACAAAAAGAATATCACATTGTTGAAGAGATGCATGTTTAGTGTTGTTTTAACGTTGGATATGAAAGGAAATTAGACAATATTATCCAAAATGATTCCGTTTCATGATTGCTAAATTAGTGTTGATCAACATTTACGATTGGCATACTATTGTTTGTAATTTAGCCGTTGAAATACAGGTGCTAACCCAACATGTTAGAATTGCCAGTGAAGAAAAGTAAAGTTACCTTCAGGCTTTAGGAACCTCTCTTGCCAATGCTAAGAACTGCTTCAATTTTAGAAAAAGAAACTTCTGATTATCTTTGACACGTTTTAAAGGATTAGGAAAAAGATGAAAAGCAGCTTACGGCCATACCTCTCTGGTTCCGCCCGATCTCGTCTGATCTCGGAAGCTAAGCAGAGCAGGGCCTGGTTAGTACCTGGATGGAAGACCGCCTGGGAATCCCAGGTGCCGTAAGCTTTTTCACTTCTCTCTCCGAAAGCCGCCCAGCGCCGTAGATTGTACACCTGTTTTAAAGTTGGATATGAAAGGAAATTAGACAATATTATCCAAAATGATTCCGTTTCATGATTGCTAAATTAGTGTTGATCAACATTTACGATTGGCATACTATTGTTTGTAATTTAGCCGTTGAAATACAGGTGCTAACCCAACATGTTAGAATTGCCAGTGAAGAAAAGTAAAGTTACCTTCAGGCTTTAGGAACCTCTCTTGCCAATGCTAAGAACTGCTTCAATTTTAGAAAAAGAAACTTCTGATTAACTTTGACACGTTTTAAAGGATTAGGAAAAAGATGAAAAGCAGCTTACGGCCATACCTCTCTGGTTCCGCCCGATCTCGTCTGATCTCGGAAGCTAAGCAGAGCAGGGCCTGGTTAGTACCTGGATGGAAGACCGCCTGGGAATCCCAGGTGCCGTAAGGTTTTTCACTTCTCTCTCTGAAAGCCGCCCAGCGCCGTAGCTTGTACACCTACACAATTGTAAAAAGTTTATCACATTGTAGAAGAGATGCAATAGGAAGAAGATGAAAGGTGGCTTACGTCCATACCATCGTCAGGCCATTTGAGGTGGCGGGGACTGCAATGGCCATTCACCGATTGGCTGGGACTCCTGGGCGGGTCTTCTCTAGTCCATCCAATTTTCGGCATGGGATGTCACAGCCTTCTTTGCATACCCTTATTTAACCCACACAAAGATGCCAACGGCAGGCGTGTCATAATTCATTGACGCATTATAAAGGATTAGGAAAAAGATAAAAAGCAGCTTACGGCCATACCTCTCTGGTTCCGCTCGATCTCGTCTGATCTCGGAAGCTAAGCAGAGCAGGGCCTGGTTAGTACCTGGATGGAAGACCGCCTGGGAATCTCAGGTGCCGTAAGCTTTTTCACTTCTCTCTCCGAAAGCCGCCGAGCGCCGCAGATTGTACACCTACAAATTACAAAAAGAATATCACATTGTTGAAGAGATGCATGTTTAGTGTTGTTTTAACGTTGGATATGAAAGGAAATTAGACAATATTATCCAAAATGATTCCGTTTCATGATTGCTAAATTAGTGTTGATCAACATTTACGATTGGCATACTATTGTTTGTAATTTAGCCGTTGAAATACAGGTGCTAACCCAACATGTTAGAATTGCCAGTGAAGAAAAGTAAAGTTACCTTCAGGCTTTAGGAACCTCTCTTGCCAATGCTAAGAACTGCTTCAATTTTAGAAAAAGAAACTTCTGATTATCTTTGACACGTTTTAAAGGATTAGGAAAAAGATGAAAAGCAGCTTACGGCCATACCTCTCTGGTTCCGCCCGATCTCGTCTGATCTCGGAAGCTAAGCAGAGCAGGGCCTGGTTAGTACCTGGATGGAAGACCGCCTGGGAATCCCAGGTGCCGTAAGCTTTTTCACTTCTCTCTCCGAAAGCCGCCCAGCGCCGTAGATTGTACACCTGTTTTAAAGTTGGATATGAAAGGAAATTAGACAATATTATCCAAAATGATTCCGTTTCATGATTGCTAAATTAGTGTTGATCAACATTTACGATTGGCATACTATTGTTTGTAATTTAGCCGTTGAAATACAGGTGCTAACCCAACATGTTAGAATTGCCAGTGAAGAAAAGTAAAGTTACCTTCAGGCTTTAGGAACCTCTCTTGCCAATGCTAAGAACTGCTTCAATTTTAGAAAAAGAAACTTCTGATTAACTTTGACACGTTTTAAAGGATTAGGAAAAAGATGAAAAGCAGCTTACGGCCATACCTCTCTGGTTCCGCCCGATCTCGTCTGATCTCGGAAGCTAAGCAGAGCAGGGCCTGGTTAGTACCTGGATGGAAGACCGCCTGGGAATCCCAGGTGCCGTAAGGTTTTTCACTTCTCTCTCTGAAAGCCGCCCAGCGCCGTAGCTTGTACACCTACACAATTGTAAAAAGTTTATCACATTGTAGAAGAGATGCAATAGGAAGAAGATGAAAGGTGGCTTACGTCCATACCATCGTCAGGCCATTTGAGGTGGCGGGGACTGCAATGGCCATTCACCGATTGGCTGGGACTCCTGGGCGGGTCTTCTCTAGTCCATCCAATTTTCGGCATGGGATGTCACAGCCTTCTTTGCATACCCTTATTTAACCCACACAAAGATGCCAACGGCAGGCGTGTCATAATTCATTGACGCATTATAAAGGATTAGGAAAAAGATAAAAAGCAGCTTACGGCCATACCTCTCTGGTTCCGCTCGATCTCGTCTGATCTCGGAAGCTAAGCAGAGCAGGGCCTGGTTAGTACCTGGATGGAAGACCGCCTGGGAATCTCAGGTGCCGTAAGCTTTTTCACTTCTCTCTCCGAAAGCCGCCGAGCGCCGCAGATTGTACACCTGTTTTAACGTTGGATATGAAAGGCAATTAGACAAAATTATCCAAAATGATTCCGTTTCATGGTTGCTAAATTAGTGTTGATCAACATTTACGATTGGCATACTATTGTTTGTAATTTAGCCGTTGAAATACAGGTGCTAACCCAACATGTTAGAATTGCCAGTGAAGAAAAGTAAAGTTACCTTCAGGCTTTAGGAACCTCTCTTGCCAATGCTAAGAACTGCTTCAATTTTAGAAAAAGAAACTTCTGATTATCTTTGACACGTTTTAAAGGATTAGGAAAAAGATGAAAAGCAGCTTACGGCCATACCTCTCTGGTTCCGCCCGATCTCGTCTGATCTCGGAAGCTAAGCAGAGCAGGGCCTGGTTAGTACCTGGATGGAAGACCGCCTGGGAATCCCAGGTGCCGTAAGCTTTTTCACTTCTCTCTCCGAAAGCCGCCGAGCGCCGCAGATTGTACACCTACAAATTACAAAAAGAATATCACATTGTTGAAGAGATGCATGTTTAGTGTTGTTTTAACGTTGGATATGAAAGGAAATTAGACAATATTATCCAAAATGATTCCGTTTCATGATTGCTAAATTAGTGTTGATCAACATTTACGATTGGCATACTATTGTTTGTAATTTAGCCGTTGAAATACAGGTGCTAACCCAACATGTTAGAATTGCCAGTGAAGAAAAGTAAAGTTACCTTCAGGCTTTAGGAACCTCTCTTGCCAATGCTAAGAACTGCTTCAATTTTAGAAAAAGAAACTTCTGATTATCTTTGACACGTTTTAAAGGATTAGGAAAAAGATGAAAAGCAGCTTACGGCCATACCTCTCTGGTTCCGCCCGATCTCGTCTGATCTCGGAAGCTAAGCAGAGCAGGGCCTGGTTAGTACCTGGATGGAAGACCGCCTGGGAATCCCAGGTGCCGTAAGCTTTTTCACTTCTCTCTCCGAAAGCCGCCCAGCGCCGTAGATTGTACACCTGTTTTAAAGTTGGATATGAAAGGAAATTAGACAATATTATCCAAAATGATTCCGTTTCATGATTGCTAAATTAGTGTTGATCAACATTTACGATTGGCATACTATTGTTTGTAATTTAGCCGTTGAAATACAGGTGCTAACCCAACATGTTAGAATTGCCAGTGAAGAAAAGTAAAGTTACCTTCAGGCTTTAGGAACCTCTCTTGCCAATGCTAAGAACTGCTTCAATTTTAGAAAAAGAAACTTCTGATTAACTTTGACACGTTTTAAAGGATTAGGAAAAAGATGAAAAGCAGCTTACGGCCATACCTCTCTGGTTCCGCCCGATCTCGTCTGATCTCGGAAGCTAAGCAGAGCAGGGCCTGGTTAGTACCTGGATGGAAGACCGCCTGGGAATCCCAGGTGCCGTAAGGTTTTTCACTTCTCTCTCTGAAAGCCGCCCAGCGCCGTAGATTGTACACCTACACAATTGTAAAAAGTTTATCACATTGTAGAAGAGATGCAATAGGAAGAAGATGAAAGGTGGCTTACGTCCATACCATCGTCAGGCCATTTGAGGTGGCGGGGACTGCAATGGCCATTCACCGATTGGCTGGGACTCCTGGGCGGGTCTTCTCTAGTCCATCCAATTTTCGGCATGGGATGTCACAGCCTTCTTTGCATACCCTTATTTAACCCACACAAAGATGCCAACGGCAGGCGTGTCATAATTCATTGACGCATTATAAAGGATTAGGAAAAAGATAAAAAGCAGCTTACGGCCATACCTCTCTGGTTCCGCTCGATCTCGTCTGATCTCGGAAGCTAAGCAGAGCAGGGCCTGGTTAGTACCTGGATGGAAGACCGCCTGGGAATCTCAGGTGCCGTAAGCTTTTTCACTTCTCTCTCCGAAAGCCGCCGAGCGCCGCAGATTGTACACCTACAAATTACAAAAAGAATATCACATTGTTGAAGAGATGCATGTTTAGTGTTGTTTTAACGTTGGATATGAAAGGAAATTAGACAATATTATCCAAAATGATTCCGTTTCATGATTGCTAAATTAGTGTTGATCAACATTTACGATTGGCATACTATTGTTTGTAATTTAGCCGTTGAAATACAGGTGCTAACCCAACATGTTAGAATTGCCAGTGAAGAAAAGTAAAGTTACCTTCAGGCTTTAGGAACCTCTCTTGCCAATGCTAAGAACTGCTTCAATTTTAGAAAAAGAAACTTCTGATTATCTTTGACACGTTTTAAAGGATTAGGAAAAAGATGAAAAGCAGCTTACGGCCATACCTCTCTGGTTCCGCCCGATCTCGTCTGATCTCGGAAGCTAAGCAGAGCAGGGCCTGGTTAGTACCTGGATGGAAGACCGCCTGGGAATCCCAGGTGCCGTAAGCTTTTTCACTTCTCTCTCCGAAAGCCGCCCAGCGCCGTAGATTGTACACCTGTTTTAAAGTTGGATATGAAAGGAAATTAGACAATATTATCCAAAATGATTCCGTTTCATGATTGCTAAATTAGTGTTGATCAACATTTACGATTGGCATACTATTGTTTGTAATTTAGCCGTTGAAATACAGGTGCTAACCCAACATGTTAGAATTGCCAGTGAAGAAAAGTAAAGTTACCTTCAGGCTTTAGGAACCTCTCTTGCCAATGCTAAGAACTGCTTCAATTTTAGAAAAAGAAACTTCTGATTAACTTTGACACGTTTTAAAGGATTAGGAAAAAGATGAAAAGCAGCTTACGGCCATACCTCTCTGGTTCCGCCCGATCTCGTCTGATCTCGGAAGCTAAGCAGAGCAGGGCCTGGTTAGTACCTGGATGGAAGACCGCCTGGGAATCCCAGGTGCCGTAAGGTTTTTCACTTCTCTCTCTGAAAGCCGCCCAGCGCCGTAGCTTGTACACCTACACAATTGTAAAAAGTTTATCACATTGTAGAAGAGATGCAATAGGAAGAAGATGAAAGGTGGCTTACGTCCATACCATCGTCAGGCCATTTGAGGTGGCGGGGACTGCAATGGCCATTCACCGATTGGCTGGGACTCCTGGGCGGGTCTTCTCTAGTCCATCCAATTTTCGGCATGGGATGTCACAGCCTTCTTTGCATACCCTTATTTAACCCACACAAAGATGCCAACGGCAGGCGTGTCATAATTCATTGACGCATTATAAAGGATTAGGAAAAAGATAAAAAGCAGCTTACGGCCATACCTCTCTGGTTCCGCTCGATCTCGTCTGATCTCGGAAGCTAAGCAGAGCAGGGCCTGGTTAGTACCTGGATGGAAGACCGCCTGGGAATCTCAGGTGCCGTAAGCTTTTTCACTTCTCTCTCCGAAAGCCGCCGAGCGCCGCAGATTGTACACCTGTTTTAACGTTGGATATGAAAGGCAATTAGACAAAATTATCCAAAATGATTCCGTTTCATGGTTGCTAAATTAGTGTTGATCAACATTTACGATTGGCATACTATTGTTTGTAATTTAGCCGTTGAAATACAGGTGCTAACCCAACATGTTAGAATTGCCAGTGAAGAAAAGTAAAGTTACCTTCAGGCTTTAGGAACCTCTCTTGCCAATGCTAAGAACTGCTTCAATTTTAGAAAAAGAAACTTCTGATTATCTTTGACACGTTTTAAAGGATTAGGAAAAAGATGAAAAGCAGCTTACGGCCATACCTCTCTGGTTCCGCCCGATCTCGTCTGATCTCGGAAGCTAAGCAGAGCAGGGCCTGGTTAGTACCTGGATGGAAGACCGCCTGGGAATCCCAGGTGCCGTAAGCTTTTTCACTTCTCTCACCGAAAGCCGCCGAGCGCCGCAGATTGTACACCTACAAATTACAAAAAGAATATCACATTGTTGAAGAGATGCATGTTTAGTGTTGTTTTAACGTTGGATATGAAAGGAAATTAGACAATATTATCCAAAATGATTCCGTTTCATGATTGCTAAATTAGTGTTGATCAACATTTACGATTGGCATACTATTGTTTGTAATTTAGCCGTTGAAATACAGGTGCTAACCCAACATGTTAGAATTGCCAGTGAAGAAAAGTAAAGTTACCTTCAGGCTTTAGGAACCTCTCTTGCCAATGCTAAGAACTGCTTCAATTTTAGAAAAAGAAACTTCTGATTATCTTTGACACGTTTTAAAGGATTAGGAAAAAGATGAAAAGCAGCTTACGGCCATACCTCTCTGGTTCCGCCCGATCTCGTCTGATCTCGGAAGCTAAGCAGAGCAGGGCCTGGTTAGTACCTGGATGGAAGACCGCCTGGGAATCCCAGGTGCCGTAAGCTTTTTCACTTCTCTCTCCGAAAGCCGCCCAGCGCCGTAGATTGTACACCTGTTTTAAAGTTGGATATGAAAGGAAATTAGACAATATTATCCAAAATGATTCCGTTTCATGATTGCTAAATTAGTGTTGATCAACATTTACGATTGGCATACTATTGTTTGTAATTTAGCCGTTGAAATACAGGTGCTAACCCAACATGTTAGAATTGCCAGTGAAGAAAAGTAAAGTTACCTTCAGGCTTTAGGAACCTCTCTTGCCAATGCTAAGAACTGCTTCAATTTTAGAAAAAGAAACTTCTGATTATCTTTGACACGTTTTAAAGGATTAGGAAAAAGATGAAAAGTAGCTTACGGCCATACCTCTCTGGTTCCGCCCGATCTCGTCTGATCTCGGAAGCTAAGCAGAGCAGGGCCTGGTTAGTACCTGGATGGAAGACCGCCTGGGAATCCCAGGTGCCGTAAGCTTTTTCACTTCTCTCTCCGAAAGCCGCCCAGCGCCGTAGATTGTACACCTGTTTTAAAGTTGGATATGAAAGGAAATTAGACAATATTATCCAAAATGATTCCGTTTCATGATTGCTAAATTAGTGTTGATCAACATTTACGATTGGCATACTATTGTTTGTAATTTAGCCGTTGAAATACAGGTGCTAACCCAACATGTTAGAATTGCCAGTGAAGAAAAGTAAAGTTACCTTCAGGCTTTAGGAACCTCTCTTGCCAATGCTAAGAACTGCTTCAATTTTAGAAAAAGAAACTTCTGATTATCTTTGACACGTTTTAAAGGATTAGGAAAAAGATGAAAAGCAGCTTACGGCCATACCTCTCTGGTTCCGCCCGATCTCGTCTGATCTCGGAAGCTAAGCAGAGCAGGGCCTGGTTAGTACCTGGATGGAAGACCGCCTGGGAATCCCAGGTGCCGTAAGCTTTTTCACTTCTCTCTCCGAAAGCCGCCCAGCGCCGTAGATTGTACACCTGTTTTAAAGTTGGATATGAAAGGAAATTAGACAATATTATCCAAAATGATTCCGTTTCATGATTGCTAAATTAGTGTTGATCAACATTTACGATTGGCATACTATTGTTTGTAATTTAGCCGTTGAAATACAGGTGCTAACCCAACATGTTAGAATTGCCAGTGAAGAAAAGTAAAGTTACCTTCAGGCTTTAGGAACCTCTCTTGCCAATGCTAAGAACTGCTTCAATTTTAGAAAAAGAAACTTCTGATTATCTTTGACACGTTTTAAAGGATTAGGAAAAAGATGAAAAGCAGCTTACGGCCATACCTCTCTGGTTCCGCCCGATCTCGTCTGATCTCGGAAGCTAAGCAGAGCAGGGCCTGGTTAGTACCTGGATGGAAGACCGCCTGGGAATCCCAGGTGCCGTAAGCTTTTTCACTTCTCTCTCCGAAAGCCACCCAGCGCCGTAGATTGTACACCTGTTTTAAAGTTGGATATGAAAGGAAATTAGACAATATTATCCAAAATGATTCCGTTTCATGATTGCTAAATTAGTGTTGATCAACATTTACGATTGGCATACTATTGTTTGTAATTTAGCCGTTGAAATACAGGTGCTAACCCAACATGTTAGAATTGCCAGTGAAGAAAAGTAAAGTTACCTTCAGGCTTTAGGAACCTCTCTTGCCAATGCTAAGAACTGCTTCAATTTTAGAAAAAGAAACTTCTGATTATCTTTGACACGTTTTAAAGGATTAGGAAAAAGATGAAAAGCAGCTTACGGCCATACCTCTCTGGTTCCGCCCGATCTCGTCTGATCTCGGAAGCTAAGCAGAGCAGGGCCTGGTTAGTACCTGGATGGAAGACCGCCTGGGAATCCCAGGTGCCGTAAGCTTTTTCACTTCTCTCTCCGAAAGCCGCCGAGCGCCGCAGATTGTACACCTACAAATTACAAAAAGAATATCACATTGTTGAAGAGATGCATGTTTAGTGTTGTTTTAACGTTGGATATGAAAGGAAATTAGACAATATTATCCAAAATGATTCCGTTTCATGATTGCTAAATTAGTGTTGATCAACATTTACGATTGGCATACTATTGTTTGTAATTTAGCCGTTGAAATACAGGTGCTAACCCAACATGTTAGAATTGCCAGTGAAGAAAAGTAAAGTTACCTTCAGGCTTTAGGAACCTCTCTTGCCAATGCTAAGAACTGCTTCAATTTTAGAAAAAGAAACTTGTGATTATCTTTGACACGTTTTAAAGGATTAGGAAAAAGATGAAAAGCAGCTTACGGCCATACCTCTCTGGTTCCGCCCGATCTCGTCTGATCTCGGAAGCTAAGCAGAGCAGGGCCTGGTTAGTACCTGGATGGAAGACCGCCTGGGAATCCCAGGTGCCGTAAGCTTTTTCACTTCTCTCTCCGAAAGCCGCCGAGCGCCGCAGATTGTACACCTACAAATTACAAAAAGAATATCACATTGTTGAAGAGATGCATGTTTAGTGTTGTTTTAACGTTGGATACGAAAGGAAATTAGACAATATTATCCAAAATGATTCCGTTTCATGATTGCTAAATTAGTGTTGATCAACATTTACGATTGGCATACTATTGTTTGTAATTTAGCCGTTGAAATACAGGTGCTAACCCAACATGTTAGAATTGCCAGTGAAGAAAAGTAAAGTTACCTTCAGGCTTTAGGAACCTCTCTTGCCAATGCTAAGAACTGCTTCAATTTTAGAAAAAGAAACTTCTGATTATCTTTGACACGTTTTAAAGGATTAGGAAAAAGATGAAAAGCAGCTTACGGCCATACCCCTCTGGTTCCGCCCGATCTCGTCTGATCTCGGAAGCTAAGCAGAGCAGGGCCTGGTTAGTACCTGGATGGAAGACCGCCTGGGAATCCCAGGTGCCGTAAGCTTTTTCACTTCTCTCTCCGAAAGCCGCCGAGCGCCGCAGATTGTACACCTACAAATTACAAAAAGAATATCACATTGTTGAAGAGATGCATGTTTAGTGTTGTTTTAACGTTGGATATGAAAGGAAATTAGACAATATTATCCAAAATGATTCCGTTTCATGATTGCTAAATTAGTGTTGATCAACATTTACGATTGGCATACTATTGTTTGTAATTTAGCCGTTGAAATACAGGTGCTAACCCAACATGTTAGAATTGCCAGTGAAGAAAAGTAAAGTTACCTTCAGGCTTTAGGAACCTCTCTTGCCAATGCTAAGAACTGCTTCAATTTTAGAAAAAGAAACTTCTGATTATCTTTGACACGTTTTAAAGGATTAGGAAAAAGATGAAAAGCAGCTTACGGCCATACCTCTCTGGTTCCGCCCGATCTCGTCTGATCTCGGAAGCTAAGCAGAGCAGGGCCTGGTTAGTACCTGGATGGAAGACCGCCTGGGAATCCCAGGTGCCGTAAGCTTTTTCACTTCTCTCTCCGAAAGCCGCCGAGCGCCGCAGATTGTACACCTACAAATTACAAAAAGAATATCACATTGTTGAAGAGATGCATGTTTAGTGTTGTTTTAACGTTGGATATGAAAGGAAATTAGACAATATTATCCAAAATGATTCCGTTTCATGATTGCTAAATTAGTGTTGATCAACATTTACGATTGGCATACTATTGTTTGTAATTTAGCCGTTGAAATACAGGTGCTAACCCAACATGTTAGAATTGCCAGTGAAGAAAAGTAAAGTTACCTTCAGGCTTTAGGAACCTCTCTTGCCAATGCTAAGAACTGCTTCAATTTTAGAAAAAGAAACTTCTGATTATCTTTGACACGTTTTAAAGGATTAGGAAAAAGATGAAAAGCAGCTTACGGCCATACCTCTCTGGTTCCGCCCGATCTCGTCTGATCTCGGAAGCTAAGCAGAGCAGGGCCTGGTTAGTACCTGGATGGAAGACCGCCTGGGAATCCCAGGTGCCGAAAGCTTTTTCACTTCTCTCTCCGAAAGCCGCCGAGCGCCGCAGATTGTACACCTACAAATTACAAAAAGAATATCACATTGTTGAAGAGATGCATGTTTAGTGTTGTTTTAACGTTGGATATGAAAGGAAATTAGACAATATTATCCAAAATGATTCCGTTTCATGATTGCTAAATTAGTGTTGATCAACATTTACGATTGGCATACTATTGTTTGTAATTTAGCCGTTGAAATACAGGTGCTAACCCAACATGTTAGAATTGCCAGTGAAGAAAAGTAAAGTTACCTTCAGGCTTTAGGAACCTCTCTTGCCAATGCTAAGAACTGCTTCAATTTTAGAAAAAGAAACTTCTGATTATCTTTGACACGTTTTAAAGGATTAGGAAAAAGATGAAAAGCAGCTTACGGCCATACCTCTCTGGTTCCGCCCGATCTCGTCTGATCTCGGAAGCTAAGCAGAGCAGGGCCTGGTTAGTACCTGGATGGAAGACCGCCTGGGAATCCCAGGTGCCGTAAGCTTTTTCACTTCTCTCTCCGAAAGCCGCCGAGCGCCGCAGATTGTACACCTACAAATTACAAAAAGAATATCACATTGTTGAAGAGATGCATGTTTAGTGTTGTTTTAACGTTGGATATGAAAGGAAATTAGACAATATTATCCAAAATGATTCCGTTTCATGATTGCTAAATTAGTGTTGATCAACATTTACGATTGGCATACTATTGTTTGTAATTTAGCCGTTGAAATACAGGTGCTAACCCAACATGTTAGAATTGCCAGTGAAGAAAAGTAAAGTTACCTTCAGGCTTTAGGAACCTCTCTTGCCAATGCTAAGAACTGCTTCAATTTTAGAAAAAGAAACTTCTGATTATCTTTGACACGTTTTAAAGGATTAGGAAAAAGATGAAAAGCAGCTTACGGCCATACCTCTCTGGTTCCGCCCGATCTCGTCTGATCTCGGAAGCTAAGCAGAGCAGGGCCTGGTTAGTACCTGGATGGAAGACCGCCTGGGAATCCCAGGTGCCGTAAGCTTTTTCACTTCTCTCTCCGAAAGCCGCCCAGCGCCGTAGATTGTACACCTGTTTTAAAGTTGGATATGAAAGGAAATTAGACAATATTATCCAAAATGATTCCGTTTCATGATTGCTAAATTAGTGTTGATCAACATTTACGATTGGCATACTATTGTTTGTAATTTAGCCGTTGAAATACAGGTGCTAACCCAACATGTTAGAATTGCCAGTGAAGAAAAGTAAAGTTACCTTCAGGCTTTAGGAACCTCTCTTGCCAATGCTAAGAACTGCTTCAATTTTAGAAAAAGAAACTTCTGATTATCTTTGACACGTTTTAAAGGATTAGGAAAAAGATGAAAAGCAGCTTACGGCCATACCTCTCTGGTTCCGCCCGATCTCGTCTGATCTCGGAAGCTAAGCAGAGCAGGGCCTGGTTAGTACCTGGATGGAAGACCGCCTGGGAATCCCAGGTGCCGAAAGCTTTTTCACTTCTCTCTCCGAAAGCCGCCGAGCGCCGCAGATTGTACACCTACAAATTACAAAAAGAATATCACATTGTTGAAGAGATGCATGTTTAGTGTTGTTTTAACGTTGGATATGAAAGGAAATTAGACAATATTATCCAAAATGATTCCGTTTCATGATTGCTAAATTAGTGTTGATCAACATTTACGATTGGCATACTATTGTTTGTAATTTAGCCGTTGAAATACAGGTGCTAACCCAACATGTTAGAATTGCCAGTGAAGAAAAGTAAAGTTACCTTCAGGCTTTAGGAACCTCTCTTGCCAATGCTAAGAACTGCTTCAATTTTAGAAAAAGAAACTTGTGATTATCTTTGACACGTTTTAAAGGATTAGGAAAAAGATGAAAAGCAGCTTACGGCCATACCTCTCTGGTTCCGCCCGATCTCGTCTGATCTCGGAAGCTAAGCAGAGCAGGGCCTGGTTAGTACCTGGATGGAAGACCGCCTGGGAATCCCAGGTGCCGTAAGCTTTTTCACTTCTCTCTCCGAAAGCCGCCGAGCGCCGCAGATTGTACACCTACAAATTACAAAAAGAATATCACATTGTTGAAGAGATGCATGTTTAGTGTTGTTTTAACGTTGGATACGAAAGGAAATTAGACAATATTATCCAAAATGATTCCGTTTCATGATTGCTAAATTAGTGTTGATCAACATTTACGATTGGCATACTATTGTTTGTAATTTAGCCGTTGAAATACAGGTGCTAACCCAACATGTTAGAATTGCCAGTGAAGAAAAGTAAAGTTACCTTCAGGCTTTAGGAACCTCTCTTGCCAATGCTAAGAACTGCTTCAATTTTAGAAAAAGAAACTTCTGATTATCTTTGACACGTTTTAAAGGATTAGGAAAAAGATGAAAAGCAGCTTACGGCCATACCTCTCTGGTTCCGCCCGATCTCGTCTGATCTCGGAAGCTAAGCAGAGCAGGGCCTGGTTAGTACCTGGATGGAAGACCGCCTGGGAATCCCAGGTGCCGTAAGCTTTTTCACTTCTCTCTCCGAAAGCCGCCCAGCGCCGTAGATTGTACACCTGTTTTAAAGTTGGATATGAAAGGAAATTAGACAATATTATCCAAAATGATTCCGTTTCATGATTGCTAAATTAGTGTTGATCAACATTTACGATTGGCATACTATTGTTTGTAATTTAGCCGTTGAAATACAGGTGCTAACCCAACATGTTAGAATTGCCAGTGAAGAAAAGTAAAGTTACCTTCAGGCTTTAGGAACCTCTCTTGCCAATGCTAAGAACTGCTTCAATTTTAGAAAAAGAAACTTCTGATTATCTTTGACACGTTTTAAAGGATTAGGAAAAAGATGAAAAGCAGCTTACGGCCATACCTCTCTGGTTCCGCCCGATCTCGTCTGATCTCGGAAGCTAAGCAGAGCAGGGCCTGGTTAGTACCTGGATGGAAGACCGCCTGGGAATCCCAGGTGCCGTAAGCTTTTTCACTTCTCTCTCCGAAAGCCACCCAGCGCCGTAGATTGTACACCTGTTTTAAAGTTGGATATGAAAGGAAATTAGACAATATTATCCAAAATGATTCCGTTTCATGATTGCTAAATTAGTGTTGATCAACATTTACGATTGGCATACTATTGTTTGTAATTTAGCCGTTGAAATACAGGTGCTAACCCAACATGTTAGAATTGCCAGTGAAGAAAAGTAAAGTTACCTTCAGGCTTTAGGAACCTCTCTTGCCAATGCTAAGAACTGCTTCAATTTTAGAAAAAGAAACTTCTGATTATCTTTGACACGTTTTAAAGGATTAGGAAAAAGATGAAAAGCAGCTTACGGCCATACCTCTCTGGTTCCGCCCGATCTCGTCTGATCTCGGAAGCTAAGCAGAGCAGGGCCTGGTTAGTACCTGGATGGAAGACCGCCTGGGAATCCCAGGTGCCGTAAGCTTTTTCACTTCTCTCTCCGAAAGCCGCCGAGCGCCGCAGATTGTACACCTACAAATTACAAAAAGAATATCACATTGTTGAAGAGATGCATGTTTAGTGTTGTTTTAACGTTGGATATGAAAGGAAATTAGACAATATTATCCAAAATGATTCCGTTTCATGATTGCTAAATTAGTGTTGATCAACATTTACGATTGGCATACTATTGTTTGTAATTTAGCCGTTGAAATACAGGTGCTAACCCAACATGTTAGAATTGCCAGTGAAGAAAAGTAAAGTTACCTTCAGGCTTTAGGAACCTCTCTTGCCAATGCTAAGAACTGCTTCAATTTTAGAAAAAGAAACTTGTGATTATCTTTGACACGTTTTAAAGGATTAGGAAAAAGATGAAAAGCAGCTTACGGCCATACCTCTCTGGTTCCGCCCGATCTCGTCTGATCTCGGAAGCTAAGCAGAGCAGGGCCTGGTTAGTACCTGGATGGAAGACCGCCTGGGAATCCCAGGTGCCGTAAGCTTTTTCACTTCTCTCTCCGAAAGCCGCCGAGCGCCGCAGATTGTACACCTACAAATTACAAAAAGAATATCACATTGTTGAAGAGATGCATGTTTAGTGTTGTTTTAACGTTGGATACGAAAGGAAATTAGACAATATTATCCAAAATGATTCCGTTTCATGATTGCTAAATTAGTGTTGATCAACATTTACGATTGGCATACTATTGTTTGTAATTTAGCCGTTGAAATACAGGTGCTAACCCAACATGTTAGAATTGCCAGTGAAGAAAAGTAAAGTTACCTTCAGGCTTTAGGAACCTCTCTTGCCAATGCTAAGAACTGCTTCAATTTTAGAAAAAGAAACTTCTGATTATCTTTGACACGTTTTAAAGGATTAGGAAAAAGATGAAAAGCAGCTTACGGCCATACCCCTCTGGTTCCGCCCGATCTCGTCTGATCTCGGAAGCTAAGCAGAGCAGGGCCTGGTTAGTACCTGGATGGAAGACCGCCTGGGAATCCCAGGTGCCGTAAGCTTTTTCACTTCTCTCTCCGAAAGCCGCCGAGCGCCGCAGATTGTACACCTACAAATTACAAAAAGAATATCACATTGTTGAAGAGATGCATGTTTAGTGTTGTTTTAACGTTGGATATGAAAGGAAATTAGACAATATTATCCAAAATGATTCCGTTTCATGATTGCTAAATTAGTGTTGATCAACATTTACGATTGGCATACTATTGTTTGTAATTTAGCCGTTGAAATACAGGTGCTAACCCAACATGTTAGAATTGCCAGTGAAGAAAAGTAAAGTTACCTTCAGGCTTTAGGAACCTCTCTTGCCAATGCTAAGAACTGCTTCAATTTTAGAAAAAGAAACTTCTGATTATCTTTGACACGTTTTAAAGGATTAGGAAAAAGATGAAAAGCAGCTTACGGCCATACCTCTCTGGTTCCGCCCGATCTCGTCTGATCTCGGAAGCTAAGCAGAGCAGGGCCTGGTTAGTACCTGGATGGAAGACCGCCTGGGAATCCCAGGTGCCGTAAGCTTTTTCACTTCTCTCTCCGAAAGCCGCCGAGCGCCGCAGATTGTACACCTACAAATTACAAAAAGAATATCACATTGTTGAAGAGATGCATGTTTAGTGTTGTTTTAACGTTGGATATGAAAGGAAATTAGACAATATTATCCAAAATGATTCCGTTTCATGATTGCTAAATTAGTGTTGATCAACATTTACGATTGGCATACTATTGTTTGTAATTTAGCCGTTGAAATACAGGTGCTAACCCAACATGTTAGAATTGCCAGTGAAGAAAAGTAAAGTTACCTTCAGGCTTTAGGAACCTCTCTTGCCAATGCTAAGAACTGCTTCAATTTTAGAAAAAGAAACTTCTGATTATCTTTGACACGTTTTAAAGGATTAGGAAAAAGATGAAAAGCAGCTTACGGCCATACCTCTCTGGTTCCGCCCGATCTCGTCTGATCTCGGAAGCTAAGCAGAGCAGGGCCTGGTTAGTACCTGGATGGAAGACCGCCTGGGAATCCCAGGTGCCGAAAGCTTTTTCACTTCTCTCTCCGAAAGCCGCCGAGCGCCGCAGATTGTACACCTACAAATTACAAAAAGAATATCACATTGTTGAAGAGATGCATGTTTAGTGTTGTTTTAACGTTGGATATGAAAGGAAATTAGACAATATTATCCAAAATGATTCCGTTTCATGATTGCTAAATTAGTGTTGATCAACATTTACGATTGGCATACTATTGTTTGTAATTTAGCCGTTGAAATACAGGTGCTAACCCAACATGTTAGAATTGCCAGTGAAGAAAAGTAAAGTTACCTTCAGGCTTTAGGAACCTCTCTTGCCAATGCTAAGAACTGCTTCAATTTTAGAAAAAGAAACTTCTGATTATCTTTGACACGTTTTAAAGGATTAGGAAAAAGATGAAAAGCAGCTTACGGCCATACCTCTCTGGTTCCGCCCGATCTCGTCTGATCTCGGAAGCTAAGCAGAGCAGGGCCTGGTTAGTACCTGGATGGAAGACCGCCTGGGAATCCCAGGTGCCGTAAGCTTTTTCACTTCTCTCTCCGAAAGCCGCCGAGCGCCGCAGATTGTACACCTACAAATTACAAAAAGAATATCACATTGTTGAAGAGATGCATGTTTAGTGTTGTTTTAACGTTGGATATGAAAGGAAATTAGACAATATTATCCAAAATGATTCCGTTTCATGATTGCTAAATTAGTGTTGATCAACATTTACGATTGGCATACTATTGTTTGTAATTTAGCCGTTGAAATACAGGTGCTAACCCAACATGTTAGAATTGCCAGTGAAGAAAAGTAAAGTTACCTTCAGGCTTTAGGAACCTCTCTTGCCAATGCTAAGAACTGCTTCAATTTTAGAAAAAGAAACTTCTGATTATCTTTGACACGTTTTAAAGGATTAGGAAAAAGATGAAAAGCAGCTTACGGCCATACCTCTCTGGTTCCGCCCGATCTCGTCTGATCTCGGAAGCTAAGCAGAGCAGGGCCTGGTTAGTACCTGGATGGAAGACCGCCTGGGAATCCCAGGTGCCGTAAGCTTTTTCACTTCTCTCTCCGAAAGCCGCCCAGCGCCGTAGATTGTACACCTGTTTTAAAGTTGGATATGAAAGGAAATTAGACAATATTATCCAAAATGATTCCGTTTCATGATTGCTAAATTAGTGTTGATCAACATTTACGATTGGCATACTATTGTTTGTAATTTAGCCGTTGAAATACAGGTGCTAACCCAACATGTTAGAATTGCCAGTGAAGAAAAGTAAAGTTACCTTCAGGCTTTAGGAACCTCTCTTGCCAATGCTAAGAACTGCTTCAATTTTAGAAAAAGAAACTTCTGATTATCTTTGACACGTTTTAAAGGATTAGGAAAAAGATGAAAAGCAGCTTACGGCCATACCTCTCTGGTTCCGCCCGATCTCGTCTGATCTCGGAAGCTAAGCAGAGCAGGGCCTGGTTAGTACCTGGATGGAAGACCGCCTGGGAATCCCAGGTGCCGTAAGCTTTTTCACTTCTCTCTCCGAAAGCCGCCGAGCGCCGCAGATTGTACACCTACAAATTACAAAAAGAATATCACATTGTTGAAGAGATGCATGTTTAGTGTTGTTTTAACGTTGGATATGAAAGGAAATTAGACAATATTATCCAAAATGATTCCGTTTCATGATTGCTAAATTAGTGTTGATCAACATTTACGATTGGCATACTATTGTTTGTAATTTAGCCGTTGAAATACAGGTGCTAACCCAACATGTTAGAATTGCCAGTGAAGAAAAGTAAAGTTACCTTCAGGCTTTAGGAACCTCTCTTGCCAATGCTAAGAACTGCTTCAATTTTAGAAAAAGAAACTTCTGATTATCTTTGACACGTTTTAAAGGATTAGGAAAAAGATGAAAAGCAGCTTACGGCCATACCTCTCTGGTTCCGCCCGATCTCGTCTGATCTCGGAAGCTAAGCAGAGCAGGGCCTGGTTAGTACCTGGATGGAAGACCGCCTGGGAATCCCAGGTGCCGTAAGCTTTTTCACTTCTCTCTCCGAAAGCCGCCGAGCGCCGCAGATTGTACACCTACAAATTACAAAAAGAATATCACATTGTTGAAGAGATGCATGTTTAGTGTTGTTTTAACGTTGGATATGAAAGGAAATTAGACAATATTATCCAAAATGATTCCGTTTCATGATTGCTAAATTAGTGTTGATCAACATTTACGATTGGCATACTATTGTTTGTAATTTAGCCGTTGAAATACAGGTGCTAACCCAACATGTTAGAATTGCCAGTGAAGAAAAGTAAAGTTACCTTCAGGCTTTAGGAACCTCTCTTGCCAATGCTAAGAACTGCTTCAATTTTAGAAAAAGAAACTTCTGATTATCTTTGACACGTTTTAAAGGATTAGGAAAAAGATGAAAAGCAGCTTACGGCCATACCTCTCTGGTTCCGCCCGATCTCGTCTGATCTCGGAAGCTAAGCAGAGCAGGGCCTGGTTAGTACCTGGATGGAAGACCGCCTGGGAATCCCAGGTGCCGAAAGCTTTTTCACTTCTCTCTCCGAAAGCCGCCGAGCGCCGCAGATTGTACACCTACAAATTACAAAAAGAATATCACATTGTTGAAGAGATGCATGTTTAGTGTTGTTTTAACGTTGGATATGAAAGGAAATTAGACAATATTATCCAAAATGATTCCGTTTCATGATTGCTAAATTAGTGTTGATCAACATTTACGATTGGCATACTATTGTTTGTAATTTAGCCGTTGAAATACAGGTGCTAACCCAACATGTTAGAATTGCCAGTGAAGAAAAGTAAAGTTACCTTCAGGCTTTAGGAACCTCTCTTGCCAATGCTAAGAACTGCTTCAATTTTAGAAAAAGAAACTTCTGATTATCTTTGACACGTTTTAAAGGATTAGGAAAAAGATGAAAAGCAGCTTACGGCCATACCTCTCTGGTTCCGCCCGATCTCGTCTGATCTCGGAAGCTAAGCAGAGCAGGGCCTGGTTAGTACCTGGATGGAAGACCGCCTGGGAATCCCAGGTGCCGTAAGCTTTTTCACTTCTCTCTCCGAAAGCCGCCCAGCGCCGTAGATTGTACACCTGTTTTAAAGTTGGATATGAAAGGAAATTAGACAATATTATCCAAAATGATTCCGTTTCATGATTGCTAAATTAGTGTTGATCAACATTTACGATTGGCATACTATTGTTTGTAATTTAGCCGTTGAAATACAGGTGCTAACCCAACATGTTAGAATTGCCAGTGAAGAAAAGTAAAGTTACCTTCAGGCTTTAGGAACCTCTCTTGCCAATGCTAAGAACTGCTTCAATTTTAGAAAAAGAAACTTCTGATTAACTTTGACACGTTTTAAAGGATTAGGAAAAAGATGAAAAGCAGCTTACGGCCATACCTCTCTGGTTCCGCCCGATCTCGTCTGATCTCGGAAGCTAAGCAGAGCAGGGCCTGGTTAGTACCTGGATGGAAGACCGCCTGGGAATCCCAGGTGCCGTAAGGTTTTTCACTTCTCTCTCTGAAAGCCGCCCAGCGCCGTAGATTGTACACCTACACAATTGTAAAAAGTTTATCACATTGTAGAAGAGATGCAATAGGAAGAAGATGAAAGGTGGCTTACGTCCATACCATCGTCAGGCCATTTGAGGTGGCGGGGACTGCAATGGCCATTCACCGATTGGCTGGGACTCCTGGGCGGGTCTTCTCTAGTCCATCCAATTTTCGGCATGGGATGTCACAGCCTTCTTTGCATACCCTTATTTAACCCACACAAAGATGCCAACGGCAGGCGTGTCATAATTCATTGACGCATTATAAAGGATTAGGAAAAAGATAAAAAGCAGCTTACGGCCATACCTCTCTGGTTCCGCCCGATCTCGTCTGATCTCGGAAGCTAAGCAGAGCAGGGCCTGGTTAGTACCTGGATGGAAGACCGCCTGGGAATCCCAGGTGCCGTAAGCTTTTTCACTTCTCTCTCCGAAAGCCGCCCAGCGCCGTAGATTGTACACCTGTTTTAAAGTTGGATATGAAAGGAAATTAGACAATATTATCCAAAATGATTCCGTTTCATGATTGCTAAATTAGTGTTGATCAACATTTACGATTGGCATACTATTGTTTGTAATTTAGCCGTTGAAATACAGGTGCTAACCCAACATGTTAGAATTGCCAGTGAAGAAAAGTAAAGTTACCTTCAGGCTTTAGGAACCTCTCTTGCCAATGCTAAGAACTGCTTCAATTTTAGAAAAAGAAACTTCTGATTATCTTTGACACGTTTTAAAGGATTAGGAAAAAGATGAAAAGCAGCTTACGGCCATACCTCTCTGGTTCCGCCCGATCTCGTCTGATCTCGGAAGCTAAGCAGAGCAGGGCCTGGTTAGTACCTGGATGGAAGACCGCCTGGGAATCCCAGGTGCCGTAAGCTTTTTCACTTCTCTCTCCGAAAGCCGCCGAGCGCCGCAGATTGTACACCTACAAATTACAAAAAGAATATCACATTGTTGAAGAGATGCATGTTTAGTGTTGTTTTAACGTTGGATATGAAAGGAAATTAGACAATATTATCCAAAATGATTCCGTTTCATGATTGCTAAATTAGTGTTGATCAACATTTACGATTGGCATACTATTGTTTGTAATTTAGCCGTTGAAATACAGGTGCTAACCCAACATGTTAGAATTGCCAGTGAAGAAAAGTAAAGTTACCTTCAGGCTTTAGGAACCTCTCTTGCCAATGCTAAGAACTGCTTCAATTTTAGAAAAAGAAACTTCTGATTATCTTTGACACGTTTTAAAGGATTAGGAAAAAGATGAAAAGCAGCTTACGGCCATACCTCTCTGGTTCCGCCCGATCTCGTCTGATCTCGGAAGCTAAGCAGAGCAGGGCCTGGTTAGTACCTGGATGGAAGACCGCCTGGGAATCCCAGGTGCCGAAAGCTTTTTCACTTCTCTCTCCGAAAGCCGCCGAGCGCCGCAGATTGTACACCTACAAATTACAAAAAGAATATCACATTGTTGAAGAGATGCATGTTTAGTGTTGTTTTAACGTTGGATATGAAAGGAAATTAGACAATATTATCCAAAATGATTCCGTTTCATGATTGCTAAATTAGTGTTGATCAACATTTACGATTGGCATACTATTGTTTGTAATTTAGCCGTTGAAATACAGGTGCTAACCCAACATGTTAGAATTGCCAGTGAAGAAAAGTAAAGTTACCTTCAGGCTTTAGGAACCTCTCTTGCCAATGCTAAGAACTGCTTCAATTTTAGAAAAAGAAACTTCTGATTATCTTTGACACGTTTTAAAGGATTAGGAAAAAGATGAAAAGCAGCTTACGGCCATACCTCTCTGGTTCCGCCCGATCTCGTCTGATCTCGGAAGCTAAGCAGAGCAGGGCCTGGTTAGTACCTGGATGGAAGACCGCCTGGGAATCCCAGGTGCCGTAAGCTTTTTCACTTCTCTCTCCGAAAGCCGCCCAGCGCCGTAGATTGTACACCTGTTGTAAAGTTGGATATGAAAGGAAATTAGACAATATTATCCAAAATGATTCCGTTTCATGATTGCTAAATTAGTGTTGATCAACATTTACGATTGGCATACTATTGTTTGTAATTTAGCCGTTGAAATACAGGTGCTAACCCAACATGTTAGAATTGCCAGTGAAGAAAAGTAAAGTTACCTTCAGGCTTTAGGAACCTCTCTTGCCAATGCTAAGAACTGCTTCAATTTTAGAAAAAGAAACTTCTGATTAACTTTGACACGTTTTAAAGGATTAGGAAAAAGATGAAAAGCAGCTTACGGCCATACCTCTCTGGTTCCGCCCGATCTCGTCTGATCTCGGAAGCTAAGCAGAGCAGGGCCTGGTTAGTACCTGGATGGAAGACCGCCTGGGAATCCCAGGTGCCGTAAGGTTTTTCACTTCTCTCTCTGAAAGCCGCCCAGCGCCGTAGCTTGTACACCTACACAATTGTAAAAAGTTTATCACATTGTAGAAGAGATGCAATAGGAAGAAGATGAAAGGTGGCTTACGTCCATACCATCGTCAGGCCATTTGAGGTGGCGGGGACTGCAATGGCCATTCACCGATTGGCTGGGACTCCTGGGCGGGTCTTCTCTAGTCCATCCAATTTTCGGCATGGGATGTCACAGCCTTCTTTGCATACCCTTATTTAACCCACACAAAGATGCCAACGGCAGGCGTGTCATAATTCATTGACGCATTATAAAGGATTAGGAAAAAGATAAAAAGCAGCTTACGGCCATACCTCTCTGGTTCCGCTCGATCTCGTCTGATCTCGGAAGCTAAGCAGAGCAGGGCCTGGTTAGTACCTGGATGGAAGACCGCCTGGGAATCTCAGGTGCCGTAAGCTTTTTCACTTCTCTCTCCGAAAGCCGCCGAGCGCCGCAGATTGTACACCTACAAATTACAAAAAGAATATCACATTGTTGAAGAGATGCATGTTTAGTGTTGTTTTAACGTTGGATATGAAAGGAAATTAGACAATATTATCCAAAATGATTCCGTTTCATGATTGCTAAATTAGTGTTGATCAACATTTACGATTGGCATACTATTGTTTGTAATTTAGCCGTTGAAATACAGGTGCTAACCCAACATGTTAGAATTGCCAGTGAAGAAAAGTAAAGTTACCTTCAGGCTTTAGGAACCTCTCTTGCCAATGCTAAGAACTGCTTCAATTTTAGAAAAAGAAACTTCTGATTATCTTTGACACGTTTTAAAGGATTAGGAAAAAGATGAAAAGCAGCTTACGGCCATACCTCTCTGGTTCCGCCCGATCTCGTCTGATCTCGGAAGCTAAGCAGAGCAGGGCCTGGTTAGTACCTGGATGGAAGACCGCCTGGGAATCCCAGGTGCCGTAAGCTTTTTCACTTCTCTCTCCGAAAGCCGCCCAGCGCCGTAGATTGTACACCTGTTTTAAAGTTGGATATGAAAGGAAATTAGACAATATTATCCAAAATGATTCCGTTTCATGATTGCTAAATTAGTGTTGATCAACATTTACGATTGGCATACTATTGTTTGTAATTTAGCCGTTGAAATACAGGTGCTAACCCAACATGTTAGAATTGCCAGTGAAGAAAAGTAAAGTTACCTTCAGGCTTTAGGAACCTCTCTTGCCAATGCTAAGAACTGCTTCAATTTTAGAAAAAGAAACTTCTGATTAACTTTGACACGTTTTAAAGGATTAGGAAAAAGATGAAAAGCAGCTTACGGCCATACCTCTCTGGTTCCGCCCGATCTCGTCTGATCTCGGAAGCTAAGCAGAGCAGGGCCTGGTTAGTACCTGGATGGAAGACCGCCTGGGAATCCCAGGTGCCGTAAGGTTTTTCACTTCTCTCTCTGAAAGCCGCCCAGCGCCGTAGCTTGTACACCTACACAATTGTAAAAAGTTTATCACATTGTAGAAGAGATGCAATAGGAAGAAGATGAAAGGTGGCTTACGTCCATACCATCGTCAGGCCATTTGAGGTGGCGGGGACTGCAATGGCCATTCACCGATTGGCTGGGACTCCTGGGCGGGTCTTCTCTAGTCCATCCAATTTTCGGCATGGGATGTCACAGCCTTCTTTGCATACCCTTATTTAACCCACACAAAGATGCCAACGGCAGGCGTGTCATAATTCATTGACGCATTATAAAGGATTAGGAAAAAGATAAAAAGCAGCTTACGGCCATACCTCTCTGGTTCCGCTCGATCTCGTCTGATCTCGGAAGCTAAGCAGAGCAGGGCCTGGTTAGTACCTGGATGGAAGACCGCCTGGGAATCTCAGGTGCCGTAAGCTTTTTCACTTCTCTCTCCGAAAGCCGCCGAGCGCCGCAGATTGTACACCTGTTTTAACGTTGGATATGAAAGGCAATTAGACAAAATTATCCAAAATGATTCCGTTTCATGGTTGCTAAATTAGTGTTGATCAACATTTACGATTGGCATACTATTGTTTGTAATTTAGCCGTTGAAATACAGGTGCTAACCCAACATGTTAGAATTGCCAGTGAAGAAAAGTAAAGTTACCTTCAGGCTTTAGGAACCTCTCTTGCCAATGCTAAGAACTGCTTCAATTTTAGAAAAAGAAACTTCTGATTATCTTTGACACGTTTTAAAGGATTAGGAAAAAGATGAAAAGCAGCTTACGGCCATACCTCTCTGGTTCCGCCCGATCTCGTCTGATCTCGGAAGCTAAGCAGAGCAGGGCCTGGTTAGTACCTGGATGGAAGACCGCCTGGGAATCCCAGGTGCCGTAAGCTTTTTCACTTCTCTCACCGAAAGCCGCCGAGCGCCGCAGATTGTACACCTACAAATTACAAAAAGAATATCACATTGTTGAAGAGATGCATGTTTAGTGTTGTTTTAACGTTGGATATGAAAGGAAATTAGACAATATTATCCAAAATGATTCCGTTTCATGATTGCTAAATTAGTGTTGATCAACATTTACGATTGGCATACTATTGTTTGTAATTTAGCCGTTGAAATACAGGTGCTAACCCAACATGTTAGAATTGCCAGTGAAGAAAAGTAAAGTTACCTTCAGGCTTTAGGAACCTCTCTTGCCAATGCTAAGAACTGCTTCAATTTTAGAAAAAGAAACTTCTGATTATCTTTGACACGTTTTAAAGGATTAGGAAAAAGATGAAAAGCAGCTTACGGCCATACCTCTCTGGTTCCGCCCGATCTCGTCTGATCTCGGAAGCTAAGCAGAGCAGGGCCTGGTTAGTACCTGGATGGAAGACCGCCTGGGAATCCCAGGTGCCGTAAGCTTTTTCACTTCTCTCTCCGAAAGCCGCCCAGCGCCGTAGATTGTACACCTGTTTTAAAGTTGGATATGAAAGGAAATTAGACAATATTATCCAAAATGATTCCGTTTCATGATTGCTAAATTAGTGTTGATCAACATTTACGATTGGCATACTATTGTTTGTAATTTAGCCGTTGAAATACAGGTGCTAACCCAACATGTTAGAATTGCCAGTGAAGAAAAGTAAAGTTACCTTCAGGCTTTAGGAACCTCTCTTGCCAATGCTAAGAACTGCTTCAATTTTAGAAAAAGAAACTTCTGATTATCTTTGACACGTTTTAAAGGATTAGGAAAAAGATGAAAAGTAGCTTACGGCCATACCTCTCTGGTTCCGCCCGATCTCGTCTGATCTCGGAAGCTAAGCAGAGCAGGGCCTGGTTAGTACCTGGATGGAAGACCGCCTGGGAATCCCAGGTGCCGTAAGCTTTTTCACTTCTCTCTCCGAAAGCCGCCCAGCGCCGTAGATTGTACACCTGTTTTAAAGTTGGATATGAAAGGAAATTAGACAATATTATCCAAAATGATTCCGTTTCATGATTGCTAAATTAGTGTTGATCAACATTTACGATTGGCATACTATTGTTTGTAATTTAGCCGTTGAAATACAGGTGCTAACCCAACATGTTAGAATTGCCAGTGAAGAAAAGTAAAGTTACCTTCAGGCTTTAGGAACCTCTCTTGCCAATGCTAAGAACTGCTTCAATTTTAGAAAAAGAAACTTCTGATTATCTTTGACACGTTTTAAAGGATTAGGAAAAAGATGAAAAGCAGCTTACGGCCATACCTCTCTGGTTCCGCCCGATCTCGTCTGATCTCGGAAGCTAAGCAGAGCAGGGCCTGGTTAGTACCTGGATGGAAGACCGCCTGGGAATCCCAGGTGCCGTAAGCTTTTTCACTTCTCTCTCCGAAAGCCGCCCAGCGCCGTAGATTGTACACCTGTTTTAAAGTTGGATATGAAAGGAAATTAGACAATATTATCCAAAATGATTCCGTTTCATGATTGCTAAATTAGTGTTGATCAACATTTACGATTGGCATACTATTGTTTGTAATTTAGCCGTTGAAATACAGGTGCTAACCCAACATGTTAGAATTGCCAGTGAAGAAAAGTAAAGTTACCTTCAGGCTTTAGGAACCTCTCTTGCCAATGCTAAGAACTGCTTCAATTTTAGAAAAAGAAACTTCTGATTATCTTTGACACGTTTTAAAGGATTAGGAAAAAGATGAAAAGCAGCTTACGGCCATACCTCTCTGGTTCCGCCCGATCTCGTCTGATCTCGGAAGCTAAGCAGAGCAGGGCCTGGTTAGTACCTGGATGGAAGACCGCCTGGGAATCCCAGGTGCCGTAAGCTTTTTCACTTCTCTCTCCGAAAGCCACCCAGCGCCGTAGATTGTACACCTGTTTTAAAGTTGGATATGAAAGGAAATTAGACAATATTATCCAAAATGATTCCGTTTCATGATTGCTAAATTAGTGTTGATCAACATTTACGATTGGCATACTATTGTTTGTAATTTAGCCGTTGAAATACAGGTGCTAACCCAACATGTTAGAATTGCCAGTGAAGAAAAGTAAAGTTACCTTCAGGCTTTAGGAACCTCTCTTGCCAATGCTAAGAACTGCTTCAATTTTAGAAAAAGAAACTTCTGATTATCTTTGACACGTTTTAAAGGATTAGGAAAAAGATGAAAAGCAGCTTACGGCCATACCTCTCTGGTTCCGCCCGATCTCGTCTGATCTCGGAAGCTAAGCAGAGCAGGGCCTGGTTAGTACCTGGATGGAAGACCGCCTGGGAATCCCAGGTGCCGTAAGCTTTTTCACTTCTCTCTCCGAAAGCCGCCGAGCGCCGCAGATTGTACACCTACAAATTACAAAAAGAATATCACATTGTTGAAGAGATGCATGTTTAGTGTTGTTTTAACGTTGGATATGAAAGGAAATTAGACAATATTATCCAAAATGATTCCGTTTCATGATTGCTAAATTAGTGTTGATCAACATTTACGATTGGCATACTATTGTTTGTAATTTAGCCGTTGAAATACAGGTGCTAACCCAACATGTTAGAATTGCCAGTGAAGAAAAGTAAAGTTACCTTCAGGCTTTAGGAACCTCTCTTGCCAATGCTAAGAACTGCTTCAATTTTAGAAAAAGAAACTTCTGATTATCTTTGACACGTTTTAAAGGATTAGGAAAAAGATGAAAAGCAGCTTACGGCCATACCTCTCTGGTTCCGCCCGATCTCGTCTGATCTCGGAAGCTAAGCAGAGCAGGGCCTGGTTAGTACCTGGATGGAAGACCGCCTGGGAATCCCAGGTGCCGTAAGCTTTTTCACTTCTCTCTCCGAAAGCCGCCGAGCGCCGCAGATTGTACACCTACAAATTACAAAAAGAATATCACATTGTTGAAGAGATGCATGTTTAGTGTTGTTTTAACGTTGGATACGAAAGGAAATTAGACAATATTATCCAAAATGATTCCGTTTCATGATTGCTAAATTAGTGTTGATCAACATTTACGATTGGCATACTATTGTTTGTAATTTAGCCGTTGAAATACAGGTGCTAACCCAACATGTTAGAATTGCCAGTGAAGAAAAGTAAAGTTACCTTCAGGCTTTAGGAACCTCTCTTGCCAATGCTAAGAACTGCTTCAATTTTAGAAAAAGAAACTTCTGATTATCTTTGACACGTTTTAAAGGATTAGGAAAAAGATGAAAAGCAGCTTACGGCCATACCCCTCTGGTTCCGCCCGATCTCGTCTGATCTCGGAAGCTAAGCAGAGCAGGGCCTGGTTAGTACCTGGATGGAAGACCGCCTGGGAATCCCAGGTGCCGTAAGCTTTTTCACTTCTCTCTCCGAAAGCCGCCGAGCGCCGCAGATTGTACACCTACAAATTACAAAAAGAATATCACATTGTTGAAGAGATGCATGTTTAGTGTTGTTTTAACGTTGGATATGAAAGGAAATTAGACAATATTATCCAAAATGATTCCGTTTCATGATTGCTAAATTAGTGTTGATCAACATTTACGATTGGCATACTATTGTTTGTAATTTAGCCGTTGAAATACAGGTGCTAACCCAACATGTTAGAATTGCCAGTGAAGAAAAGTAAAGTTACCTTCAGGCTTTAGGAACCTCTCTTGCCAATGCTAAGAACTGCTTCAATTTTAGAAAAAGAAACTTCTGATTATCTTTGACACGTTTTAAAGGATTAGGAAAAAGATGAAAAGCAGCTTACGGCCATACCTCTCTGGTTCCGCCCGATCTCGTCTGATCTCGGAAGCTAAGCAGAGCAGGGCCTGGTTAGTACCTGGATGGAAGACCGCCTGGGAATCCCAGGTGCCGAAAGCTTTTTCACTTCTCTCTCCGAAAGCCGCCGAGCGCCGCAGATTGTACACCTACAAATTACAAAAAGAATATCACATTGTTGAAGAGATGCATGTTTAGTGTTGTTTTAACGTTGGATATGAAAGGAAATTAGACAATATTATCCAAAATGATTCCGTTTCATGATTGCTAAATTAGTGTTGATCAACATTTACGATTGGCATACTATTGTTTGTAATTTAGCCGTTGAAATACAGGTGCTAACCCAACATGTTAGAATTGCCAGTGAAGAAAAGTAAAGTTACCTTCAGGCTTTAGGAACCTCTCTTGCCAATGCTAAGAACTGCTTCAATTTTAGAAAAAGAAACTTCTGATTATCTTTGACACGTTTTAAAGGATTAGGAAAAAGATGAAAAGCAGCTTACGGCCATACCTCTCTGGTTCCGCCCGATCTCGTCTGATCTCGGAAGCTAAGCAGAGCAGGGCCTGGTTAGTACCTGGATGGAAGACCGCCTGGGAATCCCAGGTGCCGTAAGCTTTTTCACTTCTCTCTCCGAAAGCCGCCCAGCGCCGTAGATTGTACACCTGTTGTAAAGTTGGATATGAAAGGAAATTAGACAATATTATCCAAAATGATTCCGTTTCATGATTGCTAAATTAGTGTTGATCAACATTTACGATTGGCATACTATTGTTTGTAATTTAGCCGTTGAAATACAGGTGCTAACCCAACATGTTAGAATTGCCAGTGAAGAAAAGTAAAGTTACCTTCAGGCTTTAGGAACCTCTCTTGCCAATGCTAAGAACTGCTTCAATTTTAGAAAAAGAAACTTCTGATTAACTTTGACACGTTTTAAAGGATTAGGAAAAAGATGAAAAGCAGCTTACGGCCATACCTCTCTGGTTCCGCCCGATCTCGTCTGATCTCGGAAGCTAAGCAGAGCAGGGCCTGGTTAGTACCTGGATGGAAGACCGCCTGGGAATCCCAGGTGCCGTAAGGTTTTTCACTTCTCTCTCTGAAAGCCGCCCAGCGCCGTAGCTTGTACACCTACACAATTGTAAAAAGTTTATCACATTGTAGAAGAGATGCAATAGGAAGAAGATGAAAGGTGGCTTACGTCCATACCATCGTCAGGCCATTTGAGGTGGCGGGGACTGCAATGGCCATTCACCGATTGGCTGGGACTCCTGGGCGGGTCTTCTCTAGTCCATCCAATTTTCGGCATGGGATGTCACAGCCTTCTTTGCATACCCTTATTTAACCCACACAAAGATGCCAACGGCAGGCGTGTCATAATTCATTGACGCATTATAAAGGATTAGGAAAAAGATAAAAAGCAGCTTACGGCCATACCTCTCTGGTTCCGCTCGATCTCGTCTGATCTCGGAAGCTAAGCAGAGCAGGGCCTGGTTAGTACCTGGATGGAAGACCGCCTGGGAATCTCAGGTGCCGTAAGCTTTTTCACTTCTCTCTCCGAAAGCCGCCGAGCGCCGCAGATTGTACACCTACAAATTACAAAAAGAATATCACATTGTTGAAGAGATGCATGTTTAGTGTTGTTTTAACGTTGGATATGAAAGGAAATTAGACAATATTATCCAAAATGATTCCGTTTCATGATTGCTAAATTAGTGTTGATCAACATTTACGATTGGCATACTATTGTTTGTAATTTAGCCGTTGAAATACAGGTGCTAACCCAACATGTTAGAATTGCCAGTGAAGAAAAGTAAAGTTACCTTCAGGCTTTAGGAACCTCTCTTGCCAATGCTAAGAACTGCTTCAATTTTAGAAAAAGAAACTTCTGATTATCTTTGACACGTTTTAAAGGATTAGGAAAAAGATGAAAAGCAGCTTACGGCCATACCTCTCTGGTTCCGCCCGATCTCGTCTGATCTCGGAAGCTAAGCAGAGCAGGGCCTGGTTAGTACCTGGATGGAAGACCGCCTGGGAATCCCAGGTGCCGTAAGCTTTTTCACTTCTCTCTCCGAAAGCCGCCCAGCGCCGTAGATTGTACACCTGTTTTAAAGTTGGATATGAAAGGAAATTAGACAATATTATCCAAAATGATTCCGTTTCATGATTGCTAAATTAGTGTTGATCAACATTTACGATTGGCATACTATTGTTTGTAATTTAGCCGTTGAAATACAGGTGCTAACCCAACATGTTAGAATTGCCAGTGAAGAAAAGTAAAGTTACCTTCAGGCTTTAGGAACCTCTCTTGCCAATGCTAAGAACTGCTTCAATTTTAGAAAAAGAAACTTCTGATTAACTTTGACACGTTTTAAAGGATTAGGAAAAAGATGAAAAGCAGCTTACGGCCATACCTCTCTGGTTCCGCCCGATCTCGTCTGATCTCGGAAGCTAAGCAGAGCAGGGCCTGGTTAGTACCTGGATGGAAGACCGCCTGGGAATCCCAGGTGCCGTAAGGTTTTTCACTTCTCTCTCTGAAAGCCGCCCAGCGCCGTAGCTTGTACACCTACACAATTGTAAAAAGTTTATCACATTGTAGAAGAGATGCAATAGGAAGAAGATGAAAGGTGGCTTACGTCCATACCATCGTCAGGCCATTTGAGGTGGCGGGGACTGCAATGGCCATTCACCGATTGGCTGGGACTCCTGGGCGGGTCTTCTCTAGTCCATCCAATTTTCGGCATGGGATGTCACAGCCTTCTTTGCATACCCTTATTTAACCCACACAAAGATGCCAACGGCAGGCGTGTCATAATTCATTGACGCATTATAAAGGATTAGGAAAAAGATAAAAAGCAGCTTACGGCCATACCTCTCTGGTTCCGCTCGATCTCGTCTGATCTCGGAAGCTAAGCAGAGCAGGGCCTGGTTAGTACCTGGATGGAAGACCGCCTGGGAATCTCAGGTGCCGTAAGCTTTTTCACTTCTCTCTCCGAAAGCCGCCGAGCGCCGCAGATTGTACACCTGTTTTAACGTTGGATATGAAAGGCAATTAGACAAAATTATCCAAAATGATTCCGTTTCATGGTTGCTAAATTAGTGTTGATCAACATTTACGATTGGCATACTATTGTTTGTAATTTAGCCGTTGAAATACAGGTGCTAACCCAACATGTTAGAATTGCCAGTGAAGAAAAGTAAAGTTACCTTCAGGCTTTAGGAACCTCTCTTGCCAATGCTAAGAACTGCTTCAATTTTAGAAAAAGAAACTTCTGATTATCTTTGACACGTTTTAAAGGATTAGGAAAAAGATGAAAAGCAGCTTACGGCCATACCTCTCTGGTTCCGCCCGATCTCGTCTGATCTCGGAAGCTAAGCAGAGCAGGGCCTGGTTAGTACCTGGATGGAAGACCGCCTGGGAATCCCAGGTGCCGTAAGCTTTTTCACTTCTCTCACCGAAAGCCGCCGAGCGCCGCAGATTGTACACCTACAAATTACAAAAAGAATATCACATTGTTGAAGAGATGCATGTTTAGTGTTGTTTTAACGTTGGATATGAAAGGAAATTAGACAATATTATCCAAAATGATTCCGTTTCATGATTGCTAAATTAGTGTTGATCAACATTTACGATTGGCATACTATTGTTTGTAATTTAGCCGTTGAAATACAGGTGCTAACCCAACATGTTAGAATTGCCAGTGAAGAAAAGTAAAGTTACCTTCAGGCTTTAGGAACCTCTCTTGCCAATGCTAAGAACTGCTTCAATTTTAGAAAAAGAAACTTCTGATTATCTTTGACACGTTTTAAAGGATTAGGAAAAAGATGAAAAGCAGCTTACGGCCATACCTCTCTGGTTCCGCCCGATCTCGTCTGATCTCGGAAGCTAAGCAGAGCAGGGCCTGGTTAGTACCTGGATGGAAGACCGCCTGGGAATCCCAGGTGCCGTAAGCTTTTTCACTTCTCTCTCCGAAAGCCGCCCAGCGCCGTAGATTGTACACCTGTTTTAAAGTTGGATATGAAAGGAAATTAGACAATATTATCCAAAATGATTCCGTTTCATGATTGCTAAATTAGTGTTGATCAACATTTACGATTGGCATACTATTGTTTGTAATTTAGCCGTTGAAATACAGGTGCTAACCCAACATGTTAGAATTGCCAGTGAAGAAAAGTAAAGTTACCTTCAGGCTTTAGGAACCTCTCTTGCCAATGCTAAGAACTGCTTCAATTTTAGAAAAAGAAACTTCTGATTATCTTTGACACGTTTTAAAGGATTAGGAAAAAGATGAAAAGTAGCTTACGGCCATACCTCTCTGGTTCCGCCCGATCTCGTCTGATCTCGGAAGCTAAGCAGAGCAGGGCCTGGTTAGTACCTGGATGGAAGACCGCCTGGGAATCCCAGGTGCCGTAAGCTTTTTCACTTCTCTCTCCGAAAGCCGCCCAGCGCCGTAGATTGTACACCTGTTTTAAAGTTGGATATGAAAGGAAATTAGACAATATTATCCAAAATGATTCCGTTTCATGATTGCTAAATTAGTGTTGATCAACATTTACGATTGGCATACTATTGTTTGTAATTTAGCCGTTGAAATACAGGTGCTAACCCAACATGTTAGAATTGCCAGTGAAGAAAAGTAAAGTTACCTTCAGGCTTTAGGAACCTCTCTTGCCAATGCTAAGAACTGCTTCAATTTTAGAAAAAGAAACTTCTGATTATCTTTGACACGTTTTAAAGGATTAGGAAAAAGATGAAAAGCAGCTTACGGCCATACCTCTCTGGTTCCGCCCGATCTCGTCTGATCTCGGAAGCTAAGCAGAGCAGGGCCTGGTTAGTACCTGGATGGAAGACCGCCTGGGAATCCCAGGTGCCGTAAGCTTTTTCACTTCTCTCTCCGAAAGCCGCCCAGCGCCGTAGATTGTACACCTGTTTTAAAGTTGGATATGAAAGGAAATTAGACAATATTATCCAAAATGATTCCGTTTCATGATTGCTAAATTAGTGTTGATCAACATTTACGATTGGCATACTATTGTTTGTAATTTAGCCGTTGAAATACAGGTGCTAACCCAACATGTTAGAATTGCCAGTGAAGAAAAGTAAAGTTACCTTCAGGCTTTAGGAACCTCTCTTGCCAATGCTAAGAACTGCTTCAATTTTAGAAAAAGAAACTTCTGATTATCTTTGACACGTTTTAAAGGATTAGGAAAAAGATGAAAAGCAGCTTACGGCCATACCTCTCTGGTTCCGCCCGATCTCGTCTGATCTCGGAAGCTAAGCAGAGCAGGGCCTGGTTAGTACCTGGATGGAAGACCGCCTGGGAATCCCAGGTGCCGTAAGCTTTTTCACTTCTCTCTCCGAAAGCCACCCAGCGCCGTAGATTGTACACCTGTTTTAAAGTTGGATATGAAAGGAAATTAGACAATATTATCCAAAATGATTCCGTTTCATGATTGCTAAATTAGTGTTGATCAACATTTACGATTGGCATACTATTGTTTGTAATTTAGCCGTTGAAATACAGGTGCTAACCCAACATGTTAGAATTGCCAGTGAAGAAAAGTAAAGTTACCTTCAGGCTTTAGGAACCTCTCTTGCCAATGCTAAGAACTGCTTCAATTTTAGAAAAAGAAACTTCTGATTATCTTTGACACGTTTTAAAGGATTAGGAAAAAGATGAAAAGCAGCTTACGGCCATACCTCTCTGGTTCCGCCCGATCTCGTCTGATCTCGGAAGCTAAGCAGAGCAGGGCCTGGTTAGTACCTGGATGGAAGACCGCCTGGGAATCCCAGGTGCCGTAAGCTTTTTCACTTCTCTCTCCGAAAGCCGCCGAGCGCCGCAGATTGTACACCTACAAATTACAAAAAGAATATCACATTGTTGAAGAGATGCATGTTTAGTGTTGTTTTAACGTTGGATACGAAAGGAAATTAGACAATATTATCCAAAATGATTCCGTTTCATGATTGCTAAATTAGTGTTGATCAACATTTACGATTGGCATACTATTGTTTGTAATTTAGCCGTTGAAATACAGGTGCTAACCCAACATGTTAGAATTGCCAGTGAAGAAAAGTAAAGTTACCTTCAGGCTTTAGGAACCTCTCTTGCCAATGCTAAGAACTGCTTCAATTTTAGAAAAAGAAACTTCTGATTATCTTTGACACGTTTTAAAGGATTAGGAAAAAGATGAAAAGCAGCTTACGGCCATACCCCTCTGGTTCCGCCCGATCTCGTCTGATCTCGGAAGCTAAGCAGAGCAGGGCCTGGTTAGTACCTGGATGGAAGACCGCCTGGGAATCCCAGGTGCCGTAAGCTTTTTCACTTCTCTCTCCGAAAGCCGCCGAGCGCCGCAGATTGTACACCTACAAATTACAAAAAGAATATCACATTGTTGAAGAGATGCATGTTTAGTGTTGTTTTAACGTTGGATATGAAAGGAAATTAGACAATATTATCCAAAATGATTCCGTTTCATGATTGCTAAATTAGTGTTGATCAACATTTACGATTGGCATACTATTGTTTGTAATTTAGCCGTTGAAATACAGGTGCTAACCCAACATGTTAGAATTGCCAGTGAAGAAAAGTAAAGTTACCTTCAGGCTTTAGGAACCTCTCTTGCCAATGCTAAGAACTGCTTCAATTTTAGAAAAAGAAACTTCTGATTATCTTTGACACGTTTTAAAGGATTAGGAAAAAGATGAAAAGCAGCTTACGGCCATACCTCTCTGGTTCCGCCCGATCTCGTCTGATCTCGGAAGCTAAGCAGAGCAGGGCCTGGTTAGTACCTGGATGGAAGACCGCCTGGGAATCCCAGGTGCCGAAAGCTTTTTCACTTCTCTCTCCGAAAGCCGCCGAGCGCCGCAGATTGTACACCTACAAATTACAAAAAGAATATCACATTGTTGAAGAGATGCATGTTTAGTGTTGTTTTAACGTTGGATATGAAAGGAAATTAGACAATATTATCCAAAATGATTCCGTTTCATGATTGCTAAATTAGTGTTGATCAACATTTACGATTGGCATACTATTGTTTGTAATTTAGCCGTTGAAATACAGGTGCTAACCCAACATGTTAGAATTGCCAGTGAAGAAAAGTAAAGTTACCTTCAGGCTTTAGGAACCTCTCTTGCCAATGCTAAGAACTGCTTCAATTTTAGAAAAAGAAACTTCTGATTATCTTTGACACGTTTTAAAGGATTAGGAAAAAGATGAAAAGCAGCTTACGGCCATACCTCTCTGGTTCCGCCCGATCTCGTCTGATCTCGGAAGCTAAGCAGAGCAGGGCCTGGTTAGTACCTGGATGGAAGACCGCCTGGGAATCCCAGGTGCCGTAAGCTTTTTCACTTCTCTCTCCGAAAGCCGCCCAGCGCCGTAGATTGTACACCTGTTGTAAAGTTGGATATGAAAGGAAATTAGACAATATTATCCAAAATGATTCCGTTTCATGATTGCTAAATTAGTGTTGATCAACATTTACGATTGGCATACTATTGTTTGTAATTTAGCCGTTGAAATACAGGTGCTAACCCAACATGTTAGAATTGCCAGTGAAGAAAAGTAAAGTTACCTTCAGGCTTTAGGAACCTCTCTTGCCAATGCTAAGAACTGCTTCAATTTTAGAAAAAGAAACTTCTGATTAACTTTGACACGTTTTAAAGGATTAGGAAAAAGATGAAAAGCAGCTTACGGCCATACCTCTCTGGTTCCGCCCGATCTCGTCTGATCTCGGAAGCTAAGCAGAGCAGGGCCTGGTTAGTACCTGGATGGAAGACCGCCTGGGAATCCCAGGTGCCGTAAGGTTTTTCACTTCTCTCTCTGAAAGCCGCCCAGCGCCGTAGCTTGTACACCTACACAATTGTAAAAAGTTTATCACATTGTAGAAGAGATGCAATAGGAAGAAGATGAAAGGTGGCTTACGTCCATACCATCGTCAGGCCATTTGAGGTGGCGGGGACTGCAATGGCCATTCACCGATTGGCTGGGACTCCTGGGCGGGTCTTCTCTAGTCCATCCAATTTTCGGCATGGGATGTCACAGCCTTCTTTGCATACCCTTATTTAACCCACACAAAGATGCCAACGGCAGGCGTGTCATAATTCATTGACGCATTATAAAGGATTAGGAAAAAGATAAAAAGCAGCTTACGGCCATACCTCTCTGGTTCCGCTCGATCTCGTCTGATCTCGGAAGCTAAGCAGAGCAGGGCCTGGTTAGTACCTGGATGGAAGACCGCCTGGGAATCTCAGGTGCCGTAAGCTTTTTCACTTCTCTCTCCGAAAGCCGCCGAGCGCCGCAGATTGTACACCTACAAATTACAAAAAGAATATCACATTGTTGAAGAGATGCATGTTTAGTGTTGTTTTAACGTTGGATATGAAAGGAAATTAGACAATATTATCCAAAATGATTCCGTTTCATGATTGCTAAATTAGTGTTGATCAACATTTACGATTGGCATACTATTGTTTGTAATTTAGCCGTTGAAATACAGGTGCTAACCCAACATGTTAGAATTGCCAGTGAAGAAAAGTAAAGTTACCTTCAGGCTTTAGGAACCTCTCTTGCCAATGCTAAGAACTGCTTCAATTTTAGAAAAAGAAACTTCTGATTATCTTTGACACGTTTTAAAGGATTAGGAAAAAGATGAAAAGCAGCTTACGGCCATACCTCTCTGGTTCCGCCCGATCTCGTCTGATCTCGGAAGCTAAGCAGAGCAGGGCCTGGTTAGTACCTGGATGGAAGACCGCCTGGGAATCCCAGGTGCCGTAAGCTTTTTCACTTCTCTCTCCGAAAGCCGCCCAGCGCCGTAGATTGTACACCTGTTTTAAAGTTGGATATGAAAGGAAATTAGACAATATTATCCAAAATGATTCCGTTTCATGATTGCTAAATTAGTGTTGATCAACATTTACGATTGGCATACTATTGTTTGTAATTTAGCCGTTGAAATACAGGTGCTAACCCAACATGTTAGAATTGCCAGTGAAGAAAAGTAAAGTTACCTTCAGGCTTTAGGAACCTCTCTTGCCAATGCTAAGAACTGCTTCAATTTTAGAAAAAGAAACTTCTGATTAACTTTGACACGTTTTAAAGGATTAGGAAAAAGATGAAAAGCAGCTTACGGCCATACCTCTCTGGTTCCGCCCGATCTCGTCTGATCTCGGAAGCTAAGCAGAGCAGGGCCTGGTTAGTACCTGGATGGAAGACCGCCTGGGAATCCCAGGTGCCGTAAGGTTTTTCACTTCTCTCTCTGAAAGCCGCCCAGCGCCGTAGCTTGTACACCTACACAATTGTAAAAAGTTTATCACATTGTAGAAGAGATGCAATAGGAAGAAGATGAAAGGTGGCTTACGTCCATACCATCGTCAGGCCATTTGAGGTGGCGGGGACTGCAATGGCCATTCACCGATTGGCTGGGACTCCTGGGCGGGTCTTCTCTAGTCCATCCAATTTTCGGCATGGGATGTCACAGCCTTCTTTGCATACCCTTATTTAACCCACACAAAGATGCCAACGGCAGGCGTGTCATAATTCATTGACGCATTATAAAGGATTAGGAAAAAGATAAAAAGCAGCTTACGGCCATACCTCTCTGGTTCCGCTCGATCTCGTCTGATCTCGGAAGCTAAGCAGAGCAGGGCCTGGTTAGTACCTGGATGGAAGACCGCCTGGGAATCTCAGGTGCCGTAAGCTTTTTCACTTCTCTCTCCGAAAGCCGCCGAGCGCCGCAGATTGTACACCTGTTTTAACGTTGGATATGAAAGGCAATTAGACAAAATTATCCAAAATGATTCCGTTTCATGGTTGCTAAATTAGTGTTGATCAACATTTACGATTGGCATACTATTGTTTGTAATTTAGCCGTTGAAATACAGGTGCTAACCCAACATGTTAGAATTGCCAGTGAAGAAAAGTAAAGTTACCTTCAGGCTTTAGGAACCTCTCTTGCCAATGCTAAGAACTGCTTCAATTTTAGAAAAAGAAACTTCTGATTATCTTTGACACGTTTTAAAGGATTAGGAAAAAGATGAAAAGCAGCTTACGGCCATACCTCTCTGGTTCCGCCCGATCTCGTCTGATCTCGGAAGCTAAGCAGAGCAGGGCCTGGTTAGTACCTGGATGGAAGACCGCCTGGGAATCCCAGGTGCCGTAAGCTTTTTCACTTCTCTCACCGAAAGCCGCCGAGCGCCGCAGATTGTACACCTACAAATTACAAAAAGAATATCACATTGTTGAAGAGATGCATGTTTAGTGTTGTTTTAACGTTGGATATGAAAGGAAATTAGACAATATTATCCAAAATGATTCCGTTTCATGATTGCTAAATTAGTGTTGATCAACATTTACGATTGGCATACTATTGTTTGTAATTTAGCCGTTGAAATACAGGTGCTAACCCAACATGTTAGAATTGCCAGTGAAGAAAAGTAAAGTTACCTTCAGGCTTTAGGAACCTCTCTTGCCAATGCTAAGAACTGCTTCAATTTTAGAAAAAGAAACTTCTGATTATCTTTGACACGTTTTAAAGGATTAGGAAAAAGATGAAAAGCAGCTTACGGCCATACCTCTCTGGTTCCGCCCGATCTCGTCTGATCTCGGAAGCTAAGCAGAGCAGGGCCTGGTTAGTACCTGGATGGAAGACCGCCTGGGAATCCCAGGTGCCGTAAGCTTTTTCACTTCTCTCTCCGAAAGCCGCCCAGCGCCGTAGATTGTACACCTGTTTTAAAGTTGGATATGAAAGGAAATTAGACAATATTATCCAAAATGATTCCGTTTCATGATTGCTAAATTAGTGTTGATCAACATTTACGATTGGCATACTATTGTTTGTAATTTAGCCGTTGAAATACAGGTGCTAACCCAACATGTTAGAATTGCCAGTGAAGAAAAGTAAAGTTACCTTCAGGCTTTAGGAACCTCTCTTGCCAATGCTAAGAACTACTTCAATTTTAGAAAAAGAAACTTCTGATTATCTTTGACACGTTTTAAAGGATTAGGAAAAAGATGAAAAGTAGCTTACGGCCATACCTCTCTGGTTCCGCCCGATCTCGTCTGATCTCGGAAGCTAAGCAGAGCAGGGCCTGGTTAGTACCTGGATGGAAGACCGCCTGGGAATCCCAGGTGCCGTAAGCTTTTTCACTTCTCTCTCCGAAAGCCGCCCAGCGCCGTAGATTGTACACCTGTTTTAAAGTTGGATATGAAAGGAAATTAGACAATATTATCCAAAATGATTCCGTTTCATGATTGCTAAATTAGTGTTGATCAACATTTACGATTGGCATACTATTGTTTGTAATTTAGCCGTTGAAATACAGGTGCTAACCCAACATGTTAGAATTGCCAGTGAAGAAAAGTAAAGTTACCTTCAGGCTTTAGGAACCTCTCTTGCCAATGCTAAGAACTGCTTCAATTTTAGAAAAAGAAACTTCTGATTATCTTTGACACGTTTTAAAGGATTAGGAAAAAGATGAAAAGCAGCTTACGGCCATACCTCTCTGGTTCCGCCCGATCTCGTCTGATCTCGGAAGCTAAGCAGAGCAGGGCCTGGTTAGTACCTGGATGGAAGACCGCCTGGGAATCCCAGGTGCCGTAAGCTTTTTCACTTCTCTCTCCGAAAGCCGCCCAGCGCCGTAGATTGTACACCTGTTTTAAAGTTGGATATGAAAGGAAATTAGACAATATTATCCAAAATGATTCCGTTTCATGATTGCTAAATTAGTGTTGATCAACATTTACGATTGGCATACTATTGTTTGTAATTTAGCCGTTGAAATACAGGTGCTAACCCAACATGTTAGAATTGCCAGTGAAGAAAAGTAAAGTTACCTTCAGGCTTTAGGAACCTCTCTTGCCAATGCTAAGAACTGCTTCAATTTTAGAAAAAGAAACTTCTGATTATCTTTGACACGTTTTAAAGGATTAGGAAAAAGATGAAAAGCAGCTTACGGCCATACCTCTCTGGTTCCGCCCGATCTCGTCTGATCTCGGAAGCTAAGCAGAGCAGGGCCTGGTTAGTACCTGGATGGAAGACCGCCTGGGAATCCCAGGTGCCGTAAGCTTTTTCACTTCTCTCTCCGAAAGCCACCCAGCGCCGTAGATTGTACACCTGTTTTAAAGTTGGATATGAAAGGAAATTAGACAATATTATCCAAAATGATTCCGTTTCATGATTGCTAAATTAGTGTTGATCAACATTTACGATTGGCATACTATTGTTTGTAATTTAGCCGTTGAAATACAGGTGCTAACCCAACATGTTAGAATTGCCAGTGAAGAAAAGTAAAGTTACCTTCAGGCTTTAGGAACCTCTCTTGCCAATGCTAAGAACTGCTTCAATTTTAGAAAAAGAAACTTCTGATTATCTTTGACACGTTTTAAAGGATTAGGAAAAAGATGAAAAGCAGCTTACGGCCATACCTCTCTGGTTCCGCCCGATCTCGTCTGATCTCGGAAGCTAAGCAGAGCAGGGCCTGGTTAGTACCTGGATGGAAGACCGCCTGGGAATCCCAGGTGCCGTAAGCTTTTTCACTTCTCTCTCCGAAAGCCGCCGAGCGCCGCAGATTGTACACCTACAAATTACAAAAAGAATATCACATTGTTGAAGAGATGCATGTTTAGTGTTGTTTTAACGTTGGATATGAAAGGAAATTAGACAATATTATCCAAAATGATTCCGTTTCATGATTGCTAAATTAGTGTTGATCAACATTTACGATTGGCATACTATTGTTTGTAATTTAGCCGTTGAAATACAGGTGCTAACCCAACATGTTAGAATTGCCAGTGAAGAAAAGTAAAGTTACCTTCAGGCTTTAGGAACCTCTCTTGCCAATGCTAAGAACTGCTTCAATTTTAGAAAAAGAAACTTCTGATTATCTTTGACACGTTTTAAAGGATTAGGAAAAAGATGAAAAGCAGCTTACGGCCATACCTCTCTGGTTCCGCCCGATCTCGTCTGATCTCGGAAGCTAAGCAGAGCAGGGCCTGGTTAGTACCTGGATGGAAGACCGCCTGGGAATCCCAGGTGCCGTAAGCTTTTTCACTTCTCTCTCCGAAAGCCGCCGAGCGCCGCAGATTGTACACCTACAAATTACAAAAAGAATATCACATTGTTGAAGAGATGCATGTTTAGTGTTGTTTTAACGTTGGATACGAAAGGAAATTAGACAATATTATCCAAAATGATTCCGTTTCATGATTGCTAAATTAGTGTTGATCAACATTTACGATTGGCATACTATTGTTTGTAATTTAGCCGTTGAAATACAGGTGCTAACCCAACATGTTAGAATTGCCAGTGAAGAAAAGTAAAGTTACCTTCAGGCTTTAGGAACCTCTCTTGCCAATGCTAAGAACTGCTTCAATTTTAGAAAAAGAAACTTCTGATTATCTTTGACACGTTTTAAAGGATTAGGAAAAAGATGAAAAGCAGCTTACGGCCATACCCCTCTGGTTCCGCCCGATCTCGTCTGATCTCGGAAGCTAAGCAGAGCAGGGCCTGGTTAGTACCTGGATGGAAGACCGCCTGGGAATCCCAGGTGCCGTAAGCTTTTTCACTTCTCTCTCCGAAAGCCGCCGAGCGCCGCAGATTGTACACCTACAAATTACAAAAAGAATATCACATTGTTGAAGAGATGCATGTTTAGTGTTGTTTTAACGTTGGATATGAAAGGAAATTAGACAATATTATCCAAAATGATTCCGTTTCATGATTGCTAAATTAGTGTTGATCAACATTTACGATTGGCATACTATTGTTTGTAATTTAGCCGTTGAAATACAGGTGCTAACCCAACATGTTAGAATTGCCAGTGAAGAAAAGTAAAGTTACCTTCAGGCTTTAGGAACCTCTCTTGCCAATGCTAAGAACTGCTTCAATTTTAGAAAAAGAAACTTCTGATTATCTTTGACACGTTTTAAAGGATTAGGAAAAAGATGAAAAGCAGCTTACGGCCATACCTCTCTGGTTCCGCCCGATCTCGTCTGATCTCGGAAGCTAAGCAGAGCAGGGCCTGGTTAGTACCTGGATGGAAGACCGCCTGGGAATCCCAGGTGCCGTAAGCTTTTTCACTTCTCTCTCCGAAAGCCGCCGAGCGCCGCAGATTGTACACCTACAAATTACAAAAAGAATATCACATTGTTGAAGAGATGCATGTTTAGTGTTGTTTTAACGTTGGATATGAAAGGAAATTAGACAATATTATCCAAAATGATTCCGTTTCATGATTGCTAAATTAGTGTTGATCAACATTTACGATTGGCATACTATTGTTTGTAATTTAGCCGTTGAAATACAGGTGCTAACCCAACATGTTAGAATTGCCAGTGAAGAAAAGTAAAGTTACCTTCAGGCTTTAGGAACCTCTCTTGCCAATGCTAAGAACTGCTTCAATTTTAGAAAAAGAAACTTCTGATTATCTTTGACACGTTTTAAAGGATTAGGAAAAAGATGAAAAGCAGCTTACGGCCATACCTCTCTGGTTCCGCCCGATCTCGTCTGATCTCGGAAGCTAAGCAGAGCAGGGCCTGGTTAGTACCTGGATGGAAGACCGCCTGGGAATCCCAGGTGCCGAAAGCTTTTTCACTTCTCTCTCCGAAAGCCGCCGAGCGCCGCAGATTGTACACCTACAAATTACAAAAAGAATATCACATTGTTGAAGAGATGCATGTTTAGTGTTGTTTTAACGTTGGATATGAAAGGAAATTAGACAATATTATCCAAAATGATTCCGTTTCATGATTGCTAAATTAGTGTTGATCAACATTTACGATTGGCATACTATTGTTTGTAATTTAGCCGTTGAAATACAGGTGCTAACCCAACATGTTAGAATTGCCAGTGAAGAAAAGTAAAGTTACCTTCAGGCTTTAGGAACCTCTCTTGCCAATGCTAAGAACTGCTTCAATTTTAGAAAAAGAAACTTCTGATTATCTTTGACACGTTTTAAAGGATTAGGAAAAAGATGAAAAGCAGCTTACGGCCATACCTCTCTGGTTCCGCCCGATCTCGTCTGATCTCGGAAGCTAAGCAGAGCAGGGCCTGGTTAGTACCTGGATGGAAGACCGCCTGGGAATCCCAGGTGCCGTAAGCTTTTTCACTTCTCTCTCCGAAAGCCGCCGAGCGCCGCAGATTGTACACCTACAAATTACAAAAAGAATATCACATTGTTGAAGAGATGCATGTTTAGTGTTGTTTTAACGTTGGATATGAAAGGAAATTAGACAATATTATCCAAAATGATTCCGTTTCATGATTGCTAAATTAGTGTTGATCAACATTTACGATTGGCATACTATTGTTTGTAATTTAGCCGTTGAAATACAGGTGCTAACCCAACATGTTAGAATTGCCAGTGAAGAAAAGTAAAGTTACCTTCAGGCTTTAGGAACCTCTCTTGCCAATGCTAAGAACTGCTTCAATTTTAGAAAAAGAAACTTCTGATTATCTTTGACACGTTTTAAAGGATTAGGAAAAAGATGAAAAGCAGCTTACGGCCATACCTCTCTGGTTCCGCCCGATCTCGTCTGATCTCGGAAGCTAAGCAGAGCAGGGCCTGGTTAGTACCTGGATGGAAGACCGCCTGGGAATCCCAGGTGCCGTAAGCTTTTTCACTTCTCTCTCCGAAAGCCGCCCAGCGCCGTAGATTGTACACCTGTTTTAAAGTTGGATATGAAAGGAAATTAGACAATATTATCCAAAATGATTCCGTTTCATGATTGCTAAATTAGTGTTGATCAACATTTACGATTGGCATACTATTGTTTGTAATTTAGCCGTTGAAATACAGGTGCTAACCCAACATGTTAGAATTGCCAGTGAAGAAAAGTAAAGTTACCTTCAGGCTTTAGGAACCTCTCTTGCCAATGCTAAGAACTGCTTCAATTTTAGAAAAAGAAACTTCTGATTAACTTTGACACGTTTTAAAGGATTAGGAAAAAGATGAAAAGCAGCTTACGGCCATACCTCTCTGGTTCCGCCCGATCTCGTCTGATCTCGGAAGCTAAGCAGAGCAGGGCCTGGTTAGTACATGGATGGAAGACCGCCTGGGAATCCCAGGTGCCGTAAGGTTTTTCACTTCTCTCTCTGAAAGCCGCCCAGCGCCGTAGATTGTACACCTACACAATTGTAAAAAGTTTATCACATTGTAGAAGAGATGCAATAGGAAGAAGATGAAAGGTGGCTTACGTCCATACCATCGTCAGGCCATTTGAGGTGGCGGGGACTGCAATGGCCATTCACCGATTGGCTGGGACTCCTGGGCGGGTCTTCTCTAGTCCATCCAATTTTCGGCATGGGATGTCACAGCCTTCTTTGCATACCCTTATTTAACCCACACAAAGATGCCAACGGCAGGCGTGTCATAATTCATTGACGCATTATAAAGGATTAGGAAAAAGATAAAAAGCAGCTTACGGCCATACCTCTCTGGTTCCGCCCGATCTCGTCTGATCTCGGAAGCTAAGCAGAGCAGGGCCTGGTTAGTACCTGGATGGAAGACCGCCTGGGAATCCCAGGTGCCGTAAGCTTTTTCACTTCTCTCTCCGAAAGCCGCCCAGCGCCGTAGATTGTACACCTGTTTTAAAGTTGGATATGAAAGGAAATTAGACAATATTATCCAAAATGATTCCGTTTCATGATTGCTAAATTAGTGTTGATCAACATTTACGATTGGCATACTATTGTTTGTAATTTAGCCGTTGAAATACAGGTGCTAACCCAACATGTTAGAATTGCCAGTGAAGAAAAGTAAAGTTACCTTCAGGCTTTAGGAACCTCTCTTGCCAATGCTAAGAACTGCTTCAATTTTAGAAAAAGAAACTTCTGATTATCTTTGACACGTTTTAAAGGATTAGGAAAAAGATGAAAAGCAGCTTACGGCCATACCTCTCTGGTTCCGCCCGATCTCGTCTGATCTCGGAAGCTAAGCAGAGCAGGGCCTGGTTAGTACCTGGATGGAAGACCGCCTGGGAATCCCAGGTGCCGTAAGCTTTTTCACTTCTCTCTCCGAAAGCCGCCGAGCGCCGCAGATTGTACACCTACAAATTACAAAAAGAATATCACATTGTTGAAGAGATGCATGTTTAGTGTTGTTTTAACGTTGGATATGAAAGGAAATTAGACAATATTATCCAAAATGATTCCGTTTCATGATTGCTAAATTAGTGTTGATCAACATTTACGATTGGCATACTATTGTTTGTAATTTAGCCGTTGAAATACAGGTGCTAACCCAACATGTTAGAATTGCCAGTGAAGAAAAGTAAAGTTACCTTCAGGCTTTAGGAACCTCTCTTGCCAATGCTAAGAACTGCTTCAATTTTAGAAAAAGAAACTTCTGATTATCTTTGACACGTTTTAAAGGATTAGGAAAAAGATGAAAAGCAGCTTACGGCCATACCTCTCTGGTTCCGCCCGATCTCGTCTGATCTCGGAAGCTAAGCAGAGCAGGGCCTGGTTAGTACCTGGATGGAAGACCGCCTGGGAATCCCAGGTGCCGAAAGCTTTTTCACTTCTCTCTCCGAAAGCCGCCGAGCGCCGCAGATTGTACACCTACAAATTACAAAAAGAATATCACATTGTTGAAGAGATGCATGTTTAGTGTTGTTTTAACGTTGGATATGAAAGGAAATTAGACAATATTATCCAAAATGATTCCGTTTCATGATTGCTAAATTAGTGTTGATCAACATTTACGATTGGCATACTATTGTTTGTAATTTAGCCGTTGAAATACAGGTGCTAACCCAACATGTTAGAATTGCCAGTGAAGAAAAGTAAAGTTACCTTCAGGCTTTAGGAACCTCTCTTGCCAATGCTAAGAACTGCTTCAATTTTAGAAAAAGAAACTTGTGATTATCTTTGACACGTTTTAAAGGATTAGGAAAAAGATGAAAAGCAGCTTACGGCCATACCTCTCTGGTTCCGCCCGATCTCGTCTGATCTCGGAAGCTAAGCAGAGCAGGGCCTGGTTAGTACCTGGATGGAAGACCGCCTGGGAATCCCAGGTGCCGTAAGCTTTTTCACTTCTCTCTCCGAAAGCCGCCGAGCGCCGCAGATTGTACACCTACAAATTACAAAAAGAATATCACATTGTTGAAGAGATGCATGTTTAGTGTTGTTTTAACGTTGGATACGAAAGGAAATTAGACAATATTATCCAAAATGATTCCGTTTCATGATTGCTAAATTAGTGTTGATCAACATTTACGATTGGCATACTATTGTTTGTAATTTAGCCGTTGAAATACAGGTGCTAACCCAACATGTTAGAATTGCCAGTGAAGAAAAGTAAAGTTACCTTCAGGCTTTAGGAACCTCTCTTGCCAATGCTAAGAACTGCTTCAATTTTAGAAAAAGAAACTTCTGATTATCTTTGACACGTTTTAAAGGATTAGGAAAAAGATGAAAAGCAGCTTACGGCCATACCCCTCTGGTTCCGCCCGATCTCGTCTGATCTCGGAAGCTAAGCAGAGCAGGGCCTGGTTAGTACCTGGATGGAAGACCGCCTGGGAATCCCAGGTGCCGTAAGCTTTTTCACTTCTCTCTCCGAAAGCCGCCGAGCGCCGCAGATTGTACACCTACAAATTACAAAAAGAATATCACATTGTTGAAGAGATGCATGTTTAGTGTTGTTTTAACGTTGGATATGAAAGGAAATTAGACAATATTATCCAAAATGATTCCGTTTCATGATTGCTAAATTAGTGTTGATCAACATTTACGATTGGCATACTATTGTTTGTAATTTAGCCGTTGAAATACAGGTGCTAACCCAACATGTTAGAATTGCCAGTGAAGAAAAGTAAAGTTACCTTCAGGCTTTAGGAACCTCTCTTGCCAATGCTAAGAACTGCTTCAATTTTAGAAAAAGAAACTTCTGATTATCTTTGACACGTTTTAAAGGATTAGGAAAAAGATGAAAAGCAGCTTACGGCCATACCTCTCTGGTTCCGCCCGATCTCGTCTGATCTCGGAAGCTAAGCAGAGCAGGGCCTGGTTAGTACCTGGATGGAAGACCGCCTGGGAATCCCAGGTGCCGTAAGCTTTTTCACTTCTCTCTCCGAAAGCCGCCGAGCGCCGCAGATTGTACACCTACAAATTACAAAAAGAATATCACATTGTTGAAGAGATGCATGTTTAGTGTTGTTTTAACGTTGGATATGAAAGGAAATTAGACAATATTATCCAAAATGATTCCGTTTCATGATTGCTAAATTAGTGTTGATCAACATTTACGATTGGCATACTATTGTTTGTAATTTAGCCGTTGAAATACAGGTGCTAACCCAACATGTTAGAATTGCCAGTGAAGAAAAGTAAAGTTACCTTCAGGCTTTAGGAACCTCTCTTGCCAATGCTAAGAACTGCTTCAATTTTAGAAAAAGAAACTTCTGATTATCTTTGACACGTTTTAAAGGATTAGGAAAAAGATGAAAAGCAGCTTACGGCCATACCTCTCTGGTTCCGCCCGATCTCGTCTGATCTCGGAAGCTAAGCAGAGCAGGGCCTGGTTAGTACCTGGATGGAAGACCGCCTGGGAATCCCAGGTGCCGAAAGCTTTTTCACTTCTCTCTCCGAAAGCCGCCGAGCGCCGCAGATTGTACACCTACAAATTACAAAAAGAATATCACATTGTTGAAGAGATGCATGTTTAGTGTTGTTTTAACGTTGGATATGAAAGGAAATTAGACAATATTATCCAAAATGATTCCGTTTCATGATTGCTAAATTAGTGTTGATCAACATTTACGATTGGCATACTATTGTTTGTAATTTAGCCGTTGAAATACAGGTGCTAACCCAACATGTTAGAATTGCCAGTGAAGAAAAGTAAAGTTACCTTCAGGCTTTAGGAACCTCTCTTGCCAATGCTAAGAACTGCTTCAATTTTAGAAAAAGAAACTTCTGATTATCTTTGACACGTTTTAAAGGATTAGGAAAAAGATGAAAAGCAGCTTACGGCCATACCTCTCTGGTTCCGCCCGATCTCGTCTGATCTCGGAAGCTAAGCAGAGCAGGGCCTGGTTAGTACCTGGATGGAAGACCGCCTGGGAATCCCAGGTGCCGTAAGCTTTTTCACTTCTCTCTCCGAAAGCCGCCCAGCGCCGTAGATTGTACACCTGTTGTAAAGTTGGATATGAAAGGAAATTAGACAATATTATCCAAAATGATTCCGTTTCATGATTGCTAAATTAGTGTTGATCAACATTTACGATTGGCATACTATTGTTTGTAATTTAGCCGTTGAAATACAGGTGCTAACCCAACATGTTAGAATTGCCAGTGAAGAAAAGTAAAGTTACCTTCAGGCTTTAGGAACCTCTCTTGCCAATGCTAAGAACTGCTTCAATTTTAGAAAAAGAAACTTCTGATTAACTTTGACACGTTTTAAAGGATTAGGAAAAAGATGAAAAGCAGCTTACGGCCATACCTCTCTGGTTCCGCCCGATCTCGTCTGATCTCGGAAGCTAAGCAGAGCAGGGCCTGGTTAGTACCTGGATGGAAGACCGCCTGGGAATCCCAGGTGCCGTAAGGTTTTTCACTTCTCTCTCTGAAAGCCGCCCAGCGCCGTAGCTTGTACACCTACACAATTGTAAAAAGTTTATCACATTGTAGAAGAGATGCAATAGGAAGAAGATGAAAGGTGGCTTACGTCCATACCATCGTCAGGCCATTTGAGGTGGCGGGGACTGCAATGGCCATTCACCGATTGGCTGGGACTCCTGGGCGGGTCTTCTCTAGTCCATCCAATTTTCGGCATGGGATCTCACAGCCTTCTTTGCATACCCTTATTTAACCCACACAAAGATGCCAACGGCAGGCGTGTCATAATTCATTGACGCATTATAAAGGATTAGGAAAAAGATAAAAAGCAGCTTACGGCCATACCTCTCTGGTTCCGCTCGATCTCGTCTGATCTCGGAAGCTAAGCAGAGCAGGGCCTGGTTAGTACCTGGATGGAAGACCGCCTGGGAATCTCAGGTGCCGTAAGCTTTTTCACTTCTCTCTCCGAAAGCCGCCGAGCGCCGCAGATTGTACACCTGTTTTAACGTTGGATATGAAAGGCAATTAGACAAAATTATCCAAAATGATTCCGTTTCATGGTTGCTAAATTAGTGTTGATCAACATTTACGATTGGCATACTATTGTTTGTAATTTAGCCGTTGAAATACAGGTGCTAACCCAACATGTTAGAATTGCCAGTGAAGAAAAGTAAAGTTACCTTCAGGCTTTAGGAACCTCTCTTGCCAATGCTAAGAACTGCTTCAATTTTAGAAAAAGAAACTTCTGATTAACTTTGACACGTTTTAAAGGATTAGGAAAAAGATGAAAAGCAGCTTACGGCCATACCTCTCTGGTTCCGCCCGATCTCGTCTGATCTCGGAAGCTAAGCAGAGCAGGGCCTGGTTAGTACCTGGATGGAAGACCGCCTGGGAATCCCAGGTGCCGTAAGGTTTTTCACTTCTCTCTCTGAAAGCCGCCCAGCGCCGTAGCTTGTACACCTACACAATTGTAAAAAGTTTATCACATTGTAGAAGAGATGCAATAGGAAGAAGATGAAAGGTGGCTTACGTCCATACCATCGTCAGGCCATTTGAGGTGGCGGGGACTGCAATGGCCATTCACCGATTGGCTGGGACTCCTGGGCGGGTCTTCTCTAGTCCATCCAATTTTCGGCATGGGATGTCACAGCCTTCTTTGCATACCCTTATTTAACCCACACAAAGATGCCAACGGCAGGCGTGTCATAATTCATTGACGCATTATAAAGGATTAGGAAAAAGATAAAAAGCAGCTTACGGCCATACCTCTCTGGTTCCGCCCGATCTCGTCTGATCTCGGAAGCTAAGCAGAGCAGGGCCTGGTTAGTACCTGGATGGAAGACCGCCTGGGAATCCCAGGTGCCGTAAGCTTTTTCACTTCTCTCTCCGAAAGCCGCCCAGCGCCGTAGATTGTACACCTGTTTTAAAGTTGGATATGAAAGGAAATTAGACAATATTATCCAAAATGATTCCGTTTCATGATTGCTAAATTAGTGTTGATCAACATTTACGATTGGCATACTATTGTTTGTAATTTAGCCGTTGAAATACAGGTGCTAACCCAACATGTTAGAATTGCCAGTGAAGAAAAGTAAAGTTACCTTCAGGCTTTAGGAACCTCTCTTGCCAATGCTAAGAACTGCTTCAATTTTAGAAAAAGAAACTTCTGATTATCTTTGACACGTTTTAAAGGATTAGGAAAAAGATGAAAAGCAGCTTACGGCCATACCTCTCTGGTTCCGCCCGATCTCGTCTGATCTCGGAAGCTAAGCAGAGCAGGGCCTGGTTAGTACCTGGATGGAAGACCGCCTGGGAATCCCAGGTGCCGTAAGCTTTTTCACTTCTCTCTCCGAAAGCCGCCGAGCGCCGCAGATTGTACACCTACAAATTACAAAAAGAATATCACATTGTTGAAGAGATGCATGTTTAGTGTTGTTTTAACGTTGGATATGAAAGGAAATTAGACAATATTATCCAAAATGATTCCGTTTCATGATTGCTAAATTAGTGTTGATCAACATTTACGATTGGCATACTATTGTTTGTAATTTAGCCGTTGAAATACAGGTGCTAACCCAACATGTTAGAATTGCCAGTGAAGAAAAGTAAAGTTACCTTCAGGCTTTAGGAACCTCTCTTGCCAATGCTAAGAACTGCTTCAATTTTAGAAAAAGAAACTTCTGATTATCTTTGACACGTTTTAAAGGATTAGGAAAAAGATGAAAAGCAGCTTACGGCCATACCTCTCTGGTTCCGCCCGATCTCGTCTGATCTCGGAAGCTAAGCAGAGCAGGGCCTGGTTAGTACCTGGATGGAAGACCGCCTGGGAATCCCAGGTGCCGAAAGCTTTTTCACTTCTCTCTCCGAAAGCCGCCGAGCGCCGCAGATTGTACACCTACAAATTACAAAAAGAATATCACATTGTTGAAGAGATGCATGTTTAGTGTTGTTTTAACGTTGGATATGAAAGGAAATTAGACAATATTATCCAAAATGATTCCGTTTCATGATTGCTAAATTAGTGTTGATCAACATTTACGATTGGCATACTATTGTTTGTAATTTAGCCGTTGAAATACAGGTGCTAACCCAACATGTTAGAATTGCCAGTGAAGAAAAGTAAAGTTACCTTCAGGCTTTAGGAACCTCTCTTGCCAATGCTAAGAACTGCTTCAATTTTAGAAAAAGAAACTTCTGATTATCTTTGACACGTTTTAAAGGATTAGGAAAAAGATGAAAAGCAGCTTACGGCCATACCTCTCTGGTTCCGCCCGATCTCGTCTGATCTCGGAAGCTAAGCAGAGCAGGGCCTGGTTAGTACCTGGATGGAAGACCGCCTGGGAATCCCAGGTGCCGTAAGCTTTTTCACTTCTCTCTCCGAAAGCCGCCCAGCGCCGTAGATTGTACACCTGTTGTAAAGTTGGATATGAAAGGAAATTAGACAATATTATCCAAAATGATTCCGTTTCATGATTGCTAAATTAGTGTTGATCAACATTTACGATTGGCATACTATTGTTTGTAATTTAGCCGTTGAAATACAGGTGCTAACCCAACATGTTAGAATTGCCAGTGAAGAAAAGTAAAGTTACCTTCAGGCTTTAGGAACCTCTCTTGCCAATGCTAAGAACTGCTTCAATTTTAGAAAAAGAAACTTCTGATTAACTTTGACACGTTTTAAAGGATTAGGAAAAAGATGAAAAGCAGCTTACGGCCATACCTCTCTGGTTCCGCCCGATCTCGTCTGATCTCGGAAGCTAAGCAGAGCAGGGCCTGGTTAGTACCTGGATGGAAGACCGCCTGGGAATCCCAGGTGCCGTAAGGTTTTTCACTTCTCTCTCTGAAAGCCGCCCAGCGCCGTAGCTTGTACACCTACACAATTGTAAAAAGTTTATCACATTGTAGAAGAGATGCAATAGGAAGAAGATGAAAGGTGGCTTACGTCCATACCATCGTCAGGCCATTTGAGGTGGCGGGGACTGCAATGGCCATTCACCGATTGGCTGGGACTCCTGGGCGGGTCTTCTCTAGTCCATCCAATTTTCGGCATGGGATGTCACAGCCTTCTTTGCATACCCTTATTTAACCCACACAAAGATGCCAACGGCAGGCGTGTCATAATTCATTGACGCATTATAAAGGATTAGGAAAAAGATAAAAAGCAGCTTACGGCCATACCTCTCTGGTTCCGCTCGATCTCGTCTGATCTCGGAAGCTAAGCAGAGCAGGGCCTGGTTAGTACCTGGATGGAAGACCGCCTGGGAATCCCAGGTGCCGTAAGCTTTTTCACTTCTCTCTCCGAAAGCCGCCCAGCGCCGTAGATTGTACACCTGTTTTAAAGTTGGATATGAAAGGAAATTAGACAATATTATCCAAAATGATTCCGTTTCATGATTGCTAAATTAGTGTTGATCAACATTTACGATTGGCATACTATTGTTTGTAATTTAGCCGTTGAAATACAGGTGCTAACCCAACATGTTAGAATTGCCAGTGAAGAAAAGTAAAGTTACCTTCAGGCTTTAGGAACCTCTCTTGCCAATGCTAAGAACTGCTTCAATTTTAGAAAAAGAAACTTCTGATTATCTTTGACACGTTTTAAAGGATTAGGAAAAAGATGAAAAGCAGCTTACGGCCATACCTCTCTGGTTCCGCCCGATCTCGTCTGATCTCGGAAGCTAAGCAGAGCAGGGCCTAGTTAGTACCTGGATGGAAGACCGCCTGGGAATCCCAGGTGCCGTAAGCTTTTTCACTTCTCTCTCTGAAAGCCGCCCAGCGCCGTAGATTGTACACCTACACAATTGTAAAAAAAATTTCACATTGTAGAAGAGATGCAATAGGAAGAAGATGAAAGGTGGCTTACGTCCATACCATCGTCAGGCCATTTGAGGTGGCGGGGACTGCAATGGCCATTCACCGATTGGCTGGGACTCCTGGGCGGGTCTTCTCTAGTCCATCCAATTTTCGGCATGGGATGTCACAGCCTTCTTTGCATACCCTTATTTAACCCACACAAAGATGCCAACGGCAGGCGTGTCATAATTCATTGACGCATTATAAAGGATTAGGAAAAAGATGAAAAGCAGCTTACGGCCATACCTCTCTGGTTCCGCCCGATCTCGTCTGATCTTGGAAGCTAAGCAGAGCAGGGCCTGGTTAGTACCTGGATGGAAGACCGCCTGGGAATCCAAGGTGCCGTAAGCTTTTTCACTTCTCTCTCTGAAAGCCGCCCAGCGCCGTAGATTGTACACCTACACAATTGTAAAAAAAATTTCACATTGTAGAAGAGATGCAATAGGAAGAAGATGAAAGGTGGCTTACGTCCATACCATCGTCAGGCCATTTGAGGTGGCGGGGACTGCAATGGCCATTCACCGATTGGCTGGGACTCCTGGGCGGGTCTTCTCTAGTCCATCCAATTTTCGGCATGGGATGTCACAGCCTTCTTTGCATACCCTTATTTAACCCACACAAAGATGCCAACGGCAGGCGTGTCATAATTCATTGACGCATTATAAAGGATTAGGAAAAAGATGAAAAGCAGCTTACAGCCATACCTCTCTGGTTCCGCCCGATCTCGTCTGATCTCGGAAGCTAAGCAGAGCAGGGCCTGGTTAGTACCTGGATGGAAGACCGCCTGGGAATCCCAGGTGCCGTAAGCTTTTTCACTTCTCTCTCTGAAAGCCGCCCAGCGCCGTAGATTGTACACCTACACAATTGTAAAAAAAATTTCACATTGTAGAAGAGATGCAATAGGAAGAAGATGAAAGGTGGCTTACGTCCATACCATCGTCAGGCCATTTGAGGTGGCGGGGACTGCAATGGCCATTCACCGATTGGCTGGGACTCCTGGGCGGGTCTTCTCTAGTCCATCCAATTTTCGGCATGGGATGTCACAGCCTTCTTTGCATACCCTTATTTAACCCACACAAAGATGCCAACGGCAGGCGTGTCATAATTCATTGACGCATTATAAAGGATTAGGAAAAAGATGAAAAGCAGCTTACGGCCATACCTCTCTGGTTCCGCCCGATCTCGTCTGATCTCGGAAGCTAAGCAGAGCAGGGCCTGGTTAGTACCTGGATGGAAGACCGCCTGGGAATCCCAGGTGCCGTAAGCTTTTTCACTTCTCTCTCCGAAAGCCGCCCAGCGCCGTAGATTGTACACCTGTTTTAAAGTTGGATATGAAAGGAAATTAGACAATATTATCCAAAATGATTCCGTTTCATGATTGCTAAATTAGTGTTGATCAACATTTACGATTGGCATACTATTGTTTGTAATTTAGCCGTTGAAATACAGGTGCTAACCCAACATGTTAGAATTGCCAGTGAAGAAAAGTAAAGTTACCTTCAGGCTTTAGGAACCTCTCTTGCCAATGCTAAGAACTGCTTCAATTTTAGAAAAAGAAACTTCTGATTATCTTTGACACGTTTTAAAGGATTAGGAAAAAGATGAAAAGCAGCTTACGGCCATACCTCTCTGGTTCCGCCCGATCTCGTCTGATCTCGGAAGCTAAGCAGAGCAGGGCCTAGTTAGTACCTGGATGGAAGACCGCCTGGGAATCCCAGGTGCCGTAAGCTTTTTCACTTCTCTCTCTGAAAGCCGCCCAGCGCCGTAGATTGTACACCTACACAATTGTAAAAAAAAATTCACATTGTAGAAGAGATGCAATAGGAAGAAGATGAAAGGTGGCTTACGTCCATACCATCGTCAGGCCATTTGAGGTGGCGGGGACTGCAATGGCCATTCACCGATTGGCTGGGACTCCTGGGCGGGTCTTCTCTAGTCCATCCAATTTTCGGCATGGGATGTCACAGCCTTCTTTGCATACCCTTATTTAACCCACACAAAGATGCCAACGGCAGGCGTGTCATAATTCATTGACGCATTATAAAGGATTAGGAAAAAGATGAAAAGCAGCTTACGGCCATACCTCTCTGGTTCCGCCCGATCTCGTCTGATCTCGGAAGCTAAGCAGAGCAGGGCCTGGTTAGTACCTGGATGGAAGACCGCCTGGGAATCCCAGGTGCCGTAAGCTTTTTCACTTCTCTCTCCGAAAGCTGCCGAGCGCCGCAGATTGTACACCTACAAATTACAAAAAGAACATCACATTGTTGAAGAGATGCATGTTTAGTGTTGTTTTAACGTTGGATATGAAAGGAAATTAGACAATATTATCCAAAATGATTCCGTTTCATGATTGCTAAATTAGTGTTGATCAACATTTACGATTGGCATACTATTGTTTGTAATTTAGCCGTTGAAATACAGGTGCTAACCCAACATGTTAGAATTGCCAGTGAAGAAAAGTAAAGTTACCTTCAGGCTTTAGGAACCTCTCTTGCCAATGCTAAGAACTGCTTCAATTTTAGAAAAAGAAACTTCTGATTATCTTTGACACGTTTTAAAGGATTAGGAAAAAGATGAAAAGCAGCTTACGGCCATACCTCTCTGGTTCCGCCCGATCTCGTCTGATCTCGGAAGCTAAGCAGAGCAGGGCCTGGTTAGTACCTGGATGGAAGACCGCCTGGGAATCCCAGGTGCCGTAAGCTTTTTCACTTCTCTCTCCGAAAGCCGCCGAGCGCCGCAGATTGTACACCTACAAATTACAAAAAGAACATCACATTGTTGAAGAGATGCATGTTTAGTGTTGTTTTAACGTTGGATATGAAAGGAAATTAGACAATATTATCCAAAATGATTCCGTTTCATGATTGCTAAATTAGTGTTGATCAACATTTACGATTGGCATACTATTGTTTGTAATTTAGCCGTTGAAATACAGGTGCTAACCCAACATGTTAGAATTGCCAGTGAAGAAAAGTAAAGTTACCTTCAGGCTTTAGGAACCTCTCTTGCCAATGCTAAGAACTGCTTCAATTTTAGAAAAAGAAACTTCTGATTATCTTTGACACGTTTTAAAGGATTAGGAAAAAGATGAAAAGCAGCTTACGGCCATACCTCTCTGGTTCCGCCCGATCTCGTCTGATCTCGGAAGCTAAGCAGAGCAGGGCCTGGTTAGTACCTGGATGGAAGACCGCCTGGGAATCCCAGGTGCCGTAAGCTTTTTCACTTCTCTCTCTGAAAGCCGCCCAGCGCCGTAGATTGTACACCTACACAATTGTAAAAAAAAATTCACATTGTAGAAGAGATGCAATAGGAAGAAGATGAAAGGTGGCTTACGTCCATACCATCGTCAGGCCATTTGAGGTGGCGGGGACTGCAATGGCCATTCACCGATTGGCTGGGACTCCTGGGCGGGTCTTCTCTAGTCCATCCAATTTTCGGCATGGGATGTCACAGCCTTCTTTGCATACCCTTATTTAACCCACACAAAGATGCCAACGGCAGGCGTGTCATAATTCATTGACGCATTATAAAGGATTAGGAAAAAGATGAAAAGCAGCTTACGGCCATACCTCTCTGGTTCCGCCCGATCTCGTCTGATCTCGGAAGCTAAGCAGAGCAGGGCCTGGTTAGTACCTGGATGGAAGACCGCCTGGGAATCCCAGGTGCCGTAAGCTTTTTCACTTCTCTCTCTGAAAGCCGCCCAGCGCCGTAGATTGTACACCTACACAATTGTAAAAAAAATTTCACATTGTAGAAGAGATGCAATAGGAAGAAGATGAAAGGTGGCTTACGTCCATACCATCGTCAGGCCATTTGAGGTGGCGGGGACTGCAATGGCCATTCACCGATTGGCTGGGACTCCTGGGCGGGTCTTCTCTAGTCCATCCAATTTTTGGCATGGGATGTCACAGCCTTCTTTGCATACCCTTATTTAACCCACACAAAGATGCCAACGGCAGGCGTGTCATAATTCATTGACGCATTATAAAGGATTAGGAAAAAGATGAAAAGCAGCTTACGGCCATACCTCTCTGGTTCCGCCCGATCTCGTCTGATCTCGGAAGCTAAGCAGAGCAGGGCCTGGTTAGTACCTGGATGGAAGACCGCCTGGGAATCCCAGGTGCCGTAAGCTTTTTCACTTCTCTCTCCGAAAGCCGCCCAGCGCCGTAGATTGTACACCTGTTTTAAAGTTGGATATGAAAGGAAATTAGACAATATTATCCAAAATGATTCCGTTTCATGATTGCTAAATTAGTGTTGATCAACATTTACGATTGGCATACTATTGTTTGTAATTTAGCCGTTGAAATACAGGTGCTAACCCAACATGTTAGAATTGCCAGTGAAGAAAAGTAAAGTTACCTTCAGGCTTTAGGAACCTCTCTTGCCAATGCTAAGAACTGCTTCAATTTTAGAAAAAGAAACTTCTGATTATCTTTGACACGTTTTAAAGGATTAGGAAAAAGATGAAAAGCAGCTTACGGCCATACCTCTCTGGTTCCGCCCGATCTCGTCTGATCTCGGAAGCTAAGCAGAGCAGGGCCTAGTTAGTACCTGGATGGAAGACCGCCTGGGAATCCCAGGTGCCGTAAGCTTTTTCACTTCTCTCTCTGAAAGCCGCCCAGCGCCGTAGATTGTACACCTACACAATTGTAAAAAAAATTTCACATTGTAGAAGAGATGCAATAGGAAGAAGATGAAAGGTGGCTTACGTCCATACCATCGTCAGGCCATTTGAGGTGGCGGGGACTGCAATGGCCATTCACCGATTGGCTGGGACTCCTGGGCGGGTCTTCTCTAGTCCATCCAATTTTCGGCATGGGATGTCACAGCCTTCTTTGCATACCCTTATTTAACCCACACAAAGATGCCAACGGCAGGCGTGTCATAATTCATTGACGCATTATAAAGGATTAGGAAAAAGATGAAAAGCAGCTTACGGCCATACCTCTCTGGTTCCGCCCGATCTCGTCTGATCTTGGAAGCTAAGCAGAGCAGGGCCTGGTTAGTACCTGGATGGAAGACCGCCTGGGAATCCAAGGTGCCGTAAGCTTTTTCACTTCTCTCTCTGAAAGCCGCCCAGCGCCGTAGATTGTACACCTACACAATTGTAAAAAAAATTTCACATTGTAGAAGAGATGCAATAGGAAGAAGATGAAAGGTGGCTTACGTCCATACCATCGTCAGGCCATTTGAGGTGGCGGGGACTGCAATGGCCATTCACCGATTGGCTGGGACTCCTGGGCGGGTCTTCTCTAGTCCATCCAATTTTCGGCATGGGATGTCACAGCCTTCTTTGCATACCCTTATTTAACCCACACAAAGATGCCAACGGCAGGCGTGTCATAATTCATTGACGCATTATAAAGGATTAGGAAAAAGATGAAAAGCAGCTTACAGCCATACCTCTCTGGTTCCGCCCGATCTCGTCTGATCTCGGAAGCTAAGCAGAGCAGGGCCTGGTTAGTACCTGGATGGAAGACCGCCTGGGAATCCCAGGTGCCGTAAGCTTTTTCACTTCTCTCTCTGAAAGCCGCCCAGCGCCGTAGATTGTACACCTACACAATTGTAAAAAAAATTTCACATTGTAGAAGAGATGCAATAGGAAGAAGATGAAAGGTGGCTTACGTCCATACCATCGTCAGGCCATTTGAGGTGGCGGGGACTGCAATGGCCATTCACCGATTGGCTGGGACTCCTGGGCGGGTCTTCTCTAGTCCATCCAATTTTCGGCATGGGATGTCACAGCCTTCTTTGCATACCCTTATTTAACCCACACAAAGATGCCAACGGCAGGCGTGTCATAATTCATTGACGCATTATAAAGGATTAGGAAAAAGATGAAAAGCAGCTTACGGCCATACCTCTCTGGTTCCGCCCGATCTCGTCTGATCTCGGAAGCTAAGCAGAGCAGGGCCTGGTTAGTACCTGGATGGAAGACCGCCTGGGAATCCCAGGTGCCGTAAGCTTTTTCACTTCTCTCTCCGAAAGCCGCCCAGCGCCGTAGATTGTACACCTGTTTTAAAGTTGGATATGAAAGGAAATTAGACAATATTATCCAAAATGATTCCGTTTCATGATTGCTAAATTAGTGTTGATCAACATTTACGATTGGCATACTATTGTTTGTAATTTAGCCGTTGAAATACAGGTGCTAACCCAACATGTTAGAATTGCCAGTGAAGAAAAGTAAAGTTACCTTCAGGCTTTAGGAACCTCTCTTGCCAATGCTAAGAACTGCTTCAATTTTAGAAAAAGAAACTTCTGATTATCTTTGACACGTTTTAAAGGATTAGGAAAAAGATGAAAAGCAGCTTACGGCCATACCTCTCTGGTTCCGCCCGATCTCGTCTGATCTCGGAAGCTAAGCAGAGCAGGGCCTAGTTAGTACCTGGATGGAAGACCGCCTGGGAATCCCAGGTGCCGTAAGCTTTTTCACTTCTCTCTCTGAAAGCCGCCCAGCGCCGTAGATTGTACACCTACACAATTGTAAAAAAAAATTCACATTGTAGAAGAGATGCAATAGGAAGAAGATGAAAGGTGGCTTACGTCCATACCATCGTCAGGCCATTTGAGGTGGCGGGGACTGCAATGGCCATTCACCGATTGGCTGGGACTCCTGGGCGGGTCTTCTCTAGTCCATCCAATTTTCGGCATGGGATGTCACAGCCTTCTTTGCATACCCTTATTTAACCCACACAAAGATGCCAACGGCAGGCGTGTCATAATTCATTGACGCATTATAAAGGATTAGGAAAAAGATGAAAAGCAGCTTACGGCCATACCTCTCTGGTTCCGCCCGATCTCGTCTGATCTCGGAAGCTAAGCAGAGCAGGGCCTGGTTAGTACCTGGATGGAAGACCGCCTGGGAATCCCAGGTGCCGTAAGCTTTTTCACTTCTCTCTCCGAAAGCTGCCGAGCGCCGCAGATTGTACACCTACAAATTACAAAAAGAACATCACATTGTTGAAGAGATGCATGTTTAGTGTTGTTTTAACGTTGGATATGAAAGGAAATTAGACAATATTATCCAAAATGATTCCGTTTCATGATTGCTAAATTAGTGTTGATCAACATTTACGATTGGCATACTATTGTTTGTAATTTAGCCGTTGAAATACAGGTGCTAACCCAACATGTTAGAATTGCCAGTGAAGAAAAGTAAAGTTACCTTCAGGCTTTAGGAACCTCTCTTGCCAATGCTAAGAACTGCTTCAATTTTAGAAAAAGAAACTTCTGATTATCTTTGACACGTTTTAAAGGATTAGGAAAAAGATGAAAAGCAGCTTACGGCCATACCTCTCTGGTTCCGCCCGATCTCGTCTGATCTCGGAAGCTAAGCAGAGCAGGGCCTGGTTAGTACCTGGATGGAAGACCGCCTGGGAATCCCAGGTGCCGTAAGCTTTTTCACTTCTCTCTCCGAAAGCCGCCGAGCGCCGCAGATTGTACACCTACAAATTACAAAAAGAACATCACATTGTTGAAGAGATGCATGTTTAGTGTTGTTTTAACGTTGGATATGAAAGGAAATTAGACAATATTATCCAAAATGATTCCGTTTCATGATTGCTAAATTAGTGTTGATCAACATTTACGATTGGCATACTATTGTTTGTAATTTAGCCGTTGAAATACAGGTGCTAACCCAACATGTTAGAATTGCCAGTGAAGAAAAGTAAAGTTACCTTCAGGCTTTAGGAACCTCTCTTGCCAATGCTAAGAACTGCTTCAATTTTAGAAAAAGAAACTTCTGATTATCTTTGACACGTTTTAAAGGATTAGGAAAAAGATGAAAAGCAGCTTACGGCCATACCTCTCTGGTTCCGCCCGATCTCGTCTGATCTCGGAAGCTAAGCAGAGCAGGGCCTGGTTAGTACCTGGATGGAAGACCGCCTGGGAATCCCAGGTGCCGTAAGCTTTTTCACTTCTCTCTCTGAAAGCCGCCCAGCGCCGTAGATTGTACACCTACACAATTGTAAAAAAAAATTCACATTGTAGAAGAGATGCAATAGGAAGAAGATGAAAGGTGGCTTACGTCCATACCATCGTCAGGCCATTTGAGGTGGCGGGGACTGCAATGGCCATTCACCGATTGGCTGGGACTCCTGGGCGGGTCTTCTCTAGTCCATCCAATTTTCGGCATGGGATGTCACAGCCTTCTTTGCATACCCTTATTTAACCCACACAAAGATGCCAACGGCAGGCGTGTCATAATTCATTGACGCATTATAAAGGATTGAGGAAAAAGATGAAAAGCAGCTTACGGCCATACCTCTCTGGTTCCGCCCGATCTCGTCTGATCTCGGAAGCTAAGCAGAGCAGGACCTGGTTAGTACCTGGATGGAAGACCGCCTGGGAATCCCAGGTGCCGTAAGCTTTTTCACTTCTCTCTCTGAAAGCCGCCCAGCGCCGTAGATTGTACACCTACACAATTGTAAAAAAAATTTCACATTGTAGAAGAGATGCAATAGGAAGAAGATGAAAGGTGGCTTACGTCCATACCATCGTCAGGCCATTTGAGGTGGCGGGGACTGCAATGGCCATTCACCGATTGGCTGGGACTCCTGGGCGGGTCTTCTCTAGTCCATCCAATTTTCGGCATGGGATGTCACAGCCTTCTTTGCATACCCTTATTTAACCCACACAAAGATGCCAACGGCAGGCGTGTCATAATTCATTGACGCATTATAAAGGATTAGGAAAAAGATGAAAAGCAGCTTACGGCCATACCTCTCTGGTTCCGCCCGATCTCGTCTGATCTCGGAAGCTAAGCAGAGCAGGGCCTGGTTAGTACCTGGATGGAAGACCGCCTGGGAATCCCAGGTGCCGTAAGCTTTTTCACTTCTCTCTCCGAAAGCCGCCCAGCGCCGTAGATTGTACACCTGTTTTAAAGTTGGATATGAAAGGAAATTAGACAATATTATCCAAAATGATTCCGTTTCATGATTGCTAAATTAGTGTTGATCAACATTTACGATTGGCATACTATTGTTTGTAATTTAGCCGTTGAAATACAGGTGCTAACCCAACATGTTAGAATTGCCAGTGAAGAAAAGTAAAGTTACCTTCAGGCTTTAGGAACCTCTCTTGCCAATGCTAAGAACTGCTTCAATTTTAGAAAAAGAAACTTCTGATTATCTTTGACACGTTTTAAAGGATTAGGAAAAAGATGAAAAGCAGCTTACGGCCATACCTCTCTGGTTCCGCCCGATCTCGTCTGATCTCGGAAGCTAAGCAGAGCAGGGCCTGGTTAGTACCTGGATGGAAGACCGCCTGGGAATCCCAGGTGCCGTAAGCTTTTTCACTTCTCTCTCCGAAAGCCGCCGAGCGCCGCAGATTGTACACCTACAAATTACAAAAAGAATATCACATTGTTGAAGAGATGCATGTTTAGTGTTGTTTTAACGTTGGATATGAAAGGAAATTAGACAATATTATCCAAAATGATTCCGTTTCATGATTGCTAAATTAGTGTTGATCAACATTTACGATTGGCATACTATTGTTTGTAATTTAGCCGTTGAAATACAGGTGCTAACCCAACATGTTAGAATTGCCAGTGAAGAAAAGTAAAGTTACCTTCAGGCTTTAGGAACCTCTCTTGCCAATGCTAAGAACTGCTTCAATTTTAGAAAAAGAAACTTCTGATTATCTTTGACACGTTTTAAAGGATTAGGAAAAAGATGAAAAGCAGCTTACGGCCATACCTCTCTGGTTCCGCCCGATCTCGTCTGATCTCGGAAGCTAAGCAGAGCAGGGCCTGGTTAGTACCTGGATGGAAGACCGCCTGGGAATCCCAGGTGCCGTAAGCTTTTTCACTTCTCTCTCTGAAAGCCGCCCAGCGCCGTAGATTGTACACCTACACAATTGTAAAAAAAAATTCACATTGTAGAAGAGATGCAATAGGAAGAAGATGAAAGGTGGCTTACGTCCATACCATCGTCAGGCCATTTGAGGTGGCGGGGACTGCAATGGCCATTCACCGATTGGCTGGGACTCCTGGGCGGGTCTTCTCTAGTCCATCCAATTTTCGGCATGGGATGTCACAGCCTTCTTTGCATACCCTTATTTAACCCACACAAAGATGCCAACGGCAGGCGTGTCATAATTCATTGACGCATTATAAAGGATTAGGAAAAAGATGAAAAGCAGCTTACGGCCATACCTCTCTGGTTCCGCCCGATCTCGTCTGATCTCGGAAGCTAAGCAGAGCAGGGCCTGGTTAGTACCTGGATGGAAGACCGCCTGGGAATCCCAGGTGCCGTAAGCTTTTTCACTTCTCTCTCCGAAAGCCGCCCAGCGCCGTAGATTGTACACCTGTTTTAAAGTTGGATATGAAAGGAAATTAGACAATATTATCCAAAATGATTCCGTTTCATGATTGCTAAATTAGTGTTGATCAACATTTACGATTGGCATACTATTGTTTGTAATTTAGCCGTTGAAATACAGGTGCTAACCCAACATGTTAGAATTGCCAGTGAAGAAAAGTAAAGTTACCTTCAGGCTTTAGGAACCTCTCTTGCCAATGCTAAGAACTGCTTCAATTTTAGAAAAAGAAACTTCTGATTATCTTTGACACGTTTTAAAGGATTAGGAAAAAGATGAAAAGCAGCTTACGGCCATACCTCTCTGGTTCCGCCCGATCTCGTCTGATCTCGGAAGCTAAGCAGAGCAGGGCCTGGTTAGTACCTGGATGGAAGACCGCCTGGGAATCCCAGGTGCCGTAAGCTTTTTCACTTCTCTCTCTGAAAGCCGCCCAGCGCCGTAGATTGTACACCTACACAATTGTAAAAAGTTTATCACATTGTAGAAGAGATGCAATAGGAAGAAGATGAAAGGTGGCTTACGTCCATACCATCGTCAGGCCATTTGAGGTGGCGGGGACTGCAATGGCCATTCACCGATTGGCTGGGACTCCTGGGCGGGTCTTCTCTAGTCCATCCAATTTTCGGCATGGGATGTCACAGCCTTCTTTGCATACCCTTATTTAACCCACACAAAGATGCCAACGGCAGGCGTGTCATAATTCATTGACGCATTATAAAGGATTAGGAAAAAGATAAAAAGCAGCTTACGGCCATACCTCTCTGGTTCCGCCCGATCTTGTCTGATCTCGGAAGCTAAGCAGAGCAGGGCCTGGTTAGTACCTGGATGGAAGACCGCCTGGTAATCCCAGGTGCCGTAAGGTTTTTCACTTCTCTCTCTGAAAGCCGCCCAGCGCCGTAGCTTGTACACCTACACAATTGTAAAAAGTTTATCACATTGTAGAAGAGATGCAATAGGAAGAAGATGAAAGGTGGCTTACGTCCATACCATCGTCAGGCCATTTGAGGTGGCGGGGACTGCAATGGCCATTCACCGATTGGCTGGGACTCCTGGGCGGGTCTTCTCTAGTCCATCCAATTTTCGGCATGGGATGTCACAGCCTTCTTTGCATACCCTTATTTAACCCACACAAAGATGCCAACGGCAGGCGTGTCATAATTCATTGACGCATTATAAAGGATTAGGAAAAAGATGAAAAGCAGCTTACGGCCATACCTCTCTGGTTCCGCCCGATCTCGTCTGATCTCGGAAGCTAAGCAGAGCAGGGCCTGGTTAGTACCTGGATGGAAGACCGCCTGGGAATCCCAGGTGCCGTAAGCTTTTTCACTTCTCTCTCCGAAAGCCGCCCAGCGCCGTAGATTGTACACCTGTTTTAAAGTTGGATATGAAAGGAAATTAGACAATATTATCCAAAATGATTCCGTTTCATGATTGCTAAATTAGTGTTGATCAACATTTACGATTGGCATACTATTGTTTGTAATTTAGCCGTTGAAATACAGGTGCTAACCCAACATGTTAGAATTGCCAGTGAAGAAAAGTAAAGTTACCTTCAGGCTTTAGGAACCTCTCTTGCCAATGCTAAGAACTGCTTCAATTTTAGAAAAAGAAACTTCTGATTATCTTTGACACGTTTTAAAGGATTAGGAAAAAGATGAAAAGCAGCTTACGGCCATACCTCTCTGGTTCCGCCCGATCTCGTCTGATCTCGGAAGCTAAGCAGAGCAGGGCCTGGTTAGTACCTGGATGGAAGACCGCCTGGGAATCCCAGGTGCCGTAAGCTTTTTCACTTCTCTCTCCGAAAGCCGCCGAGCGCCGCAGATTGTACACCTACAAATTACAAAAAGAATATCACATTGTTGAAGAGATGCATGTTTAGTGTTGTTTTAACGTTGGATATGAAAGGAAATTAGACAATATTATCCAAAATGATTCCGTTTCATGATTGCTAAATTAGTGTTGATCAACATTTACGATTGGCATACTATTGTTTGTAATTTAGCCGTTGAAATACAGGTGCTAACCCAACATGTTAGAATTGCCAGTGAAGAAAAGTAAAGTTACCTTCAGGCTTTAGGAACCTCTCTTGCCAATGCTAAGAACTGCTTCAATTTTAGAAAAAGAAACTTCTGATTATCTTTGACACGTTTTAAAGGATTAGGAAAAAGATGAAAAGCAGCTTACGGCCATACCTCTCTGGTTCCGCCCGATCTCGTCTGATCTCGGAAGCTAAGCAGAGCAGGGCCTGGTTAGTACCTGGATGGAAGACCGCCTGGGAATCCCAGGTGCCGTAAGCTTTTTCACTTCTCTCTCCGAAAGCCGCCCAGCGCCGTAGATTGTACACCTGTTTTAAAGTTGGATATGAAAGGAAATTAGACAATATTATCCAAAATGATTCCGTTTCATGATTGCTAAATTAGTGTTGATCAACATTTACGATTGGCATACTATTGTTTGTAATTTAGCCGTTGAAATACAGGTGCTAACCCAACATGTTAGAATTGCCAGTGAAGAAAAGTAAAGTTACCTTCAGGCTTTAGGAACCTCTCTTGCCAATGCTAAGAACTGCTTCAATTTTAGAAAAAGAAACTTCTGATTATCTTTGACACGTTTTAAAGGATTAGGAAAAAGATGAAAAGCAGCTTACGGCCATACCTCTCTGGTTCCGCCCGATCTCGTCTGATCTCGGAAGCTAAGCAGAGCAGGGCCTGGTTAGTACCTGGATGGAAGACCGCCTGGGAATCCCAGGTGCCGTAAGCTTTTTCACTTCTCTCTCCGAAAGCCGCCCAGCGCCGTAGATTGTACACCTGTTTTAAAGTTGGATATGAAAGGAAATTAGACAATATTATCCAAAATGATTCCGTTTCATGATTGCTAAATTAGTGTTGATCAACATTTACGATTGGCATACTATTGTTTGTAATTTAGCCGTTGAAATACAGGTGCTAACCCAACATGTTAGAATTGCCAGTGAAGAAAAGTAAAGTTACCTTCAGGCTTTAGGAACCTCTCTTGCCAATGCTAAGAACTGCTTCAATTTTAGAAAAAGAAACTTCTGATTATCTTTGACACGTTTTAAAGGATTAGGAAAAAGATGAAAAGCAGCTTACGGCCATACCTCTCTGGTTCCGCCCGATCTCGTCTGATCTCGGAAGCTAAGCAGAGCAGGGCCTGGTTAGTACCTGGATGGAAGACCGCCTGGGAATCCCAGGTGCCGTAAGCTTTTTCACTTCTCTCTCTGAAAGCCGCCCAGCGCCGTAGATTGTACACCTACACAATTGTAAAAAAAAATTCACATTGTAGAAGAGATGCAATAGGAAGAAGATGAAAGGTGGCTTACGTCCATACCATCGTCAGGCCATTTGAGGTGGCGGGGACTGCAATGGCCATTCACCGATTGGCTGGGACTCCTGGGCGGGTCTTCTCTAGTCCATCCAATTTTCGGCATGGGATGTCACAGCCTTCTTTGCATACCCTTATTTAACCCACACAAAGATGCCAACGGCAGGCGTGTCATAATTCATTGACGCATTATAAAGGATTAGGAAAAAGATGAAAAGCAGCTTACGGCCATACCTCTCTGGTTCCGCCCGATCTCGTCTGATCTCGGAAGCTAAGCAGAGCAGGGCCTGGTTAGTACCTGGATGGAAGACCGCCTGGGAATCCCAGGTGCCGTAAGCTTTTTCACTTCTCTCTCCGAAAGCCGCCCAGCGCCGTAGATTGTACACCTGTTTTAAAGTTGGATATGAAAGGAAATTAGACAATATTATCCAAAATGATTCCGTTTCATGATTGCTAAATTAGTGTTGATCAACATTTACGATTGGCATACTATTGTTTGTAATTTAGCCGTTGAAATACAGGTGCTAACCCAACATGTTAGAATTGCCAGTGAAGAAAAGTAAAGTTACCTTCAGGCTTTAGGAACCTCTCTTGCCAATGCTAAGAACTGCTTCAATTTTAGAAAAAGAAACTTCTGATTATCTTTGACACGTTTTAAAGGATTAGGAAAAAGATGAAAAGCAGCTTACGGCCATACCTCTCTGGTTCCGCCCGATCTCGTCTGATCTCGGAAGCTAAGCAGAGCAGGGCCTGGTTAGTACCTGGATGGAAGACCGCCTGGGAATCCCAGGTGCCGTAAGCTTTTTCACTTCTCTCTCTGAAAGCCGCCCAGCGCCGTAGATTGTACACCTACACAATTGTAAAAAAAAATTCACATTGTAGAAGAGATGCAATAGGAAGAAGATGAAAGGTGGCTTACGTCCATACCATCGTCAGGCCATTTGAGGTGGCGGGGACTGCAATGGCCATTCACCGATTGGCTGGGACTCCTGGGCGGGTCTTCTCTAGTCCATCCAATTTTCGGCATGGGATGTCACAGCCTTCTTTGCATACCCTTATTTAACCCACACAAAGATGCCAACGGCAGGCGTGTCATAATTCATTGACGCATTATAAAGGATTAGGAAAAAGATGAAAAGCAGCATACGGCCATACCTCTCTGGTTCCGCCCGATCTCGTCTGATCTCGGAAGCTAAGCAGAGCAGGGCCTGGTTAGTACCTGGATGGAAGACCGCCTGGGAATCCCAGGTGCCGTAAGCTTTTTCACTTCTCTCTCCGAAAGCCGCCGAGCGCCGCAGATTGTACACCTACAAATTACAAAAAGAATATCACATTGTTGAAGAGATGCATGTTTAGTGTTGTTTTAACGTTGGATATGAAAGGAAATTAGACAATATTATCCAAAATGATTCCGTTTCATGATTGCTAAATTAGTGTTGATCAACATTTACGATTGGCATACTATTTTTTGTAATTTAGCCGTTGAAATACAGGTGCTAACCCAACATGTTAGAATTGCCAGTGAAGAAAAGTAAAGTTACCTTCAGGCTTTAGGAACCTCTCTTGCCAATGCTAAGAACTGCTTCAATTTTAGAAAAAGAAACTTCTGATTATCTTTGACACGTTTTAAAGGATTAGGAAAAAGATGAAAAGCAGCTTACGGCCATACCTCTCTGGTTCCGCCCGATCTCGTCTGATCTCGGAAGCTAAGCAGAGCAGGGCCTGGTTAGTACCTGGATGGAAGACCGCCTGGGAATCCCAGGTGCCGTAAGCTTTTTCACTTCTCTCTCTGAAAGCCGCCCAGCGCCGTAGATTGTACACCTACACAATTGTAAAAAAAAATTCACATTGTAGAAGAGATGCAATAGGAAGAAGATGAAAGGTGGCTTACGTCCATACCATCGTCAGGCCATTTGAGGTGGCGGGGACTGCAATGGCCATTCACCGATTGGCTGGGACTCCTGGGCGGGTCTTCTCTAGTCCATCCAATTTTCGGCATGGGATGTCACAGCCTTCTTTGCATACCCTTATTTAACCCACACAAAGATGCCAACGGCAGGCGTGTCATAATTCATTGACGCATTATAAAGGATTAGGAAAAAGATGAAAAGCAGCTTACGGCCATACCTCTCTGGTTCCGCCCGATCTCGTCTGATCTCGGAAGCTAAGCAGAGCAGGGCCTGGTTAGTACCTGGATGGAAGACCGCCTGGGAATCCCAGGTGCCGTAAGCTTTTTCACTTCTCTCTCCGAAAGCCGCCCAGCGCCGTAGATTGTACACCTGTTTTAAAGTTGGATATGAAAGGAAATTAGACAATATTATCCAAAATGATTCCGTTTCATGATTGCTAAATTAGTGTTGATCAACATTTACGATTGGCATACTATTGTTTGTAATTTAGCCGTTGAAATACAGGTGCTAACCCAACATGTTAGAATTGCCAGTGAAGAAAAGTAAAGTTACCTTCAGGCTTTAGGAACCTCTCTTGCCAATGCTAAGAACTGCTTCAATTTTAGAAAAAGAAACTTCTGATTATCTTTGACACGTTTTAAAGGATTAGGAAAAAGATGAAAAGCAGCTTACGGCCATACCTCTCTGGTTCCGCCCGATCTCGTCTGATCTCGGAAGCTAAGCAGAGCAGGGCCTGGTTAGTACCTGGATGGAAGACCGCCTGGGAATCCCAGGTGCCGTAAGCTTTTTCACTTCTCTCTCTGAAAGCCGCCCAGCGCCGTAGATTGTACACCTACACAATTGTAAAAAAAAATTCACATTGTAGAAGAGATGCAATAGGAAGAAGATGAAAGGTGGCTTACGTCCATACCATCGTCAGGCCATTTGAGGTGGCGGGGACTGCAATGGCCATTCACCGATTGGCTGGGACTCCTGGGCGGGTCTTCTCTAGTCCATCCAATTTTCGGCATGGGATGTCACAGCCTTCTTTGCATACCCTTATTTAACCCACACAAAGATGCCAACGGCAGGCGTGTCATAATTCATTGACGCATTATAAAGGATTAGGAAAAAGATGAAAAGCAGCTTACGGCCATACCTCTCTGGTTCCGCCCGATCTCGTCTGATCTCGGAAGCTAAGCAGAGCAGGGCCTGGTTAGTACCTGGATGGAAGACCGCCTGGGAATCCCAGGTGCCGTAAGCTTTTTCACTTCTCTCTCCGAAAGCCGCCGAGCGCCGCAGATTGTACACCTACAAATTACAAAAAGAATATCACATTGTTGAAGAGATGCATGTTTAGTGTTGTTTTAACGTTGGATATGAAAGGAAATTAGACAATATTATCCAAAATGATTCCGTTTCATGATTGCTAAATTAGTGTTGATCAACATTTACGATTGGCATACTATTTTTTGTAATTTAGCCGTTGAAATACAGGTGCTAACCCAACATGTTAGAATTGCCAGTGAAGAAAAGTAAAGTTACCTTCAGGCTTTAGGAACCTCTCTTGCCAATGCTAAGAACTGCTTCAATTTTAGAAAAAGAAACTTCTGATTATCTTTGACACGTTTTAAAGGATTAGGAAAAAGATGAAAAGCAGCTTACGGCCATACCTCTCTGGTTCCGCCCGATCTCGTCTGATCTCGGAAGCTAAGCAGAGCAGGGCCTGGTTAGTACCTGGATGGAAGACCGCCTGGGAATCCCAGGTGCCGTAAGCTTTTTCACTTCTCTCTCTGAAAGCCGCCCAGCGCCGTAGATTGTACACCTACACAATTGTAAAAAAAAATTCACATTGTAGAAGAGATGCAATAGGAAGAAGATGAAAGGTGGCTTACGTCCATACCATCGTCAGGCCATTTGAGGTGGCGGGGACTGCAATGGCCATTCACCGATTGGCTGGGACTCCTGGGCGGGTCTTCTCTAGTCCATCCAATTTTCGGCATGGGATGTCACAGCCTTCTTTGCATACCCTTATTTAACCCACACAAAGATGCCAACGGCAGGCGTGTCATAATTCATTGACGCATTATAAAGGATTAGGAAAAAGATGAAAAGCAGCTTACGGCCATACCTCTCTGGTTCCGCCCGATCTCGTCTGATCTCGGAAGCTAAGCAGAGCAGGGCCTGGTTAGTACCTGGATGGAAGACCGCCTGGGAATCCCAGGTGCCGTAAGCTTTTTCACTTCTCTCTCCGAAAGCCGCCGAGCGCCGCAGATTGTACACCTACAAATTACAAAAAGAATATCACATTGTTGAAGAGATGCATGTTTAGTGTTGTTTTAACGTTGGATATGAAAGGAAATTAGACAATATTATCCAAAATGATTCCGTTTCATGATTGCTAAATTAGTGTTGATCAACATTTACGATTGGCATACTATTTTTTGTAATTTAGCCGTTGAAATACAGGTGCTAACCCAACATGTTAGAATTGCCAGTGAAGAAAAGTAAAGTTACCTTCAGGCTTTAGGAACCTCTCTTGCCAATGCTAAGAACTGCTTCAATTTTAGAAAAAGAAACTTCTGATTATCTTTGACACGTTTTAAAGGATTAGGAAAAAGATGAAAAGCAGCTTACGGCCATACCTCTCTGGTTCCGCCCGATCTCGTCTGATCTCGGAAGCTAAGCAGAGCAGGGCCTGGTTAGTACCTGGATGGAAGACCGCCTGGGAATCCCAGGTGCCGTAAGCTTTTTCACTTCTCTCTCTGAAAGCCGCCCAGCGCCGTAGATTGTACACCTACACAATTGTAAAAAAAAATTCACATTGTAGAAGAGATGCAATAGGAAGAAGATGAAAGGTGGCTTACGTCCATACCATCGTCAGGCCATTTGAGGTGGCGGGGACTGCAATGGCCATTCACCGATTGGCTGGGACTCCTGGGCGGGTCTTCTCTAGTCCATCCAATTTTCGGCATGGGATGTCACAGCCTTCTTTGCATACCCTTATTTAACCCACACAAAGATGCCAACGGCAGGCGTGTCATAATTCATTGACGCATTATAAAGGATTAGGAAAAAGATGAAAAGCAGCTTACGGCCATACCTCTCTGGTTCCGCCCGATCTCGTCTGATCTCGGAAGCTAAGCAGAGCAGGGCCTGGTTAGTACCTGGATGGAAGACCGCCTGGGAATCCCAGGTGCCGTAAGCTTTTTCACTTCTCTCTCCGAAAGCCGCCCAGCGCCGTAGATTGTACACCTGTTTTAAAGTTGGATATGAAAGGAAATTAGACAATATTATCCAAAATGATTCCGTTTCATGATTGCTAAATTAGTGTTGATCAACATTTACGATTGGCATACTATTGTTTGTAATTTAGCCGTTGAAATACAGGTGCTAACCCAACATGTTAGAATTGCCAGTGAAGAAAAGTAAAGTTACCTTCAGGCTTTAGGAACCTCTCTTGCCAATGCTAAGAACTGCTTCAATTTTAGAAAAAGAAACTTCTGATTATCTTTGACACGTTTTAAAGGATTAGGAAAAAGATGAAAAGCAGCTTACGGCCATACCTCTCTGGTTCCGCCCGATCTCGTCTGATCTCGGAAGCTAAGCAGAGCAGGGCCTGGTTAGTACCTGGATGGAAGACCGCCTGGGAATCCCAGGTGCCGTAAGCTTTTTCACTTCTCTCTCTGAAAGCCGCCCAGCGCCGTAGATTGTACACCTACACAATTGTAAAAAAAAATTCACATTGTAGAAGAGATGCAATAGGAAGAAGATGAAAGGTGGCTTACGTCCATACCATCGTCAGGCCATTTGAGGTGGCGGGGACTGCAATGGCCATTCACCGATTGGCTGGGACTCCTGGGCGGGTCTTCTCTAGTCCATCCAATTTTCGGCATGGGATGTCACAGCCTTCTTTGCATACCCTTATTTAACCCACACAAAGATGCCAACGGCAGGCGTGTCATAATTCATTGACGCATTATAAAGGATTAGGAAAAAGATGAAAAGCAGCTTACGGCCATACCTCTCTGGTTCCGCCCGATCTCGTCTGATCTCGGAAGCTAAGCAGAGCAGGGCCTGGTTAGTACCTGGATGGAAGACCGCCTGGGAATCCCAGGTGCCGTAAGCTTTTTCACTTCTCTCTCTGAAAGCCGCCCAGCGCCGTAGCTTGTACACCTACACAATTGTAAAAAGTTTATCACATTGTAGAAGAGATGCAATAGGAAGAAGATGAAAGGTGGCTTACGTCCATACCATCATCAGGCCATTTGAGGTGGCGGGGACTGCAATGGCCATCCACCGATTGGCTGGGACTCCTGGGCGGGTCTTCTCTAGTCCATCCAATTTTCGCCATAGGATGTCACAGCCTTCTTTGCATACCCTTATTTAACCCACACAAAGATGCCAACGGCAGGCGTGACATAATTTTTTGACGCATTATAAAGGATTAGGAAAAAGATAAAAAGCAGCTTACGGCCATACCTCTCTGGTTCCGCCCGATCTCGTCTGATCTCGGAAGCTAAGCAGAGCAGGGCCTGGTTAGTACCTGGATGGAAGACCGCCTGGGAATCCCAGGTGCCGTAAGCTTTTTCACTTCTCTCTCTGAAAGCCGCCCAGCGCCGTAAATTGTACACCTACACAATTGTAAAAAAAAATTCACATTGTAGAAGAGATGCAATAGGAAGAAGATGAAAGGTGGCTTACGTCCGTACCATCGTCAGGCCATTTGAGGTGGCGGGGACTGCAATGGCCATTCACCGATTGGCTGGGACCCCTGGGCGGGTCTTCTCTAGTCCATCCAATTTTCGGCATGGGATGTCACAGCCTTCTTTGCATACCCTTATTTAACCCACACAAAGATGCCAACGGCAGGCGTGTCATAATTCATTGACGCATTATAAAGGATTAGGAAAAAGATAAAAAGCAGCTTACGGCCATACCTCTCTGGTTCCGCCCGATCTCGTCTGATCTCGGAAGCTAAGCAGAGCAGGGCCTGGTTAGTACCTGGATGGAAGACCGCCTGGGAATCCCAGGTGCCGTAAGCTTTTTCACTTCTCTCTCCGAAAGCCGCCGAGCGCCGCAGATTGTACACCTGTTTTAACGTTGGATATGAAAGGAAATTAGACAATATTATCCAAAATGATTCCGTTTCATGATTGCTAAATTAGTGTTGGTCAACATTTACGATTGGCATACTGTTGTTTGTAATTTAGCCGTTGAAATACAGGTGCTAACCCAACATGTTAGAATTGCCAGTGAAGAAAAGTAAAGTTACCTTCAGGCTTTAGGAACCTCTCTTGCCAATGCTAAGAACTGCTTCAATTTTAGAAAAAGAAACTTCTGATTATCTTTGACACGTTTTAAAGGATTAGGAAAAAGATAAAAAGCAGCTTACAGCCATACCTCTCTGGTTCCGCCCGATCTCGTCTGATCTCGGAAGCTAAGCAGAGCAGGGCCTGGTTAGTACCTGGATGGAAGACCGCCTGGGAATCCCAGGTTCCGTAAGCTTTTTCACTTCTCTCACCGAAAGCCGCCGAGCGCCGCAGATTGTACACCTACAAATTACAAAAAGTATATCACATTGTTGAAGAGATGCATGTTTAGTGTTGTTTTAACGTTGGATATGAAAGGCAATTAGACAATATTATCCAAAATGATTCCGTTTCATGGTTGCTAAATTAGTGTTGATCAACATTTAACAATTGGCATACTTTTGTTTGTAATTTAGCCGTTGAAATACAGGTGCTAACCCAACATGTTAGATTTACCAGTGAAGAAAAGTAAAGTTCCCTTCAGGTTTTAGGAACCTCTCTTGCCAATGCTAAGAACTGCTTCAATTTTAGAAAAAGAAACTTCTGATTATCTTTGACACGTTTTAAAGGATTAGGAAAAAGATAAAAAGCAGCTTACGGCCATACCTCTCTGGTTCCGCCCGATCTCGTCTGATCTCGGAAGCTAAGCAGAGCAGGGCCTGGTTAGTACCTGGATGGAAGACCGCCTGGGAATCCCAGGTGCCGTAAGCTTTTTCACTTCTCTCTCTGAAAGCCGCCCAGCGCCGTAGCTTGTACACCTACACAATTGTAAAAAGTTTATCGCATTGTAGAAGAGATGCAATAGGAAGAAGATGAAAGGTGGCTTACGTCCATACCATCATCAGGCCATTTGAGGTGGCGGGGACTGCAATGGCCATCCACCGATTGGCTGGGACTCCTGGGCGGGTCTTCTCTAGTCCATCCAATTTTCGCCATAGGATGTCACAGCCTTCTTTGCATACCCTTATTTAACCCACACAAAGATGCCAACGGCAGGCGTGACATAATTTTTTGACGCATTATAAAGGATTAGGAAAAAGATAAAAAGCAGCTTACGGCCATACCTCTCTGGTTCCGCCCGATCTCGTCTGATCTCGGAAGCTAAGCAGAGCAGGGCCTGGTTAGTACCTGGATGGAAGATCGCCTGGGAATCCCAGGTGCCGTAAGCTTTTTAACTTCTCTCTCTAAAAGCCGCCCAGCGCCGTAGATTGTACACCTACACAATTGTAAAAAAAAATTCACATTGTAGAAGAGATGTAATAGGAAGAAGATGAAAGGTGGCTTACGTCCATACCATCGTCAGGCCATTTGAGGTGGCGGGGACTGCAATGGCCATTCACCGATTGGCTGGGACTCCTGGGCGGGTCTTCTCTAGTCCATCCAATTTTCGGCATGGGATGTCACAGCCTTCTTTGCATACCCTTATTTAACCCACACAAAGATGCCAACGGCAGGCGTGTCATAATTCATTGACGCATTATAAAGGATTAGGAAAAAGATAAAAAGCAGCTTACGGCCATACCTCTCTGGTTCCGCCCGATCTCGTCTGATCACATGTGAAGGCTCCGCCCATTGCAGGAAGTGAGTTACAAGCTAGATTTGTTTGGCACACGTCTTTTGGAGGACTTTTTTCCCTTCTCTTTTTTCTTGAGATTTCAATGCTCTGAGTGAGATTGTTTTTCTTTGTGAGACTTTGTTGTTTAATATCCCCCAGCAGTGTTACACTGTCTGGGGGACATTTTTCTTTTTTACCGGGTTTTGTGCATACTCGAAGGAATTATCCTTTTTTGTGTGAGGGTTTTTTTTCATCCCTTTTTTCAATGATGGACCAACAGCGTGAACAAACACAAAGTGGACAGATGCCAATGATGAAGATGATGGCAGATGGACAAAGAAAGGAGAAGACAAGTGGGAATGACGGCGAGAATAACAATGACGACGGGAAAAGACAGCGGAGCTTGACCGTGAGTGTGGAGACAGAGGGGGATATTACGATCCCTGTAATGGAACTGATGCACTGCATTAAGGAGATTTGTGGAGGACTCATGGCCTGCCGGGTGATAAACCCAAAGAAGTATGAAGTCACCATGAGCCACCCAAAAGGGAAGCAGAGGCTCATGGATGGCTTCAAAATAGGTGATACCAAGGTCCATGCAAGGGAAATCAGCAATGATGAACTGGTTGTTTCTTTTCTCAACCTACCATATTATATAGTGGACACTGAGATTGAGTGCAAACTGAGGGGTTGGGGGGTCTCTGCGGTCTCCCCTTATAAAAGACGGATGTGGCCAGGCACCAAGGTGGCAGACGGGACAAGATTTGTCCGGGTCAGATTTAATGAACATGTATAGTCACTCCCATATTCTACAAAATTCAACACTGTATTGGGGGCAGAATATTTCAGGGTGTTGCATGACAAACAGGTGAGGGTGTGCCGGATGTGCATGCAGCCAGGACACATAGTACGGGACTGTCCGGAGTTTATGTGCCACCAGTGTGGGGTACAGGGGCACTACGCCAGAGAATGCCCCCGAAAACATCAGAAAAAGTGTACCCTATGCGGGGAGGAGACGGAGCATTGCAGATGTAACATGCGGGAGGAGGAACCGAGCCAAACTGGAGCCAGCACCCAAGAGAGGGGTGAGGAAGAAGGAGAAAGCGACAAGGAGGGGATCGGCGGCAGCGACGAGGATGCAGGTGGTCATGAGGAAGAGGATGAGAGCAGCGTGGGCGTGCTGGAGGTATTTCCGGAATGGCTGGAAGCGGCTGAGGAGGAGACGACCGTTTCAACGGCTGCACCTGAGGCGGCGCCAAGCCAAGGAAAAGGGAAGGTGCAGGACGGCAGGCTGAGAAAACCACTGTTGCAGGAGGAGCCTGAAAAGACACAGGCGTTTGGGCAAGAGACAGAGGTGCAGAACAGGGCTCCAGAGAGCACGCCACCTACCGCTGAGGCAATAGAGAGTGAGTTTTTGGGGATGGGAGCCACCCTGGATGCAGTGGACGTCAACACCGGTGGGACTCCACCTTTGCTGCTGGATACCGCATCAGACTCTGAAATGGATGTGGAAAAAATAATAGAGGTGAGAAAGAGGCGGGGGGAGCAGGGGGGGAAAAACAGGGCAAGGAAGAAAAAAAATCCTTGCTCTAAGGATAAGCCATAATGAACACGTTCATGATAATAATATTTATGTATGCGCTAATGGGTTCTGTGGATATAAGTATAACCTCCCTAAATACAAATGGTTTCAGAAATGCAGACAAGATTCAAGCAGTGTTTAGTAAGAACCATCTGACAGACATATTGTGTCTTCAAGAAACACACTGGGACTTGATCACAACCAAATATGTACACAAGCATTGGAGAGGGACGGTATACTCTGCTGAAGGAAGTGGAAGAACAGGAGGAGTAGCGGTGTTGATAAAAAAACAACATGATACCAATAGCAAATGCATTTATAGAGGCAATGATGGTAAATGTATAATTCTAGAAATTTTAGTCAATGATGAAATTATTAGATTAATAAATATACATGCTCCGAACGTAGAGAATGATAGGAAGAAATTTTTTATGGATTTAAATAGGTGGATCAACAACAAAACTATAATAATAGGAGACTTTAACGTGGTTCTGAGCAACAGAGATAGCTCTAAAAACAACACATATAAGAATGATTCAAGTAGGACGGTACTCAAAAACCTAATTTCGGGTTCAAACTTGATTGATGTGTGGAGGGTACTCCACCCCAGCACTAGAGGGTTTTCAAGGAGGCAAATCGTGCAGGGTCGATTAAAGCAGTCCCGTATAGATTTGGCTCTGGTAGCATCAGGGATGATCAGACAGACTTATGACATTCAGTACATATTCAACACATGGAGCGATCATGCTCAAATTGAATTGAAGTTGGGAGATGTCACTGTTAAAAGGGGAAGAGGGATATGGTGCCACAATAACAGCTTATTAGAGGACAAGATATATAAAAATAAGATCAGGAATCTATTAATTAATGGAATGAGTGGTATAAAATATGTTGATAATAAAATAGAATTCTGGGAAGATATTAAACTGAGAATCAAAAAATTAAGTATCAACTATAGTCGAGAGAAAAGATGGGAAGAAAAGAGAAAGGAAAGTATAATAAACGAGTTGTTGAATGTGGAAATAGAAAAGATGGAAGTGGATGAAAAGTATAGTAGCGAGGAATATGAAGTGTATAAAATAAAACTTGCAGAGTTTGAGGCCAAAAGATGCAAAGGTGCAGCGGTGAGGAGTAGGTCTCAGGCACTGCTTGAAGGGGAAAGAAGCACGGCTTACTTCTTGGGGCTGGAAAAAGTAACGCAGGAGAGACAACATATACAGCAACTGCAGAACAAAAGTGGTGTGATATGTAAAGAAAAAGATGAGATATTGGGTATAGTACATGAATACTATGAGGAGTTATATAAAGGGCAAAGCCCAGAGAAAGAGCAGATAGAACGGATTACCAGCCACATTGAGAAAAAAATAAGTGCAAATGACAAAGTCCTTTGTGATAAGGATATAGCTGTACAGGACATAGAGACTGCAATCAAAAATCTTAAAAAGAATAAGAGCCCGGGGTCCGACGGACTTACGGCAGAACTGTATCAGGGTTTCCCAGAGTTTTTCTCCCCAATCCTGCTTCAAGTGTTTGAAGAAATGGAGAAGGAAAAAAAAACTTCAGATAAGCTTACGGAGGGGATCATCACATTAATATACAAGAAGAAAGGGAGTAAAGATAAGTTAGACTATTACAGACCAATAAGTGTTTTAAATATGGATTATAAAATCATTGCAAAAATATTAGCCTTTAGGATGAGGGAGGTGATAAAAGGTATTGTTACAGAAACGCAAACGTATGGTATTCCAGGCAGGGAGATTAATGATAATATAATAACGGTAAAAAATGTAGTGGGGATCCTAAATAGGGAAGGTGGGTGTTTATTGGGGATCGATCTAGAGAAAGCGTTTGATCGAGTAGAGCATAGTTTTTTGTGGGAGGTGTTAAGTAAATATGGTTTTGGGGAGAGATATATTAACTGGGTTAAATTATTGTATGTGAATGCCAGAAGCAGGATTAAGGTAAATGGGTTCCTGACCGATCAGGTGGGGCTGCGGAGGTCAATACGACAGGGATGCCCTATGTCAGCTACGCTCTTCAGCCTGGTGGTAGAACCGTTGGCTTTAATGATAAATAACGATGATAGGATAGTGGGGATCAATACGAATGGGAATAGGAATTTAAAAGTAGTACAGTATGCAGATGATATTAATATATTTTTAAGAAATAGTACATATATAGAGAGGGTAATGAATCATATAAATGATTACGAAAAGGCTTCGGGAGCTAAAGTTAACAGTGGGAAATCAGAAATAATGGTGTTTAAAGAAGATAGCATGGATATAAATAAATGGGGTTTCAAATTAGTAGATGAGAGGAAAGTTTTAGGAGTGTATATAGGGAAAAACGAAAGCGCTGCCCGGGATAAAAACTGGCATGAAGCCATAAAACGAACTAGAAATATCTGTAATATGTGGCAGGCCCGTGGGCTTACCATCAGAGGGAAGGTAAAAGTGTGTAATGCGCTGGTACTGTCAACAATTGTACATATTTTGGGATCTTGCGAGCTGCCCGAATGGGCGCTCCATTCTCTGAATAGTGTGACATCCTCTTTTTTGTGGAGGGGGAAGGGAAATATGATAGCACGCAAGACCTTAATAGCTAAGAAAGAGGAGGGGGGTCTAACTCTGATGGATATTAGTGCCAAAAGAGATGCGCTAAGGGTTAAAATGCTTGGACGGTTTTTGGATGCGAAGAGGAAGCATCCTTGGAAAGACACCCTGGCAGGGCTCCTGGCTGAATACGGAGAGAAGAGCTACTTCAATTTAGGTGCCTTCAGTCCCAGGGATGTGATTGGGGGGCTGCCGGGGTTCTATCGTGAGGTGCTGGAGGCTTGGGACAAGATTCTTCCCCACCTCAGCCTTGACTGCAAATGGAGAGCGCACGTGATGCAGTTACCTTTTCTCAACTCCCCTTTCTTTGTTTATGCAGGAAGGCCCATTGTGTCGAAAGCACTCGAGAGTGCGGGGTTGACCTCCTTGGGGAGCATATGTAAAGCAGCAGGAGATTGGGTTTTTGATATAAACAAAACGGAAGTAGGCCTCAAAAGAGCCAATGTTAGGTATAGAGCAAAACAAATTAGAGATGTTGGTGCAAGAGTATTTAACTGTGTGGACAATGATTGGTTACACCTTACAGATGACGAGGAGCGGATGCAGGACGATGAAATGGAATTCCTTCTGTGCCTCGGGGACAAGTATACGCCAATAGGTAAAGCCAAAACAAAATGCATTTATAACATACTGGTACGGAAAGTGGCCATGAAGCCTGCATCGGAGAAAAGGTGGAAGGAACTTTTCCCAGATGAGCAGATGGGGACCATTTGGTTAAATTTAGATGTACCTCACCTACCACATGCTTTATTCCAAGCAGATTTCAAGCTGAGGCACAGGAGGATATACACTAGTATTGTCCTGCATCAGATCCACAAAAACATTTGTCAAAGGACGTGTGCTGTGTGTGAAAGGGAAGACGAAGATCTGGAGCATCTATTTTTGAAATGTTCCGGTTTAAATTCCATTCACACATATATCAAATCTATATTGACGACCTGTTGTGGAGTGGGGGCCAAACACATTGGCCAGTGGGAGTGGGTCTGGCTTTTTGGCTTGCCAAAAAAGAAAGATAGTACAACAATTGCAACCAACACCATTCTTGGCTTTGCGAGATATGCGGTACTCTTAAAAAGGAACAGGGCGCTATTTGATCACAAAAAAACAGACGTAATTGAAATGTTTAAGAATATGTTTAAAGCGCATGTAAAGCTGTTATTTATGTGTAAAAGGGAATGGTGCAAGAAACATTTTATGGAAGGTACCACAATATGTAGCATTGATGAAGAGGAGAAGTTATGCTTCTCCTTGTGAACCATATGGTTGTGTGAAAATAAGGTTGTGTGGATTACCCCCTAGAAGGCCCTTTGTTTTAGGGTTTTCTTTTGTATGGTTTTGTGTAGTGTTTTATTTTGTTTTGTATGTCGGTACCCTCTGGGTTGTATGTATTTTAAAATAAAATGTCATGTATTTTTGATAATAAAAGATAAAAAAAAAAAAGTTCCGCCCGATCTCGTCTGATCTCGGAAGCTAAGCAGAGCAGGGCCTGGTTAGTACCTGGATGGAAGACCGCCTGGGAATCCCAGGTGCCGTAAGCTTTTTCACTTCTCTCTGAAAGCCGCCGAGCACCGCAGATTGTACACCTACAAATTACAAAAAGTACATCACATTGTCGAAGAGATGCATGTTTAGTGTTGTTTTAACGTTGGATATATAAGGAACTTAGACAATATCATCAAAATTGATTCCGTTTCATGGTTGCTAAATTAGTGTTGATCAACATTTAACAATTGGCATACTTTTGTTTGTAATTTAGCCGTTGAAATACAGGTGCTAACCCAACATGTTAGAATTGCCAGTGAAGAAAAGTAAAGTTACCTTCAGGTTTTAGAAACCTCTCTTGCCAATGCTAAGAACTGCTTCAATTTTAGAAAAAGAAACTCTTCTGATTATCTTTGACGCATTATAAAGGATTAGGAAAAAGATAAAAAGCAGCTTACGGCCATACCTCTCTGGTTCCGCCCGATCTCGTCTGATCTCGGAAGCTAAGCAGAGCATGGCCTGGTTAGTACCTGGATGGAAGACCGCCTGGGAATCCCAGGTGCCGTAAGCTTTTTCACTTCTCTCTCTGAAAGCCGCCCAGCGCCGTAGCTTGTACACCTACACAATTGTAAAAAGTTTATCACATTGTAGAAGAGATGCAATAGGAAGAAGATGAAAGGTGGCTTACGTCCATACCATCATCAGGCCATTTGAGGTGGCGGGGACTGCAATGGCCATCCACCGATTGGCTGGGACTCCTGGGCGGGTCTTCTCTAGTCCATCCAATTTTCGCCATAGGATGTCACAGCCTTCTTTGCATACCCTTATTTAACCCACACAAAGATGCCAACGGCAGGCGTGACATAATTTTTTGACGCATTATAAAGGATTAGGAAAAAGATAAAAAGCAGCTTACGGCCATACCTCTCTGGTTCCGCCCGATCTCGTCTGATCTCGGAAGCTAAGCAGAGCAGGGCCTGGTTAGTACCTGGATGGAAGACCGCCTGGGAATCCCAGGTGCCGTAAGCTTTTTCACTTCTCTCACCGAAAGCCGCCGAGCGCCGCAGATTGTACACCTACAAATTACAAAAAGTATATCACATTGTTGAAGAGATGCATGTTTATTGTTGTTTTAACGTTGGATATGAAAGGAAATTAGACAATATTATCCAAAATGATTCCGTTTCATGATTGCTAAATTAGTGTTGATCAACATTTTACGATTGGCATACTATTGTTTGTAATTTAGCCGTTGAAATACAGGTGCTAACCAAACATGTTAGATTTACCAGTGAAGAAAAGTAAAGTTCCCTTCAGGTTTTAGGAACCTCTCTTGCCAATGCTAAGAACTGCTTCAATTTTAGAAAAAGAAACTTCTGATTATCTTTGACACGTTTTAAAGGATTAGGAAAAAGATGAAAAGCAGCTTACGGCCATACCTCTCTGGTTCCGCCCGATCTCGTCTGATCTCGGAAGCTAAGCAGAGCAGGGCCTGGTTAGTACCTGGATGGAAGACCGCCTGGGAATCCCAGGTGCCGTAAGCTTTTTCACTTCTCTCACCGAAAGCCGCCGAGCGCCGCAGATTGTACACCTACAAATTACAAAAAGTATATCACATTGTTGAAGAGATGCATGTTTAGTGTTGTTTTAACGTTGGATATGAAAGGCAATTAGACAAAATTATCCAAAATGATTCCGTTTCATGGTTGCTAAATTAGTGTTGATCAACATTTAACAATTGGCATACTTTTGTTTGTAATTTAGCCGTTGAAATACAGGTGCTAACCCAACATGTTAGAATTGCCAGTGAAGAAAAGTAAAGTTACCTTCAGGTTTTAGAAACCTCTCTTGCCAATCCTAAGAACTGCTTCAATTTTAGAAAAAGAAACTCTTCTGATTATCTTTGACGCATTATAAAGGATTAGGAAAAAGATAAAAAGCAGCTTACGGCCATACCTCTCTGGTTCCGCCCGATCTCGTCTGATCTCGGAAGCTAAGCAGAGCAGGGCCTGGTTAGTACCTGGATGGAAGACCGCCTGGGAATCCCAGGTGCCGTAAGGTTTTTCACTTCTCTCTCTGAAAGCCGCCCAGCGCCGTAGCTTGTACACCTACACAATTGTAAAAAGTTTATCACATTGTAGAAGAGATGCAATAGGAAGAAGATGAAAGGTGGCTTACGTCCATACCATCGTCAGGCCATTTGAGGTGGCGGGGACTGCAATGGCCATTCACCGATTGGCTGGGACTCCTGGGCGGGTCTTCTCTAGTCCATCCAATTTTCGGCATGGGATGTCACAGCCTTCTTTGCATACCCTTATTTAACCCACACAAAGATGCCAACGGCAGGCGTGTCATAATTCATTGACGCATTATAAAGGATTAGGAAAAAGATAAAAAGCAGCTTACGGCCATACCTCTCTGGTTCCGCCCGATCTTGTCTGATCTCGGAAGCTAAGCAGAGCAGGGCCTGGTTAGTACCTGGATGGAAGACCGCCTGGTAATCCCAGGTGCCGTAAGGTTTTTCACTTCTCTCTCTGAAAGCCGCCCAGCGCCGTAGCTTGTACACCTACACAATTGTAAAAAGTTTATCACATTGTAGAAGAGATGCAATAGGAAGAAGATGAAAGGTGGCTTACGTCCGTACCATCGTCAGGCCATTTGAGGTGGCGGGGACTGCAATGGCCATTCACCGATTGGCTGGGACCCCTGGGCGGGTCTTCTCTAGTCCATCCAATTTTCGGCATGGGATGTCACAGCCTTCTTTGCATACCCTTATTTAACCCACACAAAGATGCCAACGGCAGGCGTGACATAATTTTTTGACGCATTATAAAGGATTAGGAAAAAGATAAAAAGCAGCTTACGGCCATACCTCTCTGGTTCCGCCCGATCTCGTCTGATCTCGGAAGCTAAGCAGAGCAGGGCCTGGTTAGTACCTGGATGGAAGACCGCCTGGGAATCCCAGGTGCCGTAAGCTTTTTCACTTCTCTCACCGAAAGCCGCCGAGCGCCGCAGATTGTACACCTACAAATTACAAAAAGTATATCACATTGTTGAAGAGATGCATGTTTATTGTTGTTTTAACGTTGGATATGAAAGGAAATTAGACAATATTATCCAAAATGATTCCGTTTCATGATTGCTAAATTAGTGTTGATCAACATTTTACGATTGGCATACTATTGTTTGTAATTTAGCCGTTGAAATACAGGTGCTAACCAAACATGTTAGATTTACCAGTGAAGAAAAGTAAAGTTCCCTTCAGGTTTTAGGAACCTCTCTTGCCAATGCTAAGAACTGCTTCAATTTTAGAAAAAGAAACTTCTGATTATCTTTGACACGTTTTAAAGGATTAGGAAAAAGATAAAAAGCAGCTTACAGCCATACCTCTCTGGTTCCGCCCGATATCGTCTGATCTCGGAAGCTAAGCAGAGCGGGGCCTGGTTAGTACCTGGATGGAAGACCGCCTGGGAATCCCAGGTGCCGTAAGCTTTTTCACTTCTCTCACCGAAAGCCGCCGAGCGCCGCAGATTGTACACCTACAAATTACAAAAAGTATATCACATTGTTGAAGAGATGCATGTTTAGTGTTGTTTTAACGTTGGATATGAAAGGCAATTAGACAAAATTATCCAAAATGATTCCGTTTCATGGTTGCTAAATTAGTGTTGATCAACATTTAACAATTGGCATACTTTTGTTTGTAATTTAGCCGTTGAAATACAGGTGCTAACCCAACATGTTAGAATTGCCAGTGAAGAAAAGTAAAGTTACCTTCAGGTTTTAGAAACCTCTCTTGCCAATCCTAAGAACTGCTTCAATTTTAGAAAAAGAAACTCTTCTGATTATCTTTGACGCATTATAAAGGATTAGGAAAAAGATAAAAAGCAGCTTACGGCCATACCTCTCTGGTTCCGCCCGATCTCGTCTGATCTCGGAAGCTAAGCAGAGCAGGGCCTGGTTAGTACCTGGATGGAAGACCGCCTGGGAATCCCAGGTGCCGTAAGGTTTTTCACTTCTCTCTCTGAAAGCCGCCCAGCGCCGTAGCTTGTACACCTACACAATTGTAAAAAGTTTATCACATTGTAGAAGAGATGCAATAGGAAGAAGATGAAAGGTGGCTTACGTCCATACCATCGTCAGGCCATTTGAGGTGGCGGGGACTGCAATGGCCATTCACCGATTGGCTGGGACTCCTGGGCGGGTCTTCTCTAGTCCATCCAATTTTCGGCATGGGATGTCACAGCCTTCTTTGCATACCCTTATTTAACCCACACAAAGATGCCAACGGCAGGCGTGTCATAATTCATTGACGCATTATAAAGGATTAGGAAAAAGATAAAAAGCAGCTTACGGCCATACCTCTCTGGTTCCGCCCGATCTTGTCTGATCTCGGAAGCTAAGCAGAGCAGGGCCTGGTTAGTACCTGGATGGAAGACCGCCTGGTAATCCCAGGTGCCGTAAGGTTTTTCACTTCTCTCTCTGAAAGCCGCCCAGCGCCGTAGCTTGTACACCTACACAATTGTAAAAAGTTTATCACATTGTAGAAGAGATGCAATAGGAAGAAGATGAAAGGTGGCTTACGTCCGTACCATCGTCAGGCCATTTGAGGTGGCGGGGACTGCAATGGCCATTCACCGATTGGCTGGGACCCCTGGGCGGGTCTTCTCTAGTCCATCCAATTTTCGGCATGGGATGTCACAGCCTTCTTTGCATACCCTTATTTAACCCACACAAAGATGCCAACGGCAGGCGTGTCATAATTCATTGACGCATTATAAAGGATTAGGAAAAAGATAAAAAGCAGCTTACGGCCATACCTCTCTGGTTCCGCTCGATCTCGTCTGATCTCGGAAGCTAAGCAGAGCAGGGCCTGGTTAGTACCTGGATGGAAGACCGCCTGTGAATCCCAGGTGCCGTAAGCTTTTTCACTTCTCTCTCCGAAAGCCGCCCAGCGCCGTAGATTGTACACCTGTTTTAACGTTGGATATGAAAGGAAATTAGACAATATTATCCAAAATGATTCCGTTTCATGATTGCTAAATTAGTGTTGATCAACATTTACGATTGGCATACTATTTTTTGTAATTTAGCCGTTGAAATACAGGTGCTAACCCAACATGTTAGAATTGCCAGTGAAGAAAAGTAAAGTTACCTTCAGGCTTTAGGAACCTCTCTTGCCAATGCTAAGAACTGCTTCAATTTTAGAAAAAGAAACTTCTGATTATCTTTGTCACGTTTTAAAGGATTAGGAAAAAGATGAAAAGCAGCTTACGGCCATACCTCTCTGGTTCCGCCCGATCTCGTCTGATCTCGGAAGCTAAGCAGAGCAGGGCCTGGTTAGTACCTGGATGGAAGACCGCCTGGGAATCCCAGGTGCCGTAAGCTTTTTCACTTCTCTCTCTGAAAGCCGCCCAGCGCCGTAGATTGTACACCTACACAATTGTAAAAAAAATTTCACATTGTAGAAGAGATGCAATAGGAAGAAGATGAAAGGTGGCTTACGTCCATACCATCGTCAGGCCATTTGAGGTGGCGGGGACTGCAATGGCCATTCACCGATTGGCTGGGACTCCTGGGCGGGTCTTCTTTAGTCCATCCAATTTTCGGCATGGGATGTCACAGCCTTCTTTGCATACCCTTATTTAACCCACACAAAGATGCCAACGGCAGGCGTGTCATAATTCATTGACGCATTATAAAGGATTAGGAAAAAGATGAAAAGCAGCTTACGGCCATACCTCTCTGGTTCCGCCCGATCTCGTCTGATCTCGGAAGCTAAGCAGAGCAGGGCCTGGTTAGTACCTGGATGGAAGACCGCCTGGGAATCCCAGGTGCCGTAAGCTTTTTCACTTCTCTCTCCGAAAGCCGCCCAGCGCCGTAGATTGTACACCTGTTTTAAAGTTGGATATGAAAGGAAATTAGACAATATTATCCAAAATGATTCCGTTTCATGATTGCTAAATTAGTGTTGATCAACATTTACGATTGGCATACTATTGTTTGTAATTTAGCCGTTGAAATACAGGTGCTAACCCAACATGTTAGAATTGCCAGTGAAGAAAAGTAAAGTTACCTTCAGGCTTTAGGAACCTCTCTTGCCAATGCTAAGAACTGCTTCAATTTTAGAAAAAGAAACTTCTGATTATCTTTGACACGTTTTAAAGGATTAGGAAAAAGATGAAAAGCAGCTTACGGCCATACCTCTCTGGTTCCGCCCGATCTCGTCTGATCTCGGAAGCTAAGCAGAGCAGGGCCTGGTTAGTACCTGGATGGAAGACCGCCTGGGAATCCCAGGTGCCGTAAGCTTTTTCACTTCTCTCTCTGAAAGCCGCCCAGCGCCGTAGATTGTACACCTACACAATTGTAAAAAAAAATTCACATTGTAGAAGAGATGCAATAGGAAGAAGATGAAAGGTGGCTTACGTCCATACCATCGTCAGGCCATTTGAGGTGGCGGGGACTGCAATGGCCATTCACCGATTGGCTGGGACTCCTGGGCGGGTCTTCTCTAGTCCATCCAATTTTCGGCATGGGATGTCACAGCCTTCTTTGCATACCCTTATTTAACCCACACAAAGATGCCAACGGCAGGCGTGTCATAATTCATTGACGCATTATAAAGGATTAGGAAAAAGATGAAAAGCAGCTTACGGCCATACCTCTCTGGTTCCGCCCGATCTCGTCTGATCTAGGAAGCTAAGCAGAGCAGGGCCTGGTTAGTACCTGGATGGAAGACCGCCTGGGAATCCCAGGTGCCGTAAGCTTTTTCACTTCTCTCTCCGAAAGCCGCCCAGCGCCGTAGATTGTACACCTGTTTTAAAGTTGGATATGAAAGGAAATTAGACAATATTATCCAAAATGATTCCGTTTCATGATTGCTAAATTAGTGTTGATCAACATTTACGATTGGCATACTATTGTTTGTAATTTAGCCGTTGAAATACAGGTGCTAACCCAACATGTTAGAATTGCCAGTGAAGAAAAGTAAAGTTACCTTCAGGCTTTAGGAACCTCTCTTGCCAATGCTAAGAACTGCTTCAATTTTAGAAAAAGAAACTTCTGATTATCTTTGACACGTTTTAAAGGATTAGGAAAAAGATGAAAAGCAGCTTACGGCCATACCTCTCTGGTTCCGCCCGATCTCGTCTGATCTCGGAAGCTAAGCAGAGCAGGGCCTGGTTAGTACCTGGATGGAAGACCGCCTGGGAATCCCAGGTGCCGTAAGCTTTTTCACTTCTCTCTCTGAAAGCCGCCCAGCGCCGTAGATTGTACACCTACACAATTGTAAAAAAAAATTCACATTGTAGAAGAGATGCAATAGGAAGAAGATGAAAGGTGGCTTACGTCCATACCATCGTCAGGCCATTTGAGGTGGCGGGGACTGCAATGGCCATTCACCGATTGGCTGGGACTCCTGGGCGGGTCTTCTCTAGTCCATCCAATTTTCGGCATGGGATGTCACAGCCTTCTTTGCATACCCTTATTTAACCCACACAAAGATGCCAACGGCAGGCGTGTCATAATTCATTGACGCATTATAAAGGATTAGGAAAAAGATGAAAAGCAGCTTACGGCCATACCTCTCTGGTTCCGCCCGATCTCGTCTGATCTCGGAAGCTAAGCAGAGCAGGGCCTGGTTAGTACCTGGATGGAAGACCGCCTGGGAATCCCAGGTGCCGTAAGCTTTTTCACTTCTCTCTCCGAAAGCCGCCCAGCGCCGTAGATTGTACACCTGTTTTAAAGTTGGATATGAAAGGAAATTAGACAATATTATCCAAAATGATTCCGTTTCATGATTGCTAATATAGTGTTGATCAACATTTACGATTGGCATACTATTGTTTGTAATTTAGCCGTTGAAATACAGGTGCTAACCCAACATGTTAGAATTGCCAGTGAAGAAAAGTAAAGTTACCTTCAGGCTTTAGGAACCTCTCTTGCCAATGCTAAGAACTGCTTCAATTTTAGAAAAAGAAACTTCTGATTATCTTTGACACGTTTTAAAGGATTAGGAAAAAGATGAAAAGCAGCTTACGGCCATACCTCTCTGGTTCCGCCCGATCTCGTCTGATCTCGGAAGCTAAGCAGAGCAGGGCCTGGTTAGTACCTGGATGGAAGACCGCCTGGGAATCCCAGGTGCCGTAAGCTTTTTCACTTCTCTCTCTGAAAGCCGCCCAGCGCCGTAGATTGTACACCTACACAATTGTAAAAAAAAATTCACATTGTAGAAGAGATGCAATAGGAAGAAGATGAAAGGTGGCTTACGTCCATACCATCGTCAGGCCATTTGAGGTGGCGGGGACTGCAATGGCCATTCACCGATTGGCTGGGACTCCTGGGCGGGTCTTCTCTAGTCCATCCAATTTTCGGCATGGGATGTCACAGCCTTCTTTGCATACCCTTATTTAACCCACACAAAGATGCCAACGGCAGGCGTGTCATAATTCATTCACGCATTATAAAGGATTAGGAAAAAGATGAAAAGCAGCTTACGGCCATACCTCTCTGGTTCCGCCCGATCTCGTCTGATCTCGGAAGCTAAGCAGAGCAGGGCCTGGTTAGTACCTGGATGGAAGACCGCCTGGGAATCCCAGGTGCCGTAAGCTTTTTCACTTCTCTCTCCGAAAGCCGCCGAGCGCCGCAGATTGTACACCTACAAATTACAAAAAGAATATCACATTGTTGAAGATATCCATGTTTAGTGTTGTTTTAACGTTGGATATGAAAGGAAATTAGACAATATTATCCAAAATGATTCCGTTTCATGATTGCTAAATTAGTGTTGATCAACATTTACGATTGGCATACTATTGTTTGTAATTTAGCCGTTGAAATACAGGTGCTAACCCAACATGTTAGAATTGCCAGTGAAGAAAAGTAAAGTTACCTTCAGGCTTTAGGAACCTCTCTTGCCAATGCTAAGAACTGCTTCAATTTTAGAAAAAGAAACTTCTGATTATCTTTGACGCATTATAAAGGATTAGGAAAAAGATAAAAAGCAGCTTACGGCCATACCTCTCTGGTTCCGCCCGATCTCGTCTGATCTCGGAAGCTAAGCAGAGCAGGGCCTGGTTAGTACCTGGATGGAAGACCGCCTGGGAATCCCAGGTGCCGTAAGCTTTTTCACTTCTCTCTCTGAAAGCCGCCCAGCGCCGTAGCTTGTACACCTACACAATTGTAAAAAGTTTATCACATTGTAGAAGAGATGCAATAGGAAGAAGATGAAAGGTGGCTTACGTCCATACCATCATCAGGCCATTTGAGGTGGCGGGGACTGCAATGGCCATCCACCGATTGGCTGGGACTCCTGGGCGGGTCTTCTCTAGTCCATCCAATTTTCGCCATAGGATGTCACAGCCTTCTTTGCATACCCTTATTTAACCCACACAAAGATGCCAACGGCAGGCGTGACATAATTTTTTGACGCATTATAAAGGATTAGGAAAAAGATAAAAAGCAGCTTACGGCCATACCTCTCTGGTTCCGCCCGATCTCGTCTGATCTCGGAAGCTAAGCAGAGCAGGGCCTGGTTAGTACCTGGATGGAAGACCGCCTGGGAATCCCAGGTGCCGTAAGCTTTTTCACTTCTCTCACCGAAAGCCGCCGAGCGCCGCAGATTGTACACCTACAAATTACAAAAAGTATATCACATTGTTGAAGAGATGCATGTTTATTGTTGTTTTAACGTTGGATATGAAAGGAAATTAGACAATATTATCCAAAATGATTCCGTTTCATGATTGCTAAATTAGTGTTGATCAACATTTTACGATTGGCATACTATTGTTTGTAATTTAGCCGTTGAAATACAGGTGCTAACCAAACATGTTAGATTTACCAGTGAAGAAAAGTAAAGTTCCCTTCAGGTTTTAGGAACCTCTCTTGCCAATGCTAAGAACTGCTTCAATTTTAGAAAAAGAAACTTCTGATTATCTTTGACACGTTTTAAAGGATTAGGAAAAAGATAAAAAGCAGCTTACAGCCATACCTCTCTGGTTCCGCCCGATATCGTCTGATCTCGGAAGCTAAGCAGAGCGGGGCCTGGTTAGTACCTGGATGGAAGACCGCCTGGGAATCCCAGGTGCCGTAAGCTTTTTCACTTCTCTCACCGAAAGCCGCCGAGCGCCGCAGATTGTACACCTACAAATTACAAAAAGTATATCACATTGTTGAAGAGATGCATGTTTAGTGTTGTTTTAACGTTGGATATGAAAGGCAATTAGACAAAATTATCCAAAATGATTCCGTTTCATGGTTGCTAAATTAGTGTTGATCAACATTTAACAATTGGCATACTTTTGTTTGTAATTTAGCCGTTGAAATACAGGTGCTAACCCAACATGTTAGAATTGCCAGTGAAGAAAAGTAAAGTTACCTTCAGGTTTTAGAAACCTCTCTTGCCAATCCTAAGAACTGCTTCAATTTTAGAAAAAGAAACTCTTCTGATTATCTTTGACGCATTATAAAGGATTAGGAAAAAGATAAAAAGCAGCTTACGGCCATACCTCTCTGGTTCCGCCCGATCTCGTCTGATCTCGGAAGCTAAGCAGAGCAGGGCCTGGTTAGTACCTGGATGGAAGACCGCCTGGGAATCCCAGGTGCCGTAAGGTTTTTCACTTCTCTCTCTGAAAGCCGCCCAGCGCCGTAGCTTGTACACCTACACAATTGTAAAAAGTTTATCACATTGTAGAAGAGATGCAATAGGAAGAAGATGAAAGGTGGCTTACGTCCATACCATCGTCAGGCCATTTGAGGTGGCGGGGACTGCAATGGCCATTCACCGATTGGCTGGGACTCCTGGGCGGGTCTTCTCTAGTCCATCCAATTTTCGGCATGGGATGTCACAGCCTTCTTTGCATACCCTTATTTAACCCACACAAAGATGCCAACGGCAGGCGTGTCATAATTCATTCACGCATTATAAAGGATTAGGAAAAAGATGAAAAGCAGCTTACGGCCATACCTCTCTGGTTCCGCCCGATCTCGTCTGATCTCGGAAGCTAAGCAGAGCAGGGCCTGGTTAGTACCTGGATGGAAGACCGCCTGGGAATCCCAGGTGCCGTAAGCTTTTTCACTTCTCTCTCCGAAAGCCGCCCAGCGCCGTAGATTGTACACCTGTTTTAACGTTGGATATGAAAGGAAATTAGACAATATTATCCAAAATGATTCCGTTTCATGATTGCTAAATTAGTGTTGATCAACATTTACGATTGGCATACTATTGTTTGTAATTTAGCCGTTGAAATACAGGTGCTAACCCAACATGTTAGAATTGCCAGTGAAGAAAAGTAAAGTTACCTTCAGGCTTTAGGAACCTCTCTTGCCAATGCTAAGAACTGCTTCAATTTTAGAAAAAGAAACTTCTGATTATCTTTGACACGTTTTAAAGGATTAGGAAAAAGATGAAAAGCAGCTTACGGCCATACCTCTCTGGTTCCGCCCGATCTCGTCTGATCTCGGAAGCTAAGCAGAGCAGGGCCTGGTTAGTACCTGGATGGAAGACCGCCTGGGAATCCCAGGTGCCGTAAGCTTTTTCACTTCTCTCTCTGAAAGCCGCCCAGCGCCGTAGATTGTACACCTACACAATTGTAAAAAAAATTTCACATTGTAGAAGAGATGCAATAGGAAGAAGATGAAAGGTGGCTTACGTCCATACCATCGTCAGGCCATTTGAGGTGGCGGGGACTGCAATGGCCATTCACCGATTGGCTGGGACTCCTGGGCGGGTCTTCTCTAGTCCATCCAATTTTCGGCATGGGATGTCACAGCCTTCTTTGCATACCCTTATTTAACCCACACAAAGATGCCAACGGCAGGCGTGTCATAATTCATTGACGCATTATAAAGGATTAGGAAAAAGATGAAAAGCAGCTTACGGCCATACCTCTCTGGTTCCGCCCGATCTCGTCTGATCTCGGAAGCTAAGCAGAGCAGGGCCTGGTTAGTACCTGGATGGAAGACCGCCTGGGAATCCCAGGTGCCGTAAGCTTTTTCACTTCTCTCTCCGAAAGCCGCCCAGCGCCGTAGATTGTACACCTGTTTTAAAGTTGGATATGAAAGGAAATTAGACAATATTATCCAAAATGATTCCGTTTCATGATTGCTAAATTAGTGTTGATCAACATTTACGATTGGCATACTATTGTTTGTAATTTAGCCGTTGAAATACAGGTGCTAACCCAACATGTTAGAATTGCCAGTGAAGAAAAGTAAAGTTACCTTCAGGCTTTAGGAACCTCTCTTGCCAATGCTAAGAACTGCTTCAATTTTAGAAAAAGAAACTTCTGATTATCTTTGACACGTTTTAAAGGATTAGGAAAAAGATGAAAAGCAGCTTACGGCCATACCTCTCTGGTTCCGCCCGATCTCGTCTGATCTCGGAAGCTAAGCAGAGCAGGGCCTAGGTAGTACCTGGATGGATACCGCCTGGGAATCCCAGGTGCCGTAAGCTTTTTCACTTCTCTCTCTGAAAGCCGCCCAGCGCCGTAGATTGTACACCTACACAATTGTAAAAAAAAATTCACATTGTAGAAGAGATGCAATAGGAAGAAGATGAAAGGTGGCTTACGTCCATACCATCGTCAGGCCATTTGAGGTGGCGGGGACTGCAATGGCCATTCACCGATTGGCTGGGACTCCTGGGCGGGTCTTCTCTAGTCCATCCAATTTTCGGCATGGGATGTCACAGCCTTCTTTGCATACCCTTATTTAACCCACACAAAGATGCCAACGGCAGGCGTGTCATAATTCATTCACGCATTATAAAGGATTAGGAAAAAGATGAAAAGCAGCTTACGGCCATACCTCTCTGGTTCCGCCCGATCTCGTCTGATCTCGGAAGCTAAGCAGAGCAGGGCCTGGTTAGTACCTGGATGGAAGACCGCCTGGGAATCCCAGGTGCCGTAAGCTTTTTCACTTCTCTCTCCGAAAGCCGCCCAGCGCCGTAGATTGTACACCTGTTTTAAAGTTGGATATGAAAGGAAATTAGACAATATTATCCAAAATGATTCCGTTTCATGATTGCTAAATTAGTGTTGATCAACATTTACGATTGGCATACTATTGTTTGTAATTTAGCCGTTGAAATACAGGTGCTAACCCAACATGTTAGAATTGCCAGTGAAGAAAAGTAAAGTTACCTTCAGGCTTTAGGAACCTCTCTTGCCAATGCTAAGAACTGCTTCAATTTTAGAAAAAGAAACTTCTGATTATCTTTGACACGTTTTAAAGGATTAGGAAAAAGATGAAAAGCAGCTTACGGCCATACCTCTCTGGTTCCGCCCGATCTCGTCTGATCTCGGAAGCTAAGCAGAGCAGGGCCTGGTTAGTACCTGGATGGAAGACCGCCTGGGAATCCCAGGTGCCGTAAGCTTTTTCACTTCTCTCTCTGAAAGCCGCCCAGCGCCGTAGATTGTACACCTACACAATTGTAAAAAAAAATTCACATTGTAGAAGAGATGCAATAGGAAGAAGATGAAAGGTGGCTTACGTCCATACCATCGTCAGGCCATTTGAGGTGGCGGGGACTGCAATGGCCATTCACCGATTGGCTGGGACTCCTGGGCGGGTCTTCTCTAGTCCATCCAATTTTCGGCATGGGATGTCACAGCCTTCTTTGCATACCCTTATTTAACCCACACAAAGATGCCAACGGCAGGCGTGTCATAATTCATTCACGCATTATAAAGGATTAGGAAAAAGATGAAAAGCAGCTTACGGCCATACCTCTCTGGTTCCGCCCGATCTCGTCTGATCTCGGAAGCTAAGCAGAGCAGGGCCTGGTTAGTACCTGGATGGAAGACCGCCTGGGAATCCCAGGTGCCGTAAGCTTTTTCACTTCTCTCTCCGAAAGCCGCCCAGCGCCGTAGATTGTACACCTGTTTTAAAGTTGGATATGAAAGGAAATTAGACAATATTATCCAAAATGATTCCGTTTCATGATTGCTAATATAGTGTTGATCAACATTTACGATTGGCATACTATTGTTTGTAATTTAGCCGTTGAAATACAGGTGCTAACCCAACATGTTAGAATTGCCAGTGAAGAAAAGTAAAGTTACCTTCAGGCTTTAGGAACCTCTCTTGCCAATGCTAAGAACTGCTTCAATTTTAGAAAAAGAAACTTCTGATTATCTTTGACACGTTTTAAAGGATTAGGAAAAAGATGAAAAGCAGCTTACGGCCATACCTCTCTGGTTCCGCCCGATCTCGTCTGATCTCGGAAGCTAAGCAGAGCAGGGCCTGGTTAGTACCTGGATGGAAGACCGCCTGGGAATCCCAGGTGCCGTAAGCTTTTTCACTTCTCTCTCTGAAAGCCGCCCAGCGCCGTAGATTGTACACCTACACAATTGTAAAAAAAAATTCACATTGTAGAAGAGATGCAATAGGAAGAAGATGAAAGGTGGCTTACGTCCATACCATCGTCAGGCCATTTGAGGTGGCGGGGACTGCAATGGCCATTCACCGATTGGCTGGGACTCCTGGGCGGGTCTTCTCTAGTCCATCCAATTTTCGGCATGGGATGTCACAGCCTTCTTTGCATACCCTTATTTAACCCACACAAAGATGCCAACGGCAGGCGTGTCATAATTCATTGACGCATTATAAAGGATTAGGAAAAAGATGAAAAGCAGCTTACGGCCATACCTCTCTGGTTCCGCCCGATCTCGTCTGATCTCGGAAGCTAAGCAGAGCAGGGCCTGGTTAGTACCTGGATGGAAGACCGCCTGGGAATCCCAGGTGCCGTAAGCTTTTTCACTTCTCTCTCCGAAAGCCGCCGAGCGCCGCAGATTGTACACCTACAAATTACAAAAAGAATATCACATTGTTGAAGATATCCATGTTTAGTGTTGTTTTAACGTTGGATATGAAAGGAAATTAGACAATATTATCCAAAATGATTCCGTTTCATGATTGCTAAATTAGTGTTGATCAACATTTACGATTGGCATACTATTGTTTGTAATTTAGCCGTTGAAATACAGGTGCTAACCCAACATGTTAGAATTGCCAGTGAAGAAAAGTAAAGTTACCTTCAGGCTTTAGGAACCTCTCTTGCCAATGCTAAGAACTGCTTCAATTTTAGAAAAAGAAACTTCTGATTATCTTTGACGCATTATAAAGGATTAGGAAAAAGATAAAAAGCAGCTTACGGCCATACCTCTCTGGTTCCGCCCGATCTCGTCTGATCTCGGAAGCTAAGCAGAGCAGGGCCTGGTTAGTACCTGGATGGAAGACCGCCTGGGAATCCCAGGTGCCGTAAGCTTTTTCACTTCTCTCTCTGAAAGCCGCCCAGCGCCGTAGCTTGTACACCTACACAATTGTAAAAAGTTTATCACATTGTAGAAGAGATGCAATAGGAAGAAGATGAAAGGTGGCTTACGTCCATACCATCATCAGGCCATTTGAGGTGGCGGGGACTGCAATGGCCATCCACCGATTGGCTGGGACTCCTGGGCGGGTCTTCTCTAGTCCATCCAATTTTCGCCATAGGATGTCACAGCCTTCTTTGCATACCCTTATTTAACCCACACAAAGATGCCAACGGCAGGCGTGACATAATTTTTTGACGCATTATAAAGGATTAGGAAAAAGATAAAAAGCAGCTTACGGCCATACCTCTCTGGTTCCGCCCGATCTCGTCTGATCTCGGAAGCTAAGCAGAGCAGGGCCTGGTTAGTACCTGGATGGAAGACCGCCTGGGAATCCCAGGTGCCGTAAGCTTTTTCACTTCTCTCACCGAAAGCCGCCGAGCGCCGCAGATTGTACACCTACAAATTACAAAAAGTATATCACATTGTTGAAGAGATGCATGTTTATTGTTGTTTTAACGTTGGATATGAAAGGAAATTAGACAATATTATCCAAAATGATTCCGTTTCATGATTGCTAAATTAGTGTTGATCAACATTTTACGATTGGCATACTATTGTTTGTAATTTAGCCGTTGAAATACAGGTGCTAACCAAACATGTTAGATTTACCAGTGAAGAAAAGTAAAGTTCCCTTCAGGTTTTAGGAACCTCTCTTGCCAATGCTAAGAACTGCTTCAATTTTAGAAAAAGAAACTTCTGATTATCTTTGACACGTTTTAAAGGATTAGGAAAAAGATAAAAAGCAGCTTACAGCCATACCTCTCTGGTTCCGCCCGATATCGTCTGATCTCGGAAGCTAAGCAGAGCGGGGCCTGGTTAGTACCTGGATGGAAGACCGCCTGGGAATCCCAGGTGCCGTAAGCTTTTTCACTTCTCTCACCGAAAGCCGCCGAGCGCCGCAGATTGTACACCTACAAATTACAAAAAGTATATCACATTGTTGAAGAGATGCATGTTTAGTGTTGTTTTAACGTTGGATATGAAAGGCAATTAGACAAAATTATCCAAAATGATTCCGTTTCATGGTTGCTAAATTAGTGTTGATCAACATTTAACAATTGGCATACTTTTGTTTGTAATTTAGCCGTTGAAATACAGGTGCTAACCCAACATGTTAGAATTGCCAGTGAAGAAAAGTAAAGTTACCTTCAGGTTTTAGAAACCTCTCTTGCCAATCCTAAGAACTGCTTCAATTTTAGAAAAAGAAACTCTTCTGATTATCTTTGACGCATTATAAAGGATTAGGAAAAAGATAAAAAGCAGCTTACGGCCATACCTCTCTGGTTCCGCCCGATCTCGTCTGATCTCGGAAGCTAAGCAGAGCAGGGCCTGGTTAGTACCTGGATGGAAGACCGCCTGGGAATCCCAGGTGCCGTAAGGTTTTTCACTTCTCTCTCTGAAAGCCGCCCAGCGCCGTAGCTTGTACACCTACACAATTGTAAAAAGTTTATCACATTGTAGAAGAGATGCAATAGGAAGAAGATGAAAGGTGGCTTACGTCCATACCATCGTCAGGCCATTTGAGGTGGCGGGGACTGCAATGGCCATTCACCGATTGGCTGGGACTCCTGGGCGGGTCTTCTCTAGTCCATCCAATTTTCGGCATGGGATGTCACAGCCTTCTTTGCATACCCTTATTTAACCCACACAAAGATGCCAACGGCAGGCGTGTCATAATTCATTCACGCATTATAAAGGATTAGGAAAAAGATGAAAAGCAGCTTACGGCCATACCTCTCTGGTTCCGCCCGATCTCGTCTGATCTCGGAAGCTAAGCAGAGCAGGGCCTGGTTAGTACCTGGATGGAAGACCGCCTGGGAATCCCAGGTGCCGTAAGCTTTTTCACTTCTCTCTCCGAAAGCCGCCCAGCGCCGTAGATTGTACACCTGTTTTAACGTTGGATATGAAAGGAAATTAGACAATATTATCCAAAATGATTCCGTTTCATGATTGCTAAATTAGTGTTGATCAACATTTACGATTGGCATACTATTGTTTGTAATTTAGCCGTTGAAATACAGGTGCTAACCCAACATGTTAGAATTGCCAGTGAAGAAAAGTAAAGTTACCTTCAGGCTTTAGGAACCTCTCTTGCCAATGCTAAGAACTGCTTCAATTTTAGAAAAAGAAACTTCTGATTATCTTTGACACGTTTTAAAGGATTAGGAAAAAGATGAAAAGCAGCTTACGGCCATACCTCTCTGGTTCCGCCCGATCTCGTCTGATCTCGGAAGCTAAGCAGAGCAGGGCCTGGTTAGTACCTGGATGGAAGACCGCCTGGGAATCCCAGGTGCCGTAAGCTTTTTCACTTCTCTCTCTGAAAGCCGCCCAGCGCCGTAGATTGTACACCTACACAATTGTAAAAAAAAATTCACATTGTAGAAGAGATGCAATAGGAAGAAGATGAAAGGTGGCTTACGTCCATACCATCGTCAGGCCATTTGAGGTGGCGGGGACTGCAATGGCCATTCACCGATTGGCTGGGACTCCTGGGCGGGTCTTCTCTAGTCCATCCAATTTTCGGCATGGGATGTCACAGCCTTCTTTGCATACCCTTATTTAACCCACACAAAGATGCCAACGGCAGGCGTGTCATAATTCATTGACGCATTATAAAGGATTAGGAAAAAGATGAAAAGCAGCTTACGGCCATACCTCTCTGGTTCCGCCCGATCTCGTCTGATCTCGGAAGCTAAGCAGAGCAGGGCCTGGTTAGTACCTGGATGGAAGACCGCCTGGGAATCCCAGGTGCCGTAAGCTTTTTCACTTCTCTCTCCGAAAGCCGCCCAGCGCCGTAGATTGTACACCTGTTTTAAAGTTGGATATGAAAGGAAATTAGACAATATTATCCAAAATGATTCCGTTTCATGATTGCTAAATTAGTGTTGATCAACATTTACGATTGGCATACTATTGTTTGTAATTTAGCCGTTGAAATACAGGTGCTAACCCAACATGTTAGAATTGCCAGTGAAGAAAAGTAAAGTTACCTTCAGGCTTTAGGAACCTCTCTTGCCAATGCTAAGAACTGCTTCAATTTTAGAAAAAGAAACTTCTGATTATCTTTGACACGTTTTAAAGGATTAGGAAAAAGATGAAAAGCAGCTTACGGCCATACCTCTCTGGTTCCGCCCGATCTCGTCTGATCTCGGAAGCTAAGCAGAGCAGGGCCTGGTTAGTACCTGGATGGAAGACCGCCTGGGAATCCCAGGTGCCGTAAGCTTTTTCACTTCTCTCTCTGAAAGCCGCCCAGCGCCGTAGATTGTACACCTACACAATTGTAAAAAAAAATTCACATTGTAGAAGAGATGCAATAGGAAGAAGATGAAAGGTGGCTTACGTCCATACCATCGTCAGGCCATTTGAGGTGGCGGGGACTGCAATGGCCATTCACCGATTGGCTGGGACTCCTGGGCGGGTCTTCTCTAGTCCATCCAATTTTCGGCATGGGATGTCACAGCCTTCTTTGCATACCCTTATTTAACCCACACAAAGATGCCAACGGCAGGCGTGTCATAATTCATTCACGCATTATAAAGGATTAGGAAAAAGATGAAAAGCAGCTTACGGCCATACCTCTCTGGTTCCGCCCGATCTCGTCTGATCTCGGAAGCTAAGCAGAGCAGGGCCTGGTTAGTACCTGGATGGAAGACCGCCTGGGAATCCCAGGTGCCGTAAGCTTTTTCACTTCTCTCTCCGAAAGCCGCCCAGCGCCGTAGATTGTACACCTGTTTTAAAGTTGGATATGAAAGGAAATTAGACAATATTATCCAAAATGATTCCGTTTCATGATTGCTAATATAGTGTTGATCAACATTTACGATTGGCATACTATTGTTTGTAATTTAGCCGTTGAAATACAGGTGCTAACCCAACATGTTAGAATTGCCAGTGAAGAAAAGTAAAGTTACCTTCAGGCTTTAGGAACCTCTCTTGCCAATGCTAAGAACTGCTTCAATTTTAGAAAAAGAAACTTCTGATTATCTTTGACACGTTTTAAAGGATTAGGAAAAAGATGAAAAGCAGCTTACGGCCATACCTCTCTGGTTCCGCCCGATCTCGTCTGATCTCGGAAGCTAAGCAGAGCAGGGCCTGGTTAGTACCTGGATGGAAGACCGCCTGGGAATCCCAGGTGCCGTAAGCTTTTTCACTTCTCTCTCTGAAAGCCGCCCAGCGCCGTAGATTGTACACCTACACAATTGTAAAAAAAAATTCACATTGTAGAAGAGATGCAATAGGAAGAAGATGAAAGGTGGCTTACGTCCATACCATCGTCAGGCCATTTGAGGTGGCGGGGACTGCAATGGCCATTCACCGATTGGCTGGGACTCCTGGGCGGGTCTTCTCTAGTCCATCCAATTTTCGGCATGGGATGTCACAGCCTTCTTTGCATACCCTTATTTAACCCACACAAAGATGCCAACGGCAGGCGTGTCATAATTCATTGACGCATTATAAAGGATTAGGAAAAAGATGAAAAGCAGCTTACGGCCATACCTCTCTGGTTCCGCCCGATCTCGTCTGATCTCGGAAGCTAAGCAGAGCAGGGCCTGGTTAGTACCTGGATGGAAGACCGCCTGGGAATCCCAGGTGCCGTAAGCTTTTTCACTTCTCTCTCTGAAAGCCGCCCAGCGCCGTAGATTGTACACCTACACAATTGTAAAAAAAAATTCACATTGTAGAAGAGATGCAATAGGAAGAAGATGAAAGGTGGCTTACGTCCATACCATCGTCAGGCCATTTGAGGTGGCGGGGACTGCAATGGCCATTCACCGATTGGCTGGGACTCCTGGGCGGGTCTTCTCTAGTCCATCCAATTTTCGGCATGGGATGTCACAGCCTTCTTTGCATACCCTTATTTAACCCACACAAAGATGCCAACGGCAGGCGTGTCATAATTCATTGACGCATTATAAAGGATTAGGAAAAAGATGAAAAGCAGCTTACGGCCATACCTCTCTGGTTCCGCCCGATCTCGTCTGATCTCGGAAGCTAAGCAGAGCAGGGCCTGGTTAGTACCTGGATGGAAGACCGCCTGGGAATCCCAGGTGCCGTAAGCTTTTTCACTTCTCTCTCCGAAAGCCGCCGAGCGCCGCAGATTGTACACCTACAAATTACAAAAAGAATATCACATTGTTGAAGATATCCATGTTTAGTGTTGTTTTAACGTTGGATATGAAAGGAAATTAGACAATATTATCCAAAATGATTCCGTTTCATGATTGCTAAATTAGTGTTGATCAACATTTACGATTGGCATACTATTGTTTGTAATTTAGCCGTTGAAATACAGGTGCTAACCCAACATGTTAGAATTGCCAGTGAAGAAAAGTAAAGTTACCTTCAGGCTTTAGGAACCTCTCTTGCCAATGCTAAGAACTGCTTCAATTTTAGAAAAAGAAACTTCTGATTATCTTTGACGCATTATAAAGGATTAGGAAAAAGATAAAAAGCAGCTTACGGCCATACCTCTCTGGTTCCGCCCGATCTCGTCTGATCTCGGAAGCTAAGCAGAGCAGGGCCTGGTTAGTACCTGGATGGAAGACCGCCTGGGAATCCCAGGTGCCGTAAGCTTTTTCACTTCTCTCTCTGAAAGCCGCCCAGCGCCGTAGCTTGTACACCTACACAATTGTAAAAAGTTTATCACATTGTAGAAGAGATGCAATAGGAAGAAGATGAAAGGTGGCTTACGTCCATACCATCATCAGGCCATTTGAGGTGGCGGGGACTGCAATGGCCATCCACCGATTGGCTGGGACTCCTGGGCGGGTCTTCTCTAGTCCATCCAATTTTCGCCATAGGATGTCACAGCCTTCTTTGCATACCCTTATTTAACCCACACAAAGATGCCAACGGCAGGCGTGACATAATTTTTTGACGCATTATAAAGGATTAGGAAAAAGATAAAAAGCAGCTTACGGCCATACCTCTCTGGTTCCGCCCGATCTCGTCTGATCTCGGAAGCTAAGCAGAGCAGGGCCTGGTTAGTACCTGGATGGAAGACCGCCTGGGAATCCCAGGTGCCGTAAGCTTTTTCACTTCTCTCACCGAAAGCCGCCGAGCGCCGCAGATTGTACACCTACAAATTACAAAAAGTATATCACATTGTTGAAGAGATGCATGTTTATTGTTGTTTTAACGTTGGATATGAAAGGAAATTAGACAATATTATCCAAAATGATTCCGTTTCATGATTGCTAAATTAGTGTTGATCAACATTTTACGATTGGCATACTATTGTTTGTAATTTAGCCGTTGAAATACAGGTGCTAACCAAACATGTTAGATTTACCAGTGAAGAAAAGTAAAGTTCCCTTCAGGTTTTAGGAACCTCTCTTGCCAATGCTAAGAACTGCTTCAATTTTAGAAAAAGAAACTTCTGATTATCTTTGACACGTTTTAAAGGATTAGGAAAAAGATAAAAAGCAGCTTACAGCCATACCTCTCTGGTTCCGCCCGATATCGTCTGATCTCGGAAGCTAAGCAGAGCGGGGCCTGGTTAGTACCTGGATGGAAGACCGCCTGGGAATCCCAGGTGCCGTAAGCTTTTTCACTTCTCTCACCGAAAGCCGCCGAGCGCCGCAGATTGTACACCTACAAATTACAAAAAGTATATCACATTGTTGAAGAGATGCATGTTTAGTGTTGTTTTAACGTTGGATATGAAAGGCAATTAGACAAAATTATCCAAAATGATTCCGTTTCATGGTTGCTAAATTAGTGTTGATCAACATTTAACAATTGGCATACTTTTGTTTGTAATTTAGCCGTTGAAATACAGGTGCTAACCCAACATGTTAGAATTGCCAGTGAAGAAAAGTAAAGTTACCTTCAGGTTTTAGAAACCTCTCTTGCCAATCCTAAGAACTGCTTCAATTTTAGAAAAAGAAACTCTTCTGATTATCTTTGACGCATTATAAAGGATTAGGAAAAAGATAAAAAGCAGCTTACGGCCATACCTCTCTGGTTCCGCCCGATCTCGTCTGATCTCGGAAGCTAAGCAGAGCAGGGCCTGGTTAGTACCTGGATGGAAGACCGCCTGGGAATCCCAGGTGCCGTAAGGTTTTTCACTTCTCTCTCTGAAAGCCGCCCAGCGCCGTAGCTTGTACACCTACACAATTGTAAAAAGTTTATCACATTGTAGAAGAGATGCAATAGGAAGAAGATGAAAGGTGGCTTACGTCCATACCATCGTCAGGCCATTTGAGGTGGCGGGGACTGCAATGGCCATTCACCGATTGGCTGGGACTCCTGGGCGGGTCTTCTCTAGTCCATCCAATTTTCGGCATGGGATGTCACAGCCTTCTTTGCATACCCTTATTTAACCCACACAAAGATGCCAACGGCAGGCGTGTCATAATTCATTCACGCATTATAAAGGATTAGGAAAAAGATGAAAAGCAGCTTACGGCCATACCTCTCTGGTTCCGCCCGATCTCGTCTGATCTCGGAAGCTAAGCAGAGCAGGGCCTGGTTAGTACCTGGATGGAAGACCGCCTGGGAATCCCAGGTGCCGTAAGCTTTTTCACTTCTCTCTCCGAAAGCCGCCCAGCGCCGTAGATTGTACACCTGTTTTAACGTTGGATATGAAAGGAAATTAGACAATATTATCCAAAATGATTCCGTTTCATGATTGCTAAATTAGTGTTGATCAACATTTACGATTGGCATACTATTGTTTGTAATTTAGCCGTTGAAATACAGGTGCTAACCCAACATGTTAGAATTGCCAGTGAAGAAAAGTAAAGTTACCTTCAGGCTTTAGGAACCTCTCTTGCCAATGCTAAGAACTGCTTCAATTTTAGAAAAAGAAACTTCTGATTATCTTTGACACGTTTTAAAGGATTAGGAAAAAGATGAAAAGCAGCTTACGGCCATACCTCTCTGGTTCCGCCCGATCTCGTCTGATCTCGGAAGCTAAGCAGAGCAGGGCCTGGTTAGTACCTGGATGGAAGACCGCCTGGGAATCCCAGGTGCCGTAAGCTTTTTCACTTCTCTCTCTGAAAGCCGCCCAGCGCCGTAGATTGTACACCTACACAATTGTAAAAAAAAATTCACATTGTAGAAGAGATGCAATAGGAAGAAGATGAAAGGTGGCTTACGTCCATACCATCGTCAGGCCATTTGAGGTGGCGGGGACTGCAATGGCCATTCACCGATTGGCTGGGACTCCTGGGCGGGTCTTCTCTAGTCCATCCAATTTTCGGCATGGGATGTCACAGCCTTCTTTGCATACCCTTATTTAACCCACACAAAGATGCCAACGGCAGGCGTGTCATAATTCATTGACGCATTATAAAGGATTAGGAAAAAGATGAAAAGCAGCTTACGGCCATACCTCTCTGGTTCCGCCCGATCTCGTCTGATCTCGGAAGCTAAGCAGAGCAGGGCCTGGTTAGTACCTGGATGGAAGACCGCCTGGGAATCCCAGGTGCCGTAAGCTTTTTCACTTCTCTCTCCGAAAGCCGCCCAGCGCCGTAGATTGTACACCTGTTTTAAAGTTGGATATGAAAGGAAATTAGACAATATTATCCAAAATGATTCCGTTTCATGATTGCTAAATTAGTGTTGATCAACATTTACGATTGGCATACTATTGTTTGTAATTTAGCCGTTGAAATACAGGTGCTAACCCAACATGTTAGAATTGCCAGTGAAGAAAAGTAAAGTTACCTTCAGGCTTTAGGAACCTCTCTTGCCAATGCTAAGAACTGCTTCAATTTTAGAAAAAGAAACTTCTGATTATCTTTGACACGTTTTAAAGGATTAGGAAAAAGATGAAAAGCAGCTTACGGCCATACCTCTCTGGTTCCGCCCGATCTCGTCTGATCTCGGAAGCTAAGCAGAGCAGGGCCTGGTTAGTACCTGGATGGAAGACCGCCTGGGAATCCCAGGTGCCGTAAGCTTTTTCACTTCTCTCTCTGAAAGCCGCCCAGCGCCGTAGATTGTACACCTACACAATTGTAAAAAAAAATTCACATTGTAGAAGAGATGCAATAGGAAGAAGATGAAAGGTGGCTTACGTCCATACCATCGTCAGGCCATTTGAGGTGGCGGGGACTGCAATGGCCATTCACCGATTGGCTGGGACTCCTGGGCGGGTCTTCTCTAGTCCATCCAATTTTCGGCATGGGATGTCACAGCCTTCTTTGCATACCCTTATTTAACCCACACAAAGATGCCAACGGCAGGCGTGTCATAATTCATTCACGCATTATAAAGGATTAGGAAAAAGATGAAAAGCAGCTTACGGCCATACCTCTCTGGTTCCGCCCGATCTCGTCTGATCTCGGAAGCTAAGCAGAGCAGGGCCTGGTTAGTACCTGGATGGAAGACCGCCTGGGAATCCCAGGTGCCGTAAGCTTTTTCACTTCTCTCTCCGAAAGCCGCCCAGCGCCGTAGATTGTACACCTGTTTTAAAGTTGGATATGAAAGGAAATTAGACAATATTATCCAAAATGATTCCGTTTCATGATTGCTAATATAGTGTTGATCAACATTTACGATTGGCATACTATTGTTTGTAATTTAGCCGTTGAAATACAGGTGCTAACCCAACATGTTAGAATTGCCAGTGAAGAAAAGTAAAGTTACCTTCAGGCTTTAGGAACCTCTCTTGCCAATGCTAAGAACTGCTTCAATTTTAGAAAAAGAAACTTCTGATTATCTTTGACACGTTTTAAAGGATTAGGAAAAAGATGAAAAGCAGCTTACGGCCATACCTCTCTGGTTCCGCCCGATCTCGTCTGATCTCGGAAGCTAAGCAGAGCAGGGCCTGGTTAGTACCTGGATGGAAGACCGCCTGGGAATCCCAGGTGCCGTAAGCTTTTTCACTTCTCTCTCTGAAAGCCGCCCAGCGCCGTAGATTGTACACCTACACAATTGTAAAAAAAAATTCACATTGTAGAAGAGATGCAATAGGAAGAAGATGAAAGGTGGCTTACGTCCATACCATCGTCAGGCCATTTGAGGTGGCGGGGACTGCAATGGCCATTCACCGATTGGCTGGGACTCCTGGGCGGGTCTTCTCTAGTCCATCCAATTTTCGGCATGGGATGTCACAGCCTTCTTTGCATACCCTTATTTAACCCACACAAAGATGCCAACGGCAGGCGTGTCATAATTCATTGACGCATTATAAAGGATTAGGAAAAAGATGAAAAGCAGCTTACGGCCATACCTCTCTGGTTCCGCCCGATCTCGTCTGATCTCGGAAGCTAAGCAGAGCAGGGCCTGGTTAGTACCTGGATGGAAGACCGCCTGGGAATCCCAGGTGCCGTAAGCTTTTTCACTTCTCTCTCCGAAAGCCGCCGAGCGCCGCAGATTGTACACCTACAAATTACAAAAAGAATATCACATTGTTGAAGAGATCCATGTTTAGTGTTGTTTTAACGTTGGATATGAAAGGAAATTAGACAATATTATCCAAAATGATTCCGTTTCATGATTGCTAAATTAGTGTTGATCAACATTTACGATTGGCATACTATTGTTTGTAATTTAGCCGTTGAAATACAGGTGCTAACCCAACATGTTAGAATTGCCAGTGAAGAAAAGTAAAGTTACCTTCAGGCTTTAGGAACCTCTCTTGCCAATGCTAAGAACTGCTTCAATTTTAGAAAAAGAAACTTCTGATTATCTTTGACACGTTTTAAAGGATTAGGAAAAAGATGAAAAGCAGCTTACGGCCATACCTCTCTGGTTCCGCCCGATCTCGTCTGATCTCGGGAGCTAAGCAGAGCAGGGCCTGGTTAGTACCTGGATGGAAGACCGCCTGGGAATCCCAGGTGCCGTAAGCTTTTTCACTTCTCTCTCTGAAAGCCGCCCAGCGCCGTAGCTTGTACACCTACACAATTGTAAAAAGTTTATCACATTGTAGAAGAGATGCAATAGGAAGAAGATGAAAGGTGGCTTACGTCCGTACCATCGTCAGGCCATTTGAGGTGGCGGGGACTGCAATGGCCATTCACCGATTGGCTGGGACCCCTGGGCGGGTCTTCTCTAGTCCATCCAATTTTCGGCATGGGATGTCACAGCCTTCTTTGCATACCCTTATTTAACCCACACAAAGATGCCAACGGCAGGCGTGTCATAATTCATTGACGCATTATAAAGGATTAGGAAAAAGATAAAAAGCAGCTTACGGCCATACCTCTCTGGTTCCGCTCGATCTCGTCTGATCTCGGAAGCTAAGCAGAGCAGGGCCTGGTTAGTACCTGGATGGAAGACCGCCTGTGAATCCCAGGTGCCGTAAGCTTTTTCACTTCTCTCTCCGAAAGCCGCCCAGCGCCGTAGATTGTACACCTGTTTTAACGTTGGATATGAAAGGAAATTAGACAATATTATCCAAAATGATTCCGTTTCATGATTGCTAAATTAGTGTTGATCAACATTTACGATTGGCATACTATTTTTTGTAATTTAGCCGTTGAAATACAGGTGCTAACCCAACATGTTAGAATTGCCAGTGAAGAAAAGTAAAGTTACCTTCAGGCTTTAGGAACCTCTCTTGCCAATGCTAAGAACTGCTTCAATTTTAGAAAAAGAAACTTCTGATTATCTTTGACACGTTTTAAAGGATTAGGAAAAAGATGAAAAGCAGCTTACGGCCATACCTCTCTGGTTCCGCCCGATCTCGTCTGATCTCGGAAGCTAAGCAGAGCAGGGCCTGGTTAGTACCTGGATGGAAGACCGCCTGGGAATCCCAGGTGCCGTAAGCTTTTTCACTTCTCTCCCTGAAAGCCGCCCAGCGCCGTAGATTGTACACCTACACAATTGTAAAAAAAAAATTCACATTGTAGAAGAGATGCAATAGGAAGAAGATGAAAGGTGGCTTACGTCCATACCATCGTCAGGCCATTTGAGGTGGCGGGGACTGCAATGGCCATTCACCGATTGGCTGGGACTCCTGGGCGGGTCTTCTCTAGTCCATCCAATTTTCGGCATGGGATGTCACAGCCTTCTTTGCATACCCTTATTTAACCCACACAAAGATGCCAACGGCAGGCGTGTCATAATTCATTCACGCATTATAAAGGATTAGGAAAAAGATGAAAAGCAGCTTACGGCCATACCTCTCTGGTTCCGCCCGATCTCGTCTGATCTCGGAAGCTAAGCAGAGCAGGGCCTGGTTAGTACCTGGATGGAAGACCGCCTGGGAATCCCAGGTGCCGTAAGCTTTTTCACTTCTCTCTCCGAAAGCCGCCCAGCGCCGTAGATTGTACACCTGTTTTAAAGTTGGATATGAAAGGAAATTAGACAATATTATCCAAAATGATTCCGTTTCATGATTGCTAAATTAGTGTTGATCAACATTTACGATTGGCATACTATTGTTTGTAATTTAGCCGTTGAAATACAGGTGCTAACCCAACATGTTAGAATTGCCAGTGAAGAAAAGTAAAGTTACCTTCAGGCTTTAGGAACCTCTCTTGCCAATGCTAAGAACTGCTTCAATTTTAGAAAAAGAAACTTCTGATTATCTTTGACACGTTTTAAAGGATTAGGAAAAAGATGAAAAGCAGCTTACGGCCATACCTCTCTGGTTCCGCCCGATCTCGTCTGATCTCGGAAGCTAAGCAGAGCAGGGCCTGGTTAGTACCTGGATGGAAGACCGCCTGGGAATCCCAGGTGCCGTAAGCTTTTTCACTTCTCTCTCTGAAAGCCGCCCAGCGCCGTAGATTGTACACCTACACAATTGTAAAAAAAAATTCACATTGTAGAAGAGATGCAATAGGAAGAAGATGAAAGGTGGCTTACGTCCATACCATCGTCAGGCCATTTGAGGTGGCGGGGACTGCAATGGCCATTCACCGATTGGCTGGGACTCCTGGGCGGGTCTTCTCTAGTCCATCCAATTTTCGGCATGGGATGTCACAGCCTTCTTTGCATACCCTTATTTAACCCACACAAAGATGCCAACGGCAGGCGTGTCATAATTCATTGACGCATTATAAAGGATTAGGAAAAAGATAAAAAGCAGCTTACGGCCATACCTCTCTGGTTCCGCTCGATCTCGTCTGATCTCGGAAGCTAAGCAGAGCAGGGCCTGGTTAGTACCTGGATGGAAGACCGCCTGTGAATCCCAGGTGCCGTAAGCTTTTTCACTTCTCTCTCCGAAAGCCGCCCAGCGCCGTAGATTGTACACCTGTTTTAACGTTGGATATGAAAGGAAATTAGACAATATTATCCAAAATGATTCCGTTTCATGATTGCTAAATTAGTGTTGATCAACATTTACGATTGGCATACTATTTTTTGTAATTTAGCCGTTGAAATACAGGTGCTAACCCAACATGTTAGAATTGCCAGTGAAGAAAAGTAAAGTTACCTTCAGGCTTTAGGAACCTCTCTTGCCAATGCTAAGAACTGCTTCAATTTTAGAAAAAGAAACTTCTGATTATCTTTGACACGTTTTAAAGGATTAGGAAAAAGATGAAAAGCAGCTTACGGCCATACCTCTCTGGTTCCGCCCGATCTCGTCTGATCTCGGAAGCTAAGCAGAGCAGGGCCTGGTTAGTACCTGGATGGAAGACCGCCTGGGAATCCCAGGTGCCGTAAGCTTTTTCACTTCTCTCTCTGAAAGCCGCCCAGCGCCGTAGATTGTACACCTACACAATTGTAAAAAAAAATTCACATTGTAGAAGAGATGCAATAGGAAGAAGATGAAAGGTGGCTTACGTCCATACCATCGTCAGGCCATTTGAGGTGGCGGGGACTGCAATGGCCATTCACCGATTGGCTGGGACTCCTGGGCGGGTCTTCTCTAGTCCATCCAATTTTCGGCATGGGATGTCACAGCCTTCTTTGCATACCCTTATTTAACCCACACAAAGATGCCAACGGCAGGCGTGTCATAATTCATTGACGCATTATAAAGGATTAGGAAAAAGATGAAAAGCAGCTTACGGCCATACCTCTCTGGTTCCGCCCGATCTCGTCTGATCTCGGAAGCTAAGCAGAGCAGGGCCTGGTTAGTACCTGGATGGAAGACCGCCTGGGAATCCCAGGTGCCGTAAGCTTTTTCACTTCTCTCTCCGAAAGCCGCCCAGCGCCGTAGATTGTACACCTGTTTTAAAGTTGGATATGAAAGGAAATTAGACAATATTATCCAAAATGATTCCGTTTCATGATTGCTAAATTAGTGTTGATCAACATTTACGATTGGCATACTATTGTTTGTAATTTAGCCGTTGAAATACAGGTGCTAACCCAACATGTTAGAATTGCCAGTGAAGAAAAGTAAAGTTACCTTCAGGCTTTAGGAACCTCTCTTGCCAATGCTAAGAACTGCTTCAATTTTAGAAAAAGAAACTTCTGATTATCTTTGACACGTTTTAAAGGATTAGGAAAAAGATGAAAAGCAGCTTACGGCCATACCTCTCTGGTTCCGCCCGATCTCGTCTGATCTCGGAAGCTAAGCAGAGCAGGGCCTGGTTAGTACCTGGATGGAAGACCGCCTGGGAATCCCAGGTGCCGTAAGCTTTTTCACTTCTCTCTCTGAAAGCCGCCCAGCGCCGTAGATTGTACACCTACACAATTGTAAAAAAAAATTCACATTGTAGAAGAGATGCAATAGGAAGAAGATGAAAGGTGGCTTACGTCCATACCATCGTCAGGCCATTTGAGGTGGCGGGGACTGCAATGGCCATTCACCGATTGGCTGGGACTCCTGGGCGGGTCTTCTCTAGTCCATCCAATTTTCGGCATGGGATGTCACAGCCTTCTTTGCATACCCTTATTTAACCCACACAAAGATGCCAACGGCAGGCGTGTCATAATTCATTGACGCATTATAAAGGATTAGGAAAAAGATAAAAAGCAGCTTACGGCCATACCTCTCTGGTTCCGCTCGATCTCGTCTGATCTCGGAAGCTAAGCAGAGCAGGGCCTGGTTAGTACCTGGATGGAAGACCGCCTGTGAATCCCAGGTGCCGTAAGCTTTTTCACTTCTCTCTCCGAAAGCCGCCCAGCGCCGTAGATTGTACACCTGTTTTAACGTTGGATATGAAAGGAAATTAGACAATATTATCCAAAATGATTCCGTTTCATGATTGCTAAATTAGTGTTGATCAACATTTACGATTGGCATACTATTTTTTGTAATTTAGCCGTTGAAATACAGGTGCTAACCCAACATGTTAGAATTGCCAGTGAAGAAAAGTAAAGTTACCTTCAGGCTTTAGGAACCTCTCTTGCCAATGCTAAGAACTGCTTCAATTTTAGAAAAAGAAACTTCTGATTATCTTTGACACGTTTTAAAGGATTAGGAAAAAGATGAAAAGCAGCTTACGGCCATACCTCTCTGGTTCCGCCCGATCTCGTCTGATCTCGGAAGCTAAGCAGAGCAGGGCCTGGTTAGTACCTGGATGGAAGACCGCCTGGGAATCCCAGGTGCCGTAAGCTTTTTCACTTCTCTCTCTGAAAGCCGCCCAGCGCCGTAGATTGTACACCTACACAATTGTAAAAAAAAATTCACATTGTAGAAGAGATGCAATAGGAAGAAGATGAAAGGTGGCTTACGTCCATACCATCGTCAGGCCATTTGAGGTGGCGGGGACTGCAATGGCCATTCACCGATTGGCTGGGACTCCTGGGCGGGTCTTCTCTAGTCCATCCAATTTTCGGCATGGGATGTCACAGCCTTCTTTGCATACCCTTATTTAACCCACACAAAGATGCCAACGGCAGGCGTGTCATAATTCATTGACGCATTATAAAGGATTAGGAAAAAGATGAAAAGCAGCTTACGGCCATACCTCTCTGGTTCCGCCCGATCTCGTCTGATCTCGGAAGCTAAGCAGAGCAGGGCCTGGTTAGTACCTGGATGGAAGACCGCCTGGGAATCCCAGGTGCCGTAAGCTTTTTCACTTCTCTCTCCGAAAGCCGCCCAGCGCCGTAGATTGTACACCTGTTTTAAAGTTGGATATGAAAGGAAATTAGACAATATTATCCAAAATGATTCCGTTTCATGATTGCTAAATTAGTGTTGATCAACATTTACGATTGGCATACTATTGTTTGTAATTTAGCCGTTGAAATACAGGTGCTAACCCAACATGTTAGAATTGCCAGTGAAGAAAAGTAAAGTTACCTTCAGGCTTTAGGAACCTCTCTTGCCAATGCTAAGAACTGCTTCAATTTTAGAAAAAGAAACTTCTGATTATCTTTGACACGTTTTAAAGGATTAGGAAAAAGATGAAAAGCAGCTTACGGCCATACCTCTCTGGTTCCGCCCGATCTCGTCTGATCTCGGAAGCTAAGCAGAGCAGGGCCTGGTTAGTACCTGGATGGAAGACCGCCTGGGAATCCCAGGTGCCGTAAGCTTTTTCACTTCTCTCTCTGAAAGCCGCCCAGCGCCGTAGATTGTACACCTACACAATTGTAAAAAAAAATTCACATTGTAGAAGAGATGCAATAGGAAGAAGATGAAAGGTGGCTTACGTCCATACCATCGTCAGGCCATTTGAGGTGGCGGGGACTGCAATGGCCATTCACCGATTGGCTGGGACTCCTGGGCGGGTCTTCTCTAGTCCATCCAATTTTCGGCATGGGATGTCACAGCCTTCTTTGCATACCCTTATTTAACCCACACAAAGATGCCAACGGCAGGCGTGTCATAATTCATTCACGCATTATAAAGGATTAGGAAAAAGATGAAAAGCAGCTTACGGCCATACCTCTCTGGTTCCGCCCGATCTCGTCTGATCTCGGAAGCTAAGCAGAGCAGGGCCTGGTTAGTACCTGGATGGAAGACCGCCTGGGAATCCCAGGTGCCGTAAGCTTTTTCACTTCTCTCTCCGAAAGCCGCCCAGCGCCGTAGATTGTACACCTGTTTTAACGTTGGATATGAAAGGAAATTAGACAATATTATCCAAAATGATTCCGTTTCATGATTGCTAAATTAGTGTTGATCAACATTTACGATTGGCATACTATTTTTTGTAATTTAGCCGTTGAAATACAGGTGCTAACCCAACATGTTAGAATTGCCAGTGAAGAAAAGTAAAGTTACCTTCAGGCTTTAGGAACCTCTCTTGCCAATGCTAAGAACTGCTTCAATTTTAGAAAAAGAAACTTCTGATTATCTTTGACACGTTTTAAAGGATTAGGAAAAAGATGAAAAGCAGCTTACGGCCATACCTCTCTGGTTCCGCCCGATCTCGTCTGATCTCGGAAGCTAAGCAGAGCAGGGCCTGGTTAGTACCTGGATGGAAGACCGCCTGGGAATCCCAGGTGCCGTAAGCTTTTTCACTTCTCTCTCTGAAAGCCGCCCAGCGCCGTAGATTGTACACCTACACAATTGTAAAAAAAAAATTCACATTGTAGAAGAGATGCAATAGGAAGAAGATGAAAGGTGGCTTACGTCCATACCATCGTCAGGCCATTTGAGGTGGCGGGGACTGCAATGGCCATTCACCGATTGGCTGGGACCCCTGGGCGGGTCTTCTCTAGTCCATCCAATTTTCGGCATGGGATGTCACAGCCTTCTTTGCATACCCTTATTTAACCCACACAAAGATGCCAACGGCAGGCGTGTCATAATTCATTGACGCATTATAAAGGATTAGGAAAAAGATAAAAAGCAACTTACGGCCATACCTCTCTGGTTCCGCCCGATCTCGTCTGATCTCGGAAGCTAAGCAGAGCAGGGCCTGGTTAGTACCTGGATGGAAGACCGCCTGGGAATCCCAGGTGCCGTAAGCTTTTTCACTTCTCTCTCCGAAAGCCGCCGAGCGCCGCAGATTGTATACCTGTTTTAACGTTGGATATGAAAGGAAATTAGACAATATTATCCAAAATGATTCCGTTTCATGATTGCTAAATTAGTGTTGATCAACATTTACGATTGGCATACTATTGTTTGTAATTTAGCCGTTGAAATACAGGTGCTAACCCAACATGTTAGAATTGCCAGTGAAGAAAAGTAAAGTTACCTTCAGGCTTTAGGAACCTCTCTTGCCAATGCTAAGAACTGCTTCAATTTTAGAAAAAGAAACTTCTGATTATCTTTGACACGTTTTAAAGGATTAGGAAAAAGATGAAAAGCAGCTTACGGCCATACCTCTCTGGTTCCGCCCGATCTCGTCTGATCTCGGAAGCTAAGCAGAGCAGGGCCTGGTTAGTACCTGGATGGAAGACCGCCTGGGAATCCCAGGTGCCGTAAGCTTTTTCACTTCTCTCTCTGAAAGCCGCCCAGCGCCGTAGATTGTACACCTACACAATTGTAAAAAAAATTTCACATTGTAGAAGAGATGCAATAGGAAGAAGATGAAAGGTGGCTTACGTCCATACCATCGTCAGGCCATTTGAGGTGGCGGGGACTGCAATGGCCATTCACCGATTGGCTGGGACTCCTGGGCGGGTCTTCTCTAGTCCATCCAATTTTCGGCATGGGATGTCACAGCCTTCTTTGCATACCCTTATTTAACCCACACAAAGATGCCAACGGCAGGCGTGTCATAATTCATTGACGCATTATAAAGGATTAGGAAAAAGATGAAAAGCAGCTTACGGCCATACCTCTCTGGTTCCGCCCGATCTCGTCTGATCTCGGAAGCTAAGCAGAGCAGGGCCTGGTTAGTACCTGGATGGAAGACCGCCTGGGAATCCCAGGTGCCGTAAGCTTTTTCACTTCTCTCTCCGAAAGCCGCCCAGCGCCGTAGATTGTACACCTGTTTTAAAGTTGGATATGAAAGGAAATTAGACAATATTATCCAAAATGATTCCGTTTCATGATTGCTAAATTAGTGTTGATCAACATTTACGATTGGCATACTATTGTTTGTAATTTAGCCGTTGAAATACAGGTGCTAACCCAACATGTTAGAATTGCCAGTGAAGAAAAGTAAAGTTACCTTCAGGCTTTAGGAACCTCTCTTGCCAATGCTAAGAACTGCTTCAATTTTAGAAAAAGAAACTTCTGATTATCTTTGACACGTTTTAAAGGATTAGGAAAAAGATGAAAAGCAGCTTACGGCCATACCTCTCTGGTTCCGCCCGATCTCGTCTGATCTCGGAAGCTAAGCAGAGCAGGGCCTGGTTAGTACCTGGATGGAAGACCGCCTGGGAATCCCAGGTGCCGTAAGCTTTTTCACTTCTCTCTCTGAAAGCCGCCCAGCGCCGTAGATTGTACACCTACACAATTGTAAAAAAAAATTCACATTGTAGAAGAGATGCAATAGGAAGAAGATGAAAGGTGGCTTACGTCCATACCATCGTCAGGCCATTTGAGGTGGCGGGGACTGCAATGGCCATTCACCGATTGGCTGGGACTCCTGGGCGGGTCTTCTCTAGTCCATCCAATTTTCGGCATGGGATGTCACAGCCTTCTTTGCATACCCTTATTTAACCCACACAAAGATGCCAACGGCAGGCGTGTCATAATTCATTGACGCATTATAAAGGATTAGGAAAAAGATAAAAAGCAGCTTACGGCCATACCTCTCTGGTTCCGCTCGATCTCGTCTGATCTCGGAAGCTAAGCAGAGCAGGGCCTGGTTAGTACCTGGATGGAAGACCGCCTGTGAATCCCAGGTGCCGTAAGCTTTTTCACTTCTCTCTCCGAAAGCCGCCCAGCGCCGTAGATTGTACACCTGTTTTAACGTTGGATATGAAAGGAAATTAGACAATATTATCCAAAATGATTCCGTTTCATGATTGCTAAATTAGTGTTGATCAACATTTACGATTGGCATACTATTTTTTGTAATTTAGCCGTTGAAATACAGGTGCTAACCCAACATGTTAGAATTGCCAGTGAAGAAAAGTAAAGTTACCTTCAGGCTTTAGGAACCTCTCTTGCCAATGCTAAGAACTGCTTCAATTTTAGAAAAAGAAACTTCTGATTATCTTTGACACGTTTTAAAGGATTAGGAAAAAGATGAAAAGCAGCTTACGGCCATACCTCTCTGGTTCCGCCCGATCTCGTCTGATCTCGGAAGCTAAGCAGAGCAGGGCCTGGTTAGTACCTGGATGGAAGACCGCCTGGGAATCCCAGGTGCCGTAAGCTTTTTCACTTCTCTCTCTGAAAGCCGCCCAGCGCCGTAGATTGTACACCTACACAATTGTAAAAAAAAATTCACATTGTAGAAGAGATGCAATAGGAAGAAGATGAAAGGTGGCTTACGTCCATACCATCGTCAGGCCATTTGAGGTGGCGGGGACTGCAATGGCCATTCACCGATTGGCTGGGACTCCTGGGCGGGTCTTCTCTAGTCCATCCAATTTTCGGCATGGGATGTCACAGCCTTCTTTGCATACCCTTATTTAACCCACACAAAGATGCCAACGGCAGGCGTGTCATAATTCATTGACGCATTATAAAGGATTAGGAAAAAGATGAAAAGCAGCTTACGGCCATACCTCTCTGGTTCCGCCCGATCTCGTCTGATCTCGGAAGCTAAGCAGAGCAGGGCCTGGTTAGTACCTGGATGGAAGACCGCCTGGGAATCCCAGGTGCCGTAAGCTTTTTCACTTCTCTCTCCGAAAGCCGCCCAGCGCCGTAGATTGTACACCTGTTTTAAAGTTGGATATGAAAGGAAATTAGACAATATTATCCAAAATGATTCCGTTTCATGATTGCTAAATTAGTGTTGATCAACATTTACGATTGGCATACTATTGTTTGTAATTTAGCCGTTGAAATACAGGTGCTAACCCAACATGTTAGAATTGCCAGTGAAGAAAAGTAAAGTTACCTTCAGGCTTTAGGAACCTCTCTTGCCAATGCTAAGAACTGCTTCAATTTTAGAAAAAGAAACTTCTGATTATCTTTGACACGTTTTAAAGGATTAGGAAAAAGATGAAAAGCAGCTTACGGCCATACCTCTCTGGTTCCGCCCGATCTCGTCTGATCTCGGAAGCTAAGCAGAGCAGGGCCTGGTTAGTACCTGGATGGAAGACCGCCTGGGAATCCCAGGTGCCGTAAGCTTTTTCACTTCTCTCTCTGAAAGCCGCCCAGCGCCGTAGATTGTACACCTACACAATTGTAAAAAAAAATTCACATTGTAGAAGAGATGCAATAGGAAGAAGATGAAAGGTGGCTTACGTCCATACCATCGTCAGGCCATTTGAGGTGGCGGGGACTGCAATGGCCATTCACCGATTGGCTGGGACTCCTGGGCGGGTCTTCTCTAGTCCATCCAATTTTCGGCATGGGATGTCACAGCCTTCTTTGCATACCCTTATTTAACCCACACAAAGATGCCAACGGCAGGCGTGTCATAATTCATTCACGCATTATAAAGGATTAGGAAAAAGATGAAAAGCAGCTTACGGCCATACCTCTCTGGTTCCGCCCGATCTCGTCTGATCTCGGAAGCTAAGCAGAGCAGGGCCTGGTTAGTACCTGGATGGAAGACCGCCTGGGAATCCCAGGTGCCGTAAGCTTTTTCACTTCTCTCTCCGAAAGCCGCCCAGCGCCGTAGATTGTACACCTGTTTTAACGTTGGATATGAAAGGAAATTAGACAATATTATCCAAAATGATTCCGTTTCATGATTGCTAAATTAGTGTTGATCAACATTTACGATTGGCATACTATTTTTTGTAATTTAGCCGTTGAAATACAGGTGCTAACCCAACATGTTAGAATTGCCAGTGAAGAAAAGTAAAGTTACCTTCAGGCTTTAGGAACCTCTCTTGCCAATGCTAAGAACTGCTTCAATTTTAGAAAAAGAAACTTCTGATTATCTTTGACACGTTTTAAAGGATTAGGAAAAAGATGAAAAGCAGCTTACGGCCATACCTCTCTGGTTCCGCCCGATCTCGTCTGATCTCGGAAGCTAAGCAGAGCAGGGCCTGGTTAGTACCTGGATGGAAGACCGCCTGGGAATCCCAGGTGCCGTAAGCTTTTTCACTTCTCTCTCTGAAAGCCGCCCAGCGCCGTAGATTGTACACCTACACAATTGTAAAAAAAAAATTCACATTGTAGAAGAGATGCAATAGGAAGAAGATGAAAGGTGGCTTACGTCCATACCATCGTCAGGCCATTTGAGGTGGCGGGGACTGCAATGGCCATTCACCGATTGGCTGGGACCCCTGGGCGGGTCTTCTCTAGTCCATCCAATTTTCGGCATGGGATGTCACAGCCTTCTTTGCATACCCTTATTTAACCCACACAAAGATGCCAACGGCAGGCGTGTCATAATTCATTGACGCATTATAAAGGATTAGGAAAAAGATAAAAAGCAACTTACGGCCATACCTCTCTGGTTCCGCCCGATCTCGTCTGATCTCGGAAGCTAAGCAGAGCAGGGCCTGGTTAGTACCTGGATGGAAGACCGCCTGGGAATCCCAGGTGCCGTAAGCTTTTTCACTTCTCTCTCCGAAAGCCGCCGAGCGCCGCAGATTGTATACCTGTTTTAACGTTGGATATGAAAGGAAATTAGACAATATTATCCAAAATGATTCCGTTTCATGATTGCTAAATTAGTGTTGATCAACATTTACGATTGGCATACTATTGTTTGTAATTTAGCCGTTGAAATACAGGTGCTAACCCAACATGTTAGAATTGCCAGTGAAGAAAAGTAAAGTTACCTTCAGGCTTTAGGAACCTCTCTTGCCAATGCTAAGAACTGCTTCAATTTTAGAAAAAGAAACTTCTGATTATCTTTGACACGTTTTAAAGGATTAGGAAAAAGATAAAAAGCAGCTTACGGCCATACCTCTCTGGTTCCGCCCGATCTCGTCTGATCTCGGAAGCTAAGCAGAGCAGGGCCTGGTTAGTACCTGGATGGAAGACCGCCTGGGAATCCCAGGTGCCGTAAGCTTTTTCACTTCTCTCTCCGAAAGCCGCCCAGCGCCGTAGATTGTACACCTGTTTTAACGTTGGATATGAAAGGAAATTAGACAATATTATCCAAAATGATTCCGTTTCATGATTGCTAAATTAGTGTTGATCAACATTTACGATTGGCATACTATTTTTTGTAATTTAGCCGTTGAAATACAGGTGCTAACCCAACATGTTAGAATTGCCAGTGAAGAAAAGTAAAGTTACCTTCAGGCTTTAGGAACCTCTCTTGCCAATGCTAAGAACTGCTTCAATTTTAGAAAAAGAAACTTCTGATTATCTTTGACACGTTTTAAAGGATTAGGAAAAAGATAAAAAGCAGCTTACGGCCATACCTCTCTGGTTCCGCCCGATCTCGTCTGATCTCGGAAGCTAAGCAGAGCAGGGCCTGGTTAGTACCTGGATGGAAGACCGCCTGGGAATCCCAGGTGCCGTAAGCTTTTTCACTTCTCTCTCCGAAAGCCGCCCAGCGCCGTAGATTGTACACCTGTTTTAACGTTGGATATGAAAGGAAATTAGACAATATTATCCAAAATGATTCCGTTTCATGATTGCTAAATTAGTGTTGATCAACATTTACGATTGGCATACTATTTTTTGTAATTTAGCCGTTGAAATACAGGTGCTAACCCAACATGTTAGAATTGCCAGTGAAGAAAAGTAAAGTTACCTTCAGGCTTTAGGAACCTCTCTTGCCAATGCTAAGAACTGCTTCAATTTTAGAAAAAGAAACTTCTGATTATCTTTGACACGTTTTAAAGGATTAGGAAAAAGATGAAAAGCAGCTTACGGCCATACCTCTCTGGTTCCGCCCGATCTCGTCTGATCTCGGAAGCTAAGCAGAGCAGGGCCTGGTTAGTACCTGGATGGAAGACCGCCTGGGAATCCCAGGTGCCGTAAGCTTTTTCACTTCTCTCTCTGAAAGCCGCCCAGCGCCGTAGATTGTACACCTACACAATTGTAAAAAAAATTTCACATTGTAGAAGAGATGCAATAGGAAGAAGATGAAAGGTGGCTTACGTCCATACCATCGTCAGGCCATTTGAGGTGGCGGGGACTGCAATGGCCATTCACCGATTGGCTGGGACTCCTGGGCGGGTCTTCTCTAGTCCATCCAATTTCCGGCATGGGATGTCACAGCCTTCTTTGCATACCCTTATTTAACCCACACAAAGATGCCAACGGCAGGCGTGTCATAATTCATTGACGCATTATAAAGGATTAGGAAAAAGATGAAAAGCAGCTTACGGCCATACCTCTCTGGTTCCGCCCGATCTCGTCTGATCTCGGAAGCTAAGCAGAGCAGGGCCTGGTTAGTACCTGGATGGAAGACCGCCTGGGAATCCCAGGTGCCGTAAGCTTTTTCACTTCTCTCTCTGAAAGCCGCCCAGCGCCGTAGATTGTACACCTACACAATTGTAAAAAAAATTTCACATTGTAGAAGAGATGCAATAGGAAGAAGATGAAAGGTGGCTTACGTCCATACCATCGTCAGGCCATTTGAGGTGGCGGGGACTGCAATGGCCATTCACCGATTGGCTGGGACTCCTGGGCGGGTCTTCTCTAGTCCATCCAATTTTCGGCATGGGATGTCACAGCCTTCTTTGCATACCCTTATTTAACCCACACAAAGATGCCAACGGCAGGCGTGTCATAATTCATTGACGCATTATAAAGGATTAGGAAAAAGATGAAAAGCAGCTTACGGCCATACCTCTCTGGTTCCGCCCGATCTCGTCTGATCTCGGAAGCTAAGCAGAGCAGGGCCTGGTTAGTACCTGGATGGAAGACCGCCTGGGAATCCCAGGTGCCGTAAGCTTTTTCACTTCTCTCTCCGAAAGCCGCCCAGCGCCGTAGATTGTACACCTGTTTTAAAGTTGGATATGAAAGGAAATTAGACAATATTATCCAAAATGATTCCGTTTCATGATTGCTAAATTAGTGTTGATCAACATTTACGATTGGCATACTATTGTTTGTAATTTAGCCGTTGAAATACAGGTGCTAACCCAACATGTTAGAATTGCCAGTGAAGAAAAGTAAAGTTACCTTCAGGCTTTAGGAACCTCTCTTGCCAATGCTAAGAACTGCTTCAATTTTAGAAAAAGAAACTTCTGATTATCTTTGACACGTTTTAAAGGATTAGGAAAAAGATGAAAAGCAGCTTACGGCCATACCTCTCTGGTTCCGCCCGATCTCGTCTGATCTCGGAAGCTAAGCAGAGCAGGGCCTGGTTAGTACCTGGATGGAAGACCGCCTGGGAATCCCAGGTGCCGTAAGCTTTTTCACTTCTCTCTCTGAAAGCCGCCCAGCGCCGTAGATTGTACACCTACACAATTGTAAAAAAAAATTCACATTGTAGAAGAGATGCAATAGGAAGAAGATGAAAGGTGGCTTACGTCCATACCATCGTCAGGCCATTTGAGGTGGCGGGGACTGCAATGGCCATTCACCGATTGGCTGGGACTCCTGGGCGGGTCTTCTCTAGTCCATCCAATTTTCGGCATGGGATGTCACAGCCTTCTTTGCATACCCTTATTTAACCCACACAAAGATGCCAACGGCAGGCGTGTCATAATTCATTCACGCATTATAAAGGATTAGGAAAAAGATGAAAAGCAGCTTACGGCCATACCTCTCTGGTTCCGCCCGATCTCGTCTGATCTCGGAAGCTAAGCAGAGCAGGGCCTGGTTAGTACCTGGATGGAAGACCGCCTGGGAATCCCAGGTGCCGTAAGCTTTTTCACTTCTCTCTCCGAAAGCCGCCCAGCGCCGTAGATTGTACACCTGTTTTAACGTTGGATATGAAAGGAAATTAGACAATATTATCCAAAATGATTCCGTTTCATGATTGCTAAATTAGTGTTGATCAACATTTACGATTGGCATACTATTTTTTGTAATTTAGCCGTTGAAATACAGGTGCTAACCCAACATGTTAGAATTGCCAGTGAAGAAAAGTAAAGTTACCTTCAGGCTTTAGGAACCTCTCTTGCCAATGCTAAGAACTGCTTCAATTTTAGAAAAAGAAACTTCTGATTATCTTTGACACGTTTTAAAGGATTAGGAAAAAGATGAAAAGCAGCTTACGGCCATACCTCTCTGGTTCCGCCCGATCTCGTCTGATCTCGGAAGCTAAGCAGAGCAGGGCCTGGTTAGTACCTGGATGGAAGACCGCCTGGGAATCCCAGGTGCCGTAAGCTTTTTCACTTCTCTCTCTGAAAGCCGCCCAGCGCCGTAGATTGTACACCTACACAATTGTAAAAAAAAAATTCACATTGTAGAAGAGATGCAATAGGAAGAAGATGAAAGGTGGCTTACGTCCATACCATCGTCAGGCCATTTGAGGTGGCGGGGACTGCAATGGCCATTCACCGATTGGCTGGGACCCCTGGGCGGGTCTTCTCTAGTCCATCCAATTTTCGGCATGGGATGTCACAGCCTTCTTTGCATACCCTTATTTAACCCACACAAAGATGCCAACGGCAGGCGTGTCATAATTCATTGACGCATTATAAAGGATTAGGAAAAAGATAAAAAGCAACTTACGGCCATACCTCTCTGGTTCCGCCCGATCTCGTCTGATCTCGGAAGCTAAGCAGAGCAGGGCCTGGTTAGTACCTGGATGGAAGACCGCCTGGGAATCCCAGGTGCCGTAAGCTTTTTCACTTCTCTCTCCGAAAGCCGCCGAGCGCCGCAGATTGTATACCTGTTTTAACGTTGGATATGAAAGGAAATTAGACAATATTATCCAAAATGATTCCGTTTCATGATTGCTAAATTAGTGTTGATCAACATTTACGATTGGCATACTATTGTTTGTAATTTAGCCGTTGAAATACAGGTGCTAACCCAACATGTTAGAATTGCCAGTGAAGAAAAGTAAAGTTACCTTCAGGCTTTAGGAACCTCTCTTGCCAATGCTAAGAACTGCTTCAATTTTAGAAAAAGAAACTTCTGATTATCTTTGACACGTTTTAAAGGATTAGGAAAAAGATAAAAAGCAGCTTACGGCCATACCTCTCTGGTTCCGCCCGATCTCGTCTGATCTCGGAAGCTAAGCAGAGCAGGGCCTGGTTAGTACCTGGATGGAAGACCGCCTGGGAATCCCAGGTGCCGTAAGCTTTTTCACTTCTCTCTCCGAAAGCCGCCCAGCGCCGTAGATTGTACACCTGTTTTAACGTTGGATATGAAAGGAAATTAGACAATATTATCCAAAATGATTCCGTTTCATGATTGCTAAATTAGTGTTGATCAACATTTACGATTGGCATACTATTTTTTGTAATTTAGCCGTTGAAATACAGGTGCTAACCCAACATGTTAGAATTGCCAGTGAAGAAAAGTAAAGTTACCTTCAGGCTTTAGGAACCTCTCTTGCCAATGCTAAGAACTGCTTCAATTTTAGAAAAAGAAACTTCTGATTATCTTTGACACGTTTTAAAGGATTAGGAAAAAGATAAAAAGCAGCTTACGGCCATACCTCTCTGGTTCCGCCCGATCTCGTCTGATCTCGGAAGCTAAGCAGAGCAGGGCCTGGTTAGTACCTGGATGGAAGACCGCCTGGGAATCCCAGGTGCCGTAAGCTTTTTCACTTCTCTCTCCGAAAGCCGCCCAGCGCCGTAGATTGTACACCTGTTTTAACGTTGGATATGAAAGGAAATTAGACAATATTATCCAAAATGATTCCGTTTCATGATTGCTAAATTAGTGTTGATCAACATTTACGATTGGCATACTATTTTTTGTAATTTAGCCGTTGAAATACAGGTGCTAACCCAACATGTTAGAATTGCCAGTGAAGAAAAGTAAAGTTACCTTCAGGCTTTAGGAACCTCTCTTGCCAATGCTAAGAACTGCTTCAATTTTAGAAAAAGAAACTTCTGATTATCTTTGACACGTTTTAAAGGATTAGGAAAAAGATGAAAAGCAGCTTACGGCCATACCTCTCTGGTTCCGCCCGATCTCGTCTGATCTCGGAAGCTAAGCAGAGCAGGGCCTGGTTAGTACCTGGATGGAAGACCGCCTGGGAATCCCAGGTGCCGTAAGCTTTTTCACTTCTCTCTCTGAAAGCCGCCCAGCGCCGTAGATTGTACACCTACACAATTGTAAAAAAAATTTCACATTGTAGAAGAGATGCAATAGGAAGAAGATGAAAGGTGGCTTACGTCCATACCATCGTCAGGCCATTTGAGGTGGCGGGGACTGCAATGGCCATTCACCGATTGGCTGGGACTCCTGGGCGGGTCTTCTCTAGTCCATCCAATTTCCGGCATGGGATGTCACAGCCTTCTTTGCATACCCTTATTTAACCCACACAAAGATGCCAACGGCAGGCGTGTCATAATTCATTGACGCATTATAAAGGATTAGGAAAAAGATGAAAAGCAGCTTACGGCCATACCTCTCTGGTTCCGCCCGATCTCGTCTGATCTCGGAAGCTAAGCAGAGCAGGGCCTGGTTAGTACCTGGATGGAAGACCGCCTGGGAATCCCAGGTGCCGTAAGCTTTTTCACTTCTCTCTCTGAAAGCCGCCCAGCGCCGTAGATTGTACACCTACACAATTGTAAAAAAAATTTCACATTGTAGAAGAGATGCAATAGGAAGAAGATGAAAGGTGGCTTACGTCCATACCATCGTCAGGCCATTTGAGGTGGCGGGGACTGCAATGGCCATTCACCGATTGGCTGGGACTCCTGGGCGGGTCTTCTCTAGTCCATCCAATTTTCGGCATGGGATGTCACAGCCTTCTTTGCATACCCTTATTTAACCCACACAAAGATGCCAACGGCAGGCGTGTCATAATTCATTGACGCATTATAAAGGATTAGGAAAAAGATGAAAAGCAGCTTACGGCCATACCTCTCTGGTTCCGCCCGATCTCGTCTGATCTCGGAAGCTAAGCAGAGCAGGGCCTGGTTAGTACCTGGATGGAAGACCGCCTGGGAATCCCAGGTGCCGTAAGCTTTTTCACTTCTCTCTCCGAAAGCCGCCCAGCGCCGTAGATTGTACACCTGTTTTAACGTTGGATATGAAAGGAAATTAGACAATATTATCCAAAATGATTCCGTTTCATGATTGCTAAATTAGTGTTGATCAACATTTACGATTGGCATACTATTTTTTGTAATTTAGCCGTTGAAATACAGGTGCTAACCCAACATGTTAGAATTGCCAGTGAAGAAAAGTAAAGTTACCTTCAGGCTTTAGGAACCTCTCTTGCCAATGCTAAGAACTGCTTCAATTTTAGAAAAAGAAACTTCTGATTATCTTTGACACGTTTTAAAGGATTAGGAAAAAGATGAAAAGCAGCTTACGGCCATACCTCTCTGGTTCCGCCCGATCTCGTCTGATCTCGGAAGCTAAGCAGAGCAGGGCCTGGTTAGTACCTGGATGGAAGACCGCCTGGGAATCCCAGGTGCCGTAAGCTTTTTCACTTCTCTCTCTGAAAGCCGCCCAGCGCCGTAGATTGTACACCTACACAATTGTAAAAAAAAATTCACATTGTAGAAGAGATGCAATAGGAAGAAGATGAAAGGTGGCTTACGTCCATACCATCGTCAGGCCATTTGAGGTGGCGGGGACTGCAATGGCCATTCACCGATTGGCTGGGACTCCTGGGCGGGTCTTCTCTAGTCCATCCAATTTTCGGCATGGGATGTCACAGCCTTCTTTGCATACCCTTATTTAACCCACACAAAGATGCCAACGGCAGGCGTGTCATAATTCATTGACGCATTATAAAGGATTAGGAAAAAGATGAAAAGCAGCTTACGGCCATACCTCTCTGGTTCCGCCCGATCTCGTCTGATCTCGGAAGCTAAGCAGAGCAGGGCCTGGTTAGTACCTGGATGGAAGACCGCCTGGGAATCCCAGGTGCCGTAAGCTTTTTCACTTCTCTCTCCGAAAGCCGCCCAGCGCCGTAGATTGTACACCTGTTTTAAAGTTGGATATGAAAGGAAATTAGACAATATTATCCAAAATGATTCCGTTTCATGATTGCTAAATTAGTGTTGATCAACATTTACGATTGGCATACTATTGTTTGTAATTTAGCCGTTGAAATACAGGTGCTAACCCAACATGTTAGAATTGCCAGTGAAGAAAAGTAAAGTTACCTTCAGGCTTTAGGAACCTCTCTTGCCAATGCTAAGAACTGCTTCAATTTTAGAAAAAGAAACTTCTGATTATCTTTGACACGTTTTAAAGGATTAGGAAAAAGATGAAAAGCAGCTTACGGCCATACCTCTCTGGTTCCGCCCGATCTCGTCTGATCTCGGAAGCTAAGCAGAGCAGGGCCTGGTTAGTACCTGGATGGAAGACCGCCTGGGAATCCCAGGTGCCGTAAGCTTTTTCACTTCTCTCTCTGAAAGCCGCCCAGCGCCGTAGATTGTACACCTACACAATTGTAAAAAAAAATTCACATTGTAGAAGAGATGCAATAGGAAGAAGATGAAAGGTGGCTTACGTCCATACCATCGTCAGGCCATTTGAGGTGGCGGGGACTGCAATGGCCATTCACCGATTGGCTGGGACTCCTGGGCGGGTCTTCTCTAGTCCATCCAATTTTCGGCATGGGATGTCACAGCCTTCTTTGCATACCCTTATTTAACCCACACAAAGATGCCAACGGCAGGCGTGTCATAATTCATTCACGCATTATAAAGGATTAGGAAAAAGATGAAAAGCAGCTTACGGCCATACCTCTCTGGTTCCGCCCGATCTCGTCTGATCTCGGAAGCTAAGCAGAGCAGGGCCTGGTTAGTACCTGGATGGAAGACCGCCTGGGAATCCCAGGTGCCGTAAGCTTTTTCACTTCTCTCTCCGAAAGCCGCCCAGCGCCGTAGATTGTACACCTGTTTTAACGTTGGATATGAAAGGAAATTAGACAATATTATCCAAAATGATTCCGTTTCATGATTGCTAAATTAGTGTTGATCAACATTTACGATTGGCATACTATTTTTTGTAATTTAGCCGTTGAAATACAGGTGCTAACCCAACATGTTAGAATTGCCAGTGAAGAAAAGTAAAGTTACCTTCAGGCTTTAGGAACCTCTCTTGCCAATGCTAAGAACTGCTTCAATTTTAGAAAAAGAAACTTCTGATTATCTTTGACACGTTTTAAAGGATTAGGAAAAAGATGAAAAGCAGCTTAAGGCCATACCTCTCTGGTTCCGCCCGATCTCGTCTGATCTCGGAAGCTAAGCAGAGCAGGGCCTGGTTAGTACCTGGATGGAAGACCGCCTGGGAATCCCAGGTGCCGTAAGCTTTTTCACTTCTCTCTCTGAAAGCCGCCCAGCGCCGTAGATTGTACACCTACACAATTGTAAAAAAAAAATTCACATTGTAGAAGAGATGCAATAGGAAGAAGATGAAAGGTGGCTTACGTCCATACCATCGTCAGGCCATTTGAGGTGGCGGGGACTGCAATGGCCATTCACCGAGTGGCTGGGACCCCTGGGCGGGTCTTCTCTAGTCCATCCAATTTTCGGCATGGGATGTCACAGCCTTCTTTGCATACCCTTATTTAACCCACACAAAGATGCCAACGGCAGGCGTGTCATAATTCATTGACGCATTATAAAGGATTAGGAAAAAGATAAAAAGCAACTTACGGCCATACCTCTCTGGTTCCGCCCGATCTCGTCTGATCTCGGAAGCTAAGCAGAGCAGGGCCTGGTTAGTACCTGGATGGAAGACCGCCTGGGAATCCCAGGTGCCGTAAGCTTTTTCACTTCTCTCTCCGAAAGCCGCCGAGCGCCGCAGATTGTATACCTGTTTTAACGTTGGATATGAAAGGAAATTAGACAATATTATCCAAAATGATTCCGTTTCATGATTGCTAAATTAGTGTTGATCAACATTTACGATTGGCATACTATTGTTTGTAATTTAGCCGTTGAAATACAGGTGCTAACCCAACATGTTAGAATTGCCAGTGAAGAAAAGTAAAGTTACCTTCAGGCTTTAGGAACCTCTCTTGCCAATGCTAAGAACTGCTTCAATTTTAGAAAAAGAAACTTCTGATTATCTTTGACACGTTTTAAAGGATTAGGAAAAAGATAAAAAGCAGCTTACGGCCATACCTCTCTGGTTCCGCCCGATCTCGTCTGATCTCGGAAGCTAAGCAGAGCAGGGCCTGGTTAGTACCTGGATGGAAGACCGCCTGGGAATCCCAGGTGCCGTAAGCTTTTTCACTTCTCTCTCCGAAAGCCGCCCAGCGCCGTAGATTGTACACCTGTTTTAACGTTGGATATGAAAGGAAATTAGACAATATTATCCAAAATGATTCCGTTTCATGATTGCTAAATTAGTGTTGATCAACATTTACGATTGGCATACTATTTTTTGTAATTTAGCCGTTGAAATACAGGTGCTAACCCAACATGTTAGAATTGCCAGTGAAGAAAAGTAAAGTTACCTTCAGGCTTTAGGAACCTCTCTTGCCAATGCTAAGAACTGCTTCAATTTTAGAAAAAGAAACTTCTGATTATCTTTGACACGTTTTAAAGGATTAGGAAAAAGATGAAAAGCAGCTTACGGCCATACCTCTCTGGTTCCGCCCGATCTCGTCTGATCTCGGAAGCTAAGCAGAGCAGGGCCTGGTTAGTACCTGGATGGAAGACCGCCTGGGAATCCCAGGTGCCGTAAGCTTTTTCACTTCTCTCTCTGAAAGCCGCCCAGCGCCGTAGATTGTACACCTACACAATTGTAAAAAAAATTTCACATTGTAGAAGAGATGCAATAGGAAGAAGATGAAAGGTGGCTTACGTCCATACCATCGTCAGGCCATTTGAGGTGGCGGGGACTGCAATGGCCATTCACCGATTGGCTGGGACTCCTGGGCGGGTCTTCTCTAGTCCATCCAATTTCCGGCATGGGATGTCACAGCCTTCTTTGCATACCCTTATTTAACCCACACAAAGATGCCAACGGCAGGCGTGTCATAATTCATTGACGCATTATAAAGGATTAGGAAAAAGATGAAAAGCAGCTTACGGCCATACCTCTCTGGTTCCGCCCGATCTCGTCTGATCTCGGAAGCTAAGCAGAGCAGGGCCTGGTTAGTACCTGGATGGAAGACCGCCTGGGAATCCCAGGTGCCGTAAGCTTTTTCACTTCTCTCTCTGAAAGCCGCCCAGCGCCGTAGATTGTACACCTACACAATTGTAAAAAAAATTTCACATTGTAGAAGAGATGCAATAGGAAGAAGATGAAAGGTGGCTTACGTCCATACCATCGTCAGGCCATTTGAGGTGGCGGGGACTGCAATGGCCATTCACCGATTGGCTGGGACTCCTGGGCGGGTCTTCTCTAGTCCATCCAATTTTCGGCATGGGATGTCACAGCCTTCTTTGCATACCCTTATTTAACCCACACAAAGATGCCAACGGCAGGCGTGTCATAATTCATTGACGCATTATAAAGGATTAGGAAAAAGATGAAAAGCAGCTTACGGCCATACCTCTCTGGTTCCGCCCGATCTCGTCTGATCTCGGAAGCTAAGCAGAGCAGGGCCTGGTTAGTACCTGGATGGAAGACCGCCTGGGAATCCCAGGTGCCGTAAGCTTTTTCACTTCTCTCTCCGAAAGCCGCCCAGCGCCGTAGATTGTACACCTGTTTTAACGTTGGATATGAAAGGAAATTAGACAATATTATCCAAAATGATTCCGTTTCATGATTGCTAAATTAGTGTTGATCAACATTTACGATTGGCATACTATTGTTTGTAATTTAGCCGTTGAAATACAGGTGCTAACCCAACATGTTAGAATTGCCAGTGAAGAAAAGTAAAGTTACCTTCAGGCTTTAGGAACCTCTCTTGCCAATGCTAAGAACTGCTTCAATTTTAGAAAAAGAAACTTCTGATTATCTTTGACACGTTTTAAAGGATTAGGAAAAAGATGAAAAGCAGCTTACGGCCATACCTCTCTGGTTCCGCCCGATCTCGTCTGATCTCGGAAGCTAAGCAGAGCAGGGCCTGGTTAGTACCTGGATGGAAGACCGCCTGGGAATCCCAGGTGCCGTAAGCTTTTTCACTTCTCTCTCCGAAAGCCGCCGAGCGCCGCAGATTGTACACCTACAAATTACAAAAAGAATATCACATTGTTGAAGAGATGCATGTTTAGTGTTGTTTTAACGTTGGATATGAAAGGAAATTAGACAATATTATCCAAAATGATTCCGTTTCATGATTGCTAAATTAGTGTTGAGCATTATAAAGGATTAGGAAAAAGATAAAAAGCAGCTTACGGCCATACCTCTCTGGTTCCGCCCGATCTCGTCTGATCACATGTGAAGATCGCCTGGGAATCCCAGGTGCCGTAAGCTTTTTAACTTCTCTCTCTAAAAGCCGCCCAGCGCCGTAGATTGTACACCTACACAATTGTAAAAAAAAATTCACATTGTAGAAGAGATGCAATAGGAAGAAGATGAAAGGTGGCTTACGTCCATACCATCGTCAGGCCATTTGAGGTGGCGGGGACTGCAATGGCCATTCACCGATTGGCTGGGACTCCTGGGCGGGTCTTCTCTAGTCCATCCAATTTTCGGCATGGGATGTCACAGCCTTCTTTGCATACCCTTATTTAACCCACACAAAGATGCCAACGGCAGGCGTGTCATAATTCATTGACGCATTATAAAGGATTAGGAAAAAGATAAAAAGCAGCTTACGGCCATACCTCTCTGGTTCCGCCCGATCTCGTCTGATCTCGGAAGCTAAGCAGAGCAGGGCCTGGTTAGTACCTGGATGGAAGACCGCCTGGGAATCCCAGGTGCCGTAAGCTTTTTCACTTCTCTCTCCGAAAGCCGCCGAGCGCCGCAGATTGTACACCTGTTTTAACGTTGGATATGAAAGGAAATTAGACAATATTATCCAAAATGATTCCGTTTCATGATTGCTAAATTAGTGTTGGTCAACATTTACGATTGGCATACTGTTGTTTGTAATTTAGCCGTTGAAATACAGGTGCTAACCCAACATGTTAGAATTGCCAGTGAAGAAAAGTAAAGTTACCTTCAGGCTTTAGGAACCTCTCTTGCCAATGCTAAGAACTGCTTCAATTTTAGAAAAAGAAACTTCTGATTATCTTTGACACGTTTTAAAGGATTAGGAAAAAGATAAAAAGCAGCTTACAGCCATACCTCTCTGGTTCCGCCCGATCTCGTCTGATCTCGGAAGCTAAGCAGAGCAGGGCCTGGTTAGTACCTGGATGGAAGACCGCCTGGGAATCCCAGGTTCCGTAAGCTTTTTCACTTCTCTCACCGAAAGCCGCCGAGCGCCGCAGATTGTACACCTACAAATTACAAAAAGTATATCACATTGTTGAAGAGATGCATGTTTAGTGTTGTTTTAACGTTGGATATGAAAGGCAATTAGACAATATTATCCAAAATGATTCCGTTTCATGGTTGCTAAATTAGTGTTGATCAACATTTAACAATTGGCATACTTTTGTTTGTAATTTAGCCGTTGAAATACAGGTGCTAACCCAACATGTTAGATTTACCAGTGAAGAAAAGTAAAGTTCCCTTCAGGTTTTAGGAACCTCTCTTGCCAATGCTAAGAACTGCTTCAATTTTAGAAAAAGAAACTTCTGATTATCTTTGACACGTTTTAAAGGATTAGGAAAAAGATAAAAAGCAGCTTACGGCCATACCTCTCTGGTTCCGCCCGATCTCGTCTGATCTCGGAAGCTAAGCAGAGCAGGGCCTGGTTAGTACCTGGATGGAAGACCGCCTGGGAATCCCAGGTGCCGTAAGCTTTTTCACTTCTCTCTCTGAAAGCCGCCCAGCGCCGTAGCTTGTACACCTACACAATTGTAAAAAGTTTATCGCATTGTAGAAGAGATGCAATAGGAAGAAGATGAAAGGTGGCTTACGTCCATACCATCATCAGGCCATTTGAGGTGGCGGGGACTGCAATGGCCATCCACCGATTGGCTGGGACTCCTGGGCGGGTCTTCTCTAGTCCATCCAATTTTCGCCATAGGATGTCACAGCCTTCTTTGCATACCCTTATTTAACCCACACAAAGATGCCAACGGCAGGCGTGACATAATTTTTTGACGCATTATAAAGGATTAGGAAAAAGATAAAAAGCAGCTTACGGCCATACCTCTCTGGTTCCGCCCGATCTCGTCTGATCTCGGAAGCTAAGCAGAGCAGGGCCTGGTTAGTACCTGGATGGAAGATCGCCTGGGAATCCCAGGTGCCGTAAGCTTTTTAACTTCTCTCTCTAAAAGCCGCCCAGCGCCGTAGATTGTACACCTACACAATTGTAAAAAAAAATTCACATTGTAGAAGAGATGCAATAGGAAGAAGATGAAAGGTGGCTTACGTCCATACCATCATCAGGCCATTTGAGGTGGCGGGGACTGCAATGGCCATCCACCGATTGGCTGGGACTCCTGGGCGGGTCTTCTCTAGTCCATCCAATTTTCGCCATAGGATGTCACAGCCTTCTTTGCATACCCTTATTTAACCCACACAAAGATGCCAACGGCAGGCGTGACATAATTTTTTGACGCATTATAAAGGATTAGGAAAAAGATAAAAAGCAGCTTACGGCCATACCTCTCTGGTTCCGCCCGATCTCGTCTGATCTCGGAAGCTAAGCAGAGCAGGGCCTGGTTAGTACCTGGATGGAAGATCGCCTGGGAATCCCAGGTGCCGTAAGCTTTTTAACTTCTCTCTCTAAAAGCCGCCCAGCGCCGTAGATTGTACACCTACACAATTGTAAAAAAAAATTCACATTGTAGAAGAGATGCAATAGGAAGAAGATGAAAGGTGGCTTACGTCCATACCATCGTCAGGCCATTTGAGGTGGCGGGGACTGCAATGGCCATTCACCGATTGGCTGGGACCCCTGGGCGGGTCTTCTCTAGTCCATCCAATTTTCGGCATGGGATGTCACAGCCTTCTTTGCATACCCTTATTTAACCCACACAAAGATGCCAACGGCAGGCGTGTCATAATTCATTGACGCATTATAAAGGATTAGGAAAAAGATAAAAAGCAGCTTACGGCCATACCTCTCTGGTTCCGCCCGATCTCGCCCGATCTCGGAAGCTAAGCAGAGCAGGGCCTGGTTAGTACCTGGATGGAAAACCGCCTGGGAATCCCAGGTGCCGTAAGCTTTTTCACTTCTCTCTCTGAAAGCCGCCCAGCGCCGTAGATTGTACACCTACAAATTACAAAAAGAATATCACATTGTTGAAGAGATGCATGTTTAGTGTTGTTTTAACATTGGATATGAAAGGAAATTAGACAATATTATCCAAAATGATTCCGTTTCATGATTGCTAAATTAGTGTTGATCAACATTTACGATTGGCATACTATTTTTTGTAATTTAGCCGTTGAAATACAGGTGCTAACCCAACATGTTAGAATTGCCAGTGAAGAAAAGTAAAGTTACCTTCAGGCTTTAGGAACCTCTCTTGCCAATGCTAAGAACTGCTTCAATTTTAGAAAAAGAAACTTCTGATTATCTTTGACACGTTTTAAAGGATTAGGAAAAAGATGAAAAGCAGCTTACGGCCATACCTCTCTGGTTCCGCCCGATCTCGTCTGATCTCGGAAGCTAAGCAGAGCAGGGCCTGGTTAGTACCTGGATGGAAGACCGCCTGGGAATCCCAGGTGCCGTAAGCTTTTTCACTTCTCTCTCTGAAAGCCGCCCAGCGCCGTAGATTGTACACCTACACAATTGTAAAAAAAATTTCACATTGTAGAAGAGATGCAATAGGAAGAAGATGAAAGGTGGCTTACGTCCATACCATCGTCAGGCCATTTGAGGTGGCGGGGACTGCAATGGCCATTCACCGATTGGCTGGGACTCCTGGGCGGGTCTTCTCTAGTCCATCCAATTTCCGGCATGGGATGTCACAGCCTTCTTTGCATACCCTTATTTAACCCACACAAAGATGCCAACGGCAGGCGTGTCATAATTCATTGACGCATTATAAAGGATTAGGAAAAAGATGAAAAGCAGCTTACGGCCATACCTCTCTGGTTCCGCCCGATCTCGTCTGATCTCGGAAGCTAAGCAGAGCAGGGCCTGGTTAGTACCTGGATGGAAGACCGCCTGGGAATCCCAGGTGCCGTAAGCTTTTTCACTTCTCTCTCTGAAAGCCGCCCAGCGCCGTAGATTGTACACCTACACAATTGTAAAAAAAATTTCACATTGTAGAAGAGATGCAATAGGAAGAAGATGAAAGGTGGCTTACGTCCATACCATCGTCAGGCCATTTGAGGTGGCGGGGACTGCAATGGCCATTCACCGATTGGCTGGGACCCCTGGGCGGGTCTTCTCTAGTCCATCCAATTTTCGGCATGGGATGTCACAGCCTTCTTTGCATACCCTTATTTAACCCACACAAAGATGCCAACGGCAGGCGTGTCATAATTCTTTGACGCATTATAAAGGATTAGGAAAAAGATAAAAAGCAGCTTACGGCCATACCTCTCTGGTTCCGCCCGATCTCGTCTGATCTCGGAAGCTAAGCAGAGTTGGGCCTGGTTAGTACCTGGATGGAAGACCGCCTGGGAATCCCAGGTGCCGTAAGCTTTTTCACTTCTCTCTCTGAAAGCCGCCCAGCGCCGTAGATTGTACACCTACACAATTGTAAAAAGAATTTCACATTGTAGAAGAGGTGCATGTTTAGTGTTGTTTTAACGTTGGATATGAAAGGAAATTAGACAATATTATCCAAAATGATTCCGTTTCATGATTGCTAAATTAGTGTTGATCAACATTTACGATTGGCATACTATTGTTTGTAATTTAGCCGTTGAAATACAGGTGCTAACCCAACATGTTAGAATTGCCAGTGAAGAAAAGTAAAGTTACCTTCAGGCTTTAGGAACCTCTCTTGCCAATGCTAAGAACTGCTTCAATTTTAGAAAAAGAAACTTCTGATTATCTTTGACACGTTTTAAAGGATTAGGAAAAAGATGAAAAGCAGCTTACGGCCATACCTCTCTGGTTCCGCCCGATCTCGTCTGATCTCGGAAGCTAAGCAGAGCAGGGCCTGGTTAGTACCTGGATGGAAGACCGCCTGGGAATCCCAGGTGCCGTAAGCTTTTTCACTTCTCTCTCCGAAAGCCGCCGAGCGCCGCAGATTGTACACCTACAAATTACAAAAAGAATATCACATTGTTGAAGAGATGCATGTTTAGTGTTGTTTTAACGTTGGATATGAAAGGAAATTAGACAATATTATCCAAAATGATTCCGTTTCATGATTGCTAAATTAGTGTTGATCAACATTTACAATTGGCATACTATTGTTTGTAATTTAGCCGTTGAAATACAGGTGCTAACCCAACATGTTAGAATTGCCAGTGAAGAAAAGTAAAGTTAGCTTCAGGCTTTAGGGAACCTCTCTTGCCAATGCTAAGAACTGCTTCAATTTTAGAAAAAGAAACTTCTGATTATGTCTGATCTCGGAAGCTAAGCAGAGCAGGGCCTGGTTAGTACCTGGATAGGGGATATAGGGATGCCTTTCACCTGATTGTGCTACTGACGTTGGTTTCTCTTCAATACGCATAAGTCTTTCGCCTTTTACTAAAGACTTCCGTGGAGAGGAACAACAATGAGTTGACCTTATTTTTTGCAAGGCTCTGCTATTTGGCTAAGCCTCATGTACTTGTAAGAAAAATAAATTAGTAGGATGGAAGAGCCTGTCATTTGAGTAAACTTATTCCTGGAGTCTCTGGTTGAGCTTTGGATCAAGTCTCAAATTACTGTCTGAATTTAGAGTGAAATCAAGATTTAGGCAGGAGCTTACACTTTTGATTGCAAAAAAAACAAATGATTTTTGAGGGCTGTTTGGGGTTGGTTCCATTTTTAGACAGAGGTGCCTAAAAGTGAAATCACTCTCTGAATTATAAGTGAATTCAACAAGAGTTCATCAAAAGCTTACACTTTTGATTGGAAGGAATCAACAAGAGTTCATCAAGAGCTTACACTTTTGATTGGAAGGAATCAACAAGAGTTCATCAAGAGCTTACACTTTTGATTGGAAGGAAATCAAAGATTTTTAAGAATACAGGCTGCGTGGGGAGTGGGATGTTAAGTAACAGGCGACTGCCACGCCCATTTGTATGAGCCGCACCCCGACATTTGAGAGATGCGCTAGTCCGTTGGGTCTGGAGGCAAACATTCATGTGTCATCGCTTCTCGGCCTTTTGGCTAAGATCACCATGGTAATCCATTTTTGACAACGCAAGGGAAGCGCGTGACGACGGAGGAATGGCCACATCACCCAACGAGCAGCCGATCCCAAAGGTCGGGCTGAGGTATACTCTGAGATTTCGAGCTACCAAAGAAGAAGATCAAGTCCTGTCGAGAGTTTTTTTTGGAAAACAAGTCATCATGGGCCAGCTCAATCTGGTGATTCAGGATGTTCTGTGCATTCAGTGGAACCAGCAGGAAAACGCTTTTGACGTTACCTTCAGGACCGAGGACATCTACAGAAGAGTATCGGAAATCTGCAGAAAGGAGGCGAAGGTGAGCCCTCTTGCCTACTACGAAGTCCTGAACCTTGACAGACCGAACTTCAGAACAGTGTCAGTCCATATGTACAACCCCTTTGTCACTGATGAAGCTTTAGTTTCCTTTCTGTGCCAGTACGAGGACGTGGCAACATCAGCCCGCCATATAAAAGACCCACTTGGTTTTTGGACCGGACGTCGGCTCTTCCAGGTTCTGCTGAATCCAGATCCGACAGGGCCGGACGGCCTCCAACACCCCCCTGCCTTTTTTAGTCTTGGGGGCGATCGCGGGTAATTGTTCTATAACCGCCAGCCAGCCTTCTGTCGTAAATGCAGACGGTCTGGCCACTCAGAAGCAGGCTGCACGGGGGAAAGCTGCCGGTTTTGTGGGCAAACAGGACACGTGGCCAAGGAATGTGTGGCACCGAAAACTTGCCACGGATGCGGAGGGGCGGACCACCTCTATAGGAGCTGCCCTAGCCGCAGGAGGACTTTTTCCGAGGTTGCAAAACAAACGGGAGTCCTCAACAGAACCACAGTGCAGGAAACAGAATCCGAGACATCGCGGCCTACCAAGGAGGGGCCAGCACAGATGGGGCCTGGAGCAGATACCTTAGAGGGAGGAGTGGGAGCCGCATTGCAGGAGGAAGGAGCAGCATTAGTAGACGAGGCAGCCCAAGCAGCAGATCATAGCGAGATGGAGGAGTTTCCGGAGCTTACGCTTGGTGCATCCTTCCCCACGATGAAGCCAGGGGCACGAAAGGTCTCACAGGTTTTCGGAACACTGACGTGTGAGTATGAAGAGCGTGCGGAGGAGGCATGCAGTAAAAAAACCAAGAGGGAGAAGACGGATGTCGTGGATGAAAAGGAGGGGATTGACGGCAGTAGGAGAGAGGAAGCCGTGAAGCTGGGGAATGCCACTGACGACAGTGGAGCCAGAGAGGACATACAACAGGACCCAAATGGGAATGTTGCAGAAGAGTTGGAGGGACAGTGCACAGGGGAAGGAGCTGCCTTGATGGCTGAAGGGCTGGGGATGGATTTTGAACTCCCTCAAGGCTTGCTCATGTTGTCATCCCCATATGGGGAGGACGTATATGATGGACCTAGTCGACCGGCAAACTCGGCAAACACGGTTCCTCTTTCCTGGGCTGAACAGATGGACAAAGACACCCCGTACACCCAGTAGGGGGAACAAACTTTGCCTGAAATGGGTTCTCTTAAGGTACTGTCATTAACTACAAGGGGAATAAGGGACAAAGTGAAAAGGAGGGTCGTTTTCGAATTTGTGGCCACACTCCAAGCTGATTACTGAATGGCCTTATTTTCAGTAATGACCATAAATGTCAGGGGTATGAGGAATGTGGTGAAGAGGGCAAGTATTTACCAATACCTGTTTCAGACGCCCTTACATGTTTGCTTTCTGCAGGAAGTGCATCTGAGGGATGGTGGGGATGTCAGGGCCTTTTCGGAGGCCTGGCTCAAGGGTGAGTCCAGATGGGGAGTCGGGGGGGTACACTCCTCAGGGGTCGGAATCCTCTTTGGGAATAAAGAGTTTCAAGTTCGGGACAGTTTTTCAGTGGTCCAGGGGAGGGTCCTGGTGGTGGATGCATTTTGGAGGGGGGTTTTATTTAGAATTATTAATGTGTATGCACCAGCGGAGCCAAAGGGACGTAAGGCCCTATTTATTGCACTAACAGAGGTGTGTGTCACAAACAAGGTGGTGATTCTAGGGGGGGATTTCAATGTCTCTTTTGAGGGGTCGGGGGATTTTAGTTTGCCGTATTTGACAGATTTGGTGAAGGGGTTCATGCTGAAAGACGGGTACAGGGCTGTGGAGCCAACAGGCGAGGGTACAACATGGTCAAATTCACGGGGTGCACATAGTAGGATTGACTTTGTTTTTGTGCCAGGTGCTGTTGCTGTACGTAAGGCAGTTGTGAGACCAGTGTGGTTCTCTGACCACAACCAACTGGAGGTGGCCTTTTTAGTGGTGGCCCCAAGTTTTGGAAAGGGGTACTGGAAGTTAAATTGCAGGGTTTTGGGGGAGGAGGCTTTCCGTAGAGCCGTCATTTCACACTATGAGGGGTGGGTCTTACTGAAGCCCTTCTTTGGCAATATTGTGGACTGGTGGGAATACATAAAGGTAAACATCAGGAGGGTGACGGTTGAATATTGTTCAGAAAGAGCAAGGGAAAAGAGGGGGGGTTTTAGGAGGCTTCAAAAGGAGTTGCATACTTTAATGGAGGCAGAGAACAAGGGGGGAATAAGGGATAAGCAGAGGGACAGGGAAGTGAGGGAACAATTGGGCCTGTTTTTTAAAGGGAAAGCTGATGACTTCCTGAAAAGATGTAGGATGGAATCATTAAATGTGGCAGAGACCTGTACGCCCATGTTTTTTAAACAGGTGAGGGATGCCCGGTCAAGGGTGTGTATTTCCGGGCTACGGGAGAAAGATGGTAACCTTGTCTCGGATCCAAGAGGCATGGTTGGGATTGCCTCCAAATTTTTTGGGGACACCATGGGGCCACAAGAGGTGGACGGACCAGAACAAGGAGGTTTTTTAAAGGGCCTTGAGGTTAAGGTGCCAGGGGAAGTGGTGGAGGCCTTAGAACGTCCGGTGGGTCTTGCGGAATTGGAGGAAGCTATGAGAGGGTTGGGAGCGGGAAAGGTGCCAGGGATTGATGGGTTACCGAAGGAATTTTATGCAACTTTTTAGGGAATCCTGGGGGAGGATTTTTTAAAAGTTGTGGGGTCAGTGATAGAAGGGGGGCTGTTGGGGAAGACAATGAGGGAGGGGGTGTTGACACTGTTACACAAAAAAGGGGAAAAAGAGGACCTGGGAAATTTCAGGCCAATAACTCTCCTCTGCGTTGATTACAAGATCATCGCCAGAGTGTTGGCTAGACGACTCCGATCGGCTCTACCTCATGTGGTAAATGTGGATCAGACATGCGGGGTGGAGGGGAGACACATCCAATGGAATTTAGGGCTGGTGAGGGATTGTATCCACTGGGCGGAGGAACGTGGGGTGCCTCTCATGCTGGTGGGGTTGGACATGGAAAAGGCGTTTGATAGGGTCAACCAAGGTTTTTTGGCAGCTGTCTTAGAGAGGATGGGTTTCGGACCCATTTTTCGGAGGTGGTTAGGGATTATGTATACAGGGGTTGGGAGTAGGGTGGGATTGAATGGGCATATGGGGGATCTGGTGCCACAGCAAACAGGGTGAGGCAAGGGTGTCCACTCTCACCACTGCTTTTTGTTTTATATGTTGAACCTCTAGCTTTAGCTATTAGGGCGGATGCTGAGGTTAAAGGATTGCGCCTTCCAGGAGGGGGAGAAAGAGATTTGAGGATGTCTCAGTATGCAGATGACATGACTCTCTTTTTAACAACGGAGAGCTCCTTGCTTCGTGTTTTGGACATCTTGGAGTCCTTTTCCAAAGTATCCGGGGCAAAGGTCAATGTGGGAAAATCCAAAGTCAAGTATTTTGGACCATGGAAGGGGAGAGGGGGGGTGCAGTTTGGATTGTCAGAGTGCCAGGGTCCAATGAGAATACTGGGGGTGGATTTCGATAAAAGCGAGAGTGGGCGGGTGAATTGGAGAAGGCGACTGGCTGGTGTGAGGTCAAGGATAGGGCTGTGGAAGACCCGACGTTTATCCTTAACTGGGAGGGTTTTGGCAGTCAAGGCGGACATCCTGCCATCAATAATTTACCTGGCGTATGTTTTCCCGCTGCCTCCGGAGTATAGGAGAAGATTAGTGGGGGATGTTTTCTCCTTTGTGTGGGGGGGATATGAGTATGTGAGGAGGGACTGGATGAAGCAAGGCGTAACAGAGGGGGGGAGGGGAGTGCCTGATGTTCCGCTTAAATTAGATGTTCTTTTCTTTTCTTTTTGCTGCAATGGGGTAAGATCCCCCAGTGGGCACTGGTACCACGTGCTGCTCAGGTTTTGGCTGTCCTTTCCCCTGAGGAATTTGGTGAAATGGGAGAATGGGCGGCCGAAAGGGGAAATTATTCCACCACATTACAAGCAGATGATAGGCTGGGCTAAGAGGCACAAGGAGTGCGGGGAAGGAGAACTATGCCTGGATCATAGGAGGCTATACAAGGCCTTAGTGGCAAAACAGGGACCTGTGAGGGTTCTTGGAGTCGGCAGAGACGAGTGGACGTTTACGCAGCACAAGGAGCTGCCAAACCGACTGAAAGACATCAACTGGCTATGCCTACATAAGAGGATGCCCGTGAGGGATACTTTGTACAGGCATGGCCTGTCAAGGCTACGCTCCTGTCCACGGTTAGGTTGCGGCAGAGACGAGGATTTGTGCCATGTTTTTTGGGGATGTGGGTTTGCAAGAGCAATGTGGGGAGAGCTGGGGGTTTTTTTTCCGAGATTGGGGAGACAGTCTTATGAGGTTTTGATGTTGGGTGTGGGATTAAGAGGACGAGGGAGGGAGGGAGGGATTTTTGTTGTGGTTAATTCTGTCAATGGGGAAGGCAGCACTTTGGGATGCCAGAATGGCCCTTATTAAAAGTAATGAGGGAAACGAGATAGAAAGTATTGTCGCGAGGGTGAGGGAGAAGCTGCGCCAGATGAAAAGGGGGGAGGAGGAAAAGTATGGCTTCCATGCAGCTAAGGAACGATGGAAGGGAGTGTGGCCCTAGGGGGTAGGGTTTGAGTTCTACAAACTGTATTAGGTATGAGTTCTGCATTGTATTATCCGTATATTGTATTTTTGCTGGTGTAATGGATGATGTAAGGTAATGATGTGTAAGATAATAAAAAAAAAAAAAAATCTGTTCTTATCAGTTTAATATCTGATATGTCCTCTATATGAGGACTACATATTAAGCCAATTTTTAGCTCTGGGAGATGAAAAAGGGGCTTGCTCTGCTCACTCCAAGCATTGACCCGGTATTGCAGCACTTCCGGGAACGGTGCAACCTTTATCTTGTGAAAAAAATAACTGGTGACCCAATTCATTGGTGTAGTCTAGGTAGTTGGTTTGCCTCTGTGTACAAGTCTCGACTGGCTGAGACTTTTGGCAAGCAACTGATATGTTTACTCATCAATTGTGCCTTTATTTTGCATTTCACACTGATCACTGATTTTAAATTCACTGATCTGTGAGGACGGTGCCATCTGGGAACCGTCACCCCAAGTGCTCTGTTTGGGAATACCACTCCTGTCTCTGTCACTACCAACTTATACTTACCTGGCAGGGGAGATACCATGATCACAAAGGTGGTTCACCCAGGGCGAGGCTCAGCAATTGCACTCCGGCTGTGTTGACCACTGCGAATTCCTCAAATGTGGGAATCTCGACTGCATAATTTGTGGTGGTGGGGGACTGCGTCCGCGCTCTCCCCTGATATTAGTGTCAAAGAAAAACCAGTGCTTTCCACTTGGACACATCTCTTTCAACTACTGTTGGTCCCCAAGATTGAGCCTCTTTGCCAACAATGGACCAGTATACTCACCACTGGAGTGTTAAACCACTGAGTGATTGTCTGAATTAACAGTAAACCAACAACATTTCAGGAGGGCCTTACAATTTTTGATTGAAAAAAAATCAATGACTTTTGAGGTTTGTTTTTGGGTGATTCCATTTTCGGACAGAGGTGCCTGAAAGTGAAATCACTGTCTGAATTCAAAGTGAATTCAACAAGAGTTCATCAGGAGCTTGCACGTGTGTGCTCGTGTGCATGCTCTACCCATGGTGGCCCTGAGCTTGTGTGTGAAGTTTGCAGAGTGCGGCTGTCAGTCCAAGAATTTGTGAAACCGACCACTACAAACCGGGAAATGAGTTTGGATTTTGCCTGCAACTCTGTCTTGGTTGGTGCTGGGCTGCTGAAATTTGGACCAGCTCCTCCCGGGGCCCTCAGGGGGGCCACTGTAGATTTTGGGCCCAATAGGACGTTCCCCTGGGGAAGCTCCCATTGACTCCCATTCAGTCCGAGTGTGTGTGTGTGTGTGCGTGCACGTGTGTACTTGCGTGCATGCTCTTCCCGTGGTGGCCCTGAGCCTGTGTGTGAAGTTTTCAGAGTGCAGGGCAGTGTTTTTGTGGTAGTTGGGGACTGCGTCCGCACTCTCCACTGATATTAGTGTCAAAGATAAACCAGTGCTTTTCACTTGCACACATCTCTTTGAACTACTGTTGGTCCCCAAGATTGAGCTTCTTTGCCAACAATGGACCTGTTTACTCACCACTGGAGTGTTAAATCACTCAATGATTGTCTGAATTCACAGTAAACCAACAACATTTCAGGAGGGCCTTACAATTTTTGATTGAAAAGAAATCATAGATTTTTTGAGGAAAGGGGGCTGGGAAATGGGTTAGGCTTTGGACACCCGCAGCTCAACCACTCCCTACCGCAAGAGGGATTACTTGTTTCACAGGGATATAGGGCTGCCTTTCACCTGATTGTGCTACTGACTTTGGTTTCTCTTCAATCCGCATAAGTCTTTCGCCTTTTACTAAAGACTTCCGTGGAGAGGAACAACAATGAGTTGACCTTATTTTTTGCCAGGCTCTGCTATTTGGCTAAGCCTCATGTACTTGTAAGAAAAATAAATTAGTAGGATGGAAGAGCCTGTCATTTGAGTAAACTTATTCCTGGAGTCTCTGGTTGAGCTTTGGATCAAGTCTCAAATTACTGTCTGAATTTAGAGCGAAATCAAGATTTAGGCAGGAGCTTACACTTTTGATTGCAAAAAAAACGAATGATTTTTGAGGGCTGTTTGGGGTTGGTTCCATTTTTAGACAGAGGTGCCTAAAAGTGAAATCACTCTCTGAATTATAAGTGAATTCAACAAGAGTTCATCAAAAGCTTACACTTTTGATTGGAAGGAATCAACAAGAGTTCATCAAGAGCTTACACTTTTGATTGGAAGGAATCAACAAGAGTTCATCAAGAGCTTACACTTTTGATTGGAAGGAAATCAAAGATTTTTAAGAATACAGGCTGCGTGGGGAGTGGGATGTTAAGTAACAGGCGACTGCCACGCCCATTTGTATGAGCCGCACCCCGACATTTGAGAGATGCGCTAGTCCGTTGGGTCTGGAGGCAAACATTCATGTGTCATCGCTTCTCGGCCTTTTGGCTAAGATCACCATGGTAATCCATTTTTGACAACGCAAGGGAAGCGCGTGACGGCGGAGGAATGGCCACATCACCCAACGAGCAGCCGATCCCAAAGGTCGGGCTGAGGTATACTCTGAGATTTCGAGCTACCAAAGAATAAGATCAAGTCCTGTCGAGAGTTTTTTTTGGAAAACAAGTCATCATGGGCCAGCTCAATCTGGTGATTCAGGATGTTCTGTGCATTCAGTGGAACCAGCAGGAAAAAGCTTTTGACGTTACCTTCAGGACCGAGGACATCTACAGAAGAGTATCGGAAATCTGCAGAAAGGAGGCGAAGGTGAGCCCTCTTGCCTACTACGAAGTCCTGAACCTTGACAGACCGAACTTCAGAACAGTGTCAGTCCATATGTACAACCCCTTTGTCACTGATGAAGCTTTAGTTTCTTTTCTGTGCCAGTACGGGGACGTGGCAACATCAGCCCGCCATATAAAAGACCCACTTGGTTTTTGGACCGGACGTCGGCTCTTCCAGGTTCTGCTGAATCCAGATCCGACAGGGCCGGATGGCCTCCAACACCCACCTGCCTTTTTTAGTCTTGGGGGCTGTTACGGACCTGCCGACTCCTCCTCCTCGTGTCTATTTGCGTCTCCCCTACAGGTGAGGGGTGCACAGGTGTGACGGGTTGCCGATGATTCCTTCCAGGAACACCTGGGATGGTTTGATGTATCCGGAGGGGTTTAAAAGCGCTGGAGACCTGGTGGAAGGAGGGCTGCCGCTTCTCCTTCTCTCCCGCACCGTTTTGCTGACTTTGTTTCCTTTTACATGACTTTTCATATACCCTGATTTCATACGCTTTCAGTTCTCTTGACTAACACTTATACTGACTTTATTTATTTTACGTTGCTCATTCCTTATCATTAATAAACTGTATTTTCTTTCAATCAACTCTTCCGCGTGGTCTTCCCTCTCTGTTGCATGGCCAGGCACAGGCAGTATGTAACAGAATTGGGGGCTCGTCCGGGATCGATCCAAAACGACGTCGGTAAATATATATAAATATATATAATAATTTATGCGTTCGAATGTATTGAGACCGTTTCGTTTAGGTGCGTCTGATTCGGAAAGTGCTTTTGATAGTTCATTGATTTGAACGTGTTTTTTGGGAAGACTGATGCGGATTAAGGTGAAAATCATTTGCGTTTGGAACAATTATTTATTTATTTTGTTGGTGCGTGAGAGGAGGAGAACAATTAGGTAAATCTGTACCTTGGCCGTCATTAAAATAGGCCAGGTTGAAGTATTGGCGGTGAGCGATTGTTTGACAAGTGTAGGTCTGCACTGCGCGTCAAGATTGATTGATTTGATAAAGTATTCGATAAAAATATCAGAGCTTTACGAGTGCCCGTTAGTTGTAATGTTTGTTATTTTTGTTTGTTATTTTTGTGCTATCCTGGGCAGAGGGCACCGTCGTGGAAGCCTTCTTTAACGGCATTTTGTCGGGGAAGTTAAGGCTCCGCTGATATTGTGTAATAAAAATCTCTGTCCTTGGGATATGCATGAAGAGGATCGCTATTTTTTTCTTTCTTTCTTCAGGGCAGCTCTGTTTTGTCTCGTCTGATGCGCAGTGTAGTAGCCACATTTGCATTGGGAAAAGGTGAGCTTGTTATCTTTATCTGCAAGAATTGTATGGGGTAAAATTCGTTTCATTTGTATGGCTAGTTTGGAGGATTTTTTTGTTACTCCATCCGTGGAGGTTTTGAATAATTTAACAAAGGATCAGTTGCGCCAGGTTTGTGATCATTATGGCCTTGACTTAGGTTTACCCAGAACAGCAAAATTAGCCCAGATTAGATTGTCAGTTCAGGCTGAATTGGTTGTTAGGAATATTTTGTCACCTGTATCTAAAATTATGGATGAGTTGGGAGAAGCACCGTCGACATCTCATTCGACAGGGTTGTCTAAGGTGGCACTCACGTTTGAACAACAAAAGGTGCTGCTAGAAATGCAACAGAAAGAGAGAGAAGCTCAACGTGAGGCAGATCGACAAGAGAGAGAAGCTCAACGAGAGGCAGATCGACAGGAAAGAGAAGCTAAACGTGAGTTAGAGATGGAAAGAATAAAAAGTGAACGTGATGTGGCGTTAGAACGGCTGAGACTGAGTGCTGAAGGTAGGCTTCCAGTTGATGGGGATGAGGGTCCTGCTCCTAGGGAGTCTGTGCGTTCCCCTGATATATCTAGCATGGTTAGGTTGCTGCCAAAATTCAATGAAAGAGATCCAGATATTTTCTTTTCTTTATTTGAGAGTGTGGCTGATGACCGTGGCTGGACTGACTCCGAAAGAACGTTGCTAATCCAAAGTGTTCTTGTAGGTAGAGCACAAGAAGCGTTCATTGCTTTGCCTGTAGCAGATCGGAAAAAGTATGTCAAAGTAAAAGAGGCAGTGCTTAAAATTTATGAATTGGTTCCTGAGGCTTATCGTTTGCGGTTTCGCAGCTGGAGGAAGGGAGAAAAACAGACGTATACAGAGGTAGCGAGGGAATTGTACAGCCACTTTAATCGTTGGTGCTCCGCGGTGGGAGTCACTACTTTTGAAGAATTGTCTAACCTGATTGTTTTAGAACAGTTCAGAAACATCCTTCCGGAGCGCGTCGCTACACATATATTTGAGCGGAAGATGAAAACCGCAGCGGAAGCCGCAGTTGTGGCTGACGATTTTGCTTTGACACATACGTACAGTTTAAAAGACACAGGTCAGGTTTATCAGGAAAAACGTTTTGGACGTTTCAATAGAGCTTTGGGGTCTTCTTCGTTGGGCTCATTTGAGTCACCTACTCAGAGAGTAGATTCACATTCCAATCAGTCACACAGAGGTGCTGTGAGTTTTCGCAGAGATTCTAGGTTTTCTGCGTTTACACCTGCCAGTCAGGCTAAGAATGATGCTGATGTGTGTCGATACTGTTTGGATAAGGGGCACTGGAAGAGAGACTGTCCTGTGTTAAAGGGGAAAAGTCAGAGAAAGGGTACTGAGGTTGTTAGGGGGGTCACACTTGCTGTATCTGAGTCTGTTCGACCTGCTAAAGTTTTGATGGGTGAGACCGAGGTTAAATCTGAAGGCTTTGTGACGCCATTTCAGCTATCAGGCCTTTGCTCTGATGGGGCCAGTGAGAGAAACGGTGGACCTGACTCAGTTGTGCCTGGGGGAAGTGGTTACTTTCCTTTTGTTACGGATGGGTTAGTTTCACTGGTGGGTAGTTCCAACCAAGTGCCAGTTAAGATACTTAGGGACACAGGGGCGTCTGAGTCTTTTATCTTGGAGTCTGTATTGCCTTTTTCTGCAGACTCTAGTACTGGGAACAATGTGTTAGTCCGGGGGATTGGGTTGCAAGTTGTCTCTGTTCCATTGCACAGGATTAATCTGCAGTCGGATTTAGTGCAAGGGGACGTAAAAATAGCAGTTCGCCCTTCTTTACCAATCGAGGGCGTCCATCTTCTTTTAGGTAACAACCTGGCTGGAGAACGTGTCTGGCGTGATGTACTGCCCCCTGTGATTGTTGCCAACGTTCCTTCTATTCCAGCCGACAGTGACGTTGGTGGTCAGAATTTGACTGTCTTTACAGCTTGTGCCGTGACACGGGCTATGAGTCGTGCCTCTAATGATGATATTTCTCAGAGTAGAGAGTTTAAGTCTGTTGTTGTGCCTAATTTACCCCCATCTCTCTCTCATAGTGATTTTGTTGCAGCTCAAAAGGAGGATGCAACATTGAAAGGTCTGTTCGTTGGGGTGTTAACGCCTGTGGAGTTGCGAAATGCATCGCGAGGGTATTTTATTCAGGATGGGTTGTTGATCCGGAAGTGGTCCTCTCACACTGACGAAGGGGTTGATGATCCAGTGTTTCAAGTGATAGTACCATGTAAGTTTAGAGACCTGGTCCTACAGACAGCTCATGGGAATGTAGCGGGGCACTTGGGGGTTAGAAAAACCTATGACCGTCTTATGAAGTACTTCTATTGGCCTCGAATAAAGAAGGATGTGGCAGCCTTCATTAAGACGTGTCATGTATGCCAGTTGACGGGGAAGCCAAATCAGGTTTTAAAGCCAGCTCCACTTTACCCTATTCCAGCTCTGGGGAAACCATTTGAAAATTTGTTAATTGATTGTGTAGGACCATTGCCTTCATCTAAGTCAGGGTGTGTTTACCTGCTGACGGTAATGTGTCAGTCTACTCGGTATCCCGCTGCCTATGCGTTGCGTACAATCACAACTAGGTCTGTGGTGAAAGCCCTTTCACAATTTATTTCCATCTTTGGTATCCCTCACACTATACAGAGTGATAGGGGCTCTAACTTCACGTCACGCATGTTCAGAGAGGTGCTCGAGCAGTTGCGGGTGAAACATCAGCGTAGTAGTGCCTATCACGCCCAGAGCCAAGGTGCTCTGGAGCGTTTTCATCAGACACTGAAGTCGCTTCTCAGGGGTTATTGTGTCGAGCTTAACAGAGACTGGGAAGAGGGACTCCCATGGTTGATGTTGGCGGCACGAGAGGTAACCCAGGAGAGCATGGGTTTCTCGCCTAATGATCTGGTCTTTGGACATAGAGTTCGGGGGCCTTTAGCGTTCTTACAGGGGGACCTGAAATGTCCTGAGTCTCCTGTTAATTTGTTGGACTATGTAAATGGTTTTCGTCGTAGGTTGTTTTTAGCCTGTGAGATGGCGACAGAAAACCTTACAAAAGCCCAACAGAAAATGAAGAGTTGGTATGACCGTCGAGCTGAGCCAAGGGTGTTCAGTCCTGGGGATCAGGTATTAGCATTATTACCGATAGCAAATTCTCCGTTCCTTGCAAAATACACAGGTCCTTATAAGATTGTTCGAAAAGTGTCAGACCTCAATTATTTACTTTCTACACCAAATCGTAGGCGTTCCACTCAGCTCTGTCACATAAATCTGTTGAAGTCCTACTACAGCAGGTTTCCAGTCTCTGCGGCAGCAGAGTCTAGTGACCTGGTTATTCCCGTTTCTTTAGCCGCAGTTGTTGGGGCTCCTAGGGCCATTGAGACTCCCTACATGGGGGCAGAAAGTAGTGGTGAGGATGTGGTAGGACCTGATGACTGTGTGCTGAAACCTCGTCTGAGGAACTCTGAGAAACTGGCAGAGTTAAATACATTGTTTGGACATTTGCCAGGGGAGCGTGCATCAGAACTGTCGTCTTTGTTGTCTGATTTTCCTTCTCTATTTTCAGATACACCATCATGTACTCATTTAATTGAGCATGATATTGATGTTGGTGAGGCAGAACCAATAAGACAGCGGTTCTATCGGGTGTCACAAGACAAACAGCGACACCTAGAGGCAGAGGTGAAGTACCTGTCGGAAAATGGTTTGGCTAAGCCTTCCTATTCAAGTTGGGCTTCACCCTGTATATTGGTCAGTAAACCTGATGGGACTAATAGATTCTGTACCGATTATCGTAAATTGAATAACATCACAAAATCAGATTCTTTTCCACTCCCAAGGGTTGAAGATTGTGTTGATCGGGTAGGATCGGCAAAGTTTGTGAGTAAATTTGACTAATTGAAAGGATATTACCAAGTCCCATTGTCATCTCGAGCTCAGGAAGTTTCAGCCTTTATAACACCATCTGGGTTATATTCCTATTCGGTTATGAGTTTCGGTTTACGAAATGCTCCAGCCACATTTCAACGACTTATGAACCGTGTTGTTTCTGGGTTGCAGGGATGCGCTGTGTACCTCGATGATGTGGTTGTGTACAGCGAGGAGTGGTCTGAACATCTGGACCGTATTCGGGCTCTCTTTTCTAGGCTTGTTGATGCTCGCCTCACTGTAAATCTAGCCAAGAGTGAGTTTGCCCAGGCTACAGTTGCATACTTGGGGAAGATCGTAGGGCAGGGGCAAGTGAAGCCGGTCCATGCTAAGGTGGTGGCTATTGATAAGTTTCCTGTCCCTACCAACAAAACAGAGTTGCGGCGGTTTTTGGGCATGGTAGGGTATTACCGCAGCTTTTGTTCAAACTTTTCTACGGTAGTAGCCCCTTTGACTAATCTGTTAAAAGATAAAGTAAAGTTTGAATGGACTGTGACCTCTCAAACTGCTTTTGATAATGTCAAGTTGTTGATGACTTCTGCCCCAGTTTTGATGGCACCCCGTTTTGATCAGCCTTTCCAGATGCAGGTTGACTCAAGCCATGTGGGGGCTGGTGCGGTGCTCCTGCAGAGTGATGAGCAGGGGGTGGATAGGCCAACATGTTACTTCTCAAGAAAGTTTAATTGTCATCAGTTGAATTATTCGACTATTCGAGAATGAAACATTGGCGTTAATCTGGGGTCTACAGCAGTTTGATGTGTATCTAGCTGGGGGCGCTGTTCCTATCACTGTCTACTCGGATCACAATCCACTGACATTCCTCCACACTTTAAAGAGTCCTAGTCAGCGCCTTATGCGTTGGGCTTTATTTTTGCAGCCATACAATTTGCACATACGGCACATTCGGGGCGTGGACAATGTCATGGCTGACGCTTTGTCCCGTGCTCCGGGTGGGCTGGAGTGAATGCTTTGCCTTGGCCCCTATATCTCTCTCTCCCTGTTTCTCCACTCTTCTTCCGCTTAATCTCCTTAAATATAGCTTTCCAGGTACCGGGATTTGCGGGAGCTCTTAGTATGCGGGAGGGTGATTGGAGCTGCTGGAAAGCAGAGGGGTTTTGGGCCTGTGGACAAAAGGGTTCCTGTGTCCAGTCCATGTGAATGGGCTGTCAACATACCGAAACGAAAGTTAAGTGCTCACTTTGAGTTTATAGAAATCATTTTAAAAATTAAGAATGTTTTTGTTATTTTGTGTGGGGTTTCGAATATTTCTTTTTTTTTTTTTGCAGAGGCCTTTAGGGGCCTCTGTCTTAAGGGAGGGGGTGTTACGGACCTGCCGACTCCTCCTCCTCGTGTCTATTTGCGTCTCCCCTACAGGTGAGGGGTGCACAGGTGTGACGGGTTGCCGATGATTCCTTCCAGGAACACCTGGGATGGTTTGATGTATCCGGAGGGGTTTAAAAGCGCTGGAGACCTGGTGGAAGGAGGGCTGCCGCTTCTCCTTCTCTCCCGCACCGTTTTGCTGACTTTGTTTCCTTTTACATGACTTTTCATATACCCTGATTTCATACGCTTTCAGTTCTCTTGACTAACACTTATACTGACTTTATTTATTTTACGTTGCTCATTCCTTATCATTAATAAACTGTATTTTCTTTCAATCAACTCTTCCGCGTGGTCTTCCCTCTCTGTTGCATGGCCAGGCACAGGCAGTATGTAACAGGGGCGATCGCGGGTATTTGTTCTATAACCGCCAGCCAGCCTTCTGTCGTAAATGCAGACGGTCTGGCCACTCAGAAGCAGGCTGCACGGGGGGAAAGCTGCCGGTTTTGTGGGCAAACAGGACACGTGGCCAAGGAATGTGTGGCACCGAAAACTTGCCACGGATGCGGAGGGGCGGACCACCTCTATAGGAGCTGCCCTAGCCGCAGGAGGACTTTTTCCGAGGTTGCAAAACAAACGGGAGTCCTCAACAGAACCACAGTGCAGGAAACAGAATCCGAGACATCGCGGCCTACCAAGGAGGGGCCAGCACAGATGGGGCCTGGAGCAGATACCTTAGAGGGAGGAGTGGGAGCCGCATTGCAGGAGGAAGGAGCAGCATTAGTAGACGAGGCAGCCCAAGCAGCAGATCATAGCGAGATGGAGGAGTTTCCGGAGCTTACGCTTGGTGCATCCTTCCCCACGATGAAGCCAGGGGCACGAAAGGTCTCACAGGTTTTCGGAACACTGACGTGTGAGTATGAAGAGCGTGCGGAGGAGGCATGCAGTAAAAAAACCAAGAGGGAGAAGACGGATGTCGTGGATGAAAAGGAGGGGATTGACGGCAGTAGGAGAGAGGAAGCCGTGAAGCTGGGGAATGCCACTGACGACAGTGGAGCCAGAGAGGACATACAACAGGACCCAAATGGGAATGTTGCAGAAGAGTTGGAGGGACAGTGCACAGGGGAAGGAGCTGCCTTGATGGCTGAAGGGCTGGGGATGGATTTTGAACTCCCTCAAGGCTTGCTCATGTTGTCATCCCCATATGGGGAGGACGTATATGATGGACCTAGTCGACCAGCAAACTCGGCAAAGACGGTTCCTCTTTCCTGGGCTGAACAGATGGACAAAGACACCCCGTACACCCAGTAGGGGGAACAAACTTTGCCTGAAATGGGTTCTCTTAAGGTACTGTCATTAAGTACAAGGGGAATGAGGGACAAAGTGAAAAGGAGGGTCGTTTTCGAATTTGCGGCCACACTCCAAGCTGATTACTGAATGGCCTTATTTTCAGTAATGACCATAAATGTCAGGGGTATGAGGAATGTGGTGAAGAGGGCAAGTATTTACCAATACCTGTTTCAGACGCCCTTACATGTTTGCTTTCTGCAGGAAGTGCATCTGAGGGATGGTGGGGATGTCAGGGCCTTTTCGGAGGCCTGGCTCAAGGGTGAGTCCAGATGGGGAGTCGGGGGGGTACACTCCTCAGGGGTCGGAATCCTCTTTGGGAATAAAGAGTTTCAAGTTCGGGACAGTTTTTCAGTGGTCCAGGGGAGGGTCCTGGTGGTGGATGCATTTTGGAGGGGGGTTTCATTTAGATTTATTAATGTGTATGCACCAGCGGAGCCGAAGGGACGGAAGGCCCTATTTATTGCACTAACAGAGGTGTGTGTCACAAACAAGGTGGTGGTTCTAGGGGGGGATTTCAATGTCTCTTTTGAGGGGTCGGGGGATTTTAGTTTGCCGTATTTGACAGATTTGGTGAAGGGGTTCATGCTGAAAGACGGGTACAGGGCTGTGGAGCCAACAGGCGAGGGTACAACATGGTCAAATTCACGGGGTGCACATAGTAGGATTGACTTTGTTTTTGTGCCAGGTGCTGTTGCTGTACGTAAGGCAGTTGTGAGACCAGTGTGGTTCTCTGACCACAACCAACTGGAGGTGGCCTTTTTAGTGGTGGCCCCAAGTTTTGGAAAGGGGTACTGGAAGTTAAATTGCAGGGTTTTGGGGGAGGAGGCTTTCCGTAGAGCCGTCATTTCACACTATGAGGGGTGGGTCTTACTGAAGCCCTTCTTTGGCAATATTGTGGACTGGTGGGAATACATAAAGGTAAACATCAGGAGGGTGACGGTTGAATATTGTTCAGAAAGAGCAAGGGAAAAGAGGGGGGGTTTTAGGAGGCTTCAAAAGGAGTTGCATACTTTAATGGAGGCAGAGAACAAGGGGGGAATAAGGGATAAGCAGAGGGACAGGGAAGTGAGGGAACAATTGGGCCTGTATTTTAAAGGGAAGGCTGATGACTTCCTGAAAAGATGTAGGATGGAATCATTAAATGTGGCAGAGACCTGTACGCCCATGTTTTTTAAACAGGTGAGGGATGCCCGGTCAAGGGTGTGTATTTCCGGGCTACGGGAGAAAGATGGTAACCTTGTCTCGGATCCAAGAGGCATGGTGGGGATTGCCTCCAAATTTTTTGGGGACACCATGGGGCCACAAGAGGTGGACGGACCAGAACAAGGAGGTTTTTTAAAGGGCCTTGAGGTTAAGGTGCCAGGGGAAGTGGTGGAGGCCTTAGAACGTCCGGTGGGTCTTGCGGAATTGGAGGAAGCTATGAGAGGGTTGGGAGCGGGAAAGGTGCCAGGGATTGATGGGTTACCGAAGGAATTTTATGCAACTTTTTGGGGAATCCTGGGGGAGGATTTTTTAAAAGTTGTGGGGTCAGTGATAGAAGGGGGGCTGTTGGGGAAGACAATGAGGGAGGGGGTGTTGACACTGTTACACAAAAAAGGGGAAAAAGAGGACCTGGGAAATTTCAGGCCAATAACTCTCCTCTGCGTTGATTACAAGATCATCGCCAGAGTGTTGGCTAGACGACTCCGATCGGCTCTACCTCATGTGGTAAATGTGGATCAGACATGCGGGGTGGAGGGGAGACACATCCAATGGAATTTAGGGCTGGTGAGGGATTGTATCCACTGGGCGGAGGAACGTGGGGTGCCTCTCATGCTGGTGGGGTTGGACATGGAAAAGGAGTTTGATAGGGTGAATTGGAGAAGGCGACTGGCTGGTGTGAGGTCAAGAATAGGGCTGTGGAAGACCCGACGTTTATCCTTAACTGGGAGGGTTTTGGCAGTCAAGGCGGACATCCTGCCATCAATAATTTACCTGGCGTATGTTTTCCCGCTGCCTCCGGAGTATAGGAGAAGATTAGTGGGGGATGTTTTCTCCTTTGTGTGGGGGGGATATGAGTATGTGAGGAGGGACTGGATGAAGCAAGGCGTAACAGAGGGGGGGAGGGGAGTGCCTGATGTTCCGCTTAAATTAGATGTTCTTTTCTTTTCTTTTTGCTGCAATGGGGTAAGATCCCCCAGTGGGCACTGGTACCACGTGCTGCTCAGGTTTTGGCTGTCCTTTCCCCTGAGGAATTTGGTGAAATGGGAGAATGGGCGGCCGAAAGGGGAAATTATTCCACCACATTACAAGCAGATGATAGGCTGGGCTAAGAGGCACAAGGAGTGCGGGGAAGGGGACCTATGCCTGGATCATAGGAGGCTATACAAGGCCTTAGTGGCAAAACAGGGACCTGTGAGGGTTCTCGGAGTCGGCAGAGACGAGTGGACTTTTACGCAGCACAAGGAGCTGCCAAACCGACTGAAAGACATCAACTGGCTATGCCTACATAAGAGGATGCCTGTGAGGGATACTTTGTACAGGCATGGCCTGTCAAGGCTACGCTCCTGTCCACGGTTAGGTTGCGGCAGAGACGAGGATTTGTGCCATGTTTTTTGGGGATGTGGGTTTGCAAGAGCAATGTGGGGAGAGCTGGGGTTTTTTTTTCCGAGATTGGGGAGACTGTCTTATGAGGTTTTGATGTTGGGTGTGGGATTAAGAGGACGAGGGAGGGAGGGATTTTTGTTGTGGTTAATTCTGTCAATGGGGAAGGCAGCACTTTGGGATGCCAGAATGGCCCTTATTAAAAGCAATGAGGGAAACGAGATAGAAAGTATTGTCGCGAGGGTGAGGGAGAAGCTGCGCCAGATGAAAAGGGGGGAAGAGGAAAAGTATGGCTTCCATGCAGCTAAGGAACGATGGAAGGGAGTGTGGCCCTAGGGGGTAGGGTTTGAGTTCTACAAACTGTATTATGTATGAGTTCTGCATTGTATTATCCGTATATTGTATTTTTGCTGGTGTAATGGATGATGTAAGGTAAAGATGTGTAAGTTAATAAAAAAAAAAAAAAAAAAAAAAATCTGTTCTCATCAGTTTAATATCTGATATGTCCTCTATATGAGGACTACATATTAAGCCGATTTTTAGCTCTGGGAGATGAAAAAGGGGCTTGCTCTGCTCACTCCAAGCATTGACCCGGTATTGCAGCACTTCCGGGAACGGTGCAACCTTTATCTTGTGAAAAAAATAACTGGTGACCCAATTCATTGGTGTAGTCTAGGTAGTTGGTTTGCCTCTGTGTACAAGTCTCAACTGGCTGAGACTTTTGGCAAGCAACTGATATGTTTACTCATCAATTGTGCCTTTATTTTGCATTTCACACTGATCACTGATTTTAAATTCACTGATCTGTGAGGACGGTGCCATCTGGGAACCGTCACCCCAAGTGCTCTGTTTGGGAATACCACTCCTGTCTCTGTCACTACCAACTTATACTTACCTGGCAGGGGAGATACCATGATCACAAAGGTGGTTCACCCAGGGCGAGGTTCAGCCATTGCACACCGGCTGTGTTGACCACTGCGAATGGGGGTGAGCCGTACAGTAGTGCAATTCAATCGAAGACCATTGGCTTACAATCCACAGTAAAACTTGCAAAAATAGCGCCTCCTGGTGGACTACACATGGAATGTTTGATTAATGTTTGTTTACTTCCTGGTAGATCTCTATTGGCTCCTGAGCTGACTATTCATGGAATGTGTGATTAATGTTTGTTTACTTCCTGGTAGTTCTCTATTGGCCCGAGCTGATAGATTAATCCAATTATGCAACATTGTTTTTATTTACTCTATTGCTTTTTTACAGGACTGCTACATGGACTTCCCACCACTGGAATACATGCAAACAATATCACTTCAAATAGTCAATTAAAAGGCGTCCAAAATGTCTTACCTGCTTTTAGTGTCATTTAGACTGATGATCATCTGTATTGATTGCATGACTGGGAAATGTTTTGTTGTTTGTATTTTGATCATTATTGAAACATTTTCTACAGTGGTTTCTCTCACCATGGAAACATATAGACATCGATTTTGTTTAACATACTTATCTGTTTATATTGTTCTTGCTTTTTTTTCTTATTTTGCAGTATCTTATTCCAATTCACCAACTCAAATTTCTCTGTGTAACATGCGTGGCAATAAATGGTTTCTGATTCAGATTGTGATACCTGAAGTTATTATTGAATTGTGCAGAAATAGAAAATCTAGAAAGTATATTTGTAGCTGTTTATTTACTGTTTCTGAACTTATTTAAAATAAAAACTATTCTTGTGAGTTAATGTTTTATATGTGTTGACATATAATGTGTACCCTTTTTATTTTCAAACTCCCTTATGACAATTGGAAGTGGTTTGATATTTCAGAACTGCCTAATGTTTTTATTCAAAACATATGAGATATTTTAATAAAGGCTTATAAACTTAATCTGGCACCCTATATTTATTTGTGTCTCTTATTTGTAATGGAAATAATGATTAATTTTCCACAACGCTTCACTGTAACACATTCTGCTTTATCAAGTAAAAGGGAGCACAATCATAAATATAACAGTACATCTGTCATAAAAGACACAATATGTAAACTATTTACAACATGCACAGGTATTTTAAGATCTACACTATTTACAACATGCACAGGTATTTTAAGATCTACACTATTTACAACATGCACAGGTATTTTAAGATCTACACTATTTACAACATGCACAGGTATTTTACAGGTATTTTAAGATATAAACTATTTACAACATGCACAGGGATCTTTACGATCTAAACTATTAACAATATGCACCGGGATTTTCACAAATATCTAAACTATACAATATAAAAAACACTGTGATGCAACTGCATAATATGCAGGTTGTCACTGTTTGTCCACAACAGAAATGAAGTGTTCGTAGCTGTCGTACACTGTTTTGTCCAGACCCTTGGAAGTTGACATCAATGTCACAGGGCAGAAAACCTTTCTTTTGTATTTTTTATGTCCCTGGGTCGGTCGGCCACAGCATGTACATAGAGGGAGTTTGTGCACCCGCGACACCTCGACTCCAACTTCAGAGGGTTGATCCATACTTTTTCGCTTGTACTGCGTGGATCTTGCCCAGGATGGTAAGCTTAAATCACAAGCAGTAGGCGGAGATGGCAGTGGAGGATGCGCAGGCAATATATGCCGAGTGGAGGGGCCAGCGCACTCAATGTTGGCTGTGGAGACAGATGTGGAGGGCAGAGGTCTGGTGATGGTGGAGGTGGCAGGGGTGGTTTTAACAGGCAGTTTCAGGAGTGGCAGTGGTGGTTGAGGCCGGGAGAGAGGCATCATCATGTCCGTCCTTCCCTTCAACACCTTAGTCCCTGCCGTGCTGGGCGTGGGCATGTACTCCATCAGAGGGTAGAGTGGTGGAGGGAGGACTGACGGCTGGTGGGGTGCTGGAGGGAGGTCAGCAGATGAAATTGAGGTGATCTTCGTTACAGTGGAGGACTGTTTTGTGGCATTCATGTTGAGGAGGCGCTCCTGACGTCGGATGAAGTCCCGCACGGTTTTAATGTTAATCTTTGGAAGGGGAATGCCAGCTTTGCACAGGATCGGATCCTCCACCAGAATCCGGTGCTGGATTCTTTCATATGACTTACAAATTGTGCTTTTCTCGGGACTGCAGCGAGATCCTTGAGGGGAGCGCAGCCACAGCAGTTTAATCAGTGTGTACATCAGCCTGTTGGGTTGAGCGCTGACGTCTTGTTGAGCCGGTGCGTAGCGCTTAGCCATCTTAAGCTTCTGAATCACAGCAGCATCAACCAGATCGTCTCTCTTAGTGCGGCAGTAGAGCGTGTTGCCCCAGTGCGTTCTGTAGAGCTGGTTGAACTGCTGCGGCTGCTTGTCGTGCTCCTCCACGGCGTTCCAGGCTTCGAGGACCTTGTTCCTCTGCTCAGTGGAAAGAGTCAGCTTGTCCTCTGTAAGGCTGATTTCCACCAGAGCAGAGCAGAACTTTTCCAGCCTTTCAAAGCCAGGAAGCGGGTTTGAACTGCAGGCATCAACCTGTTGACAAGTTTCCATATAAAAGTTCCAATGAGCACGTTATCACGTTAGCAATCAATGCATTGCATTTACATTTGACCACATATACATATACTCACAAAGGCTGGAGGGTCCACAGTTGCGGTTTCGTTGCTGGTGAGGTTAATGTGGGGCAGGATGGCATCCAACACGTCGGCACCAGCCTCCCCGTCGCTCTGGTAGGCTTCGTCGGCTTCTGGATCTGGGTTGGGCTGCCCATGCTGAACCACCTCCTCCTCTGGACCAGGTCCATCATTGATGATGTCCACGAGAGAAAATGGTTCAGATTCACCTGTGCTTTGGCTGAATAAATATTCCAACCCCAGCAACTCGTTGGAAGCAACATTGGCGGGGGCCCGGAAATTCTCCTCCACAGTCTCGCCGAACAGCTGCTGACAGCGGGTGTTGAGGCGGTTAATGAGCGGTGCAGAGTATGTCCTGTGGTTCCGTCCTTTGCCACCAAACACGGCGTCTGAACTCCTGTCCGAATTCCACCGCGAAATGCCACTCATCAGGTAAACCTGATAGGGCCGGGCTGCACAATGGGGACCTGAGTAGAGCAAAGTTAAGTTTTAATGTCAATTTGTCTTAATAACTCCACACTAGTACACAGCTGGTACACATGAGAGTAAAACCTTCAGCTTGAGCTGGAATGTAACTAAGTACATTTAATTAAGTGATGAAGTCAAGTCCACCTTATTTTATCATTTTCATTTGAAGCTACTTACATGTCAATATATCTCTTTCAGACTATAACTTCTCATCCCCATCCTGTCCAGTGAAACATGCCCAAAAGTGTTGCTATTGTAAGAAGAAGAAGAATAAAGTGTTTTATCTTTAATGAATCAATAGTTCAGTCTGTACTTTCTCTCTTTCAGTGGTCGTGTTGTTTGGGAAGCTAGTAGAATATTGTCAAAGTCACATGATTTATTTTTTCCAACTATACAGACAACACTAGGCATCACCTGGAATCATGTGTGGCAGCGATTTGTGGAATCCTTCCAGGCTGTTGCTTCCACGCAGACATTTGTAATAGGGAACATCCACATTGTTGATTGTTGTGGTACGGGCCACCCTATACATGTTCATGCCTGGTGGATCCTGGATGCATTCGAGGTGTCGCTGCTGGCCTGCCCACATCTCATCGATAGCCTCTGTAAATACACATGCATAAAGTGTGTTATGTTCACTACTCTATTTTTAATGTTGTAATAACTTTTTTTTGGGGGGTGTTTAATACCTGGTGTTTTGAAGAGGCTAACTCCGCTCTCGTCCAGCCCAACGGGACCTTTCAGCTCCTCGATGGCCAATTGGATGAGCCGAAAGGTCTCCTGAGCACCGAGTGTGACCCTCCTCACGTGGTGCTTGAGCTGATCCCTGGTGATGTGGAAGCGGACAATGTCCTCGTCTGAGACCGAGGTAAGACTGGCCGGGTTCTTGGCTCTGATGGCTTTGATGAGCAGCTCCAGGTCTGGGCGGTTGTAGGCCAGGACTGCCCCAGCTAGAGCAGACTTGAACACCGCATACTTACAGTGGGACTCTGTGCGTATGGCTGCGTCAAACCTGTGGATCCAGTGGAAAATGTCCAGCCGCACAACCATCCCATTGTCCACCCAGGAACGGAACAAAGTCTCCACTCCTGTTGGGCCTTGAGACCGGCAACACCCACGGTCCACGTAGAGGAGCTTGGGGACAGGCTGATTGGCCAGCCGGAACCTCTCCATGACTCCACTGCACATGGGTGTGAGCCGCGGAGTGGACTCCTCACAAGTCAGCACAAAGGTCACTATCTGTGAGTGCTCGTTCCCAATGCTGGTGAACCACTCGGCTGAGCCTCGACCTTCCCCAGACAGCTTCTTGACCACCTGAAAAAATAACATTTCAGGTTTGAATTGTATGAACCCACTTATGGATTCTGTTGATGTTGGGTTTTTTTCAAACATTTTGACTTCAGACGTTAAGGCATTATGTTGTGGGCATTATTTGTTTTGATTGACATACTTTCTTAGTGGAGTCCATTTTCAGTGCTGTGCCAAAAGTGGAGAGGATCTGGCTTCGGTAATCTTGCACATTGTCCGCCTCTGCCAGCAGGAAGGCGTGACGCAGGAGCCGTGCAGAGGGAAGGTCTCTCTGAGCAGGTGGAGCCTGGAATGCGTGGCCTAATGCGGAGACGATTCCGCCCGGTTGCGCTACGGTCATGAGGAGTGTGGTGTACAGGTCCTTATGTTGAAGATACTCCTCAACATGACTCTCCTGTACCTGCCTCCACACCTTGACCATAGTGTTACCTTCGGTCCTGTCCCTCAGAAGGCGCACCACGTTCTTATCCACCCCACGCCTGTGAGCAGATTCATGAGCAGCGTGGTGAGGTTTATTTCTCTGAAGTTAGTCTGTCAAACGCACAAAATATGTTTAGTATACTCACTTGCTGGTGAGGATGGCAGGGAACAGAGCTTGATGAGCCAGACTAAGTTGAGATAAAATAGCCCGATCCCATGCAAGCCATCGGCCCACTGTGCCACCTCCTCCACTCCTGGCGGCCTTTGTGCAGGGTCCACAGCACAGGACCTCAGTGACCAATGTGTACCAGCTGGACACATCGCAAATGTGACGTACCTATAGTAGATATTATATTATTATCAGATATTTTGCATATATGTTTACATACGTAGTAAGAACACACGTGCAGTGATTCATACTCTGTGGTGGAAGCCAGACTTGTAGAGGTGTACATCCCTCCCCTGCCCGACGCAGTCATCCCCTCGAGGGCACTTCAGCGAGTATCGCCAAACTCCAACTGGACGCCACACAAAAACACGGCTCCGGAAAAAAAGGTGTGGTGTTGGCACTGCTCCCTTCACATAGCCAGGAGGTTCAGGTGGATAAAACCACATGCGGTCGGATTTCATCACCCGGCGCCTCTTTAACTGACCAGATTTATGCTGAAATATCTGAACAGGGGTGAACAGGCCTCTTTCTGCGTCCTCTTTTAGCCAGGATATGTCTGCTGATGGGACACCATTGGGGTTTTCCCACAAACGCACCCAGCCCTCCAGCTCCACCTGGAACGCAAAAACAAAACATTTGGTTATTTTTGTCTAAAAATGATTGCTAAAACATGAAACCAATTACAACATTTAAAACAAATGTCTAATTTACTTTGTTTGCATATAGTGTGAATATCACTTACAGAGGAGTCACTCAGAGTTGATTCCACGGCGGAATCAGGACCCCTGGATGTGGACGGGGTCTCTGTGGGCTGGCTGGTTGACGCGTGCTGGTCCGTCCTCACAGGGGTCTCCGGCTGCTTGGTCCTCACAGGGGTCTCCGGCTGCTTGGTCCTCACAGGGGTCTCCGGCTGCTTGGTCCTCACAGGGGTCTCCGGCTGCCTGGACCTCACAGGGGTCTCCGGCTGCCTGGGCCTCACAGGGGTCTCCGGCTGCCTGGGCCTCACGGGGGTCGTGGGCAGATTTGCCGTCTCAGACTGACTCCTCGGCTTTGTCCTGTCTGTGGGTCGGAAATCCTGGCTCTGCCTGCCAGTTTTGCGACATGGAGGCTCTTGGAACTTCAGCAAGTCTAAGAATTCACCAAACACAATAGTTTTGTATTGTATTATATGTTCCAATGTAGGTTATGATGTCTGTTAATTGTGAATCTCACTAACCTTCAACTTCCTGGCTTGCAGCAACCAATTCAGCGTCATCATCTGCCGAAGATGAGGGATCACACCTAGTGCTAGCCTGCGGTTGGTGCACAACAAATGTAAAGTCTTAGTTTTATGACATATCAGTTATTAATTACCAAAAACCAACAAACTAATTTTGCCTTCTGCATATTCTGCTCTTCATAACTTCATAATGAATAATGTAATCCACCCTCACCTGCTCCTTCTCTTTGAGGTATTTCCTGAACCTCTTCATCTGCACGCTTGTGATGTGGGTCACTGGTGTGTGCAGCCACCTCCTCACAGAAGTGTAGGCCTTGTGTGTGAGCTCCCTCTGCTCAGCACTGAAGTGCTCTGGCCTGTCCTTTTGGGTGAGGTACTGACTGTAAAGCTCCCACATCTCCTCAAAGGTGTAATGCTCAAATCCTTTCTGGCCGTAGATACACCTGTGGATGTTGGCCTCAAGGAGACTGGAGACTTGTGGGAAGCTCTCTGCATATTCTGTGAGGTAGTCCTTCACCCACTGGTTCCCCACCTTTCCTTTTCTCTGTGGGTTTCTAACCTCCAGTCTGTGCTTGTCGAGCATGCTGGAATCATACACTTTAACTTAGTACTTCTATCAGTAATATAACTGCACTTGAGATAATGAAGAAAAAAAATAAACACTCATAATTCATCTATGCAAACAGACAGGCTCATACCAACTATATTCAAAATGC